>NC_057810.1:653453294-654676636 GCF_018294505.1 Triticum aestivum
AAGAAGAAGAAGAAGAAGAAGAAGAAGAAGAAGAAGAAGAAGAAGAAGAAGAAGAAGAAGAAGAAGAAGAAGAAGAAGAAGAAGAAGAAGAAGAAGAAGAAGAAGAAGAAGAAGAAGAAGAAGAAGAAGAAGAAGAAGAAGAAGAAGAAGAAGAAGAAGAAGAAGAAGAAGAAGAAGAAGAAGAAGAAGAAGAAGAAGAAGAAGAAGAAGAAGAAGAAGAAGAAGAAGAAGAAGAAGATGGTTCCTCGGTGTCGATGGTACCCTAAATAGAAAGTATCATCAGTGCGAGATACATGTGGCCGTCGGTGTCGAATACTACATCCATGTCCCACAAGTGAAACAGGGGTACTGCGTCCAGCAGCAATAGTTCTCGGCATCGATGGCGGTCGAACACCATTGCAAATTTGTCTGGCAGCCTTAGAGATGACGATTGAAAGCTGAGTGTTGAAACTTGAAACACCCAAACTAACTCAAGTCGATTTGGTTGTTTGAAATTTCAAAACTTGGCTTTAATCCTCATCGCAGAGGCTACCAAAAAAATTCGCCAAGGTGTTCGACTATCATCGGCCACCAGAACTATTGTTGTGGGACGCCAGCGCCGGCTTCACTTGTGGGATGTGGATCTAGTGGTCAACACCGACCGCCTCATGTACCTTGCACCGATGGTAGTTGCTATTTAGTTTACCCGATGATGAGCGGGCTAGAGGGTTCCTCGGTGTCGATGGTACCGTAAATAGCAAGTATCATCAGTGCGATGTACATGTGGCTGTCGGTGCCAAATACTTGCTATGTTCCTCATCTTTCGATTTAAATATGCAGTTATTTTGTTGTTGCGAGGCTCTAGTGTTCGACGAGCTCCACCCATGCGTTCGTTGGTGAGCACAAATAACATCTCCTCCTCCCCCTTCATTTGCTCTATTCCGGTCTTCGTGTCGATGAAACTGGCTAGCTATTGGTGTCAATCATCAGTATGCGTAACCACTATGCGTCTCCTATTCGAAAGGGTTACATCTATAAATATGCATGCATTTGCATATTTATAATCATGATTCTTTCAAATTGTCCAACTTTATCCATGGATAGCCCGAGTATGTGTAGATTGGGTTCGTTTTCCCATATGCTCAGCTCCGGATCCGATGCAAAATTTCGTTAGTGCCTCCCTGTTGTTCTCCGGGTACACATCCTCTCTGCTTATTGCCGAGACGTGTAACAGGAGAACAGCGGGGAGGTGCTACCAAAATTTTGCGTCAGATCAGGAGCAGAGCATGGGAAAACGAACCCGATCTACACACACTCGGGTGCGATTAGGACCTATCCTTACCTATTAGCGTGTAGGTTGCATGGACGTAATAAAACTAACAAGCTCCATTAACTGATGGATATGGTTTGCTTAATTATGTATATATTTCTTGTGTGTCCACACTACAAAAAAAGACACATCCATGACATTTTGGGCCGAACGAAAAAAATTTATGTCATACATATGACACTTCTATGACGATAATTGTGACAAAACCCGGTATCATCATAGATGTGGCACGCTCCTACTTCCATGACAAAAAATCATGACAGAAGATGTGATTTTCGTCCTGGGCGGGTCGGAGACGCAGCTGCATGACATTCTTTGGGCCGTCCATGATGGAAAAAACCGTGGTAGAATCAAGGGCGAGGAAAATTTCGGGGAGTTCCCGGTTACGGTGATAGGTCGGGGGCCGAGCGATGCACGTTTCTCTCGTACATGTACGCGCGTGTGTGCGAGGCGTTGGCTCTAACTGAACTCGAGCGAGGCGTCGGGCTCTAACTGAACCCGAGCGATTGCACTGCATGCTACGCGTTAATGAACCCGAGCGATCGATCAATGGCTGTTAACTGAACCCGATCGAGCGATTCCTTCGCTACTGCTGCTAACTGAAGCCGATCGATTGGATGAACAGTGAGCATTGCGGGGGCGGTTTGGATGAACAGTGAGCGGTGGCGTTGCCTCAGGATGAACAGGACCCCGTGGTGTGGCGGGCTGGATGAACAGGACGACCCCGTGGAGGGCTGGATGAACAGTAGACGGTGGAGGGGTGCCCGGGGAGGGGTGGTTGAACAGTAGCCGGTGGAGTAGCGCGCGGTGGAGGCTGGATGAACAGGACCCCGTGGAGGCTGGAGGAGGTCGACGGTAGCCAGTGGAGGCTGGAGGAGGTCGATGGTGGAGATGAACAGTATCCCGTGGAGTAAAGTTTTGCGGTACGCCACACCCCTCCTGATGAACAAGACCCCAGTTTCGACCGTAGCGCTCCAACACAAGTCTGTTTCGTCCGTTTTGTGGTACGCCACACCCCTCCTGATCAACAGGACCCCCGTTTTGACCGTACCACTCCAACACAAGTCCGTTTCGTCTGTTTTGTGGTACACCACACCCCTCCCGATCAACAGGACCCCCGTTCCGATCGTAGGTGGTCCGTTTCCTCCATTTTGCGGTACGCCAGACCCCTCTCGATGAACAGGATCCCGTTTCAAACGTGGCTGGTCGAACACAAGGCTGTTTCCTCTGTTCTGCGGTACGCCAGGCCTCGTTTCCATCGCCTGTTCCGTCCAAGCCCTCCCGATGAACACGACTACGCATTTCGTTCCGACCCAGCTGGTTGGCTCCCACACGTTCTGTTGCCTCCCAATGAACATGATGCATTCCATTGCCTCCCCATGAACACGACGCATTCCGTTGCCTCCCCATGAACACGACGATGACGCTGTTTCTCTGTTCCAACCCAGCCATGTACATGAGCCTGGCCGTACATATGTGCGAGTAGGCGTTCGAGACCCCGCCCGTATGTACACATACATGGCCGTATTTTCTTTCTTGCACCCTGGCCGTCGTAAGTACGTGTACATGCTACATGCGTGCCTCTACTACAACACGTGCGCGCCTCTACAACGACCAGTATGTACATACACGTTCACGACCAGAATGACAATGCTACTGAAAGCACAAGTGGTCCATGGGTGGTTTTGGTAATTAATGTCAACATATCTCTTGTTGGACTAACACTTTTACCTAGTATGTTTCAGATAAGTTCAATAATAAAGTGGCATGGACTAAAGGATGTGGAACCTCTTCAAGATGCTAAGGACAAAGGATTGGCTCAAGTCTCAAGCACAAGACTCTACATTTTATATTTTTGTGATCCAAGATCACATTGAGTCTATAGGAACACTACTAGGAAAAGGCCTACTAATGGCGCACCGGTTTGGCCTACTAATGGCGCACTACCAGTGCGCCATTAGTACCACGCCACTAGTATTTTTTACTAATGGCGCATCACTGGTGCGCCATTAGTATCTAGTATACTAATGGCGCACCAAGCTGTGCGCCATTAGTATGTAACACCATGCGCCATTAGTGTGCCTCCCGGGGGGCCATATGAAACCATAAACTTTGTCATACTAATGGTGCACTCTATGGTGATGCGCCACTAGTATCCTTTGGCATACTAATGGTGCACCTGGAGGTGATGTGCCATTAGTATGAATATTTGTTTTTTACTTTTCTAATTTTTGCACAGGTTACAAAATATATAATTGGACAGAATATAGACAGCAGCACATAGCAACATCAGATTCATCGAATACAATAGAAGATTAGTCTCCGAATACAATTCATCATATTAGTCTCCGAATTCAAAAGACCGAACAAAGATAAAACATTACAAGTCTCAAGAGCGCGAGTATCGAGTTTGTCTTCACATTACAAGTTGATATCGATCATCTAAGCTACCATCACATAGAAGAGAGCTGCGATCATCACGATGAGCATCATCGCGATCAAACTGGTCTTCATCCGGTTCCTCCAACGCTCCCTCCTCTCTCCCGCTAGATAGCGGGCGTATCTAGATTCGTCCTCCGCCCTAGTGGTGTACCCTTTGTAACTATTACCGCTGAAACGATGAACCTGTCTACAACACTCCTCCCAGTCGTCGTAGACTCCGGGAACCTTACCCTTGTACACGACATACGACGACATCTGTATGCACAAGCCAAACAACATACAATACATAAGCAATATGTAAGTATGCAACAAAAGGATCGGAAGAGAAAAGCAAGACATTAATAGCACGATTCATGGTCCTACTAATAAATAGCATCGATTACATCTAAGTTGAATGACTGTCCAAACCAAAGAGACATACGAATTCATTAAAGTTTAATTACTACATGAGCCAATCAATGTTTCAGAACTACACATCACTACTTTCGACTCGACTCATCGGACAGGAGCATGGATGAAGCCGCCGTCTGTCGTGATGGTCATGAAATCGCGGTCGTTGTCACCCTGCATTTGTAGCGTTCCATCTATCTCACTGTTGGACGGTTGATATCTGCGGAAGAACTGCCCCGAGGTATGAAGGACATCTTGATGGATGATGTCCTCAAACTCCGACTGGATGCGAAAGAATTTGTGTCTGAGGTCCGCGTCCTGGGTTGCCGACAACCTCGCAGCCCAATCTTCGAGACTATCTGGTAGCAGAAGGTGATGATGGTCCCTTACGATCGCCCGCATGTGATGGAGGGCGTAGTAGGCATCCTTCTGACCGCCAGGCGGCTGCTTGACGCAGCAGAACTTCGTATTGTGTGAGAAGGTGTGCTTGTCGTACTTACGAACTGCCCTGGTGAAGGTGCCTCCAGATTTGGCGTAGCCGGGGAGAACATCATCAAGAACTTTCTTGACATTTGTGTAGTCTATCTTGGAGTTACGGTTCGGGTCGAAATACGTGGCCATGGAATATTTCGGGCTTAAGAGGATGAGTGTGCAATGTGTGTCACTGCACAGAACACGGAATGTTAGAAAAAAAAAGAATGATCGAAATCTAAGAAATCATATGTTACGGGGCGGTTAAGGGATGACTTACTTGGGAAAGTAAGCCACAAAGAAGTTATCCTTATCTGGGTTTGCCAGAATGACGCCTTCGAGGTGTGAACTCGCAACTTGGCGGTCCCCAGCACTGCTCAAGTGCTTGGAATGCATGTAGAAGGGGTCGACTATCACGATGTCCGGGGTCTTGTCTCTAATGATCCGCATCTCCATACTCAGCGAAAACAGCCGAACGAAGGTGTAGTGCAGCGGATGAAGGTTAAACATAGCAAAGATGTCATCAAACCGCAGGACAATCGTACCCCCGATGTCGCCATCCACAAAGCCCTTGCCCTCTGGCACCTTGGCCACGAAAACCGGGTATGCCACATCATTCTCTCTGAGACGCTGCTTCTCCAAAGAAAGAACTCTGTCGTGTAGACTCCGCATAGCACCGGTTGCAGCATTGAGCATATTTGGCAGTAGCATCGCCCTACCCGCCACATGCACCCTCCTTGAGATATCCTTAGGTGAAGGTGGCCCGTCCTGAGCACGGATCGAACTCGGTGCCGGCTCGCTCGCACTGGCACCCTTGTTAGTCTTTCGTTTCCGTCCCTTCTTGATCTCCTATAATGGGACCGAGTTCTGCTCACAGACCGCCTTCTTGAGCGTGTTGGAGCTGATAATATTTCGCACCTCAGCTATTTGAGGCTCGGTGAAGGCGGGAGCTGGAGGCGTCTCCTGAGAACTGAACGCCAGACGACGCCTATTGCAATTGGATTTCTCTGCCGTACCAGCTAGATTGCGGTCGTCTTGCTTGGGTTCTTGAGAAAGAGGCCCGCAGAACTCGCCAACATACCCATGTTCGGCAAAGTACTTATCGACATTGGTAAATGTACCGTCGTTGTTGTCGTCGTCGTTCGGATCCTGTGCCATAGGGATGTCCATATCCCGTGCCATAGGGATGTCCGGCATAGGGATGTTCGGCAGGTCCGGTAGCATTGCGGCGTTCTTGCCATGGCTTGGCGCCGGCACGACTGGCGGTCTTGTCTGTGGGGTGGTGTCCCCCGCCCCCAAATGAATCTGCCTCTTCGGCCAAAGCAGGGGCCAGTTTACGTAGGCGCTGAGGGTCATCTAATCTTCTTCGTCGGCCCCAGCGGGTCGAATCGGAGGTAACAGCTCGTCGCAGCCTGGCAGCACCCGAACAACTTCAACCCTATAGACTGTGGGTGGCATCGGATTACCGTGGAACATGGGGTTGCCCGGTTGAACGATTCTGCCCTTGGCGACATCGACCAACTCGCCGCCCACGAAGTGCAGAAGAGTGCAAGGAACATCGGCGGCGCCCTGCGAAAACATGTAGGGCGTCAGGGATGCCCAGTCAAAGGCAAGGAGATGAAGTCATCGGCCGAGAGGCTTAGTTACCGTGATGCCGTCGAGGTCGGCTAATGTCGAGGCACTGCCAATGGCGGGCGTGCAACTGACGGAGGGGGCGCTTGCTGGCGAGGTGCCGGCCGGCATACACCCGGGTGCATTAAGCTCCAATGCCCATGCCGGCGCCGGAGACACGAATACCGCCTCCGCTGGAGACACCAATGGCGCCGCCTGCGCGCTGTGCGAGTTGCTGGCCGTGAAGCTGGGAACCGGGGGAGGCCCCTATTGGCCGCCCGCAATCCACGTCGTCAGCCCATGAATCAACGTAGGCACCATGGCGTTGAGCTTCGTTCCCAGTTGTTGTTCCACTTGCTCTTGGACAAGCTCTGGAATCCACGCCACTTGTGCCTTGAGTGCTTCAACCTCGCGTGTCTGGCTTTCCGAGCTGGTCTTTTTCTCCTTCCGCACACCAGCGGTATAGTATGACGACCATTTTGTGGACAAACCTTTGCCGGCCACACGACCAGCTGACGTCGGCTTAGTGAGCTTATCCTTGTTTTTCATTACGTTCAACGCCCTATTTAAAGGGGTGTCGAAAGGGGAGCTCTGAGACGACCCCGTGCTACTGCTTTCAGTGTCCTGCGGAAGGAACGTGAACCATTTAGAAATATTGGGGATTAATTAGAGTGCAGCCATATGGAGCTAATTACGCGGGGGTGTATTCCTTACTAGAACAAGCTCAAGCGCCCTGGTCTTCGGATCCGTGGTAAGCTCCTTTGTTATCGGGTCCTCCTTGTACCAGGCCCTGACAAAGTTCCTGGTCTGCTTGTCACCGCTGTATTTCTCGAAGCAGGGCGGTAGGCCTTGCTCGGCACGCTCCGCGTCCTCCTTGTCCCATATAGGCTCCGCCACTCTGTAACCGCCGTGACCGAGTTTGTGTTCCCCTAAGTTCAACTCCCTCATTTCTTTCCCCCACTGACTTGATTTGGAGGTTGCGCTACTCTCGCACTTGATCTTGAACTCCTTGTAGTCATCTTCGCTGATCGAAGGATTTTTCGCCTTGATCTTCTCATAACTATCACCTTTATCAATCATTCTCTTCACCACGCTTCTCCAAGTAGACAGGGTCGTGCTCATCCTTTGACGGCGGCACTGTTCACTTTATTCCCTGAGAGGCGTGTGTTTTCAAATTCGGCAGGGAACTTGTATCGTTCGTGCAGCTTCGTGAAGAGGAGGTTGCGCAAATTCCCGTGGTCCTTATGCCTAAGGTTCTCGGTGTTGATCGAGACGGTGCTCCGGAGAATGCACCCGAGCTGAAGCGAGTACCCCTTGACTATATGTTTGGGCTCCATTGGATGCCCGTCGGAGTCCACTTGAGTAAATTCCTCCTTGAGGGTGCGGAGCGCATTCGGGCGCCGGTCCTTCCTTTGCTTCTTCGTTTGGCTGCCATCTGTGTGTGCGCCGCCATCATCAGTGGTGGCATCCTCGGCGCCACCATCATTTAGGGTTTATCGATGCCGAGGCACCCTAGGTTGGGCCTAATCACTTGGCACTAATCACTTGGCTCTATTGCCAAATATGTTGGGTTTATCATCTTGGGTTTATCCATGTTGAGGAGAATTCTAAGTTGGGCCTAATCACTTGGCTCTATTGCCACCTATGGTTTAATACAGCAAGAATAAAGGGGCAGTTGATCTTACTTAATTAAGTTCTAAGATACCGCGGCCCATGCATTAGTAGCAAGTACCCCATATGTCCGATTTTTAGCAAAGTCATGATAAAATTCACGGAAAATTTCAGCATGACCTTTGCTGAAAATAGGACATATGGAGTACCCGAATTTGCCGGAACGGAAGTTAATCAACATTCCGGCAAACCCAAGGGCCTCTCGGGGTACCTGCAAAATCATCACGACACGAAGGGCCTCTCAAGGGCCTCAACAAGCAGCAGCGGCGTCTCCCAGGACCCCATTTGTTTTGCTAAATTTCTTTAAGCAACAATCAGAGCAGAAAATTCAGCATATTTCTATACAACAACACTGTAAAGATGAAGAACAGTTCTACAGCAGCCCATTTATATACAATAGCATCTTTGGTCATACCAATTTCTGAAACAATTCAAATTTGAACTGTATCTTGCGTAGGCACCACTACTGCAAGTGCCATACTACTGCAAGTGCTATACTACTGTAGGAAAGGAGGATCATCATACACATATATAGGAAAGGAGGCCCATTCCTATTTTAGGAAGCAAACAGATGTACACATAAGATAAAAATGTAGTGCTGAAAGTTTAATGCTTACAAAAGACTTGCTGAAATAGTGAAAAATATGGAGTCACCAAGATGGCTAAGAAACTCCCAAAGTCCACTAGCAAAGCCAAGATATAATCCTGTTACACACATCATAACAATTTAAGATAATTAGGATAAGGATAGTAGGAAATGAAAAAAAGAGCTCAAAAAACAATCACAACAGAAAAATAATAAAAACCTAGTCCTAGAAGAAAGGAAATCCTAAAATCTGGAGCAAGTCCTAGCAGTAGTAGTCCAACTAGATGGCCACCACTACTACTCCTATCACTAGAGTAATTTAGGTACACCCAACAAACCTTAAACTACTACTTCATCAATGATGACTCACATGGTACAAAAGAAGTTGAGTGGACCAAGTTACAAATCCAACAAGATTCTAGGATGTGAACCAAATGATTTGCCAAGAAAAGGTAACAATGATATTGCAGGAATAGACCTTCCTAAAATAGGAATGATAATCTACTTTCAATAACCATTGAATAAAACAGATTTACCAACAAAATCTAAAAGGACACCTGCCTATCATATTCAAATAGTTTATCATTTTCTAAAGCCATAAGCACAACAATCATGATCAGAACTAACACTACTTCAGACAAATAACCAATTAAGCACCAAAAAGCAAATAAACACTAATCAGCAGGCACTCTCCTGCTATAGCTAACCAAAATCTGCTAGCTAATTCTTAAATCAGACAGTTTGAGCACTACAATTCTCACAAGATCTGCAATAGGTCAGGTAAAGACAGTTTGAGCACTACAATTCTCACAAGATCTGCAATATGTCAGGTAAAGACAGTGATGGCCAAGTTGTAACTACTTGAACAATCAATGGACAAGATATTCACAACATAAAGGTTGTGCACCTCAAATATATAAATCACATGGTATACAAATAATTACTTGGAGAAAGATGTTCACTGTAGTTTACTGAACATGTTAGGCATTTTTCATGTCATAATCTTTGCCATTTTACAATAAAATTTCTAAGATGGAGCTATTGATAAATTGAACTGTTAAGCACTTGTCATGTCATAATCTTGGAGAAGGAAGAAGCAGTACATAGGAGATTCAGAACAATAGCTAGGTAGATAGTCATAGTACACAAATTCATGCTTGTGTGTAAAAGTTCACTGGTAATCTCATTGTGCTGCTGTAAACAAAGATTGCAAGAAGATCTCAATCTTACTGATTGTTGTTGCATGAGTATTATTGAGATCTTACTGATTGTTGTTGAGCAAACCTACCCCTATCTAAATTGAAAATACACATCTTCAATACTCTAATTATACAAACTGGAAATTATGACAGTACATGCAGATCTCAGTTTCAAACTAGAATAATTTACAAGCAGGTCTAGAAAAATGCACTTGTTTGTGTAGACTAATTTTGAAGCAGTTTGTACAGTACTGCCAAAATTCAGAATGGTGACTGGATTTAATTGATTTTTTCAGTAAAGATCATATGGAAAGGTAATAAATCAGTTTTGATTCTATTGACAGGAGTACATTGAACTCTGTCAATACAATTAGACATGAATAAGAACTCTGTCTAAACATTCAGTCTATACTTCAAGATTAAACTGTCAAAATATTCAGTATGCTATTGACAGGACTAGTAAGCATTCAGTCTAAATATGAACTCTGCCAATAGATTCAGTTGACAGTACACTTCAAGATTCAGTATAATTATCAGAAATTTGTAATCTTGATCAAAGACAATGGCTTGGACCTGCAATTCACCATCAAATCGGATCCAGAGGGGGAAGGGGAGGGGCACCTTTGACGAGCTCGATCGCCTCCCAGATGCAAGGGCGTGCCGCAAGAAGCAGCAGCAGTGGCACAATGGGGCGGCGGCGGTGAGCTCCTGCTCCTAACCCTAGGTCGCCGCCCCGTGGGGCATGGGGATGATTGGGGGAGAGAGGGAGGGAGGGACAGAGACTAACCGTCATCGATGAGCAGCAGGCGCGCGGGGAGGCTCGCGCCGCCGTCGAGGACCGCATCCGACGAGGCTAGCCGCTGTCGAGGGGTAGCTCCGACGAGAGAGATTTGGTGGTGGCGGGAAGGTCGCGGGCTCGAGGGGGAGGAAGGGGAGAGGGAGGCGGCGGGGCGCGTGGGCGGCTGCGGCGCAGTAGGTCGGGGCAGCGGCGGCGGCGGCGCGGTGGAGGGAGGGACGAGGGAGGGAGCGGCGTGGTGGATCGAGGGAGAGGGAAGGGGGGATCGGGAGAAGGGGTATCCAGCTAGACACTATAGCAATGGTGCACCAGCCTCTGGTGCGCCATAAGTAGTTTTTTTCTGATAGCAATGGTGCACCCTCATCTGGTGCGCCATTAGTAACTTTTTTTCTGATAGCAATGGCGCACCCACATAGGGTGCGCCATTAGTAACTTTTTTTCATTATTTCTTGTTGAATCTAATAATTTGTTTTTTATCAAATTTGTTATTTTCATGAGCAAGTGGGGAGGGTGCGGCGTGTCGGCGGCGGCGGTGGAGCGGGGGAGGGTGCGGGGTGTCGGCGGCGGCGGTGGAGCGGGGCAGGGTGCGGGGGGTGCTCGGCAGCGAGGGGGATCTGGCGAGGGGGATAGCTATCGAGAGGGAGGGGGATCGAGATCGAGTGTCCTCATGAATATTCAATATTTTTTCATATTGAATATGAAAAAATCTCATCAAATTTGAAAAAATATTCATGAATTCAAAAACTGCCCATGAAATTTAAAAATATTCATGATATCAAAAAGTGCCCGAGAAATGAAGACTACGATTTAAATACAATCGATCTTAGCTAGCTATCTGTTCACAATCTTCTTGCCCTTCTTTTTTGCAAATGGAGTTCTTCTGTGGAACGGACGTCCTTTAGGTAGGGTGGTCCTACTTCTTCTTGTGGTGTGTGCTGCTACTTCATCGTCGTCGTCATGTTCGATCTTCGGGTCGCCGTACTTGTCGAAGTCTTGCTCATTGGCTACTCCATCCATTCTAATGATCTTCCTTTTGCCTCTCCTCACGACAACACGACTGGGCTTTGGCGGGTCGGTAATGAAGAAGCATTGGTCCACTTGGGAAGCCAGTACCCATGGCTCATTTTTCGCGGTGACGTTTGCGCCCGCGGTCTTGGATTTGGCTTCGGGTATATCCATGGTGGTGAAATACCGGTCTTCTTTTAGGACGCTCTTGGCCCATATGACACAGAACATCGTGACCTCCTCTCCAGCGTAGCTCAGCTCCCAGATCTCCTCGATCCTTCCGTTGAATATGTCCTTGTCCTTACTGGTGTAGGATTCCATCATTACCCTGGAGTTCTAATAACCATCGCTCTTCATGTCCTTGTTCTCGGTGTAGAATGTGTAGCCGTTGATATCGTACGCCTCATAGGTCATCAGGTTGTGCTCGGCGCCCTGTGACAAGGCGAATATGAGTTGTTCTTCCGCGGAAGAATCCTCATGTAAAGGGTATGACAGAAGCTTTTGCTTGAACCAACGCGTGAAACATGAGTTGTGCTCTTTGATTATATCTCCGTCCGTCCTCTGTTGGCCTCGGTCATTGTACGTCTTCTCAATAAAGGTTTTGTGCTCTACCACCCAAGGATCGACCATCTCTATGTGTTGTAGCGCGACTAGGTTTGCTCTTTCAAAGTCGGCAAGTCGACCCTCGAAGTCGACATGCATTTCGCGGCGACCCTCACGGTTACCCCATCCAGCGAGCCTGCCGAGGTGCCTGTTGACGGGCAGACCAACGGGGTTCTCGATGCCTAGATAATTCGTGCAGTAGGAGATGCACTCTTCGGTCAGAAAGCCCCTGGCTATACTTCCCTCTGGACGTGACATGTTGCGAACATATCCTTTGATGACACCATTCATCCTTTCGAACGGCATCATGCTGTGCAGGAACGTCGGCCCGAGTTGGATGATATCCTCCACGATATGGACTAGCAGATGCACCATAACATCGAAGAATGCGGGCGGGAAGTACATCTCAAGCTCGCATAGTATCACCACGATCTCTTCCTGTAGCCTTCTGAGTTGCCTCACGCCAATCGACTTCCGAGAGATGACGTCGAAAAAGTTGCATAGGCCAAATAGCGTTTCACGGACGTGTGCGTCCATGATCCCACGGATTGCAACTGCAAGTATCTGCGTCATCAGCACGTGACAGTCTGAGACTTCATCCCGCTGAACTTCTGCTTCGTTGGGTCTAGGTATCTGCTTATCTTCCCCGCGTAACCGTAAGGAAGTTTTACTCCTACGAGGCAGGTGAAAAACTGCTCGATCTCCTCTTGACTTAGAGTGAAGCACGCGGGAGGGTAGTCATTTCCGGTCTTCTTGGCCTTTTTGCCTTTGCGACGACTTTCTGTGTCCTGCTTCGCCTCATCATCATCATCATCATCATTAGCGTGAAGCTCCTGCCTGATGCCCATTGATTTCAAGTCTTCCCTTTCTTTCGGCCCATCTTTGGTCCTCTCTGGCATGTTGAGCAGGGTACCAAGAAGACTCTCACACACGTTCTTCGTGATATGCATGGCATCAAGGCTATGAGGCACACGGTGGATCTTCTAGTACGGCAAGTCCCAGAAAACAGACCTCGTTTTCCATACCTTCAGCAGTGGCTCTGGCGCCTTTCACTTCTTTCCCGGCTCTGGCGCCTTTTGCTTCTTTCGCGGAAGTGGGCAATCTTTCCAATTTTTCAACATCTCATCTATTTCGTCGCCGCTCCTCGTACGCCGGCATTTTCAGGGTTTGGTTTCACTATCGAACAGATCCTTGCATTTCCTCCACGGGTCATCATCGCGAAGCCACCTTCGATGTCCCATGAACACGGTTTTCGAAGACCCAAGATCTCTATATTGCTGGCGATACATTGTGTCATCCATGCACCTTACGCATCCAGAAAATCCATGGACTACCTGCCCCGCGAGATATCCGTAACCGAGATAGTCGTGCACCGTCGTGAGCAGTGTGGCTCTCATAGGGAAATATTCTTTCTCTGCGGCGTCCGACCTATTGGCTGGCGTTTTCCACAGCATGTCTAGCTCCTCCTTCAGCAGCCCTAGATACAGATTGATGTCGTTCCCTGGTTGTTTCGGCCCTTCAATTAGCATACTCATGTGAATGTACTTCCTCTTCATGCACAACCAGGGGGAAGGTTGTACATCCACACAAACACAGGCCAGGTGATATGTGTGCTTCTCTGGCTGCCAAACGGATTGACTCCATCGGTGCTCGCGCTCAGCATGATGTTCGTTGGATCCTTCCCAAATTCTGGTATTCGAAGTTCAACGCTTTCCACTGGCTCGCATCCTTAGGGTGACTCAGCATCTTGTCTTTTTATTTATCTCCGGATCATTTCCGTCATCTTCCCGCTTCTTCTCCTCCCTATCCGCGTGCCAACGTAGGAGATTTGCTACCTTAGGGTCCGCGAAATACCGCTGCAGATGAGGAGTGATCGGAAAGTACCACACCGATTTTCGAGGAGCTTTCTTCCTCTTCTTGTATCGAGTGACACCGCACACCGGACATATGGTAGACTCCGCGTGCTCGTCCCGATAAATGATGCAATTGTTCATGCACACATGGTATTTCACGTGCGGTAAATCCAGAGGACACACGATTTTCTTCGCCTCCTCGAAACTGGTCGGGCACTTGTTCCCCTTGGGAAGACGTTCTTGCCAGAATGACATGTTCTCGTCGAAGCATGCGTCGGTCATTTTGTGTTTTACCTTCATCTCCAGAGCCATGAGCGTTACTTTCAGTCGGGTATCCTCGGGCCTGCATCCTTCATACAATGGAGTAACCGTGTCTATCTTCAGTTGATCCAGCTTGGCTTTCTCTCGGGCGGCAGCTCTTGCGTTATCCGTCTACTTGCGAAGCAGCTCTTGAATATGAGGGTCCTGCACCTAGCCTCCATCGTCGTCTGCTCCGGCATATTCATCTTCATGATCATGCCCTTCGTCTTGATCTTCCTCATCATCATGTACGACATCTTCTACATGATGACTGTGTACAGCATCACCGTCGTGATCATGTCCTGGAGATTCTTCGTCTTCTCGCCCGCCCTCGCCGCGGTGGTTGTTTTGTTTCCCTTCCTCATTTCTTGCCTGGCCCCCATGGACGACTTCATAGTCATCTTCATCACCTTGCCACCGATAGCCATCCATGAAACCACGCAAGAGCAGGTGGTCCTGCACCTGCCCGGAATCCGGGTCCGCAATAAGGCTCTTCAGCTTGCATCTTTGACACGGACATCTTATCTCCGTCTCGTTCTTTTGAAGCATCTCGGCCTTCGCAGAGCTCAAAAACCTATTCACGATGCCTTCGGTCATCGTGTGGACCATGGTCGCTTGCGGGGTAGAGCAAAACGATATTTTAGAACCAAGAAAAAATTTAGCATGACCTTCCCTAAAAATAGGACCAAAAAGAATGCATAGTGCCAAAATTCTAGCTAGGCCACATAAAGTGCATGTGCCACGTTGTTGGAGCGAGCTAGGGAGAAAAAAAGTAGATCTACAACATGAAGATAGCTTTCCCCTTACTTACCTATCAAAAAAAGGTAATTTCACCATTTAATTTTGATGAATCTATGGTACAAATGAGGTGAGGAGGAGGAGGCAGCCGAAAGCTTGGAGAAGGAGGTGGAGGGAATGAAGTGGGGAAAGTGAGTGGGTAGGTGTGGCTGTCCAAAATATCTTGTTGGGGTCCCAGGTTACTAATGGCGCACCACCTGCAAATGCGCCATTAGTAACCCTGGCACACCTGCAGGTGGTGCGCCATTAGTAGTTTTGCAAAAAAGTAAAAAATATATATATATATATACTAATGGCGCACTCTCTGTCTGGTGCGCCATTACTAGTTAGAACTAGTAATGGCGCACCTTGCTTGGATGCGCAATTAGTATATATGGAAAAATGGGGGGGGGGGAATTTATTACTAGTGGCGCACCGTTTTTCTGGGCGCCATTAGTGTCTTCCACACTAATGGTGCATCTCCATACGGTGCGCCATTAGTATATAGTAGTGGCGCACCACCTGACAGGTGCGCCATTAGTGCCCATCCCATCTATAGCCCTTTTCCTAGTAGTGGAAAAGCCAATACTATCAAGAGGGGATGAGGTGTTGCTTAATGGGTTACTTGCTCAAAGTGCTTAGTGATATGCTCCAAAGCCCTCAACAACTTTCTCACATCCACACTTGTCCTAAACCAAAAGTATAACTCGGCCCCACCGATTCTTTCCATCCGGGGCCACCGAGTTCAGATGTCTTAGCCACTGCCAAAAATCCTAGGCAAATCGGTCTCACCGATAGGGATCTCGGTCTCACCGAGATGGGATTGTAATCTCTCTGTTTCCCTTCGTAACGTTTCGGTACCACCGAGATGAGCGATCGGTCCCACCGAGATTGCAATAAACTCTCGGTTTCCTTTTCATAACATTTCGGTCCCACCGAAATGAGCGAACCGGTCCCACCGAGTTTACCTGACCAACTCTCTGGTTAGCTTATTACCAAAATCGGTCTTACCGAGTTTGTGAAATCGGTCTCACCGAGACTACGTTATGCCCTAACCCTAACCATATTGGTCCTACCGAGTTGCATGTCGGTCCCACCGAAAATCCTAACGGTCACAAGGTTTACTGAATCAGTCAGACCGAGTTTCTCAATTCGGTCCCACCGAGATTGGTAAATTGTGTGTAATGGTTAGTTTTTGTGTGGAGGCTATATATACCCCTCCACCTCCTCTTCATTCGTGGAGAGAGCCATCAGAACAAACCTACACTTCCAACTTACATTTTCTAAGAGAGAACCACCTACTCATGTGTTGAGACCAAGATATTCCACTCCTACCATATGAATCTTGATCTCTAGCCTTCCCCAAGTTGCTTTCCACTCAAATCTTCTTTCCATCAAATCCAAATCCTGTGAGAGAGAGTTGAGTGTTGGGGAGACTATCATTTGAAGCACAAGAGCAAGGAGTTCATCATCAACGCACCATTTGTTACTTCTTGGAGAGTGGTGTCTCCTAGATTGGCTAGGTGTCACTTGGGAGCCTCCGACAAGATTGTGGAGTTGAACCAAGGAGTTTGTAAGGGCAAGGAGATCGCCTACTTCATGAAGATCTACCGCTAGTGAGGGAAGTCCTTCATGGGCGACGGCCATGGTGGGATAGACAAGGTTGCTTCTTCATGGACCCTTGGGTGGAGCCCTCCGTGGACTCGCGCAGCCGTTACCCTTCATGGGTTGAAGTCTCCATCAACGTGGATGTACAATAGCACCACCTATCGGAACCACGGCTCAAAAATCACCGTGTCTCCAAATTGCGTTTGAATTCTCCAAACCCTTCCCTTTACATTCTTGCAAGTTGCATGCTTTATTTTCCGTTGCTCGTATACTCTTTCCATGCTTGCTTGATATGTATTGTGATTGTTAAACTTGTGCTAAAACTCCACTTAAACTTAACGAATTTAAAAACTGCAACTTTTAGCACCTAGTGTCTAATCATCCCCCCCTCTAGACACCTCTTCTTGATCCTTTCAGCTACGTACGCTTTGACCAGGTGGGTCCCGACAGTCAGGCACTTCCTTGCCTGCGAAGATGTAGCTGGTGGGTCCCAGCAGTCAGGGGGCGAATCGTTTTGTTTTTTTCGTATGCACTTCCTTGCGTGAGAAGATGTAGCTGGTGGGTCCTAGCAGTCAGGGGGGCGAATCGATTTTTTTGCCCGGCGCACTTCCTTGCGTGCGAAGGTGTAGCTGGTGGGTCCTAGCAGTCAGGGGGGAAACGTTTTTTTTGCGAAATATGGTGGCCCGTCCGGTGGGTCCCCGCTGTCAGGTGGAGGAATAATTATTTTGCGCGTAGTAAGGAGGCACCTCCTTGCTGCGGCCATGGACCCATCTATCAGCCTCTCCATGTATAGTCCATGTCTGATGGAAACCGTTCCTTGACCATGTTGACCACGCCGCGCCGAGAGCACCAGGGAGGTGGACAGCGGTGAGGCCTAGGAAGGGGATACCGTGGAGCCGGGGAAGATGCGGCAGTGGATGCCCACGCATACAGGAGTACGAGGGTTCACTGGTTCGCTGCGGTGTGAGGCTGTCGTCGCCGCAGAATAACAGGGGGTGTGGGTGAGTAGAGGGATGTCCTGGCCAGCGGTGGGAGTAGTAGGTGGCGGTGAGGCCTCCGCCGCATCGCAGCCGGCCACGGGAGGCAGGAGCACGAGGCACGACTGACGCTGGTTTGGGCGGTTGGATCAAGAAGACCAGAGGTTGAAGACACACTACGGCCATTGAATGGACATCATAGGGTCACTAGAGCTAGAATCGTGCATATTGACTAAGTTGACAAAGCCCTCCGTCCCCGTCAACTTAGTAGGCCCACAAGTCAGCCTGCCACTATACTGGTTCCCAGCTAACAGGGGGAGTATTCATTTTTCTGTGCGTAATAAGGAGGCACTTCCTTGCATGCGAAGATATAGCTGGTGGGTCCGAGCTGTCAACGGCGGTAACATTTTTTTCGTGAAATACAGAGGCCCTTTCGGTGGGTCCCTGATGTCAGGTGGAGGAATCATTATTTTGCGTGTAATAAGGAGGCATTTACTTGCGTGCGGTCGTGGACCCAATTGTCGGCCTCTCCACGTACAGTCCACTTCAGATGCATGTCGGTCGTTGACCACGTTGACCAGGCCGCGCCGAGAGCACCAGGGCGGTGGACGACGGCAAGGCCTAGGAAGGGAACGACATAGAGGCAGGGAAGACTCGGCAGTTGTTTCCCATGTGGAGGGGAGTATGACTGTACGGGCGTTTACTGGTTCGTCTGCCGTCACCAGAGAAAAACAGCAAGAGTGGGTGAGTAGAGGGATGGCTAGGCTAGCGATGGGAGTACGATGGGGCGGTGAGGCCTGCACGGCAGCACAGACGGCCGCGGGGAGGAGGGAGCAGGCAGTCCCGCCGGCGCTTGTTTGAGCGGCTGGAGCAGGAAGAGCAGAGATTGAAGAAGCACGACGGCCTTTGGATGGACATCCAACAGTCACTACTTGTGCGTCAACCTTTTTTTAGGAAAGCCTCGAATCTGTAGAAAATAGCATACAACCCATCTGCCATTATTTCTAATAATTTACAGCCCATTTGCTAATTCTTAAGGGTTTTTTTGGAGCCCATATTCTTTTTGTTAGCATTACAGCCCATATTGTGGCCATGGTTAAAAAATTATACGAAATTTTGCATATTTCGGTGCGGTCTGAACTGTTTTTAATCCTGAAATTTTTACTCACATTCAAACTGATTTTAAAAATAAATGTATATGAATATAAAATCCAACAAATTCTCCACGCATAAAAATTAATGTAATTTAAAGTCTCGAAATGAAAAAAAGATATTTGAAACTAATTGTCGGTTTGATATGTTTTAAAAATGTACAACCCATTTCTCATTACTGATGGGCCATTTTCTCGGCTAGCCGAATGAAAGCTCTCCTCGTCTTGAAAGATTTGCATCCCAACAGGCCTGACAAAGCGACTTACTTGGCAAATCACAAAAAAACTGGGTAGTGGCCGTGGACCCAGTTGTCAGCCTCTCCACGTACAGTACTCTTCCGATGGAAGTTGTTCCTTGACCACGTTGACCACGCCGCGCAGAGAGCACCACGGCGGTGGACGACGGCGAGGCCTAGGAAGGAGACGACGCGGAGTCGGGGAAGACGCGGCAGTGGAAGCCCACGCGGAGAGGAGTACGAGGGTTCACTGGTTCGGCTGCAATGTGAGGCTGCCGTAGCCGCAGGGCCTGGCCAGCGGTGGGAATAGTAGGGGGCGGTGAGGCCTCCGCGGCAGCACAGCCGGCCACGGGAGGCAGGAGCATGCGGCACGATAGGCGCTGCTTTGGGCGGCTGGACCAAGAAGACCAGAGGTTGAGGAAGCACTATGGCCATTGGATGGACATCGTACGGTCACTAGCGCTAGAATCGTTCATATTGACTAAGTTTACAAAGCCCTTCGTCCCCGTCAACTTAGTAGGCCCACAAGTCAGCCTCCCACCAAGGTGGGTCCTAGCTAGCTGGGGGAGTATTCATTTTTTTGTGTAATAAGGAGGCACTTCCGGTGGGTCCGAGCTGACAGCGGGGGGGAACGTTTTTTTCGCGAAATATGGTGGCCGCCCATGGGAGACAGGAGCAAGAACAGAGGTTGAAGAAGGAGCATAGCTGTTGGATTAACATCCAACGGTCCAGCTGCTAGAATCATTTTTTGATTAAGTTGACAAAGCCGTGCGTACACGTCCGCTTAGTAGGCCCACAAGTCAGCCACCAAATCTGACGGGTTCCATCTGTCAACGGGATGAATATTTTTTTCACAAAACAAGGAGGCACTTCCTTCCATGCGAAGATACAGCCGGTGGGTCCTAGCTGTCAGGTGGAGGAAACATTCTTTTCAGCTTAATAAGGAGGAACTTTCCTTGCGTGCGACCATGGACCTCGTGGGTCCCAGCCGTCAGGCTCTCCGCGTACAGTCCTCTTCCGATGACTCTCGTTTGTTGACCACGCCACTCTGAGCGTAGTGAGGAGGTGGACGACAGCGAGGCCCCGGACGGGAAGGACTTGGAGATGGGTAGACGCGACAGTGGAGTCGTAGATGGAGAGCAGGAGAAGGGTTATAACTGGTTCTGTTGCGGCGTGGGGTTGTACTCTGTGGAGAATAACAGGAGGTGTCGAGGGGTGGAGGGATAGCCTGGCCAGAGGTGGGGTAGCACTTCGCAGCGATGCGTGCTAAGTAGAGCCGCTAGCCGCCGGAGGCCATACCAGGCGGTCCCGCCGATGCTGGAGGAAGAAGACGAGAGATTGAAGGTGCATGCCGGCCATTGGATATAAATCCAATGGCTGTGGATGACACAATCATTTGTTAACTAAGTTGACAATGCCCTGCATAGGCTTCGACCTATTAGCCCACATGTCAGCCTACAAAAATGTGGCATATATTTAACCCATGTTTTATAGAATGTACGGTCCATTTGTTGGGCTGGGTGAACAAATAATTTGGCGTAAATCAGGCCCATTTATATTTTCTAAGAAATCCCAGCCCATTTGCACTTCCTTGAAATACACGTATTAGGTGGGCTCGTTATATATATAATGTTATGTTAGAAGGAGCAATTAATATCGAAGAATAAACCGGACAGGCACATTTTTTATATATATAATTAACAAATTAGCGAGTTATTGCTCAAAATAAAAATGAGCATGTTATTATTAAATTGGTCCTTAAAATCTTCGCAAGCTTTTGTACACAATCATCAGGATTTTCCTTGCCTATGAGTCAAAAACAACCAGGATTTTCCTTGCCAACTTTCGTTAAACATTTACTTTTATAAGTTAATAACATGTGGGATGTTTTTATATTGTATATATAAGTCTCTATAAAATATACGATAATAGTAATAATATAAATATATATATATAATGTGATGAGAAGGGAAAACATAAATTGGACACAACATTATTATTCTTATATATAGATAAATAGAACAGAGACCTGCGTTTTATACCCCACAGTAGGTATACTAACAAGTTCACACACAAATACAACAGAAAAGGTAAACATTCGTATCAAACTCAGGTTCACAGGACACGTTCATATTCATAGCCAACATTCACTATCAACAACTCAAAAGATTCATATATACACAAGCTCATCATATCTATGCATCCAAATGATTGATAGATCACACGAAAATATTCATACATAATTCACAAAAAGATTCAGATATACACATGTTCAGTATGTTTATGCATCCAAATGATTACCTAGGGTACAGACTGGTAAATGGTGTTCAATCGGACGTACTTGTTGCTAAAATTAGTTCTTGTACGAGTAAACTTTTGAGTACAAAAGAGGCAGCACAGACAATCTGAACTTTGCTTGTAGGTTTATCCTCAAATAGTGGCCTCGTGCCGAGGGAGGTTTGAGCAACTTGGCCACTACTTTCATCCAACTAGTATACTGGCTCATCTTGGTCATGTATCTCGCCAAATTCTACATTGCAGACGAGAAAGAAGGCAGTTGAGAAAATGAACCACCCAAATTTTTTGTGCAGTTCAACTAAAATGGAGCATCCTTGGCATGCAGACTCATTAAGTTCCAGATGAATATACGCGTCAACCAACTTGTCTGGAATCTTTAGACTCCATGCCATATAGTTCGCTACACATATGTGCCGATAACCAAAAGGCAAAAGTTGGGAGCAAAGACTGGACTGCATTTTTCTGGGCTATGCACCAAGCAATATTTTTGGCGTTCACTCTCCTAATACTTGGAGTTGGACAACTGGTTGACGTCGGTTGATACTCGAATGAATATAGGCACTTCTTCTTGTCAACATCGATGCTTGTCTGAGTGAACTTTGGAGTACATAGCAGCAGCATTAAGTACGAGTCCATCTGATCATTTTGTGCAGTTCTACTGAAATCACCCGATGTAATGATTTGCCTGCGAGTTCAGGCTCCAAATTACTCCTTTATGAAATCGGAAAACAGTAGCATAATACCAAATTACCAATACATATGACAGGCACAATAATCAGGATAAAGACCAGTCCCAACCTGTGTGAGGTACCATATCAATTACTATTTCCTTTGATTGGAAGCCGAGATAAGCCAAGAAACTGACATCAAAGGAAGAAAGCAAGCCGAGATTAGCGACTGATAGGAAAGGATGGAAGTTGTCGAGGTAATGAAGCACCCAAAGTTTTTGTGCAGTTCCACCAAAATCGAGCATCCCTGTTGGCACATATATTGAGAGAGTGAGATTATTGTAATAGTGGGACTCGTTGATGAAACATACACTAACAAATATAAGCACCCTCATTATCTTAATGGGTAAAGTTAGCAACATAGTAGTCTTTCTTAAAGAGAGGTATTAGTTTATTTAATCAGTGCCAATTAGCTCAACACTCAAAGCATTGTCAATTATCATAGGTTGCAAAACTTTAACGTGCAAAGATAAAGGATTTTCTCATGACAGTAGCACGATACAAATAGAGATGAAAACAAACTAATATGGATGAAGGCCTTAGGCCCGTACCAACCTGAGAAAAAAAGCTTATTCATGTAGTCCCATAAGAGATGATAAAGCACTCATTGGAATCACACAATAGTATATATTTTTGTGTACTTCAAATGTATGGTTGAAATCACTCTTGTTTACCAGTGCTGAGATTATTTCAAAAGATTATCAAGAACTTCCAGCAAAGTTAAAGCACTGGCTGGGATACAGTTCATTGTATTGTCTTGTGTAGTTCCACTAAAATGTATGATTGGCACAACATGATCCCTGTTTGCACAAGTAGGAACAAGGTGAAACCTTCATTAGCTTAGTGAGAAAGGATAGGAAGACATTAGCATATTATTCAAACAGTAGCATCAAATTCATGATGGACAATACGCAAAACATTGCCTCATTGAACCAATGGCAATAAATTGACATGCAAAACAATAGCACTATTATGTCATGACACTAATAATATTCCCTCCCTGCTCCACCACATGATTCACCTCCATAGACAAACATACACACGTACATGATTTCGCATAGGGTCCTACTAAAGATTTGTTTAACTCCAACAGGAAAATTAGGCTGTAATAAATTAGTGGTACTTAAGTACTCCTAATTAATTAAGTGAGATAGCAGAAGTGGAAGGGCTCCCTGGAGGATCGTCTCACATGTAAGGTATTCGTTGCCGGAGCCCTTGAATGGCCTCGACTGAGGCCTCTAGCTTCAGCAAGATCGCCTTGGCACTGTTTATTCTTCTTCTTCTACCTCTTCATGCTATGTTTCTCTTTCTCCTCACCAGTTGGTGAAACCAAGTACATGATTGGCCTTCTAATTCAGAATTGGTTTTGTCAGTGAGGGAGTACAAGTGTACTAGTAAAAAATAGCATTATTTTCTCATGGCAGTCGGAAAATAGAGATGAACACATGCATTAAATATCATTCTTACCTAAAGGAAGGTTATGGCGCCAATATGGATGATGAGGATTGGAACACAGATCTCCCTTTGTGCAGTTCCACCGAAATGAACCAATTGTTTCATTCTGACATTCCAGTCAAATAGCACAAAAGTCACTTCTTTTAAGAAGAGTTTTGTGCAGTGCACCAAAATGTCACAGTAGAAACCAGGTGAATTGGATATCCCTATTTGCACAAAATTGTACAGAGGAAACAGTCAGAGTCTCAAACAATTACAGGCAAAAACATTTGGCTACACTTGTCATGGCTTATAACAGTGGCATGGCTTCATTTTTACTAGGGACATTAGATTAAGAACAGCTGGGATGGGATAGCGGGTGCACCAGCAGTCCAACACCATGTACGTAAACAGGGGCATAAAGTGGTGATTCATAGTTTGTTGCCTTGAGAAACAAACATCCAAGAAACATATCTGGGTTGGTACCATTTTTGTTCACTCTAGCCACCTACTCCTATGTGAGGATAGAAAAACTAGTCCTGTTCATACCACTGTGTACAGCGTTACCCTTATATTTCCCTTTTCGACCAAGAGACCGGTTGGATGACCAGTCTATACTACTTTCACCCCCTTTCCTTCCTGTTTGTACCAAGTCCGATGTACATACTAAATTCCCCCACCCCCACTTTATTTCTTGTTTGAACCAAGTACTCCCTCCGTCCGGAATTACTTGCCATCAAAATGTGGATGTGTCTAGAACTAAAATACATCTAGATACATCCATTTCAATGACAAGTATTTTCGGACGGAGGGAGTACAAGATTCGACTCCATGAAGTAGCTTTACCTCTAACAATAGAAGAAAAAAATAGGTGACGTTGGACCACCCGATCAAGAGGGGCTGAGAGGTAGAAAATGATGCACATGCAGCAATGTAGCGAGCTGGGGAAGTACAGCTAAGGCGGTTTCGAACGATGATATACCTGAAGGTCATTGGGATGTGGATAGGTGGGCAGCGGGAGGCCGGATCCGCCCACAGGCAACGACGAAGGGATCGGAGGACCTCCCGCGCCGGCGCTCGGCCAGAGATAACTGTGTGGCCGGCAGTGGGTCTCCTCCCTCGCTGTCGACGACGGCATAAACGCTGCCCCTCCTCCCCTTCACCGGTAGAGGGGGATTCGTCCGGATCTGTAACCAGTGGTGAGGATAGAAAGCCAGTGTTTTTTGAAGGGAGAAAGACAGTGTTACTACCCCTATCTTGTTTAGATCTGGAGAGGATGAGGGTGTGTGAATAGAGCAACCCTAGCAAGCAAGCGCGGAGGCTCCGGCCTATATATACGTAGTGGGGTAGTTTTCCTTTTTCACTCCATCAAAACAATCGTTTAAAATTGTGTACTACTATGTGCCAGGTCACGGTTTTTTTTAGTTGTTGATTGTTTTTTGAGATAGCTACCCGCTTGTTCCAAGCGGTGTTACGGTGTGCCAGGTCGCACTTTGTATCATTCAAGTCTGGTACTACAAGTCCCTCCATTAAATAAACAACCACCCCCTCGTAAAAATTGTGAACAAGCCCACAGCTAAAATTAGCGGAAACGTGGGTTGCCCCAACATGCATTATTAGTTATATTTTCTACTCCCTCCGTTCCTAAATATAAGTCTTTTTTATTAGCCACACCTAATACAAGAATTTTTTTTATTAGAAGTGAACCCCAAATGTCATAGACACAAAAATTGTGGCAAGATTCCCTTAGGCAAGCCAAAGTGTGTCTAACAATTTGAGTAACTCAGGTTAGGCAAGTGTGGCAAGTGTGGGAAAAATAATGTGGCAACATAAGAAAAACATAGTCACAATCCAAACAGCCCCGTAATTTTTTGTGACATGCATGAAAATTTGGTTAGTTAAATTTATAGTCAAAATTTGGCAAGGTGCATCAAATCAACACATGCAAGTATCAAAAGGAAAGTCACGGCATGCATGCATGCGTTGTACTCCCTCCGTTTCCAAATATAAGTCTTTTTAGAGATTGCAACAAGTGACTACATACAAAGCAGAATATGTCTACATACGAACTAGTCCATTTGAAATGTGTAAAAAGACTTATATCGAGTGCAGTGCTTTGATGTGTCGCGTCAACTCGTAGAAGACCGAGAAATTTGATTACTACAACGCCCTCTCCCTCGCGGACTGAGTTCTGGTGCCTTAACTGCACCTGCCTTTGGCTGCATGACAGGAGGGCCAACCACCTGTTGGGCCCACCTGTCATAGACGCAAAGGCAGGAGCAGTAAGTAGAAGCTTTAGCTACACGCTATCCCTCCCGCACGAGGTGGACGGACATGCAGCAGTGGATTCGATACTGTAGAAGTAGGAGTAACATCATTCGGCTTCTCGAAGAGGCGAAGAGCCAAGCGCAACCCGAACGTGTCAGTTGCGAACGCTCGCATGGTGTGGTGCCTTGGAGCATGCATATACTAGCCAGGCTCTTGCATGAGACAAAATTGCTATTGTTTAACAATTAAACTCCATCATCCATTGGTTGATACTCATTCTGCATAGGTCCATGTGCTTAGCACCGTTTCCTCCTAGGGTCACCAATGTTTATTTGCTAATTAATAGCATTGCTTGCAATGAACTAGCCATTGCAAGTCATTAAAAGCATGCACACCTCTCATCTCTTATTGGTTGATATGTCAAGAAACAAGAAACAAGGTAGAAGTTAATGCACCGCGCCTAAGTGTTTTGGGACTATTTGGTTTTCCTAAGATGACTTACACACCTAGACGGAGGGAGTAGTATAGCCCTGTAAACCGGAAAGGAGTATTTTCCTTTCTAAAGATTTCAACAAGTGACTAGACTACACCGCGTGCAACTGTGCAGTACTCCCTCCCTTCCGGTTTATAGGGCTCAAATCTCAAATCTCATGAACCAAGGCATTCTGCGATTGGAGGAATGTATCTCGTACTACTTCACAAAACTACCCTAATTAAACTCATGCATTAATTACATAGTTCTCTCGTTTTCCTCTCCGCCTTGGTCGCGGTGCACAATATTGAGCACTCCAATATGACTAGCTGCTCTATCTACATGCGGGACATTTCAAAGCATCCGGGCCCGCGTGCCATCCACCAAATCACAGCGAGGTGCTACAATCGAGACTCACCTGTCACCCCAGTGTGGCCGTCTTGACCCGTCATATCACAAAACCCACACCTTTACCAGCAGTGGTAAGGTGGCCTCCAAGTTGGACTGGACGAAGCAACCATCATTTCACTGGAACGGTCATTCAAGCCCTTTCTTCCCTTTCTTGAAGAAACCCTCACTCCAGGCTACTCACTTCTGCCATTTTTCTTCTGTACCGAAGAAGGAAAGGCGGGTGAATCAGTTATGCTGCTATATTTTCATTCCAAGAATCTTGTTTTTGCGAAGCACCGACCGATTCTCACATCCTATTCTTTTCCCGTTTTCATTGTGATTCTGGTTTCCTTTCGATTGCTTTTTGTTTGTAAGTCCATTGATGGATCCTGGAGCACTAGGCAAAGAGTTGCCAGCGGACAACCCACTGAAGACAGCGATCTCCAGGAAGCGAGCACCGACCAACGAGTTGACCATGTTGGCGGGCCAACCCACGGAGACGAAGAATTCCAAGAAACAAGCACTAGCCAAGAGTTGACGACGTTGGCGGACTAACTCCTCAAAAAAGTTGGAAGAACAGCAAGGGCCCCACCGTGCCTACCCCAGGAACTCTGATTGCCACCTATGTGAGGCTCAAGGCCGAGTTTGAGGAGATAGTCGCTGTTGAGAAGCAGTATTCCCCTGGCAAGGTGATGGCCCCCATCGAGGACGAGGAGATGGCCCCCGGAGGGATGAGATCCCCCGGTGAGCTGCACAAAGTAAAAAATAATGGCTTATTACCATAGTTGTGGTTTTTAATTATTTGTAATGTGCTAACTAATATGTTAGGGTTGTGCAGGTGCCGGTGGATGTCCTTGATGATTTCGATGTCGTGGCCCGTCCTGTTGGCATCACCCCGGAGATCGATTCCAATGCCGATGTCCATCCTGTGGACATCTCCCCAGAGATCGATTCCGATGTCACGGTCAGACTTGTGGACATCGCCCTAGAAATCGATTCACATGCCGTTATCCGTGCTATGGTCATTGCCCGAGAGATCGATGACAAGAAATAGTTGGTCGCGCTAATCCTTCAGGGTAGTTTGCATTGCCCTGTGTTTAATTACCAAAACGATGCGTGTGATCAAACCATCTTAGGGATAGTGCACTGTCTTGTGTGGGCAGATCTTGCTACTTTTGTTTGATAGTGAATCATGCGATGAATCATGCGAACCCTCTCCGAGTTATGGAAACAGATGTATCCTCACCAACTTTTGATGTAATATATGGCATGCTTAGATGTAAGTTTGAACTGTTTATCATATCAGCAGGGCTTGTTTGATGATTCTTGGTGTTAGTAGGCTAGCTACTCTGCGAGCTATAGTACATGCAAAACACTCATCGAAGAGAAACGTTGGGGTTGATGAGCTTGTGGTACGCTTATACTTATCCCTCATCGATCGACCAATAGCCCTAGCTCCTAAAATTGTAGGCTTAGCGATCGATCAGACAATAGTCGACACGGATACATTCAGGCCTCATTTGGTTCATAGGGTAGGAAAATCGTAGCAGAAGTACAGAGAACGTGCAACACAAAATCAGAGCAGTGCAGAGACGTACTCCCTCCGTTCTAAAATAGATGACCTAGGCGGGCTAGTTTGGCCTAGTGGGTTTTAGTGATATGACGTGGTACAGTGCCGTCCTGTCTTCGCGTATGGTAGCAGTATTGCGGGTACAGTAAGTTTTCTTGAAGAAGCGGAATTCAAAGAAGTCATGATGGTTCCTTCGTCCAAACAACTTACAGTGGGAAAGGTTGGGCCTGCGATACAATCGGGGTAGACCAGGATAATGCATGGCAGGTGGACCAGGATGGTCACCGTCCCACATGTCGGCGAATGAAAGTATTCTTTTCGATATAGAGGATGAGCAATGAGTATTCATTGTTTATTTTTTATGAAAGCTATTGTCTCCACTGTTACTCCTTGACTTTGTCAATGCCTCTTTCTCCACCACATAAGCGGGGACTACTTGCTATGCATGCGACGGGCAGCTGACATCTTGAGGGGCCAGGGCGGTCAGAGCGGGCTCCGGAAGCGGTCCGGACTCTAGCATGGCCCACCTCACATTATCACCATATATTTCTTGGAGTTCGTGCATGGTGGGCGGGCGATCTCTTCTCCCTCCCCCGTTTCTCTCTTCTCAGCCGACACCCTCCGAGCAATTAGATTTTGGCTATCGATGGTTTATTCAATTATAGTCGCACATGTCAGTGAAATTAGAAGACAATGCGTGTCCCCTCTGGTGAGCGGCGTGCGAGCTGGACTGTCGGGGGTGCGATGCGTACGAGTCGTAAGTGTGCCGCCTTTTCCTTTAGAACTTGCGAAGCGTAACATTTTCGCGCGATCGATCGATAAAATGACGAGGATGGTGCTTTCCCGCTTGTTAGGCGGGCTAGTTCGAGTGATATGATGTGCTACAGTGCCGTCCACTTGCTCCATTTTTATGTAAGCAAGAGTTTACACTCTTACGCTGGAGGAGTGCGAAACACTGCGGATCTGATTTTGATCGAGGGATAACAGTTCCCTGCCAAATAATGGAGGACCGTTAGGGATTATAGCATGATAGTTAGGGCATCTCTAGCGCTGGCCCACAAATTTACACCAGCATCTATCCAAGGACACTGATGGATGCCATCCAATGCTGCCCGCATACCTTTAGACAACTATATGAACTAACCGGACGAAATTCGTGCAAACAAAGCAAAATTCAAATTAACCGGATGAATTTCATTACATTTCGAAAACTTTTCCTACAAACTAGACGAAATTCATTACATATTTCACACAAATCGTACCAAAACCTACTGTAAACCTAATCTAAATGATCGCCGGTGCCCGACCACCATATCCGGCCATGAACCCGAGAAAGCCGGCCATTGCCTTTGCCTCCTCCTCATCCGCCTCGATAACCTCTGATACGTCTCCAACGTATCTATAATTTATGAAGCATTCATGCTATTTTATTATCTGTTTTGAATGATTACGAGCTTTATTATACACTTTTATATTACTTTTAGGACTAACCTACTAACCGAAGGCCCAGCCCATATTGATGTTTTATTGCATGCTTCAGTATTGCGAAGAAAAGGAATATCAAACGGAGTCCATACGGAATGAAACCTTCGGGAGCGTGATTTTTGGAAAGGATATGATCCGGGAGACTTGGAGTTCAAGCCAGGGTAGGTTCGAGGAAGCCAGGAGATAGGAGGGCGCGCCCACCCACCTGGGCGCGCCCCTTGTCTCCTAGGCCCCTCGAGGCTCCCCCGACCGACTTCTTTCGCCTATATAAATCCACGTACCCTAAAAACATCGAAGGAGAAGATAGATCGGGAGTTCGTCACCGCAAGCCTCTGTAGCCACCAAAAAGCTCTCGAGAGCCCGTTTCGGCACCCTACCGGAGGGGGAATCCCTCACCGGTGGCCATCTTCATCATCCCAGCGCTCTCCATGATGAGGAGGGAGTAGTTCACCCTTGGGGCTGAGGGTATGTACCAGTAGCTATGTGTTTGATCTCTCTCTCTCTCTCTCTCTCTCTCTCTCTCTCTCGTGTTCTCTCTATGGCACGATCTTGATGTATCGCAAGATTTGCTATTATAGTTGGATCTTATGATATTTATCCCCCTCTACTCTCTTGTAATGGATTGAGTTTTCCTCTTGAATTTATCTTATCAGATTGAGTCTTTAAGGATTTGAGAACACTTGATGTATGTCTTGTCGTGCTTATCTGTGGTGATAATGGGATATTCACGTGATTAACTTGATGTATGTTTTGGTGATCAACTTGCGGGTTCCGTGACCTTGGGAATCTATGCATAGGGGTTGGCACACGTTTTCGTCTTGACTCTCCGGTAGAAACTTTGGGGCACTCTTTGAAGTACTTTGTGTTGGTTGAATAGATGAATCTGAGATTGTGTGATGCATATCGTATAATCATGCCCACAGATACTTGAGGTGACAATGGAGTATCTAGGTGACATTAGGGTTTTGGTTGATTTGTGTCTTAAGGTGTTATTATAGTATGAACTCTATGATAGATTGAACGGAAATAATAGCTTCATGTTATTTTACTACGGACTCTTGAATAGATAGAACAGAAAGGATAGCTTTGAGGTGGTTTTGTACCCTACCATAATCTCTTCGTTTGTTCTCCGCTATTAGTGACTTTGGAGTGACTCTTTGTTGCATGTTGAGGGATTGTTATATGATCTATCTATGTTATTATTGTTGAGAGAACTTGCACTAGTGAAAGTATGAACTCCATGCCTTGTTTCTACCATTGCAATATCGTTTATGCTCACTTTTATCATTAGTTACCTTGTTGTTTATATATTTTCAGATTACAAATACCTACATCTACTATCCATATTGCACTTGTATCACCATCTCTTCGCCGAACTAGTGGACCTATACAATTTACTATTGTATTGGGTGTGTTGGGGACACAAGAGACTCTTTGTTATTTGGTTGCAGGGTTGTTTGAGAGAGACCATCTTCATCCTACGCCTCCCATGGATTGATAAACCTTAGGTCATCCACTTGAGGGAAATTTGCTACTGTCCTACAAACATGTGCACTTGCAGGCCCAAAAACTACTACAAGAAGAAGGTTGTGTAGTAGACATGAAGCTCTTTTCTGGCGTCGTTGCCGGGGAGGCTAGGTAAGCGGCACTCAAGCCCCGTCAACTAAGCTCTTTTCTGGCGCCATTGCCGGGGAGGTGAGTGCTTGAAGGTATATATTTAGATCTTGCAATCGAATCTTTTTGTTTCTTGTTTTATCACTAGTTTAGTTTGTAAAAGAAAACTACAAAAAAGGGAATTGAGTTTGTCTCTTACGCTTCATCTTTTTAATATCTTTCGTGAGTATGATGAAAAGGAAAATTGTGCTCAAGTGCTAGAAGAAGAAATCTATAGAATGTTTGATACTAAATCTTTGAATGATAAGCATGATTGCAATGTTGTTAGTATGAACTCTTTGAATATCCATAGTACTAATGATGATTGCACTAGTTATGATGAAAATGTCTCTTATAAGCATGTCAATTTTTGTGGAGTAGATTGGGTTTGCAAGTACACACCAGATAGGGAAAATAAATATTGCAAGAGGCATAAGCATTTAGAAACTAAAGGGTTGTAAGAAAGGCTTAATGTTAGCGCTGAAAATTTAAGATATCTTTACCGTCGTGAACTTTGCAATGAACGTGATCATTTACATCTCCAATGCAAATTGTTTCATGATCGAATCGTTTCCAAAAATTGTGATGATTTGATCTCCCTTGCTCATTACAATGAACTTAGTTGCTTTTGGGTTATGAAGAATTGAAACGTGCAACTAAGCTATTTCCAAAATTTAATCTTGAGCATTTCCTTGATATTGATTTAGAGGAGATTTATTCGTTTTGTGCGGTGAATTGCATTGAAAATCCTTATATTCCCAATCACCTAAAGAAAAGAAAGCAATTAGAAGATTAAGAGAATACTAATGAAAGGGAAGAGACTTCCCAATATCCTCCTATTATTTCTTATGATGAATCAAGTAACGAGGAGGAGCTTTCTATTCAACCATTCTCATCAATAAGGAGCACAAAGAAGAAGGTTGAACCCACACATAATGTTGAAGAAGAAAATAAAAATAAGGAGCAACAAAGGTAAAAATGTATCCCTCCCAAATGATGTTGCTCCTACTACTCATTGTGATGATGATAATTGCTATACTATTGGTGATATCCATATTTTTAATGATGAGAGTGAGTATGCTTATGATATGAAAAGGCCCAAGCTTCGGGAAGCTATGTTTTATAAGGATGAAATATTTGAGAATATATTTGCTGAAATTAATGTTTGTCCAAGCTTGGGGATGCTATATTTAATGAAGATGATATTTTTACAATCCCAAGTTTTGATATGCAAAGTTGTTATAATGATAGCATGCCTCTTACCTATGATGATTATATTGATGAAAGTGGGTTTGGAAGAGTGTCAACTTTAGGAAGTAGTGATCCCACTATTTTGGAGGATGTTGAATCTTATTGTGATGAATATGATAGTGGATTTGGAAGAGTGTCAACTTTATTTAGTGATGATTCCACTTTCTTGGAAGAGGTTTCAATCGACTATGATGAGAACAAAGGTGCTACTTATGATGATTATTGTGATGAAACTTATGCTATAAGAAGTAGTGATGATTATATTTATAAAACTTGTCATGATTATGATTACCATTTTTCTGAACATTACTCTTTTAATGTGGAAACAATTTTTAGTGTTCAAGTCTCTTATGATACTACCACTATTCCGAATGAGAAGAATTTTGCTTATGTGGAGAGTAGTAAATTTTCTATGCGTCTAGATCATGAAAAGAATGCTTTAGGTGCTGGTTATATTGTTGAATTCATTCATGATGCTACTGAAAATCATTATGAGGGAGGAACATATGCTTGTAGGAATTTCAATAATGTGAAGTTTCCTCTCTATGTGCTTAAAATCTTGAAGCTATGCTTGTGTTACCTTCCTATGCTAGTTGATTATTGTTCCCATAAGTTGTTTGGTCACAAAATACCTATGCATAGGAAGTGGGTTAGACTTAAATGTGCTAGTCATATTCTTCATGATCCTCTCTTTATGTTTCAATTCTTATCTTTTATGTGAGCATCATTGAAATCATCATGCCTAGCTAGGGGCGTTAAACGATAGCGCTTGTTGGGAGGCAACCCAATTTATTTTTGTTCCATGCTTTTTGTTCCTGTTTAGTAATAAATAATTCATCTAGCCTCTGGTTAGATGTGGTTTTATGTTTTAATTAGTGTTTGCGCCAAGTAGAACCTTTGGGAAGACTTGGGTGAAGTTTATGTGATCTTGCTGTAAAAAACAAAAAAATTGCGCTCACGAGAATAGCTGCCATTTTTTACTGGAGAGTGGTTTTAGGTTGATTCTTTTTGTAGATTTTTTTGAGTTCCAGAAGTATACGTTTGATACATATTACTACAGACTGTTATGTTTTTGACAGATTCTGCTTTCTATGTGTTGTTTGCTTATTTTGATGAACCTATGAGTAGTATCGGAGGGTATGAACCATAGAGAAGTTAGAATACAGTAGATATTACACCAATATGAATTTAGAATGAGTTCATAACAGTACCTAAGTGGTGATTTATTTTCTTATACTAACAGAGCTTACGAGTTTTGTGTTGAGTTTTGTGTGGTTGAAGTTTTCAAGTTCTGGGTAAGGATTCGATGAACTATGGAATAAGGAGTGGCAAGAGCCTAAGCTTGGGGGTGCCCAAGGCACCCCAAGGTAATATTCAAGGACAACCAAGAGCCTAAGCTTGGGGATGCCCCGGAAGGCATCCCATCTTTCGTCTTTGTTCATCGGTAACTTTACTTGGAGCTATATTTTTATTCGCCACATGATATGTGTTTTGCTTGGAGCGTCGTTTTATTTTATTAGTATTTTCTTGCTGTTATTTAGAATAATGTTTTGCACCTATATTTTTCATAAAAATGTCCAGGATAGCCTTTACCATGCTTATTTTGCAAGTATACATGTTGCTGTTTGAAAACAGAAAGTTTACCGTTGTTGCAAAAATTCCCTAGAAAAGTCAGAGAATGGTATAATGTTAAATGATATTGAGCTTTGATAAATCTTCTACAGCGTAGTATTTTTCTCATAATTTTTGGGGTTAGGTAAGTATGACGAATCTTGCATTCTTTACAGACTATACTGTTTTGGCAGATTGCTGTTATGGTTGCATTGTTTGCATATGTTTGCCTGTTTAATGATTCTATTTGAGGATAGGAGTGTTAAATATGAAGAGGAATTTAGTATGCAATGTTGAATAATAATTTTAGTGATTTGTTATAGTAGAAAATGATAAGGTTTTGCATTGGTTTATACTAACCTATCTCACGAGTTCTTGTTGAGTTTGGTGTGGATGAAGCTTTTGATAAAAAGAAGAGAAACCATGATATGAGAGGAATTAAGGAGACATAAAATCTCAAGCTTGGGGATGCCCAAGGCACCCCAAGATAATATTTCAAGAAGTCTCATGCATCTAAGCTTGGGGATGCCCCGGTAGGCATCCCACCTTTCTTCTTCAACAACTATCGGTTAGTATCGGTTGAGCCTAAGTTTTTGCTTCTTCACATGAGTTGTGCTATCCTTGAAATGTCATTTTATTTTGTTTTGCTTGCTGTTTGAATACAATACCAAGATCTGAAATTCTTTAATGAGAGAGAGTCTTCACATAGTTACATAATTATTTAGCTACTCATTGATCTTCACTTATATCTTTTTGGAGTAGTTTGTCATTTACTCGTCTGCTTCACTTATATCCTATGAGTAAACGATTAAATGAGTTGAATGTCATAAATCTGAAATTATATATGTCTCATTTGCTTACCCCATGGGGAGTAATGACTTCACATCTAAGAAGTAGAGGTTGTAAATTTATTGAAGGTTAGCAAGCATTGTATTGGTCATTTGAACAATTCATGAAAGAATATTGAAGGAAGAGAGATTTCACATATAAATATACTATCCTAGACATCTTTTATAATTGTGAGCACTCATTAAGTATGACATGCTAAAGAGTTGATGTTGGACAAGGAAGACAACATAATGGGTTATGTTTTCTCACATCTCAGTTAAAGTATATTGTCATGGATCATTCAAACATGTTGAGCTTGCCTTTCCCCCTCATGCTAGCCAAAACTCCTTGCACCAAGTAGAGATACTACTTGTGCTTCTAAATATCCTTAAACCCAGTTTTGCCATGAGAGTCCACTATACCTACCTATGGATTGAGTAAGATCCTTCAAGTAAGTTGTCATCGGTGCAAGCAATAAAAATTGCTCTCTAAATATGTATGACTTATTAGTGCAGAGAAAATAAGCTTTATACGATCTTGTTATGGAAGCAATAAAAGCGACAGACTTCATAATAAAGGTCCATATACAAGTGGCAGTATAAAGTGACATTCTTTTGCACTAAGATTTTGTGCATCCAACCATAAAAGCGCATGACAACCTCTGCTTCCCTCTATGAAGGGCCTATCTTTTACTTTATGTCTTTTACTTTTTGCAAGAGTCAAGGTGATCTTCACCTTTCCCTTTTTCATTTTATCCTTTGGCAAGCACCTCGTGTTGGGAAGATCCTAATATATATATTCAATTGGATGTAAGTTAGCATTAACTATTATTGTTGACATCACCCAAAGGTGAATACGTTGGGAGGCAACACTATAAGCCCCTATCTTTCTCAGTGTCCAATTAAAACTCCATAACCATTAGTATTGCGTGAGTGTTAGCAATTGTAGAAGACTATATGAGAGTTGAGAATATGAAGTTTGCTAAATCAAAGCTCTGACATAGACCCTTCCTGAAAATAAGATGAATTGTAATTGTTTGATGACTGAGAATGAAGTTTGCTAGTTTTCAAGAAAGTTTATGGTCTATGCTTTAAAATGTGAATAGCTTGTTACTTGATCATGAAAAGTTTTATGAGATGAACTACTGTTATGACATATAATCTTGCTAGAGAAGGTGACTGAAATTATCATTGATCAAACTTGTGCACCTTCCAGCATTCACACTTCATAAATTCTTTCTTTATCATTTACTTACACGAGGACGAGTAGGAATTAAGCTTGGGGATGCTAATACGTCTCCAATGTATCTATAATTTATGAACCATTCATGCTATTTTATTATCTGTTTTGAATGATTACGGGCTTTATTATACACTTTTATATTACTTTTGGGACTAACCTACTAACCGGAGGCCCAGCCCATATTGCTGTTTTATTGCCTGTTTCATTATTTCGAAGAAAAGGAATATCAAACGGAGTCCAAACGGAATGAAACCTTTGGGAGCGTGATTTTTGGAAAGGATATGATCCGGGAGACTTGGAGTTCAAGCCAGGGAAGGTTTGAGGAAGCCAGGAGATAGGACGGCCCGCCCACCCCCCTGGGTGCGCCCCTATCTCCTGGGCCCCTCGAGGCTCCCCCGACCGACTTCTTTCGCCTATATAAGTCCACGTACCCTAAAAATATCGAAGGAGAAGATAGATCTGGAGTTCCACCGCCGCAAGCCTTTGTAGCCACCAAAAACCTCTCGGGAGCCCGTTCCGGCACTCTGCCGGAGGGGGGATCCCTCACCAGTGGCCATATTCATCATCCCGGCGCTCTCCATGAAGAGGAGGGAGTAGTTAACCCTTGGGGGTGAGGGTATGTACCAGTAGCTATGTGTTTGATCCCTTTCTCTCGTGTTCTCTCTATGGCACGATCTTGATGTATCGTGAGCTTTGCTATTATAGTTGGATCTTATGATGTTTCTCCCCCTCTACTCTCTTGTAATGGATTGAGTTTTCCTCTTGAAGTTATCTTATAGGATTGAGTCTTTAAGGATTTGAGAACACTTGATGTATGTGTTGTCGTGCTTATCTGTGGTGACAATGGGATATTCACGTGATTCAATTGATGTATGTTTTGGTGATCAACTTGTGGGTTTCCGTGACCTTGAGAATCTATGCATAGGGGTTGGCACACGTTTTCGTCTTCACTCTCCGGTAGAAACTTTGGGGCACTCTTTGAAGTACTTTGTGTTGGTTAAATAGATGAATCTGAGATTGTGTGATGCATATCGTATAATCATGCCCACGGATACTTGAGGTGACAATGGAGTATCTAGGTGACAGTAGGGTTTTGGTTGATTTGTGTCTGAAGGTGTTATTCTAGTATGAACTCTATGATAGATTGAACGGAAAGAATAGCTTCATGTTATTTTACTATGGACTCTTGAATAGATAGAACAGAAAGGATAGCTTTGAGGTGGTTTAGTACCCTACCATAATCTCTTCGTTTGTTCTCCGCTATTAGTGGCTTTGGAGTGACTCTTTGTTGTGTGTTGAGGGATTGTTATATGATCTATCTATGTTATTATTGTTGAGAGAACTTGCACTAGTGAAAGTATGAACCCCATGCCTTGTTTCCTACCATTGCAATATCGTTTACGCTCACTTTTATCATTAGTTACCTTTCTGTTTTTATATTTTCAGATTACAAATACCTATATCTACTATCCATATTGCACTTTTATCACCATCTCTTCGCCGAACTAGTGCACCTATACATTTTACCATTGTATTGGGTGTGTTGGGGACACAAGAGACTCTTTGTTATTTGGTTGCAGGGTTGTTTGAGAGAGACCATCTTCATCCTACGCCTCCCACAGATTGGTAAACCTTAGGTCATCCACTTGAGGGAAATTTTCTACTGTCCTACAAACCTGTGCACTTGCAGGCCGAACAACGTCTACAAGAAGAAGGTTGTGTAGTAGACATCAACCTCCTCCTCCGGAGAACAAGGTTTTGAAGATTTCCGCCTCCACGTCGCCGTCAAGCGGCTAATCGGCCGCCGATGTTTACCCCACCAAGCTTGGCGTCGACTGAGTGGAGTAGCGGTGGCCTTCCCGGGAACAGAGCGGCGGCGACCTACCGTGTACTACTCTTCCTCACTGCCAGCTGCGCCCGCGCACGCGCGCCGGCTTCGTGGTCGTGGCGGTGGAGGGCGGCCGGGGGGTGCCAGCGATCTCCTTCGTTTGCTCCTGCGACAGTACGTCGAAGAGAGCTTTGGAGAGCACCCAGAGCGGAGCCGCTGATGTCCCTCTTCTGCTCCTACGACAGTACGTCCAAGAGAGCTTCGGAGCGCCAGGAGGCCATGGTTGGAGTGGTGCCGACAGAAGGAAGGGACTGGAGGAGAATAAGTGTGGGTCTTTGGCTATGGCTGGGAGCTGGGGCTCAACTTAATATAGCGGGCGAATGGAAATGAGCCACACAGATGGATGGACAACTAGCCCTGGAGTAGGGTCGTCGGACGGGAATGCGGACGCTGCTTCAGTGCCTTAACTGCTGATGCGTTGGGTTACTGACATGTGGGCCCAACGGGCATCTGGCCCACATGTCAGTGACACACCAATTGCACCTGCAGTTAAGTCTGGTGAATGCGGCATTGACATTCTGGAAAGACGGTGACCGTTTTAGGCGGGAAGCGCGCTCTAGCGATGGGAGGGGTTTCGGTGTGCAGTGGCACAAAGATCAGTCGCTCACGATAGTACATACTCCGTACCATACTACCATAGTACCCTCTCTAGCTAGGCTATTTTATAGATTGTCGTTGTGATGGACGATATACATGAGCAAGGCGGTCCGAGTATGACCGTTCGTGTTGAGCCAGGTGAATACATGCTCGGCATTCGCGTAGGCCTCCATCAAACGTCTAAACAGTAATGTCAGGCACTGCCGGGGCGCACAGGTGATGGGCTCTCCATTTGCGTTGTGCCATGAGCAGGACTTTGATTTAGAGGGCGACGTGCATGTATTAGCATGCTTTGACAGCATGAGCGTGAGTGTCTGACATGAAGTATTTCATTTTCATTTGGCTGACGAGGGTGCGTTGCAGTGACGAGTCCGTGGTTTGATTCCCCACATACGCATAATTTTGGTTTTTACAGTATTTCTTTCTCCATTGATAGGTAGGCCCGCATAGATAGATAAAGAACACAAGCTGATGTGGCGCATGCGGACTGTTTAACTGGTCAACCAGACAAATACGGAGCTATACGCTGAGCCAGTGACCGTATAATCACCATATCTCGTATACAATGATCAAAGTGAGCTATCAAGACAAGTTCGATGACCGCTAATGCATTTTACTCGGTAATAAATGACCAGGATTGAAGGGGAATCCAAATTTGCTTCGTCTTCTGCCCTTGAGCTCTTGACAAACCAATGCACTATACGGTTGTCCGACCACTCCACCCCAGAGCTCTCACCAAGCGTCGTTCATGCCACAGTGCTGCACACTAACCGGTAAGGCAGCGATGGCATCCCGCCACGCCGAGTTCCTTGACGCCCATGACTGCACACAAAATGGTAGGGAAGCGATGGCATCCCGCCGTGCCGAGTTCATCACCGCTCGCGACCTCACAACTATGTGGGAGGAATTTGAAGATGCCAAGGCCGAATGGGCAGTAGAGCAAGAGGCGGCCAAAGCCGCACAGAGGGAGTGGAAAAGTCAGAAAGCACTCAAGAAAAGAGAGGCCCGCCGCCGCAAGAAAGAAAAGGACGCACGCGCTGCTGCGGAGAGGTCGGCGGTGCTCCAAGCACGGTGGGGTGTCGCTGACAAAGATGGGAAGGAGAACGACGGCGTCTGGCCAGCATGTGAGAAGTAGTAGTACTAGTAGTTAGTGTGTGTATCTGTGTCTTAGTACGAGCATGTACTAGTACTACTAGTTACTACTGTAGTTTTTAGAGCAAATTACCAGTACATTAGCCTAGACTAAATGGAAAAATTCATATCCTATGCATCAAATGGCATCTCTTTCTCTATAGGAATTGAGATGCATGTCATCTCACTTCCTATGATTTTCATATTCCTATAAAATTCCTATCCTATGAACGAAAGGAGGCCTCTGTTGGAGTAACTACTGTAGCTAGCAGTACTGCTGGTATAGTAGTTTTCTTCAAGAAGTGGAATTCAAAGAAGTCATGATGGTTCCTTCGTCCGAGCAACTTCAAAGTGGAAAGTGGGCCTGTGATTTGATGGCTCATTAGTCATTGTTACTGCGGCGCAATGACCTGGGTGACTCTCCCTTGGAGTTCTGTGTGCATGGCAAGTGGACCAGGATGGTCGACGTCCCACATGTTGGCAAACGGAAGTATTCTTTCCGATATCGAGGAGCAAGGAAACCGCAAAAAATAGTATCACTGCTGATTTATAATTATTTTTTATTTCTGGTGAATGCTAGCGTTTCAACTCTTATGACAAAGGGTGCCAAACACGGCATGTGTTGGATGTCCCACATGTCAGCGAAAGGAGTGGGACATGAACAGCGTGGTAGAGCCCAGCGTAAAAAACGGCGTGGTAGAGTGTCTCCACTTCTTCCACTTCTGGGTCGGAGACCACACGTTGTAGTACTTAGTGGCACTAGTAAATTGTATGTGCTTTGCACGCCATTTAAATATATATAAAAAGCATGGGAAAATACATTTGAATATGTATTATCTTTCCTAGAATCCTATCGGACAAGATCCAACTTGGTTCTTACCTTTATAAAATCCAGATTGTTCTAGACTCTTTTTATTAGAGTATCAGACAAGCATGTGAATAGATGCTTCTAGAACACATGAGATGGTTGAGTTGGGGGTTCAATTAGAAGGCCACGTGGCAGAATCCTATGAGTTGAAAACTATATCCAACGGATGATAATGCTCGGATTTGCCTTCTCTTGACCGTTGGATGGGCATATCCAACGACCAATATTTGAAGCTATTGGCACACTATATAGTGGTATAGATGAATGATACAAAGTACGACCTGGAGAGAAAGACACGTCTAGTTCGAAGGTCTCGGGGCATACACGTAAACAAATATAAAAGTTAATATGTGCCTCCAACTAATATAGTAGTAGTAGAGTACTTAGGCACGTACTCCATAACATCACCGTGCATTGCACGTACAACATTTAGTGGTAGTACGTAGTAAGAGACAAATGCCGCCCAAGAGTTCCCTTCTCGACCTACTTTTGTGTGTTTGGTAGAGTGTATGGAGGGTGCATGAGTCCATAGTAGTTTAGCACAAATACACTATAAGCATGCATGAAGAGAGCATGCATGAAGAGGGGTGTTGAGTTGTGCATGCATGAAGAGGGAACAACTATGTTGAGACGAGAACGCAACCAAACACACCCTATATGCCACGCATGTTCATACCATTTGTGCCTTTCTACTTCACTTACTGCGCTACATTACTCAGGTTCGTACGTCCACTCCTGGGTACATGTCCGTATCGTAGTTCCAGTCCCACGTGTTCTTCATATAGATGGAATGATCCTTGCATAACACGTGCACCTTGATGCTAGATGTCTTGCGTGTTGGCAAAACCATGAACAAAGCTCACGTAAAAAATAGAGTGGAAGAACATAGATTCTAAACGACTGAGAAGGAGCAAGGAACCTCATGGTGGAGCATCTGCACTCATAATATTTAATATTATTCAGCGATATAAAATTAACCAATCATCTCCACATTGGACTGGAAGAGTACGAAACACGGCAGCCCAGTGTAGTTACATCATACTAGTACATGGCTAACCCACGCTATCACCATATTTCTTGGCTTCCGTGCGACACCTATCTCTAGTAATCCAGCAGCTTGTATTGCTTCTCCCTCCTCGTCTCTATCAAAGTGCAGCGGGCTGGCGTTTTTGTCGTCTATTGAGGTCGGTTAACTCATCACATGTTAGTGACATGCCAAGAACATTCTAAAATAAATTCCTTTCATGCTCCGTTTTGAAAAAGAAAAAAATCCTTTCACGTACGAATTTGCCTGTATGCTTTGAGCAACTTGCATGCCCTATATTGCTCCTGTTTGATACTCTAACTTAGCTAGAGGTTAGACTAAATCATGACTAACCCTGAACTAACTGTAGCCAAAGAGGTGTTTGGGTGGCAGGGTTAGATTGACAATAAATGCACTTGATGGAGAGAGAAACGTGATTTTTTAGTGGTCCCAATGAGAACTATCTCCAGTTAGCACCTCTTGGGTGGGATAGTTTTTTTTGGTGGGTTCAGTGCAACTTGCTCCAATTTAAACCCTCATGCTTGGATACTTTACGGCTATTTGAGACCCAACTAGCTCAAACTAACTCTAACCCATGGATCCAAATAGGGCCTATGGCCAGTCTCGACGCGGAGCAGTCACGTGCACCGGGAAGAGGAGCTCTCTCGGTCGTCGCGCCACTTCAAAGCCATCGCCAGTGAGAGGTCGCCTCCGCTCTGGCCGGGCATTAATGCGGCACTGATGCTCCACGGCAACGCTGACCGTTTCACGCGGGAAGCGCGTGCTAGCAAGGGGGTATAGGTTTTGAACCGTTTCAAGTGTAGTACTGGTAGTTTGCAAAACTACTCAATTATTGCACTCAGTTTCCTAAGAAATTGTGGTAAAAAAAACGTTACTTCACAGCCTGCTTCCCTTCTCCTTCCTATTCCACCGCCCGCGCACGTCCGCGGGAAGCGACCGGTCAACCCTTATATAGGAGTGCTAGCACAAAAAGATGCATGCATGACCACTAAAATTTCCATATTAAAGCGCCGCTTCGGCGGGAGTATGGCTTATGTTGTTACCTTCGGGCGGGCCATGGCTACCGGGTGACGGTGACCAGAGAAGAGGCGGCAGGAGGGGAATGAATGTAGCTACTATTTGGGTTCGCCTTCTAGCTTAAATAAATGCGCAACATCACGTGTACCCGTGGGTGCACAAATTGTAACATACGTGTCTGCTTAAGTGGGCGTCACGTAACTAGTGTGTGTGTGTGAGAGAGATTCTAAGAGACAGAGTGCGTGTGTGCGAATCTACTCTTCGGACATGTACTCAACCTTTTGCATCGGGATATAAGTATAATGGTATTTACTTTAGCTAGTGATTTACGTGGCCATGTTAACGTGTTTGTGTCAAAAAATGTCACTTCCTACTCGTGATCTGCGTTATATAATGAACATCAATATGCATTTTTTTACAAAACACCTATTGTGATTGACCCATGCAGGAGTAATCCCATGTGTAAAAACTAATGATATCTCGAGAATTTTATCGGAAAACTGGTATCTCGAGAATGTCATCGAAAAAATGAAAGATGAGAGATAAGGCGAGGAGGAGTAGAGCGTGGTGGTGACTGGTGGTCAGAATGGGCGGAGGCATGGGGATGGACGGCGCCGGCAGGCGGCAGCGGCCACCATGCATGCTAGATTGTTCCATAGACTTATTCCTTTTTTAATTACTGAGCAATGAGGTTGTGGGAGGTAATGATGTGGAGAGAGGTGCGGGTATCTTTTGTAAAATTATCATAGTTTGCTTTCTATCCGTCAGATATAGATCATATGGTATGTATTACAAGATGGCACGCACACCATCATCGCCAACTCGTTTTTTATAAGGGTAAATATGATAAGTTTGCTGACAACTAAAGTAAAGTGGAATTTGTCCATGTTATGCAAGTAAATAAAGGTGATTGTTTATCATACGAGTAAGGTTGGATGGAGAGTGGTAGGAACAAATGCTCCGCCTAGAGCATGTGTGTTTGAGATGGAGTCTTAGTGTGTGTGTGTGTGGTGTGTGTGTGTGAGAGAGAGAGAGAGAAGGAGTCTTAGTTTGTGTGTGTGTGTGAGAGAGAGAGAGAGATGGAGTCTTAGTGTGTGGGGGGTGTGCATGCGTGCGTGCGTGTGTGTGTGCGTGTGTGTGTCTTTGTGTGTGTGTGTGAGAGAGAGAGAGAGATGGAGTCTTAGTGTGTGGGGGGGGGTGTGCGTGCGTGTGTGTGTGTGTCGCGGGGTCCTCTGTGGTGGATGTAATTTAAGTGTGCATGGCTTCATCATAGAGAGGTGATGTGTATGGCAGAGGCCACCAACGATGGGGTGCGAGAGAGAAAATTCCCGTAGAGAGGGAAGAGAAGGTGTGTGCGCGTGAGAGGTGTCGACATCGAGAGAACGTGTTCGTTCGAGAGACACTGAGGAAGACTACTATATATCGATGGTGCATGTAGGTGGGCATTAAACAAAGGGATGGTCTTATTTGTTTCGGAGATATAGGGGAAGAGTGAGAGGCGGGGGGGGGGGGGGTAGCTAGAAGGAGATTGTTAAGTGTGAGTGTGTGTTTTACCCATCCAGGCGGAAGTTATGTGCATAGGAGAACGATTCGATGTGGCGTTAGGATTGAGGGTAATTAACTACGTATGGAGACATAGAGACCTTGAACGTGCATGTGTGAGAGGTATACATGTATACGTGGGATGTGTGTGTGTGCGCGCGCACATGATCGAGATAAAAGAAAGAAGACATAAGTCATAAGATCAACGACATGGGAGAGACGGATCGGTATGACAATATGCATGCATGTGAGAATGCAGGGACAAAGGCCCGACAATTGAGAATGTGTTTTTGTCTTTAAGATATAGTGGAGTGGGATGGAGCATGCATCTATGGCGAGCAGAGGGAGTGAGGCACAACGATTGTGCAAAAGAGATCAACCTATAAATGCATATGTATGGAGAGACATATATAGTGTGGGTGATAGGAAGCAAGACTCCGTGCGAGAAAGAAATGTTGACGGAGAAACTACAGATAGATACAGAGATGGAGATGCTAGCTAGAGGGACATCCGCTAGTTTGTGTGTTGGAGATGACCGTCGGGTGGTTCAGAGGGTGAAGTTATATATGTGTGTGAGAGGGCACTTGACTGCATGTAGAGAGAAACATATGTAGTGTGCGTGATAGGAATCAAGAGTGAGGGCGAGAAAGAAGGTTGATGGAGAAACAGATAAATAGAAAGATAAAGATGCTAGCTAGTGTGCATTAGAGATAGGAGTCGAGTGGATTAGAAGGCTGAGTTGTGTGTGTGGGTGTGAGAGAGATAGAGAGAGGGTGCATGTGAGTCACATACAAACAGATATCAGAGAGAAATGAGATCCCGAGACATGGAGTTTTGTGTCTATAAGAGAGAAAGATATTTCACAACGAGAGTGATAGCTAGAGAGACATATGAGGGAACGCAAGATATCTCTAGGGAGAGAGAGTGTGTGTGAGCGACATACAAGAGAACAATGGAGAAATATGAGACCCTGGGAGACAGAATTTGTGTTTGTGCGTGAGAAAGAGATATTTACGAGGAAGAGTCATAGGTTCTCATATCTAAGGAGCGAAAGACATCTCAGTATGAGGGGTGTGCGAGTGGCACACATGGGAATAGTAGAGAGAAATGAGACCCCGGGAGACAAAGTTTTGTGTTTGTGTGAGAGAAAGAGATTCCACATGGAGAATCATAGTTAGAGACACATAGCAGGGAGCAAGATATACTTAGAGAGAGATAGAGTGATGAAGATAGAGGGATAGAGTACCGTCATTGTGTTACGAAGATAAAAGATCATTGTCGACACACAGGTAGCGCGAGAGATACCTGAGAGACGATGAACGCGTACAGGTCCAGATAGATAGTCCTATATAAGCATGAGTGATAGCTATATGAGACGAATATATGGATTAAAGGGGATTCAAATATTTAAACTGGAGATCACGACATCGATAATATCATAACGCAAATTGGTGTATCAAACATGCATATTCATTTGAATTTGGGCACACGTGTAATGTTATATAGTTTATCAATATAGGTGATCCATAGATTCTTTAATTACAAACAATGCATGGTTTATATGAAATTAATGTCTAAACGGGATTACACTATATGTTGCGTGTCTGAAACACATTATACATGTTTGAGAAGTAAAAAACCTACATGAAACACGCATTAATTGTAGACAGTTATCAAGGAATGCATACATTGGATTTCAACATAAAGTGGTTCCAAATATTTGAAAATCCAAATTGATGGATACAACCTTATGAATCTGAGATCATGCCATTTGTAAACCATATTTATGTATAAATGGTGTTGTGCTTTTGAAAGTGTATATAAAAAATGATGTATATAGAATGTAATTCCAATTGAAAATGGATCCCGCCCGAAAAAAATAGAATACAAATGGGATTCGAATTGAGTTGGCACGGTAAATGTGCACTCTGCAAAATTTGAACGAAGCGGGGAAAGTCGCAGTAACCGCCCAAAACCAAAATCTGCGAGATGGAAATTACTACTGCCTATCCCTGCCATGCAAAGCCTATCTGCTGGATTTCTATAGGTTTTGATAGGGGTAGGTTTGTAATTTCACCCAAATGTGACGTAACCGCCTCTCACCCGGATTCATACACGGTGGGCGCCAAAACAGAGTGTGTCCTTAGCCGAAATTGACTCCCTCCCCGATTCATATTCATACACGGTGGGCGCCAAAAACAAACTCTCGTTGGCAAATATTCGGTGTATGCGAGATTACTGTCCTATCCCCAACCGACTAATGTTGTTGTGATGTAGTAGAAATTTGAAACGGGGGCTAAGTTTGTAAATTTCCTCGCATTTGAGACAAGCGTGCCATGAATACATGGTTCCCCCCTTCCTCTCTACCTCCCTTTTCCCCATTCGTACTCCGTGGGTGCAAAAACACCCTCTCCACCCCCACCCTCCTCCATCCGCCACCCCATCCACCGCCATCCTCCTCCACCTTGCCGGAGCTGATACCTCGATGCCGCCGTCCATTACAAGAGATCGACCTCTCTCATCCACGGCTTCGGACCGGGATCCTTGCATCCCGTCCTCTCGCTTCATCCCTGCCGTCGTCCACCTTGCCGGCGCCGCTCCTACGACCGTCTCGTCCACTGTGCCCCGCCGCCACCGTCTACCCTCCTAGATCTGCTTCCACGCCGCCGACAGCCATCGCTACCGCAGCACCATCAAATTCTCAGCAGATGTGTACACGGTGCCGCACCAGAGGCGGTACTCTTTCGTATATGCTCAACTTATTTATCACAGCAAGAAAATAGATCGCCACTGCTTTACTCTGATTTCTTGTCTTGGTTGCGAAGTTGCCTTTGTCTGGTTTGCACCTTCAGATCCGCCATGGCACGCTCAATACTATACTCCTAATGCTTATGGTTTTCCCCTTTTATATTGCACACTAGTTAAATCATAGTAGACTAAATTTCAAAATTGGGTCAGTCAATTTTTCAGAGCTCGCCGGAGTTCGCCGATGCGATCGAAGGGGCTCGGGTGGTTGTGGGGCCTCGCCGAACGAAGAAAACTCAATGCAGGTGGGGGTTGGGGCGAGGGTGGCGGAGGAACACAGGCGGTGGGGGCCGATTGTCCGGCTGGCGGCCCGTACAGTGTTCTGTATGGGAAGAATCAAAGACGAGGAAGAAGAAGGGCTAGAAGACATAGGATCTTCATCCAACCGCCTGAAATGGTCGAGAGAGAGCTGGGAGTTGCATTCCTAATGCGCTCTAGTTCATCATGTGTGGGCAGTGCGCAACCAACATTTTATTATCCAAAATCTGCTTGCTCTTCTTTACCATGTTCCTCTTCCGTTCTTCTTTAATATGTACTCTCTCCGTTCCTAAATACAAGTCTTTGTATAGATTCCACCATGGACTACATATGGAGCAAAATGAGTGAATCTACACTCTAAAATGAATCTGGATACATCTATATGTGATCCATAGTGGAAATCTCTACCAAGACTTATATTTTGGAATGGAGGGAGTATGATAGTAGTACAGTATGTTCCTTGTACTGAAGATGAGTAGGGACATTTGCATTGTAGAGGTCTATACGGTCAGTTGTGATGGACACTTTGAGCCTCTTTGATTCATAGGATCTTGTAAACATAGGAATAGGATTTGTAGTGGCCTGCCCACTTGAATCCTATAAGAATAGCAAGGAAATGCAGGGAGTTGTGTCGCCTTTGAGAGTTACAGTGATATTAATAGTACCGCACCTTCACTTGAAGAGAGCTGGTATCCGAAGCCTTTCTAGCCGTACCGGCAAACTAGCACATATATTCTAGTAAGTTCCACTTTGCTGATTTTACTCCGATGCTTAAGGTTTTCCCGTTATATCTACACTATGATCTGTGTAGCTGCTTTGTGTCGCACTAGCAGCAGTCCACTCTTGAAGCTAAACACTGCAATGACTTACAAAATTGGCACCAAGGCATTGAGTGCCATTCTGGATGCAATGAAACTCATACGCTCCACACCTGTTGACTCTTGTTCAAAATATGATCCTAATGACTCTTGTTCAAAATTACCACATATAGAGAGACAGCATGGAATTGCATTTCTTTGGGTGATGTGATTCATCATGAGTGGGCAACCAACATTGTATGCAATGAAGCGGAACCTCAAGAATATGCTTCCTCTTCTGTTCTTTAACATGTTCCTCTTTGTTTATTCTGTATTTAGTACGTACAGTATGTTCCTTGTCAGGAAGGGGCGTAGGGACATCTGCAGTCAACAGCTGATAGAGCTGGCCTGTACGTGATCGATAGGCTTTCAATTACTAGCGGCAATACAACACCGTATTTTCAAGCCAGTTCCACTTTCCCGATTTATATATCGTGGTTATGGTGTACCCCTATTATGTACACTATGATCTGCCTTGTTGTTGTGTGCTCTTGTTATCATGGTTTGGCAATAAACTCTCTATACAGTATAATATGAACCTATCATTTGCCAGCTATCCTTACCTCTGGAGCCTATTTTTGTGTACTTGTGCCAGATTATATAAATGCACGCACCATATTACAGCACACATGAGCTCTCTCATCAGAATCCAGTGATAGCACACAAGTGTTTACAGGGGCGCCCCTATATTAGAATATCATCTGCATTACAAAGATAATCTCACAACTATTTATGTTTTCATGGTTCTTAGATATTATATGCAATTACAGTGAATATCAGAATCTGCACATTAGAAGAATATTGTGGAACACTGTAATGACTTACAAAATTGGCACCAAGGCATTGAGTGCCATTCTGGAAGCAATGAAACTCATACGCTCCCCACCTGTTGATTCTTGTTTAGAATATCATCCTAATGTGACTATTCTAACCTCGAGGAGTCAAAGGCAGATGGCCTGTCCTGTTCACCCATCAAGGTGCATGTTCTAATTTGTCAAGGTTTTATTGATTGCGCGTATCTTGCATATGTTGTCTTGCATTTCTTCTACTTTGTTGCACTGCCATTTGTTTAGTTTACTCATCATATAACTCGAGATGCCATGCCTATCCATTATCAATACATATTCCATCTATCATACCATGTTTTTCCACTCAAATGTTGTTCTTGTGCATCAGATATCAAAAAGGAAGAGGGTGATTGCCGAACCTGAAGGAGCACCAGCAAAGTCCTTGAAAAACATGGTGGTGCCGGAGAAATCAGATAGCGCCCCACTTATATTGGTTGTACAACCAGTGACACAAAACATAGGATCGACTCCAACAGACTGTACCCATACTTCACTGGCCACACCACTAGCCCCACGACACAGGACCTGCACTCCAGCAAAAGGTATAATGATTTCGTTTGCCATAGCACTAGCTGTACCACAGAAAAATCCCACTCCAGCAAAAAGTACAGCAAGTCCACCGGCCGAAGACCTATCCCAACTGTAGAGATGGCCAATTCCTACAGATTGGAACCCCATTCCATTTATTTCAAGTTTAAAAGACAATGTTTTCAATGTTGTTAGGGACTATGTGCATATATTCCCACTACTAGGGAAAACCCCTAGCAGTAGCGCTGGTTTTGTGCTCACTAGTAGCGCATGTAGGCGCGCTAGTAATAAAGCGCTACAACTATTGCTTAGCAGTAACGTGTGCCCGCATGCGCTACTTCTAGGACAAATAGCTGCAGCGTTTGTTCAGTACCACGCTACTGCTAAGGTAACTACTTGCAGTGTGTTTTCTGACCATCGCTACTAGTATTTTTTTTTAGTGTATTTATGCGCCATCGTACAAATATTGGTACAATACCAGTTATGAGGTTTACATCATTATGTCCATAACAGTGTGTCAAATGAAGGTGGATTAGGTTCAAGTGGAGGCAATATGTGGTGCATGTCAAAAGTATACTACTAATCCAAACTTGATCTAGTTTGGACTAGTAGTACTTTCGATGTGCACCACATGTTGCCTCCACTTGAATCTAATCCGCCAGCACAAGCTATTTAATCATCATCATAGTCATTACCACCAACAATATTTATTTAATCACCACTAACACTAGCTAATAAAAATCATCATAGTCATTACCACCAACACTAGCTATTTTATCATCATAGTAATAGTGTAGCACATCATCATCCTCAAACTCATTTCTAGCTAGCTAATCACTCCTGCTGCTCTCTCTTAGGTAAAATAACATAAAACATGTATAGCTCTCCTCCTTGATCAAGCTGGAGCATGCAGATGAACCTGTCTCCTAATCGTGGGTAGCGCATCTGCTTGTTGCCCCCTAGTACTTCTCTGCGCTCCCCATCACATATTTGGTACAGTCTTGCACTATTAAGCATCCATCGCTAATCTTGAATGCACTAATGTAATCTGTAGGATATCTTGGCCGTAAGCTAATAATACTCATGGTACCTTTAGTCTCGATCCCATAAGGCACAACATTCATCGGGAGTCCCTGTTGAAGAACATCGTATGGAAACATACTTAGCAATGAAGTTTAGCTTCAAAAATAATGTATGGAAAAGATGCATTGAGGACAAATAGTAAAAATCTTACCATCCTTCCTAAATAGATGTGACCGTAGTTCATTACGAACACTATTGGTCGCACATTTTCAGTACTAACATTTCTAAATGCAGGAAGAAAATTTGTCTTGACAATATCAAGATCCTCAAGCCATGAAACATAATGACTGAGCTCCTCGCAGTTGAGTTCAGCCCTAGGACAGTATACGGTCCTGTCTACCAAGCACTGGACATGTTTGCTTTCACCGAAATAAGCTGACAATACAAATTAGTTGTCAACTATTTTTGAATAAACAATATCAAAGACATAAATATGGTTGAGAAACTTACATAATGGTATAACTGGATGCGTCTGCACATCGACCCAGATGTCGGCATTACCTTCAATATCATCTTCCGGACGAATATCAAAGGTGATAACCATATCAGGCTGAAATGCATAAGTCTTGCATAGTGCTCGCCATGTTTTGCATCCAAAATAGGTGTAGTCGTCTGAATTGTATAATTTTGCATGGAAAATATAACCATGCTCTGTCTTCAAGTAAACTTTATTTTCCTCCGTACTATGACTGAAACCTATCATATCCAATACAAAAACTCTTGCATGGCAGGGGATACGCTAGTAGAATAGTAAAAAATATATAAGTTGAAGCAAATGAAGCAGATGTCATGCTTAATTACGAAAAAAGACTTGTCGTTGTGACTTACTGTATCCACTTCGAAGTTCTCGTCCAGCTTGATGCTGAAGCGCCTATCATCATCTAGGAAGATTCCGTCGCACAGGCCGCGCTCGTCTTTGCAGTATTTGCAAATACCGAAATCCTTTTCGTCGTTAGACATTTCCTATGTCATAGTTAAAACATTAATTGAAAATCGATCGAAGACAACTATCAGGATACTCAACACACAAATCCGGGGCATTTCTAAATATCTTATAGGACTCAAATTATTGGATATTGAGCAACACAAGATATACATTTCTAAATATCTTATAGGACTCAAATTAGCATGCATACAATAAGCAAAAGTAAATCATCTCATGTGTTCGTACATCGTCGAATATTATCACTAATACATCACGAATAGTGTCATACATATAACATCACTAATACAACTAAAACCCTAGCACACGACGGGTATCGGCGTGGGCGGTGGACACCCACAGAGAAGGAACCATCATGGGATCATAGCTCCAGTGAGATCCCCGGAGAACCTGCCAGGTATTGGAGAACGACCTGTGCTCCAACGCAAACAAGTAGCAACGGACGTGCGCGTCCTCCTCACTAACACGGTGACGCACCACCACCACGGAGTCCTCGAGCCTCTGGATCGTCACTGGCCCACGCGACCGCCACCAAAGAAGGTTCGGGTCAACGACAGGCTGGCTCCTCACCAAGCTACGCCCCCCGGTAGGTAGCGCCTCCCAGTACCACCCCGGCGGAGCCCAGCCCCGAACATGGCCGATCTGGTCAAGCAGGTGTCGTCCTCTGCCGACTCGATGACGAGGATGCGGGATAGGCATCGTCCACATCGAGGCGGGAAAATTGCTTTAACTAAAACATAGCAACAAGTTCTTACTAACTAGCTCTATTAATTCAACTAGTTCTTACTAAAAATAAACTTACTAGAAATAAAAATATTCTAGTACCTAATTAGTACCTAGTTCTTACTAACTAATTAGTACTTAGGAACTACTGCCCTAATTACCATCTAATTTGATGAACCTATATGGGGTGGAAAGTGGTAGCGGATATTTCAATTATCCAACTATAAAGTGAAATAAGTGGTCAAATTTTACCCGTTTTATGATTCATCTTAGAAATTTGATTCGTTTTCACCCTTACATGAACCCTAACTCATTTGAGCCGCATCCGCATCTGATTTGTTTCCACTCTTACATGAACCCTAACTAATTTGATGCAACTAAAATATAAAGAAACCCTAGGCAGAGGTAGGGGAGAGGGAGTAGCGGGCGTGCTCACCTCGGGTGCCTGCGACGAGGGAGGGGCAGGGCGGCGTCGAGGTCAGGGTCGGGGCTCGGGCGCACGGCGGATGGCGGCCGGCGTCGCGGTCGGGGTCGGGGGCGGCGTCCGGGGCGGCGTTGAGATCGGGGGCGGGGGCGGCGCTGAATCTGGTGTCGGGGCGGCGTAGAGGGTGCGGAGAGCACGCGGCGGCCGACGGGCGGCGGCGGCGGCGAGAGTGGAGAGAGTTGTATTTGGGGGAAGTGGTCGCGTGGGGAAGGACGAACCCAGTGGTTAAGTCAGAAGTAGCAGTAGCGTGTTCCAGGAAAAGCACTGCTGCTATCTTAGCTACAGCGCGTTCTGTGATACACGCTACTGCTACTCCTTTGTCTTTTTTCCCTTTTTCATTTAGTTTTCTTCACATTTTATTTTTTTTCCTTTCACCTTATTCTATTTCTTTCATTTTCAATTACCTTTCTATTTTCTTTCTATTTAATTTTATAACCTTTAGCAGTAGCGAGTTTATATTAAAACACGCTGCTACAAATAAAGTAGCGGTAGCGCGGTTCGTCATAGGTCGCTACTACTATGTGTAGCCTATCGGCTAAGCCGTGGGAATTTTAGTAGTAACGTGTTTATAGCCAGACGCGCTACTGCTAGATCTTTATCTACAGCGCAGTTTCCTCAGGCGCGCTACTGCTACTTAGCACCAGCGTACTTTTTTGACCCACGCTACTGCTAAAGTTCTGTGTATAAGGTTTTCCCTGGTAGTGTCCCATCATGGGAAGATTATAGTGAAGGCAAACACCATTTTCACATCTTCATGTCCAACTTACGTGTAAGTGCTATTATTCATGGTTATTTTTTTCCTGTTTTCTACTGATCGAACACATCAATGATTTACATTACATTGTTATAACTAGGCGAGGGTCAATCTGGATAGTCATGACGAGCAAAGCTTGCTTGTGCTTTTCAAGGAAGCATTGCAGCAGTATCGGTGTTACCTGAGGAAATCACACTTTGATGGCAAGTCTATAAATGAATTTCTGGTGAAGTCTCATGTGCTAAATTTAGAAGACATTGAATGGAAAAACCTTGTTATGGACTGTTCTCGTTCCCAGGATGAGGTATTGTCTATGAAATCACATGAGAATTTGAACTTCTATTTTTCCGCATGTGCCTTACGGATCTTTTTTGCAGGAAATCTGCTTGAAGAAGAATTCCGGTTTGAAAAGAATGATAGGATATCACAAATATGTTGCCCGCTGCTTTGCTCTTGTTAGTACATGTTGTCTTGTATCACTGTACTTGCATACATACCTGGTTCATTATGTGAGAGTATTATGCATGATAGCTTGCTTATCAATTCTTCGCTCCAAATTATCTGATCTGTATGAATGGTTACATTAGTGTAGAATATATCCAATGCCAATGATTTTTTTAGCTCTGCATTGTTCTTGTAAGTACATGCTGTCCTTTATCAGTGTAGTTATATTGACAGGTAGTTGTTCATGTACCATCACTCTGCAGCTTATTTTCCTTTTCCCTCCATTTTCTACACATCAGATCTATATTTACTCTTACCATAAGGTTGGTACTAAAGAAGTTTAGTTGTGCATTGCTCTTGGCTGTGCCTTTTGCCTGTATCGCCGCACATACATTTATAGCTACTTGGTTATGTAGCATCACTCTTCATCTTATCTTAAATATTCTCCATTTTTTCGTATATTATCATATCTATATTTACTCTTAACAAAATGTAGAATAAAGGCAATGCTTATGAAGAAGATTTTGTGGTAAACTTCTTGAATTGTCACCCCCCCATCAGCATGGACAAGGGCTTTATAGAGCCTGGCTTCACCAGTAATGTAAGTTTGTCCTTCTCAAGACTTCAAACTTTGTTGTGTATATTTGGTTAGGCATGACTCCAACAGTTGTTTATTTTTGGTGTTTGCATCAAATTGCATGTTTAAAGTTTATTATGTAGTTCATAAACAAAAGTTTGTCCTTCTCAATTTAAGTTTTCAGTTGTACAACCAAGTTCCTTCTTCATACCATGTAAATTAAACTATACATAGCAAGTGATCTTCTTTTGCATTGAATGTATGCTTCTGTTCTTCATCCGTAATCTAGTGGTGTGGTGAACCTACCCACTACAGCACAATGTCATATTCTGCAATGTCTTAACTATGAACAATGTCATATCATTCTACTATTATTTAAACCGTCTCTTTATTTGCCAATCTAAAATGGGATAAATTGACAGCACACTAACCATTGATACTTATGAGTTCTTGATCTATAATCCAGTGGTGTCGTGAAGCTGCCAACTCCTTCACAATGTCATTTCCTGTCATGTCTTGACCTGAACAATACAATATTGTGTTAATGCAATTTTAAACTGTGTCACTTTATTCGTCAGTAAGAAATGTGATGAATTGTTAGCACTGATACTTTTATGTGCAAAACCTGTCATCTGTCTCCTTGTTTATCTTTCAGAGTGAGGAATATATAAGTGTTGAACAAGCCTAGTCTCATCATCTTGCTCAGGTGCTCGCGCTGCAGCTCGCCCGCAGGGCTAACCTTGCTTGAACTCTATTGAAGTCCTGTCGGTTTTGTATATTATTATGTCGGCGTGTTTATTTGCACTGGTGGCGATCTTTGATGCCCCGTGTATGTAATCTACTGTCTGCTTGTGCTTTATTATCATAGTAGTGAACTATGATGCCCAGTGGATGTAATATGTCGTAATTTATTTATTGTATAGTCTAGGTTTTTTCTTATTCACGATGCTGCAGTTATTTTACTATATATATATATATATATATATATATATATATATATATATATATATATATATATATCGTGTCTTTGCAATAAACCGGCCAAACCGTAAAATTACGGTACATAATCGGGCTGTCATGCAATCACGATGTATGATCCGCATCATGGGCCCCGTCAAACTGGACCACTAGTAGATTTGGGCCTTTAATAGGCCGAGTAACCCATGGCCCTCTTTTCGCAAGAAAACTCAATGGGCCTTTAGGAGGCTGAGAAGTAGGTTGGGCCTGAAACATGCTGAAAAGCTCACGGGCTGGTAGCAGCCTGAAATGGACCCCGGCCCATGATTGTGCGAATCAAATCACGGGCTTTTAACAATCCAAAATTGTCTCGGTCCTTGTTTGGCCCAATCAGATATCGGCTGCGAGCAGGCCGGATACAAACCAGGCCGTAGTTAGGCCCAACTATATGACGGGCTTTTAACAGGCCGAAATTAATATAGGGCCGAAATGTTAAACGGGCCCTTAACAGGTCGAAACTAATATCAGGTCGAATTACGAAATGGGCCTTTAGCAAGTGGGCCCAAAAGCATAGCGTCCAATTAACGGGGGCCATAATTGAGGCCGAAGCCTCTTAAAGGGTCGGACCTGATCTGGGCCGTGATTTGGCCCAGAACGTGGGAGGCTTTTAACGGGCCGGATCTCATATGGGCCATTATTAGGCCCGGAATGTGGCAGGCCATTAATGGACCGGATCAAATATGGGCTGGCATTTGGCCCAAAACATGGCAGCCAGTTAATGGGCTAGCCTACTAGGGTCCTCAAAATCTTGTGGGCCTACAGCTAGGCCGGCCCATTAGTGTTGGCGAAATCTCGTGGGCCTTTAGCTGGGTCGGCCCATTATGATCCGCAAGAATTTTGTGGGCCTTTACCTGGGCCGGCCCATTATGGCACACAAAAATCTTGTGGGCCTTTACCAGGGCCGGCCCATTATGGCCCGCGAAATCTTGTGGGCCTTTAGCTGGGCCAGCCCATTATGGTCCACAAAATCTCGTGGGCCTTTAGCTAGGCCGGCCCATTATGGTCCGCAAAATCTTCTGGGCCTTTAGTTTGGCCGGCCCATTTAAACTTGATGGGCCGTGCCACATGTTGACGTATCATAGGCGCCTTTTGTCCAATGAGTGGATGACATTTGTCCCAACGATGAGCCGACACGTGTTTCCTCCAGCCAATGATGATTTTACACGTGGAAAATCCCCATTGGTCGGGGCTGTTAACGGGTTATCGGATCCAAAACCCGACCCGATAGCTTAACAGTGTTCCGTTACGGTGGATGCCACGTGTCGGTCACCCTTGACGAAAGCACTTCTGTGACGCGCAATTTATCATCATGGAAGTGGACACTTCCGTGATGATAATTTTGGTAATGTCAGGGAACACTTCTACGATGGCACAGGTATGACTATCTTGATTCTATCATAAAATCGTCATGGATGTACATGCATGACAAAAAACGCGACCTACTGTGACAAACACGTATCATCATGGAAGTGTATTTTTTTGTAGTGCCAGTAGGAAGTCAGTATGAGTGACCATGCGTGGATGTACACCGGTTACACTAGTCAGTATGTTTGGACCGAGGAATGGTTAACAAAAACTAAGGGGTTTGTTAGAGCCACATTTGCAAATGGCCAGAAATTAAGCTAGTGCCCCTGTGTCTGGTGCGACAACTATAATCAATGGGACGAACTTCAAATGAGTAAACACTTGCAAAAGTTTGGTTTTACGCCTGGTTACACAGTCTGGACATTACATGGTGAGTCTGCCCAACGTGCTAGAGCCGAGGTGGTTCGTCGTCGCACCGACGAGCATGGTACCGGGACCGCAGACTGGTGCAAGACTTTGACGATGCCCGAGACTCGGACGAGGAGATGGAGGAATCTGCAAAGGCCTTCATTGAAATGTTGGAGTCCTCAAAACGTCCTCTCCACGAGCATACTAAGCTTTGTCAGCTGGATGCCATCTCATAAATAATGGCTTTGAAGGCTCAATTCAACTTGGGCAGAAATGCTACGACGCAATGATGACAGTTTTCAGACGATTTCTACCCAAAGGCCTTCACTGAAATGTTGGAGTCCTCAAAACGTCCTCTCCACGAGCATACTAAGCTTTGTCAGCTGGATGCCATCTCACAAATAATGGCTTTGAAGGCTCAATTCAACTTGGGCAGAAATGCTATGACGCAATGATGACAGTTTTCAGACGATTTCTACCCAAAGGCCATCTGCTACCTCCAAACCTGTACCAGTCAGACAAAATCCTCCATGCTCTTAAGATGCCCTATGAGAAGATACATGCATGTGAGAAAGGATGTGTATTATTTAGGCTTCAGTATGAGGACGCACCAAGACTTCATGTTCTACTACGGCCTGGACTTCCACGATCTGGCCCCGAACTTCATCCTCAACATCTCGGTGTTTATCGTCGTGTGCGAGGCCTTCCTCCGCATTAAGCCCCACTTCGGCTTATGGCTAAAGACCTTCAATGTCAAGCCGAAGGTAGTGGGCGGTCGGCAAACGGAGTGTGGAGGCGCCATGGTGGGCAAAATGCCCAATGTCACATGGCTCGAGGGCTCCTTTGTGGAAACCATCAAGGGGTGGCAATCGGGGTGGTTCTACATCACCGAGCTGCGCGACCCTGAATGGGGTAATGGCCCCCGAATTCTGATCTGGCATCCCCACACGGCTCACTTCTTGGAAAGAGACGGGCCTGTCGTGGGGTAATTCGGAAGAGGTGACCGGACTCCAAACCTGCGTCCAAAACCTGATGGACAAGAAGGTTAAACTCGTCACCATAGTCCAGGTCATGCTCTTCCGCCGCATCCTCCCATGTGAACGACGGGCTTTTAACCTGTGGGAATTCGACCCGGCCCAGCACCAAACTTTGTCCAGGCTTTTTGACACAACGCATGAAGATGCCTGGAAGGTGCTATTCAATGGCTTCGAGGTTCACCCTCCCACTACCGAGGATCGCAGATTCTGCGCGAAGCGCCAAGCCAGCGCGGTAAGTTTATTTTGCCCATCACAGGATATTTGTTTTTCATAGTTTGACTCTATGCGGGATCTAAGCTCCCGTTCCTTTGACAGGACTGGCAGAAGAAGTCCGGACAGATCAACTATTCGGCCCCTTTGCCCGAAGGTTCGGCTGATGCCCGCTTGGCAAAGCTGCTGGTCCCGGCACCTCACGTGGTGTCGGAGAAGAAGGCCCAGAAGAAGGCCACAGGAACTCGAAAGAGTTCCCAGTGCCTGGTAGTGTCGGATTCCTCGTCTGAGGACTCCGAAGCGCGCTCCTCCCACGAAGGCGAGGAGGAGGAAGAAGAGGCCTCTCCCCCTCCAACGGGGGGAGGAAAGAAAAGGAAGGCCACCCCGACTAGGGGGGCCGGAGGGTCCAAGAAGGGAAAAACCCTTCTGCCGGACTACTCCACCAACACCGACGACAGCGAAGAGGAGTGGCCATCCAGGGCCAAGCCCCTGGCGAAATCATAAGTATCCGGATATCAGAATAACTCACGGTGTTCCTTTACGACACAGTATCTTCTAACGCCGAACATAATCATGCTGTCCGCCAAAGGCCCAGCTCGACGCTTCGTTGAACGGATCCCTGGATTCGTCGGATGTGAATAGTTTTTCACTTCCGACAGCTACCTTCCTTCGCCCTACGGACGACACCAAGGTGGAGTCCCAAAAGGGGATGAGCCAGGAGGAGGTAGCCCCGAAGGCGCCGCAAGGCGACCTTCCGGATTCCAGGTGCCGAGGGGATAAACCCCAAAGGGCTCTAAGTCCGGCCCTGGGCCGGACGCCGCACCGGAACCTTCAGTGGTTTCGTAGTCCGGCAGGCGGCCCCCTCGTAAGAAGGGCAAGCCTACGACGCCGATGACCCCCGTCCAACTGGAGGCACCGGACAATTTGCTGGAGGTGCTTAAAGGCGCCTCCATCGACGAGGAGCACCGCACTATTATGAGTGCGGTGGTCAAGAAGGTTCAGTCCACCAAGAGCGGGCTGACAGAAGCCTGTGCCAGCCTTCTAACAGGCTTCGAGGTATGTATTAAGATATGTAAAAATATTACCGCATAGACAGTAGCCCCTGATGCTCAGTTTGGTGTTCAGGAAGAAAAGCCGGACTGAGGATCTAAAAAGATATATGCAGGAGTCTAACATAAATATGTCAATATGGGAATGCAGGCTGCGCTGCTGACCTCTGCCGCACTGACTGCAGAGGTCGATGCATTGAAGCAGAGCCTCGAGCGGTCCGAGAACGAGCTCGGCCTTGCCAAGAAGCAGCTCGAGGATAAGGAAGGTAAGTGGTACTTGATGTTAGTATATAAAAAATACCTGGTTGAAAAAAATGACAGGACCAACGTGAGTGTTACAGGGGCCACAACCAAGGTGGTGACCCTGAAGGAAGCACTGTCCAAGGCCGAAGACAATGCGGCTGTGGAGCGCATTGAGCGAGAAAAGCAGGAGGCGCGGGTGGCGGAGGTGCGGCAAGAGCTCCATACTCTTGTGAAGAAACACAAGAGATTGGAGCTTGGCTCAAAGGCTCGAGAGTCCGAGCTTGCCTCGGCTCTTGAGAGCACCAAATCCGCAAGAGTTGAAGCCCAAAAAGCCCTCCAGGAAATTGAGGCGATGAAAAAGATGGCGGCGGGTAAGGCATTCTTTATGCAAAGAAAGCACGTGAAACTAAGTTACTTGTTACTTACCCGAATCTGGAGCTCTCTAGGAGCATTCGTAGATCTGCCCCGCAGTGTGTCCGATGCTGCCGCATTCTACCGAGCCGAGGAAGGGAGCTCGATGGAGAAGGTGTTCTGGTCCCCGTATGCTGAGGCCGGAAACCCGGTGCCCTTGAGAGACCAGTTGAAGTAGCTGGTCGAGCTCCATAAGGTAGCCGAACAGGCCATGAGGGGCCTTATAGACCGGCTATGGCCTGGCGAGGTCGTGGCCGGGAGCTAGTTTGGGCTAGTGAGGCGGCTGGTGGATGCCTGTCCACGGCTTGAAGTCATCAAGCGCTCCGTATGCATCGAAGGTGACTGTAGGGCCCTTGCTCGTGCTAAGGTACACTGGGGCAAGCTGGCTGCTGAGAAGCTGGTGACAGATGGGCCACCATAGGGGAAGGAGCATCGTAGGCCCGAGATGTATTATGAGGGCATCCTGAAGGGTGCCCGCCTTGTGGCGAATGAATGTTCCAAGGATTTAATTTTTGAGTAAATTCGCTCGTGTTCATCCTGTGCGCGGAAAACTTGTTCATATGCGCCAAGCAACGCTTTTTGAATTTAAAATATTACCTTCTGTGCGGCCATTTATTAAATCTGAGAGATGCGAGTCGTCGGCTTCTGCCCCCATTCCACGAGTGCTGGGGTGTTCGGGATAAACCTGAACGCTCTTGTTTCCATTCATGGGTCCTTCGAGGGAGGCGCTCAGCACAACGAACAAGGCAATCGGACTATAATGCTTTATCACTCTCACTTAGCCATAGAATTCTATACTTTTAAATTTCGGCGAAGCCCCTAGTATTCAGAAGACCGAGTTCGGGGCGCTATCCACGCCTAGGCCGGACAAAGCCAGCTCCTCGCTCTAAGCGGCATAAGTCTTTAGGGACTCGAAAACCTCTCGAACAGCGACCGGCTCTCGCCCTATCATGACAGTCAGTTTTAGCTTTCTCTACTGAGGTGCTTAACCCTGCTCAACTGGGGCACAATCGCAGTAGTTCTCCCAGCGCTACCTTATCCGATATAACGGAACGTAAGGTACCAAAACATGGGAGCCGGGCAAACCCAACTATTGACCCAAGACATGATTCGGAGCCGATGCATATAATGCTATAAGTTCGGGGTGCCGCACTCGTGAGAGTGTTCGGACTTCTCACACCATATTCTGGGGTACTTAAGCCCCTGGTGTATTAGCCGTACCAAAGTGTGCGGTTGCGTAATGTCATAACTGAACATATTAAAGAAAAAATGAATGCAATAATAGACAAGAGCTATGTATTGTTTATTAAAAGGCTACTGTGAAAGCAGAACGATACAAATAGTGTGATAAGCAAGAGATGGGATTATTTGACATGTCCCCCTCCAGGGGAAAGCTGTGAGACTTTATGTAAGACAGGTATTTAGCTCGTTATAGAGACCACCTGAACGTTCGACGTAGCTTGCTGCTTCCCTGGCTGTTGCATCGTGTGTTCAGCGATTGTACTGCCGGACAAGCCTTCCGGATAGTGGAGTCCTAAAAGTAAGAAGAAAGAAATGACAAAATTTGGAGCCCCTAGTGCGGTTAAGCCGCGTGTTGGGCGTGACATGGTTGTGCCCCTCCCCTTATGCCCATGGTACTTCCAGAGCGTAATTATGTATGCGTAACACTGGTTTCGCAATTTCCCGAGGGCTGGGGTTGGGGCCGCACTGCTACGCTTGCTCGGAACATGTCAGGCAGTCTTTTTGTAGGTTAATCCGGGCACGCTTGACGGTGTCCGGACGTTTAATAGTCGGACTGGAGAATTGCCTTGAGAGGCTACTTTGTACTTCCGCCGCTAGGGCCGCCGTATGCTCCTCCATTCGGAGAGAGCGTTCGGTGTTTCCGTTGACCGTAATGACTCCTCGAGGGCCTGGCATCTTGAGCTTGAGGTATGCGTAGTGCGGCACCACATTGAACTTTGCAAATGCGGTTCGTCCGAGCAGGGGCGTGATAGACACTGTGGAACGGGACTATGTCGAAGATTAACTCCTCCTTCGGAAATTATTCGGGGATCTGAAGACCACTTCCAGTGTAATTGAGCCTGTACAGTTGGCCTCTACACCTGGTATGACGCCTTTAAAGGTCGTCTTTGTGGGTTTAATCCTTGAGGGATCTATGCCCATTTTTCGCACTGTATCCTGATAAAGCAGGTTCAGGCTGCTGCCGCCATCCATAAGGACTCTAGTGAGGTGAAATCCGTCAATGATTGGGTCTAGAATCAATGCGGTGAATCCACCATGGCGGATGCTAGTGGGGTGGTCCCTTCGATCGAAATTGATCGGGCAGGAGGACCATGGGTTGAACTTTGGGGCAACTGGCTCCAACGCATATACATCCCTGAGTGCACGCTCCCGTTCCCTTTTAGGGATGTGGGTTGCGTATATCATGTTCACCGTCCGCACTTGTGGGGGAAAGCCCTTATGTCCCCTCTTGTTCGGCGGCCGGGGCTCCTCCTCGTCCTTGCTATGCAGCCCCTTGTATCTGCTTTCAGCGCTTAACTTGCCTGCCTGTTTGAACACCCAACAATCCCTGTTGGTGTGATTGGCTGGTTTTTCGGGGGTGCCGTGTATCTGGCACAAGCGATCGAGTATTCGGTCCAAATTGGAAGGGGCCGGAGTACTTCTTTTGAATGGCCTTTTCCGCTAACCGGGTTTAGGGCCTCCGAATCCGGCATTAACTGTCGTATCCTCTGCATTGTCGCCGTTAATGCGGCGCTTGTGTTTGTTGCGACGCGACCTGCCATTGTTGTCCTTGGTATCCGAATTACGAGGGCTCTTGGTCATGTTATTACTACGAGCTAGCCAATTGTCTTCTCCCGCGCAAAAGCGGGTCATGTGTGTTGTGAGGGCTGACATGGATTTCGGCTTTTCCTGTCCTAGGTGCCGGGCAAGCCATTCGTCACAGATGTTATGTTTGAAGGCTGTGAGGGCCTTCGCGTCCAGAAAGTCGACTATTTGATTTTTCTTGGTTAGGAACCGTGTCCAGAATTGTCTGGCCGATTCATCTGGCTGCTGAATGATGTGGCTTAGGTCATCGGCGTCTGGTGGTCGCACATAGGTGCCTTGGAAATTGTCGAGGAATGCAGCTTCCAGGTCCTCCCAGCAACCAATTGACTCTGCTGGCAAGCTGCTAAGCCAATGCTGAGCTGGTCCTTTAAGCTTGAGTGGGAGGTATTTGATAGCGTATAGATCATCACCGCGGGCCATGTGGATATGAAGAAGATAGTCCTCGATCCATACCGCAGGATCTGTCATGCCATCGTATGATTCGATGTTTACGGGTTTAAAACCCTCGGGGATTTGATGATCCATTACTTCATCTGTGAAGCATAGTGGGTGTGCGGCACCTCTGTACTGGGCTATATCACGACGTAGCTCAAATGAGCTTTGTCTGCTGTGTTTGGCCTGGCCGTATTTGCCATATCCGGCATGACGGTTACCATTACGTGTCGTGGGGCGCCCACGCGATCCATAGATCGATCTTTTTTGCTTTGCCTTGTCCTCCAATATGTCTTGCAGGTCCGGCACATTTCCCCGTGCCTTGGTATAGCGGCGCCGGGGTGCGGCTTGAATTGATGGCCGAGAGGCCTCTCTGTCGCGGCCATGAGGTGGCCGGTCGGCCGCGTCATGCGCTGGTGATGTAGGTTTAGGTGCTTCCTCCTCTAATCAGGGTAGCAGCTTGTGGTTTGGGTAGCTCTTGGAGGGGCGTTCGAGTTTGTATTCCTCGGCCGTCAGGATTTCAGTCCATCTGTCGGCTAGCAAGTCTTGATCAGCTCTAAGCTGCTGTTGTTTTTTCTTGAGGCTGCTCGCCATGGCCATAAGCCTGCGTTTAAAACGCTCTTGTTCGACGGGATCCTCAGGCACGACAAATTCGTCGTCGTCGAGGCTTGCCTCGTCTTCGGAGGGAGGCATGTAATTATCGTCCTCTACCTCTTTGTCTGCCGCTTTCTCATGAGGGCTGGTCTCTCCATCCTCCTATGCTGAATCCAGCTGGAGGGGGTTGTCTTCGGCACTGTCCGGGGTGTTATTATTTCCTGTGCCGGAATCGCCGTTTTTGCTTTGGCGGGATTTAGAGCGGTGCCGCTAATGCTGGCGCTTAAGCTGCTTCTTGGAGGGGTCATCCTCCGTTTTTCCATCGCCATCCCCTTCTTTTGGGGTGTACACCATGTATATGTCGTATGACGAGGTGGCCTTCCAGTTCCCTAGAGGCGTTGCGTCTTGGTCGTCTCCTGCATCGGTGTACATACCGTCGATGTCTTCGGAGTCGAAGTCGAGCATGTCGGTCAAATCATCGACAGTGGCTACGAAGTGGGTGATGGGTGGGCTTGGATTTCTTCGTCGTCCGCATCCCAACCTTGTTGGCAATAGTCCGGCCAGGGCTCTCCTGATAAAGAGAGAGACTTTAGTGAATTTAGAATGTCGCCAAAGGGCGAGTGCTGAAAGATGTCCGCAGCGGCGAACTCCATGATCGGCGCCCAATCGGGTTCGATCGGCACGGGCGCGGAAGGTTCGGAGTCCGGAAAGGAGTCCGACACCTTGGCGTCACGAGCTTTGCAATGGACAAGGCTGGTATTCGGCTCAATCGCCGTGGAGATTGCAGCCCTCGAGGCGGTGTCCAGCCACCCGTCCTCGATTGGCGGAGTCGGCTCCAAACTAAGGGTTGGAGCGGACACTGGGGGGGCCTCCTGGGCACTATTCGGCGGTAGATCTAGATCATGCCCACCGTGACAGTGCGGCGCGCTTGGCCGTGGCTCGAATCCGTCGAAGATCAAGTCTCCGCGGATGTCAGTCGTGTAGTACAAACTTCCAAATCTGACCTGATGGCCAGGGGCGTAGCTTTCGATCTGCTCCAGATGGCCAAGCGAATTGGCCCGCAGTGCAAAGCCGCCGAATATGAAGATCTGTCCGGGGAGAAAAGTATCACCCTGGACCGTGTCGTTGTTGATGATCGGAGGAGCCATCGGGCCTAAAGGTGACGACACAGAGGAACTCTCAATGAAAGCACCAATGTTGGTGTCAAAACCGGCGGATCTCAGGTAGGGGGTCCCGAACTGTGCGTCTAGGCGGATGGTAACAGGAGACAAGGGACACGATGTTTTTACCCAGGTTCGGGCCCTCTCGATGGAGGTAAAACCCTACTCCTGCTTGATTAATATTGATGATATGGGTAGTACAAGAGTATATCAACCATGAGATCAGAGAGGCTAAACCCTAGAAGCTAGCCTATGGTATGATTGTTGTTCGTCCTATGGACTAAAACCCGCCGGTTTATATAGACACCGGAGAGGGCTAGGTTACACAGAGTCGGTTACAATGGGAGAAGATCTACATATCCGTATCGCCAAGCTTGACTTCCACACCAAGGAATGTCCCATCCGGACACGGGATGAAGTCTTAAATATTGTATCTTCATAGTCCAGGAGTCCGGCCAAAGGTCATAGTCCGGCATCCGGACACCCCCTAATCCGGGACTCCCTCAGGGTCAATCAAACCTCAGCCTATTCAAAGGGAATCTCGGACCATCCAGTGCTTGGAAACCAGTATCGTTGGATGTTGAAGAATGGCAGACCATTTCGATGTATCTCTTTAACAACCTAACAGAAGTGCGGCCGTACATCGAGTAAGATCTCGTTACATTGTTTCGCAACTTCTAATTTCTTTGAACTGCTCTTATTCGTAGATATTTGATGCAGTTGATACGTTGCCATATTCTCATATGGAGCGGTGATCCAAAAGGATTCTGTCGAGGAGTATGAGCTTCTGGCAAAGCAAGGAGGCGAATATCCCGGTTTCATCTCTTGGTTCAAAAAAAGGTAATTTCCATTAGACCCTTTCATTTCTTTGGCTAATTTGCGACTAATGCAACAATCCTTTCGTATTAAACTTGTAGGCTAATTCAGAGATTATGGATGCTGAATCGAGACAAGTAGCTAATGGTTTTGACTATAAGGTTCGTTCATTTGACAATTACGACATCAACGGGTACCGCTTTCATACCTATGGCAAAGAGCTATCTATGGCCGACCGAAAGTCTACAAATTGTTGTGTCTCTACTATCGGCGAAGGAGGTGTCGAGTATTATGGAAGACTTGAAGCAATTTATGAACTTCAATTTTATGGTGAAAACCCACCAAACTTTATAGTCTTCAGATGTTATTGGTTCCAGCCTAGGGAGACTAGAAGGACTCATGAACATATAGGGCTAGTCGAAATCAAACAAAGCACCCATTTGGATGTTCCCGATGTCCATATTACCGCTCAACAGGCAACCCAAGTTTTCTATCTACCGTGGGCCTGTCAAAGTGATCAAAATCTCAGTGGTTGGGATGTCGTTTATGAAGTGCCATCACGTGTTAGACCACCTCCCCCCAATGAAGAGGATTATGAACGTCACATTAACCAAGACACATATGACGAAGGAGAATTCTTCCAAGAAACACGTCTTGCCAAAAAAAATGTTTCAAGAAACGCTCTACTCCACCCCAGAACATTGAAATAGACAACGATAGTGAATCCGACCCTGAGCCGGAACAAGAAGAGCCGGAAGAAGAAGAACTTACTGCTGTAGATGACCTGTCAATGCTTGAATGATTATGTAAAGGTGGCCTTCGACATGATGATTCATTTATTAATGATGATGATGAGCATGTCATTACCGATAGTGATGCTGATGATGATGCATTTATTAATGATAATGAGCACGTCATTACCGATAGTGATTATTAGGTATTCAAATTTTTATGTTGTACTTTGTATGATTTATATAGTTGGCATGTATAATTTTCTTACTTTGTATGATTGTTTCTTATACATAGTGCCATGGTCTTGATGTCCGTCCCCGTCGGCCCTCGCCCGCTTTATGATTCGTATGTGGTAAATTTGCTTTCATAACTATTTGTTGCATTTCGCATTTATGACAATTATGGCCATCAAGTTGACATAGAGATATTTTAATCTAGGAGGTATGTGAACTGGAATTTGAAACCTACCCTCTTGTCGAGAAGTTAAATTTAGTTGAAAAAGAAAATGAGTATTTGAAAGAAAAAATTAAAAGAATTGAAGAAGAGAAGATGACATTGGAGTTGTTTGTTGTCGATGTCATCGATGATCACAATATGAAGATGAATGCAATGCGCTTGAAGATGGATGCAATGCGCCTGAAGCTTAAGAAGATTACAAAATATGCCATTGATAATGAGGCTTGGTATCATTATGCCGTTGGATCAATTGTTGCCTTAGTTGTTATCTTCATCATATTTGTTGTGATGAGGGTAAGTTTTCTCTAATGTTTTGCTTTACAAATGGATACTTAGCTTATTTTCCTCCTAAATGGCATAATTACCTAAGTTAGATAAAACATGAGCTATACTTAGCTTATTCAGTTCATTTATGACATACTTAGCATACTTAGGTCAAAAATGGCATGATAATCTTTGTTACGTCCAAAATGATATAGACTTAGCTTATTTTCCTCGAAAATGACATAATAACCTTACTAAGCTCCAAAATGACCTATTTACCTAGCTTAGAACTAAAATGACCTACACTTAGCATTTTTACCTAGCTTAGCAATAAAATGGCATTTTTACTTACCTTAGTTAGAAGAAGAAGAAGAAGAAGAAGATAATTAAAGAAGAGGAGAGGAGAAAAATAAAGAGAAGAAAAAATCTTCTTGTTCTTCTTCTTCTTCTTCTAACTAGTCTTCTTCTTCTTCTTCTAACTAGTCTTCTTCTTCTTCTTCTTCAAACTTTCATCTTCCTTCTAACTAGGCTTGGATTCATGGAGTGTACTATTCTTCTGGTGCTTCCTTGTTGTTTATGAAAACTTGTTTGGATATGTATGTCTATATGGATATGTTGTTGGAAACTTGTTTGTGGTTATGTATATATGGATATGTTGGAATTTGTTAAACTATGTTGCTGGATTCGATCAAATATGTTGTTGGACATGTTGTTGGATATGTTGGATATGTATGCATGTATATCTGTGTTTGAAACCATGTCTAATTAATTGGATTTAAATAAAAACAGGGGATGTGTAGCCTCTTTGCCGTCTGCTAGCGGACGGCAAAGAGCTTTGCCGTCCGCTAGCAGACGGCAAAGACGACACGTGGCAGTCACCTGTGCAAGCTGGAAACACAAGCTGCCTATTTGGTCATTTTGTCGTCCGCAAGCGGACGACAAAGTGACCAAATAGGCCTGGCAAACAGGGCCATCTATGTTGTCTGCTGGCAGACGGCATAGCTGCCATGTGGCAGCTTCCCAGTGCTACCCTAGCTAAGCTCTTTGCCATTTTTAAGGGAATGACAAAGATCTTTGCCTCTTTGTTGTCCACTGGCTGGCGACTAAGAGCATCGTTAACCCCCTAACGGCTCTCACCCCACACCGCTGTCGTCCGTTGTCATTGCCGTCTACTGGCCGCGGATGGCGAACGGCACAATTCTTTGTCGTCTGTTTCTGCGAAGCGGACAATAAAGAAGGCCTTTGCTGGCACGTGTTCAGCCGGACGGTTTGCCGTCCACTGGCTGACTGCAAAGGACTTTGCCATCCGGGATCTATGCCTTTGTCGTTCGCCATGGCGGACGGCAAAGAAGTTGATTGTAGTAGTGCATGTCGGCGAAACGAAGTTGAATTGTTTCTAGCATTGCTATCAATCCTTCAGGATTTGTTTATATGTACGTATAATTTTAATGAAATTGTACTGTGATGACATGAAGGTTTCACCTTTGGTTCCCGCAGGAAAAAAAGGTTTCAACTAAGGATTCATGTGTCCTCTTGCCTCAAGATTATCTCGTTACAACATTCCATCAAATACAAATGTAACTACTACCATCGCTGCTAATGCATCTCAATGGTTCGCAGATCTGCGCCAATATTCAAAGACAAAGTTGTGAGAAGGTGTACAAATAAAGAAAAATATATAATTGATAGATGTTGTTCGTAGGCATGGGTCCATTTCCTGGGCACAGTGTTCATTGCTTGGCAGCTAGTTTCACCCAGTGATGTAGCCAAAAGGGGGTGTACGAAGGACACCACAATCCAATCATTTTGTGCAGCTCCACTAAAATCGAGCTGACCATCCCTGTTTGCAAAGATATCCAGTCAGTGTGATTATAATAATAGTGGAACTAGATGATGAAACATAACACACACAAATAGAAGCCAATCACCTCTGCGATTTCTCTTTAGGACTAACTACTTGTTGGAGAAGATTAGGCATGAGTTGGATGAGGAGGATAGCACAACCAATCTCCCTTTCTGCAGTCCCACAGAAATGTAAAAATGTTGCCCGTGTGACATTTTGGCAGAACTGCACAAAACACTCTTAAGAGAAAAAGTGATTTGTGCAGTTCACCAAAAGGTTTCAATAGCAACGAGGTGAAATGGCTAGCCCTGTTTGCAAAAAAGAGGTAGAAAGGAAACAATTACTGGCAAATAACACGAGTTGAAGACACATACGCTGACAAAAAAGAAGCATATTCCATGTAATAAGGAAAAGATAGCAGCATGGTGGTTTATCAAAAATGGTTTGAGGACGAGATTGCAAAATGGAAAGTACGTCAGACGAGATACGTTTTAAGAAAACAACTAAAGAAGATCCACATGCAGCAATGTGGGAAGATGGGCAGTGGAGCAAGGCCGGAGGAAGCGGTACCAGAGGGTCGTCCGGATGTTACTAGAAGGGCGTCGGCAGCCGGGATCTGCCCATACTGCGGCAGCGAGCAAGTGGCAAAGGCCCTACCACGTCGGACCTTGGTCAGAGAGAATGGTGGGTACCACAGATCAGGACATGTTGCCTCAACGCCGTCGAACAGAGAAACAATGCACATCCTCCCTTTCCGCCGGCGGACGGGATGCGGCCGGATCACTGACCAACGGTGAGAGAGAGAGGCCACCGCCGCCTTGTGTGAGATGGTGTGACGAGAGACAAACCCGGACAGGCAGGCTCCGTTGTATATAGTGGAGCAGATTTTTCCATTTTCCCCACGGCAATTATTTTATATTCTGTACTATGCGCCATTGAGGACGAATATATAAGTTTATTTAATACAAACGCGTCAAGTCAAACTTTGTTCCGTCTAGTCATGGTACCCGACCCTCCTTCGAGTAAACAACCGCTACATGCGTCAAATTATCACGTGGGCTGTCTTTTCGGACAGAAACGAACTCCTCCGTCTACCCGCGCGGGTGTGGCCGGGAACGAGACGTGAGTACGTGCATCCTGCGTGCACCTCTTCTTTAGGTGCAGGTACGTACGTGGGTGGGTGTGAGAAAGATGGTTTGTGCGAAACCGAGGCAATGTGTCGATGATATCTCCAACAAAAAACGTAACATATGCAATGTGTGTGAAACAGAGTCATGGATATATCATATATAGAGGGAGCGATCCATGAGAAGAGAGTGGAGGGATCATTGGCATGAGATATCGATAGAATCAAAAACAGGGATGAAGTGTGTGGCTGCGCGATCGATAAAGAGTGCCGTCGAATTTGTGTTTACCCACGTCAAAGATACATGGTGGCTGGCCTACTTGAATTTTAGAGGGCAGAGGTGCAGTTTTTCTCTGTGGCATGGATACCTACCTACAACGTTCGACTATCGATGGGGAGGAGGGGCAGAGACCTAACTATAGAGAGGTAGATCGACTAGTATATGTGTGGAGAAGGAGAGAGACCTAGCTATGTATAGAGGAGATCGATCGACATCCATGGATATGTGTAGCAGAGGAATAAGGTTGGGAGAAAGACAAAGGTAGAGTATCGGAGGGTTGGTGGTGGAGTGGCGTCTCACAAATGGTGGGAGAGGCCTGCTAGACAAACGAATGGTACGAGTGCAATATCAATAAGAGAGGGCGAGGATCTATGTCTATCTATGAACGTGCGTGTGAGAGACGGGTCGGGAGGTATGCAAGGATTATGAGGGGCCGGGAGACGGTATGGTTGTGGCAAGCATACGTAACTACATAATAAGATCAACTATCGTGTGTCCGAGAAAGGGAGAGACATAACTAGTGAGGTAAGTCTATCGGTGCGTGGGGAAAAGAATTATAGTCGACCTAGCTATATGTAGGGAGATGAGTACGTATACATGCATGAATGTGTTAGAAGAAAACAAGGTCCGGAGGGACGGACAGGGGGAGAGGGTGCGGCTAGAAGGTGGTGCGAGAGGCCTACTATGTTGAGGGGGGAGGAGTGTGTGACTATGAGATCGATGAAAAGAGGGGCGGGAGTGTGCACCTGCGTGGAACCGTATTAGACATAGGGGGCACGGACGGTGAGAAGAGAAGACGGGAAGTATGTGTTTGTGGTAGGCACACTTGGCTAGAGAGGTATATCGACTGGTGTGTGCCGGAAAGAAGGAGTCGGGGGGCCTACACACACCGCGGGTGAACGACCTAAAGAGAAATAACGAACATGCACGATGGAGGGGACACTGAGCGACGGTGAGAGGGGGGCGGGCGTGTGCATGCACAATAGAAAATTAGAGCTACCTAGCTACAAAGAGAAGAGGATTGTGAAGGTGTTAAATACGAACATAGATCATAATTCTTTATAAAAAAAGTGGATACGAGTGCTTGAAGAAGATATCATAATATAGAACATTGATTATAATTTGGGCTAATGTGTGGCTTTTGCAGCTCAGGGCTAAATACTTGTCATAATGTAGGGGGCGGGGCACCATACTTTGTGTGATAAACACGGTGTACGTATGGAACATGGTTTAGATTATGAATATATAGTTAGTATATCAAATGTACTATTATTTGGAATCAACATCTAGTGTATTCAAAAGATTGAATTCGAGTACATATAGTACACATAGTTCATATCTATCTCTATAGTAATCATGTGGTGTGTTGTTAAGGTAATACATGAATGATGGTTGAAGTTGGCAACAATCATGATTGTAGATTCTTATTGAAATAGAGAAACGAATTCAAATTCAGTTCGAATTGCAGCGACAGTATAAACATTCAGAATGCACTAAAATGTTGGTATGAGTAGGTTACATGCATTATACAGCCAGCCAAAAAAATAATTCGACATAACATGGATTCATACTCTCTCTTTGTGTAGCTTTGAATAGCATTTGTATAATAAAACAGGACAAGACTCTCTCTTTGTGTGGTGTGAATAGTTTTTATTTTTTTCGTTTTTTTTCATTGAGGGAAGTGCAAATTGATTTGGTACGTACAATTACGATATTACACGTTAGGCTTGTCCCTAAAATTTAACCCACGCCGTGTTATATCCTGAAAATTCAGATATCGTGCTCCCAAAACTGGCGCCTTCACAACCCGCGCCTTGCTATCCCGAAATTACAAAGCGCGCGAAAACTCCCTCCAGCTGCCAAATCCCGACATGTGAAATACCCCTTCTAACCCTAAGCAGAAAGGGCCGCTAGTTCAAATCGGTGAGGGTACTTTTGTAACACACCCTACATTTTATACAAGCGTGTCCCTAAGTCATGGTTCCCCCCTCCCATCGCCTCCTTTTCGCCATTCGAAATCTGGCCGACATAACCTCTCCGCTCCAGCCGCGAAACCCCACCCTCCTCCGACGCCACTATCACATCCCTAGTTTATGGAAATGCACTTGGCTAGCTTCATGTGTGCATCATGTTTAATCTTTGAAAGAAACTTGAAATGGGGATTGCCTAAACCCTAGCACCAAATGAATTCAACTAGGATCAAATAAAATCATTTTCAAAGAACCCAAAATGCCTTTAAAAATGTTCATGATTTCTGATAAAGGTGAAAACCTCTGCCAACAATGATGGACATATTTTTAGGTCATTTTTGGATTTTTGAGTTAATTCATAAGTATTTGAATTTGGACATTTAGATCTTATAAATATTTCTAAATGTCCAAATAATCTTGGAAGTACTTGGGGGATGTTGGAAATAATTCAGACAATTCCTATAAATTTATTTCAGGATTTTATGAAGTGGTTTAGTATTTTACTAAATCCAGAAACAAAATAGCAGAATAGAAAACAGAAGAAAATTAGAAAGAAAGGAAACCTACCTAACTTACCTGTGTAGCCCACCTGGTGGCCCAAGTGGCCGGCCCAGCCCACCAGCGCCCCCCTTGTCATCTTCCTCCTTTGCCACGAGGACAACCAGGTGTGTGCCGAGCACCAACGCTGCTCTGGCCACCTCCTGCTTCCTCCCCGGGCCTTCTAGCGATTCCACAGAGACGCCCCGTGTCCCCTCGCTCCTCTCCCTCACTCGCTGCACCCTCTCCCCTCCCCTGGCTCTCTCCCTTGAGCTCACCCGAGCGCAGCCGTCGCCGCCGACCAGCGCTCGCGCGGCCGCAGCCATCCCCAAGCCTCTCCGACACGCACCCGAGCTCCGACATTCCGCCCTCGTCCTCCTCGTCATATCAGGCGACCCGAAGAGCCCCGACGCGCCGTCCCCGCCCCCTTCTTCCTCCTTCAGCCATGGAGATCACCGGCGACTTTCCGCCATCACCGAGCCGCCCCCGAGCACGCTAAGATCACCGACGACCTCACCATGAGCTCCTCTACCCAACCCTCTCTCCCCACCGTCGATTTCTTCCTCTAACCTCACTAACCATCACGGTCGAAGCTCGCCGCCGCCGTGCCTCGTCGCCGTCGTGGATAGAGCCACTATGGCTCAAAGCCAAGCACACCGTTGTGCTCAGCGCAGCTCCAGGAGGCCGTAGCGGCCACCAGCTCCTCCTCCCATTCACCATAGCGCCGAACCCGTCGTTGCCCAAACACCGGCCGCCGTCGTGAGCTTACTTCCGGCGAGCTCCGGTCACCCCGCGACCTGCCGCTGCCTCTGCTGGATGCGCGGGCGCAAGGGCTATGCCCTGTTACCCTCCGCAAGCCAAACCACCGCCGGTAGCGTGTTTCCGAGCCGCGCCGTTGTCGTTTTGGTCACCGCCGACAAGGTTCCGGTGACGCTGACGTGGCCCCATTAGTTTAGGTGCTAATCATGTTTAGTTAGTGCCCCATGTCGATGACATACGGGCCCCACTGCCTAATTAACCTAGTTTAGCTCCTATTTAGTTTAACCTAACTCCACAGGCCCCACAGGTCAGTTTGACCTGGCCACGTCACAGGTTGACTGACCCCACATGTCAGAGTTGACTTGCTGACGTGTCTGTTGACCCGGCCCCACCTGTCAGTGACACTAACCAGCCCCAGCCACTGACCAGTGGACCCCACTAGTCAGGTTTGACCTGGTCAGCCGCCTGTTGACCTGCTAACGTCACTAATATGTCATGCTGACGCAGTAAATATTTTCTGGGATTTAAAATAAATCAAAAATGATTTATTTCTTTCAGAAAATATCCAAAACTTCTAAAAATCTTATAAAATCAACCGTAACTCCAAATAAAACAAATTATATATGAAAAATGATCAGAAAAATCCAAAGAATCTGTTTATGGAACTATCATGCATGTTTGAACAACTTAAAGATGCTGTATACAACAATTTGAATTGATGGCATTTGAAATGTCATATATGGAGTTTGAATTTGAATCTTAGATTCAAACCAACTCCATTTAATCTGTTGCTAGCTATATTAGCTCAAATCACAGCATATTGACATGTCATGATCATGCATCATATTGTGCATTGCATTGATTGTGTTCTTCCTTGTTTGCCGGTGTTTGTCCCCTCTCGATAGACGTTGTTTCGATGATGTGATCGATGACACCGATGAAGAACTATAATATCTTCAGAAGTGCCATGCAAGCAAAACCCCCTTGTTCATTCCGATACAATCCTACTCTCTCGCTTCTGCTCTCTTTTACTGCATTAGGACAACAATGATTCATTTGTTACTTGCTGCGGTAGCTGAACCCCTTTATCCTCTGCATGACCTGTCATTTCCACAGTAAATAGATGAAACCCACTAGCATGAGTAGGAGTTGTTTGAGCCCTGTTGAGCCTACTCATCTATGCTTGTTTGTCATGCCTGCTACTGCTTTGAGTTGAGTCAGGTCTGATTCATCGGGGATGAATCAGAGGTGTGTGAACATGTCCTACTGTGTGAGAGCTAAGTGTGTGAACACGATTTGGTAAAGGTAGCGGTGAGAGGCCATGTAGGAGTACATGGTGGGTTGTCTCATTGAAGCCGTCCTCAGGAGCTGAGTTCTGTGTTTGTGATCCATGAAACAATTACTACCATGCATTGGGCCCTGAAATACGACCCCGCTCGACTTCCTAATCAGCCTTGTCCTCTTTCCAGGAGTTGCAAGTAGTTTCTGGTGTTTGTAGTATGCTGGAGGCCGTGGGCAGCACTGACCCGAGGGGTGGGCATGATGCGGTAGGCATGTGGCCGGGTATGCCGGGCGCCCGTTTGGTGTCACGGAACCCTATACACATCGGTTGGGGCCGTATGTGGAAACCTCAGCCAGACTCCCTGCGGATGAAACCTGAATAGGCGATAAACTTGGACTAGAGACTTGAGTGTTTAGGTAGGTCGTGGTCTACACCCACGTCGGCTTTTGCTTGAAGTCTGCCGAGCAGATGTCGTCTGCAGACGCTAAGTGGTGGAAACATGTATGAAGAAGTACACCCCTGCAGGGTTAACATCATCTATTCGAATAGCCGTGTCTGTGGTAAAGGACTTCTGGGTTACCTATAATAGTTCATAGACAAGTTAAAGTGGATACTCTAAAATACGCAAGATAAGCGTGAGTGCTATGGATGGCGTTCTCGTAGGGAGACGGGAGCGGAACCATAGTGGTGTATTGTTGTGGTGAATATGTGGACTCGTGTGCACCACCTCAAAGAGTTACTTGCAGTCGTAGTTCAGGATAGCCACCGAGTCAAAGCTGGCTTGCTACAGTTAAACCCCACCATCCCTTTGTTGATAATGATGCATATGTAGTTAGTTCTAATGTAAGTCTTGTTGGGTACATTTGTACTCACGTTTGCCTATTTATGTTTTTGTAGAGAGACTTCCGTCTCCCTAGTAGTTCCGCGTGGACTTTGACGTTTAGCTTGTTACCTTAGCTACGATCTTGTGCCCTCGGCAGGATCTAGTAGATAGTCAGGCTTCTCAACCTTTTTTATTTGTAGATGTCTGTACTCAGACATGTTAAGCTTCCGCTCGTGCTTTGACTTGTATGCTCTGATTCTTGGGTCATGAGACCCATGTTTGTAATATCTCGCTCCTCGGAGCCTATTGAATAAAATACTTGAGTTGCAGAGTCATGTTGTGATGCCATGTTGTATTTGCACATATCAAGCATATTGTGTGTATGTTATTGAAATGCTTGGTATGTGTGGGATCTGACTATCTAGTTGTTTATCCTTGGTAGCCTCTCTTACCAGGAAATGTCTCCTAGTGCTTCCACTGAGCCTTGGTAGCTAGCTACTGCTCCGGAACACTTAGGCTGGCCGGCATGTGTCCTTCTTCGTTCTTGTGTCTGTCCCTTCGGGGAAATGTCACACGGTGTATACCGGAGTCCTGTTAGCCTACTACAGCCCGGTTTACCAAAGTCCTGCTAGCCTAGATGCTACATCCCGGATTCACTCGCTGATGACCGACACGTTCGTTGCTGGGTCATGTATGCCTGTCCTTGTAAGTTAGTGCCACTTTGGGTTCACGACTAGCCATGTCAGCATGGGTTCTTTGTCATATGGATGCTAGCGACACTATCATATACGTGTGCCAAAAGGCACAAATGGTCCGGGGCCTAGTAAGGCGACACCCGTGGGAATACCGTGCGTGAGGACGCAAAGTGATATGAGGTGTTACATGCTAGATCGGTGTGGCATAGGATCGGGGTCCTGACAGCTTTGGTATCAGAGCATGACTGCCTGTAGGTTTACCAAGCCAAACTGGTCGAAGTTGAGTCTAGAAATTCTTTAGTTATATAAGGGAATTGTTTGTGGGATGGAACGTAAGGATCTTTTTACTCCTTATACCTTATGCCCTTTTGATCTGAGTCATCATATCTTTCCTACGGGGTTAAGGAACTAGGTCTTCTCTTCTTTCTATTAGGATCATGTGTTACTAATCAGTAGACTCATAAGATTGTTGGATTTAAGCCTCGGTTCAGTTTCTACCTCCGTGTGTTAACTGTTGATCTCGAAATCTTGATAGTGTGCTTCTGAGTGGTTATGCCACCATTTTTGTAGCATGTCTCAAATCTTTTTTGAGCATTTGCAGCCATTATGCTGTCCGAGTCATCCCAGGTTTCTAAATAGGCTAAAGCATTTGCAAAATCCCTTCCTCTCGTTTTGATGTTCCTTTGGGCCAGATTAACCACACTAATCGGTGAGTTGAGGTACACTATTGCCTTGACATTTATGTTGGAGCTATTATTATGACCGTAGGTGTCTAGAGTATCACCTAGTACCCTAGCCATGCTTTGTGTTCCCAGTGTGATGATTCTGGCCATCATTCTCGAAAGCATCATGTGATGCCACTTAGTATGTAGGTATTCCACTTCTGGGTTTGGAACCCGAGATTCACCCTACTTACTTCATGTTCATAGTAATTGCTAGCTCCCTTAGGTTATTAGTAACCTTTGTGTTAGTCCTCGAGGTCCGTGGTATTTCCTTCTTCTAAATACTATGAACCACTAATGGCAGATGTTTGTTGGATCAAAAGATCACAACAGGAGTGCTCTCAATGGGTTCTCCATTCTATATTGTGACTCTGCCAGTTCTACTTTTCTGCATGGGTTATCCGGAAGAAACCTGTTGAACTTGATTCGACATACTAACCTATGCATCCACAACTCAGAAAGTTATATGTTCCTTGAGTTGTTCTCTTTAGTTGTCTTCTGACCTTTGTCTATCAATTGATAGTCAAGACTATGCGTGCATTCGTTCATCGATGCCCATTACCCTTGTGGTCTGTCAAGCCATTCTATTCTGGAATGACTAGGAGAAACAAACTCCAGTACCTCATCCATATCTAGGATTGGGTCAAAGCAACTGTACTTCGCAGATCAAAATGCTAATCCAGCTTTTGTTCTGTTCTACCCTTAAGCATTACCATCTTTATATCAAGAATGTCATGGGAATTGCACACCATCCTATGAACTCTTGATACAGTGATACTCTATCCATCATTATTCATTCCTTGGTCCCTGTGTTAATATAACCGGAAAGCCGACAAGTGAATCATGATGTGTGAAATCTATACTACTAGCAACCCTGTTGCTTGGTAGTTAAATGGCAAATAACCTCATTCTTAGCGTGTTGCTTATTGAATCATCACCCTAAGTATGATCGTGCTACCTAGTTCTTAATTCCGGTACACTATTCGATCAATGAGTGAGGGCTATGCCAATCCCTTGCTTATTTGATCATTTCGTCTTGCCTGAAAAGCAAGATTGTTCTCGAGCATAGTAACATACCGGTGGTTCGTGATTTTCTGAATGTCTTCACGGAAGTATCACCAGGTTGTCACCTGACTGCTATGTTGAGTTCGTGATCAAGTTGGTTTATCGCTATGAACCACTTTATCTCCAAGAATCTATGTCGGATACCCTGAGCTAGTTGGATAAGCCAAACAACAACTTGGAGAGTTGGAAGATAAGAGCTTGTTTGATTTAGATCATTTTAAGGGGTATCTTGTATGTATGTTGAAGAAATATGATACCTTCATCGATTGATCCTCCTGATCAATTGTCGGTGCTATTGTCTTATACAATCGTTGATTTGAGTATGGGCTATCGTCAAATCAAATCAGAACCAACGATGTTCATAATGTTGTCTTACTCGTGGTTGATCCCTTGAGCATACACCATTATATCTTTTGGTCTGACCAATGCTATCACCTTGCTCACATAACTGTGGTATTTCATCCATATGGAAATCTCGATGACTTGTTGTTGAGCCCTTCAACAACATCCTTATCTTCTCCATGATTTTGTTGGACAATAAGCTAGTGTTGGAAACTTATATAGGCATTACCTTCGTGTCCCGTGCATGAAGCATATGCTTAGATGAAAGAAGTGACTTCCTCTAATTCATGTGCATTTGGTGCAAGTTGCCGCTGTGAATTCAAGAAGGTTTATTTTTGCTTCCTTTGGAATCATCCCAAGTCAGTCATGCATATGTGTGAAGTATTCTGTGGTCTGAAGATTTGCAACCTTCATTCTACATGTATCCCTAGCACACCAAGCCACTGATTGATTTGTTCTAGGAAAAGAAGTTAACTGCTAATCCATGGTAATGCACAAGACTTCGATATCCTCGTTGATGGTTCCACCTGAACTCGGTAGTGTCTCATTGTAAGACTACTACGTGGTCATGTTTGTCTGGGATAGCGTATTCACATGCTTGTAGCAGAACCAGCTCATATTTTGGAGCTTACTACCATAGTTCATTCCCCCGAGAATCTCGCAACGTCATCTCGTCGATTTGTGTTGCAAAACTTTCATTTTTTTCCAGACCCGATGAGTCTGGATTATTCTGACACCAACCAGATCTGAATCTCAGGCAGATATGATGGTTGAACATTTCCCAAGACTATAATATTGGTCTCTCCGTAACCGGTAAAGTGGATATCGTGGCCAACACACCCAACCGGAAGATCTATTATTGTAGTATCTTGCTTGAAGAAGTTGGCCACCTCCCCATAAGGATCTCATAGAATTTATTCCAATAGTTGTTCCTTATGGATTTTTGTGTTCCCGAAGTCTGACCTTTTACTTGATATTCTAGATATCAAACCATATCTATGAATGGACTACGCTAGCACATCAAGGAGAACATTAGAAGCGGAGTGCTAAATTTCTCTCGGTCGATCATCCAGGTTTTGTTTCCTTGGCCTCGCTAAGCAGAAATCTAAGAAGGTGCTATCTCCCTTTGCATCTACATCGTCCATTACTATTTATCATGGTAGTATGTTGTGTTGCCGGGATCCTTGACAAGGATATTGGTAAAGCCTTGATGAATATGCAAATGCTCAAGTTCTTGAGAGCACGCGCAAGCACTAGGCGCTATCATAGTTCTAACTGGGATTGTTCTCAGTTTCCTCGGTTATGCTACAACCTTTCAAATAGTGGAATCACTCTCTACTGCTGAGTTTCTCCCCAGTTACTTAAATCGTCCCTTGTGTTGTTTTCAACAAGGTAATCCACATCATCCATACTAGTCCGGGTATGTCACTCATCCGGACTCCTTTAACTGATCGATTATGATTTGCCTTAAGCTGGTATGAAGAGCTTCAATGATCCTTGAATCAAAGGTAATTCTTCTTGCCACTTAAGGGATGATTCTACGAGCCACCTCCTCTAAGATGTCTCATTGTGGTATCATGGCAATTCAACTCCTCGCTATGTTGACAACTGTTCACCACCTTCTTAAGTGTGAAGTTGTTGTCTACCTGGTGAACCTCCATCATTTGTTCCCCTCCATTCCTCTAGATGTGTGCCTCGTGTCTCAGCTCAAGAGATGTTGCTATGTCTCAATCCATGAGTTGATCCTGAGTTGTTCGATCTTCGAGGAGTTCGATCCATCCAGAGTTTTCCCTTTCCTCTTGTTGCCATGTTGGTTGAAGTTCCCGGAGCAAGACTTTGATACAAAGATGGTAATCGAATCAACGTTCTTATGAAGTGCACCCTGGATCGTGAAGATTGAGTTAGTTTGCGTTCCCCCTTCATCTTACCCTACGCTTGAATCTCGGGATGAGATTCTTGTTTAGTGGGGGTGAGTTGTCACATCCCTAGCTTCTGGCAATGCACTAGGCTAGCTTCATGTGTGCATCATGTTTAATCTTTGAAAGAAAATTGAAATGGGGATTGCCTAAACCATAGCACCAAATGAATTCAACTAGGATCAAATAAAATCATTTTCAAAGAACCCAAAATGCCTTTAAAAATGTTCATGATTTCTGGTAAAGGTGAAAACCTCTGCCAACAATGATGGACATATTTTTAGGTCATTTTTGGATTTTTGAGTTAATTCATAAGTATTTGAATTTGGACATTTAAATCTTATAAATATTTCTAAATGTCCAAATAATCCTGGAAGTACTTGGGGGCTGTTGGAAATAATTCAAACAGTGCCTATAAATTTATTTCAGGATTTTATGAAGTGGTTTAGTATGTTACTAAATCCAGAAACAAAATAGCAGAATAGAAAACAGAAGAAAATTATAAAGAGAGGAAACCTACCTAACTTACCTGTGTAGCCCACCTGGTGGCCCAAGTGGCCGGCCCAGCCCACCAGCGCCCCCCTTGTCATCTTCCTCCTCTGCTAGGAGGACAACCAGGTGCGTGTCGAGCACCGACACTGCTCTAGCCACCTCCTGCTTCCTCCCCAAGCCTTCTAGCAATTCCATGGAGACGCCCCGTGTCCCCTCGCTCCTCTCCCTCACTCGCTGCACCCTCTCCCCTCCCCTGGCTCTCTTCCTTGAACTCACCCGAGCGCAGTCGTCACCGCCGACCAGCGCTCACACGGCCGTAGCCATCCCCAAGCCTCTCCGACATGCCCCTGAGCTTCGTCGTTCCACCCTCGTCCTCCTCGTCGTCTCAGGTGACCAAAAGAGCCCCAACGTGCCGTTCCCGCCCCCTTCTTCCTCCTTCGGCCATGGAGATCGCCGGCGACTTTCCGCCATCACCGAGCCGCCTCCGAGCACGCTAAGATCACCGACGACCTCACCGTGAGCTCCTCTACCCAACCCCTCTCTCCCCACCATCGATTTCCTCCTCTAACCTCACTAACCACCCCGGCCGAAGCTCGCCGCCGCCATGCCTCGTCGTCGTCGTGGCTAGAGCCACTGTGGCTTGAAGCCAAGCACACCGTTGTGCTCAACGCAGCTCCAGGAGGCCGTAGCAGCCACCAGCTCCTCCTCCCATTCACCACAACACAGAACCCGTCGTTGCCTGAACTCCGGCCGCCGCCGTGAGCTTGTTTCCGACGAGCTCCGGTCACCCCACGACCTGCCGCTGCCTCTGCTAGATGCGCGGGCGCAAGGGCTATGCCCTGGTATCCTCAGCAAGCCAAATTGCCGCCCGTAGCATGTTTCCGAGCCGCGCCGCCATTGTTTTGGTCGCTGCCGGCGAGGTTCCGGTGATGCTAACGTGGCCCCATTAGTCTAGGTGCTAATCGTGTTTAGTTAGGGCCCCGTATCGATGACATACGGGCCCCACTGCCTAATTAACCTAGTTTAGCTCCTGTTTAGTTTAAACTAACCCCACGGGCCCCACAGGTCAGTTTGACCTGGCCACGTCACACGTTGACTGACCCCACACGTCAGAGTTGACTTACTGACGTGTCTGTTGACCCGGCCCCACCTATCAGCGACACTAACCAGCCCCAGCTACTGACCAGTGGACCGCACTGGTCAGGTTTGACTTGGTCAGCTGCCCGTTGACCTGCTAACTTCACTAATATGTCATGCTGACATAGTAAATATTTTGGGATTGAAAATAAATCAAAAATGATTTATTTATTTCAGAAAATATCCAAAACTTCTAAAAATCATATAAAATGAACCGTAACTCCAAATGAAACAAATTATATATGAAAAATGATCAGAAAAATCCAAAGAATCTGTTTACGGCATTATCATGCATGTTTGAACAACTTAAAGCTGTTGTATACAAAAATTTGAATTGATGGCATTTGAAATGTCATATATGGAGTTTGAATTTGAATCTTAGATTCAAACCAACTCCATTTAATCTGTTGCTAGCTGCATTAGCTCAAATCACAGCATATTGACATGTCATGATCATGCATCATATTGTGCATTGCATTGATTGTGTTCTTCCTTGTTTGCCGGTGTTTGTCCCCTCTCGATAGACGTGGTTTCGATGATGTGATCGATGACACCGATGAAGAACTATAATATTTTCAGAAGTGTCAGGCAAGCAAAAAACCCTTGTTCATTCTGATACAATCCTACTCTCTCGGTTCTGCTCTCTTTTACTGCATTAGGACAACAATGATTCATTTGTTACTTGCTGCAGTAGCTGAACCCCTTTATCCTTTGCATGACCTGTCATTCCATAGTAAATAGATGAAACCCACTAGCACGAGTAGGAGTTGTTTGAGCCATGTTGTGCCTACTCATTCATGCTTGTTTGTCATGCCTGCTACTGCTTAGAGTTGAGTCAGGTCTGATTCATCGGGGATGAATCAGAGGTGTGTGAACATGTCCTACTATGTGTGAGCTAAGTGGGTGAGCACGAATTGTTAAAGGTAGTGGTGAGAGGCCATGTAGGAGTACATGGTGGGTTGTCTCATTGAAGCCGTCCTCAGGAACTGATTTCTCTGTTTGTGATCCATGAAACAGCTACTACCATGCATTGGGCGCTGAAATATGACCCCGCTCAACTTCTTAATCACCCTCGTCCTCTGTCCAGGAGTTGCGAGTAGTTTCTGGTGTTTGTAGTATGCTGGACGACGTGGGCAGCGCTGACCCGAGGGGTGGGCTGTGATGCGGTAGGCACGTGGCCAGGTATGCCGGGCGCCCGTTTGGTGTCGCGGAACCCTGTACACATCGTTCGGGGCTGTATGTGGAAACCTCGGCCGGACTCCCTATAGATGGAACCTGAATAGGTGATAAACCTGGACTAGAGACTTGAGTGTTTAGGTAGGTCATGGTCTACACCCGCGTCGGCTTTCGCTTGAAGTCTGACTAGCACATGTCGTGTGCAGACGCTAAGTGGTGGAAATATGTATGAAGAAGTACACACCTGAAGGGTTGACATCATCTATTCGAATAGCCGCGTCTGCGGTAATGGACTTCTGGTTTGCCTATAACAGTTCATAGACAAGTGAAAGTGGATACTCTAAAATACGCAAGATAAGCGTGAGTGCTATGGATGGCGTTCTCGTAGGGAGACGGGAGCGAAACCATAGTGGTGTATTGTTATGGTGAATATGTGGACTTGTGTGCGCCACCTCAAAGAGTTACTTGCAGTCAGAGTTCAGGATAGCCACCGAGTCAAATCTTGCTTGCTGCAGTTAAACCCCACCATCCTTTGTTGATAATGATGCATATGTAGTTAGTTCTAATGTAAATCTTGCTGGGTACATTTGTACTCACGTTTGCCTATTTATGTTTTTGCAGAGACACTTCCGTCTCCCTAGTAGTTCCGCGTGGACTTTGACGTTTAGCTTGTTACCTTAGCTACGATCTTGTGCCCTCGGCAGGATCTAGTAGATAGTCAGGCTTCTCAACCTTTTTTATTTGTAGATGTCTGTACTCAGACATGTTAAGCTTCCGCTCGTGCTTTGACTTGTATGCTCTGATTCTTGGGTCATGAGACCCATGTTTGTAATATCTCGCTCCTCGGAGCCTATTGAATAAAATACTTGAGTTGCAGAGTCATGTTGTGATGCCATGTTGTATTTGCACATATCGAGCATATTGTGTGTATGTTATTGAAATGCTTGGTATGTGTGGGATCTGACTATCTAGTTGTTTATCCTTGGTAGCCTCTCTTACCGGGAAATGTCTCCTAGTGCTTCCACTGAGCCTTGGTAGCTAGCTACTGCTCCGGAACACTTAGGCTGGCTGGCATGTGTCCTTCTTCGTTCTTGTGTCTGTCCCTTCGGGGAAAAGTCACACGGTGTATACCGGAGTCCTGTTAGCCTACTACAGCCCGGTTTACCGAAGTCCTGCTAGCCTAGATGCTACATCCCGGATTCACTCGCTGATGACCGACACGTTCGTTGCTGGGTCATGTATGCATGTCCTTGTAAGTTAGTGCCACTTTGGGTTCACGACTATCCATGTCAGCCCGGGTTCTTTGTCATATGGATGCTAGCGATACTATCATATACATGTGCCAAAAGGCACAAAAGGTCCCGGGCCTAGTAAGGCGACACCCGTGGGAATACCGTGCGTGAGGCCGCAAAGTGATATGAGGTGTTACATGCTAAATCTGTGTGGCATAGGATCGGGGTCCTGATAGCCACCTCATCGCTGCCCAGCTGGAGCCTCTTCCCCTACGACATCGTCCACCGAACATCTCGACATCCCTCATCCGCCTCCCCGGATGAGGATCTGTCGTCCATCCCATCGTCCCGCCGGTTCAGCCGCCCTGTCCTCCACCTCCAAGGAGCTACTCCGATGATCGCCTCGTCTATTACGGCTGCTCCATCCCCACAGCGTCGCCTTAACCTGCTCCACCGGAACCGCAGCATCCTCACCGACTCCTCGGACGAAGCCGAGGCCTACTCGGTGCCACCAAAGAGGTTGTAGACTCATCGCATCGCACCTTCTTATTAACTCGACCTCCCGGCACCAACAGTGCTCCATCCCGCACCCCCATGGAGCGGCTACCTCTAAGCTAGCGCCGCAGGCGACATCTCCATGGTGGCTATCCCCAGTGCGATGCCCCTTTGGTGGCGGCATCCATACCAGCCGGATCTACTACTGTTGCTCCGGCTGTCGCTCGGTCGCTCGCGCTCCTACTGCTGATCCGGCTCTTGCTCGCTCGCTCGCTCGCCCAGCTGCTGCTGCTCCGGCTCTCGCTCGCTCTCACTATTGTTGCTACTGCCTGGGCTCTCGCTCGCTGGCTCGCGATGCTGCTGCTGCTCCGGCTCTTGCCCGCTCGCCTGCACTGCTGCTCTCTCCCTCGCTCGTGATGCTGCTCTGCTCAGATTTAGCTACACTTCAGTCGACTGAATCAACTATTGCGTCAGTCAATTTTTAGGGGGTGGTGGGTCTCGCCGGAGTCAACGAAGAACCACTCGTAGCGGGGAGGGGGGCTCACCGAATAGGTACCCCACTATCTATCTTAGGGTTCTGGCTGGGGTGCTGCTCGCCGGTGGTGGGGGGCACGATGGTGGGGCGGTGGCATGGGGATCGCCAGAGAAAAAGCTTGGCGTAGGGGGGGTTAGAGGGCTGGCCGGGGTGGCGGCGGACCGACGGTGGGGAGTTGTTCGGGGCGGCGAGGCGGCGTGGGGTTCGGCTCGTGGTGGCTGGCGGCTCAGGGGGGTGCAGGTTGAAGATGAACTGCAGGCCCTCCCTAAACTATCCCATGTGAAGTGCCTCTCTGCTACCATTGCATTCAGTTTCGAAAGTAACATTCAGAATCCACAGTAAATTTCAGTTTCGATAGTTAAGTTCAGAGTCAACAGTTTTTACCTCATCTGTTGTAGTCAGGTGGTTTTTGGTGATGTAAATTTTACATCTATCACTTTTTAGTTCTGCATTTTACATCATCTATTGGAGATGCTATTAGAATCCCACTTGAGATTAATGATGTCTATCTTGTGATGCTTCAGCCTTAACGTCTTACGGCTCACCGGAGCTGCTCCAAGGATGGAACGATCCATCACAATAGAGTAGTGCCCTGGATGCCGTCTACAGATTCCTCAGATCTTCCTCCACACCTCCAATAACCACCTCTGCCTCAACTTCTTCAGCGACCAACCCAATGATGCTGAGATCGACACGGCTACAACAAAGAGGTTGTACACTTGTCGCATCACTTATTACTCTATATTCATGTTGATCCATTAGGGCTATTGTGGTTCAACGGAAAAACATAGCAATAGGAAAATTTCCTATGGCACTCTACTATTAAATTATTCATGCATTTTATTGAAAGGAATGGACCAAAACATCCACCTAGACCTACTTTTCAAAATCCTATGCATGAAAACAAGACAACTGCATTAGTGGCATAATAACATTCTAATTGTATGCGCTTTCATATGGTTTCACATTATTTTGGCCATGTTTCTTTGCAGGGTGAACTCCATATATGCCACTCAAAACTTGCCCGTACCCTCATCTGCCATTGTAAATTTCCCTCTCCCAAATATGCCATTGAAAATTTGCACCGTGTACAGATATGCCACTATGGCTAGTTTGACTGTCAAGTGGCATCTGAAAAGACGACTTTGCCCCTGGTACTGTAGCGGCAATATACTGTAGCATTCCGAACAAATTTGGCCAATCTTGAATTGCGGGGCGTTCGCACTGTAGCGACTATGTACTGTAGCATCTGAACAGATTTGAAATTTGAACGATTTTTTGAATTTCAAAATAAATCTCCGTAATTTCAAATTCTGAATTCCTTTTTTGAAAAAATTGTTCGCAACTTCAAAAAACTGGAATTTTTTTTGTAAGTGAACGCTACAGTATGTTTGCCCGCAATTTCGAAAGTGACCAAATTTGTTCGGAATGCTACAGTGTATCGCCGCTACAGTACCAGGGGCAAAATAGTCTTTCCAAGTGCCGCTTGATAGTTAACTAACGGTCAAGCTGACCATAGTGGCATATCTATATGCGGTGCAAATTTTCAATGGCGTATCTGGGAAAGGGAAATTTCCAATGGTAGATGGGAACACGGGCAAGTTTTGAGTTGCATATATGGAATTCACCCTTCTTTGCATTCCTCTGCTCCTCCTTTTCCTGTGAACCAAACACCCAAGTTGATAGAATTCCTGTGTTCACAAATGCTCTGTTTCCCATGTGCATTCCTATCTTATTCCGGTGTTTTTCTTCCTATCCCTGCGTTTTTAGAATCATGCAAGCCAAATGATCCCTTACAGAATTACTTCAATTACAGTTTAGGTGTCGAAGAAAACTTTGTGTGGTTTTTCCTGCTCCTGCCGTGACGTTGTCCACCTCACCTGAGCTGCTCCATCGACAGAAGCATCAACCAAACCAGACATCTCGACTCTTGACCATCTTTCGCCGCCTCAGATCTCCTTCCCTGCCGCCGGCACCCACCGCAACGGCATCACCATCATCGACTCAGCAGATCAACCTGAGGAGTACACGGGTCCACAAGAGAGGTCACACTCTTTTGTTTCTACTTATGTTATACATTGCTTAATATTATCTGCTACTTTATTGTCCTGTTCACCTCTTAGACTCTAAGTAAGGTCCAAATTGATATTCAAACTTGAGTTCTAAATTAGTTGTGGGGCACATATCGAGGCGGCAATGAATAGTATCTTTGTCTAATATCGGGTTCACCTAGGATATGCCTATGTTGTTCATCTTGGGTGGGAAACAAATAGTAAAGCAGTCATCATCTATTTTTTTATTAAATTAAAGCAATCATCAGCCTGCTACCATTATTTTTGGATCCATCCACTGGTTGTTACCATTACTCTAGATTGTTACCATTACTCTAGATTTCTGCATGCTCTCCTTACATACTCTCACAATATTTTTTTTGTATGCGTGTCAGATATTGTACACAGTCATGCTGAACATGTAGAGAAAAAGAGAAGAGTTTTGTGCGGCAATACAATGTCATGCAGACATCACTCCATGGTAGGTTCAATGGCAAACCCTCCCCCTCCCCCTCTCCAGATTGTAATCCAAAGGAAGATATATGTTCTGAGGCGGATTCAGACGCAGTTGACCACTCCTATTTACCCCCCAAGGTTTTTGCTCTAACTTGGCAGGATGATGTTAGTCATATCATGCATATGTTGCCTTGCAGTGCCTACTTTCGACATCATATATGTCATCTACTTAGTTTAGACATGTTCTGTAATGCCACCTGTTTAGTTTCAATATAATATATGGGAATTATGCAATGCCATCCTGTTTAACTAGGCATTATATATTTTAATGATATCTAGCCCATCCTTTTCTTCATTAAATTTCCATTTGTCGACAATGTTTGTACATTAAACTACTCTTCTTGTGAATCAGCCATTTGAGTGGGTGATGGAAAAATCAAGAGTGAAAACAAGGCCTTCAGAGCAGACAGTGCTACCTGTCGAAGCAGATCTCTTGCTGTGTCTCGATAGCTCCTCAGAGATGAATTCAGAGACAGATGACCAGTCCTATTCCCCCACCAAGGTGTATGCTCTAACTTGGCACGGTTCTACTGCTCATATCATGCATATGGTGTCTTGCATTGCATAGTTTAGACATCATATACACAATATTCAACACCATGTTGTTAGTTCAGACATCATATATGTGAATGCCCTCCGCTTAGCATATAAATCACATATGTGAATTAAATCATGCAATCCTGGTTACTTAGATAACATGTATGTGAATTATGTCGTGCGATCATGTTTAGTTAGTCATCATATCTTTGAATTATGTTATCCTATGCTATCCAGTTTAGATAGACATCATATATGTGAAATTGTGTCATGCTATCTATTTTAGTTAAACAATATACATGTCAATTATTTAATGCCCTCTTTTTGCCACACTCTATATTGCATCTGTCTCTCATATAATGTATGTACATTCAATTATGTTTCCTATTTATCAGCCATTTGAATTGGAGCGGGTGATGGTAGTATCTAGCAGAGTAAAAACAAGATCTTCAAATAGAACAGTGCTACCTCTTGGTGGAGATAGCACCCCGGTTGTACATGCACGAGAACTAGCCCTACCACACATGACCCAGACTCTCGCAGATTTTACCCTTACTGCGATGGACAGAGAACCAGCTTCACCCAATCTAACCCCAACCCCAGCAGACACTATCCGAGTTCCTGTTGACACAGCACCATCTCCACCACAGAGCTCCCAAACAAGAGTAGTTAGTAAGGCAGCTCCAGTGCCCAAAGCACCAGTACTACCACAGGGAACCCCAACTCCACCAGTTAGTACACCTATTCATGTGGAGGAAGCACAACCAGCCATTCATAGTTTAGCATCTATCACATTTGATGTTGTTAAACCCTATGTGCGTATCTTCCCATCATGGAAATATTATACTGAAGATGAAGGAAAATGCCAGTTGCAGGTGTTTGTCCAGGAGTTATGTGTAAGTAATGTTATTCATGGCAATTACTTTGCTTTGTCCCATACATTCTACCTCCATGATGGTTATAATATAGCAAATTTTCCCATTTTTCTCTATAGGAAGGACCGATTTGGAAACTCAGGATGAGGTAACCTGTGCTAATAGCTCTGCTATCTTCAAGAATGCTTGGTCGCAGTATCGGAATTACCTGAAGAAAACATACTTCACTTGCAAAGAAACTCATAAAATTCCCTTACGTTCTCCTGAGACACATTTACTGGACGATGACTGGGAATGCCTTGTTATTTACTGGTCCCGAAACAAGAATGTAGTAAGTTCTATGACCTCATTTTATTTTAAGAACTATATGCTTGCGTCTTACTATACTCTGCGTTGGGGATCGTTGCAGAAATTAAAAAATTTCTACGCATCACCAAGATCAATCTATGGAGTAACTAGCAACGAGAGAGAGGTGAGTGCATCTTCATACCCTTGAAGATTGCTAGTCAGAAGCGTTGCAAGAACGCGGTTGGAGGAGTCGTACACGTAGCGATTCAGATCGCGGCCGAATCCGATCTAAGCACCGAACAATGGTACCTCCGCGTTCAACACACGTGCAGCCCGGTGACGTCTCCCGCGCCTTGATCCAGCAAGGAGGAGGGAGGGGTTGAGGAAGAGGGCTCCAGTAGCAGCACAACGGCATGGTGGTGATGGAGTGGCAGTTCTCCGGCACGGCTTCGCCAAGCTCTTGCGGAGGAGGAGAGGTGTTGGGGAGGGGAGGGGCTGCGCCTTGGATGTGGTGCTGCACCCCTCCCTCCACCCCTCTATTTATAGGGATAAGGGGAAAGGGGGCCAGCCCCTCTAGATGGGATCTAGAGGGGGGCGCCGGCCAAGGGGGGAGGGGGCTTGCCCCTCAAGCCAAGGGGGGCGCCCCTTTAGGGTTCCCCCCCAACCCTAGGCGCATGGGCCCTTGGGGGGTGGCTCCCAGCCCACTTGGGGCTGGTTCCCTTCCACCTACATCCCATAAGGCCCTCCAGGGCAAGTGGACCCACCCGGTGGACCCCCGGAACCCCTCTGGTGGTCCTGGTACAATACCGGTATACCCCCGAATATTTCCGGTGACCGTATGATGACTTCCCATATATAAATCTTCACCTCCGGACCATTCCGGAACACCTCGTGACGGCCGAGATCTCATCCAGGACTCCGAACAACATTCAGTAATCACATACAGATCTTCCTTATAACCCTAGCGTCATCGAACCTGAAGTGTGTAGACCCTACGGGTTCTGGAATCATGTAGACATGACCGAGACAGCTCTCCGGCCAATAACCAACAGCGGGATCTGGATACCCATGTTGACTCCCACATGTTCCACGATGATCTCATCGGATGAACCATGATGTCAAGGATTCAAGTAATCCCGTATACAATTCCCTTTGTCAATCGGTACGTTACTTGCCCGAGATTCGATCGTCGGTATCCCAATACCTCGTTCAATCTCGTTACCGGCAAGTCACTTTACTCGTTCCGTAATGCATGATCCCGTGACCAACTACTTAGTCACATTGAGCTCATTATGATGATGCATTACCGAGTGGGCCCAGAGATACCTCTCCGTCATACGGAGTGACAAATCCCAGTCTCGATTCGTGCCAACCCAACAGACACTTTCGGAGATACCTGTAGTGCACCTTTATAGCCACCCAGTTACGTTGTGACGTTTGGTACACCCAAAGCATTCCTACGGTATCCGGGAGTTGCACGATCTCATGGTCTAAGGAAATGATACTTGACATTAGAAAAGCTCTAGCAAACGAACTACACGATCTTGTGCTATGCTTAGGATTGGGTCTTGTCCATCACATCATTCTCCTAATGATGTGATCCCGTTATCAATGACATCCAATGTCCATAGTCAGGAAACCATGACCATCTGTTGATCAACGAGCTAGTCAACTAGAGGCTCACTAGGGACATGGTGTGGTCTATGTATTCACACATGTATTACGGTTTCCGATCAATACAATTATAGCATGAACAATAGACAATTATCATGAACAAGGAAATATAATAATAACCATTTTATTATTGCCTCTAGGGCATATTTCCAACAGTCTCCCACTTGCACTAGAGTCAATAATCTAGTTACATTTTGATGAATCGAACACCCATAGAGTTCTGGTGTTGATCATGTTTTGCTCACGGAAGAGGTTTAGTCAATGGATCTGCGACATTCAGATCCGTATGCACTTTACAAATATCTATGTCTCCATCTTGAACATTTTCACAAATGGAGTTGAAGCGACGCTTGATGTGTCTGGTCTTCTTGTGAAACCTGGGCTCCTTGGCAAGGGCAATAGCTCTAGTGTTGTCACAGAAGAGAGTCATCGGGCCCGACGCATTGGAAAAACTCCTAGGTCGGTAATGAACTCCTTCATCCAGATTGCTTCATGCGTTGCCTCCGAGGCTGCCATGTACTCCGCTTCACATGTAGATCCCACCACGACGCTTTGCTTGCAACTGCACCAGCTTACTGCCCCACCATTCAAAATATACACGCATCCGGTTTGTGACTTGGAGTCATCCAGATCTGTGTCGAATCTAGCATCAACGTAACCCTTTACGACGAGCTCTTTGTCACCTCCATAAACGAGAAACATATCCTTAGTCCTTTTCAGGTACTTCAGGATATTCTTGACCGCTTGTCCAGTGTTCCATGCCGGGATTACTTTGGTACCTTCCTACCAAACTTACGGCAAGGTTTACATCCGGTCTGGTACACAGCATGGCATACATAATAGACCCTGTGGCTGAGGCATAGGGGATGACACTCATATTTTCTCTATCTTCTGCCGTGGTCGGGCTTTGAGCTGAGCTCAATTTCACACCTTGCAATACAGGCAAGAACCCTTCTTGGACTGATCCATATTGAACTTCTTCAATATCTTATCAAGGTATGTGCTTTGTGAAAGACCTATGAGGCGTCTCGATCTATCTGTATAGATCTTGATTCCTAATATGTAAGCAGCTTCCCCAACGTCCTTCATTGAAAAACACTTATTCAAGTAGGCCTTTATGCTTTCCAAGAGTTCTATATCATTTCCCATCAACAGTATGCCATACACATATAATATGAGAAATGCTACGGAGCTCCCACTCACTTTCTTGTAAATGCAGGCTTCTCCATAAGTCTGCATAAACCCAAACGCTTTGATCATTTCATCAAACGAATGTTCCAACTCCGAGATGCTTGCACAAGCCCATAGATGGAGCGCTGGAGCTTGCATACCTTGTTAGCATTCTTAGGATCGACAAAACCTTCCGGCTGCATCATATACAATTCTTCCTTAAGGAAGCCATTAAGGAATGCCGTTTTGACGTCCATTTGCCATATCTCATAATCGTAGAATGCGGCAATTGCTAACATGATTCGGACGGACTTCAGCTTCGCTACGGGTGAGAAGGTCTCATCGTAGTCAACCCCTTGAACTTGTCGATAACCCTTAGCGACAAGTCGAGCTTTATAGATGGTAACATTACCATCCGCGTCCGTCTTCTTCTTAAAGATCCATTTATTTTCTATCGCTCGCCGATCATCGGGCAAGTCTGTCAAAGTCCATACTTTGTTTTCATACATGGATCCTATCTCGGATTGCATGGCTTCAAGCCATTTGTTGGAATCTGGGCCCACCATCGCTTCTTCATAGTTCGAAGGTTCACCATTGTCTAACAACATGATTTCCAGGACAGGGTTGCCATACCATTCTGGTGTGGAACGTGTCCTCGTGGACCTACGAAGTTCAGTAGCAACTTGATCCGAAGTACCTTGATCATCATCATTAACCTCCTCTCTAGTCGGTGCAGGCACCACAGAAACATCTTCCTGAGCTGCGCTACTTTCCGCTTCAAGAGGCAGTACTTCATCAAGTTCTACTTTCCTCCCACTTACTTCTTTCGAGAGAAACTCTTTCTCCAGAAAGGACCCGTTCTTGGCAACAAAGATCTTGCCTTCGGATCTGAGGTAGAACGTATACCCAATGGTTTCCTTAGGGTATCCTATGAAGACCCATTTTTCCGACTTGGGTTCGAGCTTTTCAGGTTGAAGTTTCTTGACATAAGCATCGCATCCCCAAACTTTTAGAAACGACAGCTTAGGTTTCTTCCCAAACCATAATTCATACGGTGTCGTCTCAAGGATTTCAATGGAGCCCTATATAAAGTGAATGCGGCGGTCTCTAAAGCATAACCCCAAAATGAGAGCAGTAGATCGGTAATAGACATCATAGATCGCACCATATCCAATAGAGTGCGATTACGACGTTTGGACACACCATTACGCTGAGGTGTTCCAGGCGGCGTGAGTTGTGAAACGATTCCACATTTCCTTAAGTGTGTGCCAAATTCGTGACTCAAATATTCCCCTCCACGATCTGATCGTAAGAACTTTATTTTTCTGTCACGTTGATTTTCAACCTCACTCTAAAATTCCTTGAACTTTTCAAAGGTCTCAGACTTGTGTCTCATTAAGTAGACATACCCATATATACTTAAGTCATCGGTGAGGGTGAGAACATAACGATAGCCTCCGTGAGCCTCAACGCTCATTGGACCGCACACATCAGTATGTATGATTTCCAATAAGTTGGTTGCTAGCTCCATTGTTCTGGAAAACGGATTCTTGGTCATTTTGCCCATGAGGCATGGTTCGCATGTGTCAAATGATTCGTAATCAAGAGACTCCAAAAGTCCATCTGCATGGAGCTTCTTCATGCGTTTGACACCAATGTGACCAAGGCGGCAGTGCCATAAGTATGTGGGACTATCGTTATCAACCTCACATCTTTTGGTATTCACACTATGAATATGTGTAACATCACGTTCGAGATTCACTAAGAATAAACCATTGACCAGTAGGGCATGACCATAAAACATATCTCTCATATAAATAGAACAACCATTATTCTCGGATTTAAATGAGTAGCCATCTCATATTAAATGAGATCCAGATACAATGTTCATGCTCAAAGCTGGCACTAAATAAAAATTATTGAGGTTTAAAACTAATCCCATAGGTAAATGTAAAGGTAGCATGCCGATGGCGATCAGATCGACCTTGGAACCATTCCCGACGTGCATCGTCACCTCGTCCTTCGCTAGTCTCTGCTTATTCCGCAGCTCCTATTTTAAGTTACAAATATGAGCAATCACTCTGGTATCAAATACCCAGGAGCTACTACGAGTACTGGTAAGGTACATATCAATAACATGTATATCACATATACCTTTGGTGTTGCCAGCCTTCTTGTCCGCTAAGTACTTGGGGCAGTTCCGCTTCCAGTGACCATTTCCCTTGCAATAAAAACACTCAGTCTCAGGTTTGGGTCCATTCTTTGGCTTCTTCCCGGCAGCTTTCTTACCGGGCGCGGCAACTCCCTTGCCGTCTTTCTTGAAGCCCTTTTTACCCTTGCCTTTCTTGAACTTAGTGGTTTTATTCACCATCAACACTTGATGTTCCTTTTTGATTTCCACCTCCGCTGATTTCAGCATTGAATATACCTCAGGAATGGTTTTCTCCATCCCCTGCATATTGAAGTTCATCACAAAGCTCTTGTAGCTCGGTGGAAGCGACTAAAGGATTCTGTCAATGACCACATCATCCAGGAGATAAACTCCCAGCTGAGACAAGCAGTTGTGCAACCCACACATTTTGAGTATGTGCTCGCTGACGAAACTATTCTCCTCCATCTTACAATAGTAGAACTTGTCGGAGACTTCACATCTCTCGACCCGGTCATGAGCTTGGAAAACCATTTTCAGCTCTTGGAACATCGCATATGCTCTGTGCTGCTCGAAATGCTTTTGGAGCCCCGGTTCTAAGCTGTAAAGCATGCCGCACTGAACCAGGGAGTAATCATCAACACGCGACTGCCAGGCGTTCATAACGTCTTGGTTCGCTGGGACAGGTGCTTCACCTAGCGGTGCTTCAAGGACATATTCTTTCTTGGCAACTATGAGGATGATACTCAAGTTTCGGACCCAGTCCATATAGTTGCTACCATCGTCTTTCAACTTGGTTTTCTCTAGGAATGCGTTGAAGTTGAGGACAACATTAGCGTGGGCCATTTGATCTACAAGACATATTGTAAAGATTTTTAGACTAAGTTCATGATAATTAAGTTCATCTAATCAAATTATTTAATGAACTCCCACTCAGATAGACATCCCTCTAGTCATCTAAGTGATACATGATCCGAATCAACTAGGTCGTGTCCAATCATCACGTGAGACGGACTAGTCATCATTGGTGAACATCTTCATGTTGATCGTATCTTCTATATGACTCATGTTCGACCTTTCAGTCTCTTGCATTCTGAGGCCATGTCTGTACATGCTAGGCTCGTCAAGTCAACCTAAGTGTTTTGCTTGTGTAAATCTGGCTTACACCCGTTGTATTCGAACATTAGAATCTATCACACCCGATCATCACGTGGTGCTTCGAAACAACGAACCTTTGCAATGGTGCACAGTTAGGGGGAACACTTTCTTGAAATTTTATGAGGAATCATCTTATTTATGCTACCGTCGTTCTAAGAAAATAAGATGTAAAACATGATAAACATCACATGCAATCAAATAGTGACATGATATGGCCAATATCATTTTGCTCCTTTTGATCTCCATCTTCGGGGCGCCATGATCATCATCGTCAACGGCATGACACCATGATCTCCATCATCATGTCTTCATGAAGTTGTCTCGCCAACTATTACTTCTACTACTATGGCTAATGGTTTAGTAATAAAGTAAAGTAATTACATGGCGTTATTCATTGACACGCAGGTCATATAATAATTTAAGACAACTCCTATGGCTCCTGCTAGTTGTCATACTCATCGACATGCCAGACGTGATTCCTATTACAAGAACATGATCAATCTCATACATCACATATATATCATTCATCACATCCTTTTGGCCATATCATGGCATATGCTGCAAAAAGAAGTTAGACGTCCTCTAATTGTTGTTGCAAGTTTTTACGTGGTTGTTATAGGTTTCTAGCAAGAACGTTTCTTACCTATGCCAAAACCACAACATGATATGCCAATTGCTATTTACTCTTCATAAGGACCCTTTTCATCAAATCTGATCCGACTAAAGTGGGAGAGACAGACACCCGCTAGCCACCTTATGCAAATAGTGCATGTCAGTCGGTGGAACCTGCCTCACGTAAGCATATGTGTAAGGTCGGTCCGGGCCGCTTCATCCCATGATGCCGCCAAAACAATATTAGACTAGTAGTGGCAAGTAAATTGACAAAATCGACGCCCACAACAAACTTCTGGTCTACTCGTGCATAGAAACTACGCATAGACCTAGCTCATGATGCCACTATTCGGGATCGTTGCGGAAATTAAAACATTTCTACGCATCACCAAGATCAATCTATGGATTAACTAGCAACGAGAGAGAGGGGAGTGCATCTTCATACCTTTGAAGATTGCTAGTCAGAAGCGTTGCAAGAACGTGGTTGGAGGAGTCGTACACGTAGCGATTCAGATCGCGGCCAAATCCGATCTAAGCACCGAACAATGGTGCCTCCGCGTTCAACACACGTCCAGCCCGGTGACGTCTCCCGCACCTTGATCCAGCAAGGAGGAGGGAGAGGTTGAGGAAGAGGGCTCCAGCAGCAGCACAACGGCGTGGTGGTGATGGAGTGGCAGTTCTCCGGCAGGGCTTCGCCAAGCTCTTGCGGAGGAGGAGAGGTGTTCGGGAGGGGAGGGGTTGCGCCTTCGATGTGGTTCTGCACCCCTCCCTCCACCCCTCTATTTATAGGGAGAAGGGGAAAGGGGTCCGGTCCCTCTAGATGGGATCTAGAGGGGGGCGGCGGCCAAGGGGGGAGGGGGCTTGCCCCCCAAGCTAAGGGGGGTGCCCCCTTTAGGGTTCCCCCCAACCCTAGGTGCATGGGCCCTTGGGGGGTGGAGCCCAGCCCACTTGGGGCTAGTTCCCTTCCACCTACAGCCCATAAGGCCCTCCGGGGCCGGTGGACCCCCGGAACCCCTCTGGTGGTCCCGGTACAATACTGGTATACCACCGAATATTTCCGGTGACCGTATGATGACTTCCCATATATAAATCTTCACCTCCGGACCATTTCGAAACTCCTTGTGACGTCCGCGATCTCATACGGGACTCCGAACAACATTCGGTAATCACATACAAATCTTCCTTATAAACCTAGCGTCATCAAACCTTAAGTGTGTAGACCCTACGGGTTCTGGAATCATGTAGACATGACCGAGACAGCTCTCCGGCCAATAACCAACAACGGGATCTAGATACCCATGTTGACTCCCACATGTTCCATGATGATCTCATTGGATGAACCACAATGTCGAGGATTCAAGCAATCCCGTATACAAATCCCTTTGTCAATCGATACGTTACTTGCCCAAGATTCGATCATCGGTATCCCAATACCTCGTTCAATCTCGTTACCGGCAAGTCACTTTACTCGTGCCGTAATGCATGATCCCGTGACCAACTACTTAGTCACATTGAGCTCATTATGATGATGCATTACCGAGTGGGCCCAGAGATACCTCTCTGTCATACGGAGTGACAAATCCCAGTCTTGATTCGTGCCAACCCAACAGACACTTTCGGAGATACCTGTAGTGCACCTTTATAGCCACCCAGTTATGTTGTGACGTTTGGTACACCCAAAGCATTCCTACGGTATCCGGGAGTTGCACGATCTCATGGTCTAAGGAAATGATACTTGACATTAGAAAAGCTCTAGAAAACGAACTACACAATCTTGTGCTATGCTTAGGATTGGGTCTTGTCCATCACATCATTCTCCTAATGATGTGATCCCATTATCAATGACATCCAATGTCCATAGTCAGGAAACCATGACCATCTGTTGATCAACAAGCTAGTCAACTAGAGGCTCACTAGGGACATGGTGTGATCTATGTATTCACACATGTATTACGGTTTCTGATCAATACAATTATGGCATGAACAATAGACAATTATCATGAACAAGGAAATATAATAATAACTATTTTATTATTGCCTCTAGGGCATATTTCCAACACTCTGTTCATGTAGAACAAGTGCTTAAACCTGAAGAACAACTGTTCTCATTTAAGCAATGTTCAGGAAATCGGTAATCTGTAACTGCTCGATCAACTAGGGAGTAAGGATTAATCATGAATCGGTCAATTAATCGGAATTAATCCTTCGAGCATTAATCGGTCAATTTTTTTATAAATCTTAGAATCCCGCTGTTGAGACCATATTTTGGCCACGCAAAAAATTATTTAAATGGCCTGGAATGAGTAAGTACCTATTATGAAAACCGAATTGTTGTATGAGTGTACGTGTGTATGACAACAATGCTGTAAAATATGATATATTCAACAAGTACAGCAACAATCATTATGTGCTCCATCTCCAAGACTTGTAATAACTTAATAACAATTAATCATAGTTCTTGAATTTGCATAACATAACAGGGTCCACAAGTATGTACACATGACATAGCAAGGCCCACAAGTATCAGGTATGTATGATATGACAGTATAATAACATAACAAGGTCCACAAGTATGTATGATAGTATGACATAGCAAGGTCCACAAGTGCGAATTCAAAACAGCCATAAAACAAAAATAATCATAGTTCTTGACTTCTTGCATAAGTGCATAACATAACAAGGTCCTCAACCATAAAACACAAATAAATATAGTTCATGGATTCTTGCAATCTTGCATAGTTGCATTGCATGACAAGTTGAGAACTCAAAGTAGGAAAATACCAAATAGCACACATAGACAAAGTTCTCCTTCTCCCACAAGGCCACACCCAACATAAATTACTAGGTAAATACTAAATAGCAAGGCAAAAAGAATTAAGGTTGTGTTGTGTCCTCGTCCTCATTCTCCTCCTCATTTGTTTCAATCATCTCATCATTATTGGACTCAAATTCTATATCCTCTTCCAAAGCAATCTCATTTTCTGAATCTTCATCGGCAACAAATTCTTCAACTTCATGGAGTTCTCTCACTCTTGCACTCCTACGAGGCTCTATAGCCTCGGTGGCTCCCACTTCGTCGTTAATGGTGGTGTCGGGATCAACCTCGTCCTCAACATATGCATCTTCACATATCCAATCTTGTGCCATGGAAGCATCTTCACCAAGGAGAACATCACGAGAGGAGGAACATTTCTTTCTTTTGTCCATCATTCTTCCATTGAATTGGATATAAACTAGATTGTCCCTACGGCTCACATCTAGTTTATTTCTCCTCTTAGCATCCACCTAAAAATTGCAAAGTAAAGAGTCATTCACATTTGTTCATAAATAAAGTAAGGAACTAAAGATCAAATTTGAATAACTACAAGTTGAGATTCAAGAGTTACTTGTTCAAAAACACTCCAATTCCGTTCACATCCGGAAGAACTTGTGGTCAAGTTGAGTATCCTCAAAGCCATGTGCATCAATGTAGGAGTTTGTAGTCCATAAGTTGCCCACCACTCTCCTACATGAGAAAACAAAATACAAAGTATTATGCATCAATCCATCAACCCATAATTTCAGAAAGCAATATGCAAAAAGCCAAAGAGTATATAGGAGAACAAGCTTACCAGGATTGAAATTTGCATTCGTTATAGCTTTTGTGGCAGCCAACTTCGCAAACATGCCCTCCTTATTTTTAAACCTTGGCAAGTCTATGTGAAGTGCTTTATTTTGCTTCTCATCATCATCATGATAAAAGGTCTCAATAACTTCCATCAATCCACTCATGACCTCTACATCGACAAATATGCTTGGGGTAGCATAACTATAATAGGGATTCAATGCATATGCGGCCATGTGCAATGGCGTATCTAACATCCCATTCATCTTGCTCTCCATGGCTGTTCTGATGATCTTATAGTCCTCTGAATTTTCAACCGCAAGCAATATTGCCTTCTTTGCCTCTATTATTTCTCCATACATAGAGGCCATGGACTGTCCATCACTATCAGCCAATTGAAGCACCTTCACCAGCGGCTCAAAAACCTTGCATTGCAACATACAGTAAGCACAACATTAGTATTTAACAATTAACATATTACATATAACACAGGATGACAAGACACGATTAAAGAACATTATTAATTTTCTTACCTTGATGCAAAGAGACACATTCTTCCAAAATGTCCTACTAATTATGGTGGCATGAGCCGACTTTCCTTTCCTTGTACGTGTATGCTTGCATTGTTCCCAAGCATCACTACAACACATCTCCTTTAGTTGTTTCTTCTTTGCAGCAAGACTTTGCAACGTAAGAAATGCCGAAGCAAATCTTGTAACTCCCGGCCTAACAATGTCTCTCTTTTTTGTATGAGACCTCATCAACGCCAATGTTGCATGATGCGCATAAAGAAAAATAGTCATCTCCTTTGCTTTGGTAATTGTAGAACCAAATTGCTTTAATTTACCAACCGCTTCTACCATCAAGTTGAGGGTGTGCGTTGCACATGAGGTCCAAAATATCTTCGGCCTTTTTTCTTTCAACATCCCTTTTGCTCCCATGTTGTTGGAAGCATTATCCGTGACTACTTGTACAACATTATCAGCACCTACAAACATCATGGTAAAACACAATAATCAATACATAATGAAAGCTTGAAAAGCAAAGAATGAGAGAAAATAAAAAGTTCTAGATTGATACCAATTTTCTCAATGCATTCATCCACATAATTGAAGAAGTAGAGACTTGTGTGTGCATGAGCTGATGCCTCCTTTGATTCAAGAAAAACTGTCCCCAACTTACAATGCACACACAAGTTCATGATGATCCTTCTTTTTTTGTCTGTCCAAGCATTAGTCATGACAGAGCACCTGGTGATCTCCCTTTCAGCCTCATGTGGCTTCAACAAATCCCTAGTCCTTTCCACCTCCTGCAACAACATCTTTTCTCGGATATGATGTTGTGAAGGTTGCCTCCAATCAGGACCATAGCGACCAAGGGCTTCACAGAATTGTTTGAAGTCATCATCATTGATAGCATTGAAGGGTATGTTTTTCTTGTACATCCATCTAGACAAATATTGCCCCACTTTGTAGCTTCTCTCCTTGTCAATACTATCATTGATGTTGCGTTGGAATTTTTTCAATGGCACACTAGGATCAACCGGTGCCACAAATTGATCCATAGGCCCAACATTTTTGGGATCACCTTTACCAACTGCACTAAGCTCTTCATCATCCTCAACTTCTATGTTAACCGAGGCCCTTAATTCTTGTGCTTGCTTTTCCTTTTCCACCTTCTTCTTCTTTGCGGCATGAAAAGCCTCCTTGCACCGAGCTTGTTGTTCTGGGGTGGCTACCATACAACTTTTCACCGAGCCTCTGATTTGTGCTATGTGTTGCTTCATCCTATTGACCCCTCCAGACATTTATTTTCCACATAGCTTGCACTGCACTCTTTGCAAATCATTTGGATCACACAACATGGCAAATTCCCATGCCATGTCATCTAAATTCCTTTTTAGTGACTGAGAACTCGCCACCTCGGAAGCGGCACTAGAAGTAGCCATCTCCTACATACAAAAAACAAAATACAAATCAAGTAGGGCAGCAAGTTAGCAATAATTGAAGTTAAAGTGTTAAGCAACAAAAGTCAATTACCAATTAGGAAATTACTAATAAATTTTCTACATACAATTCTACATGCAATTAAGCCATCAAACAACATGAAATTAATAAATTAAAATTCAACATAGTACTACAACTGTAACAATCCTACACAACAATCATTTGGATCATCAATTCTTCATTCATCTAAGCGGGTGCTATTGTGCTTGCTGTGTTGCTGCCCCTTCTCCTTCAACATGAAACAACAAACAATGAAGATCGAAGAGGCAGCAACAAGTGCTCTCTGCTATGCTACTGTGCTGCTGCCCCTTCTCATCCAACATGGTCGCCGGCGTGAAGAGGTACGAAGGAGAGGCCGAAGAGCGAGGGGAGGTCACCTGCTTGCTACTGCCCTGGTCGACGGCCACGAGGTATGTGGGAGGAGGGGAGGTGGGAAAGGAAGGGCCAACGTTGGTCGGCGGCGGGGGAATGACGGGTGCAGGGGCGATGAGAGGCTACAGAGCCACGGAGGCACGGGTGAGGAGGGGGGGTAGACGTGGGAGGAGGGGGATCCGGCGAGGAGAGACGGGAGAGGGAGGGCCGGCCACGCCGTTGGCCGGCAGCGGGGGTGCAGCGGCGGTGCTGGGTGGGTGGGTAGTGCAGGCGGCTGTGCGGGGGTGAGGAGGATCGGGTGGATGCAGGAGGAGGGGAGACGGTGAGGACAGGAGGAAGAGTGAGGTTCGGCTACGCCGTTGGCTGGCGGCGGGGCGGCGGCGGCGGCGCTGGGCAGGAAAGTGCAGGCGGCGGCGCTGGGTAGGTGTGCAGGTGGCGGCGCGGGTGGGATACTGCCAAACCTAACACGAGCCACGGGTGAGGATTGATATTTTACTTTTTACAGTATGCCCCCCGTGAGTCCCGCGATTAATCGGTCTGCAGGGGATTAATCGGTTGTCAGGCGATTAATCGGCTGATTAATCCCCGTGCCGAATAACGCTGCCGAATACATGTAATTTACAAGGTGCATGGCCGACTAGCGATTAATCAGCCGATTAATCGGCTGCTCGGACGATTTTTTGAACAGTGCATTTAAGATTCCATTGCTATCATGCATACTACTTTGCTCTTGTATCACTGTATTTACTCATACAAACTTATTTTTAAATTGAACTATCCAATGGAAACTCCAATGGCACAACAGGTATGTTTACGCATGTTTCTTTAACAGGTTTGCTCTTATAAATAGCTTTGTTGATTTCCATTTCAATTGTGTATACAGTTGACTTATCATATCATGCACATTACTAGCATCATAACAGGGCCAATAGTGTTGTTGTACATGTAGACCCGTGGTAGCCATCTGAAATCTTGTTGTGCCGTTTAGTTTCCCACGCTTTGTATTCTTTCAATGCTGCTTTCTCTTGAACTGATATGATTTGAACCGTGTCTCTATTTTGATTTGTCAAGACAATGCAGTGACCATAGGACATAGATATATGTTTGTTTGATTCTTTTATAATGTACTACTTGGCAATAGAAGACTTGGTAGTTTAATCTTGTCCACCTTACTAATGAACTGGTTCACCAAAATGAGTTTCATATACTAGTACATGCTAAACATGTTATGTGTCTGCTTGTTTCTTCTTTTAGAGTGCTGACAGAATATTGGGGAAGAGTGCCTTATTAAGCAATGATAAAGGAAGTAATGCAGATAAGGTTCAGGATCATGAGACATCCTTGTTGGTCTCCAACAAAGCTGGTAAAACAGCTAAGCAGAACTATCTTGAAGACAGTGAGGCAACCCCAAAGTCCTGTCTTGGTTTACTGTTCGAGTTACTGGCCACTACCGCTTGCACAAGCTATTCAAACTCACTGTCTAAATTAGTTCGGTTTCTTGAGTCTCAACTACAAGCTGAAAGACATTGATCAGCTATGCTATGACAAAAAGAGGAAGGACTGCGAAAGTCCCTGGAGCATTCAGATGCATACTTTCTGGTGCAACAGCAAGTGTTGGAGGATTTTAGCGCCAAACAGGACAAAGCTAATAATCTTGCTAAGCTTATTGCCAGCATGGTGGATATCGAGGATAACGTTTCTTGAGCTCTTCTGAAGTTGTTTCAGTTATGGACTTATTTTGCTGCTACGCTTATTTGCACTGGTGGCCAATTTTGAAGGCCAGTGTATTTAATATGCTGCTTTGTTCCCTATATTTGCACTAGTAGCGAACTTTGATGCCCAGTGGATGTAATATGTGTAATAGCTGTAATAGGCTAGCATTAGTTTCTTTCTTATTTATTTCCTTATTATCTTGTTTAGTTGTTTGCTTGTAGTCACTGCAGTTCTTTTTTCGCGTTTTTTAGTGGCCACAATAACCTAGTTTTGGTAACTAGGCCACAATAATCATGGCAACACACGAACTGTTGTAACCATGGACCTCCTGTGGGCTGCAGGATCCGTGGGCCTTCTACGGGCCGTAGGATCCATGGGTCTTTTACGGGCCGTAGGATCCATGGACTTTCTATGGGCCGTATGATACATGGGCCTTCTACGGGCTGTAGCATCTGTAAGTGCATCTAGTGCCCCTTAGTGATTTTGGTGTATTGAAGATTTATAGGTTCAGGGACTAATGCGTTTGTGAGTATACACAGGTCTATAAGTCTATGAGGAGTTTGATATTTGCAGAGAAAGTCGACCCCTAAAAATGAAGTTCTTCAACTGAAGACTTTGATATTCTGAAGACTTTCTGAAGACTTTGAAAGTGAAGAAATTGGTGTGACCTTGAAGACTTGGTATTCATATGTGGGACATGAAGCGTGAAGACTTTTGTTTTCGTAGTTTCATTTTCTCCTTCTTGAGTCATAGGAAACACCGTACTGTTAAAGGGGGTCGAGGAAATACTAAGGAAAAATTTCCATGTGATGCTCAACTCAAAATCCTACACCTACCAATCCCTTCGAGTGAAGCCTTTGGAAATCTCATACAGTTCAGTCACTTTCTTCAGTGACAGAGACGAAGTTCTTCTGGTCGCTGATGAATTTGTTCTGACTGAGGAGTTAGGAATTCGTCAGTGCGAATTACCTACACAGTGAGGAACATGATAGCCCTGAGGAATTTGAGAGTCAAATTTCCGACCGTTGCTGTGCTGCGCGCCAGCTGTCCCAAAATATCTTATCCACCTAACGGTCATATCATTGAGGGGCATTTATGTCTTATCATGTCGGGCTGCTCCCTAGGCTATAAATAGCCGCCCCCTACAACCACTAGCTGGTTGGCTGCTCCGAGAGAACTTGACACTTGTCATTTGAGAGCAACCCATCCTCCGAGGACTTTGAGCGAAAATCATCAAGTGAGGAAAACCCAAAACCCAAACCCCTACAAACCCAAAGTGATTGAGCATCACTGAAGAAATTGATCCTGCGTGGATCCGACGCTTGTTACCTTTGAAGACTGTGCTTCTTCCAGACGGTTAGGCGTCAAGGTCTAGAGCATCCAAGAGGAATTGTGGATCGCCGAGTGACCAAGTCTGTGAAGGTTTGGAAGTCGCCTGAAGACTTACCACGAGTGATTGGACGAGATCTGCGTGATCTTAGTTCAAGGAGAATACGGTGAGGACTGGGTGTCCTGAGCTGCGTGCTCAGCGACTGGGTGTCCGGGACTGCGTGTCCTCGAGTTTAAATACTCAGCCGCTCCAACCAGACGTACAACTGAGACAGCAGTTGGAACTGGTCTACCAAATCATTGTCTTCACCAACCTAACTGGTTCTATTTCCTCAACCCTTTCATTTCCTCATTACTGTGTTGAGTGTTTGTTCATATCTGTGTTTGAAGACTTTGACTGAAGACTTTCTCAATTTCCTCAGTTCAATTTCTTCAGTCTGTTTGTCTTCATCTTGTGTTATCCTGTGATTACGCTTTCTGTACTCTGTGCTAGTCTTCATTTCATCATGATGACCATGCTTGTATTCTGTTATGCTTACTTCTGAGTACTTATTCCGCTGCTAATAGTTCTTCGCTAAGGAATTTCCTCACCGGCAAATTCCTCAGTGAAGAATTCATAAAAATCGCCTATTCACCCCCCTCTAGTCGACATAACGCACTTTCAATTGGTATCAGAGCAAGGTACTCCCTTGTTCTGTGTGATTTTGGTTTAACCGCCTGGAGTTTTAGTTATGTCGACCGCAGGTATGATCAAGGTCTCGGCTGGGTGTCCTACCTTTGATGGGACGGACTACCCCTACTGGAAAAACAAGATGCGAATGCATCTCGAGGCAATTGACAACGATCTCTGGTATGTTGTGGAAAATGGTGTTCCCTCTGTTCACCCTCACTGAACGCTACCGATGTGAAGAGATTCAAGCAACTCGATTCTCAAGCGAAGAATATCATATGTGGCCATCTGAGTAAAGGACAGTATGGAAGAGTGAGTGCTTTGGAAACTGCTAAGCTTATCTGGGATAGGCTGTCCAAAGTGAATGAAGGAGTCTCAACTCAGCGTGACTCTCGAGTTGATGTTCTTCGGAATCTCTTCAACCGCTTCAAAAGACTCGACAATGAAAATGTCCAACAAACCTTTGATCGCCTCACTGACATCTCAAATGAGCTTCAAGCCCTCGGTGCCACTGACATCACTGACCATGAGGTGGTGAAGAAACTGTTGAGATCACTTGATTCCTCATTTGATACTCTGGGTCTGATGATACAAGAACGGGCTGACTACAAGTCTCTTGATCCTGCCGATATCCTCGAAAGGCTAAATACTCACGAGTTCCAGCTTGCTGAAAAGAGAGATCTCTATGGTTCGAGCTATGGCAAACCACGTGCCCTGAAGGCCAAGGTTGTGTCTGAGTCTGAATGTGAGGACTCTGGTAGTAGCCTTGGTGATCCTGAAGAATTGAGCCAGGAGCTAGCACTGCTCGTGAAGAAATTCCAGAAGTTCTCAAGACGTGGTCGCTTTGGAAAATCCTCAAGAAGCAGTGATTCCTCATCAAGTGACTATAAGAGAAGGCTGTGCCACAAATGCAAGAAACCTGGTCATTATATTCAAGATTGTCCTCAGTGGGAAAAGGAATTGAAGAAGAAGAAATACAAGGATTACAGTTCTGATGATGCGAAGAAGAAGAAGAAATCGTCAAAATCTTCGTCATCAAAATCCTCGAAGTCTTCATCTCACAAGAAGAGCAGCTCCAAGAAGGCTCGGGCATTCATTGGCAAGGAAATGGACTCTGAAGCTGAATCTGAGGAAAATGAGGAAGAGGAGGCGTCTGAAGAATCCGAATCTGGTGTGGCGAGTCTGGCCTTCGCTACTGCTTTCGTTAGCAAGTCCATCTTCAACACTGAAGAAACTGACCCCACCGACAAGCCTGATGAAGATAATGATGACTACGCTCCCACCTATTGCTTCATGGCAAAAGGTGCAAAGGTACTCAAATACACCTCCTCTGAATCTAGTGAAAATGAATCTGATGAGAATCTCAAGCCCAGCTACTCTAAACTTGCAAAGATTGCTGTAAAACAACAAAGGGCTTTTGAAAAGGTTCAAAACATGCTAGACAAAAGTGATGATATGTTGGGTGAAGAAATGGATCGCACTAAAGCCCTGACTGAAAATCTTCAGAGACTTCAGTCTAGGTTTGATAACCTTCAAAGTCATCATAACACTCTCTTATCTGATCATGAGAAACTTTCTTATGAATTTCTTCAAAGAAAGCAAGATCTTGAGAAGCTAAGAGTGAGTTATGAAGATCTTCAGAAGGAGCGCGATTCATTACTTGCTCAACAAATCAGCACTTCTCAGGAAGAATTTGTTCCTCCATGCTTAAAGTGCATTGAACGTGAATCTGCTAATTCTTCACCTGAATGTTCAAATGCTTCAACTGTTACAAATTCTTCACCTGCCTCTGCTATCACTAATTCCTCATCTGAGGACATTGCTAGTATCACTGACGATGCAGGGCTGAAGGAATTGTACACGACAGGCATGTACAAAAGCCTCAAAGGGCATCAGATTCTTTGTGATGTGCTCAAAAAGCAGATCCTCAACAGAAACCCTAGGAAAGAGGGTATTGCCTTTGAGAGGAAACTTAATGCTGATGGAACATATTGGAAGCCTGAGCAGTACCCCAAAACCTCATGGGTTGCTGCAAAGGGACCTCCAGTTGATCCATCCAAGTTATCTGGCTTTACATGTGAATCTCCTCATTCTTCTGATGAGTCATTTGACTCCAACTATAAACTGTTCAAAAATCAGAATGGTGAAGTATTTGCTAGATATGTTGGGACTAACTGCAGGAACGGTTCCCCTATGAAGAAAATCTGGGTTCCCAAAAGTTATGTTGAAAGTCTTCAGGTGAATGTCCTCATGACACCACCTGTGAAGAATAGGAACCCCAGATCAAACTCTTCATATGGACCTAATTCTTCATATGGATCCAAGTCCTCATATGGACCAAATTCCTCACGTGGATCAAATTCCTCAAATGGATCAAAGTCCTCATATGATTATCATCGTGCTAACAACTCTGTTTCGCAGGGTAGAGCTAAGGGCTATGAATATGCACATTATTCTTCAAATCATTATGTTCATAAGTCCTCGAAGAATTTCTCTGCTTATTCATATGCTTACCCTAACCCCTCTTATGTGAAACGAAATGGTTTGGCTTCTATGCCACCATTCTCGTATGGTGCTCGCAGAGTGATGAACTCTTTGCCACCCCTTCAGATGTGGGTGGTGAAGAAAAAGAACTAATCTCTTCTGCAGGGTCAGGTCTCCAGACGTGCCTTAACGTCTGAAGAATTTGCTGGGGACCTGACAAAATTGCCTGAAAGGACGCAGGCTAACCATGATGAAATGAACTTTCATTTCACACGTCCTCATACTGCTATATCTGTTTACCGCTTGATGAAATTCATCTGATGAACTTGATATCATATTCTTCACTGATGAAGCATATGAGATTGTAAGTTACACTAATTCATCTGCAGGATGATCAACCCAAAACCACTGAATGGGTCCTCGATAGTGGATGTACAAATCACATGACTGGTGACAAGAATCTTTTGATGGATGCTCCCTTATCACCGTCACATCTGAAGCATATCATCTTTGCTGACAAAGGCAAAAGTCAGGTATTGGGTCTTGGTAAGGTTGCGATCTCTAAGGATAAACACATGGACAAAGTCATGCTTGTTGAGTCCTTAGGATACAACCTCATGTCAGTCTCAATGCTTTGTGATCTTGATATGGTTGTTGTCTTTGGCAAGTATCGCTGTGTTGTGATTATGGAAGCTGACAATTCCAAAGTCTTCGAAGGCTTTAGGAGAGGAGATTTGTATATTGTTGATTTCTCTACAGGACCACAACCAGCCGTGTGTCTACTTGCAAAAGCTTCAGAAGGCTGGCTATGGCATCGACGACTTGGTCACGCAGGCATGAGGAATTTGCACACGCTTGCGAAGAAGAAGCATGTCATTGGCATTGAGAATGTCAAATTCCTCAAGGATCACTTATGCGGAGCCTGTGAAGCTGGAAAAATGACCAAGGCCAAGCATCCAGCGAAGACTATCATGACCACTACTCGTCCATTCGAATTGCTTCACATGGACCTCTTCGGACCTAATCATTACTCAGCAGTCACTAATGCTGCATCTCTATATGGTTTTGTCATTGTTGATGATTACTCTCGATATACATGGGTACACATTGTTACTTACAAACATGAAGTGCAGGAAGTCTTCAAACGATTTTCCTCGAGGGCTTCAACCAACTTTGGTGTGAAGATCAAGCACATCAGAAGTGACAATGGAACTGAGTTCAAGAATTCCGGTCTTGATGACTATCTTGATGAACTTGGTATTACTCATGAGTTATCTGCTCCTTATACTCCTCAGCAAAATGGCGTCGTGGAGCGCAAGAACAGAACTCTTGTTGAGATGGCTCGCACTATGCTTGATGAATACAAAACGCCTCATCGTTTTTGGATTGATGCAATTGATACTGCGTGCCACATCATCAACAGAGTATATCTTCACAAATTCTTCAAGAAGACGGCCTATGAACTCCTCACTGACAAGAAACCCAATGTGAGTTATTTCAAAGTCTTCGGTGCTAAATGTTGGATTAGAGATCCTCACCACAATTCTAAATTTGCACCGAAAGCACATGAAGGTTTTATGCTTGGTTACGGAAAGGACTCGCACACCTACAGAGTCTTCAACATCGCTCTTCACAAGATTGTTGAAACTGTAGATGTGCGGTTCGATGAAACTAATGGCTCGCAAAGAGAGCACCTACCTTCTGTGTTAGATGAACCAGCACCTGAGGATTCTATCAAGTTCAAGGCAACTGAGGATGTCATTCCTACTGAAGAATTTGCTGAAGAATTCATTCCAGTACGCGAAGAACGTCGAGCTGATGCACCTGAAGATAATGCTGAAGACAATGGTGCTGAGGAAAATGATCAAATACCTCGACGACAACCAGCTCATCCTCGCGTTGCAAAAGAAGTACAAGTTGACAAGATCATCGATGACATTGAAGCGCCAGGTCCTCTCACACGCTCAAAAGCTTCACATTTATCTAACTTTTGTGGGCACTATGCTTTTGTCTCTATCACAGAGCCCACTAAGGTAGATGAAGCATTTTTGGAGCCGGAGTGGATTCAGGCTATGCAAGAAGAATTACATCAGTTCGAGCTCAACAATGTCTGGGAACTGGTCAAACGTCCAGATCCTCGCAAGCATAATATCATTGGCACAAAGTGGATCTACCGCAACAAGCAAGATGAAAATGGCCTTGTGGTAAGGAATAAGGCACGACTGGTAGCTCAAGGCTACACACAGGTTGAAGGAATTGATTTCGATGAAACTTTTGCACCTGTTGCTAGACTTGAGGCTATTCGCATATTACTTGCTTATGCTAATCATCATGATATCATCTTATATCAAATGGATGTGAAAAGTGCATTCCTCAATGGTAAGCTTGAGGAAGAAGTATATGTTGCTCAACCCCCAGGTTTTGAAGATCCAAAGAATCCTGACAAAGTCTTCAGACTTAATAAGGCCCTCTATGGCCTCAAGCAAGCCCCTCGGGCGTGGTATGATACATTGAAGGAATTCTTCGTGAAGAATGGCTTCACACCCGGTTCACTCGACCCTACTCTCTTTACTAAATCTTATGATGGTGAACTGTTTGTGTGCCAAATATATGTTGATGATATTATCTTTGGCTGTACTGACCAACGTTATAGTGATGAATTTGCCTATATGATGAGTGAAGAATATCAAATGTCTATGATGGGAGAGTTGAAATTCTTCTTAGGTCTTCAAATTCGTCAACAGCGCAATGGCATATTCATATCTCAGGAGAAATACCTCAAAGATGTACTGAGGAAATTCGGCATGCAAGATTGCAAAGGCGTCAAAATTCCTATGCCCACAAAAGGCCATCTATGCACTGATGAAAATGGTATTGACTTCGATCACAAGGTATACCGCTCCATGATTGGTTCTTTATTGTACTTATGTGCATCTAGGCCAGATATAATGCTTAGTGTTTGCATGTGTGCCCGATTTCAAGCTGCACCGAAGGAATCACACCATAAGGCTGTGAAGCATATTCTTCGATATCTAGCTCACACACCAACACTAGGATTATGGTACCCCAAGGGCTCTGCTTTTGATCTCATTGGATATTCTGACTCTGACTATGCTGGTGATCGTGTGGACCGCAAGTCAACTTCTGGCACTTGTCATTTCCTCGGACGATCTTTGGTCTGTTGGTCCTCGAAGAAACAGAACTGCGTATCACTGTCCACTGCGGAAGCTGAATACATTGCTGCTGGCTCTTGCTGTGCTCAACTGCTTTGGATGAAGCAAACACTCAAGGACTATGGCGTCAACGTGAAGAATGTGCCTCTCCTCTGCGACAATGAGAGTGCCATCAAGATTGCTCACAACCCAGTTCAGCACTCGAAGACAAAGCACATTCAGATTCGTCATCATTTTCTTCGTGATCATGTGTTGAAGGGCGACATCTCCATCGAGCACGTGAAGACTGAAGAACAGCTAGCTGATATCTTCACTAAGCCCTTGGATGAGAAGAGATTTAGCAAGTTGCGGTGTGAGCTAAATATCTTAGAATCTTCGAATGTTCTTTGAAAAGGACACACATCCTAACACTTATGCAAAATTGATGACTTAGATGTGCAACACATGAAGAAACGTTTTTCTTCAATCAATGAAGAATAACACTCTAAGTGTGAAGAAATTAATGAAGAATTTGATTCTCAGAACCCTACGACAATTGTACGCGGTGTCTGAAATCATCATTCTTATACGGTGGGTCACGCCACCACAAAAAGTTGAAAATCTTCAATTTGAGTTTTTCCTCAGTTTTGAAATTCTTCAGTTTTTCAAATTCTTCAACTTTTCAAAATCTTCACTGTTTCCTTCGTTTTTCTTCATTGGCTATATATATATATAGAGTTTATGTCCTCTACAGCATTCACTTATAGCTATTTCTTCAAGTTGCTTTTCTGCTAAGTGAATGTGATCGGACCCTTCCCCCTCTATGCTATACTCAACCCAATCTATTCACAAATTCTTCATGTGCATTCTATTTGAAACTCGTTCAAAATCTTCACTGTGTCCTTGTCAGCTGAAGAAATTGTGAACGAAACTTTAAAACAAATCTTATCCAAATTTTCGGTTTTGCCGCTCAAACTGTTCCGCATCCCACGATGCATTATTTTATTCACCACGATCATACACGATCTCCACTACACAGTACGTGGGTGACACATGTCGCGTGAAGGAGAAAGGGCAGGGGCACGTTCGTCCTAAATCTTCGGGCGAACAGTTTTTCACCTGTCTATAAATACCCCTCTCCCCTTCCTCACTTCATTTACTCCGCTCGACCATTCTCTCTCTCGCTCGAGCTCCTCAAACCCTACCACCGCCGCTACTCCATCATCGCCGGTGAGGAAGAGCTTCGCTGCCTTGACCTCGTCACCGTCGTACTCACGCCGACTGCGGAAATCTTCACTCCGCCGCCGCCGTAGCTGTCTTCCTCTGCCGAGTTAGGGCGTGGGAGATCTAACCTGACGAACTTCTCATCTGTTCTTCTCAGTTCCTCGTGTTCTTCACTTCGGGTAATTAAAAGTTACTTTTATTACTCGCTTTGATTCTCAAGCTTTCCTGAAAATCTTCAAAGGTGTTTATTATTCAAATCTTCACACACAAACACCTCACTAGTTATATGCTCTTGATTCGTTTCTCTAAGCAATCATTTTTCTTCAAGATTCCTCAATTGTGTGGATCTTCGATCTGTACAACTCTGGAACCTAAGACAAAAAACGCTTAGTGAAATTCCTCAAGGCTCATCTGGTCAAATTCCTCAAAACTTTTTCTTTTCGAAAAACCTTCTAAGAACGCATATGACCTCTCCAAATTCCTCGCACCTGTACTCTATTCACAGGTACTCATGTCTGCTGCTGAATCACTAGGTTCTCATCAACTTAACTCATTTGCAGCGTTCCTCGAAGAAAAACTGCATACTTCTTCAGGGAACTCAATTGTTCAAATTCCTCAACTGAAGAATATGGCAGACGGTAAGAAGCCACAGAAAGGAGGAAAGAAACCTGAGGTTATGACTGCGTTTGAAATCCCTGAGGAAATTTATGCTGACTATTGCACACCTGATGAAGCAAAATTTGGCAAAGAAAACAAAAATCAGCGCAAGGTGTGCATTCAGAAGATTGAACGGAGATGGGCAAGGGAATGGAGGGAATACAGATATGTCACTCCAAAGTACATGAAGAAATTCGCCCTCAATCCTCCATGCCCAAGGGCTCCATTGGCACCTGGCCAAGTAGCTGACCCCACAAGCATCAAACGTGGTGAGGACTTTCCTGAAGAATGGGCTAAGCGCCAAGCTAAATTGGCAAGACAAGCCAAGGAGGCAGTGAAGAAATTCAATGAGGATTCTGCCACTGCTACTGCTACTGAGGCCTCGGTCAAACCGAGGAAATCTATGCCAAAGAAGCCTGCTCGTAAGCCAAGTGCTTCACCAACAGTGCCCTCACGGCCAGGTTCCTTAGCAATGCCCTCACGGCAAATTCCTCACATTGCCACAGCTCCACCAAAGTCCTCTACAGCTCCTTCAAAGTCCTCAGCTCCTGTGCATCTGGCTACATGTCAAAGGACTGCTGGTTTCTCGATTGCCTCTGGTGTTTCAGCAAGTTCCTCAGCTGCACCAATTCATCATTTGGCCCGACACTGCTGAAGACCAAAGCAACAGCTGGACGAGGTCCTCGGCCAAGTCCAAAGAAGAAACAGGTCGTATTCCATGTGCCTTCTGATGATGAAGCTTCTGATGAAGAACTTGCAGAAATCATCAAAGACAGACAGGTGAAGGCCGCTAGAGCCAAAGGCACATCTGTGCCACTGCTGTTGGATCCGAGGAAAATCCTCGATTACATTGATCTCTGGCACAAGGATCCAAACACCCCAATGCCTGATTTTCATCTGACCCCTGGACAGAGTCATATGTTGTCCCATTTCATCACTGAAGAGAAATGGAAGTTTGAGAAGGCAAGAGAGATCAAGAAAGCTCAATACAGAAAGGAGAAGCTCCTGAAGAAAAACGTTGTCAAAATGACACCTGAGGAACTTCTCCAGGCTCAGTCTGAAATTCAAGCCCTCAGCAAAGACTTTGATGCCTACTATGCTGATTGGCAAGGAGCTAAAGTAAGATTCGTCAATCTGACGAAGAAATTCACAATGTTGCAGCCCCATCGCAACAAGAAAATCTTCAGGCTGCAGACTCTGCTCAGCCTGCTGAAGAACATGCCAGCACCGCTGATGACTTTCAGCCTGTTGAAGAAAATGCTCGTTCCAGGGCTGGTGAAGAAATTCCAGCCGCTGAAGAAATTGCCAGGGCATCCACTAGTGGTGCGCCTGAAAAACCTGAAGAAGTCAGGGCAACTGCAACAGTTGCGCCTGAAGAAAATCAACCAGATTCCTCAGCTCCATATGCACCTACACCAACTCCAATTCTTCCATGTGCATTCAATGTGAAGAAGACCAAGGCTGCAGAGCGAGCTGCAGTGAAGAAAAGGAAGGCATCAGCTGCGTCAAACTCTTCGGCTGCGAAGAAAATGAAGCCAATGACCAGATCATTCAAAAATCCAATTGATGTTGTTCCTATTTCCTCCATGCCATCAAAGGACCTTGTTCCTTTTGGAGAAGACTATAAGATCCCAAGCGGATCTGATGAAGAAAATCATTCTGTTGCTTCGTCAGAGCAGACTGATGAAGAAATTGAAGTGGATGCAATCCCTTCAACCCCAATCATTTCCTCACCTATGCCTCAGTTCACAGCTGAAGAGGCCGGTGTTGAGGAACTTGAAGAAGATGTGGATATTGGAAGCACAACGCCAGTGATGAACGATGACTTTTGGGAAAGTCAGCATCCAAATTCTCCACTCTTCACCCCACTCCAACAGATACCTCAGTCCCCTACACCAACAGTTCAAATGGGCTCTGAAGAAACTCATCCCACTCCATCTGTCCATGAAGAAATTCCAGCCACTAGTGCTGATGAACCTGCTGCTGCTGATCCTCAGACTGCACATGTTGAGGAACAAGAAATTCCTCAGCCTGAAGAACCTGAGCTCGCGATTCCTGAGGTGGTGATGCAACTCACTGACACCCCTCTGCCAAAGCCAAAGAATCCGTTCTCAAGCAAACAGAAGTTCAAGGCTGAAGATTTCTTTGCCGAGCACGTATTCTTCACTGATTATAATCCATATGATTCTGCTCGCATAAGGAAGAGGCGTTTCTGGACTGCCAGCCAAGCCAATTTCTATTCCTCAGTGCTCTTCGACAAAGACAAAGTCTTCGATCATGCACATATTCCTCATGTGGACATGGAATCTCTGCCCGGCTTTGAACCAGTCCTCGGTGTTCTTCACGATGCAGGACTTTTGAATTTCTGCATTGATATCTGTGACTGGAATGAAGAACTCATTCTTCAATTCTATGCAACTCTGCACATCACCGGAGACGCTGAAGACGTGAACTCATGGGTGTTCGACTGGATGTCTGAAAACACTCACTACAAGGCACCAGCAACTGAATTGCTTCGTGTCCTTCCTCTCAGTCCTCCACTTGATGGTGCTCGCTGTGTCTACAATGAACCAGAACTTTCAGATCACTATATGCAAGTACTGATGAAGCCTTTGAAGCCAAGGCAGGCCCCACGAACCAAATTCCTCGTCAAGGAATTACTCTATGTGCCTCGGACTGTCTATCGAATTCTGACGAAGACAATGAGTCCCATCAAAGGCCACGACTCAAATGATGAAGAAGTCATTGGCATCATGAAGAATATGCTTTTCAACATCATTCATGGCGTTCCCGTCAACTTCCATGATTTCTTCATGAGGACTCTGGCCAATATTGCTATGTCACCATTCGAGCTGAAGCCCTATGCTCCTTGGATTATGAGATTCATCAGGGCAAGATCTTCACTGAATTACAAAGATGACACTCTGAACCACGGTAGCTACTTGCCTCCCATTGAAGTCCTCAAACGGACAGTTTCATCAGCTGATGATAAAGGCAAGGCCGCTGCTGTGATCGATGAAGGCATTCGTCCCTTGGATGGTCAATTTCGCAAGGCTGCATCTTACTCTACCAATGACAATTCTGCCACACATGACTCTGCCGCAAATACCTCAGCTAAGCAAAATCCTCAAGCCATAGCACCCAGGGTGATGACTGACCGTGAGTTACTCCTCAGTCTTCATCAGAAGGTTGATCGCAATCACAAATGGGTAAAGCGTCAGTTTGGTGCACTTCTTCACAATATGACCTCAACACACAATGCAGTGAAGAAGAACCAATACTACCTTCATGAAACCTTCAACCGCACCTGGGCTGTCCTCAGTCATGTCTACAGCACTGAAGAACTGAAGACTATGGGTCTCAAGGAAGAATTTGACTAGTCTGCACCTCCTTCGAAGAAATTCAAGAAGGTCAAAATTCCTCCACTGGTGGCCAGCTCTTATTCTTCATCGCGTGACACTGATGAGTATGAAGATTTGGACGACACTGTGGCAGGCCCTGCTACAACAAACAACCCCGACAACGCTGGCGCTCCTCCATCGACTTGAAATTCTTCAGGGGCGTTAGTCCTCAAGTTCAATCCTTTTTGGTCATTTGATGACAAAGGGGGACAAATCTGAGTTAGTCTTCAAGCGGGTCTATATTAAGGGAATTTTTTTTAAGTTACAACTCTCATTCTTCTGAAACTTTTATTTGGATCGAGTTGTAATCTTAAACCCGATGGTGCGCTGATACTTTTGTTGCATTATGCTTTGCATGCTTATTCCTCGTTAATGACATTGCACGCATGCTGAATCTCATCAGGCACCATATTTCATCATGCATTTCAAATTCTTCATATTATATATCAAATGCGTGTATGAATTACAAGATATAGGGGGAGATCTCCATGATTCAACTCTTCAAATGTGCATTGCCTCAAAAGCAAATTCCTCATTATGCACATCTTCAGGGGGAGTTCTACTATATCTTGTAATCAAATTCCTCAATATCAGTGTATACACTTCATATGTTTATCCCCGTTGAAAACTTAACCTATGTTGTCATCAATCACCAAAAAGGGGGAGATTGTAAGTGCATCTAGTGCCCCTTAGTGATTTTGGTGTATTGAAGACTTATAGGTTAAGGGACTAATGCGTTTGTGAGTATACACAGGTCTATAAGTCTATGAGGAGTTTGATATTTACAGAGAAAGTCGACCCCTAAAAATGAAGTTCTTCAACTGAAGACTTTGATATTCTGAAGACTTTCTGAAGACTTTGAAAGTGAAGAAATTGGTGTGACCTTGAAGACTTGGTATTCATTTGTGGAACATGAAGCGTGAAGACTTTTGTTTTCGTAGTTTCATTTTCTCCTTCTTGAGTCATAGGAAACACCGTACTGTTAAAGGGGGTCGAGGAAATACTAAGGAAAAATTTCCATGTGATGCTCAACTCAAAATCCTACACCTACCAATCCCTTCGAGTGAAGCCTTTGGAAATCTCATACAGTTCAGTCACTTTCTTCAGTGACAGAGACGAAGTTCTTATGGTCACTGATGAATTTGTTCTGACTGAGGAGTTAGGAATTTGTTAGTGTGAATTACCTACACAGTGAGGAACATGATAGCCCTGAGGAATTTGAGAGTCAAATTTCCGACCGTTGCTGTGCTGCGCGCCAGCTGTCCCAAAATAACTTATCCACCTAACGGTCATATCATTGAGGGGCATTTATGTCTTATCATGTCGGGCTGCTCCCTAGGCTATAAATAGCCGCCCCCTACAACCACTAGCTGGTTGGCTGCTCTGAGAGAACTTGACACTTGTCATTTGAGAGCAACCCATCCTCCGAGGACTTTGAGCAAAAATCATCAAGTGAGGAAAACCCAAAACCAAACCCCTACAAACCCAAAGTGATTGAGCATCACTGAAGAAATTGATCCTGCGTGGATCCGACGCTTGTTACCTTTGAAGACTGTGCTTCTTCCAGACGGTTAGGCGTCAAGGTCTAGAGCATCCAAGAGGAATTGTGGATTGCCGAGTGACCAAGTCTATGAAGGTTTGGAAGTCGCCTGAAGACTTACCACGAGTGATTGGACGAGATCTGCGTGATCTTAGTTCAAGGAGAATACGGTGAGGACTGAGTGTCCTGAGCTGCGTGCTCAGAGCCTAGGTGTCCGGGACTGCGTGTCCTCGAGTTTAAATACTCAGCCGCTCCAACCAGACGTACAACTGAGACAGGAGTTGGAACTGGTCTACCAAATCATTGTCTTCACCAACCTAATTGGTTCTATTTCCTCAACCCTTTCATTTCCTCATTACTGTGTTGAGTGTTTGTTCATATCTGTGTTTGAAGACTTTGACTGAAGACTTTCTCAATTTCCTCAGTTCAATTTCTTCAGTCTGTTTGTCTTCATCTTGTGTTATCCTGTGATTACGCTTTATGTACTCTGTGCTAGTCTTCACTTCATCATGATGACCATGCTTGTATTCTGTTATGCTTACTTCTGAGTACTTATTCCGCTGCTAATAGTTCTTCTCTAAGGAATTTCCTCACCGGCAAATTCCTCAGTGAAGAATTCATAAAAATCGCCTATTCACCCCCCCTCTAGTCGACATAACGCACTTTCAGCATCCATTGGTCTTCTACGGGCCATAGGATCCATGGGCCTTCTACAGGGCATATAATCATTTCGCCAAACATGGGTCGTACTATTTGTGGGCCATAATGGGCCGTTAATAGGCCATATTTGATAACACTATAAAAACAGCCCAACAGGTTAACGGGCCACAGACGGGCCGAATGTAACCACGGGCTATATTTGGCCCACAAACGGAACAGGCCAGTAACGGACCATATCTAACCGAATTCTAGAAATGAGACCAAGAATAAATGGGCCCTTAGAAGGCCGAAAGTTAACACGGGCTAGAAACGACCGACGCAATAATGGGCCGCTAATGGGTATAGAATGATACACTACTCATTGTGGGCCAGTTTCATCTCGGGCCTTTAATGGGCCGAGAGTTACAGAGGGCCTCATATGGGCCGAAAGACATCATGGGCCATACATGGGCCGGAAGATACAATAGGCTGGAATCATACTAGACGGCCCAGATGAAGCTACTGGGCTCAATTCCGATAGGCCGTAACGGGACGGTAGTAAGCGGATCGTAAATGGGCTATATATGAACAGGTCGTTAACAGGATTTCCGTGGGCTGGCCCGTTACCTTTTGACCAAGTCAAACGGGCCGGTCTTTTCACCGAAATGGGCCTTTGTTGGGTCGTTCCACATGTCGATGTATCATAGGCGCCTCCTGTCCAATGAGTGGATGACATCTGTCCGAACGTTGAGCCAACACGTGTTTCCTCCGGCCAATGAGAATTTTACACATGGAAAATTCCCATTGGTCCGGGTTGTTAATGGGTTATCGGATCCAACACTGGACCCAATAGCTTAACGGCGCCCCGTTACGGTGGATGACATGTGTCGGTCACCCTTGACGAAAGCACTTCTATGATGCGCTATTTATCGTTATGGAAGTGGACACTTCCGTGATGATAATTTTGGTAATGTGTCATGGAATTATCACGTCAGATGTCCTAGTTAGAGGACTTAGTCATGGAGCCATCGCAACGAGATTAGCTTAAAGGGGTTAAACCGGACAAAGGACACAGGGAGTTTATACTGGTTCGGCCCCTTCCGGTGAAGGTAAAAGCCTACGATCCAGTTGTGGTGGAATTGATGGGGTCTAGATGAGTAGGGAGCGAATCCGCTTTACCTATCTCTCGAGTTGTTGTTTCTTGTTCCTGAACCGCTGCCGGGTCGTCCCTTTATATACAAAAGTTGATGCCCGGCGGTTTACAAAATCCCGAGGCTGGCTCATACATGTGTCCGGCTCGGTTTCTACCTTTTCCTATCTTATAGCACAAGTTACATATCTCATGGCGGTTTATGTCTATGGGCCCTAATCCGCCCTTGGGCTCTGGGCCTCTAAGTCTCCGTAGTAAAGCGCTATACTCCTTCTCTTCATGGGCTTCAATATGGATGATTACTTGTGAGCATAACCCGGCCCCTCCTGGGCTGTTTATACTTAGTAGTTATATCCCCAACATTAGGCCCCAGATTGATTTGAACCTATTCATGTCAATCTTCAATACTTCTTGAGTCATAGGAAACACCGTACTGTTAAAGGCGGTCGAGGAAATACTAAGGAAAAATTTCCATGTGATGCTCAACTCAAAATCCTACACCTACCAATCCTTTCGAGTGAAGCCTTTGGAAATCTCATACAGTTCAGTCACTTTCTTCAGTGACAGAGACGAAGTTCTTTTGGTCACTGATGAATTTGTTTTGACTGAGGAGTTAGGAATTCGTCAGTGTGAATTACCTACACAGTGAGGAACATGATAGCCCTGAGGAATTTGAGAGTCAAATTTCCGACTGTTGCTGTGCTGCGCGCCAGCTGTCCGAAAATATCTTATCCACCTAACGGTCATATCATTGAGGGGCATTTATGTCTTATCATGTCAGGCTGCTCCCTAGGCTATAAATAGCCGCCCCCTACAACCACTAGCTGGTTGGCTGCTCCGAGAGAACTTGACACTTGTCATTTGAGAGCAACCCATCCTCCGAGGACTTTGAGCGAAAATCATCAATTGAGGAAAACCCAAAACCAAACCCCTACAAACCCAAAGTGATTGAGCATCACTGAAAAAATTGATCCTGCATGGATCCGACGCTTGTTACCTTTGAAGACTGTGCTTCTTACAGACGGTTAGGCGTCAAGGTCTAGAGCATCCAAGAGGAATTGTGGATTGCCGAGTGACCAAGTCTGTGAAGGTTTGGAAGTCGCCTGAAGACTTACCACGAGTGATTGGATGAGATTTGCGTGATCTTAGTTCAAGGAGAATACGGTGAGGACTGGGTGTCCTGAGCTGCGTGCTCAGAGATTGGGTGTCCGGGACTACGTGTCCTCGAGTTTAAATACTCAGCCGCTCCAACCAGATGTACAACTGAGACAACAGTTGGAACTAGTCTACCAAATCATTGTCTTCACCAACCTAACTGGTTCTATTTCCTCAACCCTTTCATTTCCTCATTACTGTGTTGAGTGTTTGTTCATATCTGTGTTTGAAGACTTTGACTGAAGACTTTCTCAATTTCCTCAGTTCAATTTCTTCAGTCTGTTTGTCTTCATCTTGTGTTATTCTGTGATTACGCTTTCTGTACTCTGTGCTAGTCTTCATTTCATCATGATGACCATGCTTGTATTCTGTTATGCTTACTTCTGAGTACTTATTCCGCTGCTAATAGTTCTTCACTAAGGAATTTCCTCACCGGCAAATTCCTCAGTGAAGAATTCATAAAAATCGCCTATTCACCCCCCCCCCCTCTAGTCGACATAACGCACTTTCAGCATCCATTGGTCTTCTACGGGCCATAGGATCCATGGGACTTCTACAGGGCGTATAATCATTTCACCAAACATGGGTCGTACTATTCGTGTGCCATAATGGGCCGTTAATAGGCCATATTTGATAACACTATAAAAACAGCCCAATAGGTTAACGGGCCACAGACGGGCCGAGTGTAACCACAGGCTATATTTGGCCCACAAACGGAACAGGCCAGTAACGGACCATATCTAACAGAATTCTAGAAATGAGCCCAAGAATAAATGGGCCCATAGAAGGCCGAAAGTTAATACGGGCTGGAAATGGCCGACGCAATAATGGGCCGCTAATGGGTATCGAATGATACACTATTCATTGTGGGCCAGTTTCATCTTGGACCTTTAATGGGCCGAGAGTTACAAAGGGCCTCATATGGGCCGAAAGACATCATGGGCCATACATGGGCCGGAAGATACAACAGGCTGGAATCCTACTAGACGGCCCAGATGAAGCTACTGGGCTTAATTCTGATAGGCCGTAATGGGACGGTAGTAAGCGGATCATAAATGGGCTATATATGAACAGGTCGTTAACAGGCTTTCCGTGGGCTGGCCCGTTACCTTTTGACCAAGTCAAACGGGCCGGTCTTTTCACCGAAATGGGCCTCTGTTGGGTCGTGCCACATGTCGACGTATCATAGGCGCCTCCTATCCAATGAGTGGATGACATCTGTCCGAACGTTGAGCCAACACGTGTTTCCTTCGGCCAATGAGAATTTTACACATGGAAAATTCCCATTGGTCCGGGTTGTTAACGGGTTATTGGATCCAACACTGGACCCAATAGCTTAACGGCGCCCCGTTACGGTGGATGACACGTGTCGGTCACCCTTGACGAAAGCACTTCTATGATGCGCTATTTATCGTCATGGAAGTGGACACTTCTGTGATGATAATTTTGGTAATGTGTCATGGAATTATCACGTCAGATGTCCTAGTTAGAGGACTTAGTCATGGAGCCATCGCAACGAGATTAGCTTAAAGGGGTTAAACCGGACAAAGGACACAGGGAGTTTATACTGGTTCGGCCCCTTCCGGTGAAGGTAAAAGCCTACGATCCAGTTGTGGTGGAATTGATGGGGTCTCGATGAGTAGGGAGCGAATCCGCTTTACCTATCTCTCGAGTTGTTGTTTCTTGTTCTTGAACCGCTGCCGGGTCGTCCCTTTATATACAAAAGTTGACGCCCGGCGGTTTACAAAATCCCGAGGCCGGCTCATACATGTGTCCGGCTCGGTTTCTACCTTTTCCTATCTTATAGCACAAGTTACATATCTCATGGCGGTTTATGTCTATGGGCCCTAATCCGCCCTTGGGCTCTGGGCCTCTAAGTCTCCGTAGTAAAGCACTATACTCCTTCTCTTCATGGGCTTCAATACAGATGATTACTTGTGAGCATAACCCGGCCCCTCCTGGGCTGTTTATACTCAGTAGTTATATCCCCAACATTAGGCCCCAGATTGATTTGAACCTATTCATGTCAATCTTCAATACTTAGAAAAACTCCTTGAGCATCTTTGTATGAACCTTGTAAACCGCAATGACGTCATCTCCATATGATCCTTGTAAAGCGTCGTGACGTCATCTTCCAAGATTGTAATAAATCGCCATGACGTCACCTGCTTATATAAACCTATAAATACCTCCCTTTTATTAATGAACCTTCGAAAACCAAGGCGACAGTTGTGTCACACATCCATTTTTTGGGTTCCTCGATTCTCGCGCCTGTCACTTATCCCTTCGCCTTATAAATAGAACCAAGGGCCATTCTTTCTTTTCCCCTTCATGCCCTTTCGCCTCGTCGTCTTCCTTGCGTCGCCTCAGCGCTCGAGCATAGCCGCCATCATCGACCTTCGCCCTCTGCACCAACAACGACCACAGCATCAACCTGATCTGACCAGAGGAACGCGGTGCCTCTCCGTTACTCCTTCAATCTCTGTAAGTTTTCCTTCCTTCCTCCTAAAGATCTACCACTAGGGTTTCGGTGTTCTTGATGCTCTTTATTTGAACTTTGCTATCACATGGATCCTTTGATAAAACGCGACCTTTTTCCTGTGCGGCCATAGCTAGAACCCATTTTCTTCATCATAGCATCTTTTTGGTCAGTAAACAGATCCCATCTGGCCTTTGGCTGTTCTGCTGGCACCAGTTAGGGCTTCTGATTTTTTCTCCTTTTTAAGACTTCAGTAGATCCAAAATTATAATACCAACTTGTAAAACCTATGTGTGCAATATTTAGGAATTTTGTTAGATCTATAACTCCCACACCATTGTAGGTGGTTTAACCTTTAGAAGATGATAACCCGTCAGGTACCATTAGCCCTCTCTTAAACCGCCAACTCAACCTCAATGTAAACAATCCGGTTTATCATGTGTACATGCTTCAATTTCTTCTTCCTCTGTTCTTAGGCCGGTTTATCTGCATTAGTCATGAATCTTTAAACCGGCATTGATCTTTTTTTCCAGCTTTTCATTGAAATGGCCAAAACATTCTATGCTTGCAATTGGGTTCCTTCCCGGGTTACTCAAGAACAGTTAAATGGGCTTGTTTCCACTGGCGTTTTAACTAAGAAGGTAGTCATAAATTGGAGAGTTCTCGGTCCAGAAAATCCTCCTGAGCCCAAGGATGGAGAGGTAGTTGTTTTTGCTGACCATCTGGGTCGCGGGTTTAGCCCGTCCGGTTCAAAGTTTTTTCGTGATGTTCTTGCCAGCTTCCAGATCCGCCCTGAAGATATTGGGCCTAACTTTGTATCCAGTATTTGCAATTTCCAAGTTTTTTGTGAGGCTTATCTACAAGAGGAACCCACTATTGAGTTGTTCAGAGATTATTTCCATTTGAACCGCCGCACCGAGTTCACAGATGGGCCTAACACTGAGCTGGGCGGGGTTTCCATCCAAAAGAGAAAAGACGTTAGCTTCCCTCACGCCAAGCATCATAGTCATCCCAAGGACTGGAATCAAACTTTGTTTTACTGCCGTGATACATCTCCGCCTGAAGAGAATCCTCTGCCGAGTTACCGTGCACACCGGCTTACCAGAGAACATCCAGTTCCTCAGCGACTGAATGCCAAGGAGCGGTCAAAATATGCCCCTCAGTTATCAAAACTCAGGGCTTTTGTTGCAAACGGTCTCACTGGCGTCGACTTCGTTCGGTGCTGGGTCTCTCAGAGCATTATGCCCTTAAGCCGGCGCCCCGGTTTAATGTGTGAATACACGGGGGATTTGAATGACCCTCAGCGTCATATTAATATCCAGCTCACCGATGACGAGGTCACTCAATCTGTCAAGAAGATGCTTGATGAACCGGTGGCGGTATGTAGCAAAGTAGGGCTTAGTCCCTTTTGTACTTCCAATAAACCCCCAGCTGTAAGAATTGCCTCATTTTTGTCTTAATTTGTCCCCTCTTAAAAATTCCTTTATAATTCGTTGTCCATCTGTGTAGGGTGATGATCCATTCAGGAAGAAAAAATCACAAGATAAACTGGCAAAGACGCAAGATAAACCGGTAAGAGCACCTCGTGTCAAGACCAGGGTTACAAAGAAGCCCGCAAAGAAAAGAACTGCCGAAGCTTCTGACTTACCCAATGATGAAGAGCTCGATGACCTAGAATCAGAGGTAGAACTTGACTCTCTTGGTTCTTTTTTCATACACCTCATTGACAATGATTATTATCAGGATGATGCGGAAGCTAGCCACGCTGGTGATGCAGAGGTAATTGTTCTATCCTCCGACTCAAATCATGTGCCAGTACCAAAACTCCGTCGAGCAGTCCAGAAAGTAAAACATTCACACCCTCTTGCTTATTTGGATCCGCACTTTTCTTTGTAGACACAGCAGCATGAAGCTCATCGCACAACCCAGCATAGTGGTCAAGTGGTTACCTCCTCCGGTTTACCATATTCTCCAGTTCGCAAACGTCGTCAAGAGGTCTCTTGTTCTTCGAATACACTTTATCCCAAGGAGGGTTACTTCCGATATATTCTTAATCCGTCTGATTCGAATTATCAGGGAACCTCCCATTCATCCTCTGGCAAGTCATCAGCCACACAGATGCCTCCACTCAAGACCGTTCCTGGGTAAGCATACTATACTTAATTTTTTATGCCTTGCACTGGTTTATTTTACTAACCTCTGCGTTTGTTCTTTTTAGTGCCAAAGCCAGACTTAGCAAGAAAGTCAAGCTGACTATACCAACTGATGATAATTCGGTCACTGAACCGAAGAAGACCTCAGACGCTCTTGATCAGAATGCTGACATTACTCTGGATGATCCGGTACCTCGGGGTCAGGATACTTTTGTTGAACCAGCAGAAATGAATCCAACGAGCCAGACTGCTGATCCGCCGAGCCCAGCTGCTGATCCACCAAGCCCAGCAAGAACATCTGCTAAACTGCCAAGCCCAGACAAGACTGTTGATGGCACCACAGATGATGTTGTGATTACCGGCTTTGGCCATACTGCTCCTGGCAACCCTGTCGCTTTATCAAAGCATAGTGCCAAGGAAGAATTTTCCGCTGTGGACAAGGGCAAATGGAAAACAGATTTGTCAAGCTATGCTCACCTCAATGCTCAGAACATCCACTCTGGATATCTAAACCATCTGTATACCAGCCGGTTTAGTAGGTCTGATGAAAGAGCGATATGAGGTAAATATCCATTCCTTTGCATAAACTCCCTTTGGCTCTTTATGATACTGGGTATTAAGCCCCCAAGCTTATATTTGAGTTATGCTCTTTTTTGTAGCTTTATAAGACGGATCATTGGACAATCAGAACTCCGTTTTACAAGCAGAAGCCCCCATGTAACCAAGAAGATATATAAGACGAAACGGCACAGGCCCCGCTTTAGTAAGGATGCCGGTTTATTTATTGATTATAATATGTACATTGTCAAATATATATATATATATATATATATATATGATAGGAGCCTATGGCTCAGGTATAGTAAGGCCGAAGCTGAGCAATATTCCACGGCCGGCAAGTCTCCTCCACCGACTTGCGTGAGTCTTTGTGCTCTCGAACATCGATGAGGTAGTATGACCCGTTTTTCAGATTCTTGCTGACCACAAAGGGCCCCTCCCTAGGTGGGGATAACTTGTGCATGTCGGTCTGATCTTGGATAAGTCGGAGCACTAAGTCACCTTCTTGAAAAGCTCTAGTTTTAACCCGGCGGCTGTGATAACGCCGCAGGTCTTGCCGATAAATCGCCGAACGAGCTGAGGGTGAGCCACTGAGGACACATCAAGCCGGATGTGCTCACGTTGGCAGAACTCTTCCATAGCACCCTTGGAGAGATTCGTGACATTATCTGTTATAATGTTGTGTGGAAAACCAAAGCGGAAAATCACCTTTTTCATGAATTGAATCGTCGTGGCCGCATCACACTTGCTTACTGGCTCTGCCTCCACCCACTTGGTGAATTTATCAACCGCCACTAGAAGGTGGGTATTCTTATCCTTGGACCTCTTAAAAGGCCCAACCATATGCAGCCCCCAAGTTGCAAACGGCCAAGTGATTGGAAGCATCCTCAATTCCTGGGCCGGAACATGAGCTCAGCGTGAAAACTTCTGACAGCCATCACACTTCCTGACCAGATCCTCCACATCAGCATGAGTAGTTAACCAGTAAAAACCGTGTCAGAAAGCCGTAGCCACCAAGGATTTTGAACCGGCATGATGACCACAATATCCTTCATGGATTTCACGCAAGATCTCACGACCTTTTTCAGGAGAAAGGCAACGCTGAAATGGCCCTGAGACACTGCAATGATGTAACTCGCCATTGACAATAGTCATGGACTTGGATCACCGGATTATCTGTCTGGCCAGAACTTCATCCTCGGGTAACTCACACCGGGTCATATACGCCATGTATGGCACTGTCCAATCAGGGATAGCATGAAGAACCGCCACCAATTGAGCCTCCGGGTCAGGAATAGCCAGATCTTCCTCCGTTGGTATCTTGACCGACGGATTATGCAGAACGTCAAGAAAAACATTGGGCGGCACCGGTTTACGCTGGGATCCGAGCCGGCTTAAAGCGTCCGTCGCTTCATTCTTGCACCGATCAATGTGCTCGACCTGGTAACCCTTGACGTGACCGGTAATGATATCCACCTCACGCCGATAAGCCACCATGAGTGGATCCTTAGAGTCCCACGTACCAGACACTTGCTGAGCCACTAAATTGGAGTCGCCAAAGCAATGTACCCGGATTAAGTTCCTTTCCTTAGCCATCCGAAGACCATGGAGCAAGGCCTCATACTTAGCTGCATTGTTAGTATAGGGAAACACTAAGCGGAGAACATAACAAAAAATTTCACCTCGAGGGGAAGTAATAACCACTCCAGCCCCCGAGCCCTCCAATTGTCTGGATCCATTGAAGTGAATAGTCCAGTATGTGTTATCCGATTTATCCTAAGGTGCATGTAACTCTGTCCAGTCGTTGATGAAATCCACGAGCGCTTGGGACTTGATAGCAGTGTGAGGCATATATTTTAACCCGTGAGGTCCAAGCTCAATAGCCCACTTAGCAACCCGGCCAGTCGCCTCCCTGTTCTGAATGATATCTCCCAATGGAGCGGAACTGACCACAGTAATGGGATGGCCCTCAAAGTATTGCTTAAGCTTCCGGCTCACCATAAAAACTCCATACACCAGCTTCTGCCAATGTGGGTATCTCTACTTTGATTCGATAAGCACCTCGCTAATGTAATAAACCGGTCGTTGAACCGGATACTCCTTACCTGCCTCCTTGCGCTCCACCACAGTGGCCACGCTGACAGCCCGGGCATTAGCAGCCACGTATAACAGCAATGGTTCCTTATCAATGGGGGCAGCAAGAACGGGCGGTTCGGCTAACTGCTTCTTCAGATCCTCAAACGCCGCATTAGCAGCATCACTCCAGACAAAGTTGTCTGTTTTCTTCATCATTTGATACAGAGGGATGGCCTTCTCTCCCAACCGGCTGATAAACCGGCTTAGCGCCACAATATGACCCGCCAGACGTTGAACATCATTGATGCACGCCGGTTTAGCCAGGGACGTAATAGCCTTGATCTTTTCGGATTAGCTTCAATGCCCCTGTTAGACACCAGAAAACCCAAGAGCTTGCCTTTCGGTACACCAGAAACACACTTGGCCAGATTAAGCATCATTTTATAAACCCTCACATTATTAAAAGTTTCCTTCAAAATATCTATTAGTGTTTTTGCTTTCCTGGACTTCACCACGATATCATCCACATAAGCATGAACATTGCGTCCAATCTGATTATGAGGGCAATTCTGCACACATCGCTGATAAGTCGCCTAGGCGCTCTTGAGCCCAAAAGACATAGACACATAGCAGAAGGCTCCAAAGGGAGTTATAAAAGTTGTCTTCTCCTGGTCCTTAACTGCCATTTTAATCTGATGATAACCCGAATAAGCATCCAGAAAACTCAAACGCTCACAACCCATCGTAGCATCAATGATTTGGTCAATACGAGGGAGAGCAAAGGGATCAGCTGGACAAGCCTTGTTTAAATCTGTGTAATCTAGACACATACGCCAGGTGCCGTTCTTTTTGAGTACCAGCACCGGGTTATCCAACCACTCGGGATGAAAAACCTCCACAATAAACCCTGTTGCCAAGAGCTAGGCTACCTCCTCACCAATGGCCTTGCGTCTCTCTTCATTGAAGCGGCGGAGAAACTGCTTGACCAGTTTAAACTTGGGATCGATATTCAGAGTGTGCTCAGCGAGTTCCTTTGGTACACCTGGCATGTCAGAAGGTTTCCATACATGCAAAGATGTCCAGGTTCTCACGGATGAACTCGATGAGCGCACTTTCCTATTTCGGATCCAAGTTAGCACTGATGCTAAACTACTTGGATGAATCGCCAGGAAAAAAATCAACCAGCTTAAGTCTCATCAGCCGATTTAAACTTCAAAGCCGGATCGTGTTCTGTAGTTGGTTTTTCCAGAGATGTCATATCTGACGGATCAACATTGTCCTTATAGAATTTCAACTCCTCTGTTGCACAAACCGACTCAGCGTAAGCCGCATCACCTTCCTCGCATTCCAAAGCAACCTTTCGGCTTCCATGTACTGTGATGGTCCCCTTATGACCCGGCATCTTGAGCTTCAAATAAACATAACACGGCCTCGCCATGAACTTAGCATAAGTCGGCCATCCAAACAGGGCATGGTACGGACTCCTCATTTCACCACTATAAAAGTCAATGTCTCTGACCTTGAATCATGATCATCTCCAAAAGCAACCTCCAGAGCTATCTTACCAACCGGATAAGCTGACTTGCCAGGCACCACATCATGAAAAACGGTGTTTGATGGTTTAAGATTCTTATGTGTTAACCCCATGCAACGGAAGGTTTCATAATACAAGATGTTGATGCTTCTTCCTCCATCCATGAGCACCTTGGTGAACTTATAACCTCCAACCTGAGGTGCCGCCACCAAAGCTAGATGACCCGGATTATCAACCCGGGGCGGATGATCCTCTCGACTCCACACAATAGGCTGTTCAGACCAGTGCAAAAAATGGGGTAGCGCCGGTTCAATAGAGTTCACTACCCTCTTGTGAAGCTTCTGATCACGCTTGCACAGTCTAGTGGTGAAGACATGATACTCCCCACTATTTAACTGCTTCAGCTGACTCTGATAACCTGACTGTTTCTATTGTTGATTTCCCTGTTGATTATAACCACCTTGGTTGCCCTGATTGCCTTGATTGCCATGTCCGCCCTGATTACCTTGAAATCCTGAACCAGAGTTACCTCCGCCGTAACCCGGCCCTTGTGACCCGGATCCTGAACTGCTGGACGGTCCATGGTCATACCGGAAATGATCCGATTTTTTGAACTCCCTCATAATAAAACAGTCCTTCTAGAGGTGTGTGGCTGGCTTCTCTCGCGTCCCGTGCCTCAGGCAAGGCTGATTTAACAGGCGCTCAAGATTAACACCTGATCCTCCACTCCGCGGGGGCGGTCTACCCTTACGACGCTGGCCATTGTCCTGTGCATTGGTGTTAGCCACAAAATCAGAATTACTGTCCGCTTTACGCTTACCATTATTCCCATGGCCCGCCTGGTTATGTTGCTGTCCTTTTGCACCGCCGTTCTTCTTTCCCTTCCCCGGCTTCTCATCGTCAGACTCGGGATCCTTGGTACTATCAGAATTGGCATACTTAACCAAAGCTGCCATTAGTGTTCCCATGTCATTGCAGTGACGCTTGAGTCATCCCAACTTCAACTTCAATGGCTTAAACCGGCAATTGCCCTCCAATGTTATGACTGCTGAATCGGCATTGATGCAGTCCGATGAATGCAATATCTCCAAAACCTGACGCACCCAATGGGTTGTCGACTCGCCTTCTTCTTGGACACAGGCGGCAAGATCCACAATTGACATGGGTTGCTTGCACATTTCCTTGAAGTTTTTTATAAATCGGGCCTTTAAATCGGCCCATGACCCAATGGAGTTAACCGGCAAGCTTTTTAGCCAAGTACGAGCCGTTCCATCCAACATCATGGTGAAATATTTCACACAAGCCACTTCATACACATCTAGCATCTCCATTGCCATCTCATAACTTTCAACCCATGACTCGGGGGGTAAATCAGCGGTGTAATTGGGCACCTTACGCGGCCCTTTGAAATCCTTGGGCAGCTGGACATTGCGTAGAGCCGGAGTGAGGCACGGCACCCCCCAAGAGCTTAAAGAAAGACCTTGTTCCACTAACATCGTCGGACAAACCGTAGTAAACTGATGGTCCGCGTGCTGCGCCGCTAACTCGGCTCCTCGACGCGCTCTACCATTATCCACCACGTCCTGAGCATTTACACCACCACGCGCCAGATTAGGCCCTCGAGGGGCGTCATGGTTCTGCGCACTGCTTGACACAGTCGGTTCATCAATGTGCCTACTGTAACTCTTGCTCGGGCGAGGGGTTGAATGAATTCTGTCCCGACTATATGAATAGGCCTATTGCTGCACCATAGCGGTTTGAAGAAGATCCCTTGCCCACCGCGTCTCAACCGCCGCTGGAGACTCGCCCTCCATTGGAATAGCTGCCAACCGTGACGCCGCAGTGATCATGTTATCCAAAGGAGTGGAGAAGTGACCCAGTGGCATTAGCATGTACTGCGGCGGGTCAAGGGTCCGTCGAAGCGGGTCCATCACTCGTGGCTGATCCGGTGCTCCTGTCCCAGGTGCTTCAGTCCGGTTTACTGCTGCCGGATTACTGGGTCTTGCTCATGGCATGTTAAAAATATTCATTGCCTCATAAACTGGCGGCAGACGAGACCAATGCCTCCTCCTCAACACGTCGTTCGAAGCATTCTAATCCAGCATGAGCCGGTAATTCTCTATCTGAATCCGCTGTGACTGGGCATCTAAAGCGGCTCGATCATCAGCCATCCTGGTTTCCTCAGCCGCCAAGTCCTCCTTGGCCTGAGGTATCTTATCTCGCAGCTTTGTGACCTATGCGTTGTGCTGATCTTGTGTCTCCGGGGTAACCTTTGTGGTCAACAGTGTTGTCTAGGCGTCCAATAAACCAGACAGAACTTGAGCCGGCCGGTGCGCGGGGCCTCCTGCCCTGGCTACCGATCCGGAAATCATTGCTGCTGTAGTTAAAGATTACAACGTGGGTTGTGTACCAGCCATGAAGATCGCAACCCGGTTCGGCGGTTCAAGGGGGTCCGAAATACTGTCGCCATCAGAACAGCCCCCAAACCATCCATCTTGCAGTTGGTATAGTGACTCGGTCTCACTGGTGGATGATTCTCCATCAGAATAAACGACCGTCTCACCATCGGACACCGGTTCAGACTTTGCACCATGGATGAATCCTACGAACGCACGCTTCATGGCAGGCTGGACCCGGGCATGGGTTGCACGCTGAGCCATCTCGACGAGGTCGGTGCAGATGTCTGGCTCAGGGCCTGGTTCACCGATCTTGCCGATGAAGACGCGAATTCCTCAAAAGGGGACCCGGTACCCGTACTCGATTGAGCCGGCATCGGGGCCCCAGCATGTGTCATCGATGTAGAGCTTGCCGCAACGACTCTTGGTCATCCGGCCAACCGCGTATCCCTTGAGTCCTTCAAAGTTGCCCTTCAAGAACTCGAAACCATCGTGCGATAGCCCCATGGTGGGCGCCAACTGTCGTGGAATTATCACGTCAGCTTTCCTAGTGAGAGGACTTAGTCATGGAGCCATCGCAATGAGATTAGCTTAAAGGGGTTAAACCGGACAAAGGACATGGGGAGTTTATACTGGTTCGTCCCCTTGCGGTGAAGGTAAAAGCCTACGATCCAGTTGTGGTGGAATTGATGGGGTCTCGATGAGCAGGGAGCGAATCCGCTTTACCTATCTCTCGAGTTGTTGTTTCTTGTTCCTGAACCGCCGTCGGGTCGTCCCTTTATATACACAGGTTGACACCCGGCGGTTTACAGAATCCCGAGGCCGGCTCATACATGTGTCCGGCTCGATTTTTACCTTTTCCTATCTTACAGCACAAGTTACATATCTCATGGCGGTTTATGTCTATGGGCCCTAATCCGCCCTTGGGCTCTGGGCCTCTAAGTCTCCGTAGTAAAGCGCTATACTCATTGTTTTCATGGGCTTCAATACGGATGATTACTTGTGAGCATAACCCGGCCCCTCCTGGGCGGTTTATACTTAGTAGTTATATCCCCAACATAATGTCATGGAACACTTCTACGACACAGGTATGACTATCTTGATTCTGTCACATGCATGACAGAAAACGTGACCTACTGTGACAAACACGTATCATCACGGAAGTGTCTTTTTTTGTAGTGTTAGGTGGAAGATCATATGTTCGGATCAATTATGCTATTCAATACCCCTCTGATCTTGTACATGAATATGATGTGTGAGTAGTCACTTTTGTTCTTGAAGACATGGGAGAAGTCTTGTCATATGTAATCATGTGAATTTGGTATTTGTTCGATATTTTGATGATATGTATGTTGTTGATTCCCTTAGTGGTGTTATGTGAACGTCGACTACGTGATACTTCACCAGCTTTGGGGCTAAGGGAATGCATTGTGGAGTAGTAATTAGACGATGGGTTGCTATACTGACAGAAGCTTAAACCCTAATTTATGTGATATTCCATAAGGGGCTGATTCGGATCCATATGTTTAATGCTATGGTTAAATTTACCTTAATTCTTCTCTTATAGTTGCGGATGCTTGCGAGTGGGTTTAATCATAAGTGGGAGGCTTGTTGAAGTAAGAACGTCACCCAAGCACTGGTCCTCCCACATATCAAATTATCAAAGTAACGAACGTGAATCAAACGAACATGATGAAAATGACTAGATGAAATTCACGTGTGTCCTCAAGAACACTTAGCTTATTATAAGAGATCATTTTGGCATGTCCTTTGCAACAAAAAGGATTGGGCTACCTTGCTACACCTTACTTACTATTGCTACTTGTCACTTGTTACATATTATCTTGCTATGAAACTACGTTACCGATAATTTTAGGGTTTGCAGAAAATACCTTGCTGAAAACCGCTTGTCATTTCCTTCTTCTCCTCATTGGGTTCGACACTCTTACTTATCGAAAGGACTACGATAGATCCCCTATACTTGTGGGTCATCAAACACGTGGAATAAAATGCATGTTGATCGAAAGAAGGTGGGAAATGCATGTTGTTTGGAGCAAGGAAGGACAAACTACATCAGAGAAAGTTTGGCAGTTCTGCTAATATTGAGCTGATGTAGAAAATGGGAATGGCACCTTAACGTGATAGCTTTCCAACAAACATTTCACCACATCATTCAAGAAAAACTCGAAAGGAAAAGCGCATCTTAATTTGCCACAATCGTGCTAGGACCCTCAGAAATACACAACACAGGTGCCTACGTCAACACGATCTTAACAATTCTTCAGATATCATGCATTGTGATGCAATAAGGCTACAATCCTTGTCAAGCAGGAGCCATAAACCTTAAACACAATAGGCTCACATGGGTTTTTGAGATCAGCGATTTGGTTATCGCTCGAAATATTGGGTTACCATGTTTAACCCCCCCCCCCCCCCCCCCAAAAAAAAGACAATCATACCGAGCAAAAAAACCTGAATATTTGAATTAAAACCCTCATCTCATAGTTAAATAGATGTCATCTCTTTCAGAAACATAGCACTGGTCATGTTCTGATGGCAAAGCATTCTTTACTCAGCAGCTAGTCGTGGGTTGAAATCTCATATCACCCATTTTATTTTTTAAGGCTGCAAAAGTTTAAAAAACAAGGTAAATTTGAGAGAGCAACCAAGGCTCAAACTCGCGACGTATTAGCAAGACGAAGATGCAGGGGAAAACCACTACAGTAGGGTTTGGTTCATGATTGTTTAGTTAAATACTTATCTATATAACGCAAATAATTTGAAATCAAAATTTGATTTAAAATTTCATCCGAATTTTTATCGGTATTTCGTGGTTACCGTGGTAAGGTGCCCCTCGGTAAAGGCCCACTCGGGAAAACCTTGGTTGAGATCCCATATGTGAACCTCCTTGGGTCCAGGTCCAGTGCGTGAAGCAAGCCGTGTTGGCGTGAGCAGGGCTGGCCCATAGGTCGTGCAAAAGGGCGACCTCCCTGGGCCCCAAGAGGGGAGGGTCCCAACTACAAATTATACTAGCAAACTCTGTACAATTATACATTACATCAGAAAAATATTAAATGCATAAAATAGAGCCTCAATTTCCATGATTGCAAGGTCATAACACATACTGGTAGTTTATAGCATGCGAAGGCAAATAAATCCGACTGCGGAATCTTAATCTAAATACACCAATCTCTCTTTATGATGGATATCAGTAGCATAGTAAAATTAATAATAACTAGATTTTAATGTTTAAACCAATGCACTATTTTTATTTGAGGAACGGGTAAGAGATCTCATTTGCTGTAAATCAAACCAAATTAATCTAGATGAGAATGTCAGATAGCGAGACATACGCAAAAGTACAATCAACAATATTTTTTGCTTTTTTGATTATTCTATTACCGAACCAAACTTGCAAGCCGCATTTGCTATGTCCTAGAAGTTTCTATGAATATGGTTATCTCATATACAGTAGAACCACTATTAAAATATTTATTAGTGTGTGTATTATTTAGAAACCTTTACCATGATATCAATAATATTAAAAGATACAAGAACACATATACATATGCAAAGTTATTGTTTATGCAATACTAGAAAATGAATTCAGAGGATTTTTTAACAAAAAAATTGGTACATCATACAATTTAAATTTTGTGGAATAAAAATTTTCAATGATATATACATTATAATTGTATAACAATGAATAATATAATTATTATTTGGAAACATTGTTACGTGAATAACTCATATAAAATTATATTAATTAAAATAGTAATATAATAAGTGTACAATTTGATTATGAAAATAAGTGTAAAAGTTCAGTATGAAAAACAATTGTTTTACCTCACCCCGAGACCAAAAATGGTTTAGACCGACTATGGGCATGAGCCCTCTGAATGCCAACCCGCGAACCTAGGAAACCCAACATATACAATCATCAGACGCAAGGAAACGCTATTCTAACAAACTAGCACGGTGGCAGTCACGGGCGTGATATGCTTCATGAACCACGCGACCACTGCATCCCCCGCCTGCCCCTCGAGACTGCAAGAGGGACCGGACAAAAAATCAAGAGGGTGAGATAGGCATGGAAGGTGAATACCTCATGAGGATTAAGAGGTTCCACAAGGCGATGGAACCATTGCAGAGGCCGCCGGCGAGGAGGCCAATAGAGAAGGAGTCACCCTAAGCGGCGACCAGGCGGGACCAGCAAAGGCGGTTGAGGTGGCTCGGAGGGGGAGGTCAGGGGAGTTGGACTCGAAGTCGAGCCGGTATATCTCGATGGTGGCCGACGCGGAGAATCGCTTGTCGCGGTGTCGGTGGCAAGGTACAGCGACGCCGACACAATGAGTACTGGCCTCTAGGCGCTCTTAATGCACGCCATACCGGTAACTGAAGCAAAAGCAGAAGCTGACATCGGGGTTCCCCGCCGCGCACTCTCGCCATAGAAGGGGGTTGTGTGTGCAATGTTTCCGCGGCTTTGGGGTTTGTGCCGAGACCAAAGAGGGGAGAGGGGCTTGTGAGGCGGCCGCGGAATTTTGGGTATTTCGGGTTTGTGAGGCAAAACCGAAACCGAGGATGTTTGGTTACCTGAGAAAAAAATTGTCTGGCCACAAGTCAGGATGGAAGGCATTTTCTATTTGACGCTTCAGGCGCCCGTTACGGTATGTTTCCAAACGGGCGCACACACTCTCCTCCGCGTTGGACTAACCCATCTTCCTTTTTTTTCTTCTGATTTTAATACCAAAGGTGCGCACCGACTGGTTTTTGAACCGGCGATCTCAGCGTGCTACATATGCCACGCTAACCACTGCTGGGTTATGCTAAGATCCATGTGGACATAATGTAGCGCGATATGGCTCGGGTGGCTCGGCAGCAACGGTGTGCCCAGATGCAGAAGGTCTATTCAAGGGCAGTTCGGCCCTAGTTGTTTGTAGAATCTCTTATGCTGGCAAGCAATTGCATGTCGAGAGGCCTGTCGCTTAATGAAGATTTGGTACTCTAAAATTTGTTGTTGCATTGAACTCGAAGCAGGTTATCAAGGATATAGATGAAGGCACTAACAGTAGCTATGGGAGTATTTCGGGGAGATGAAGCAGCGAGTGGCCAGTTTTAATTACAAATTTACTTTTGAAGGAAGAGTGGCGAATATAGAATCAGATAGTCTAGCTAAGTTTTCCAAATTCTTTGGATGAGGGACGCCGTGTTTGGTTCCTACCTCACGATCTGTAGTGTATCCCACTTTGTGTGTCTTTTGATTAAAATGTATGCCACATTAACCACCCTCACCCGATGTGTTCAATTTCATCTTTTTCCTTCTTTTCTTCTTTATTCTTTTCCTTTTTTTTCTTCCTTTTTTGTTTTTTACTGCAACGGATTTGTTCATTTTTCTTTTGCTATTTTTTTGCGGGTGATTCTTTTGAGTGAATTTTTTTCAGATTGAATGAACTTTATTTAAAAATTGATGAACGTTTTTCAAAATCGATCAACCTATTTAAAAAAATGATGAACTTTTTTCCCAAAGTTTATGCATTTTTTCCAATTGAACAAAAAAAATTCAAAATCGATGAACCTTTTTTATGTATAAGGACGCGAGTTCGATTCATAGGGAGTACCACTTTTTTGTTGTTTTCGCGTTATAATACAATTCTCAGCGTACGCGTTCATGGGCCGGCCCACCAGCCTTTTACGGTGCTAAAGGCGCGGAATAGGCGCTCTCCTAATTGGGTCAAGGGATCCAGTACCTATTGACCCGATGGGGTATGCTGGGTCTACCCAGCGCAAAGAAGGCACGCCAGCGGGGACACAAGCAGTCGTGCACACAAGGGGGCCCAATTTCTCCATACCTATAAATGAATCATCGCACCTCAATGGTATTCGAGTGGCTCCATCGGCCCCCCGGTAAGCCACTTGCTTTTTGCAGATGATAGGCTGATGTTTGTTAAGGCCAGTGTTGATGGAGCAAATGAGTTGTCCTCCTTGTTAGATTCTTATTGCAATGCTTCGGGTCAGAGAGTCAACCTCTCAAAATCCTCGGTTTTCTTCAGCAAAGGGTGCCCAAACAATCTCAGAACCGAAGTGAAACAAGCACTCAATATAACTAATGAGTCCCTATCAGAAAGATATTTGGGTATTGCCATCTGACGTTGGAAACAGCAAAAATGGAGCCTTCAAGTTTCTGAAGGACAGAGTTTGGAACAAAGTCCAAGGCTGGCTTGAAAAAATTCTCTCTGTGGGAGGGAAAGAAGTCCTAATCAAATCAGTGGCACAGGTGCTACGTCTTGAGCTTGCGTTGGTTTTCCTTGAAGAGGAAAGGGTGATGCAGCAATACTAGCGTAAGTATTTCCCTTAGTTTTTGAGAACCAAGGTATCAATCCAGTAGGAGGCTCCTCAAAAGTCCCACGCACCTACACAAACAAATAAGAACTCGCAACCAATGCAATAAAGGGGTTGTCAATCCCTTCAAGGCCACTTGCCAAAGTGAGATCTGATAGAGATAATATGATAAGATAAATATATTTTTGGTATTTTATGATATAGATTGGAAAAGTAAAGATGCAAATAAAAGTAGATTGAAAGCTTATATGATAAGAGATAGACTCGGGGCCATAGGTTTCACTAGTGGCTTCTCTCAAGATAGCATAAGTATTACGGTGGGTGAACAAATTACTGTCGAGCAATTGATAGAAAAGCGAATAATTATGAGATTATCTAGGGATGACCATGTATATAGGCATCACGTCCGTGACAAGTAGATCGACTCCTGCCTGCATCTACTACTATTACTCCACACATCGACCGCTATCCAGCATGCATCTAGAGTATTAAGTTCATAAAGAACGGAGTAACGCATTAAGAAATATGACATGATGTAGAGGGATAAACTCATGCAATATGATATAAACCCCATCTTTTTATCCTCGATGGCAACAATACAATACGTGTCGTGCTGCCCCTACTGTCAATGGGAAAGGACACCGCAAGACTGAACCCAAAGCTAAGCACTTCTCCCATTGCAAGAAAGATGAATCTAGTAGGCCAAACCAAACTGATAATTCGAAGAGACTTGCAAAGATAACTTAATCACACATAAAATAATTCAGAGGAGATTCAAATATTTCTCATAGATCAACTAGATCATAAACCCACAATTCATCGGATCTCGACAAACACACCGCAAAAAGAGTTACATCGAATAGATCTCCAAGAAGATCGAGGAGAACATGGTATTGAGATTCAAAGAGAGAGAAGAAGCCATCTAGGTAATAACTATGGACCCGAAGGTCTGTGGTAAACTACTCACAACTCATCAGAGAGGCTATGGTGTTGATGTAGAAGCCCTCCGTGGTCGATTCCTCCTCCGGCGGAGCGCCGGCGAAGGCTCCAAGATGGGATCTCGCGGATACAGAAGATTACGGTGGTGGAAATAGTTTTTCGTGGTCGCTTCTAATGTTTTCGAGGTACATGGGTATATATAGGAGGAAGAAGTAGGTTGGTGGATGCCCGAGGGGGCCACGAGGGTGGGGGGCGCGCCCAGCCCTGGGGGGCATGCCGGGCACCCTCGTGGCTGCCTCGGTTGTTTCTTGACTTACACTCCAAGTCCTCTGGATCACGTTTGTTCCAAAAAGATCGCTCCCGAAGGTTTCATTCCGTTTGGACTATGTTTGATATTCCTTTTCTTCGAAACACTAAAATAGGCAAAAAAAATAACAATACGGGCTGGGCCTCTGGTTAGTAGGTTAGTCCCAAAAATGATATAAATTTGTAAAGTAAAGCCCATAAACATCCAAAATGTGTAATATAATAGCATGGAACAATCAAAAATTATAGATACGTTGGATACGTATAAAGCATCCCCAAGCTTAATTCATGCTCGTTCTCGAGTAGGTAAATGATAAAAAAATAATTTTTGATGTGGAATGCTACCTGGCATAATTCTCAATGTAATTCTCTTTATTGTGGCATGAATGTTCAGATCCAAATGATTCAAAATAAAAGTTCATATTGACATAAGAAATAGTAATACTTCAAGCATACTAATCAAAGCAATCATGTCTTCTCAAAATAACATGGCTAAAGAAAGTCCGTCCCTACAAAATCATATAGTTAGGCTATGCTTCATTTTCGTCACACAAAAATGCTCCCATCTTACACACCCCCGATGACAAGCCAAGCAATTGTTTTGTACTTAAATAATCTCAAACTTTTTCAACTTTCACGCAATACATGAGCGTGAGCCATGGATATAGCACTATGGGTGGAATAGAATATGATGATGGGGGTTGTGTAGAGAAGACAAAAAAGGAGAAAGTCTCACAGTGACGAGGATAATGAACGGGCTATGGAGATGCCCATCAATTGATGTCAACATGAGGAGTAGGGATTGCCATGCAACGGATGCACTAGAGCTATAAATGTATGAAAGCTCAACAAAAGAAACTAGTGGGTGTGCATCCAACTTGCTTGCTCACGAAGACCTAGGGCATTTTGAGGAAGCCCATCGTAGGAATATACAAGCCAAGTTCTATAATGAAAAATCCCCACTAGTATATGAAAGTGACAACATATGAGACTCTCTATATGAATAACATGGTGCTACTTTGAAGCACAAGTGTGGAAAAAGATAGTAACATTGCCCCCTTTTATTTTTATTTTCTTTTTTTCCTTTTTCTTTTTTTCTTTTTTTTCTTTTGGCCTTTCTTTTTTTTGGCCTTCCTTTTTTTCTTTGGCCTTTCCCTTTTTTTATTTTGGGTCTTTCTTTTTTTCTTTATTTGGGGACAATGCTCTAATAATGATGATCATCACACTTCTATTTATTTACAACTCATGAGTTACAACCCAAAACTAGAACAAGATATGACTCTATATGAATGCCTCCGGCGGTGTACCGGTATGGGCAATGAATCAAGAGTGACATGTATGAAAAATTATGAATGGTGGCTTTGCCACAAATACGATGTCAATTACATGATCATGCAAGGCAATATGACAATGATAATGTGTGTCATAAAAAATGGAATGGAATAGTGGAAAGTTGCATGGCAATATATCTCGGAATGGCTGCCATAATAGGTAGGTATGGTGGCTGTTTTGAGGAAGATATAAGGAGGTTTATGTGTGATAGAGCATATCGTATCACGGGGTTTGGATGCACCGGCGAAGTTTGCACCAACTCTCAAGGTGAGAAAGGGCAATGCACGGTACAGAAGAGGCTAGCATTGATGGAAGGGTGAGAGTGCGTATAATCCATGGACTCAACATTAGTCAAAAGAACTCATATACTTGTTGCAAAAATCTACAAGTCATCAAAAATCAAGCACTACGCGCATGCTCCTAGGATGACAGATTGGTAGGAAAAGACCATCGCTCTTCCCTGACCGCCAGTCATAAGGATGCACAATCTAAGAACACCTCATGTTTCAAATTTGTTACACAACTTTTACCATACGTGCATGCTACGAGAATTGCCAACTTCAACACAAGCATTCTTTAAATTCACAATCACCCAACTAGCATGACTCTAATATCACTACCTCCATATCTCAAAACAATTATGAAGTATCAAATTGATCAAAGCATCCAATTCACTTCCTATGATAGTTTTTATTATACCCAACTTGGATGCCCACCATTCTAGGACCAATTTTATAACCATAGCAAATACCATGTTGTTCTAAGAGGCTCTCAAAGTAATATAAGTGAAGCATGAGAGACTAACAATTTCTACAAAATTAAGCCACCGCCGTGCTCTAAAAGATATAAGTGAAGCACTAGAGCAAAAACTATCTAGCTCAAAAGATATAAGTGAAGCACATTGAGTATTCTAATAAATTCCAATCATGTGGGTTTCTCCCAAAATGTGTGTACATCAAGGATGATTGTGGTGGACTAAAAAGCAAAGGCTAATATCATACAAGACGCTCCAAGCAAAACACATATCATGTGGCAAATAAAAATATAGCTCCAAGTAAAGTTACCGATAGACGAAGACGAAAGAGGGGATGCCTTCCGGGGAATCCCCAAGCTTAGGCTTTTGTCTATTCTTGAATATCTTGGGGTGCCATGGGCATCCCCAATCTTAGGCTCTTGCCACTCCTTATTCCATAATCCATCAAATCTTTACCCAAAACTTGAAAACTACACAACACAAAACTCAACAGGAAATCTCATAAGCTCCGTTAGTGCAAGAAAGAAAAACCAAAACATAAGGTACTGTAATGAACTCATTCTTTATTTATATTGGTGTTAAACCTACTGTATTCCAAGTTCTCTATGGTTCATACCCCTACATACTAGCCATAGATGCATCAAAATAAGCAAACAACACACGAAAAGCAGAATCTGTCAAAAACAGAATAGTCTGTAGCAATCTGTAACTCTCGAATACTGCTGGAACTCTAAAAATCCTACCAAAATAGGAACTCCTGGGAAATTTGTCTATTTATCTACAGGAAAAATAATCAAGGCAAAAGCACGTTTCTGTGGATTACCAAAATTATTTTCGTGTGCACAAAGATTCTGTTTTTCAGCAGAATCAAATTAACTATCACCGTAGGTTATCCTATAGGTTGTACTTGGCACAAACACTAATTAAAACATGAAAAAACATCTGAATAGAAGGTAGATGATAAATTTATTACTAAACAGAAGCAAAAACAAAAAACAAAGATAAAATTGGGTTGCCTCCCAACTAGCGCTATCGCTTAACGCCCCTAGCTAGGCATTGAGATTTCAATGATGCTCACATGAAACACAAGAATTGAAGCACAAAGAGAGCATCATAAAACATGTGACAAACACACTTAAGTCTAACATACTTCCTATGCATAGGTATATTATAAGCAAACAAATTATCAAGGCAAACAAAAACTAACATATGCAAGGAAGAAGAAAGGAACAATAGCAATCTCATTATAACGAGAGGAAATTTTATAACATGAAAATTTCTACAATCATATTTTCCTCTCATAATAATTACATGTGGGATCATAATAAAATTCAACAAAATAGCTATCACATAAAATATTTTCAACATGATCCACATGCATGCAAAGTTGACACTCTTCCAAAATAGTGAGATTGTCATTAACTAAAGTCATGACCTCTCCAAACCCACTTTTATCAAAAACTTCATAAGGTTGAACATTATCCAAATATGTGGGATCTAAAGTTGACACTCTTCCAAACCCACTTTCAGTATTATTGCAAACATTATTATCAATCTCATGTTCATCATGGGGCTTAAATAAATTTTCAAGATTATAAGAAGAATCACCCCAATTATGATCATTGCAACAAGTAGTGGACATAGCAAAACTAGCATCCCCAAGCTTAGGGTTTTGCATATCATTAGCACAATTGACATCAAGAGAATTTTTAGTAAAATCATTGCAATCATGCTTTTTATTCAAAGATCTATCATGAATCGCTTCATAAAGTACTTCATCACAATTTCAGATTCACGAATTTCAAGCAAAACCTCATAAAGATAATCTAGTGCACTCAACTCACTAGCAATAGGTGTTGGAAATATGCCCTAGAGGCAATAATAAAATGGTTATTATTATATTTCCTTGTTCATGATAATTGTCTATTGTTCATGCTATAGTTGTGTTATCTGAAACTCGTAATACATGTGTGAATACGTAGACCACAACATGTCCCTAGTGAGCCTCTAGTTGACTAGCTCGTTGATAAATGGATGGTTACGGTTTCCTGACCATGGACATTGGATGTCATTGATAACGGGATCACATCATTGGGAGAATGATGTGATGGACAAGACCCAATCCTAAGCATAGCACAAGATCGTGTAGTTCATTTGCTAGAGCTTTTCTAATGTCAAGTATCATTTCCTTAGACCATGAGATCGTGTAACTCCCAGATACCGTAGGAGTGCTTTGGGTGTACCAAACATCACAACGTAACTGGGTGACTATAAAGGTATACTACAGGTATCTCCGAAAGTGTCTGTTGGGTTGACACGGATCGAGACTGGGATTTGTCACTCCGTATGACAGAGAGGTATCTCTGGGCCCACTCGGTAATGCATCATCATAATGAGCTCAATGTGACCAAGTGGTTGGTCACGGGATCATGCATTACGGTACGATTAAAGTGACTTGCCGGTAACGAGATTGAACGAGGTATTGGGATACCGATGATCGAATCTCGGGCAAGTAATGTACCGATTGACAAAGGGAATTGTATACAGGATTGCTTGAATCCTTGACGTCGTGGTTCATTCGATGAGATCATCGTGGAACATGTGGGAGCCAACATGGGTATCCAGATCCCACTGTTGGTTATTGGGCGGAGAGCTGTCTCGGTCATGTCTGTAAGATTCCCGAACCCGTAGGGTCCACACACTTAAGGTTCGGTGACGCTAGGGTTATTAGGAAGACTTGTAAGTGATTACCAGATGTTGCGGAGTCCCGGATGAGATCCCGGACGTCACGAGGAGTTCCGGAATGGTCCGGACGTGAAGATTTATATATGGGAAGTTGTCATACGGTCACCGGAAAAGTTTGGGGGCTTATCGGTATTGTACCAAGGCCACCGAAGGGGTTCCGGGGGCCACCGGGAGGGGCCACCTCTCTCAGAGGGCCTCATGGGCCATAGTGTACAAGGAACCAGCCCCTGGAGGGCTCGGCACACCCCCCCCCCCTTGGGCCCATGCACCTAGGGTTGGGGGGGAACCCTAGAGGGGGTGCCCCCCTTGCTTGGGGGGCAAGCCCCCTCCCCTTGCCCCCCCCCTCTAGATCTCATCTAGAGGGGGCCAGCCCCCTTCCCCTATAAAAAGAGGGGCAAGGGGAGGGCTTCACACCACATCAAAGGCGCAGCCCCTCCCCTCACCAACACCTCTCCTCCTTCGTTAAGAGCTTGGCGAAGCCCTGCCGGAGTACTGCCTCTCCACCACCACCACGCCGTTGTGCTGCTGCTGGAGCTCTCTTCCTCAACCTCTCCCTCCTCCTTACTGGATCAAGGCGCGGGAGACGTCTCCGCTCCATACGTGTGTTGAACGCGGAGGTGACGTCCGTTTGGCGCTAGGATCATCGGTGATTTGGATCATGACGAGTACGACTCCATCAACCCCGTTCTCTTGAACGCTTCCGCTCGCGATCTACAAGGGTATGTAGATGCACCTCTCTCTCTCTCATTGCTAGATGACTCCATATATTGATCTTCGTGATGCGTAGAAAATTTTAAATTTTTGCTACAATCCCTAACAATAGGTTCATCATAATTGGATCTCTTAAAGAGATTAGCAAGTCGATGAGGATCCATAAACTTTTAGCAAGCGAAGATGCAAGCAAAAAGAAGGTACATGGTAACACAAGATCGAACGGAAGGAGGGCGAATAAAGCGGCAAGGGTGAAGTGGGGGAGAGGAAAACAATAGGCAAATGGCAAATAATGTAATGCGAGGGAGATGAGTTTGTGATGGGTACTTGGTATGTCTTGACTTGAGCAAAGACCTCCCCGGCAACGGCGCCAGAACTCCTTCTTGCTACGTCTTGAGCTTGCATTGGTTTTCCTTGAAGAGGGAAGGGTGGTGCAGCAATAGTAGCGTAAGTATTTCCCTCAGTTTTTTAGAACCAAGGTATCAATCCAGTAGGAGGCTCCTCAAAAGTCCCACGCACCTACACAAACAAACAAGAACTCGCAACCAACGCAATAAAGGGGTTGTCAATCCCTTCAAGGCCACTTGCGAAAGTGAGATCTGATAGAGATAATATGATAAGGTAAATATATTGTTGGTATTTTATGATATAGATTGGAAAAGTAAAGATGCAAATAAAAGTAGATTGAAAGCTTATATGATAAGAGATAGACCCGGGGGACATAGGTTTCACTAGTGGCTTCACTCAAGATACCATAAGTATTACGGTGGGTGAACAAATTACTGTCGAGCAATTGATAGAAAAGCAAATAATTATGAGATTATCTAGGCATTATCATGTATATAGGAATCACGTCCGTGACAAGTAGACCGACTCCTGCTACATCTACTACTATTACTCCACACATCGACCGCTATCCAGCATGCATCTAGAGTACTAAGTAAATAAAGAACGGAGTAACGCATTAAGAAAGATGACATGATGTAGAGGGATAAACTCATGCAATATGATATAAACCCCATCTTTTTATCCTCGATGGCAACAATACAATACGTGCCTTGCTGCCCCTGCTGTCACTGGGAAAGGACACCGCAAGATTGAACCCAAAGCTAAGCACTTCTCCCATTGCAACAAAGATCAATCTAGTAGGCCAAACCAAACTGATAATTCAAAGAGACTTGCAAAGATAACTTAATCACACATAAAAGAATTCAGAGGAGATTCAAATATTTCTCATAGATAAACTTGATCATAAACCCACAATTCATCGGATCTCGACAAACACACCGCAAAAAGAGTTACATCGAATAGGTCTCCAAGAAGATCGAGGAGAACATGGTATTGAGATTCAAAGAGAGAGAAGAAGCCATCTGGCTAATAACTATGGACCCGAAGGTCTGTGGTAAACTACTCCACAACTCATCGGAGAGGCTATGGTGTCGATGTAGAAGCCCTCCGTGGTCGATTCCCCCTCCGGCGGAGCGCCGGCGAAGGCTCCAAGATGGGATCTCACGGATACAGAAGGTTACGGCGGTGAAAATAGTTTTTCGTGGTCGCTTCTAATGTTTTCAGGGTACATGGGTATATATAGGAGGAAGAAGTAGGTCAGTGGACGCCCGAGGGGCCCACGAGGGTGGGGGGCGTGCCCGGCCCTAGGGCGCATGCCGGGCACCCTCGTGGCTGCCTCGGTTGTTTCCTGACTTCCACTCCAAGTCCTCTGGATCACGTTTGTTCCAAAAATATCGCTCCCGAAGGTTTCATTCCCTTTGGACTCCGTTTGATATTCCTTTTCTTCGAAACACTAAAATAGGCAAAAAAAAAAAGCAATACGGGCTGGGCCTCCAGTTAGTAGGTTAGTCCCAAAAATGATATAAATGTGTAAAGTAAAGCCCATAAACATCCAAAATGGGTAATATAATAGCATGGAACAATGAAAAATTATAGATACGTTGGAGACGTATCAACAGGCTGTCCCGATTTACTCAATGTCATGTTTTAAACTTCCTCGTGGTCTCTGTGAACATTTGAACTCTCTTATATGGAAATTTTGGTGGGGCTGTAAGGATGGAAAGAGGAAGCCAAAGTGGTTTTCTTGGAGTACTATGACCAGGCCTAAGCAGTGCGGGGGCCTAGGTTTTTGTGACATTGAACTATTCAATCTAGCTCTACTGGCGAGACAAGCATGGCGTATTTTGATGGATCCAAACTCTCTAAGTGCTAGGATTCTCAAGGCCAAATATTTTCCCACGGGTGAATTCCTTCAGGCCGAGCATGGTTCTTCTTCGTCCCAGGTTTGGAGAGCCATACTTGATGGGAGGGTTACACTGTCGCAAGGCCTTATACGCCGGATTGGTGACGGACAGACAACGCAAATTTGGCACCATAATTGGCTGCCACGTGCTCATAACATGAGGCCTATCACGAGCAGAGTACTCAACCCACCGCAGCTAGTGGGCGAGCTGATACAGCCGGATGCTACTTGGGACCGGCAAGCTGTTTTGCAAATCTTCCTACCAACGGATGCGGCGGCAATCTTCTCAATTCCCTTAGGCACAAAGCAGATGGATGACTTCTAGTCCTGGGACCATGAGAAAAACGGAGTTTTCTCAGTCCGATCGGTGTACCGCATGCTTGTTACTACAAAACACAACCGTGAAGCTTGGTTGGAAGGGCGAGCAGATTCCTCCAACTCTGAAGTTGAGCAGAAGTCGTGGTCCAAATTATGGAAGGTAGATGTGCCTTCTAAGGTAAAGATTTTCCTATGGAGATTAGCCCAACAGTCGATCCCAACAGCGGACTTGTTACACCACCGGAACATGTCTACTGTCGATAGTTGTGGTTTATGCGAAGCTACAGATTCTTGGCAGCATTCTCTTCTGCATTGCCATGTGGCTCGCTTGGTTTGGGCATTGCAAGCACCAGAGATCTTTCACGTATTATCTGAAACAGCTGAACCTGATGCAAAACGCTGGGTTTTCTCCCTTCTGGACTCTCTTCCACCAGCGGAGTTTACCCAAGTATTGGTCACTCTCTGGGCTATTTGGTTCTCTTGACATCAAGCATTACATGAGCATATTTTTCAGAGTCCGATGTCTACCGACACTACTAGAAAAAAGGTTGTTAGTGGCGCACCTATTTTGGCTATTAATGGCGCACTATAGGTGCGCCACTATTATGACGCCACTACTAATAAATAGTAATGGCGCATGCCTGGTGCGCCACTGTTAATCTACATAACTGTGGCGCACCATCTGGTGCGCATTACTATCCCAGACACTAATGGCGCAGCTAAAGTGCGCCATTACTAGGCCCAGAAGTGTGCCACTGCTGTTACTCCAAGGGGCCATGTCTACCTTGTGCTCTGGGTTACTAATGCCGCACTTTTAGATAATGCGCCCCTGGTGTGTTTATTTCTGTGCGCCACTAAAGTGCAATATGGTGCGCCACTACTATGAATATTAAGAATTATTATTATTTTTGCTTTTCTGATACTTGCACAGGTTACAAAATACATTACAGCACACGATATAAACAGCACAACATATAAACAGTAGATTTATCGAATACAATAGAAGATTAGTCTCCGAATACAATTCATCATATTAGTCTCCGGATTCAAAATAACGAACAAAGTTAGAACATTACAAGTCTCAAGACCGTGAGTAACGAGTTTGTCTTCACATTACAAGTCGATATCTAAACTACCATCACATAGAAGAGGGTTGCGGTCACGATGAGCATCATCACATGAAACTTATCTTCATCCGGTTCCTCCTCCGCTCCCTCCTCTCTCCCGCTAGATAGCGTGCGTGTCTAGCTTCCGCCTCCGCCCTAGTGGTGTACCCTTTGTAACTGTTACCGCTGAAACGGTGAACCTGTCTCCGACACTCCTCCCAGTCGTCATAGACTCCGGGAACCTCAACCTTGTACACGACATACGACGGTATCTCTATGCACTAGACAAACAAAACGTTAGTAGCAATTCACAGATAATATATAAGCAATATATAAGTATGCAACAAAAGGATCGGAAGAGAAAAGCAACACACTAATAGCATGATTCATGGTCCTACTAATAAATAGCATCGATTACATATAATTTGAACGACTGTCCAAACTAAAGAGACATACAAGTTCATTAAAGTTTAATTACAACATGAGCTAGTCGATATTTCAGAACTACATAGCATCAATACTTTCGACTAGACTCAGGGACCGGAGCATGGATGAAGCCGCCGTCTATCATGATGGTCATGAATGTGCGGTCGTTGTCAGCCTGCATTTGTAGCGTTGTTTCTATTTCACTGTTGGACGGTTGATATTTGAGGTAGAACTGCCCTGAGGCACGAAGGATAGATGATTTCCGCAAACTTCGACTGGATGCGAAAGAATTCTTGTCTGATGTCCGTGTCCTGGATTGCCGACAAGCGTGCGGCCCATTCTTTGAGATTATTTGGTAGCATAAGGTGATTATGGTCCCGTACGATCGCCCGCATGTGATGGAGGGCATAGTAGGCATCCTTCTGACTGCCACGCGGCTGCTTGACACAGGGAACGCCGTTACGTGGGTGAACACGTGCTTGCCGTACCTACAAATTGGCCTCCTGAAGGTGCCTCTAGAGTTGGCGTAGCCGGGGAGAGCATCATCAAGAACTTTCTTGATATTTGTGTAGTATTTCTTCGACTGACGGTCCGAGTCGAAATACGTGGCCATGGAACGGCTTAAGAGGATCAGTGTGCAATGTGTGTCACTGCACAAAACACAGAATGTTAGGAAAAAAGAACGACGCGAAATCTAAGAAATCATATGTGACGGGGCGGTGAGGGAATGACTTACTCGGAAAAGTAAGGCATGAGGAAGTTATCCTTATCTAGGTTCGCCAGAATGACGCCTTCGAGGTATGAACTCGCGACTTGCCAGTCCCTAGCGTTGCCCAAGATCTTGGCACGCATGTAGAAGGGGTCGACTATCACGATGTACGGGATCTTGTCTCTAATGACCCGCATCTCCATACTGAGCGAAAATAGCCGAATGAAGGTGTAGTGCAGCGGATAAAGGTGAAACATAGCAAAGAGGTCATCAAACCGCAGGACGATCATACGCCCGATGGTGCTATCGACAAAGCTCTTGCCCTCTGGCACCTTGGCCACGAAAACCGGGTATGCCACATTATTCTCGGAGAGACGCCGCTTCTCCATAGAAAGAACACAGTCATGCAGACTCCGCATAGAACCGGTTGCAGCATTGAGAAGATTAGTCGGTAGCATTGGCCTACTCGCCACATGCACCCTCCTCGAGATATCCTTAGATATTGGTGGCCCGTCCTGAGCACGGATCGTACTCGGTGCCGGCTGGCTCGCACCCTTGTTATTTTTTCTTTTTCGTCCCTTCTGCTTCTTCTGTTGTAATGGGATCGAGTTCTGCTCAGAGACCACCTTCTTGAGTGTGTTGGGGCTGATAATATTTTGCACCTCGGCTATTTGAGTCTCGGTGAAGGCAGCAGATGGAGGCGTCTCCTGAGAACTGAACGCCAGACGATGCCTATTACAATTGGGTTTCTCCGTGGTACCAGCTAGATCGCGATCATCTTTTGTAGGGTGGGTTTCTTGAGAAGGAGGCCCCAAGAATTCGTCACCGTACCCATGTTCGTTGATGTACTTATCTACGTTGGAAAATGTACCGTCGTCGTCCTCCGGATCTTGTGCCATATGCATGTCCGGATCAGCTGACGGCGGTAGCGTTGCGGCGGTCTTGCCATGGCTTGGCGCCGGCACAATTGGCGGTGTTGTCTGTGGGGTGGTGTCCCCCGCCCCCAAACGAATCTGGCTCTTCGGCCAAAGCAGGGGCCAGTTTAAGTAGGCGTTGAGGGTCATCACATCATCTTCGTCAGCCCCAGGGGGTCGATACGGAGGTAACAAGTCGTCGCAGCCCCGCAGCACCCGACCCAGTTGAACCCTATACGCGGTGGGTGGCATTGGATTACCATGGAACACTCGGTTGCCCGGTTCAACGATTTTGGCCTTGGCGACATCGATTAACTCGTCGTCCATGAAGTGCAGGAGAGTGCATGGAACGTTGGCGGCGCCCTGCGAAAACATGTAGGGCGTTAGGGATGCCCAGTCAAAGGCAAGGAGATGAAGTCATTGGTTGAGGCTTAGTTACCATCATGGCGTCGAGCTCGGCTAATGTCGAGGCACCACCAATGGTGGGCGTGCAAGTGACGGAGGGGCCGCTTGCTGCCGAGGTGTCGGCTGATGTATTCTTCCCGCACCCGGGTGCATTAAGCTCCAACGCCGATGCCGACGCCAGAGACACCAATGCCGCCTCCGCCGGAGACGCCAATGTCGGCGCGTTGTGCGGGTTGTTTCCCGTGAAGCTGGGAATTGTGGGCAGCCCCTGTCGGCCGCCCGCAATCCACCCAGCAGCCCCTCAAGCAAGGAAGGCATAATGCCGGTGATCGTCGCTCCCAGTTGGTCTCGCACTTGCTCTTGGACTATCTCCGGAATCCGCGCCACTTGTGCCTTGAGTTCTTTAACCTCGTGCTCCTGGCTTTCCGAGTTGGACTTTCTCTCCTTTCGCCCAGCCTTATAGTATTCCGACCATTTCATGGACAAGCCTTTGCCGGCCACACGACCAGCTGACGACGGCTTACTGAACTTATCCTTGTGTTTCATTATGTTCAACGCCCTATTTAAAGTGGTGTCCCAAGGGGCAGACGGGGAGTTCTGAGACACCACGCTACTGCTTTCAGTTTCCTGCGGAAGGAACGTGAACCATTTAGAAATTTGGCTTCATTAATTATAATGCAACCATATGGAGCTAATTACGCGGGGGTGTATTCCTTACCAGAACAAGCTCAAGCGCCTTCACCTTTGGATCCGTGATAAGCTCCTTTGTTACTGGGTCCACCTTGTACTAGGCCCTGACATAGTTCCTGGTCTGATTTTCATGGTATTTATCGAAGAGGGGCGGTAGGCCTTGCTCGGCACGCTTCGCGTCCTCCTTGTCCCATTTAGGTTCCGCCACTCTGTAACCGCTGGGACCGAGTTTGTGGAGCCTTAAGTTCAAGTCCCGCATATCTTTCCCCCACTGACTTGATTCCGCGGATGCATTACTCTCGCACTTGATCTTGAACTTCAGGTAGTCAGCTTCACCTATCAAAGGATTTGTCTCCTTGATCTTCTCATAACTATCACCACTTAGAATCCTTCTCTTCACCACGGCTCTCCAAGTAGCCAGGGCCGTGCTCATCTTCGTGAGGGCGGCACTGTTCACTTTATTCCCTGAGAGGCGTGTGTTTGCGAAGACACCGGGGAACTTGTATCGTTCGTGCAGCTTCATGAAGAGGAGGTTACGCAAATTCCCTCGGTCATGATGCCTTAGGTTCTCGGTGTTGATCGAGATAGTGCTCCGGAGAATGCACCCGAGTTGTCCCGCGTACCCACTAACTAATTCTTTGGGCGCCGTTGGATGCCCACTGGAGGACACTTCAGTAAATTCCTCCTTGACGGTGTCGAGCACATTCGGGCGCCGGTCCTTCTGTTGCCTCTTCGGTTGGCTGCCATCTGCGTGTTCGCTGCCATCATCAGTGGTGGCATCCCTGGCGGCACCATCAGTGGTGTCATCCCCGACGCCACTAGGGGTTGTGTAGTCGGGATCGGTGTCTTCCGCGGCATCCTCATAGCGGTGAGGTTCTTCCTCCATCTCCTGGGACAGCACCCAGAATGACTTGCCCGAACCGTCGGCCTCATCGTTGTCGGCCATGTTCGCTCTAAATAGGAAAAAAGGCTACTAGAGTTATTGGATGAGATCAGGGTAGTATCTATCCTTCTATCCTACATATTTCCACATTACAGGTTATAAACACCCCTTTACCCAAAAGATTGTTCCAAGTGCACTATTGCTATCCTACTAAGTGCACTATTGCAGGTTATATATTTTCTATCCTACTAAGTGCATTATTGCTCTTGCTGCAGGAAGAAAAAATAGTTTGCATTTCAACTTAAGGGAAAACTATAAAAGCCACTTAGAAATATTTGCTTTGTAGAAATAACATTGTCTATAAATGTTGATTAATTTTTGTTTTGGTTGAGAATCGGGCACCTTCTAGGTCAAGAAAATTGGGCATGACCTTTGCTAATTTTCTTGACCTAGGAGTGCCCCATTCTCAACCAAAATAGAAATTAATCAACATTTCAAGAGAAAGGGGTAACTATTTGTCTCTGCACAAAATATTGAACTGAAATAACTAGTACCAAACTGGTTCATGTAATCCACTTAATATCAAAACAGTAGCTTAAAGGTTCAAGCTTTCACCAGATCAATCAATAGAACTACAATCCAGGCTTCTGCCAGCAGTTCAAACAAACTATAGACCAAGCAAGGGCTGACTACCATCAGGCAGCTAGTAGGAATAACTGCAGCTGGCACTACCACAAGTACAGCGCACGCATGCATGACTCAGCCACACATAAGCACTAACAGATCCAATGATTGCAGTAGGTGCAAGCATATCATACACTTTCTTACCTTGTCCTGAAGTTGCAACCACCAGACCAGAGAGAAGTCGCTCCTCCTCTTCTTCCCTCAGCCCCAAATTCGCCTGCAATAACAACCGCGATTCCAAGGTCATCTTGGTTTGGCAAAGGTACTTTCAGCAATACACTTATTTGCCAAGCTCCCTAGACACAGAGCCCCTGTCCCTCTGCTCTGCTCCCTGGACACAGATGTACTCAACATGAACAAGAACAGATTGGGAATTGGATGCACCATTCTATTGGTTGCATGCTACTACTAGTGTAATCTTTAAAAGGTACCGACACCGACAAGAGCAGATTGGGCATAAAGTTTGAGTCCATTTTGCAATTCATGTGCTGGTTTCAGCAGATTAAACAAGAGACTGTTACTACAGGTAGTAGCATCAAACAAAAGCAAAAAAGCACATAAACCCCGGTACCAACAAGAACAGATTGGGATGCATTTGAATTCAGATGGCAGCAACAACTGATCAAAAATGATGTTAGTAGAAGTAGCAGTTCATATTGGGAATGTCCCTAGTTGTAGCATTTCAATTCAGATTGGGAATACATTTGCACTTCATATGCTGGTCTCAGCTGATTACACAAGAGGATGTTAGTAGAAGTAGCATCAGACATAACCAAGAAATGCAGGATGTTCATATATTCAGTAAGAAACAGCATCAAACATTTTCAGATCTTAGTACAGTATAGGGACTATTATGTTTCTGGAGGGATTTGATTCAGATATAGGAGCACTGACAACAGACCTCGTTCCAGCATTTCAATGAACACACAGCATGCGGCATCACCACGATTCCAAGGTCAGCTTGGTTTGGCAAATAAGACCAGAGCGCCGTGCACGGTAGGGCGCTGGCGGGCACAGCCAGGGGCGAGGGAGGGTCACGGGAGACGCGCGCGGGGTACAGGTCCGGTCGTGGCCAGCTAAAAAGCACCGATACGGCCAGAACTGCCGATTTGCCGTCCTGATACGGGGGGACACGGGGATACGCCCGGATACGGCTGGATACGCGTATCCCGCAGTATCCCAACTTTTTCGAATTTAAAAAAAGAAATAAAATCGGGATACGGCCTAGATACGGCGTGGACACGGTGGGGACTCGGCAACCAGCCTCCAGTGACCATGCTGCTGCCCTCCCGATAGCAACCATGGTCGAGCAGGTACCCTCGAGGGCTGCTAGCAAGGAAGGAGATCTTGGTAGAGGAAGATGGCAAGGCGGCCGCTAACAAGGAAGAAGCTCCGGCACGAAGAAAGATGGGGAGTGTGGTGTCCAGCGAGAAAGAAGATTTGGGTAGGGAGAAGATGGGTGATGGAAGCTGCCGATTTGGCGGCGTTGTCGTTTCTTCACTGGTGGCTGGAGAAAGGGATTACGAGAATGGGAGGTTGGGGATGGCTGGAGCGCTACTAGTCTAGGGTTTTCTGGAATTGGGCCTTACATGGGCTCTAAGTGGATGGAGACTTCCATGGGCTTATAAGTGGACAGAGAGATACATGGGCTCTGAGTGGACTGCTCTCAGTCTTTGATGAATAGAAAGGAGACAATATATATCCAGTACTGAAAAATTCTCATTAAATCTTTATTCATATTTATTTTCCTAAATACTTTCTTATTTATTTTTCTAAATACTTATATACCCCGCCGTATCCCCGAATGACTGTTTTTGGAAAATGCCGTATCCCGTATCCCCGTATGTGTATCCCCGTGTTTCCGTCCCCGTATTCGTGCTTCTTAGGTGGCCAGGGTGGCCAGAGTGTGAACGGCCGCGACCCGTACGGAAGCTCAACGGATCCGGCGTTTGCAGGCACGATGATGTGCATGGGCTAGCACGTTGGGGTCCTACGGCTGCGCTGAGCACGCCTATGAGCTTAGTTGACATCGACGGGGACGAGCACGTCTACAGCGGCGAATTCAGCCCCGACGAGCATGATGGCTATAGGTGCGGCAAGTCGAGAAGGAAGAGGGGAGAGGAGGCGGAGCTCATCGGGGAGGCGCAAGGAGGCCCTGCGAGAGCTTAGTAGGAGCAGAGGTGGCCGGAGTTGAGGAAGACGTCGGCGACCCGAGGAAGAAGACGAGGTGGATCCGGTGTTGTGTGGCTCCTCGGCTCGCGCGCGTCGACGTAGAGGTAGCAGCGGATGCCGGTGGAGTGGTTGGACCAGTCGGAGGAGCACGGGGAAGGTGGTCGCCGCGGTGGTGGGCGACGAACGGCGACGGAGGCGATCGGGCGCGTGGATCTGGCGAGGGAGGGAGAGAGGTCAGAGGAAGAGGGGAGCAAGTGGGAGTGGATGGGGTTATTTTAGTGGGGGGTAGCAATGGCGCACTTTTTAGGGGTGCGCGATAAAAATTGGTATATCAATGGTGCACCATTTAGGGGTGCGCCGTAAACACCGTGATAGCAATGGCGCACCTTCTCCTGGTGCGTCATTACTAACTTTTTTTATTTTTTTGGATTTTTAGTTGCATGTAATAATTTAAGATTTGAGATAAAAAAAAGGAAAATGCAAATGGAGTGATAAAACCATTGTGCAAAGATTTAGAATTATATGACATGGTTGAAATCAAGTGATACATGTAATAATTTAGTTGCATGTAATAATTGAGCTTGCCACTGACACACACACGTGGCCAACACGTCGTGATTCGATCTTAGCTATCTTTTCACAATCTAATTGTCCTTCTTTCTCGCGGTTGAATAATTTAGCCCCAGAACCCCTTGAGTTCTTCTCTTGAATGGACGTCCTTTAGCTAGGGTGGTCCTGCTTCTTCTTGTGGTGTATGGTACTTCATCGTTGTCGTCATCTTCCATCTTCAGGTCGCCGTACTTGTCGAAGTCTTGCTTATTGGCGACTCCATCCATTCCGATGATGTTCCTTTTGCCTGTCCTCACGACAACACGACTGGGCTTTGACGGGTCGGTAATGAAGAAGCATTGGTACACTTGGGAAGCCAGTACCCATGGCTCATTTTTCATGGTGACATTTGATCCCGCGGTCTTGGATTTGGCTTCGGGTATAACCATGGTGGTGAAATACCGGTCTTCTTTTAGTACGCTCTTGGCCCATCTGACATGGAACATCGGGACCTTCTCTCTAGCGTAGCTCAGCTCCCAGATCTCCTCGATCCTTCTGTAGTATCTGTCCTTGTCGTTACCGGTGTAGGATTCCATCGTTATCCCGGAGTACTGGTAATTGCTCTTCATGTCCTTTTCCTCGCTGTAGAATGTGTAACCGTTGATATCGTATGCCTCATAGGTCATCAGGTTGTGCTCGGCGCCCTGTGACAAGGCGAATGTGAGTTTTTCTTCCGCGGAAGAATCCTCATGTAAAGGGTACGACAGAAGCTTCTCCTTGAACCAACGCGTGAAACATGAGTTGTGCTCTTTGATTATATCTCCGTCCGTCCTCTGTTGGCCTCGGTCATTGTACGTCTTCTCAATAAAGGTTTTGTGCTCTACCACCCAAGGATCAACCACATCTATGTGTTGTAGCGCGACTAGGTTTGCTCTTTCAAAGTCGGCAAGTCAACCCTTGAAGTCGATATGCATTTCGCGGAGACCCTCGTGGTGACCCCATCCAGCGAGCCTGCCGAGGTGCCTGTTGACGGGCAGACCAACAGGGTTCTTGATGCCTAGATAATTCATGTAGAAGGAGATGGACTCTTTGTTCAGAAAGCCCTTGGCTATGCTTCCATCTGGACGTGCCCTGTTGTGAACGTATCCTTTGATGACACCATTCATCCTTTCAAACAGCATCATGCTGTTCAGGAATGTCGGCCTGAGTTGGATGATATCCTCCACGATATGGACCAGCATATGCACCATAACGTCGAAGAATGCGGGCGGGAAGTACATCTCAAGCTCGCATAGTATCACCACGATCTCTTCCTGTAGCCTTCTGAGTTGCCTCATGCCAACCGACTTCCGAGAGATGACGTCGAAAAGTTGGATAGGCCAAATAGCATTTCACGGACGTGCGCGTCCATGATCCCACGGATTGCAACTGGAAGTATGTGCGTCATCAGCACGTGACAGTCGTGAGACTTCATCCCGCTGAACTTCTGCTTCGCTGAGTCTAGGTATCTGCTTATCTTTCCCGCGTAACCGTAAAGAAGTTTTACTCCTACGAGGCAAGTGAAAAACTGCTCGATCTCCTTCTGACTTAGAGTGAAGCACGCGGGAGGGCAATCACATTCGATCTTCTTGGTCTTTTTGCCTTTGCGATGACTTTTCGTGTCCTTCGCCTCATCATCATCATCATCATCATCATTAGGGCATTTTGCATGAAGCTCCTCCCTGATGCCCATTGATTGCAAGTCTGCCCTTGCTTTCGGCCCATCTTTGGTCCTCTCTGGCATGTTGAGCAGGGTACCAAGCAGACTCTCGCACACGTTCTTCGTGATATGCATGACATCAAGGCTGTGAGGCACACGAAGGATCTTCCAGTACGGCAAGTCCCAGAAAACAGACCTCGTTTTCCATACCTTCAGCAGCGGCTCTGGCGCCTTTCGCTTCTTTCCCGGCGGTGGGCACTCTTTCCAATTTTTCAACAGCTCGTCTATTTCCTCGCCACTCCTCGTACGTGGGAGTCTTCGGGTTTCAGTTTCACCATTAAACAGATCCTTGCATTTTTTCCATGCGTCATCATTGTGAAGCCACCTTCGATGACCCATGAACACAGTTTTCAAAGACCCGGGATCTCTATCTAGCTAGCGATATGTTGTGTCATCCATGCACCTGACGCATGCACAAAATCCATGGACCACCTGCCCCGCGACATATCCGTAACCGAGATAGTCATGCACCGTCGTGAGCAGTGCGGCTCTCATAGGGAAATATTGTTTCATTGCGGCGTCCCACGTATTGGCTGGCATTTTCCACAGCGTGTCTAGCTCCTCTTTCAGCAGCCCCAGATACAGATTGATGTCGTTCCCTGGTTGTTTCGGCCCTTCAATTAGCATACTCATGTGAATGTACTTCCTCTTCATGCACATCCAGGGGGGAGGTTGTACATCCACACAAACACAGGCCAGGTGCTATATGTGCTTCTCTGGCTGCCAAACGGATTGACTCCATCGATGCTCGCACCCAGCATGATGTTCCTTTTATCGTCCCCAAATTCTGGGTGTTCGAAGTTCAACGCTTGCCACTGGCTCGCATCCTTAGGGTGACTCAGCATCTTGTCTTTTTTATTTATCTCCGGATCATTTCCGTCATATTCTCGCTTCTTCTCCTCCCTATCTGCGTGCCAATGCAGGAGCTTTGCTAGCTTAAGGTCCGCAAAATACCGCTACAGATGAGGAGTGATCGGAAAGTACCACGCCACTTTTCGAGGAGCTTTCTTCCTCTTCTTGTATCGAGTGATGCCGCACACCGGATATATGGTAGACTCCGCGTGCTCGTCCCGATAAATGATGCAATCGTTCATGCACACATAGTATTTCACGTGCAGTAAATCCAGTGGACACGCAATTTTCTTCACCTCCTCAAAACTGGTCGGGCACTTGTTCCCCTTGGGAAGACGTTCGTGCCAGAATGACATGTTCTCGTCGAAGCATGCGTCGGTCATTTTGTGTTTTACCTTCATCTCCAGAGCCATGAGCATTACTTTCAGGCGGGTATCCTCGGGCCTGCATCCTTCATACAATGGATTAACCGCGTCTATCTCCAATTGATCCAGCTTGGCTTTCTCTCGGGCGGCAGCTCTTGCGTTACCCGTCTGCTTGAGAAGCAGCTCTTGAATATGAGGGTCCTGCACCCAGCCCATCGATGGTCCATCGTCGTCTGCTCCGGCATCTTTATCTTCATGATCATGCCCTTCGTCTTGATCTTCCTCATCATCATGTCCGTCATCTTCTACATGATGACTGTGTCCTGCATCTACTTCGTGATCATGTCCTGGAGATTCTTCGTCTTCTCGCCCGCCCTCGCCGCTATTGTCTTGTTGCCCTTCCTTATTTCTTGCCCGGCCCCCATGGACGAATTCATAATCATCTTCATCACCTTGCCGCCGATATCCATCCATGAAACCACGCATGAGCAGGTGGTCCTGCACCTGTCTGGAATCCGGGTGCATAAGGCTCTTCAGCTTGCATCTTCGACACGGACATCTTATCTCCGTCTCGTTCTTTTGAAGCATCTCGGCCTTCGCGGAGCTCAAAAACCTATTCATGATGCCTTCGGTCATCGTGTGGACCATGGTCACCTGCGGGGTAGAGCAAAACGATATTTTAGAACCAAAAAAAATGGCATGACTTTGCCGAAAAATAGGACCAAAAAGAATGCATGGTGCCAAATTCTCGCCGAAACGGAAATGAATCAACATTCTGACAAAATATTGGCAACTATCGCATTTCAAATACCGGTAACTGCAAACAAAAAACATATGCAACACACCACAAACATACGTAGATCTAGGCCATAAAAAGTGTGTACGTTGGAGGGAGAAAAAAGTAGATCTAGAACATAAAGAAAGCTTTCCCCTTACTTACCAATCAAAAAAAAGAAAATTTAACCACTTAATTTGGGTGAATCTATGGTGCAAATGAGGTGAGGAGGAGGAGGTGAATCTATGGTCCCGCACCTGTCTGGATATACTTCATGATGTTCTTCACCTCAGCTGGCTTACATTCATTAAGTCCCACCGATAGCCATTTTTCTAGTAGTGCCACCAGTTCATCATGAAGTATATCCGAGAACTTAATGAATGTAAGCCAGCTGAGGTGAAGAACAATCCAGTTCCCAGATCAAACGTCAAAAAACCTAGGTGGATTAGGCTACTAGAGAACTTTGCCAAGATTCGGGTCGATGGGGAGCAAACAGTGAGGGCTCCTTCAGTGCTGTTTGTGGGGATGGCGATGGAAATTACCTGGGTGCTTCAGTCATTAGATGCGCCGGCCTAACTGATCCTGCTACACTCGAGGCACTGGCCTGCCGGGAGGCCCTAGCACTTGCCCAAGATTTATCCTTGTCGCATGTTATAGTTGCCTCGGACAGCAAGGGTGTGGTGCAGGACATCAAGCTTGGTATTGGAGGGATGTATGCATCAATTGTGAAGGAGATCAGAGTGACGATGGATCTCTTTCAACAATGTACCGTCATCTTCGAAGGACGGGAAACCAATCAAGAGGCACATAGCCTTGCTAAGCACACTTTTGATCTGGATTCGGGGCGCCATGTGTGGCTCTTAAACCCCCCAGATCTATCTTGTATCTCTATGAACATTAATCAATAAAGCAAGTGTGTTTAGACTTAAAAAAACAACAATAGTGGTGCATGGATTGCTAAAGGAAGGCAGTTGTGCATGGACACATAGAGGCTGCGGACGGACGACGCCCGGTAGCCGGCGGCCAACGGCGGCGGACACAGTGGCCATGGTTATGTGTGAGAATGAGCTAGACAAGTTGTCTATACTTTCTTGAGTAAAATAGTGAGAAAAGAAAGCCATACATGGATCAAAAGAGCTAGGATCACCGTGCGTAGTGCCAAGGCCGATCCAGCCTCACGCGTGTAAAGCTTCCTCGTGCAACTTTTTTCTTGTGCGTCCAAAAACGGTCCTTATAGCCCAAGTCTAGCAACATGCAAACATCCACCGCCTCTCTAAAGCCATGTTTCTATGCATTGCTCCGTTATGCCATGCCCTCGTGTTCTTCTGGACATAGAACCTCATTGAAATCCCCTATGCAAAGCCAGGAGAGAGGACTTGAACTGCTGATGTCTTTTAACACATTGCAAGTTTGACTTAGGTGTGTTTGGGACTCACCATAGACACATGTTAATCTTCATTTTTCTCTACCCGGTTCATCTACTTCAAAATCAATATGATAAGAGAAGTAACCCAAAAACTCAAGCTTTATTGGGGTGTTCCAGAATACACGGATGCCACCACTTCTACCATGGCTATCAGTAACATAACAATTATCAAAACATAACATATCGGCTAAACCCTCAACTCTATTTCTACTAGTTTGAGTTTTCGTGATGCATAGAATTGAGGGGGAGCTTCCCCGCAATGTCATGGAGTTCCCGAATTGTCGCGGCGCCACCCACTCCGTGACAATTCCAATTTAAAAGACTCATTGCACCTAGCGCAACTCCGCACGGGAGTCCGCCAAATTGGCATAAATGACTCCGCACGGAAGGCTTTCAATGCGGTGCAAATCTTCCACCCATAGCTTGAGTGTACGCAACCGTTCGACGCTGATCTAGCATCCATCTGACTCACTTTTTGCCCTGCTCCTTCCACACAAAGATGCCACACTCTTCATGGCCATGGCCCATGAATCCACACACTTGACAAAAGAAAGGATTTTTTTCGTACTTGACTACCAACATGTGTGTGCCTTTTCCTTTTACCGTCAGCAGAGTGAATCAATTTAGCATTTGGTAGTTAAAACCCTTGCCCGCACACGAACATAATCATGCTCGTAGTAGAGGGTAGGATGGAGTAGCACCGCTCTAACTTTACCAATCCTGCGAGCAAGCTGGTTCACCACCAGTTCCAGGCATAACAGGTTCAGACCTTGTGGATCTTAGCCCACACATGTAAGCCATCCAACACCATCAACTCTGGGTCCGTCTTGTCGTCGTAGTATTCGATGATCGCTCGGAACCCCTGAAGAGCCAAGGTCCATCATGGATGATCTTCCTCCAACCCCAAGGCAGAATAGTTGGAAGATAAACACGTTCTCACTGGCCTCTCGGAGCTTTGGCGTTTGGGCCAAACCCCAAATAAATTTCATGTTATCGAAGGACGTCGTCGAGCTGAAAGGTCTGTGTGTGACCGACGATTGCCATCCATTTAGCCTCCGCCTCGAATTTCTTATCATCCATCGTCCCGATCATCACATCATCCAACTCCTCATCAAGCCATTCCAACTCTTAAGCATCCCGTCCAGATCAATCTCTTCTTTCTTCCCAGACTTCTTCGACATAGATCCCATCTCCGCCGCCATGACGACAAGGATTTAGGGTTGTGTGCCCCAGGCCCTCTGTGTCTCCCTCGTCGTCTCCTGAAGGACGACAATTCGGTATGGGGGGGGGGGGCAGCAATCCTCCCAGCGATCAAGAATCACCTGCGGTGTCACTGCTAACCCTAAATGAGAGGGTGTTTTAGCAATCGGCAGGAATCAAACACCTAACCCTAAGGCAAGGCATGCTAAAGGCCCAATAACAAACTAGGCTAATAATTGTTTGTGATTTATCAATGGTTACATCTGATACTATGTGTATTCATTTGATGTGAGGTAAAAAATTTAAAAATCACCTTAAAATATCCCTGTTTTTTGTCGCAAATGAACCGATAAACCGGCGGTCCGACAAGTAAAAACCTGAACCACCTCACCAATTTGATTGCCGGTTCAGATTTTTATAAACTATGCTCGCATCTGCAGGTAGGTGCATCCATCTCATCAGATCACCCCGACAAAGCTTAGGCGTCCATCTATACGCTCCGATCTTGCCAGCCAAGCCAACATGCACGCACGCGGCGTGTCGGTCAGCAGGCAGAGGAGGAGGGCGCGTCTCACCAAACGCAGCGGCCCAGCAGGAGTAGCTACGACGTCAAGCCCAACCCCAACCAATCCACCATATATCGAGCTGAGTGACACCTGAACAAAATGAAGATGGGAAGAATGCCGTCCGCGCGTCGCGTCTCACCGGAACGACGCGACGGCTCGAGTTATGCCACCAATTAACACAGAGCCTTTGCTACTCGACGTATCCCTTTCATGGTTAGCTTTAGCGTCCCACATGATTGTGTCCTTCCGTAATGGCTTTCAAAAATTGGATTTGAGGAAATAAACGTGTCTTTGGGAAAAGGCATATCTTTATACTGCCTCCCACAACCACCATGCTTGTAGCATGGGCATTTTCTTATGTTCCTTTTTTGTAACTAAAACACAATAATTTTGTGAGAAGTTTTGTATGAACTACACGATTCAATTCATCTATACCAATATAAAAAGACCCAAAGGGGCAGATCCAACAAATCCGGCCGTCAAATCAGGTCAATCCACCGACTAAGCCTACTCCAATGGTGAGCGCTAAACACGTTTAGTGTGAAGTTAATATCATATCAAATATTAATACCAATACTAATCACATAATTAATACGCAAATAATATCCTACCTAATATTTACGTGTAATTAATATATTGCCTAATATTGATGTGCATTGCATGTACATATTTACTAGTGTGAGAAAGGAGACGTTCTTATGTTTCATACCTATGCAAAATCATCAATTTTTTTTATTAGTGCATGCGACTCAAAGAGACCACTATAATGGTTCCGATCGGCTTCAGATAGTTTCTCTCGCCTAATTTCTCCCACCCCCTCGCCCGCGAGTGCCACTCTAGCATTGCATCCTGGGTTGGGAGAGGGGGGGCTTTGTGCTTTGTGATTTTGGGTTTGGTTTCTAGGCAGAGGCATGATGGGGGTGGAGATATCGTTGAGTCCCTTTGGCTCCTTTCCCGTCATAATGGTGTGTCTTTGGCGTCGGCATGGAGCCATTAAGGGTTTGTTCTGATGGGTCTGGTCGACTAGATCTTGTGTGTTCCTACTACAGCCACCTGCTATCTTCATCATGCCTACCAAGCTCGGAGCATGTCACTGGTCGATGTGTCAACAATGAAGCCTTTGTATTGGCGTTGTAAGCAAGTTTCTAAAACAAACCTCTTGGAGGCGATTCAGACCTGTGTGGACTATGGCCTAAGATAAAGGTAGCTTGGTTCTCGTTTGTATTATGCCTGTATTCGATTGTTATGGTTTTTTTCTGTGTCAATGAACATCACATATGTTCCTGAAAAAGAGATCCGCTTTTCGCCTACATGGCGAAATGATCCACCTTGCTATATCCAAGACCCTTGAGTTAAGGGCTAAAAGTTTGAAATAGAGGGTTGTTGAGAAGATAGACATCTAACATGTTAGGCAATCTTCGAAAAAACAGTTAAAAAGATGATGAGATAATTTACGATGAAGTCTCAATATAGTACTTAGTATATTCTAATTCCTCCAACTTCCATCCTATTCGACTAGCATGTGTCCGATATCTTCACTCCACACGTTACTTTCATAAATTATCACCCTGAAGAGCGAACAAATAGTCTGTTTGTTAAGCCATAAACGTATAAACAGATGAATTTATATCTAACTATCCCCTAAACGTATAAACTCTTTCCACTCTCCAATTTACCTTTAACCAAACAAGCTGCGGGTTTAATTGGATCCCGCCGTCCGATCTAAATCGAATGGCTTAGACTAAGCTACGAGTCCCTACTATCCTCACCGTCTTCTTCCCCTCGACGGCGCCCGTGACAGGGAAGGGAACACGCACCCGCGAATGCCACGCCCGTTTGCTCCTCGCTTCCGCCTCACTCAAACGGCTTCTTCCCTCCTATAAACCCATATCAGCACCAACCGCTCCAATGGCGGAATTCCCCAAGCCCGCGCCACCGCCCACCTCCGCCGAACCCGAGCTCCCCGCGCCCCGCCGCACCCACTGACCCAACCCACGCCGCGCCGCGCGCCGTGCCCTAGATCGGGAGATCGGGGGGAGAAGAAGGACCCGCTCGCCTCGGCAGACCGCCCCGCGGCGCGATGGTGGAGACGTCGGGCGGGAGGTGGAGGCTGCACCTCCACGGCCAGCGGCGGAGCGCGGCCGCCTTCCTGGCCGCCAACAAGACCCTGCTCGCCGCCGTGTGGGTCGCCGGGTTCGCGCTCGTCTTCCTGTGGCAGAGCGCCTCCGTGTTCGTCGCCGGGGGCGGGGGCGGGCCCCGCCCGGCGCCCGCGCCGTCGCGCCCGGCGCCGCGGCTGCGCCCGATGGCGTACAACCTGACCGACTTCGGGGGCGTCGGGGACGGGCGGGCGGTGAACACCCGGGCCTTCGAGCGCGCCGTCGAGACCATCTCGGCGTTCGCGGACAGCGGCGGGGCGCAGCTCAATGTGCCGCCCGGCCGCTGGCTCACGGGCCCCTTCAACCTCACCAGCCACATGACGCTGTTCCTCGCCGAGGGCGCCGAGATCCTCGGCATTACGGTGAGCTTTACTTACAACCGGAGCAATGGGTTTAGTTTTTCAAGTGCTATTGAATTGTGGCGTGGATCATGGGTGGCTAACGCTTATAGTTGAATTAATTCCCTTTGACGACCAATGGTAAAAATAGAAGGATTGTTGTTGTGTGATGTGTCGCTAGGACTGAAGATTGAAGTGACACCAGTGTTCAGAGTTTTCCCATTTTGGAAAATGGGTGGGTAATAATTGCACAATGTGATTACCACATTGTCTGTTTAATTCCAACTTCCGCACTATCTTTCTTTAAGCTCGGCGAAACATTGCTGTTTATCTCAAGCAAACATTTAGAATGTGTTCAGAGTTGGGTGGGTTGTGGTATGGTTTGAACTATCACTCTTAGCTCTCTGAATCTCTGACTCTAGCTTGGTATCATGCACAGATTTGAGATTAGCAGGTGTATATAGCTGGGGTTCTGATATTTTTCTGGACAGGACGAGAAAGTTTGGCCGTTGATGCCAGCACTGCCATCTTATGGGTATGGGAGGGAGCGCAAAGGACCTCGTTTCGGGAGTCTAATTCATGGACAGAATTTGAAAGATGTTGTCATTACAGGTTTGCCTTTTATCTAAGTAAGCTGTCAATATCAACTTGTCAAGCTGTGTAATCTACAACACCCTATCATGGATTTATTGGTTAGCTATGAAGCAACATGCGTGAGAGAAGTGCATAATGTGCATATTAAGCAATCTAGTGATGGTAACAGTATACCAGCATGCCTGACTGTTTGAATAACGCAAAGCAACTGCTTGACCTGTTTAATCCCCTAATCTGAATGTACTTGATTTCGGTATGCATGCTTTCATGTCCCGCTTATTTGTCAAAAGTAGAACATTATATCCATAGCTTGAATAGCATATTTTCTAGTGATTTTTAAATGAGTAAATACTGAATAGGCAAGTTCACTGAAACAGCAGTACCTGCAGTTTGGTGGTTTCATTATGCATTTGGTTCTCAGTTGTATACTAAATTACTAACAGAAAATGATGGTATTGCCATGTTCATGCTTCATTGGATGGTAGCTATTTAACTATCACGATCTTCCTTCTTTTCACTGTCCTAAATAGGATACAATGGTAGCATAAATGGCCAGGGTGAAGTTTGGTGGTTGAAGCATCGCAGAAGAATGCTGAAGAACACAAGGCCTCCACTTGTACAACTGATGTGGTCTATGGACATTGTTATTACAAATATAACGTTGCGGAATTCACCTTTCTGGCACTTCCACCCATATGACTGCACGAATGTTACTGTTTCAGATGTTACAATCTTAGCTCCTATTTCTGGTGCTCCAAACACAGATGGCATAGATCCAGGTATTCATCCTGCAACTATTTTTAATGACCTCCAGTATAACCTATATTTCTTTTTGCAATGTTCAGGCGTTACGTCAAGCATCTGCATATTTGTAGCATTAACTATCTGCTAATGATTCTTATCATCTGAGATCAATTCTTATCTTAATAACAGACCTTGCTGATCATAAACCATATGTAGGTATCTTCAGCTGACATATGTTTATGAGTTGTGCAGATTCTTGTGAGGATGTCCTAATTGAGAATTGCTACATATCTGTTGGTGATGATGCAATTGCTATAAAGAGCGGGTGGGATCAATATGGGATTGCATATGGGCGGCCGTCTTCTAACATCTTAATACGCAATGTGACAGTCCGATCTTTGGTTAGGTATATATTGCTTTTTAAACAATATTTATTTGCATGAGCCTTTTATTTCAATTCCGGTGCTCAAGACAAAGCAATTGTTTTAGACCAGGATGCGCTTTCACATTCCTTTGCATAGAATGTGAAGTATAAAAGTGAAGCTCACACTTTTTTTCTTGCCTGTGTGCAGTGCTGGAATTTCAATTGGCAGTGAGATGTCTGGTGGAGTTGCAAATGTTACGGTGGAGAATGTACGCATCTGGGATTCAAGGCGAGGCGTGAGAATAAAGACTGCGATAGGAAGAGGAGGCTACATCCGCAATATCTCCTACAGCAACATAACATTCGACAATGTTCGTGCTGCAATTGTGATAAAGGTTGACTACAATGAGCATGCTGATGATGGGTATGACAGAAATGCCTTCCCAGATATTACAGGCATATCATTCAGAAAAATACATGGGTGGGGTGTTCGTGTGCCTGTCCGTGCTCATGGCAGCAATTATATCCCCATCAAGGATATCACCTTTCAAGACATGTCAGTAGGCATCAGCTACAAGAAGAAGCATATATTCCAATGCTCCTACATAGAAGGGCGTGTTATCGGGTCAGTGTTTCCAAAACCATGTGAGAATTTGGACGTGTACGATGAGCAAGGGCAGCTTGTCAAGCGTGGGGCAGTGCTCAACAGCACAGAAGTTGATTATGATATATGAGACACATACAGTATATCACTGATAGATTTTCAATAGTGTAAATTAGGTACTATCATTTTTATATTTTAATCTTTTGCCTTTTTGTTGTAGAACTGTAAATACAGAGGAGATTCTCTTCTTCATAGGTTTGCCTACATTGGCTCGTTTGTATCTCACCAATTATTTGGCTACCATTGACATTTTGTTCTTGCAAAAGGTGGGAAACCTTGTGATCTTGCAATGTTTTGGCCTTAATTTCTGGTCTCTATTGGGCTAGACTTAGACTTCTTTGATAAAGTCTACTTCACAGTCACAGGAACAACCGCTTAATCTTGCGGGTGTCAATGTGGTGCCAATTTTTCTTATAGCAACTAGTTCGGACCTTCCTTGCATGTCCATTTTCAACTAGGAGGAAGTTGCAGAAGGTATAATTATTCATAAGTTGCATTTTGGGATCTCATTGCTAATGGCATGGTCATTTCATAAACTTATCTGCCAACATATTCTGGATAGTGGAAGCCGCAAGGCAACATGACAGGAAAATCAGGGAAGGCAGATAAAGCGAAAGCCGTGATAAAGAGGAAGTCAATCTGAAGCAGAACTGGAACCGGGGAAGTAATCTCGCGCTCTCCCAGCCAGGTGATTCACTCATTCCATCATGTGCTTTTCTAATCAGAGGTTATAACCATTCCGTCAGCCGCAAATTTGTTCCGATCTCCACAAATGCACGTTTTTACTGTTCCACGGAAGAGAAAAGAGCGCCCATAGCGAGAAATCCGGGGTTTCTGTGGCTCCGAGGATCGTAGGCATTCTGTAGCCAGTGGATGGGGTTTCAGATAGCTGGGGCTTTTCTTCTTTGCCATAGAACAGATAAGATCCTCCTCCATGGCTATCGCTGTTGTTGGATGCCACACATCAACAACCACTTGACGTTCACAGACATGTGCTCTTATTTTTCTATTGTGTTGTCACTATTGCCATGATGATCATTGCGTCCTCTTGTTTACTTGTGCAGCCTACTGACTTGGTCTCTGGATCAATTACTGCCTCATGCTCGACAACTGAAAGTAAGTGCGAAGTGGAATCTAATACAGTGTGTGTTCTTGATCGACACTTACTCTTTTTTATATGAATATATGTTAAGTCACAGTGAGAAAATCTTAAATACTAAGAAGAAGTAAAAGAGTCCACGACAAACCTAATAATAGTATAATATCATATTCACTTGACCAATCTAAATAATTTATTTCACCTTATATATACTGATTGTAGGAGTCAAAGTTAGAACAGTTTCATGGTCCACAGTTTCTGAAAAACACCGCGTATGTTTTTGCTGGAGTTAGTAGTTGACTTCTAGATGCATCCTCTTGATCCTGAACGGACCATGAAGCCACCCAAGATTTGCAGCGTGGCGAGGAGGAGCAGAGACACCACATTGTTAGCAATTAACACAAGCATGTTGTGCAGAGGCAGAAGGGAAGTCATATTTGCGGGGTTGGTCTTTGCCCATTCATGCATATGTGTGTGCCCGTGGTCCAGACAGGAGGGAATCGATACTATATACTACTCCTATCTATCTAGCAGATCTGAACACGTGCCTTTCGAATCTTCTGCTACTTATGTTTTGCTCCTGCGCGTTAGCCAAGTGTCACAGTCACACCCAGGAGAAAACAATGTAGTACTTGCCTGATTATCAGCTAGAATATACAAGGGGAGGAACCCCAGAAGAATGTGCAGCTAGCTCCCACATGTTAAGCACTGTTTGTGAGCAGTTGCTTTCCAGATTCCACTTGGTTCCATGCGAAGTTGCTAATCATTTTGCCATGGATCAGGGCAAGAACATTCTCTGGCAGTGACCCCCCTCATCATTGTTTAGGGTTTTGAGAACATGCTGCTCCCCTTAGTTAGGGTTTAGGATATGTGGGTCCTCCTGGCCAGATGCGAGAGCGGCATGTCTTGAAACTCAGCTTATGTCTGCATCGCATTTTAGAAATTTTCATATTACTTAATCTTGCTATTTGTTAAGCTGATGACCAGACTATACATGTTGGACTGGGGTAATGTTGCGCCACCATTGTTAATCAGGGGTAACCAACTAACCATGTGTGCCTAAAGAGGTAGTAGAACCCCCACCCAACGGCCCTGCTGCTGCATACACGCACACCACTCACGTGGGTGATAAATATCCTATCCGCACTGTCCAGTGCAATCAAAAGTGCATTTGGGGTTGGTTGATATCCAAAGGACAAAAGTACAGCAGAGAAGAAGATTCAACCAATTCCCTTTTATAGAGAGATCAACCTGTAGCATTAGTCTATAAATTCCTATCGCTACAGAATTATCCATGGTCTATTGTGCATGTGTCCCTGGCTACAGAATTTCATATATTCTGCAGAGATGCTAACATGTACTATGAACTTCTAAGTTTGTAATTCCCCTGCTGGTGCTGCTTCAGGAAATTTAAGGCTTGTTTGGTGCATGAGACTTATTATTCCCTCCTATCCATATTAGTTGTCGCTGATTTAGCTATATTTTCATCAGTTAAGTGATAACCTCTTCCAGTTGGTTCATGTTAACTAATCATTTTTGCCATGTATCAGGCATGACGTGCTGTACCGGTGATTCCCCTATATTGTTGACTTTTCAGAATATGCGGCTCCCATCAGTTGAGTTCCTCGTCTCGCTGACACGTGGGCCCGGCCAGACATGAGAGCGGCATGTTCTGAAGGTCAGCTTACATGACTGGCATATGTTTTGGACAACACTTATTTATCCTGCCACTGTTGTTTGATAAGCTGATGATGACCCACACTATATGCATGTTGAACTGGAGTGATGTTGTGTTCACTATTATTAATCAGGGCAACCAACCATGCATGTAGCTAGAGGTTAGAGGAGTAGTGTAGGACCCCACCCAAAGGCCATACACGCACGCCGCCCACGTGGATTATATCCGCAGTATCAAGTGCAGTGCAGAGTGTTGGTTGCCAAGCCAACCGAAGGACAAAAGTACAGTACTGAAGAAGATTCAACTCATTATTCTATAGAGAGATCGACCTTCAATATTATAATCCCCCTAAAGAAAAGGAAAATTGAAGTTTTCCTTTCCTGCCTCCAGGGTTCAGCCACTACACATGGAGTTCTGCGTGGGCCCTTTGCTACAAAAATTCACAAATTCGGCAGAAATACTGCCATGGATGAACTTCAGCTTGTTTGTACTCTCTCCATTCCTAAATATATATTTTTTTAGAGATTTCAATACAGACTACAGAGGGAGCAAAATGAGTGAATCTAAACTCTAAAGTATGTCTATATAAGTCGGTATGTAGTCTATATTAAAATCTCTAAAATGACTTATATTTAGGAACAGAGGAAGTAATATGTGTGCTGCTTTTTGTGTGTGGGAAAAAGCACATGCTTCTGATGATCTATCTGAGGCTGGTTTGGTGCTATTAACTTATTTACATTTTTGCAACATTTTTCAGGACTAGAAGTTGTGGCCGATGGAAAAAAATATATATGTAGTGTGCTCATCACGCGCTATGCCATCTTCAATTCATTTCGTTATCGCGCGTACCGTGTACGATGGGGAGTGCGTCGACAACCCGATCTTAATCGTGTATGCTCCCCGTACTAGGATCCGAACCGAGTTGTTGCTTGGATGGTGACACTAGACATGGTTTGCACTCCTTCCCCCACCATGCAAGAGTCGAACAAAGATGCTCTACCCTGTGTCATATCAAGCTCCCATTATTCTTCCCGCCGGTGTGAGCAGCACAACGGGCCACAGGGCAAGAAAACGATATTTGATTCGTATTCAGGATTCTCACCGTGGTAATTAAGCCATCTCAAAGGGTGTAAAATTTCTCAAAACACCAATTTACTACTACCTTTGATTCATAATAAGTGTCACAATTTTGAACTAACCTCAGTTTAAAACTGCGATACCTATTTTGGAAGTAATTGTCTGATAGATGCTGCATCTAGTGGAAGGCAATCGCGACAACTCAACAGCTAGTGCGCGCGCGTCCTTTTCGGCCCTCAGTTGAACTGTTGCCGGACACAGAAACCGGACCCAGATTAGACATATATATAGGTGTCACAAACACACAGTGCATTGTATACTCGGATCTTGCTAGTTTTCGGCACATGCTTGAAAACGACGCCCCGTGTTGTCTACCATCGCAAGTTGCCCATGAATATGCACCTAGCTAGGGCATGTGTGGTGTGGTGTGCATCTGATCTACAGTAGCCCTTTTTCTTTATTATTCCAGCGTCTGGTTTGCACATGGAATTGAGTGTGTGCATCTCATGCAGCTACACTTGAATATCCGTGCATATATGTTGATCAATCAGAGCGAATTTTTTTGTACCAGACAAAGCATCCTTGACTTTTCTTTTCGCGAGATCGTCGTCGATCGTCTGAAGAAAAGTAGGCAGCAGTGCACTAGTATGTTGTTTCACCTGGCTGCGAGAGATTGTAACGTTTATTCTGCTTTATCTAGCTCAGGTTGCTATTTCTTCCAGCCTAGCTAGTAATTGTTTCTTCCCTCCTTGTGTTGGAGTACTACTTGTGTAAACCATCGGAACATTGTTGCTCTGTGATAATTAAGTAAAATAGACATCGCAAAAAATGCTGAACGTGCTGTTTGAAAAGCTTGGGTACGTGGGTCCATCTATTTTGATGTCTAAAATGGTACTAGCAGCAGTCTGATCTAATCTCGGTTGCCTTCTTCTCTAGAGTCTAGACAACTCAACGCGAAAACATAGGACGGCTCATGATGTTGACTTACACAAGGGACTTGGATGTAGCGAGTTGTTTGCGATATTTGAAAGGTTGTGGATAGGTTTCAGTCCATTAAAACTTAACCAAGTCTCAGTCAAGTGATTTACTAGTATATAAGAAGAAAAAAGGAAAAACTGGAAACAAAAATTTTAGTACGAACCATGCAAGATCAAAGGAATATAGCATCGACAGAGACATAACGAAGTCTCAGTCGAGTGAGACTTAGCAGAACTGTATTTGAAATGAACTGTAACCTTGTAGTACATCCATATACATTTTCTTCTTCTTTTTAAGCGCCATACAAATTCTCTGTTTCACTTTTGCATTTTCCGTTTGCAAGATACAAATAAGACAGGGAAAAAACCCGTCTATAGGCAGTGTTAAAACTAGCAATGCAAATGTAATACTCTTTGCAATGCACCTGTTGAAATTTTGCACGTTTAGGTTAACTGCAGCAGTGACAGTATGTTAACTATAGTATTATATACTATGAAGTACAGACCTGTAAAAAGAAGAAGAAAACTAGTATCTGAAGTATGAGTCTCGGGAGTCAAAGCTCCACAGGGAAGCGCTGGCGCCATGGCCACACTCCTCCATGTCCTCGTCGCCCTGCGTCGGCGGCGGCGTCACCTGCAGGAAGTCGTACGCATTGCTGCCCCAGCCGGCCGTCGGCGAGAAGAGCGGCGGCTGGTGCGCCATGACCGAGCGCCAGTCGATGCTGCCGTCCGGCGCGGCCGCCACCTCGCCGCCGAAAATGTCCATGGCGCCATTCTCATGCTGCGGCCACGACGGCTGCGTCACGGGCCACTGCTCCATCGACAGCGCGGCCGGCGCCCGCGAGAAGCAGTCGTCGGCCACGTCCATGAGCGCGGCGGCCGCCTCCCGGGCCGAGACTGTGGCGCGGTTGGCGTGGGAGAGCGCGGCCGCCTGCACCTCCTGCGGGTCGACGCTGTGGCGGCACGGCGGCGGCGGCGAGTCCGGGAAGTTGAGGTCGGCGCCGGCGGCCCCGGGCCCGCGGAGGCAGACGAAGGCGGCGTCGAAGGCGCGCGCGGCCTTCTCGGGCGCGTCGTAGGAGCCCAGCCAGATGCGCTCCCGGCTGTTGGGCAGCCGGATCTCCGACACCCACTTGCCCCACTTGCGCCGCCGCACGCCCTTGTACTTCCTGCCCCCGCCGCCCTCCGCCTCCGGCGACGCGGCCCCGCTCGCCGGCGACGACGTCGACATGCCGCCGGTCAGCTAGCAGCTCAGCTGGTGGCCGGGAGAAGCTAGCTAGTAGTCGTCGTCGTCGCCGATGGAAGCTTGCTCGTGCTGCTGCCGCTGTACGTCGGTCGAAGGGTTAGACGCTGGCTGGCTGCGTTGCCGATGGAGCTGAGCTGATGGTGCTGGCGCGCGGCCGCTTTATACCGTCGCCGGGGTCGCGCGCGGCGCGTTGACTCGCGGGAAATGGCGCGTCGGACGGGGACGTGCATGGTCCTGGCCACGTGGCGAGTCGTAGGGCCAGCTAGCACGGGATCGATCGCTTTGGCCAACGCGTGCAGATCCCGGGTGTGGCTGCTCGGTGGGGCCGCAGTCGGTCGTCGTCTTCCTGTCCTAATTGGGGCCTCTTTGGTTCTAGAGACATGTACTAAAATGTACGGCAAAAAATGTGACGTATAAATACCAGCTACTTATTGAAGGTTTAGGGAGGATCATTGCTGACGCCGAGAGACAATTGGGTTGACTCTCCGTGGCTCTGCAAAAAAGTCAATCAAAGATCTACAGTGCTTATACTATAGAATAATAAGGCATGAGGATCAAAGTCCAAATTTGATGACACGTGTGAATAGTATATTTTTAAGTGGAAGCCAGTGCGGTCCCATCGATAGCAGGACTCCTACGGTGAGTTTGCTACTCTTGAAACTCATCGTATTACTAGGTATTTCCAAAACAAAAAAACAACTTGATATCTTTGTACAGTACTTTATTATCACGTAGTGCTATCAACTCTCCACTTGATAGAAAACCCACCATGCATGATATTTTTGTGCTGGTGCATGTTTAGAATGCTAGAGTTGTTCCTTCGTAAAGAAAACGGTAGAGTTGTTCCAAATTATTTCGACTTATAAAAATCTATATTGCAAAATATTTTTTTAAGGGTTAATTATCCTTTTGCCCTCAGTGGTGTCCATGTGCTCAGTTTTGCCCTCAGATGCGAATTGTCCTCAGTTTTGCCCCTAATCCGAGCACAGCAACTACGACGAGGCCAAACGGCCATATTTGAGTCCATTCCGTCCGCCGGCGTTAGTAGTTGTGGGTCCAGAGCTTACATGTGGGACCGCGTGGACGTGGGTCCGGAGCTGACATGTAGGCCCCTGCAACTAAATCCCCAAATCATTCTAGCTCACACCCATCCGCCCGGCCGGCTGTCCTGCGCCGCCGCCGCCGCCACCTGCGCCGCGGCCAGCACCTGCCCCGCCACCAGTTGCACGGCCTGCTCCGCCGCTACCTCCCTGCGCCTACGCTCCACGGCTCATTGTGACGCCCACCACCTTCCTGCGACGCCACGGGTGGGGCGCCCGCCACCTGCTCGATTCGCGGCGCGGCCTCCTTCCGTGCGCCCGGCCGGAGCGCTCAAAGGTGGGGGGCTGCTGGAGCTATTTGAACTAGGAGGAAGAACCCTAGGGCGAAATGGTGAGCAGCGGCGACCCCGGAGTATTTGGCGAGGCAGGCATCGGGCCGGAGATCCGCCGCGTCCACGACTGGGTTCCCGAGGGGTAAGTCTCGCCTCTTGTTTAGATTGAGCTTAGTTGTGCATTTGAACACTCGATTCGAGTAGGTTTGCCCAATTAGTGTGCTGATTGCGTCTCTGTTTTTCGCCGGTTAGGATGGAGTTGCGGTTTGCTTTCATGGTGCACATTAGAAGGGACCGGTACATGTTCGATGCAAAGGATAAGAAGAAATACCAAGGAGGTTTTGATTATCGGTTGCCAATGGCTAGTAATTGGAGTTTCAGACAATTTGGGGAGGTAATTTGTAGCCAATATCCTTGGGGTTTGCTTGATGAAGTGGTATACAAATACTATGATGGGGAAAAGAATTGGGTGACAGTTAGTAATGATGAAGAGCTAGCTACCATGTTTGTTAGGCATAAAGAGAAAGATAATTTTCATGTGAGGCTGCAAGTTGATGTGCTTGAGCAGGCATTTGGACCTAGGATGGCGGGTGCAACATCTCGGGGAGAATCAAGTCGTCGTAATGGCATCTCTAGCCAGAACAGTTCAGTTGGTGCACGGCGACGTGGTGGCTCGACAAGTGTGGGCAACAGCAGTAGGGTCCCCCTTGAAGTGGAGCCTGATGGCTACAATTCTGGGGTTGATGAAGAGAAGTTATATTCTGATGTTATTCAGAATTTACGACGGGCACCTCGGGCTGAAAACCAAGATGAGGCTCACAATGCAGTCCGTGTGGATGATGACGCGATGGGTGAGGACGAAGACCTTGCAGCTGTTGAATGGGACCCTTTGAACCCTCAAATGGAAGAAGGTACAGTTTTTGCATCCATGAATGAGTGTAGAAATGCACTTGTGACATACTGCATCAAGGTAGAACGTACTTTCAAAGTTGACAAGAGCGATCAAGTACGTTACAGAGTGCACTGTCCGACTGAGGGTTGTCCATGGAGGCTGCTTGCAGCTAAAATGCGGAATAGCACTAATGTTCAGGTCAAAGTGAATCCTTTTAAGCACACATGCCAGGAATCAACCCTTAGGAAGGATACAATCAGTAGAGCCAAGTCAAGATGGGTGGCAGAAGAAGTAAAAAAGTGGGTGAAAGAAAACCAGCAAGTGGGTCCAAAGGAATTGCAGAAGAACATCAAAGATAAGTTCAAGATAGATTTACCATACATGAGGTTGTTCAATGGTAAACAACATGCTATGGATTCTATTTATGGTAACTGGCAGGAAAGTTTTCAATTGTTGTATTCATTCAAAGGTGAAGTGGAGAGGACAAGCCCAGGTAGTATTGTAGATATTGATCACCACACCGTGGAGTACACATTCAGGGGAGTGACAAAGACCAAGGAATGCTTTAGAAGGGTTTTTGTCTGCTTTGAGGCTTGTCGCCGGGGTTTTTTGGCAGGCTGCAGGCCTTATTTGGCTATTGATGCCACTTTTCTCACAGGAAGGTTTAAAGGACAGTTAGTAGCAGCTTGTGCAGTTGATGCACATAGTTTTGTATTTCCAGTTGCCTATGGTGTGCTGGAGACAGAGTCTGAGGAGAGCTGGACTTGGTTTTTGCATAATCTCCGCCGGGCTATTGCACATCCCAATGGGTTGGTCATTCATACAGATGCCTGCAAAGGTTTAGAAGTGGCCGTGGACAATGTGTTCCCTGGAGTAGAGCATAGGGAATGCATGCGTCACCTTGCTGCAAATTTCATGAAGAAATTCAAAGGAAAGGTGTATACCGACAATTTATGGCCAGCATCTTTGACATGCAGTGTGAAGAAGCACAACTACCACTTGAGGCAGTTATACATGAATCCCAAAGTGAAAGAATACTTGGAAACACACCACTCCAAGTTATGGGCCAGAAGCCAATTCAGTGAAGTGAGCAAAGTTGACTATGTGCACAATAATCTAGCAGAGTCTTTCAACTCAACGATCCGGAAACTAAAGGGTCATTATGTGGTGGATTTGCTTGACAGGATAAGGATAGAATACATGCAGAAATTTCATTATCGTGCAGGAATAGCCGAGGCAAAATTCATGGGCCACATTATCATCCCTGCCGTGATGAATGAACTGAAGCAGAAGACAATAGGCTTGGAAATGAACATGACGCTTTGCTCGGGTACCACAGCAGAGATATCATATTTGGATAAAGAGAAGAGGGAATGGAGATATCCAGTGGATTTAGAAGCTAGAACTTGCAGTTGTAGGCAATGGCAGATAACTGGGTTGCCATGCATTCATGCCTTGTTTTTCATCACTTCTCTCCCAGGTCCAGCAGGGAACATACAGCAGTATGTGCATGATTACTACTCTGTTGCAAGGTTCAAAGCCACATATGCTTATGCCTTGCCTGCTATGGAGGGAAAACAACAATGGGACATGGTGGACCCTGGATTCAAGCTTTGCGCTCCAGTTCTGAAGAGAGCAGCAGGTAGACCAAGGAAGAGTCGAATAAGACCTCGCAGCGAAGGAGCTGGACTTGGAGCGAGGAAGCGTAAGTGCACAAGATGTGGTGGGTCTGGTCATTTCGGTAAGTATTGTGATAACACAGTAGATCCAGCGTTCGGAGAGAGTTTCGATGAAGGCTTCGATGAAAATGTTGGTCAGCAGCCGGTTGCCTCAACAGATGATGAAAATGTTGGTCAACAGCCGGTTGCCTCAACAGATGATGAAAATGATGGTCAACAGCCGGTTGCATCAGATGAGGATTTTGACGAGGTTCCAAATGATGATGGTCAACAGCCGCATGATTTTGACGATGATCCAAAATATCCTCCAAATAATGATTCAAGTGAGGCTCCAAATGGTGATCCAAGTGAGGCTCTAAATGGTGATCATGGTGATCCAAGTGAGGCTCCAAATGATGATCCAAGTGAGGCTCCAAATGGTGACCAACCTTCTGTTGTTGTGAGTTCTGCTAGGTATGTAAATCTTGCAAGGGTCAAATACTACTGTACATCTATCACTTGACACGATCTCATTACCGTTTATGTTTGGACCCTTTATGTTTTGCACAGCTCTATGGTAGGTTTGAAGAAGACGCGCAAGGTACCGACAACCAAGAGAAGAAGAGAAGAAACAATGAGCACAAGGTGCACGAGGAGCAAAGTGATGGCAAGAAGCTCAAGGAACAGACAGAAGCCCCAACGCTATCTATGAACAATTATGAAACATTATGAATAAGGAATGATGTTGTATTATGAAACATTTATCACTTGACATGTTGTATTTCTGTTGGATGATGTTGGACCTATGTTAGAAGTATGTTTGACATGATGTTTAAATATCTGTTGGATGATGTTTGAATGAGCACATGGTTTTTCCTTTTTTTTGATTTTTTTGAATTTTGTTTTGCTCATTTAAATTCTGGTCAAACCTAACTTTGACCAAGATTTAAGCAAGTCTAAAACATCAAAATGAAAAACTAAGCCTGGATACTTCTTAGTCAATCCAAAATGAAGTTGTGGTGAGGTTTTTGAAATTTTCATGAAAAATGTGCTAAAAAGAGGGGTCCAAAGGTAGGGTAAACGGCCTCATTTCTAAGCAAGGTTTTTTTCGACCTTATCTAAATCAGCCAAATAACTTTCCTACACATATATTCTATATGTACAGACTATGTGCGCTGGTTTTTCCATTTTTTGATTTTTTTTAAATTTGTTTTGCTCATTTGAATTCTGGTCAAACTTAACTTTGACCAAGATTTAAACAAGTGTAAAACATCAAAATGAAAAACTAAGCCTGGATCCTTCTTAGTCACTCCAAAATGAAGCTGTGGTGAGTTTTTTGAAATTTTCATGTTCATTTCCCCAAAACACTTCTCTTCACTTCATACAAGAGAGTTTGAGATACTCGAGATATCATACAATACACATGAACTTATCATTTAAATGTATGTAAAGCTTGTTTATCAACTTAAATCGTTAGTATATGACATAAGAAGACTATGTGCGCAGGTTTTTCATTTTTCTGATTTTTATTTAATTTATTATGCTCATTTGAAATCTGGTCAAACATAGCTTTGACTGCTCCAAACCCCTCCCAAACCCCGCTAACCCTAGCGCTGAATAAGGACCGTTCATCTAACCCTAGCGGTGATCAAGGGCCGTCGATCTAACCCTTCTAGAAGAAATCTGCGGGGAGGAGGGGGGCGATCCGCGAGATGCAATCTGATTGGCTGGGAGATTGTTTTTTTAACAAATATCGGACGCGCTGGATGGACCGTTGGGCCGTCTCGTTGTCTGGGCCTGAGATCGCAGTAAATAGCCCGTCTCAGCCTTTCCAGGCCTTGCATGCATGGAGGCGGCTACGTGGGTTTGCGCATGCGCGGGAGGCGGCGACGTGCATGCATGCGAGTGAGGCGAGCGAGGCGCGCTAGGCGAGCTAGGCGAGCTAGGCTAGCGAGGCGAGCTAGGTGGTTCAGGGCAGTGGTTCAGGGCAGCGGTTCACATGCACTGCCCGGTCAAAGATGCATCGTTTTCGTGCAAAAATTTAAGTGTGCAAAACGTAACGGATACACACACGCGTCCGGATTCACGCACGCACCGTTCTCATCCTTTCTCTCTTCCTCTCCCACCCACAGGCCTATAAATGGGGTGCCTCTCTTCCTCTCCCACCCACAAGCCAGATCCGATCCTCTCCAACTTCAAACACCCAAGCGACCAAGCCCTCCCCAAGCGAGACCAAGTGAAGAAGATGCAGTTCAACGGGCCGACCTTCCGCCGTCCGCCTGTGGTGCCGGAGCTGCGCTACCCACCGGGCGTGCTCGTGGAGAGGGAGCTCCGTGTGTGGGCTATTTCAAGGTGGAGGGGTTCCGTCGAACTCACCCGCGCCTTCCTCAGAGCCGGCTATGCCCACCTCCCACAGGGCTCACCGAGGATGTTCACCCTCAACGAGGTTCGTGACCGCGGCGGCATCCTCCTACTGCTCACGGTCACCTTCACCAACCCATTTGACGCGCGCGAGCTCCTCGGCCAAGTCTTTTGGTGCGGCTGCGAGGCCATCTTCTTCACCATCTACAACATCTACACCAACTACGAGCGCATCTTCCCCGCTCCAGGCCAGATGCACTCCCTTCCCTACGACGACGAGGAGGAGGTGTGAAGATGAAGACGGTGTTGAAGGGGCGCGCGCGGCCAAGGTGGAAGAAGGAGGTCAAGATGAAGATGTTCAAGCCCGGAGTCAAGCTCATCATGTTTGGTTTTTTATTTTGTTGCTTTTCTATGTCGTGTCGTGTCGTGTCATGTTTCATCATGTGTCCGTGAACTGTCCGTGAACTTATCTAAGTTATTGTAATGGTACGGTGTGTTCCATCTTATTATGTGTGTTAAAAAATGTCCGTGCCCAAACTTATCATTTCTTCCCTAAACAAGTCATGAAGTTCGAGAACTTGTGGTTTTCGGAGGGGGTGAGAAGCCCTCTGTTTCATTCAAACAAAAAGTCATGAACTAACATGCAAATTTATTCCCTTTAAATCCTAAACCAAGTGCCACTCTAACCCTAAACCAAGTGCCACTCTGACCAAAATCATGTGGTAGTGCAACATACATTTTCAACCTTCCAACCCTCCAAAATTTAAGTGCAAAACAAAGGAAAACCACTCTCACGCGTGTGCAAACATTCACGGTCTCACTATTTTTTTAAAAAAAAATCACAGTCTCACTATGTATACCTTCCTTCCCTACCCATGTCAAAGTCTTGCCATCTGTCCTAGCGGTTACCAGCGCAGCCCTAAACACCACAAACCCACGCGGTCCTGGGTTCGAGTCCCCAGCCGCACCAATTTTTTGTGCATTTTCCACCCTTCATTTTTTATACATATTATGTTTTCCTCAATGTAATGCCCTTAAAAAATGTTCATTTATTTTGGCACCTGGCGTAAACCTCTACCAGAGCTGAGGCACATTTTCCATGACATTTTGGTCTTTGATTTAAATCATGGTGTATTTGAATTGGATTAATTAACAGCTCTAAAAAATTTCTAACCTTAATTGTTGGGCTCCGGAATAATTCAATTAGCTTCCACAAAAAGTTTCAGCATTATGATTTACTGCCTAAATTAAATCAGAATAGAAAACAAAAAAATACGCAAGAAAACCCCTGAATGGGCCTAATTGGATGCAGTTGGCCCATTAGTCTAGCCTGCACTTGGCTCTACGCTCTGAATTTGGCCCAAGAGCAACCTTTTTTCGGACAGAAAGGCAGAGCAGAGAGCTGCATTTCATTGATCAAAAGTTTCTGAATTCCTAATTTCTTCTCTTTTTTTCCAACATATTTAAATGTTGGTCACTTCTTCTCTTTTTGTTTCAACATTTAAACAACTTTAACCAACATTTAAACTAGGTGAATTTCTCAAACAATTTCAAGATTACAAATTCCTTCATAATTCATGCCTTTCCATACATTTTCAACATTACAACCAGTGCGATTACCATACCTACAAATGCCCAAAAGTATTTGCAAATGGGTATTGGTAGTGCTTGATCTTCAAGCTTCCTAACCTTCTTCTTCAACATCCTAAGCTCAATAGCTAGCTCTCTGTCAGTGCGTGCTTCGCCATCCATCTCTTCTTCCGGAGCTCGTGGTGTGGCCACTGCCGTTCGTGGCAGCATGCGCAACCATTCTTCATGCTCTTCTTGCAGTTCATTCATCAGAGTCTTGGCCAGAGCATCGACCCAAAGAAAGAAGCATGTCACCTGCATGAACACTAAACAGATCAACCCATTGCTCAAACATCCCGACGACGAAAATGGTGCAATTGCCCCGATTCTTACCCCATTCTCGCTGCACACGTAGAACGGACGATTCTGGTTCCTCGGTGTCTGAGAAACCCTTCGATCAACGCCCGCCCGGCACCGCGGACAGACGAAGACAGGCATGTCCACACGCGCCCGGCTCTGCATCCGCGAGGTGGCGCGGGAGCTTGAGGAAGACATGGAGCTCGGAGCCGAAGGGGATCTCAACGCCGCCGCGCCCTCCACTGCTAGCTTCCCACCGCCGCGCCCTCCACAGCTAGCTTCCCGCCGCCGTGCTCTCTCTCTCGCCGTGGTCACCGCCGTGCTCTCTGTCGCCGTGGTCACCGCCGCTGTCGCCCGCTTATATAGCACACCCGCCAACGGCTCTCTGCTCAACGGCTCTTTGCTGGGTCCCACAAGCCACGCGTGCAACGGTCTGAATAAAATTGGCCGTTTCTGCCGCCTGGTCCCACCTGTAAGGGCCGAGTCAAAAGGTTGACCTGACGGAGACGGCAGAGTTCACGGAACGAGTCGGTGCGCACGGACTAGGGGCAAAACTGAGCAATTCGCATCTGAGGGCAAAACTGAGCACATGGACACCACTGAGGGCAAAAGGATAATTAACCCTTTTTTTAAATAGAGAGTTGTATTAATTTAAAGAGGAAACACTACCATGCAACTCTCTACGTCAAACTGGGCAAGACAATGGGCTAAACTATTGACTCTTTTATATACTTTATGAACTTTAACTTCTCCGTTTCCTTGCTTGATGGCTTGTAATTCCCTCACAATCACTCCGGTTTCCAATCTATCCATACATGAGGGGTCGAGTGCCTTTTGCCACCACGTTGTTTTCCGTCTCAATAACTAAAGGTAGGTCCGTACCTGACATTGCTTTCCGTAGTCCTTCTAGACAAGCAATAGCTTTGGCAAAATCTTCTCCTTTGCATCGTGGAAGATAGCCCCAGGTCGATAAGATAATACTCCCATCATGATCTCGAACCATTGATCCCCATGCTCCACTGCTGCTCTCCTGCAAGAAACTTCCATCGACATTGACCTTGTCCCACCCGAGGTCAGGCTTTTGCCACACTTCTTCCTTAGTATTATCGGGTTCTTTCACTACTGGCAGTTTGATCATAGGGCTTTTCCCTTAAGATTGATCTCAGAGTTTCCTCAATTATGCGGATGTTTACAAGGTAGTTTTGCAAAAATTGAGCAAAGTGAGAAATTTTTGCTTTACCTTTTGCAAAGATCACATCATTTCTATGATGCCAAACACGCCACCAAAATAGCATTTGTTTTTGTCTTAGGTCTTCAATCGCTTTATCAAGTAGGACAAGAACCCAATCCCTTTCTGTATAGCTTATTTCACTCTCAGGAGGGAGGTTCCACACGTCCTTCAACTCATGCCAAAGGGCTCTCGCAAAGGTACATCGTTGTGCAACATGGAATCCCATTTCGTCATCAGCACCACAAACATTACAAATCGGAGTGAGGCCCGGGATACGTCTAAATCTATTAGTTTTAACCACAAGGGATTCAGTTGCTAGCCTCCACGCAAATACATGTTTTTCTCCTACACATATGGTAGGAAATGCTATCAGAGGCTCTAGAGGCCCAATGGAGGGAGGCGCCATCCCCGACTTCCGGTGAGTTGTGCGATGTAGCCCGCATGTGGTCCCGAGTCAATAGGTATATTTTCTTGAAAGTTCCAACAAGTTTACATTTGGAGATGACGGGGTTTTGCATCCTTGTGGTTTCGCAAAAGAAGTTTTGAGCAGCTAAAGTTGCCTTTTAGTTCACAATCATCAGCTTTTACCTAATAATCTCCTTTTTCCTGTAGATTTATTTCTTGCACATTTTTCTAACATTTTTAAAAGAAGTACAAAATTCTACCACATGCTAGGTTTTTTGAAAAAAAATTAGTTCTACAATCCTACTTTTCTAATTTAAGAGTGTGTGACATGGAGTGTAATCAATGCACACTCAATTTGCATAAGCATAGCATACTATGTCGAAGTTCAGATTACCCCTCGTCAACTTGAAAATCATAATACGCCCCTTTCTTATAGCTCTCGATACCACTCGGCTTTGTCAATCTCAAGATGATGTGCCTACTTAGACTATCAGAGGTGCTCATAAGGGTAGGGTGAGCGTGCGTGCGTTCATATAATGGTGAGTGGGGCAATGCTACATCTATGTATTGCGTACCTCACGGGAAAGCTGATGTGGAAAGCTTTGATTGGAAAAGAAAAGGGCAGGGGCCCACCCAGTAAAATACAGGGTCAAAGATTAGTTAAGGACGAAAAGTTAAGTAGGCATTACTAGCAACTTCATCGGTGTAGCATTTTCAATGATGAGTATATATATATATATATATATATATATATATATATATATATATATATATATATATATATATATATATATATATATATATATATATATAGGGCTGCTAAAGTGAGCGAGTGCGCATTATACCTATTCTACGCGCCAGCCACTGTGCGCTAACCAGGCAAGCAACCTCCGCCAGTTGTATTGTAAAACTTAAGCAATATGTAGTAAGCCAATTACTGCATAGTAAAAGCAAGCAATATGTGGTAAAAAAAACTTCGTTGTAGTAAAAGTCAAGCACTGCTATTAAGGTTTTCTCATAGTCTATACAAACTTTAACGATACGTAGGATATATCAATTACCAGGTTTGAACATGCTTTTACGATCACTCTAGAGAGGCGATGCAGTTTTCCTAATTATTACTACATTATGTCTACAAATTTACCATTTATTCCGATCATCGCGTAGTGCAAAACATGTGTTTAAATCAATTTTTCATAACCAGGTGCATAGATAGTTGGATAGAAGATCAAGGAACCACGTAAGGTCACCGGTTTGAATCCTATCTATTCATGCTTTTGAAAATTCTATCACTCCACGATCGATTCTTTTTTATGTTCATGCATGTATAGTAAATAAATTAACAAGTTTTACTTCATGTTAGATAGAGCTTTACGACCAATTGATTGCCCAGATTTTTGTAGTAAAGAGATTACCACATGTTACTGCATATTACATGAGAAATTACGATCGCTTTATGACCAAAATTCTATGGTAACATGATTAACATATTTTACTACATCTTACACATGGTTTTACGATCAATTGGAACAGATGCATTAGGACGTTTGCACGATTGGCCGGTTGGTTGCATGCACTTTCTACCCGGAGCGTAGAATAAGGATTATGCGCTCACGCTCAGTTTAGCGCCACCGTATATATATATATATATATATATATATATATATATATATATATATATATATATATATATATATATATATATATATATATATATATATATATATATATATATGAGCGTCTCCGTCTAAATGTGTTAAAAACCACTATGTTACATATGTGGCCGCCGTGTCATCAAAGCCACATAATCCTCTCTCTCTCCCTCTCCCTTTCTCTTTCAATACATGTCAGCCCACCCGAATCATTTCCTCCTAAGCTACTTGTCTGAATAACATAGAATCTAAATTATGGACTCACTGAATGTTTTTACTAGGTAAACTGAATTTTCACAGCAGGCTTTTGGGTAATGACTTAAAAAGTCATCTTCATTTTTTTTGAGAGAGAGAAATAAGTCATCTTCTCCTAAACTACCAGTTCAAGTGAGTCGGGGTTTGAAGCGCGGACTCGGTGGACGACATGGTTTGAACCTTGAAGTCTCGGACCAAATTTTGAAATAGCAACATAGCAGGTCACTAATTCTCCACAAATCTGCTTGTCCATACGATGATTAGGATTTTCCTTGCAGTATTTTCAAGTGTTTGTTTCAACTTTTACCTCACGGGCTATTCGCAAAAATAAATAAATAAAATCGTGGACGTGTGTTTGGGTGGCGTGACTTGCTACTATCTAGCTAGCCGCGTGGCCAGACATGTCACTCACGTACCGTACCAATTTTTCACCCTCCCTCAGTACATTTTTTCTGACGTTTTTACGTGCAGTACGTTCTCAAGCTATCATCGGTCGACCCCTCGTCGCTCTCAAAAGCCAAACCCAAAGAAAAAGTGCCGGCCGGCCGGTTCTTCTTCGACACGTACGGTGTGAGTACATCACGGCAGCGACCTCCCGGTTCACCGCCGGCCCGGCAGGTCGGAGTGCGGACCCAACATCGCATTCGGACACAGTACTGCAGCGTGCTGCGGCCGCCGATTTCGCCGGTATACCGCAGACCGATCGACGTAGCAAGCGGCGGCTAGCTCGTGTGCCGCCGGCCGGCCGCGCGCGCGGGCAGTCAAACGCACATGACAAGGTGATTTTTTATCTCGTGCGTGCAGTGCGTGTGAATGGCAGTGATCGACCGCCATGAGGTGGACGGTAACTCTGCTTTACCTCTTCTATAAACTGTAGACACGAATGTTGCCTACTAATTACTCCAGTAAGCATGCACGTGCAAGTGCAACACATGTATAAACTTCGAAAATCCCAGTCGGCCAATCCTACATACTAGTTCTACAAGAAGCTTACATACTACTCCCTCCGTTCCTAAATATAAGTCTTTGTGAAGATTTCACTATGAATCACATACAGATGTATAGATGTATTTTAGAGTGTAAATTTACTCATTTTTCTCCGTATGTAGTTTATATTAGAATCTCTACAAAGACTCATATTCAGAAATAGAGGAAGTATGAAACATGGAGCAACTAATTGGAGCGAATCATGGAGATAATTGTCATTCAGTTAAACTACTCTCTCTGTCCCATAGAGGAAGTAGTACGACGTAAGACTGTTATGTACTCCCTCCGTCCGGAAATACTCGTCGGAGAAATGCTTAAAAATGAATGTATCTAAAACTAAAATACGTCTAGATACATCCATTCCTCCGATAAGTATTTCCGGACGGAGGGAGTAGGAAATAGCATTGCTGTATGAACTTTGGAAGAAATTTTCTTTGCGATCATGGTTGGCATTTTTGTTCATCCTAGATATTAAAATCTCTTAGCTACTCATCAGTTCATTCAGTCGATTCTTACTAGCTTTTCTGAGCATACTTTTGAACAACATGTGAGTCTTGCTTCTGCTAATGCTTTATGATGCCATGGTGAATGCTGCTGCTTGTAAGTATTTAAAAATGTTTTTTTAAATAACACTATTTCATTTCCTTTGAGCGACCATAACAATGATAATTTATATATTACTATGTTACGTTTCGAGAACATGTTTTTTTTATTGGAAGTTGCGTTTCGAGCACATGTCTTTTTAATTAGGTGGGACTTCACTAAGATCATGTCAAGCGGGTAAAAGTGATTTTATTAACAAGTATAGATGATGAGTAACTCGATTGATGGCGACACAAGTAAAGTTAGCAAAGTGAACTACCCAAATAAGCAAACACGCAACTGAAGTAGAGCTTAAGGACCCAAGGTTAATTATCTCCCAAAAGGCAAAAGGCAGGTATATGTGTATTTTTTTTATGTATCTACACTTTGGTAAAACCGTATCGAACACGTAAAGTCAAAATGTGTGTCTACGATTGTGAGATACTGACTTCGGTAACTCGATCAATGGGGATAATGCATTCTACTAATTTGTTAGCGCAACGCAAGCTTCACTAGATGATCATGAAGGGCACATGAGTTTTGTCTACTCGATGGGACTCCAACAAGATGAGAGTCTAACGGCGGTTCAAGTGATTTTAACCTTGTACTCCTATGTTTTGCTACGTTTGTGCTACTAGCTAAGCCGTGTGGCCAGTCACCTACGTACCGGCGGTGGCCGACGGTGACAACTGCATGCTACGGCCGGAGTGAAGCATCCGCTAGTCTACAATAGACATGGACAGAGATTTATCCTTCTTTCCTTATCACTCACTCAGTATTACAATAGACATGGCGTGCGTGGGCTCGCTGCACGGCCGAATTTTCCATGATACCATACCGCGTGACAGCAGCGGCCGGCCGCCGGCCTGCTCCGGTTCACCGCCAGCCCGACAAAGTCGGGGACTGCAAACCCAACATTGCACTCGGACGGCCGGTGGTGCAGCGAGCTGCGGCCGCCGAATTCGCCCGTGCGATCGATGTAGCTAGCCCGCGCGCCATGCATGCAAGCGCTGGCTTGCGGCGAGATGCAGTCAAACGCACACGAAAAGTGAGTTTTAGCCCGTGCAGTGCGTGTGAGATACTGATCGACCGCTATGCATGAGATGAGCCGGCAACTCTTGTTCTTTTCCCCTGGTATGATGCGCATGGTACTAGCCATACATGAAAGTCGCCAAGATGTAGCCTTTCGTAGTTTGACCCTTTTTTTTTTCTATGAACTGGCCGGTGGATGATGCTTCTAAGTATTTGAAAACGCAAAAAGTGTTGTATTTTGAAAATAACATTGTTCTATTCCGGGTGGTCTCGAGCAAGTGTTTTTTTTATCCGATGGGACTTCATTAAGATCGTGTGAAGCGGGTGATAGTGAATGATGCTTGTTAGTACCCCCTTCGCCCTAAAATGTAGTGCATATTATATTTTTCAAAAGTTAAACTTTATAATCAAGTTTATAGATTTTTTTATCAACGTGGTTTCGAGCACATAGTTTTTTTTATCAATGTGCGTGAGTTCACTAAGATCATGTCAAGCGCGTAGAAGGGATTTCTTTTACCAATGAGATGTTGATTCTATAGTAACTCCGTCGATGGCGACACGGGTAAAGTAGCTAGCAAAGTGAAGAACCCAAACCAGTAAACTCATAATTAAAGTAGAGTTCTAAGAATCCAAGATCATTATCTTGTTCCAAAAGGTAGGTAACTACAATTTTATCTATCTAGACTCGGGTAAAGTCGTATAAAACACATAAAGTCAAAACATATGTATACCATTGAATGTGAGCTACTCACTTTGGTAACTGAATGGACGATGATAAATGTATTATAATTTGTTTGTGCAACGCAAACTTCACTAGATGATCACGAAGAACACGTGAATTTTATCTACTAGATGGGACTCTATGAAGATAAGAATCAAAGGGTTAAAAGTATTTTAACTTGTATGTGTACTATCATCGTGCAGAGTTGGTGATACGGCAAATCAGCCTGCAATGATGCATGTGTGAGCTAGTTAGATGGTTAGAGTGAACTACCTGAAGTTCCATATCCGTCTTCGAAACATAGAATTCTATCTAGTGGGACTTCACTACGATCCTATCAACGGCGAGAAATGTGAGGCACTCACTTTGATAACTCAATCAACGGTGAGAAATGTATTATAAGTTGTTTGCGCAACGCAAACTTCACTAGATGATCATGAAGAACATGTGGATTTATCTACTAAATGGGACTCCATGAAGATAAGAGTCAAAGCGTAAAAATGATTTTAACTTGTACGTGTACTATCACCGTAGTGCAGAGTTGGTGATACGGCAAATCAACCCACAACGATACATGTGTGAGCTAGTTAGCCAGTTAGAGTGAACTACCTGAAGTTCCATATCCGTCTTTGAAACATGAAATTCTATCTACCGGGACTTCACTACGATCCTATCAACATGAGGAAGTGTGACTTTGAAGAGATGGTAATTCTAGTAACTCAGTTGACAAAGACACAACTAAAGTAACAAGACAAACCGAAGTAAAATAGAGTGAACAACCTGAAGATCATAATCCGTTTAATTCTAAAGGCATTTACATGGGAGTACTTTTATCTATCAAAACCGGTAAAATCATATCAAGCACATAGGGTCGAAACATACATATACGAATCGTAAGCCGGTGATACCGGTAACTCAGATCGTCGACAATATATGAATTCTAAATCGATTAGAGAACACAAACTTCAGTACATATTTCTCAAGACACAAGAGGTCTAGATAGTGGATAGAACTCCTATAAGGTAGAGTCAAATCGAAAATGCCTAACGGTGGACGTGCACTATGTGGACTATATCCAGGCCGTCCGTTTTCCACACTGACCAGATTCGCCCCTGTATTCACGGGGCCTGTCCCCCCGTAGACGCTTGCCCCCCATGTATCTCGGCTGCCAGAGATAGTGATGTGGTGACAGAATCTAGGCGTTGTTCCATGTACCGCGGCACACTCAAGGTCTGTTGCTGTGCCAAAAGTATACAGGGCAGCCTGGGTACATGTCTCTTCCTCTCACGTGACTCATTACAATAATATCCCGCCACTCACGGCACAGTTGTAGCTAGCCCCGGTACATCCTCACGCTATAAACATTAGCGATCATTTTTAGCCGTACGTTTTAACCTCGCCCACCAGACACAATATTAATTTTTTTCTTGACGCGAAAATGATATCAATTCCTACCACGTAATATAATCGCCCGTGTTTCACAGCCAAAAAAACACAATTAGCCAGTCAACAATTTTTTATACACTTTTTAACTACTTTTACCGGCCGCTTTTAAGCATTATCCATACGGTTCTGCCATAATAAATATATTGGTAATTCGTTTTTACACAGCTAGCAACCGAAGTAGTTGGTTAGGGTGAACATCTACAGCCCTCGTAATGGGCAAGATGGAACAACAGCGTGCGGCACTGTTTTTGTCACGTCCCGACGTGCAAAAAGCTGCCTTTCCATGTTGATCTTGTATTCTCCCTCTCCGGTTTACCCTGCCGATGCACATAACATGATTTGTCAGCCTATAACATATTCTTGCAGACTTTTTCTCCCCAAACAGTGATGCACAAAAAGAAAAACAAACGCACCGCACATCCACAGACTATCTCCTGCATGCACTTCACCCGCTCCACATTTAGCCTGCTTTTCGAATACCTTATACCAAATCCAAGCTCCCACGAATATAAATTGTAGAATTGATAGGCTTCATCCAATGAATCAAAAGAGGTCCCGACAGCTGGGTTGACAACATTGCCATCTCTTTTCAATATGAAAGCCCTCATGGACAATTCAAGGGCACTTTTCCGGTTCGGGTTGAGCTCGCGCTCAGCGGGGGCCTTTCTGATCCTTACCCTGTTATTTTTGAGAGACAAATTAAATAATTCGCATAGAAAAGAAAATCAATTCCTCTTCCTCAATGCACCAGATTACACGAAACTGTCAATTATTGCCCCCCTGATTTCCAATTTTATACAAAGGCAAACCCGACAAAGCAGGACTGCAGATAAAAAACAAGACATGCAAACAAAATCTTTTCCTAGTATCGCACTCCGACACCTCTCGACTTTTTAGTTAAACTAGGACAGGATATGCAATTTCAAAGAACAAGAAGACTGTGCAACAGCCCGCACGCAGATAATCCCAGTAATTTCAGAAACCTAATGTAATCAGTCAGACACACAGTGCGGATTTAGTACAGACCTGTACTAAATAACTACATAACATATAGCTAGATGCTAATGAAATCGTTTTTGCATATATGACCAGCACACAAAAGAAATCAGTTCTACGCGCGATTACCTGCGTGTCCATCCGCTCGTAGCCTCCGAACAAACTTGCAAGAGCGAGTCCTCGCCAAGAAATCCGGCATCTCCGCCACCGCTACGGAGGTCCCCTGCACGGCGAATGTCAGCCTCGGCGACGCTGATAGAATCCTGGGACTCTATAGGCCGGGCAGCACCAGTATTGCCCGCATGCCCGCGGCTAATCCTGAGCGGAAAAAATCAAATCAAGGAATTTCAGGGACAAACGGCAACCAGATCTAATCCTAACTTCATCTTTTGCGTGAGGCAAAAACTAGTAGCTCTGCTAAGTGGCATCTGAATTACCTATGTTCGGAATCGCCCTCCGTTTCCATGGACAGGTCCATGGAGCAGGCTCCAAGGTCTCGATCCAGAGGAGGAAGACGAACTGGAGAAAGGAGCAGCAGGAGGCGTATGGGCCTGTGCCCTGACGGCCAGTGCTTTGAGAAAGGGATAGCTGGCCACGCGATGTGGGCCAGCATGCCCTGCGCCTCGACTCGAGACTAGTCACGTGATCTTTGCAACTGTACCAAACCCAGCTGCACCGTGTACCAGCCCACGCACTCCGCGAGTCCAGCTCCACAGCAACGAAACATTTGTTCCACACCGATACGCCTATGAACCTAATACCTATTACTAGGGAACGGACAGGGGGGAGACAGTGAAGTGATGGTTGCCAATCCCCAGGAACGGTTGGACGGCCATGATTAAGTCCACACGAGCCGCCGTCCACCGAAAAGTCGCTTCGAGAGTCAAATGGCTAATGTGATTTTGACTTGCACTATCGCCGTGAGTTGGCCAACTCGGCTCACGGCAAGCCAAGTGAGTTGTCACACGGTTGGAGTGTGTTGGTCTGTTGGAATCTTTGAGCTTAGGCTGAAGTTTAGTCCCACATTTCCAGTGGTGGTAGACCCGGGGCAGCGCAGGTGCGGGGGCAAACGAGTTCCTCGGGCATGCTTTTTTGTTTGGCTTTCGTTTTTCAAACTTTCATATCTTTTAGATAAAAAGTTCATATTAAGTTTTATTTTCATATCCTTGTCTCTCGTGATGATGACTTTCAAATAAGATTTATTTTAAATATATTTTGACGTTGAAAAAACATGTTAAGTTTCAACTCTTGAAACTTTGTACGAGCGACCGTTAAAATCAAAACTTTAGTACCTGCAACCATGCAACATAATCGCTTAACGAATGACTCAAATATCAATGAAAAAAAAATCATTTGTGGTTTCACCAAAAAAAAGAACTAATGACACAGGTGAGCTAGCTACTACCTCTCTCTCAGTTTACAGGACGTGTGCGTATTCCTAGGTCATCAATTTGACCAAGCTAATACAAGTTATATATTACAAAAATTATACCAATATAAACTTCAGATGTTCTATTTTCAAAATGTATAATTTTTGTGTTATATAGTTTATATTAGGATGATAAAATTGACAACCTAGATATACGCGTAGGACTTGTAAACTGAAACGTAGGTAGTAGAATGAATGACTCAAGCATCAATGCATGCATGGTTTAAAAACACAAGCATCAGAGCTACCCCAATGTTGTGCACCGAAACACCCTAAATGCTTGGACCGCATGAATCAGACCGGGGTTGTGCACTAAACGTTATCGATCATTTTGACTCTGACCATGAAGGTCTTCCGGGGTAAGACGGCGGCAGCGCACGGATCGATGGCGGGATCGATGTACAGTCAGCGGATCATTTGGGCACACAGAAAGGATCACTTTTTGACTCTGACTATGATATGTCGCTTCTGCATGCCACGGAACGTACGACGGCACGAGGGCGACTCCATGGAATTGACCCGGTCGGTCGAGCTCTAGCTCTAGCCGTGCGTACCACTACGTGGCCGTCTCTCGTCTATAGAAGGAAAGGAAGCGATGGGATTTGGATTTCGCGGCGGCGTGCAAAATATACCCTACCTTGCCTACCTGACGCTGATGCTGCCGTCCAGAAGTCTGCATGCCGTTGGACTCTGTGGTCGTGCGCTGGTGTGGCCGCGACCTGACGCCGACGGTGAACCTTTTCTGGCCGGTCATGTGTACGCTGCGGCGCCCCTGCAGCGCACAGCGCCACGGCGTGGCCGGCGGCCTCACCCTCCGGCCAGAGCGGAGTCTGCGCGCGAGCGCGCGGCCAAGGCGTGTGCCGTGGAACGGCGGCAGAATCGATGGCATTGGGTATGTGCGAAGGAGATCAGAGTGAAATCGAAGACAGAAAATTTTATCGACTGACAAGTGGGTCCAACATGACAGAATAATTAGAGATGCTTCGTTATTACGAGTCTTACTTTTTTTACACAAAACAATCGAAGTCGCTCACATACATGAGCATATACTCATCCATATGAACACACACCCTATTCCTATGAGGATCTCCGAGAGACAGAGTCGGCATAGTATCTTGAGATTTTACCATCACTAGCGTCCCGCACTCGAAGAGAACGTCTCCTCCACTAAACAAGCATCACTGGAAGTCTGAAATAAATCCAGCAATAATACGAGCACCAATGTCAAGTTTAAGACTTGAACCCTAGTGGGCTGGGGATATCACTGTCCTCCTAACCATCCAACCACAGATTGGTTTACTATTGCGAGTCCGACTTTGCACGACTTCAATAGTGCAAAGTTTCTACAATTTCAATAGTGCATTTCAAAACCATTTTATAGGCTCATGTTGTTGAGAATTTATAGCTACTAAAGCTGCTCTTAGCTCCCAGTGTTGTTTGTTCAGTTTGTCTAATTCATATCTAGATATTATTTAAGGATGTCACTGTTGTGGTACTAAGTCCGACAGTAGAAAGGGGGTAGGTATGGAGAGGCAAGATCCTAGCTATGGTTAAGTTGTACATGCGATGTTTACGAGTTCAGGCCCTTCTCGGAGAAAGTAATTGAAGGAAATATGCGCTAGAGGCAATAATAAAGTTATAATTTATTTCATTATTTAATGATAAATGTTTATTATTCATGCTACAATTGTATTAACCGGAAACATAATACATGTGTGAATACATAGACAAAATTAATGTCACTAGTATGTCTCTACTTGACTAGCTCGTTAATCAAAGATGGTCAAGTTTCCTAACCATAGACATGAGTTGTCATTTGATTAACGGGATCACGTTATTAAGAGAATAATGTGATTGACTTGACCCATTCTGTTAGCTTAGCACTTGATCGTTTAGTATGTTGCTATTGCTTTCTTCATGACTTATACACGTTCCTATAACTATGAGATTATGCAACTCCCGTTTACCGGAGGAACACTTTGTGTGCTACCAAACGTCACAACGTAACTGGGTGATTATAAAGGTGCTCTACAGGTGTCTCCGAAGGTACATGTTGGGTTGGCGTATTTCGACATTAGGATTTGTCACTCCGATTGTCGAAGAGGTATTTCCAGGCCCTCTCGGTAATGCACATCACTTAAGCCTTGCAAGCAATACAACTAATGAGTTAGTTGCGAGATGATGTATTACAAAACGAGTAAAGAGACTTGCCGGTAACGAGATTGAACTAGGTATTGAGATACCGACGATCGAATCTCGGGCAAGTAACATACCGATGACAAAGGGAACAACGTATGTTATTATGCGGTTTGACCGATAAAGATCTTCGTAGAATATGTGGGAGCCAATATGGGCATCCAGGTACCGCTATTGGTTATTGACCGGAAACGTGTCTCGGTCATGTCTACATAGTTCTTGAACCCGTAGGGTCCGCACGCTTAACGTTACGTTGACTATATAGTATTATATGAGTTATGTATGTTGGTAACTGAATGTTGTTCGGAGTTCCGGATGAGATCATGGACATGACGAGGAACTCTGGAATGGTCCGGAGATAAAGTTTAATATATGGGATAATAGTGTTTGATCTCCGGAAGGGTTCCGGAATTCACCGGAAGGGGTTCCGGACGTTTCCCGAAATGTTTGGGTACAAGAACACGTTATTTGGGCCAAAGGGGAAAGCCCACGAGGTTTTTGGAAAGTGCAAAAGGAAGTTTTGCGGAGACCAGAGGCTAGACGCCAGGAACCCTGGCGTCTAGGGGGTAGACGCCGGGAACCCTGGCGTCTAGCCCTGGAGTCCGTGTAGGACTCTTGCCTTTCGGGCAAAACTGACTTTGAGGAGGCTTTTACTCCAAGTTTCGACCCCAGGGCTCAACATATAAATAGAGGGGCAGGGCTAGCACCAAATACACATCAAGAAACACCAAGCCGTGTGCCGGCAACCCCGTCCCCTCTAGTTTATCCTCCGTCATAGTTTCCGTAGTGCTTAGGCGAAGCCCTGCGGAGATTGTTCTTCACCAACACCATCATCACGCCGTCGTGCTGCCGGAACTCATCTACTACTTCGCCCGTCTTGCTGGATCGAGAAGGCGAGGACGTCATCGAGCTGAACATGTGCAGAACTCGGAGGTGCCGTGCATTCGGTACTTGGATCGGTCGGATCGTGAAGACGTACGACTACATCAACCGCGTTGATAAACGCTTCCGCTTAGCGATCTTCAAGGGTATGAAGATACACTCCCCCTCTCGTTGCAATGCATCACCATGATCTTGTGTGTGCGTAGGAATTTTTTTGAAATTACTACGTTCCCCAACAGTGGTATCAGAGCCTGGTTTTATGCGTAGATCTCATATGCACGAGTAGAACACAAGTGAGTTGTGGGCGATATAAGTCATACTGCTTACCAGCATGTCATACTTTGGCTCAGCGGCATTGTGAGATGAAGCGGCCCGGACCGACATTACGCGTACGCTTACGCGAGACTGGTTTCACCGCTACGAGCACTCGTAGCTTAAAGGTGACCGGCAGGTGTCTGTCTCTCTCACTTTAGTTGAACCGAGTGTGGCTACGCCCGGTCCTTGCGAAGGTTAAAACAGCACCAACTTTACAAACTATCGTTGTGGTTTTAATGCATAGGTAAGAACGGTTCTTGCTCAGCCCGTAGCAGCCACGTAAAATTTGCAACAACAAAGTAGCGGACGTCTAACTTGTTTTTGCAGGGCATGTTGTGATGTGATATGGTCAAGACGTGATGCTATATTTTATTGTATGAGATGATCATGTTTTGTAACCAAGTTATCGGCAACTGGCAGGAGCCATATGGTTGTAGCTTTATTGTATGCAATGCAATCACCCTGTAATGCTTTACTTTATCACTAAGCGGTAGCGATAGTCGTAGAAGCATGAGATTGGCGAGACGACAACGATGCTACGATGGAGATCAAGGTGTCGCGTCGGTGACGATGGTGATCACGACGGTGCTTCGGAGATGGAGATCACAAGCACAAGATGATGATGGCCATATCATATCACTTATATTGATTGCATGCGATGTTTATCTTTTATGCATCTTATCTTGCTTTGATTGACGGTAGCATTATAAGATGATCTCTCACTAAATTATCAAGTAAACGTGTTCTCCCTGAGTATGCACCGTTGCGAAAGTTCTTCGTGCTGAGACACCACATGATGATCGGGTGTGATAGGCTCTACGTTCAAATACAACGGGTGCAAAACAGTTGCACACGCGGAATACTCAGGTTAAACTTGACGAGCCTAGCATATAACAGATATGGCCTCGGAACACGGAGACCGAAAGGTCGAGCGTGAATCATATAGTAGATATGATCAACATAGTGATGTTCACCATTGAAACTACTCCATCTCACGTGATGATCGGACATGGTTTAGTTGATTTGGATCACGTGATCACTTAGAGGATTAGAGGGATGTCTATCTAAGTGGGAGTTCTTAAGTAATATGATTAATTGAACTTAAATTTATCATGAACTTAGTCCTGGTAGTATTTTGCAAATTATGTTGTAGATCAATAGCTTGCGTTGTTGCTTTCATATGTTTATTTTGATATGTTCCTAGAGAAAATTGTGTTGAAAGATGTTATTAGCAATGATGCGGATTGGATCCGTGATCTGAGGTTTATCCTCATTGCTGCACAGAAGAATTATGTCCTTAATGCACCGCTAGGTGACAGACCTATTGCAGGAGTAGATACAGACGTTATGAATGTTTGGCTAGCTCAATATGATGACTACTTGATAGTTTAGTGCACCATGCTTAACGACTTAGAATCGGGACTTCAAAGACGTTTTGAACGTCATGGACCATATGAAATGTTCCAGGAGTTGAAGTTAATATTTCAAGCAAATACCCGAGTTGAAGATATGAAGTCTCCAACAAGTTCTATGGCTAAAAGATGGAGGAGAATCGCTCAACTAGTGAGCACATGCTCAGATTGTCTGGGTACTTCAATCGCTTGAATCAAGTGGGAGTTAATCTTCCAGATAAGATAGTGATTGACAGAATTCTTTAGTCACCATCACTAAGTTACTAGAACTTCATGATGAACTATAGTATGCAAGGGATGACGAAAACGATTCCCGAGCTCTTCGTGATGTTGAAATCGACGAAGGTAGAAATCAAGAAAGAGCATCAAGTGTTGATGATTGACAAGACCACTAGTTTCAAGAAAAGGGCAAAGGGAAAGAAAGGGAAACTTCAAGTAGAATGGCAAACAAGTTGTCACTCCTGTGAAGAAGACCAAAGCTGGACCAAAGCCTGAAACTGAGTGCGTACACTTCAAAGGAAATGGTCACTGGAAGCGGAAATGCCCTGAATATTTGGTGGATAAGAAGGATGGCAAAGTGAACAAGGGTATATTTGATATACAGGTTATTGATGTGTGCCTTACTAGTGTTTATAGTAGCCCCTGAGTATTTGATACTTGTTCGGTTGCGAAGATTAGTAACTCGAAACAGGAGTTACAGAATAAACAAAGACTAGTTGAAGGGGAAGTGACGATGATTGTTGGAAGTAGTTCCAAAATTGATATGATCATCATCGCACACTCCCTATACTTTCGGGATTAGTGTTAAACCTAAATAATGTTATTTGGCGTTTGCGTTGAGCATGAATATGATTTGATCATGTTTATTGCAATACGGTTATTCATTTAAAATCAGGGAATAATTGTTGTTCTGTTTACATTAATAAAACCTTCAAATGGTCATACACCCAATAAAAATAGTTTGTTGGATCTCGATCGTCGTGATACACATAATCATAATATTGATGCCAAAAGATGCAAAGTTAATAATGATAGTGCAACTTATTTGTGGCACTGCCGTTTGGGTCATATCGGTGTAAAGCGCATGAAGAAACTCCATAAAGATGGATTTTTGGAATCACTTGGTTATGAATCATTTGATGCTTGTGAACCGTGCCTTTTGGGCAAGATGACTAAAACTCCATTCTCCGGAACAATGGAACGAGCTACTGACTTATTGGAAATAATACATACCGATGTATGCGATCTGATGAGTGTTAAGGCTCGCGGCGTGTATCGTTATTTTCTGACCTTCACAGATGATTTGAGCAGATATGGGTATATCTACTTGATGAAACATAAGTCTGAAACATTTGAAAAGTTCAAAAAAATTTAGAGTGAAGTGGAAAATCATCGTAACAATAAAAATAAAGTTTCTATGATCTGATCGTGGAGACGAATATTTGAGTTACGAGTTTGGTCTTTATTTGAAACAATGTGAAATAGTTTCGCAGATCAGGCCACCTGGAACACCACAATGTAATGGTGTGTCCGAACGTTGTAATCGTACTTTACTAGATATGGTGCGATCTATGATGTCTCTTATCGGTTTACCACTATCGTTTTGGGGTTATGCATTAGAGACAGCTGCATTCACGTTTAATAGGGTACCAGCTAAATCCATTGAGACAACACCGTATGAACTATGGTTTAGCAGTAAACCTAAGCCGTCGTTTCTTAAAGTTTGGAGTTATGATGCTTATATGAAAAGGTTTTCAACCTGATAAGCTCGAACCCAAATCGGAGAAGTGCGTCTTCATAGAATACCCAAAGGAAACTATTGGGTACACCTTCTATCACAGATCCGAAGGCAAAAACATTCGTTGCTAAGAATGGATCCTTTCTAGAGAAGGAGTTTCTCTCGAAAGAAGTGAGTGGGAGGAAAGTAGAGCTTGATAAGGTAATTTGTACCTTCTCCCAAATTGGAAAGTAGTTCATCACAGAAATTAGTTCCAGTGATTCCTACACCAATTAGTGAGGAAGATAATGATGATGATCATGAAACTTCAGATCAAGTTACTACAAAACCTCGTAGGTCTTCCAAAGTACAGTCCACACCAGAGTGGTACGGTAATCCTGTTCTGGAAGTCATGTTACCAGACCATGATGAACCTATGAACTATGAGGAAGCGATGATGAGCCCAGATTCCACGAAATGGCTTGAGGCCATGAAATCTGAGATGGGATCCATGTATGAGAACAAAGTGTGGACTTTGGTGGAGTTGCCCGATGATCGGCAAGCCATATTGTATAAATGGATCTTCAAGAGGAAGACAGATGTTGATAGTACTGTTACTATCTACAAAGCTCGACTTGTCGCAAAAAGGTTTTTGACAAGTTCAAGGTGTTGACTACAATGAGATTTTCTCAACTGTAGCGATGCTTAAGTCTGTCCGAATCATGTTAGCAATTGCCACATTTTATAAAATCTGGTAAATGGATGTCAAAACTGCATTCCTTAATGGTTTTCTTAAAGAAGAGTTGTATATGATGCAACCAGAAGGTTTTGTCAATCCTAAAGGTGCTAACAAAATGTGCAAGCTCCAGCGATCCATCTATGGACTGGTGCAAGCATCTCAGAGTTGGAATATACGCTTTGATAAGTTGATCAAAGCATATAGTTTTATACAGACTTGCGGTGAAGCCTGTATTTTCAATAAAGTGAGTAGGAGCACTACCGCCTTTCTGATAAATATATGTAAGTAACATATTGTTGATCAGAAATGATGTAGAATTTTTCTGGAAAGCATAAAGGAGTATTTGAAAGGAGTTCTTTAAAAGAAAGACCTCAGTAAAGTCACTTACATATTGAGCATCAAAATCTATTGAGATAGATCAAGACGCTTGATAAGTTTTTCAATGAGTACATACCTTGATAAGATTTTGAAGTAATTCAAAATGGAACAGTCAAAGAAGGAGTTCTTGCCTGTGTTACAAGGTGTGAAGTTGAGTAAGACTCAAATCCTGACCATGGCAGAAAATAGAAAAGAGAATGAAAGTCATTCCCTATGCCTCAGTCATAGGTTCTATAAAGTATGCTATGTACCAGACCTATTGTATACCTTGTTCTGAATTTGGTAAGGGAATACAATAGTGATCTAGGAGTAGATCACTGGACATTGGTCAAGAATATCCTTAGTGAGGACTAAGGAAATATTTCACGATTATGGAGGTGATAAAGAGCCCGTCGTAAAGAGTTACATCGGTGCAAGTTTTTACACCAATCCAGATGACTCTAAGTCTCAATCTGGATACATATTGAAAGTGGGAGCAATTAGCTAGAGTAGCTCCGTGCAGAGCATTATAGACATAGAATATTTGCAAAATACATACTGCTCTGAATGTCACAGACCTGTTGACTAAGCTTCTCTCACGAGCAAAACATGATCACACCTTAGTACTCTTTGGGTGTTAATCACATAGCGATGTGAACTAGATTATCGACTCTAGTAAACCCTTTGGGTGTTGGTCACATGACGATGTGAACTATGGGTGTTAATCATATACAAATATGAATATTGGTGTTAAATCACATGGCGATGTGAACTAGATTATTGACTCTAGTGCAAGTGGGAGACTGAAGAAAATATGCCCTAGAGGCAATAATAAAGTTATTATTTATTTCCTTATTTAATGATAAATGTTTATTATTCATGCTACAATTGTATTAACCGGAAACATAATACACGTGTGAATACATAGACAAACTTAATGTCACTAGTATGCCTCTACTTGACTAGCTCGTTAATCAAAGATGGTCAAGTTTCCTAACCATAGACATGAGTTGTCATTTGATTAACGGTATCACGTTATTAGGAGAATGATGTGATTGACTTGACCCATTCCGTTAGCTTAGCACTGGATCGTTTAGTATGTTGCTATTGCTTTCTTCATGACTTATACACGTTCCTATAACTATGAGATTATGCAACTCCCGTTTACCGGAGGAACACTTTGTGTGCTACCAAACGTCACAACGTAACTGGGTGATTATAAAGGTGCTCTACAGGTGTCTCCGAAGGTACATGTTGGGTTGGCATATTTCGAGATTAGGATTTGTCACTCCGATTGTCGGAGAGGTATCTCTGGGCCCTCTCGGTAATGCACATCACTTAAGCCTTGCAAGCAATACAACTAATGAGTTAGTTGCGAGATGATGTATTACAGAACGAGTAAAGAGACTTGCCGGTAACGAGATTGAACTAGGTATTGAGAGACTGACGATCGAATCTCGGGCAAGTAACATACCGATGACAAAGGGAACAACGTATGTTGTTATGCGGTTTGACCGATAAAGATCTTCGTAGAATATGTGGGAGCCAATATGGGCATCCAGGTCCCGCTATTAGTTATTGACTGGAAACGTGTCTCGGTCATGTCTACATAGTTCTTGAACCCGTAGGGTCCGCACGCTTAATGTTTTGTTGACTATATAGTATTATATGAGTTATGTATGTTGGTAACCGAATGTTGTTCGGAGTTCCGGATGAGATCATGGACATGACGAGGAACTCCGGAATGGTCCGGAGATAAAGTTTAATATAAGGGATAATAGTGTTTGATCTCCGGAAGGGTTCCGGAATTCACCGGAAGGGGTTCCGGATGTTTCCCGAGATGTTTGGGTACGAGCACACGTTATTTGGACCAAAGGGGAAAGTCCACGAGGTTTTTGGAAAGTGCAAAAGGAAGTTTTGTGGAGACCAGAGGCTAGACGCCGGGAACCCTGGCGTCTAGGGGGTAGACGCCGGGAACCCTGGCATCTAGCCCTGGAGTCCGTGTAGGACTCTTGCCTTTCGGGCAAAGCCGACTTTGAGGAGGCTTTTACTCCAAGTTTCGACCCCAGGGCTCAACATATAAATAGAGGGGCAGGGCTAGCACCAAAGACACATCAAGAAACACCAAGCCGTGTGCCGGCAACCCCGTCCTCTCTAGTTTATCCTCCGTCATAGTTTCCGTAGTGCTTAGGCGAAGCCCTGCGGAGATTGTTCTTCACCAACACCGTCACCACGTCGTCGTGCTGCCGGAACTCATCTACTACTTCGCCCGTATTGCTGGATCGAGAAGGCGAGGACGTCATCGAGCTGAATGTGTGCAGAACTCAGAGGTGCCATGCGTTCGGTACTTGGATCGGTCGGATCGTGAAGACGTACGACTACATCAACCGCGTTGATAAACGCTTCCGCTTAGTGATCTTCAAGGGTATGAAGATACACTCCCCCTCTCGTTGCTATGCATCACCATGATCTTGTGTGTGCGTAGGAATTTTTTTGAAATTACTACGTTCCCCAACAGTAATAGCCCTACGTCTCGGTGCCCGGAGGTGGTCGATTGGATTGTATGTGTTGGATTACAGAGGGTGCGAACCCTTGTGCCAGAGGAGGGGGGTGGCTTATATAGAGTGCGCCAGGACCCCTGCCCGCCTCCATTACAAGGGAACTAATGTACATAAAGTAGGAACGTTACTGGTAACGCCAGCATTAAGTACTCTTAATGCTCATGAAGACTAAGGAGTAAATATCTGGCCGTTGTGTGCTCTCCTGACTACTGGTCTTCGATATGGTCGAGTGATCCTCCTTGTGGTTGAGTGACGATAGGTAACGACCGTCGAGTGATGTGACCGTCGAGTGGATTGCACTCGACGTGCGAGACTGGTGCTCTTCTATTGACTCTTGGTCTTTTCATCTTCCAGGGTAGGGACCATGGGTAGGACGTATGGGTCGAGCCTATGACCCTACCCCAGGTCTGTATCCTCGTCAGTAGCCCCCGAATGGATTAAGGTGTGAGAGGAAAATAAGACAATGTTGGACCTGTCCTGTGTTTCGTGTCTCCGCGAGTGTTTCTTTTTGAACTGAACGCCTGCGTTGATACTTCGGAGTCGACTCGGTTGCCTTGATCCATTCAGAAAGTCGTCGACTGAACTGGTAGCCTCATGCGTCGAGTGTCATGTGGGAGCGTGAGATCTCGGGCGCGATTGCCTGCGGGGAATCCCGGATTCCACGGGATACAATATTTCGGAGGCGCGCGTGGGTAGGAGGGCGCCGAAAAAAGGGGGACCCGGACGAGCCGAGACGCCTCGATTATTGCGCCGCCTTTTTCGCCATGTTCACTGTGTGCAACTGTAGCAGGATTTGTCGGGATTGCCCGACCCCACGCGTCAGTCACTCGGAAGTGAGCCTTTATAAGGCGACGAGACCTGGGTGTTTGCACTATGCACGCCTGCCTCTTCTTCTTCTCCCTCTGCTCCTCCGTCGTACCCAGTGCCTCTACCTCCGACGCCACCACATCCCTACCATGGTGAAGGACAAGACTGCGGCGCTAGAGCGTGCCAAGAAGGCGACGGGGGCAGCGAAGGGCAAGAAACCAAGCCGCGGATCGTCATCACGCTCGGGGTTGCCGCCGGGCTGGATCCAAGGCGATTGGATCCGGTCTTTGATTCGGCAGGAGGATCTGACCGAGCTGGAGGAGTCCGGGCTGATCGCGGCGGGGGTGGCGAGGCTACCGAAGGGAGAGACGGAGCCACAGCCTCGACCAGGTGAGTGTGTTTTTCTCGCCACACATGTCGACCGGGGCTTCTCGCTTCCTCCGCACCCCTTCTTTCGTGGGTTCTTGAACTTTTTCGGGGCACAACTCCACCACTTTTCCCACAATACCATCACGTACCTAGCCGCATTCGTGTCGATGTGCGAGGACTTTTTAGGATGCTGACCGCACTGGGGTCTCTTCAAACACATCTTCACTATTCGTTCCCAGTCGGTTAAGAAGGCGAAGTTGAGTGACTCAAAAACCCACGTGATCCAGATGTGCAGGGGTTTGGGTATCCAAAAGAGGAATAGGAGTGCTTTCCCCGTTGTGACCCTTCCCGAATCTGTCAGGGGCTGGCAGTCGTCCTGGTTTTACTGCCAGGACGTTGCGACTCCAGGTCAGTCGACCGATCTTCCTCCTTTTTCATTCGACCGTGTCCAGACTCCTGCTCCACTGAAGGTCACCGCTGCCGAGACCGTGGAGACCAGGATATTAGTGGACCGACTGGTCCAACTTATCAATGATGGAGTCACTGGCTTGGACTTGCTGGAGGTGTTCCTCGCTCGACGGATCCAACCTCTCCAGGCCCGTGACCACCCGATGTGGTTGTATTTTGGACCAGGCGACACCACTCGGGTCCATCCAGAAGAAGTGCCGCTCGACACCGCGGCCTTGTGGTTGAAGGGTATGACGGGTAATCAAGATAACCCTAGAGGATCCAGGCGGGTTGTCCCTTTCGGAAGCGACAACCCACCCAACAAGGTACATTCTCTGTTCCGACTGCTTTCCATTTGCGTTCTGACTGCACTCGGCGTTGGCCGATTCTTGTTTTGTCCGATTTGCTTTGTAGGTATTCACTGAGATGTACTCAATGCCCAACGGCGAACAGGCCTTGGTGCAGGACCAGGAGGGGGAGGACAGTGCAGAGGAGAGTGGCGAATGGGAGTCTCCGAGAGAAGAGGATGAGGAGAGCGAGGAGTCGGACGAAGAGGAAGAGGTTTACTCGCCGCCGTGTTCCGAGCGTCGATCCAAGCAGCAACACGATCCATCGGAGGTCGTGTGAAGAGTGCGGCCCCAAGCACCACCACCCAGAAGCACACTCGGACGTCGACTCTAGAGCCGACGGAAAGGTGGCTAAGAAGCCAAAGGTTGCCCCCTCAAAGACCCGAAAGACGCTATCGCGAATCAAGATGGACGTTCCCATTGCCTCAGGGTAGGTATCTTGTTTGGGTTTCTGTAAGTCGACTGAATGTTTTCTCGATCCAACTGACTTATTCTTGTGTGCTTTCAGCCCCGCCTCTGCTACCACTGACATGGATGTTGACAAGGCACCATAAGATGAAGAAGCGACCTCACGAGCTGGTAAGTCCATTCAACTCAGTTCTGTTTAACTGAATGGGTGGTCGACTGACTGAAAATTTGGTGCTTCTCTTCTTGCGCAGCTCCACAAGATATCATTGTGCTTCTCGATGACAAAGAAGAGGAAGAGCCTCTACAGGAGAGGAGAAAGAGGAGTGGAGGGTCGAGCAGGAGGAGAATCGAAGTCCAAATTCCTCAGTTGACACCGGCTCCTGAGACGATGGCTCGGACCAACGTCATGTTTGCTGACCCGTTGAGGACTGATCGTCCGTCGAGGTCGACTGCACATACGCCTGCTGCACCGGTGCAACTCCACTCGTCTGACCCGGCCACTACTTTGGCCCCTCTGGAGCCATCTCTCTTTGCTACATATCAAACTTCGGACGACTCTCCGAGTGCTGCTAGGGAAGCTCTTCGCCAGGCGAATCTTGTCATGGAGCAGGTGAAAGTGATGCATCAAGCTAGCCAGATAGCCTATAATGCCAGCACTGCTCTTCAGACCAATGTCCAGGTCAGTAAACTTCCGACTGAACTTTTGAACGTTGCTTTATATCTGGTCACCCACTGGGTGTTCTCCTGTTTGGAACTCGAGTAATCTATGATTTTGCATTTTCTGAATCAGTGGGGGCACGTCGAGTGCACCCACTGGGTGTAGTCCCCGAGACCACGGTCGGCTGCTGGCAGTCGACTGAGGTCTGATCCTTTTTTTTGAACACTTTGCTGAGTACTGATCTGATCCAGTGGGGGCACGCTTAGTGCACCCACTGGGTGTAGTCCCCGAGACTACTGTTGAATATTTGATTCGGTAGTAGTCTTAGAGTAAACCTTTCCTTTCACTGTATGCGTCGACTGACATGTCTGTCTTTCTGGCTGCAGAGGTCTTGTGATCTTGGAGCTCGGCTCACCGACTTGAAGAAGAAGCATATCAGTGTTGAACTTGACCTCGAACTTGCGAAGAAGAACCTGAAGAAAGCTCAAGAAGAAACGGCCATCATGGTAGGTAATCACTCAACCACCTCGTCTGCTTTGTAGCTTTATGCTTGGTGTTGGCTTTTCTTTCAGTCTCTTTGAACCAAGTGAATTCACACAAGCAGATGTGCGTAGTGAAAATCGCCAACTTCAGTCTCGTCTGAAGAGTGTTGTTTCTTTAGAGAGGATGAAGGAAGCTCTAGAGCAGAAGGATCTGGACCTGGCAGCCGCTCAAAAGGAAGCACGCGAGAAGACGAAGCTTGCGAACGAGAAGCTGGCTTCAGTCAGCAAGTTGGAGGATGAGAATGCAACATTGAAGACGGCTGTCTCAGACGCGAATCGTGAGGTCGAGCAGCTGAAGAAGGACAAGGAGAGTTTGACCGTTGAAGTCGAGGGCCTCAAGACCAAGGCCGGCAAGCTAGAGTCTCATCTGGAACAACTCGCGACAAATCTTGTCCTGAAGCTGGAAGGTATGTCTACTCAGTTAGATAACAATCGTCGACTAGGATTTGCAATACTGTCGACTCATTCATTGTTTGTTGTGGTGGAACAGAACTCTGTCGGTACTTCGAGGCCGAAACTGGACGGGTCGAGACAGGTCTCGACCCTATCAACTGCCCCATGAAAGATGAGGTCGCGATGAACTTGCTTCGGCTGGAATTGCGCTTGGACGGTGGAGTCGACTATCTGGCTCGGCTAAAGGCAGCGATGGTCCGAGTGGACGCTGAACTCTGGTCCCAAGCAGAGATGTCCCAAGACCTCGAGTCTTTGATGACTCGGCTAAATCAGATCGCAGACCGAGTGCAAGAGTGGAAGAAATCTTCTGCCCGCTGCAGTGCTGACGTCGCCTTGTCTTTGGTCCGAGTGCATTGCAAGGATGCAAGAGAAGACAAGCTGGCAGCTCTCAAAGTGGTGAACACCAAGAAGCATTCCTTCCAGGACTTCATGGACACCTTCCTCGAGGCAGCCACTCGCATCACCGACAGCATTGACCTTGACAGCTTCTGCGACCCGGCCAGCCCTCCTCCCGCCGAGTGACGAAAAAACATTCTGCCACCGCTTTTATTTGCCTCGGAATGCCGAGTGGATTTGTAATCATTAAAAATTCTTCGGGCCTGATGCCCGAGCACTCCATTTTGCGGTTTAAGAAACTTCGGATTTATCATCTCTCATATTGCGTCTGTCTTCGAATGAAATTCGTCTTTCCCTCGAATTATTGTCTGTTTGCTTAATGTAGCTTCCGGAGAAGAATGGCCAGTCGACCGGTCGGGTGATGCTTGAGTAGCATTGATAACCTCATCAGCAAGGCACTCAGCAATGGTCTTGACGTTCCAGTCGACCGGTTGGGTGATACTCGAGTAGCATTGTTCAGCTCATCAGCAAGGCACTCAGAAATGGTCTTGACGTTCCAATCGACCGGTTGGGTGACCCTTGAGTAGCATTGGATCAGCTCATCAGCAAGGCACTCAGCAATGGTCTTGATGTTCCGGTCGACCGGTCGGGTGACTCTTGAGTAGCATTGATCAGCTCATCAGCAAGGCACTCAGCAATGGTCTTGATGTTCCAGTCGACCGGTCGGGTGACTCTTGAGTAGCATTGATCAGCTCATCAGCAAGGCACTCAGCACTGGTCTTGACGTTCCAGTCAACCGGTCGGGTGACTTTTGAGTAGCAATGATCAGCTCATCGGCAAGGCACTCAGCAATGGTCTTGACGTTCCAGTCGACCGGCTAGGTGAGGTTTTCAGAACTTAGGCGAGCGCTGGGCCGCAGCTAAGCTTCCGAGTTAGAGGATCGCTCATCGCTCGGTAGGGTTTTTTCAAACTTAGGCGAGTACGAGACTGCAGCTAAGCCCCCGAGCGGGAGGATCGCTCTCCACTCGGTAGGATTTTTTCAAACTTAGGCGAGTACGAGACTGCAGCTAAGCCCCCGAGTGGGAGGGTTGCTCTCCACTCGGTAGGATTTTTTTCAAACTTAGGCGAGTACAAGACTGCAGCTAAGCCTCCGAGCGGGAGGATCGCTCTCCACTCGGTAGGATTTTTTCAAACTTAGGCGAGTACGAGACTGCAGCTAAGCCCCCGAGTGGGAGGATTTCTCTCCACTCGGTAGGATTTTTTTCAAACTTAGGCGAGTACGAGACTGCAGCTAAGCCCCCGAGCGGGAGGATCGCTCTCCACTCGGTAGGATTTTTTCAACCTTAGGCGAGTACGAGACTGCAGCTAAGCCCCCGAGTGGGAGGATTGCTCTCCACTCGGTAGGATTTTTTTCAAACTTAGGCGAGTACGAGACTGCGGCTAAGCCCCCGAGCGGGAGGATTGCTCTCCACTCGGTAGGTTTTTTTTTTCAAACTTAGGCGAGTACGAGACTGCAGTTAAGCCCCCGAGTGAGAGACAGACTCATCACTCAGTAGGATTTTTAACACTTAGGCGAGCACTGGGCTGCAGCTAAGCCTCCGAGTGAGAGGCAGACTCATCACTCGGTAGGATTTTAACACTTAGGCGAGCACTGGGCTGCAGCTAAGCCCCCGAGTGAGAGGCAGACTCATCACTCGGTAGGATTTTTAACACTTAGGCGAGCACTGGACTGCAGCTAAGCCTCCGAGTGAGAGGCAGACTCATCACTCGGTAGGATTTTTAACACTTAGGCGAGCACTGGGTTGCAGCTAAGCCTCCGAGTGAGAGACAGACTCATCATTCGGTAGGATTTTTAACACTTAGGCGAGCACTGAGCTGCAGCTAAGCCCCCGAGTGAGAGGCGGACTCATCACTCGGTAGGATTTTCAACGATTTGCTTCAAGAGAAACAGATCCGTCGCTAAAATGTACACAAAAGAGACAAACAACAACCATTCGAAAGGAGTAAATTATGTCTTTTGATAGTCAAGCTAAAAGGTATTTCTTATTACATCTGATCGGTCTAAAACATCTAACAATAGAAAGGGCGGAGCAGATCCGCATTCCAGGCGCGCAGCTCATCTTTGTTGTGTTCGACGTTGAAGAGGCGGTATGCTCCGTTGTGGAGCACCTTGGTGATGACGAAAGGGCCTTCCCAAGCGGGTGCGAGCTTGTGTGGCTTTTGCTGATCCACTCGGAGAACCAAGTCCCCCTCCTGGAATGCATGACCCCTTACGTTCTTGGCGTGGAATCGACGTAAGTCTTGTTGATAAATGGTCGACCGAATCAATGCGATCTCTCTTTCTTCCTCCAAGAGGTCGACTGCATCTTGTCGAGCTTGCTCTGCCTCTTCTTCTGAGAAGAGTTCGACTCGGGGAGCATTGTGGAGCAAATCGCTCAGCAAAACGGCTTCGGCTCTGTAGACTAGAAAGAATGGAGTCCGACCAGTTGACCGATTGGGGGTTGTCCTCAGTCCCCAAAGCACCGATGGAAGTTCGTCGACCCAAGCCCCTGCCGCGTGCTTGAGGTCACGCATTAACCGAGGCTTCAGTCGTTTGAGAATCAATCCATTCACTCATTCCGCCTGTCCATTCGACTGGGGATGGGCGACTGAAGCGTAATCGACCCTCGTGCCTTGGGAAGCGCAAAAAGCTTTGAACTCTTCCGAATCGAAGTTCGAGCCGTTATCTGTGATGATGCTATGTGGGACGCCATATCTGAATATAAGCTCTGTGATGAAACTCACAGCTGTGCTTGCTTCAAGGATCTTGATGGGCTTGGCTTCGATCCATTTGGTGAACTTGTCGACTGCTACCAGCACATGAGTAAATCCACTTCTGCCTGTCCTCAGAGGTCCAACCATGTCCAGTCCCCAAACGGCGAAAGGCCAGACGAGTGGAATAGTCTTCAGAGCTGATGCAGGTTTGTGGGACATGTTGGAATAAAACTGACAGCCTTCACACTTGTCCACTATTTCTTTTGCCATCTCATTGGCGTGTGGCCAGTAAAACCCAGCTCGGTATGCTTTGGCTACGATGGTCCGGGAGGACGCATGGTGACCACAGGTCCCCGAGTGAATATCGTTGAGGATCATTCAGCCTTCTTCTGGCGTGATGCACTTCTGGCAGGCTCCATCACACTTTCTCTGAACAACTGTCCCCTTATCACAGTGAAGGCTTTAGACCGTCGGACGATCTGTCGAGCCTCTTCTTCATCCTCTGGGAGTTCCTTCCTAAGGATGTATGCAATATATGGCACTGTTCAGTCGGGCGTAATGACCAAAACCTCCATGATTAAGTCGACCACGACTGCGACTTCGACTTCAGTCGGATCCGTGGCACTCTTGGGTTATGGTGACTCTTCGGTGAAAGGGACTTCCTGAATCAAAGGTGAATGGATATGTTCCAGAAACACATTTTGGGGAATAGCCTCTCTCTTGGAACCTATCTTGGCCAGCTCATCTGCAGCTTGATTTTTCAGTCGGGGCACATGGTGGAGCTCCAAACCTTCAAACATCTTCTCTAGCTTTCTCACTGCATTGCAATAACCTGTCATGGCTGGACTCATGGCATCCCATTCCTTCATCACTTGATTAACCACCAAATCTGAGTCACCGTAGACCATAAGACGACGGACGCCGAGTGAAATGGCCATACGGAACCCGTATAGAAGTGCTTCATATTCAGCTTTGTTATTGGAGGAATCAAAATGAATCTGGAGAACGTAATTAAGCATGTCTCCGCGGGGGGATACCAAAACTGCCCCAGCACCTGAACCATTCAGCATCTTGGAGCCATCAAAAAACATAGTCCAATACTCCGAGTGAACTTGAGTCGGCAATTGCTGCTCAATCCACTCGGTCAGAAAATCTGCAATTGCTTGCGACTTGATGGCCTTCTTTGCCTCGAACTTGATATCCAAAGGGAGGAGTTCAATCACCCATTTGGCCACTCGACCAGTTGCATCTCTGTTGTTCAGAATTTCGGACAGTGACGCATCACTGACGATTGTGATGGAGTGGTTAGAGAAGTAATGCGCAACCTTCTTCATGGCCATGTATATTCCATAGACAAGCTTCTGATAATGCGGGTATCGCTGCTTGGACGGAGTCAAAACTTCAGAGAGATAATAGACTGGGCGTTGAACCTTGTAAGCCTTTCCTTCTTACTCCCGTTCGACCGTGAGTACTGTGTTGACAACTTGTCTAGTGGCTGCAATGTAGAGCAGTAAAGGCTCTTTACTGATTGGCGCAGCGAGCACCGGCTGGGTGGAAAGCAAGGTTTTGAGCTCTGCAAACGTTGCTTCAGCTTCATCAGTCCACTCGAACTTATCAGACTTTTTCATCAATCGGTAAAGAGGCAAGGCCTTTTCACCAAGACGAGAAATGAATTGACTCAGGGTGGCCAAACAACCAGTCAGCTTCTGAACATCATGCACTCGCACGGGGCGTTTCATTCGGAGGATGGTATCAAATTTCTCTGGATTGGCGTCGATTCCTCGTTCGGAAATGAGAAAACCGAGTAAGTTTCCCCCTGGAACTCCGAACATGCATTTTGACGGATTAAGCTTGATATCGTACCTTCTCAGGTTGGCAAAGGTTTTTGCAAGGTCAGTCAATAGGTCGGAACCTTTGCGAGACTTGACCATGATGTCATCCATGTACGCTTCCACATTCCGACTGATTTGAGTGAGCAGGCACTTCTGAATCATTCTCATGAATGTGGCTCCGGCATTTTTCAGACCAAAAGGCATGGTGACATAGCAAAAGCACCCGAATGGGGTGATGAAGGTTGTTTTTATTTCATCGGGACCATACAGTCAGATCTGATGGTATCCGGAATATGCATCTAAGAAAGACAAGCGCTCACATCCCGTAGTCGAGTCAACAATCTGATCGATGCGAGGGAGAGGGAAGTGATCTTTCGGGCAGGCCCGATTGATATGCTTGAAATCAATGCACATACGAAGTGAATTCTCCTTCTTAGGAACCATGACTACATTGGCTAACCACTCGGAGTGGTAGATTTCACGGATGAACTCTGCTGCCAACAGTCGAGCCACTTCTTCGCCAATCGCTTTCCTCTTCTGCACGGCAGACCGTCGAAGGTGTTCTTTGACAGGTTTTATTTTGGGGTCGACATGCAAATGATGCTCGGCCAGTCCCCTGGGCACACCAGGCATGTCAGAAGGTTTCCATGCAAAGATGTCCCAGTTCTCACGGAGGAACTAGACGAGCGCTTCTTCCTATTTGCTGTCGAGTGTGGTTGATATGTGAGTCAGCGCAGCATTGGGATCCATTGGGTGAACATGAACTGGCTTCGTCTCACCAGTCGATTGGAAGGCAGAATCTGTGGCAGGTTTCTTGGCTCTGAGCAAATCACTCGTATATGCGTTCTTCTGATATTCTTGTAATTCGACTACTGCCATTTGTTCATCGGCGATCTTGGAGCCTTTCTGGAAACACTCCTCAGCCTTCTGACGATTGCCTGTAACTGTGATCACGCCTTTGGGGCCAGGCATCTTCAGTTTGAGGTACACATAGCATGGTCGAGCCATAAAGCGCGCATAGGCTGGCCTACCCAAAATGGCATGATAGGCACTCTGGAAATCCACGACTTCAAATGTCAACTTCTCATTACGGTAATGCTTTGAATCACTAAAAACCACGTCGAGGGAGATCTAGCCGAGTGATTCAGCCTTCTTCCCAGGAATAACACCATGGAAACTCATATTACTCTCGCTAAGCTTGGATATCGGAATGCCCATCCCTTTCAAGGTCTCAGCGTAGAGGATGTTCAGACCACTGCCACCGTCCATTAGTACTTTGGTTAGTCGAGTGCCTCCAACCACGGGGTCGACTACCAGAGCTTGCCTCCCGGGGGTGGCCACGCGAGCAGGGTGATCAGATTGGTCGAACGTAATGGCTGTTTGAGACCATCTAAGGTAGGTGGTCGTCGCCGCCGGAGCGACCATGTTCACCTCCCTGTTGATGACCTTCAATCGACTCTTGCTTTCAACGTCGGCAAATATCATCAGAGTGGAAGTGACTTTGGGATAACCATTGTCTTCCTCATCATCTTCTCCTTGATCTGACTCTTTCTCTTTCTCATTGGGTTGTTTCTCTCGGAACTGCTGGATAAGGAGTCGACACTGCCGGGTCGTATGCTTCGGGTAAATCAGATTACCTTCTTCATCTTTCTTCGTGTGGATGTGGCATGGCAAATCCAGCACATCATTTCCTTCCTTATCCTTCACCTTCTTAGGGGGCCAGAGCCCCTTAGGTTTTCCTTTGAACTTTCCTTGATTCACTGCCGCAATCTCTCCGGGAGCTGCTGGCTCGGCCTTGCGTTTCTGCTTCCGACTGAAATTGCCCCCACCGGCCTCTTGGCCGACTGGTTTGCTCTTCCCGCTACGGAGTCGATCCTCCTGTTCTCTGATTGCGTATCGGGAGGCTATCTCCATCATTCGGGCCAGAGTCATATCCCCAGTCCGACCGAATTTCAAGACCAACTCCCTGTATTTGACGCCTTCCTTGAAGGCGCACACAGCTTGACGCTCTGAAACATTCTCAACGGTGTGATGCAAAGTGGACCATCTCTGGATGAATTCCCTCAAAGTTTCATTCGGCTTCTGCACGCAGTGCTGTAGCTCGGGCAATCCACCGGGTCGCTTGCACGTGCCCTCGAAAGTCCTCATGAACACATGGGACAACTCTTCCCAACTGTGCATACTGCCCGGAGCCAACTGAGTCAGCGATGCTCTGGCCGATCCTTCCAACATGAGTGGGAGATGCTTCATAGCAATCTCGTCGTTGCCGCCTCCGATCTGTACAGCCACTCGGTAATCTTCGAGCCAAGTTTCAGGCTTAGATTCACTGGTGAACTTACTGACTCCAGATGCCAGCCTGAAGTTAGGAGGTATCACTGCCGCCCTGATAGCCCTGCTGAAACACTCGGGACCAGAAACATGCACTTGGCTGCCACTTGGACGATCTCTGCCATGGTCTTCCCTGTGTGCTCTATTTCGGTCGACCAGGCTTTGAACGAGGATAGACCTCGCGTCAAAGCCCGGTTCTCTTGGATCGACTGAATTCCTGCGCTCACCACTGTGATGGCGCCTATCATCGTTCCGCCGAGGCACATATGATGCGCTCCTCGGGGGAGGCGTGGGTCCCCGACGATGATTGTCGCGGTCGAGTGGAAGATCATACTGCCCACGGCCTTCACGCTGCGGAGGCGATCTCGGGCTGTGGGCAGACTGAACCGTGTCCGCTGCAACGGATCTGCTATGAATCCTATTCCGCGACTGAGATACTGCTGTATTCTGCTCTCTTGCTGCCCTAAGCAAGGCTCGAGTCTGCATCAGCCCTCTGCCAGCTTCTGACTGGGAAGGTTGGATCGACTCTGCTATCCGGGCTGCAGCTGTGAGATTCTGAATCGGAGTGCGGTATACCTTAGGTGGGGGCGGGAAAAGTTGTCGTCGACTGGATTCATGGATCCGCTCCTGGGTATACCCTAGGTGCTGAAGGTTGTCCAGTCGAGTGCGCTCAGCCAAGTTGGCTAGGCGCACCTCCTCCAAGGCCCGAGCTTCGGGGGTTTCTCCAACGATGGGCGTATGGAGTGCATCCATATTGCGGCGTCGAAGGTCCTCCCTCTGCTGCGAAGAGAGGGGCTCGGGTCGGTACTCCTTATGGACGTGTGACGGATTACCGCCTCCGTCTCCGTCGCCCTCGCGACGGAACCCAGGAGGGCTGTGAGGGCCATCGACCATCAGGACTTCGGCCGCATGATCGCTGCTATCAGACTCGGATGCAGTCTCCACAGAGCCAGTCGACAGATCGAACAGGCCGTGGAGGGTTTCGTCGGGCTCGATTGCCGCGACTCGATGGGTGGTCGAGCGCCGAGCCACCACGTGTTTCACCCAGCGCTGAAGCCGGGATCGACCGGATCGCTTACGGCGGCGAACAGTGGGGAGTGAAGACATTGTCGGAGCCGACTGATACTGAGTCGACGGCTGCCGGAGAAGGACGCCGCGAACGCACGCGCGAAAGTGTGTCGCCCCTCGAACGGGGAGCGCCTCGACGTCGAGCGGAGCTTCCTGAAGCCACGCCGAGTCGTCGACGACGAAAACGAGCGTGCCGAGACGGATCTCGTGGCCCTGAACCATCTCGTCGCCGAAAACCATAATGATGGTCGGAAAAACTTGCAACTTCACCGATAAGTCGCTAAGACACCTGCCCCACGGTGGGCGCCAACTGTCGTGGTACTAAGTCTGACAGTAGAAAGGGGGATAGGTATGAAGAGGCAAGATCCTAGCTATGGTGAAGTTGTACACGCGATGTTTACGAGTTCAGGCCCTCCTCGAAGGAAGTAATAGCCCTACGTCTCAGTGCCCGGAGGCAGTCGATTGGATTGTATGTGTTGGATTACAGAGGGTGCGAACTCTTGTGCCAGAGGAGGGGGTGGCTTATATAGAGTGCGCCAGGACCCTTGCCCGCCTCCATTACAAGGGAACTAATGTACATAAAGTAGGGGTGTTACTGGTAACACCAGCATTAAGTACTCTTAATGCTCATGAAGACTAAGGAGTAAATATCTGACCGTTGTGTGCTCTCCTGACTACCGGTTTTCGATATGGTCGAGTGATCCTCCTTGTGGTCGAGTGACGATTGGTAACGACCGTCGAGTGATGTAACCTCGAGTGGATTGCACTCGACGTGCGAGACTGGTGCTCTTCTGTTGACTCTTGGTCTTTTCATATTTCAGGGTAGGGACCTTGGGTAGGACGTATAGGTCGAGCCTATGACCCTACCCCAGGTCTGTATCCTCGTCAGTCACATCTAAACTCCTACAAATATATAATGCAGCAACAAGAAATAAAAAAACTAGGATAAAAAAACCACAAACAAAGTGGACATCAGCTTAGATGTAACATAACTATGTCACATCTAAATATGCCCTAGACAGACCCTTGTTTGGTTTCTACTACTCAATGCGCTCAAGTCCTAAGCTAGCGTTTAAAGCATCATATCGCTGGTCACTCTGTAAAGGGCTCTTTTTTTTTCTCGACACCGTGACCGTGTTACAGCAACGAGCCAGCGACCTCGGCAAGGTTTTCACCGGCCGGGAAGTCGGACACTAGCTACAAACCCAGCAGCTAGCGCATTCGGACACTGCAGCGATCGTCATGCATCGTGCAGCGCGCGGTGCGATCTGGTCAAAGACACACATGATCGAGGGAGAGGCGATGCTCAGAGCATCTTCAGCCGCGCTCCCAGAACGGCCTTCTTAGTCGTTCTCTTTCCACCGGCACCGAAAAATCGGCCCAGCCACGCCCTAGGAGCCCGTTTTTCGCCGGTTTGGGTCGAAATCAGCGCCGACAGACCCAGGCCGAACCCGACGCGTCGGGTGGCGCTCGGGGGCGCCGGGGCGAGCGTTTTGGCGCGAAGCAGCCGCGGGCCCGCCGCGTCAGCGAGATGGCTGCTTCGTCGACCACATCGCCTCGGTTCCCGCGGGGAATCAATGCGAAGGCTGCTAGGCTGCCGCGCTGCCGCGCCGGTCGGCCTTCATTGATGTTCACAAACGGCGCAGTGAAGACGCCGCCGACGCGCATCCGCTCGCATGCGCCACGTGTCCGCCCGCATGCCGCCCATCGCCACCCCTGCTCCGGCTATAAAAGGCGCCCCTCCCCGCCGGTGAGCACCACACCCTCTCCCTCTCCCTCCCGCGAAAGCCTTCTTCCCGCCGACGAGCTCTCCCCCCACTGCCTTCCACCGCCAACGAGCGAAATGTCCGAGAGATACCCAGGTGATGGCGCAGCGGCGAATGTCTTCGGCCGCCGACATCTCCAGGAGTCGGAGGCGCACCTTCTGTACGAGGCAGAGTACCCAGCGCCGCCCTACATGCGCGTGCCGGGGGCATGGAGGTTGAGCGCCGGCGGCGTTCCGGTGCCGCCCGTCCCCGAAGGAGCCGCACGGTGGGCGGAGATCGCCCGCATACGCTCGTCGCTGACGGAGGAGCAGCGGAACAAGCCGAGGTACGCACCCGACAGCGAAACGTTGTGGACGATGTACTTTCAGGCCCGCCGCGAAGAGCAGATCGCCTCCACCAATGGTGTCATCCCCCGCGGCCGCCTCAACTCCGAAGGACGGCGCGAGTGGTGGGGCGTCCCCGGCCGCACACTCGACGCCGTTCTCGACCACATCGAGACCGGCAATGTGCCGCGGCTGGAGTACCCGGCGCGTCCCTCCTTCTCTCGCCGCCGCGGTAGTTCTTGGATACTGCGGTGAATGGAGCCGGGGTCGTTCTCCTCGTCGGGCCCCGTCTCGGACCGATGAGGTGATCCCTTCGCCTTGTCCGGCCGAAGCCCGAGCCGGACACGGCCCCGGTGAAGCCGGAGCACGCTGGCATGGTGGCATCTGACGATGAGTCCGCCCTCAAATGGGCGAGGGAGGACTACGTCCGCGAGCAGGTGCGCCAACAGCGTCGGGCTTACCTGGAGACCCAGGCCCACAGCCGCGCCGAGGCCCGTCGTCGTGCCGAGGAAGGTGGCGTTATCGTCATCCACAGCGACGACGAGGTCGAGGCCGGGCCGTCAATGCGCTGTCGGCGACCCGGGCGAGGGGTGCAGCAGGGATGCCGCGGGCGAGGCGCGCGACGACGACGACGACGAAGACGATGACGACGGCGGCGACTACACCCGCTTCTACAGGCTTCTCGGCATGTAGAAGGCGGCGGTGGTGACGGTGACGACACTAGCTAGGCGTTTTAAGTTCGTTTTTAAGTTAGTTCACGCATATTTTACGCTTTGTAGAAATTTGGACGAAAAATGTAAAGTTCATGCAAAAGTCGCCTAGTTTAAAAAAATAAGACGAACTTCGCCGAACCCGCGACGACCGTGGGCGTGCGACTGGGAACGAACCGAACCCCAGGGGCCGAGTTAGCGCCGGCTCGTCCCCAGGCCGCTATTTTTCAGCGCTCTGGGGGCCGAACGGCTGGAGATGCTCTTAGCACGCACGGGCCTGGCTCGCACTTTGTGAGCCCCACATCTGCGCCGTGAGCCGAAAATTTTGTTTCCTATATCCCACACATCTTCATTGTCCGCTTTTAAGCATTGTATGTATAGCGAAATTTGCAAAGGTAGGCAATTATATATAGTGATTTTTTCATGAATTGCCCAGTTCCGAGGAACCTAAACTGAACAGGAAGTTGGTGCAAGAACTATTTTTTTTGGATGCCGACGCAGATGTACAGCCCACAAAGTACGAGCAGGCCATGCGTGCCCCTACGAATTTCTCACGATCCAGGTGATTTCAGCTCTCGTTTTCAGGGGACTGCGCAACCCGCAGGTGCTAGAAGCACTAGCTGTTCGGAAGGTATTAGCACTTTCAGAAGATCTTTATATCAACCAATTACTGGTGGCCTCCGATTGCAAGGTGGTGGTAGATGCAATCAGGCAAGGAAGCTCAGCAGACTTTGAAGCCATTGTCGAAGAAATCAAGGCTAGAGCAACTATCTTTATTTCATGTTCTTATATTCATGAGTATATGACCTTCAATACGGAGGCCCATAATCTCGCAAAGCATGCGTTATCTTTAGGGTTTGACCGACACACGTGGCTAAGACAACCTGGCGATCTTCTTTTTGTACCTATGAACATTATGATTCAGTAATAAAGCTATGCGAGATTCTAAAAAAAAGGTGATTTTAGCCCGTTCCCGTGCACTCCACGAGCTGGCAACTCCCCCCCCCCCCCCAAATGTACACATGACATTTTTTGCAGGAAATAAGTACACATGACATTTTTTTGGCAGGAAATATATGCACATGACATTATAGGCATGAACATCGACGGAAAGATGAAATTACACCTTTTAATTTTATTTTGTAGAAACCTATTACTTTTCTTTTTGCAAATACATTGGTGCATGCTGACATTGCCAAACAATTTAGATGGCAAAAAGATACTATAATTTTATTTCCATTTGAGCAATCATAACAATTATAATTTATATAGTGATAATTGCATATCGGTTTTGAGAACATGCTTTTAATGTGGTGGGACTTCACTAAAAATCATGTCAAGAGCAAAAGTGACTTTTTGGGCATGATGATTCTTATAACTCGGTCCATTGATGGCGACACGAGTAAAGTAGCTAGAGCGAGCTAGCTATCCAAATAAATAAAGTAGATTGAACACGCAGACGATCCGTTGTTCAATGGTAACTGAACCAATGGCGATATATATAGTCATGTAAATTATTCTTGTTTATCTAGGCTAATTTAAATCATATAAAACACGTAAACTCAAAACATATGTATGCGGTTGTGAGCTACTGACTATGGTAACTCAATCAACTATGATATATGTGTTCCAGTTCAATTGAACAACACAAACTTCACTAGGTGATTATAAAGAACGCCTGAACGATGAGACTCCAATAAGATAGAGTCAAACAGATAAAGTGATTTTAACTTGTACATGTACTATCATCATGAGTTGGTGATTTGGTAACTTGGTCCACAACGACACATGTCAGCTAGTTACGCAGTTAGAGTAAAAATTATAGAGATCCATCTCCTTCTCTGAAAACACATATTTTTTCTATCTAGCCAAACTTCCTATTATCCATCTCCTTGGCAATTAAACTGATTTTAACGAGATGATAATTCTTGTACACTTGACTGGTAATAACGTTAACCCTAGTAAGTAAAGCAAAATAAACAACACAAAGATCATAATCTGTTCCAAAAGGCACTCATTTGTATCTATTATGTCTCCGTAAAATCATATCAAACAAACGAACATGCAAAGTCGAAGGATACATATACAAATGTGAGCTGGTGTGTCTCGTGCCTCGATTGACAACCATACTTTTATCCTGATTCGGAAGAAGAACATAAATTTTTGATACATGTACATGGGACTCCAATATAAGATGAGTCATTGTAATATGGCAACTCAAAGTTACATATCAGAATGTGAAACATATTGTTTTTATCTAGGGGGACTTGAGATTGTATCAAGAAGCTAAAGTACGCGATGTTGCAATTGTCTAGATGTTCATCAGTGTGACGAGGGATTAATTGGTCGACCATTGTTGCCCTTTCGTCCCAATGTGAATTACCCAAATATCTACATATAGAAAACACATGAATGGAATGTATGTGCCAAGACTCTCCAACATGATACAAACAATTGCATTCCTCGAGGGAAGGCATGCTAGCACCACTTGTCCATTCTAGTCTTAATCTAAGGCTGGCATTCTTTGATGATGACATGATAATCTTCATCAAGACGTGGACCATGGATGCTGAAATTTGCTCTACAATCCTAGATGATTTTGGTGAAGCTTCGGGTCTAGGGACCAACCGCACGAAATGCGCGACCATGCATGAGTGTTAGGTGTCCACCATATATTTTAGCGTTGGTTACCGGGATAATTGGGTGTGTAGTGGAATCATTCCCCAGCAAATACATGGGACTCTCGTTGGGTATTCCAAAACCCCCTGCTGCTTAGTTCCGGGAGGGATCGGCCAGCCAAGAAGTTCTTTCTTTTTTAGATCAAAGCAAAGCTTTATAACTTAACGGTGCTCGGGCATATCGCTCGAGGCACAAGCAGCCACATGGGCTGGTACATCAGACTCCCAGTGGATGACATGTTCTACTGGGTACAAACGGCCAATATTGGCTAACTCATGCGCTACGGTATTAGCACTACGGTGGCAAACAGAAATTGTATACTTTGAGAACCACATTTTTAACTGAAACTTGGTATCTTCAATGACGGCTGATGAAGTCATGTACCTAGGGTAGGGTCATGAACCTATCTAGGATACCCTACCCAAGGACATCCTTAGAAGAAGCCACCTTCCAGTCGACCAAGAGGGACTTCACTCGACGAACTCAAGGACACTCGACGATGAAGATAGCCACTCGACCATGAAGTTAACCACTCGACGGCCAGGAGACCTAAAGTCACTCAGCACGCAACGGTCTGTCATTAGGTAGCTTTAATGGTTTTCATGGCACTTTATGAGGGCGTTACCAGTAACCCCCTATCTTAATGTACTTTAAACCCTGCATAACTGAGGGCCGGAGGGGTCTGGCGAACTCTATATAAGCCACCCCCTCCTCAGTGTAAAGGGTTCGCACCCCTGTGACTCATATACACATAAACCAGTCGACCGCCTCCGGGCTCCAAGACGTAGGGCTATTACTTCCTCCAAGAAGGGCCTGAACTCGTAAAACACTCGTGTGTACAACTACTCCATAGCTAGGATCTTGCCTCTCCATACCTACCCCCCATTCTACTGTCAGACTTAGAACCACGACAGTTGACGCCCACCGTGGGGCCGGTGTCTTAGCGACTTTTTGGAGAAGTTGCAATTTGTCCGATCGCCTTCATCATGGTTTCTGGCGGAGCTCTGGTCGAGGGCCGCGAGATCCGTCTCGGTGCGCTCGCTTTCATCGCCGACGACTCCGCTTGGCTCCAGGAGGCACCACTCGACATCGACGCGCTCCCCATCCGCGGGGCGACGGACTTTCGGGCGTGTGTCCGCGGCGTCCTGCTGCGGCAGCCGTCGACCCCATACCGGTCGACTCCTGTGCCGTCCTCCCTGCCTGTCTCCCGCCAGCGCAAGCGCTCCGGTCGGTCGAGGCTTCAGCGATGGGTGAGACACGCAGTGGCTCGCCAATCGGCCACCACCCAAGTCGCGGCAATTGAGCCCGACGAATCTCTCTACGGCCTGTTCGGTCTGTCGATTGGCTCCGTAGAGACTGCATCCGAGTGCGACAGTAGTGACCCAGCGGTGGAGGTCCTGATGGTCAACGGGCCTCGTAGCCCTCCCGGTTTCCCCCGCATCGACGGGATGGACGATGGAGGCGACCCCGCTCAGGCCCACGAAGAATATCAGCCCGAGCCACTCACTTCTCAGCAAAGAGAAGATCTTCGCCGCCGGAACATGGATGCCCTGCATACTCCCATCGCAGGAGAAACTCCTGAGGCTCGTGCCTTGGAAGAGGCGCGTTTGGCCAACTTGGCTGAACGCACTCGACTGGAGAACCTCCAGCGAGCACTCGACGAGCGTGCGCGTCAACGAGTACCTGACTCCAGCCGACGTCAGCTCTTTCCGCAACCGACTCAGGTATATCGAACCCCGATTCAGAATTTGGCAGCTGCAGCCCGTATAGCGGAGTCAATTCAGCCCTCTCAGTCGGAGGCTGGAAGAGGCTTGATGCAGATCAGGGATTTGCTCCGGGCGGCAGGAGATCAGAATTCAGTTGTGTCACAGTCGCGCAACAGGATTCACAGTCGATCCGTCGCTGCGAATACTGTTCAGTCGGCTCACAGCCCAAGGTCACCTCCGAGGCGCGTGGGACGTGAAGGCCGGCGGGACCACTATGATGACCGATTTGATCGTGATGATAGGCGTCGAGTGCCCACTCCTCCCCCGAGAAGTGGGTCTAACGCCCATCGGCAGCAAGATGACAGGCGCCAGCTCAGTGTTGGGCGGAGAGCTCCGGTCGACCCCAGAGAACCAGGCTTTGACGCGAGATCCATCATCGTGCAAGGTTTGGTCGATCGGAACAGAGCTCATAGAGGTGGCCATGACAGAGATGTGCCCACTAGCAGCCGAGTCCATGTTTCAGGTCCAGAATGCTTTAGCAGAGCCATCAGAGCCGCAGTGATACCCCCCAACTTCAGGTTGGCGACTGGGGTAAGTAAGTTCACCGGAGAGTCCAAGCCTGAAACTTGGCTTGAAGACTACCGAGTGGCGGTACAGATTGGTGGCGGTAATGATGAGGTGGCCATGAAGCATTTGCCACTCATGCTAGAGGGTTCGGCCAGGGCGTGGTTGAATCAGTTAGCTCCTAGCAGCATTTACACCTGGGAAGATCTTTCCCGAGTGTTCGTCAGGACGTTCGAGGGAACTTGCAAGCGACCGGCCGGATTGACGGAGCTGCAAGTCTGCGTACAAAAGTCGAGTGAAACATTGAGAGATTACATCCAGAGATGGATCACTTTGCATCATACCGTGGAGAATGTGTCGGACCATCAAGCGGTCTGCGCCTTCAAGGATGGTGTCAAGAACAGAGAGTTGAGCCTGAAGTTTGGTCGAACCGGAGATATGACCCTGAGTCGAATGATGGAGATTGCCACCAAATACGCTAACGGTGAAGAAGAGGACAGGCTCCGGAGTGGCAAGTATAAGCCGAGTCAATCGGAAAAAGGAAACTCCAGTCGGAAGCAGAAGCGGAAGGCCGAGCCAGCTGCTCCTGGAGAGGCTCTGGCCGTGACTCAGGGCAAATTCAAAGGGAAGCCCAAAGGATCTTGGAACCCCAAGAAGGTAAAGGATAAAGAAGGAAATGACGTGATGGATCTACCGTGTCACATCCACACGAAGAAAGACGAAGAGGGTAACTTCATCTACCCGAAACATACCACTCGCCAGTGCCGGCTCTTAATCCAGCAGTTTCAAGGAAAACAGCCCAAGGACAAAGAGAAGGAGTCGGACAAGGCCGAGGACAAGGAGGACAGTGATGGAGGGTACCCTCATGTCAATTCCACCCTGATGATTTTTGCTGATGTAGAGAGCAAAAGTCGACTGAAAGTGATCAACCGAGAGGTAAATATGGTCGCCCCGGCGACACCAAGCTATCTGAAATGGTCGCAAACTCCCATTACGTTCGACCAGTCCGATCACCCTACTCACATTGCCACCCCTGGGAGGCAAGCGCTGGTGGTCGACCCAGTCGTCGAAGGCACTCGACTGACGAAGGTATTGATGGATGGCGGCAGTGGGTTGAATATACTGTATGCAGAGACGCTCAAGGGAATGGGCATTCCGATGTCCAGGCTCAGCTCCAGCAACATGAGTTTTCACGGAGTCATTCCTGGAAAGAAGGCTGAGTCACTCGGTCAAATAGCTCTGGATGTAGTGTTCGGCGACTCGAAGCATTTCCGCAAAGAGAAGCTGACATTTGAAGTCGTGGATTTCCAGAGCGCTTACCACGCTATTTTGGGAAGACCAGCCTATGCCCGCTTCATGGCTCGACCATGTTATGTGTACCTCAAATTAAAGATGCCTGGCCCCAAAGGCGTGATCACTATCACTGGCAGCCGGAAGAAGGCAGAAGAGTGTTTCCAGAAAGGCTCGAAGATTGCGGATGCCCAGATAACAGTGGTAGAGCTGGAAGGATACAAGAAAAATGCAGATCCGAGTGATTTGTTGCGGGCCAAGAAGCCCGCCACAGAGTCAGCGTTCCAGTCGTCTGGGGAGACGAAGCCAGTTCATATCCACCCGACTGACCCCAACGCAGCTCCGACCCATATTTCCACAACACTCGACTCTAAATAGGAAGAAGCGCTCATCCAGTTCCTCCGTGAGAACTGGGACATCTTTGCATGGAAGCCAGCTGACATGCCGGGTGTTCCCAGGGGGCTGGCTGAGCATCGCCTTAGAGTCGACTCAAAAGCGAAACCTGTTAAAGAACATCTTCGACGGTCCGCCGTTCAGAAGAAAAAAGCCATTGGCGAGGAGGTGGCTCGACTCCTTGCAGCAGAGTTTATCCGAGAGATATACCACTCCGAGTGGCTCGCCAATGTCGTCATGGTTCCCAAGAAGGACAACTCACTTCGCATGTGCATTGATTTCAAACATATCAATCGGGCCTGCCCAAAAGATCATTTTCCTCTCCCTCGCATCGACCAAATTGTCGACTCGACTGCGGGATGCGAGAGATTGTCTTTTTTAGACGCCTATTCCGGGTATCATCAGATCCGTCTGTATGGACCTGACGAAATCAAAACAGCTTTCATCACTCCATTCGGGTGCTTCTGCTATATCACCATGCCATTCGGTCTCAAGAATGCCGGAGCCACGTTCATGAGAATGATTCAAAAGTGTTTACTCACTCAAATCAGTCGGAATGTGGAAGCGTACATGGATGATATCGTGGTCAAGTCACGAAAGGGTTCCGACCTGTTGACTGACCTAGCTGAAACATTTGCCAATCTCAGGAGGTATGATATCAAGCTCAATCCATCAAAGTGCACATTCGGAGTACCTGGCGGAAAGTTACTCGGTTTTCTCGTTTCAGAACGAGGAATCGATGCTAACCCAGAAAAAGTTGGCACCATACTCCGAATGAAACGCCCTGTGCGTGTGCACGATGTCCAGAAGCTTACTGGATGCTTGGCCGCGTTAAGTCGATTCATCTCTCGCCTCGGTGAAAAGGCGTTGCCTCTTTACCGACTGATGAAGAAGGCAGACAAGTTCGAGTGGACTCCAGAAGCTGATGCAGCGTTTGCCGAGCTAAAAGCTCTGCTCTCCACCCAGCCGGTGCTTGCTGCTCCAATCAGCAAAGAGCCTCTGTTGCTTTACATTGCAGCCACAGGACAGGTCGTCAGTACAGTACTTACGGTCGAGCGGGAAGAGGAAGGTAAAACCTTCAAAGTTCAGCGCCCAGTGTATTATCTCTCTGAAGTTTTGACCCCATCGAAGCAAAGATATCCTCATTATCAGAAGCTCGTATATGGGATCTACATGACCATGAAGAAGGTTGCTCATTATTTCTCTGATCATGACATTACAGTCGTCAGCGACGCACCATTGTCAGAGATTCTGCACAACAGAGATGCAACTGGTCGAGTGGCTAAATGGGCGATTGAACTCCTTCCCCTTGATATCAAATTTGAGGCAAAGAAAGCCATTAAGTCCCAGGCTATAGCAGATTTCCTTGCCGAGTGGATTGAACAACAGCAGCCGACTCAAGTTCACTCGGAGCATTGGACCATGTTCTTTGATGGCTCTAAGATGTTAAATGGTTCTGGTGCTGGGGTAGTTTTGGTTTCCCCCCGAGGAGATAAGCTCAGATATGTGCTCCAGATCCACTTTGATTCCTCCAACAATGAAGCAGAATATGAAGCACTTTTGTATGGGTTGCGCATGGCCATTTCACTCGGCGTCCGTCGCCTTATGGTTTATGGCGACTCAGATTTGGTGGTCAATCAGGTGATGAAGGAGTGGGACGTTAGAAGCCCAGCCATGACTGGATACTGCAATGCAGTGAGGAAGCTCGAAAAGAAATTCGAAGGGTTAGAGCTCCACCATATACCCCGACTGAAAAATCAAGCGGCTGATGATTTGGCGAAGATAGGATCCAAGAGAGAAGCCATCCCCAGTGATGTGTTCTTGGAGCATATCCATACTCCATCAGTCATAGAAGATCCTTTTACCGACGAAGCCCCGCAACCTAAGAGTGTTACGGATCCGACTGAGGTTGAAGTTCCAGCAGTGGTCGACCTGATCATGGAAGCTTTAGTGATCACTCCCGATTGGACAGTACCGTATATCGCGTATATCTTGAGGAAAGAGCTCCCGGAGGACGAAGAAGAGGCTCGACAGATCGTCCGCCGATCTAAAGCCTTTACTGTGATAAGGGGGCAGCTGTACAGAGAAAGCGCGACTGGAGTTGGTCAGAAATGCATAACGCCGGAGGAAGGTCGAATAATCCTTGATGACATCCACTCGGGGACCTGTGGCCATCATGCGTCTTCCCGGACCATTGTGGCCAAAGCATACCGAGCCGGATTTTATTGGCCAAGAGCGAATGAAATGGCAAAGGAGATAGTCGACAAGTGTGAGGGATGTCAATTTTACTCCAATATGTCACACAAGCCCGCCTCAGCTTTAAAGACCATACCACTCGTTTGGCCCTTTGCAGTATGGGGGTTGGATATGGTCGGCCCTTTGAGAACAGGCAGAAGCGGTTTCACCCATGTGCTGGTAGCAGTCGACAAGTTCACCAAGTGGATTGAGGCCAAACCCATCAAGAACCTCGATGCCGGTACTGCTGTCAGCTTTATCAGAGAATTGATATTCAGATATGGAGTCCCGCACAGCATCATCACTGACAACGGGTCAAACTTCGATTCCGAAGAATTCAGAGCTTTCTGCACGTCTCAAGGCACACGAGTCGACTATGCTTCAGTCGCCCATCCACAGTCGAATGGACAGGCAGAACGAGCCAACGGCTTGATTCTCAAAGGGTTGAAACCCCGTTTGATGCGTGATCTCAAGCATGCGGCTGGTGCATGGGTCGACGAACTTCCCTCGGTGCTTTGGGGGTTAAGGACCACGCCCAACCGGTCGACTGGAAGAACTCCGTTCTTCTTGGTCTACGGAGCTGAAGCAGTCTTGCCGAGTGACCTTCTCCACAATGCTCCTCGGGTCGAGCTCTACACCGAAGCTGAAGCAGAACAAGCACGGCAGGATGCAGTCGACCTTTTAGAGGAAGAAAGGGAGATGGCTCTGATCCGATCGACCATTTATCAACAAGACTTGCGTCGCTTCCACGCCAAAAACGTGAAGAGTCGAGCCTTCCAGGAAGGAGATTTGGTTCTCCGAGTGGATCAGCAGAAACCACACAAGCTTGCTCCTTCTTGGGAAGGTCCCTTCATCGTCACCAAGGTTCTCCACAATGGAGCATACCGTCTTTACAATGTCGAGCATCAGATCGACGAGCCCCGAGCTTGGAACGCGGAGCTTCTCCGCCCCTTTTACACTTAAGTATTCACTCGGATGAGTTGTAATAAAAGTACTTCTGTAGTTTATTTATCAAAGACAAGAGCTTTATAATTTTCCCAGTAATTGTTATTACTTTTGTCCACATAAAGCAATCCCCCAGTGGGTGGCTTGGCTGCGAATCTGATTCGCCTAAGTCTGTAAAAAAATCCTAACCGAGTGGTGAGCCAGCCTCCCACTCGAAGGCTTAGCTGCGAAATCCGTTTCGCCTAAGTTAAACAAAATCCTACCGAGTGGTAAGCCAGCCTTCCACTCGGAGGCTTAGCTGCAGTCCAAGTACTCGCCTAAGTTTTTGAAAATCCTACCGAGTGGTAAGCCAGCCTTCCACTCGGAGGCTTAGCTGCAGTCCAAGTACTCGCCTAAGTTTTTGAAAATCCTACCGAGTGGAAAGCCAGCCTTCCACTCGGAGGCTTAGCTGCAGTCCAAGTACTCGCCTAAGATAAACAAAATCCTACCGAGTGGTAAGCCAGCCTTCCATTCGGAGGCTTAGCTGCAGCATTGCGCTCGCCTAAGTTCAAATACAACGTGCGCTCTGCAAGGAGGACGAGATGCAGGTCGACTGCTACCCTCTCCTTCCGAGCTACGCCACAAATACAACATGCGCTCTGCAAGGAGGACGAGACGCAGGTCGACTGCTACCCTCTCCTTCCAAGCTACGCCACAAATACAACGTGCGCTCTACAAGGAGGACGAGGTGCAGGTCGACTGCTACCTCCTTCTCCGGAGGTACGCCTTGAAAATCCTACCAAGTGAAGAGCAAACCTCCCACTCGGGGGCTTAGCTGCAGCCCAGTGCTCGCCTAAGTTTTTGAAAATCCTACCGAGTGGAGAGCAACCTCCCACTCGGGGGCTTAGCTGCAGCCCAGTGCTCGCCTAAGTTTTTGAAAATCCTACCGAGTGGAGAGCAAACCTCCCACTCGGGGGCTTAGCTGCAGCCCAGTGCTCGCCTAAGTTTTTGAAAATCCTACCGAGTGGAGAGCAAACCTCCCACTCGGGGGCTTAGCTGCAGCCCAGTGCTCGCCTAAGTTTTTGAAAATCCTACCGAGTGGAGAGCAAACCTCCCACTCGGGGCTTAGCTGCAGCCCAGTGCTCGCCTAAGTTTTTGAAAATCCTACCGAGTGGAGAGCAGACCTCCCACTCGGGGGCTTAGCTGCAGCCCAGTGCTCGCCTAAGTGTATTGGGGAACAAGTCGATTGCAATGAGCGCCTCGCTTTAGCCTGCAAAAGACACCTCAAACCAAATGCAAACATATTCAACGTCGAATCCAAGTTCGGATAACACCTAACGGAACCGAAAGTGCTCAGGCGCTAAGCCTGTTAAGGTTTGTCGGTTACAAAACTCACTCGGCATACCGAGGCAAATTTAAAGTATCAAGCTCAGAAGTTTTTTACCCCTCCTGTGGAGGGCTGGAAGGTGCAACAAACTCATCCAGGTCGATTCCATCTGCAATCCGAGTGGCAGCGGCGATGAAGGTCTCCATGAAAGATCGGAAATCATGCTTCTTGGTGTTAGCCACCCTAAGGGCCGCCAGCTTGTCCTCTCGTGCATCCTTGCAGTGAACGCGGACCAGAGACAGAGCAACATCCGCGCCACACCTGGCAGAAGACTTCTTCCACTCCTGCACTCGACTTGGGACCTCGTTCAGTCGAGTCATCAGAGACTCGAGGTCGTTCTGGAGCGTCTCTCTTGGCCAGAGTGTTGTGTCGATGCGAGAAGTTGCGACCTTCAGCCTTGCGAGATAGTCGACGACAGCAGCAACGCGAGATTCAAGCCGGAGCACATTCATGGCGACTTCATCTTTCACGGGAGAGTTGATGGGATCCAGGTTTATTTCCAGTCGACCAGTCTCCTCTTCAAAGTTCTGGCAAAATTCTGCAAGCACAACCACCGAGTCAAGACAACAGTCGGAGATCACAGTTAAAATGTCTGTTTGATACAAAAGATTACCTTCAAGCATGAGGAATAGCTTCTTGGCGAGTCCACCCAGATAAGCCTCCAGATCGTTCTTCTTTCCCACCAACTCACTGGCCTTGTCATTCAGGGCAATCTTGTCACTTTTCAGTCGACTGACCTCCTTGTTGGCAGCATCAAGAGCAGCTTTCAGATTGGTGTTTTCTTCTTCAAGCTTGGTGACTGAAGCCAGCTTCTCATCTGCGAGCTTGGTCTTCTCTAAAGCCGCTTTCTGCATCTCAGCCAAGTCAAGGTCTTTCTTCTTCAGGGCATCCCTCACTTTGTCTGCAAAGTTACAGTGAGATCAGACTCTGAAACAAACGAGAGGCAAAGGCAGTCGTCGAAGGCCTCACCAAACATACCTTTAGCTTCCTCCTTCGCCTTCGTTAGGTTCTCTTGGGTCAGTTTCAGATCAAGCTCGAGCTGGATGTGTTTGTTCTCCAACTCAGTATAACGAGCCGCAAGGTCGCAGGATTTCTACGAAGAACCAATCGACAGATGTCAAAGACAATTCACTTCCGAGTGACTAAGGAAAAATCATAGCGTTTCTAAGACTACGGCCGAATACAAACATTCGACCATAGTCTCGGGGACTACACCCAGTGGGTGCACTCAGCGTGCCCCCACTAGTTTCATCAGTTAGAGTCGACCAGTCGACCAACAACAAAAAAACGGGAGGTGTTCTTCAGACTATAGTCGACTGCCAGCAGTCGACCACAGTCTCGGGGACTACACCCAGTGGGTGCACTCAGCGTGCCCCCACCGGTCTATGAATCTATTCGACCTAGTCGAGTAAGGAAAAAACTTAAGACATAAAGACTATGGTCGACTGCCAGCAGTCCACCATAGCCTTGGGGACTACACCCAGTGGGTGCACTCAGCGTGCCCCCACTAACCCGGAATTTCAATCGACACACCCAGTGGGTGTAGGACAAACTCTAGGAATTTCAGAAAGAAGAGTTTTCAGATATCATATCCTAACAGAACAGGCAGTGACCGACTGACCTGAACATTACTCTGAAGAGCTGAACTGGCGTCATAGGCTGCCTGGCTGGCTTCTCGATTGCCTTCACTTGCTCCATCATGACCCCCGCTTGGCGTATTGCTTCTTTAGCAGCACTAGCTTGGTCTTCTGGGACGTGGTAGGTTGAGAAAAGCGAGGGTTGAGCAGCACTCGACGATGAAGGACGAGCACTCGTCAACGGCACCGCAAAGGTTACGGTAGGCCGAGTGACATTGTCTCCCTCCACGACCAATGTCTCGGGTGCTGGCACGTCCTGAGTCGCCTTGCCAGCAGACGCTTTCTTGTTCCTTCTCTGCCTCAGTGGTTCCTCGTCGTCGTCGTCGGGAAGGTCGATAACGACGTTAGATGAAGCTGCAGAAAAAGAATCAAAATTAGAGACAAGAAGCCAATCGACTGAAGACGGAACTACAAGAGTCATACCAGGTTTCGAAGTAACAGCATCCTCCATCTCCTGATCTTCAGCTCTGACCGAGGTATCAGAAGTAGCAGCACTGCAGTTCCAGAAGTCAGTCGATTAGCTCATGAGTCGACCAAGAATAAGTTCATGTGGAACAGACAAACTCAAGCTACACCATTACCCTGAGATAGTGGGGATCACCATCTTCATCTTCGGCAAGACCTTCGCCGACTTCGACGGCGCCACTCGAGATTGCTTCGGAGCTTTCTCAGTCGGCACCGGAGAAGTAGTCCGAGGGCGCTTGGACGACTGCGTGACGGTTGCGACCCCCTTACCACGCTCGGCCGCGGGATCATGGACAAGCTTCGAGCGTCTTTCCGAGCGAGGAGGTACAACTTCCTCCTCCTCCTCCTCCTCTTCCTCCTCACCAGAGTCATCACCCTCATCATCGTCGTCAGCATCCGAATCCCACTCCTCCGGGCTTTCGCCCCCACTTCCTTCCTCCTCCTCAGTCGGCGTTTGCGCTCCATTGGGCATCGAGTATAACTCAGTGGTGGCCTGTCAGACAACAAAACAAAACAAAGGTCAATCGACCAATTCGCAGCGAAGCAGAATGAATAAAGCAAGATTACAATTGGAGATAAGTGGTCATACCGTGTCCGGTGTGTAGGTACAGTCGAGTGGTGGGATCCTCCTAGCCCCTCGAGGGTTGTCCTTATTCCCTGTGATTGCGGTCACCCACCTCTCCAGTGTGGCGTCGTCGACCGCTTCTGGATGGACCCGAGTGGTGTCTTCGGTACCACAGTACAGCCACATCGGGTGGCCTCGGTACTGAAGCGGTTGGATGCGCCGTCTAAGGAAGACCTCCAGAAGATCCATACCCGTCACTCCGTCCCGAACGAGTTGGACTACGCGCTCCATCAACATTTTTACCTGAGCTTTCTCCTCAGGGAAGCACCTTCAGAGAAGAGGGTTTGTCCACTCGGTCCATGGAGAACGGAGGGAGACCAGTCGACTGCCCCGGCGTCGACTCGTCTTGGCAGTAGAACCAAGTCGACTGCCACCCTCTGACCGACTCAGGAAGGGTCATGGCCGGGAAAGTACTCTTATTCCTCATCTGAATCCCAAGACCCCCGCACATCTGGATAACCTTAGTCCTCTCATCATCCGGACTCGCCTTTTTCACCGTCTGTGAGCGACAGGTGAATATGTGCTTAAAGAGACCCCAGTGTGGTCGACAACCCAGGAAGTTCTCGCACATGGACACGAAAGCAGCAAGATAGGCAATGGAATTGGGAGTGAAATGGTGGAGTTGCGCCCCAAAGAAGTTCAGAAACCCTCGGAAGAAAACACTCGGCGGCAGAGAGAATCCACGGTCTACATGAGTGGCTAGGAGAACGCACTCACCCTCCTGCGGCTGCGGTTGACACTCGGTCCCCGGAAGCCTTGCTGACCCGTGGGGGATCAGACCCTCGTTGGCCAGGTCATTGAGATCCGTCTCGGTGATGGTCGAACGGATCCAATCCCCTTGGACCCAACCTTTTGGCAGGCGGGACCTTGACGAAGATCCGCCCCGACTGGACGCTCTCCCCTTCGCTTTCCCCGTCGCCGTCGCCTTCTTCGCGCGCTCCAAGGCCGCCGTCTTCTCCTTCACCATTGTCGCCGGCGAAGCACGCGAGGAGTGGATAGGCGGAGGCGAGAGCAGGCACAGCGGGCGGAGGCAAAGAGGGCAGAGAGGAGAATGAGAAGGCACTGTTCAAAAACCCTCGCCCGACGCTTTATATAAGGACGCTTCCGAGTGGCTGACAAGTAGGCCCGGGCGGTCCTGTCACATCCTGAAACAGTCGCGCACGCATGATACGTGGCGAAAAAGGCGGCACGGAAATCGAGGCATCCACGCCTTATCCCATCCGAGTACCGCGGTCCGCCCCGCTTCGCGCGCTTCCCAAAATTCGGATCCCACAAAATCCGCTAACGGCAGATCAATCTGTCAGACGATAGATTTCCTGCGATCCGTCGCTCGGAAGTTCACTAAGTTCAAAAGTTCACTCGACAGAAGAAAGGAATGGATCAAGGCGACTGAAAGAAAAGTTAATGCCAACGCCAAAAAAGAAAAATCGCTGATCCAAGATACGACATAATCAGAGCACGGGAAATAGGTCGGAGAAAATTATCAACCCCTTCCTCACTCGAACCTCGATCCATTCGGGGGCTAATGATGAAGTCATGTACCTAGGGTAGGGTCATGAACCTATATAGGATACCCTACCCAAGGACATCCTTAGAAGAAGCTACCTTCCAGTCGACCAAGAGGGACTTCACTCGACGAACTCAAGGACACTCGACGATGAAGATAGCCACTCAACCATGAAGCTAACCACTCGACGGCCAGGAGACCTAAAGTCACTCAGCACGCAACGGTCTGTCATTAAGTAGCTTTAATAGTTTTCATGGCACTTTATGAGGGCGTTACCAGTAACCCCCTATCTTAATGTACTTTAAACCCTGCATAACTGAGGGCCAGAGGGGTCTGGCGAACTCTATATAAGCCACCCCCCTCCTCAGTGTAAAGGGTTCGCACCCCTGTAACTCATATACACATAAACCAGTCGGCCGCCTCCAGGCTCCGAGACGTAGGGCTATTACTTCCTTCGAGAAGGGCCTGAACTCGTAAAACACTCGTGTGTACAACTACTCCATAGCTAGGATCTTGCCTCTCCATACCTACCCCCCATTCTACTGTCAGACTTAGAACCACGACAGCGGCCGCATATGCTGACGAGTCTGGTCTCCTGAAGTCCATAGCTTCAACTAACAGTTGTGAATCCGTCTCGAAGTTGACTCTCAGGCACCCCAGGTCTACTGCAAGGGCCACGGCATTTGACAAGGCAGTAACCTCTGCCGCAAATGCATCATGTATATGATCTTGTCGCCCAGCCCTAGCTGCCACAATATCCCCCGCTGAGTCTCTCGCCACCAGGCCCCACCCTGCATGTCCTTCTCCCGGAGAAAATGATCCATCCGCGTTGATTTTCAGCATATCATCAGACGGGGCAGTCCATTTGTCCAGACAGGCTTTCTTTGGTGGGTTGGTATAGACTTGCACATATTCCATGACAACACTGCGTGTTCGCCTCGCTATTTCAGTTGTCGGCGCTGCGAGCTCCCCTTTCCTTAGCTTATTGCGTACGCTCCACCAGTGCCACCAGTAGGTTAGGATGTGCATGCGTTTCTTCTCATCTAGTCCCCACAGAAAGTCCATCATTGCATGCACGGACGGAATCCGCTCCAGCTGAATTCTTTCACCCTCGAGCGCCAGTTCCCACCACCCCTCCTTGACTGCCTTGCATTTAATGAAGAGATGAGCTCCATCTTCATCAGCCCGTCCACAAAAAAAGCAGCGCGTGCTCTCCACCTTCAGCCCTCGCTTATGCATGTTAGTCAGGAATGCTAATGAATCATGCTTCATTCTCCAAGTGAACATCTGCACATTCCTTGGACATGGTAGCTTCCAGATCCTCTTCCACGAATCATCCTTGTAAGAATTCAGATTCCCCGGTGCATGATTGCTCATTCCGTGCCCTGCATTCTTCTTCTTCCTTTTTAACTCCTCATAGAGTTTGTAAGCACTCTTGACTGAATGAGCCCCTTTGCTGTCAAACTGCCAGGCAATGAAGTCTTGCACACCCTCTCTCAACGGTATCTAGAGGATAAGACGTGCGTCATCTGCCCAAAACGTGTCCCGTACAAGCTGCACATCCCACTGTCCAGTGGCTGGATTGATTAGATCGCTGACCCTCTCCAGCAAATTGTTCCCCCTCGATGTGTTGACTGTTCTGGACCATGGACAAGGGATCCATGGATCCGACCAGATATTAACATCCACACCGTCGCCTATACGCCATATATATCCTTCGCGGACAAGATCAAGCCCTCGCAACATGCTTCTCCATGCGTATGAGATGCCGTCCTTCGGCTCAACAGCTAGAGCATGGGTATTGGGGAAATACCGAGCTTTTAGGAGTCGGCCGCATAGAGTGTCAGGCTGTTGAAGAAGCATCCATGCCTGTCAAGACAACACCGCCATGTTAAAACTATGCATGTCCCTGAACCCGAGTCCTCCTTGCGCTTTTGGTAGAACGAGCTTTTCCCAAGCTATCCAGTGCACCGTGTTCTCTTTGTCTTGTTGACTCCACCAATAGTTACCGATCATGGAGCTAATCTCTTGGCAGAAGGCCTTCGTTAGGTCAAAGCATGACATCGCGAACGTGGGGATGGCTTGTGCAACTGCAGTAACTAGGGCTTCCTTCCCTGTCTTGGCGATGAGCTTCTCTTTCCACCCGTACACCTTGCCTGCAATGGCTCCTTTAACATATGCGAATGCTCTCCTCCTGGATCGTCCAACATGCACGGGGAGCCCCAAGTACTTCTCGTTCCAGTCCTCCTTCTGTATCCTTAATGCATTCTTAACCGTGGTCCGCTATGCCGTAGGGGTATTAGGGTTGAACATTACCGCTGATTTTTCCACATTGATGCACTGTCCTGAGCACTCCTCGTAAATATCTAGCACCTCTCGTAAATGAGTGGCCTCCTCCACATTCGATTTTAGCAGTAGGACCGAGTCATCCGCAAAGAGCAGGTGGGAAACCGCAGGTTCTGCTCTGCAAATTTTCACACCACTAATTCTGTTATCTTGTTCTGCAGCATGGAGCAGGGCCGAAAAACCTTCTGCACATATAACAAAAAGATACGGCGACACTGGGTCACCCTGCCGCAGGCCTCTGGAGGGGCTGAACTGTTTAGTTAGCTCTCCGTTCACCTTAATCTGATAGCGCACAATTGTGACACACTTCATAATTAGTTCTACCCAACGGCGGCTGAACCCCAACTTCAAAAGCATCTCCCACAGAAAAGTCCACTCAACTCGATCATAGGCCTTGCTCATATCTGCTTTGACCGCAGCATAGCTATCCTTCCCCTTCTTTTTATTCAGCAAGAAGTGGGAAAGTTCATAGGCAATGAGCACATTGTCAGTTATCAGCCGGCCGAGGACGAATGCATTTTGATTCTCCGATATTATCTCCCACATGATGAGCTTGAGACGGTTGGCAATCACCTTAGACACTAACTTATACAGGACATTCCAGAGCGAGATGGGTCGCAAGTCTTTGATCCTTTTAGGGTTCTTGGTCTTCGGGATGAGCACAACCACGGTGTCATTCCATCCGTCGGGGATGTCACCGCCATTGAGGACAGCAAGTACCTCCTCCACAATGCGATCACCCATAAATTGCCAATGTTTTTTATACACAACGGACGGCATTCCGTCCGGTCCAGGAGCCTTAAGATCTCCGATATGATCTAGTGCAGCTTTCACCTCCTCTCGGGTGAACTCCATGTCGAGCATGGCATGCATATTGCTGGTAACGCACGGTGGCACTCGACTGATGAGTTCTTGCATGCGATCACCCGAGAAGTGCATTGTAAATAGATCCTGAAAAAACGAGCACACGTAGTTAGTCAAATCCTCCCCCTCCGTCACTACTTCCCCATTCTCCTTCACTAACTCCTTCACCCTATTTGACTTCTTTCTTGCAGAGGCATAAGCCATGAAATAACGGGTGCTTCTATTTCCATCCTTCAACCATGAAATGTGGATATGCTGTTTTACTTTAGTATTCTTCTTGTCCTCCAAGTCCCTCACCGCGCACCTCAGATCAGCCTCTTCTCTAACCTTCTGCTCGGAGACAGGCTCTCTCATACACCTCTCCAGATCCGCCCTCGCCTTCTTCAGTCGTCCCTCCAACTCACCCACCACCTCCTTTTGCCACTTCACCATTCGCCCCGCCACAGTACCCATAACCCCTGCAACCCCTTCATCACCCTTCATCTAGCCTTCCTCCCATGCTCCTTGTATTTCTTCGCTGCAACCGGCCTCTTGCAACCACCAGGCTTCAAACCGGAACCCTCAGTCCCCCCTTCTGCCACTTCTCTGTTGTCCTTCTGTGCACACAATGACTGGGCGATGATCGGAGTGACGTGGGTTACCATTAACTACAGAAAACTCCGGGAATGTTTCACACCATTGTGTGTTTGCTGCTGCACGGTCCAACCTCTCGCAATTATAAGAATTTAGATCCTTACTGTGATTCCTCCACATAAATTTATCCCCCACGTAACCAACATCATAGAGATCACAAGACACCAGCGCTTCTCTGAATCTGTCCATGCAAGCCTGCGATTGTGCAGCACCCCCCATTTTTTCATCACAAACCAAAATGTCATTAAAATCCCCGAGGCACAGCCAAGGTCGTCCGGCTTGGTGTTGTTGGCCTAGAAGCCTCATTGTACGCCAAGTCTCTTTCTTACATTCTGCAGCCGACTCGCCGTATACTCCGGTAAGTCTCCATATGCTTCCTCCTTCTCCTGCCACGTCAACATCAACATGCCTCCGTCCATATGATCTCAAAGAGACATCCACCCCTCTTCTCCAAAACATAGAAATGCCCCTACTCCTTCCAACTGGATCCCACACAAGCATGTGAGCAAGTCCAAGTGACCACCGAAAGCTATCCAGTTCCCTCTCTATCAACCTCGTTTCAACAAGAAATAAAATGTCAGGATCCTCCATTCTCCCCATCTCGAGGAGACTCCGAACTGCCGGGCCGTTCCCGAGTCCCCGACAGTTCCAACTGATAATTTTCATTGTTCCCGGCGGGTCTGCGCTGACAGCCCGGCCGATATGCTAATGTTGGCATCCCTCTCCTCACTTGCCTTGACTCCACCTCCTCCCTGCTCATCTACCTTGCTTCTCTTCACCTCCTTCTCTTCCTCAGCCTCCTCGAGCCCCCGTTTCTGCCCCAACTCCACTGCTTGCTGATGATCGCTGGCCTCAGCCAAGAAGTTACTAGGCAGTATCTCTGCCAAAGCAAGGGAGGTTTATCGTGGTTAAACTCAGGCTCTCCGTAATACAAGTTCAAGTGATGATCACTTTAGATCTCTCACCCAAAGTATTGTCTGACATCAACAAAATTTGCCACAACTTCTTGCGATGAGGGCGGAAGGTTGCGAATGGTGGCAACTGTGGCATGGCCTAGGATGCGGTCTGTATGCTGAAGACAACCGAAGGACGGGGAATGCCTAATATGAACTGGCTTAGCCTTGCATTTTGAGCAAGATGGTTGTGGATTTAGCGAGTGGATCCAGCTCAACCTTGGGCTGAATTCAACACCAGGTTCTGCCCACGAGTCGCTTACACTCTTCCAAGCAGCAACGACAACAAGGATTATTGGTGATGGCTCGGTGGCCGTCCAGGACATTACGCCATTGGTTCATAATTATATCTCCTATCACATGAGAGTGCCTTGCACGGTGGCGGATGCCCTGCATGGCGCGTGGACGGTGGATGTTGGCTCAAACTTGGCCACGAAGGAAATCGTGAAGCCTCTGGCGCCCTGGGGGTGCCTCACACTAGTCACGCTGGAACCATGTACTGAGGATTCTATCTCTAGGGCCACACCTAGTGGCCACTTTTCTGTGAGATTGGCCTAAGCGGCGCTCTTTGCTTCCCGTCAGGAGGATCTAGTCGTCAAAGTTATTTGAGACTCGAGGGCACCTTTGAGCAGCAAGTTCTTACTATGGTTGCCCCTAAAGAATAGGCACTGGATCTCAGATCGCCTCGCTCGACGTGGTTTGCCACACCAATCTACATGCCCACTGTGCGATCAATAGATCAAATAAATTGGCCACATACTGGTTGTTGGATCCTCGCATGTGCAACTTCTAGTGTGTTGTTAGGCGCTTGGGGGCCTAATTGGGTCTCACAGAAGACAACTCGTTCTTTGTCTGCAGCTTCTCGATGACGGTCATACCGGCCTCACGCTACTAGGGAAAACCTTATACATAGAAATTTAGCAGTAGCACGGGTCAAAAAAGGGCGCTAGTGCTAGATAGCAGTAGGACGTGAGGGAAAAAGGGCGCTACAGATAAAATTGTAGCAGTAGCGCGTGCGCGTGTAAAAGCGCTACTACTAATATTCCCATTGCTAAGACGATAGGCTACACATAGCAGTAGCGGGCTTGAAAGAAGCGTGCTACCGCTAGGACATAAGTACTAGCGCATTTTCTAAGAAAAGCGATGCTGCTAATGGAAATAAAATGAAATGAAAAACAAATAGAAATGTAAATGAAAATGAAAGAAATAGAAAAAGGAAAAAGGAAAAAATAAAATGTAAAGAAAAATAAATGAAAAAGCGAAAAAAGGAGAAAGGCGTAGCAGTAGCGTCTGTTCATAAGAGGCGCTATAGCTAATGTAGCTGCAGCGCGTTTCCTAGGCCCCTGCTATAGAAACAGGAAATGAAAGGAAATTACATAGCTATAGCAGTAGCGCGTTTTGTGAAAACCGCTATAGCTACCTTAGCTATAGCGCGTTTTACAAAACGTGCTACCGCTAAGTTTGACTTAACCCAAAAAACGTTTCCCCCCGGCCACCACTTCTCCCCCAAATCCCTCGACCCACCCCGCCGCCGTCTCCCCAATTCACCGTCGCCCCACTTCACCGCCGTCTCCTGCCGCCGTCGACGCCCCCGGAGCCACCAGAGTCGCGCGCCGTCAACACCACCGGAGCCGCACGGCCTCATCAACGCCACCGGAGCCGCCGTCGACGCCACCGGATCCTCCCTTGCCACAACTGCCTCCCTCGCCGTCACCGGAGACGCCTATGCCTCCCTTGCCGTCACCGGAGACGCCCCTGCCTCCCTCGCCACCAGTGCCTCCTTCGCCATCACCGGAGCCATCCTCTGTAAGCCCCCATCCCTCCTCTCTCTCTCTCTCTCATGCATAGCACAAACACTGGACAGAGAACTAGCTAGCTAGGTTAACTAGTTTAATTAGATTAATTATCTAGATTAGTGCAAAAATTTAGTTAGGGCTTTGACAGAGAACTAGTTAGATTAACTAGTTCAATTAGGTTAATTATCTATGTTAGTGCAAAAATTTATTTAGAGCTTTGACAGAGAACTAGCTACGTTAACTAGTTTAATTAGGTTAATTATCTAGGTAAACTAGGTTAACCAACTAGGTTAAATAGGTAGGTTAATTAGGTTCGTTAGATTAACAAGCTAGGTTAAGTAGGTTGGCTAGGTTAGAGCAAAATTTTATTTTAGAGAATTAGGTCAGAAGGGTTAGAGAAATGGAGTTCCTTTGCAATTTAATTGAGTTCTGTCCTAGGCAGAGAAGGGTTAGAGAAAAAATAATGTGTGTGTGTGAGCGAGAGAGGAATAACTAGATCAACATAATTTGGGTTCTGTCCTAGGCAGAGAAGTGTTTAGTAAGGTCATTTTGCAAAGGTTTTTGAGTTTTGAAAAGACCAGTATTTTCAAGGAAAAGAATTTAGGCAAGTTTTTTTTAAAGATGATCCCTTCCTAGACTTTTATTGTTGATTATATCTTTTCATTGAAATGGTCATGTTATATCTTTTCATTGAAGTGGTTTGATTGTGCCCAAGTGGCTTTGTTGTTTCCGGGGAATGAAGCCGACTGGCCTATGATTTGCCGGAATGTTGATTCATTTCCATTCCGGTAAATTTCAGGTTCTCGATTTGTCCACTTTTTAGCAGAAGTCGTGCCGAAATTATTCGTGAATTTCGGCATGACTTGTGCTACAAAGTAGGACATATCGAGTGCCCGGGATTTGCCGCACCAGGAAGGAGTCAACGTTCCTGCAAAGTATAGGCCTTTTTTATGTCATTATTTATTTTATTAGGTTTAGAATTAATTGACTAGATTTAATCATAGGAAACATGGCTAGCAACGATGAAGGACAGGGTTCTGGTGACTGCGACAACGTCTACCTGGCAGCAGAAGAATTTTTGAGGGAAGCTGACGATCAAGAGTTGATGTTGGTGGGTCCACCTCTCACATCGGAGATTGAGACCGACATCGAGACCGGCGGTGAGACTGAGACCGGCATCGAGACCGGTGCTGAGACTGAGACCAGTGCCGAGACTAGCGGAGCCAGTATAGAACCGAAAGCAAAGAGGCAACGGCTTCCTAACAAGCTCAGGACTACTAGACTGGTGGTCACGGAGGTGGATGACGGCAATTTTGAGCCAACCGTGCCCGAGGAAGCGCGCGCATGCTACGGCAATCAAATAGGCTGTATCATACGGACAACCGCCACCATCAACGATGAGAAACTAAAGAAGATAGATAATATGAGGCCCTCCCTCCTAAAGAAGTTGCACCAGATATTCTTGTTCCTGGGTCGAAATGAAAAGGATTATAAAGATCCAGATAAGAACCCAGCAATGAAGAAGACAAACAAACATGCCATGACCAAGTTTAGCGACGCGTTGGCCGCCTGGAAATCAACGGTGAAATATCGGATCGTCAACAAAAAGGAACCCTACTCCGAGATTATAAAGGATAATACGACAATCACGGCAGAGCACTTTCAAATATTCAAGGCGGCTTGCGACGCCGAAGCTGCCCAAAAAGTCAAAGTACATGAAGGGGCCTCAATAGAGGAACATTGGGTGCCACCACCTCGGAAGTCGTGCTTACGGCGGGAAGAGGTCCATATGGGCCAAGGAGGACGCGGAAGCCGCGAGTCTGGGCATCCCAGACCCCTTGGCGGAGTTCACCGTCCCGCAGGAGCGTGACGTCCTCAGGGCCCGGCACTGTTGGTACCCAGTGAAGAAGATTTTCGAGACGAACGCGGTCACAATGGAGTTCACGAGACTACTGGTAATTTTAGTTTTTGATCAATTTGACTGCACGTTAGTCATATTTATAAATGATCCTTGTGCCTTTTGCAGTACTACCGTGAGACCATGGAGAGAAAGGAAAGACAAAGGTTAACTGAAGAAAACATTGACAAGAAGGTTGAGATTGCGGTTGAGAAGAAATTATCTGAGACAGTCGCAACAGCGGTAGCTGCCGCAAAATAGGTGCTTGTAGATATGTCTATTACCTTGGTTCCGACCGTTTTCAATTGGAGCAGGCAAAATCTAGAAAAATAATGCAGCGGACTTTCCCCTTGCTGACTTCTTGGGGAGCAGCTCGACTAGCGTTGCACTAGCACCTACAGCTGCACCTGCTCCCGCACCGGCTCCTTCACCTGCTCCCGCACCAGCTCCCGCACCTGCTCCTGCACTGGACATGCTTGGCGGTGCTTCGTCTTTGACTGAGCTCGACGACCTCACGGTATCTGTCACACTGGCCCTCTTCAATAAATGTATAATCTTCCATTTTCGTTGCCTTTCAGATGTCTCATGTCGCAGACTTTTCGTTGTAGGCCGACGAAACCCCGTGCACCATATTATACACCATCGGCGACCAGAAGGTGGACGTGGGGAAGGCGACGATAATGGAGCCTAAGGAACCATTGTTCCATAGCCGGTCGATCCCACCTTTATGTATTGCACATGAACTACCTCATCGGGGTTGAGCAGATACCTTTTATATGTGTCTCTGACCCGTACTTCATGCACGAGGGCTTCTTGGCAGTCTGCGCAAAGCACTATGAATACGCGAGGGACTACCTCGTCAATTTCATGCTCGCCAATAAGGACAAGGTGGAGATTCTCGTGGCTTATCATCCCCTGTAAGTCATCCGCGCTGATATCCTTCCTTCGATTTCAATCATTCATTTGCATGGTGGAAGCTAATTAATTTGAGGTGTACTTATTTTGCGCAACGGCGGGCGCACCGTCCTCATCATCCTCTACCCCCGATACTCCCACGCTCTTTACTTGAACTCGTCGAAGAACATTACCAAAAAGGATTACACCCACATCAAGTCTGTTCTCGACAGAGCTATCTTTTACTACGGCAAACGGGGTGGAGAGGTCAACGACAAGAAGACAAGGAACGGCAGGCCCGCCTTCAACCATAAGACTGAAGGAAATATGCCCTAGAGGCAATAATAAAGTTATTATTTATTTCCTTATATCATGATAAATGTTTATTATTCATGCTAGAATTGTATTAACCGGAAACATAATACATGTGCGAATACATAGACAAACATATAGTCACTAGTGTGCCTCTACTTGAATAGCTCATTAATCAAAGATGGTTATGTTTCCTAACCATAGACATGTGTTGTCATTTGATTAATGGGATCATATCATTAGGAGAATGATGTGATTGACATGACCCATTCCGTTAGCCTAGCACTTGATCGTTTAGTATGCTGCTATTGCTTTCTTCATGACTTATACATGTTCCTGTAACTATGAGATTATGCAACTCCCGTTTACCGGAGGAACACTTTGGGTGCTACTAAACGTCACAACGTAACTGGGTGATTATAAAGGAGTACTACAGGTGTCTCCAAAGGTACATGTTGGGTTGGCGTATTTCGAGATTAGGTTTTGTCACTCTGATTGTCGGAGAGGTATCTTTGGGCCCTCTCGGTAATGCACATCACTATAAGCCTTGCAAGCAATGTGACTAATGAGTTAGTTGCGGGATGATGCATTATGTAACGAGTAAAGAGACTTGCCGGTAACGAGATTGAACTAGGTATTGAGATACCGACGATCGAATCTCGGGCAAGTAACATACCGATGACAAAGGGAACAAAGTATGTTGTTATGCGGTTTGACCGATAAAGATCTTCGTAGAATATGTGGGAGCCAATATGGGCATCCAAGTTCCGCTATTGGTTATTGACCAAGAATAGTTCTAGGTCATGTCTACATAGTTCTCGAACCCGTAGGGTCCGCACGCTTAAGGTTTCAATGACAGTTATATTATGAGTTTATGAGTTTTGATGTACCGAAGGAGTTCGGAGTCCCGTATGAGATCGGGGACATGACGAGGAGTCTCGAAATGGTCGAGACGTAAAGATCGATATATTGGACGACTATATTCGGAGTTTGGAAAGGTTCCGAGTGATTCGGATATTTTTTGGAGTACCGGAGAGTTACGGGAATTCGCCGGGGAGTATATGGGCCTTATTGGGCCATACGGGAATAGAGGAGAGAGGCCAAAAGGAAAGAGCCCTGCGCCCCCCCTCTGGTCCAAATTGGACAAGGGGCACAGCCCCCCTTTCCTTCTTCCTCTCCCCCTCTTTCCCCTTCTCCTACTCCAACAAGGGAGGTGGAATCCTACTGGGACTAGGGTGTCCTAGTAGGACTCCACACTTGGCGCGCCCCCTCTTAGGGCCGGCCTCCTCCCTCCTTGCTCCTTTATATAACGGGGCAGGGGGGCACCCCATGACACACAAGTTGATCTACGTGATCGTTTCTTAGCCGTGTGCGGTGCCCCCCTCCACCATATTCCACCTTGGTCATATCGTCGTGGAGTTTAGGCGAAGCCCTGCGCCGGTAGAACATCATCATCGTCACCACGCTGTCGTGCTGACGGAACTCATTCCCGACACTTTGCTGGATCGGAGTCCGGGGATCGTCATCGAGCTGAACGTGTGCTGAACTCGGAGGTGCCGTACGTTCGGTACTTGGATCGGTCGGATCGTGAAGACGTACGACTACATCAACCGTGTTGTCATAATGCTTCCGCTTACGGTCTACGAGGGTACGTGGACACACTCTTCCCTTCCGTTGCTATGCATCACCATGATCTTGCGTGTGCGTAGGAAATTTTTTGAAATTACTACGTTCCCCAACAATGGTATCAGAGCCAGGTTTTATGCGTAGATGTCATATGCACGAGTAGAACACAAGTGAGTTGTGGGCGATATAAGTCATACTGCTTACCAGCATGTCATACTTTGGTTCGGCGGTATTGTGAGATGAAGCGGCCCGGACCGACATTACGCGTACGCTTACGCGAGACTGGTTTCACCGTTACGAGCACTCGTGCTTAAAGGTGGCTGGCGGGTGTCTGTCTCTCTCACTTTAGCTGAATCGAGTGTGGCTATGCCCGGTCCTTGCGAAGGTTAAAACAACACTAACTTGACGAACTATCGTTGTGGTTTTGATGCGTAGGTAAGAACGGTTCTTGCTAAGCCCGTAGCAGCCACGTAAAATTTGCAACAACAAAGTAGAGGACGTCTAACTTGTTTTTGCAGGGCATTTTGTGATGTGATATGGTCAAGACGTGATGCTATATTTTATTGTATGAGATGATCATGTTTTGTAACCGAAGTTATCGGCAACTGGCAGGAGCCATATGGTTGTCGCTTTATTGTATGAAATGCAAACACCCTGTAATTCCTTTACTTTATCACTAAGCAGTAGCGATAGTCGTAGAAGCATTAGATGGCGTAACGACAATGATGCTACGATGGAGATCAAGGTGTCGCGCCGGTGACGATGGTGATCACGACGGTGCTTCGAAGATGGACATCACAAGCACAAGATGATGATGGCCATATCATATCACTTATATTGATTGCATGTGATGTTTATCCTTTATGCATCTTATCTTGCTTTGATTGACGGTAGCATTTTAAGATGATCTCTCACTAAATTATCAAGAAGTGTGCTCCCTGAGTATGCACCGTTGCGAAAGTTCTTCGTGCTGACACACCACGTGATGATCGGGTGTGATAGGCTCTACGTTCAAATACAACGGGTGCAAAACAGTTGCGCACGTGGAATACTCAGGTTAAACTTGACGAGCCTAGCATATAACAGATATGGCCTCGGAACACGGAGATCGAAAGGTCGAGCGTGAATCATATAGTAGATATGATCAACATATTGATGTTCATCGTTGAAACTACTCCATCTCACGTGATGATCAGACATGGTGTAGTTGATATGGATCACATAATCACTTAGAGGATTAGAGGGATGTCTTTCTAAGTGGGAGTTCTTAAGTAATATGATTAATTGAACTTTAATTTATCATGAACTTAGTCCTGGTAGTATTTTGCAAATTATGTTGTAGATCAATAGCTTGCGTTGTTGCTTTCATATGTTTATTTTTATATGTTCCTAGAGAAAATTGTGTTGAAAGATGTTAGTGGCAATGATGTGGATTGGATCCGTGATCTGAGGTTTATCCTCATTGCTGCACAGAAGAATTATGTCCTTAATGCACCGCTAGGTGACAGATCTATTGCAGGAGCAGATGCAGACGTTATGAACGTTTGGCTAGCTCAATATGATGACTACTTGATAGTTTTGTGCACCATGCTTTATGGCTTAGAATCGGGACTTCAAAAACGTTTTGAACGTCATGGACCATATGAGATGTTCCAGGAGTTGAAGTTAATATTTAAGCAAATACCCGAGTTGAGAGATATGAAGTCTCCAACAAGTTCTATAGCTAAAAGATGGAGGAGAATCGCTCAACTAGTGAGCATGTGCTCAGATTGTCTGGGTACTACAATCACTTGAATCAAGTGGGAGTTAATCTTCCAGATAAGATAGTGATTGACAAAATTCTCTAGTCACCACCACCAAGTTAGTAGAACTTCGTGATGAACTATAATATGGAAGAGATGATGAAAACAATTCCCAAGCTCTTCGCGATGCAAAAATCGGCTAAGGTAGAAATCAAAGAAAAACATCAAAGTGTTGATGGTGGACAAGATCACTAGTTTCAAGAAAAAAAGGGCAAAGGGAAGAAATGGAACTTCAAGCAGAATGGCAAGCAAGTTGTCACTCCCGCGAAGAAGCCCAAAGCTGGACCAAATCCTGAAACTGAGTGATTATACTGCAAAGGAAATGGTCACTAGAAGCGGAAATGCCTTGAATATTTGGTGGATAAGAAGGATGGCAAAGTGAACAAGGGTATATTTGATATACATGTTATTGATGTGTACCTTACTAGTGTTTATAGTAACCCCTGAGTATTTGAAACTTGTTCAGTTGCTAAAAAATTAGTAACTCGAAACAGGAGTTACATAATAAACAGAGACTAGTTGAGGGGAAGTGACGATGAGTGTTGGAAATAGTTCCAAGATTGATATGATCATCATCACACACTCCCTATATTTTCGAGATTAGTGTTAAACCTAAATAAATGTAATTTAGCGTTTGCGTTGAGCATGAATATGATTTGATCATGTTTATTGCGATACAGTTTTTCATTTGAAGTTAAAGAATAATTGTTTTTCTATTTACATGAATAAGACCTTCAATGGTTATACACCCAATGAAAATAGTTTGTTGGATCTCGATCGTAGTGATACACATATTCATAATATTGATGCCAAAAGCTGCAAAGTTAATAATGATAGTGCAACTTATTTGTGGCACTGCCGTTTGGGTCATATCGGTGTAAAGCGCGTGAAGAAACTCCATAAAGATGGATTTTTGGAATCTCTTGGTTATGAATCATTTGATGCTTGCGAACCGTGCCTTTTGGGCAAGATGACTAAAACTCTGTTCTCCGGAACAATGGAACGAGCTAGTGACTTATTGGAAATAATACATACCGATGTATGCGGTCCAATGAGTGTTGATGATCGTGGCGGGTATCATTATTTTCTGACCTTCACAAGATGAATTGAGCAGATATGAGTATATCTACTTAATGAAGCACAAATCTGAAACATTTGAAAAGTTTAAAGAATTTCAGAGTGAAGTGGAGAATCATCATAACAAGAAAATAAAGTTTCTGCAATTTGATCGCGGAGACAAATATTTGAGTTACGAGTTTGATCTTCAATTAAAACAATGTGGAATAGTTTCACAGCTCACGCCACTTGGAACACCACAACGTTATGGTGTGTTCGAGCGTCGTAACTACACTTTATTGGATATGGTGCGATCTATGATGTCTCTTATCGATTTTACCACTATTGTTTTGGGTTTGTGCATTAGAGACAGCTGCATTCACGTTTGAAAGGGCACCATCTAAATCCGTTGAGACGACACCGTATGAACTATAGTTTAGCAGTAAACCTGTCAGGACCCCGACTCGATGTCACATCGATCTAGCCGGTAACACCTCATATCACTTTGCGGCCTCACGCATGGTATTCGCACGGGTGTCGCCTTACCTTTGCCCGGGACCGTTTGCGCCTTTTGGCTCACGTATATGATAGTGTCGCTAGCATCCATATGATAAAGAGCCCGGGCTGACATGACTAGTCGTAAACCCAAAGTGGCACAGACTTACAGGGACAGGCATCCATGACCCAGCTTCGAACGTGTCGGTCATCAGCAAGTGGGTCCGGGCTGTAGCACTGGGCTAGCAGGACTCCGGTAAACCGGGCTGTAGCGGGCTAACAGGACTCCGGTACTCAAAGCGTGACATTTCCCCGAAGGGACAGACACAGGAACGAAGAAGGACACATGCCGGCCAGCCTAAGTGTTCCAGAGCAGTAGCAAGCTACCATGGCTCAGCGGTAACACTAGGAGACATTTCCCGGTAAGAGAGGCTACTAAAGATAAACAACTAGATAGTCAGATCCCACACATACCAAGCATTTCAATCATACACACAATATGCTCGATATGTGCAAATACAACGAAGCATCACAACATGACTCTACGACACAAGTACTTTATTTAAGGCTCAGGGAGCCATACATAACATACACAAAGGTACGGGTCTCACGACCCAACATACAAGTCATACAGTCATACAAACCAGCAGCGGAAGTAACTTGTCTGAGTACAGACAACTAGTAAAATAAAAGAGGCTTGGAAAGCCTAGCTATACTACGTGGTCCTTCACAAGCTCAGGGTCACCACCTGGGTCTTTAGCCTACTCGTTGATGTCAACGTCTACATAGAACCCATCAGAAGGGGTTGCAGCGTCTTCTGTAAAAATGTAGATTATAGCAACATGAGTACAAAGGTACTCAGCAAGACTTACATCAGATCCTACATACATGCATATTATCAAGAAGGGTTGGTGGAGTTATTGCAGCAAGCCAGCTTTGACTCTTGGCTAGGCTATCCTACGATACTCCAACTTGAAATGGTTTTGCGCACACGAGTCCACTACTCACCACTTCAATACACTACCGAGGATCCACCTCCGTCTTCCTACGGAAGAGCCATCCTCGGCACTCACACTTATCTTGAGGCTTTTAGTAGTTTCCATTTACTTGTCTATGAACTGTATAGGCAACCAAGTAGTCCTTTACCGCGGACGCGGCTATTCGAATAGATCATGATAACCCTGCAGGGGTGTACTTCTTCATACATGTTTCCACCACTTAGCGTCTGCACACGACATGTGCTCGGCAGACTTCAAGCGAAAGCCGACGTGGGTGTAGACCACGACCTACCTAAACACTTAAGCCTCTAGTCCAGGTTTATCGCCTATTCAGGTTCCATCCGCAGGGAGTCCGGCCGAGGTTTCCCATACGGCCCCGAACGATGTGAACAGGGTTCCCGAGATACCTAACGGGTATTCGGTACACCCGGCCACGTACCTACCGCATCACAGCCCACCCCTACGGTCAGCGCTGTCCACGGCCTCCAGTAGGCTACAAACACCAGAAACTACTTGCAACTCCTGGACAGAGAGCTAGGGTGAATAAGAAGTCGAGCGGGGTCATATTTCAGGGCCCAATGCATGGTAGTAGCTGTATCTTAAATCACACATACAGATCTCAGTGCTTAAGGTCGGCTTCAATGAAACAACCCACCATGTACTCCTACATGGCCTCTCATCGATACCTTTACCAAATCGTGTTCACCACACCACTCTCATTACCGACATAATCATTTCACTCTAGCCATCACCCAGATGAACCAGACCTGACACGACTCTAAGCATAGCAGGCATAGCAAGGTAGGAACAACACATACATATGGCTCAATCAACTCCTACACATGCTAGTGGGTTTCATCTAGTTACTGTGGCAATGACAGGTCATGCAGAGGAAATGGGTTCAACTACCGTAGCACACAGCAGTTTGAAACGCGTTGTCTTAATGCAGTAAAAGAGAGCAGGAGCGAGAACATGGGATTGTATCGATATGATCAAATGGTTGGTTGCTTGCCTGATGGTTCGATGCACTGATACGGTTCTTCGTTAGGGTAATCACGGTACTCCTCGGAGGCAGAACCTGTCGCAAAGGACACCGATACACAACCATCACCAAACAATGTGCAACAATATGATGCATGCATGAAACATAGCAATATGAGTGTGTTGGGCTAATGCAACTAAAACCAGAAGGGTTTGAACAAATTTGAATCAAAGATTCAAATTTCAAACTCAAACATGGCCTTTTAAAGTGCTTTTCCTTGTTCTGCTTGAAACATCAATTTAACTTGTTTGATCATGCATGAAAATAGTACAGATGGATAGATTGGATTTTTCTGATCATTTTTCATATATAATTTGTCCAATTTGGAGTTACAGAATAAAAGTTATGAATTTTTGAAGTTTAAATAATATTCTGGAATTTCCTGATTTAAATTAAATCCAGAAATATAATTATTGCGCCAGCATGACGTCAGCATGACGTCAGTGGTCAACTGCGGCTGGCTGGGGTCAAACCTGACGTGTGGGGGCCACACGTCAGTGACAGGGGGGGTTTAACAGGATTAAATTAATCCTAATTAGGGATTAGTGGCGCTGGGGCCCACTGTCAGTGTCAGGGGGGGTTGACTAACGGTAATTAGCACTAACTGACCACCTGGCCGATGGGGCCCACGCGTCAGTGACCCTGGGGGGTCAAACCCCAGGTCGGACAAGTCAAACCCGCCGGCGGTTAGTCGCCGGCGAGGTCCGCGGCGTACAGGGGCCTCGGGTTTCCTCTGTGGTGCTCCAAACGGCGTGCGGCTAGGTGCGTTGGATAGCTAGCTCGATGGCGCGTCGGACGGTGGCCGTGGCTGGGCCTGGGGTGGCCGGAGTCGACGGCGGCGAGCTCGGCTGCGGCGGCCGGAGTTCGGGTGCGGTCGGAATCGGCGTTGCAGGGCGTTTGGGGAGGCGTTGGTGCGTGCTGCGTGCTCCTAGTGAGGTGTGGAGCACGATGGTGTGCTCGGTTGGGCGCTACGGTGACCGTGGCCACGACGGCGACATCGCCGGCGGCGTCGAGCTTCGGAGCTCAAGGGGGCGGCAGCTACAGAAGGCTAGGGACGACGGGGCAAGGGGGAATCGAATCGGTGGCTCACCGCGGAGCTGCAGGGATGGTTAGCGGGCTCGGGGACGGCCGGAGTGCAGCGAATCGACGGCGATGACCTCCGGTGGCCGAGGAGGGGAACGGCGACGTAGGCGGCGATGCAGGGCTTCCGGAGACCCGTGGAGCGGTGGGGAGGAAGAGGGGGTCGAGGCGGAGCTCCTGAGCTAGTCGGGGGAGCGAGGGGTGGCCGGTGACGGCTGCTATGGCGAACGGCGGCGACGGTGGTGTTCGGCCGTGAGAGAGAGAGAGGGAGCAGCACGGGAGAGAGGGGGGATAAGGCCAGGGGATCGGGGCGGCACCGAGAAGAAGCGCCGCGGCGTCGCGCTGGCGGGGGAGGCAGGCAGACGAGCTGGTGGCGTGGCGCTCCGGCCGTGCGCGCGCGCCGGCCACACGCCTGGCCGACTGGCGCCAGGAGGACGACGGCGGTGGTGGGCTGGGCTGGCTTGCTGGGCCGGCCAGCTGGCTGGGCCGCACAGGGAGGAGCCCAGGTAAGCTCCTCCTGTTATTTATTTTTCTGTTTTCTAATTTCTGACATTTGTTTTGATTTAAATAATATATTAAATCATTTATTTAACTTATGCCAATTTTTGCAGGAGCTAGATATATTATTCCAGAGCTCCTTTATAATTGGCATAATATTTGGACATATATTAATATATATAATTAATATATTTCCAATGCAAATATTTATGCATTAATTCCAAATGCCCAAAATAAATACCTATGAGCTCTTAAAAATATTGGTTTGATTTTTATCTCTGTCCAATATTTTCAGAGAGCAACATGAGCATTTTCTTGGACCCTTTTGGAGAAATTTTTATTTGGGTCATTTTCAAAATGATTCTGAGGGTTTCACAGATCCCCATTTCAAGTTTCTGATGAAAGAGTAAACATGATGCAACACTCTAATGCATGACTAGCTAGGGTGTGACAACTCACCCCCACTCAAAAGAATCTCGTCCCGAGATTTGGGTTCCTCCGGGAAGAAGGCGGGATACTCAAGTCGAAGACGATCCTCCCTTTCCCAGGTTGCTTCATCCTCCGAATGGTGCGACCATTGAACTTTGAGAAACTTGATATTATGACGTCGGGTGGTACGTTCGGCCTGATCGAGGATACGAATGGGGTACTCTCGATATGTAAGATTATCTTGGAGATCAAGCGTTTCGTGGTCCACTTCACGGATAGGATCCGAGAAGCAACGCCTGAGTTGAGAAACGTGGAAGACATCGTGGACTCTGGAGAGGTGCGGAGGTAGTTCCAACTGGTAGGCAACTTCTCCTCGTTTGGCGAGAATGCGAAAAGGTCCAATGTAACGAGGAGCCAATTTGCCTTTGATACCGAAACGATGGGTTCCCTTCAGAGGGGTGACCCGAAGATAAGCCTTCTCGTCAACCTCGAAAGTCATAGCCTTATGTTTTCGGTCATATTGACTCTTTTGACGAGATTGGGCTGTTTTCAACTTTTCACGAACGATACGAACTTGTTCTTCTGCTTCCTGAATCATATCCGGGCCAAAGAATTGTCTTTCCCCGGTCTCTGACCAGTTAAGGGGTGTTCGACACCGTCGTCCATAGAGAACTTCAAAAGGGGCTTTACCCAAGCTAGATTGATAGCTGTTGTTGTAAGCGAATTCGGCAAATGGAAGGCACTTCTCCCAGTCCATTCCGAATGAGATAACAGAGGCTCGAAGCATGTCTTCTAGAATTTGGTTGACGCGTTCCACTTGACCACTCGACTGAGGGTGGAAGGCGGTGCTAAAGGAGAGACGGGTTCCCATAGCATTTTGGAAACTTTCCCAAAATCGAGAGGTGAAAAGACTTCCTCGATCCGAGTTAATTTCCAAAGGAACACCATGGAGAGACACTATTCGGGAGATGTATAAGTCTGCCAGCTGACTAGCGGTTATACTCTCACGAACAGGTAAGAAATGGGCTACTTTGGAAAGACGATCGACCACGACGAAAATAGCATTATTCCCTCTCTTGGTCCTGGGAAAACCGGTAATGAAATCCATACCAATTTTATCCCATTTCCATTCAGGAATAGCTAAGGGTTGAAGGGTGCCAGCAGGCCGTTGATGCTCTGCTTTTACACGACGACAGACGTCGCAATTAGCAATATACTGAGCAATTTCTCTCTTCATCCTAGTCCACCAGAACCTCTGGCGTAGGTCCTGATACATCTTAGTACTACCGGGATGAATGGTGAGAGGAGATTCATGAGCCTCCTTAAGGATCAACTGCCGTAGATGCTGGTTCTTGGGAACCACTAGACGGTTCTCAAAGTACACAACACCATGATCATTTGTGGAGAAACAACTAGCACCTCCGCTAGCAATGTTCTCTTTGATTTTAGATATTCCCTTATCTCGCTTTGGGCAGCGATGATTTGATCCGTAAGAGTAGGTTTTGCCACCAAGGTGGAAAGAAAACCTTGAGGAACAATGTGAAGGTTAAGCTTCCGAAATTCCTCATGGAGAAGCGGTTGACTTTGTTGTAACATCAGGTTGTTACAATAAGATTTACGACTTAGCGCATCAGCCATGACGTTGGCTTTCCCTGGGGTGTAGGTTATTCCTAAGTCGAAGTCTGTGATCAACTCAACCCAACGTCTTTGCCTGAGATTCAAATCCGGTTGGGTGAAGATGTACTTCAGACTTTGGTGATCAGTGAATATTTCGCAACGATTACCGAGGAGGTAATGTCGCCAGGTCTTAAGTGCATAGACTACGGCTGCAAGCTCTAGATCATGAGTAGGATAATTCTCCTCATGTGGGTGCAATTGCCGTGAAGCGTAAGCAATTACATGTCGATCTTGCATGAGAATGCAACCTAGTCCTTGTCGCGAGGCGTCGCAGTAGATAACAAAGTCCTTGGAGAAGTCTGGCGGTACCAGTACGGGAGCAGAGGTCAGGCGTCTTTTCAGTTCCTGAAAGCTGTGCTCACATTGTGGAGTCCACTCGAACTTCTTATCTTTCTTGAGGAGTTCGGTTAGAGGTTTAGCAACCTTGGAGAAGTTCTCGACAAAGCGACGACAATAGCTCGCTAAGCCCAGAAAACTCCGAACTTGCTTGACCGATTCAGGTGGAGTCCAATTAAGGACGGCTTGAACTCGCTCAGGGTTAACAGCAATACCTTTACCAGATATTACATGACCCAGATAGGTCACTTCTGACAACCAGAATTCACATTTAGAAAATTTGGCATAAAGGCGATGCTCTCGAAGTTTCTTCAACACTAGCCTTAGATGTTCGGCATGTTCTTCCTCGTTCTTGGAGTAGATGAGTATATCATCGAGGTAAACCACGACGAATTTATCCAAATACTCCATGAAGATTGAGTTCATTAACCGAGAAAAGGTGGCTGGAGCGTTGGTTAAACCGAAGGACATGACGGTGTACTCGTATTGGCCATAACGAGTAACAAAGGCCGTTTTAGGAATGTCCCCGTTTCTGATTTTGATTTGATGGTAGCCCAACCTCAAATCCATCTTGGAGAAGACTGAGGATCCAGCGAGCTGATCGTACAGGTCGTTGATCCTGGGAAGTGGATATTTGTTCTTGATTGTGACCAAATTGACAGGTCGGTAATCTACAACCATCCGGTCCGTACCATCCTTCTTCTTGACGAATAGGACGGGGCAAGCCCACGGAGATGAGCTAGGTCGGATGAAACCCTTTTTCAAGGACTCATCGAGTTGTTTCTTAAGCTCGGCTAGTTCTAGGGGTGCCATCTTATAAGGTCTTCTAGCAATCGGAACGGTTCCTGGAATGAGGTCTATTACGAACTCAACATCCCTGTCAGGTGGAACACCTGGCAATTCCTCTGGGAAGACATCCGGGAAGTCACGGACTACCGGAACGTCCTCAAGGTCTGGCAAAGGGCTGGCGTTAAGAGAATATAATTGTCGCTTGGCTATTCGGGTCAAGACATTGACTATCTTCCCCGAAGGATGGGTGAGTTGAACAGTCCTAGAGAAGCAATCAATTTTGGCTTGATGAGCTGACATCCAGTCCATACCCAGAATGATATTAATATCTGAAGATTTAAGGGCTATCAAAGATGCGAGGAAAACAAGTCTGTCGACTTGGATTTCATTTCCATAACTTACCCTAGAGGTCTGCCATCTAGAACCAGGAGTAGAAATTTCCATAGTGGATGGCATGTCACAGAATGCAACGTTATGCAAACGAGCATAATTTTCGGATATAAAAGAATGAGAGGCTCCTGTATCGAAAAGAACAGATGCCGGGTGGCAATTAACAAGAAGCGTACCGAGAACGACGTTGGGATCCTCTTGAGCTTCTTCGGCAGAGATACAGTTGACATGGCCACGTGAAGCGGTGACCGGTTTGGCGTGGAATATTTTTCCTGTCGGCTTGCCACGGCCAACAGCTTTAGCAGACTGGTTGGGGTTGGTCTGGGGACACTCACGCATATAGTGACCAGATTCCCCACACTTGAAACAAGTCACGGAACTGGTACGTGGAGGAGCATTGTTAGTTGGACCCCCATAGGGCTTGGCCGGTGCAGACTGTTGGACAGGGCGAGGCGCCTGGAAAGATGGCCTCGGTGTGAACCTGGGTGGCAGGGCGGTGTTGGGTACCCACACGCGGCGCTTCTGAGGACCAGCACCGGATGAGGAACCCATATCACGGCCATGCTTGCGTGTTGCGTCATAGTCAGTCTGACCAGTTTCAGCACTGATGGCTTTGTTGACAAGTTTCTGAAAAGATGTGCACTCATGCAGACGGAGGTCGCGGCGAAGCTCAGGACTAAGGCCCTTACGGAACCTTGCTTGCTTCTTGGCGTCAGTAGAAACTTCCTCGGTTGCATATCGTGCGAGATTACCAAACTCCCTGCTGTAAACATCCACAGAAAGTCGGCCTTGGGTGAAACTGCAAAATTCTTCACGTTTACGGTCCATGAGACCCTCCGGAATGTGATGTTCACGGAAAGCCTCGCTGAATTCAGCCCAAGTAGTGACATGGCCCGCTGGGCGCATAGCTCCATAATTCTCCCACCATAGACTGGCGGGGCCTTCAAGATGATATGCAGCAAAGGTGACCTTGTCAGCCTCCGCTACCAGCGCGGAACGCAGTTTGTGAGAGATACTGCGAAGCCAGTCATCAGCGTCGAGAGGCTCGACGGAGTGGTGGAACGTGGGTGGATGCAATTTGATAAAATCACTGAGTGACACCACGTTAGTCCTCTGATGGTGTGCTGTGTTCTGTTCAATACGCTCCAACAAACGGTTGGTCTCCCGCTTGTTTCTCTCAGCTTCCATCATAACCTCGGCTAGTGAAGGAGGATGAGGCAGATTTGCATCCCTGGCTTCACTGCCTTCGGCCTGCTCTTGAGAAGCAGGGTTAGCGCGCGTGTTGACCATCCTAGGTAAACAAGACAATGATTTAGTCAGGATGATAAAATTCCGACATAGGATAAAAATGTAAGGAATAACTCGAAATGCAAGATGATCATCCGTATGACATGGTAGATACAGAAACTGCTTCTTTATTCCATCGTCATACACACCATACAGGGTTTAGTACAAGACCAAACAAAGTACTATTACGGTGAAAAGAGGATTACATCTCATCGGAGGCATTCCAAGCTCCTATACATTATTTTTCTACACCTCCGGAAAGAGTACAAACTAGGTCATATCCCACGAGTCACGCGGGACGATAGACGACACAGCTAGTGCGAACTAGTGATACTACCACTAACTCAGACCGATCCGTAGTAGTCCTCGTAGAAGTCACCTCCATAGCCTGGAAGCTCAACATGATCATCCGGAAACAGACGATCTCGCGGAGCTTGTGGACCATAGGGGCTAGGATGAGGCCTTGGACCAACAGACGGTGGCCTGCGGGGACCGCGAGGTGGGGTGATGCCTCCTACATCACGCCAAACCATCACGTCTGGCAGAGCAGATCTCACAGGATAGAGATCGCGCATATCTGAATATCCAGCTTGCACCGCCGGTGCGAACCGAGTCAAAGTGGCCCAGTGGTCAGCACGGGTATTGAAGAGCTCTAACCTCAAGGCCCGATTTTCACGGTCCTTATCCTCGAGCATCTCAGCAGTGGTGCGAGTCCGTGAATCCTCCTGAGTGGGGTCAGCATAGATAGCTTGGAGATACCCTTGTGCTCCCGGAAGTGATCCTGGCATATACCGGAAATCAGAGTCCCGAAATAAACCAGATCTGACTCGCATAATGGTCATCATAGAGTAGGCGGCGTCCTGCACAGCCATCTCAATAGTAACCCCGAGTCCATAGGAGCAGTGAAGAGGCTCGGTGGATCCAGGATAAGATGGAAATATCCTGACAGTGCAGAGATACTGGCTTTGATTAAAGTCTCGGAATTGCTCTTCGACCGTGTACTCGGGATACCAGCGGTATCCAGCCTCAGTCATTACCCTGACCAACTTGGCAGTATGGCCGGGTACATCTAGGCATCGAGTCAGGCGAACCACTTGATTGAGGTCGCGAGTGGCCATCTGAAAGCACAATCATAATGCAAGGGCATTAGAATTTCTAGCAAAATTTCGGCAGCATAACAGCTGTAAATGCTCAAGAAGGATTTTGAGACATTTGACAAAGGATTTCGTACACACTCAACATCATCATATCAAAGTTCTGAATCCATTCTAACAACATAATGTGGTAGTAGAACTGAACTAGGCTTGTATCCATCAAACTTATAAGGTACTACTGATTAGTAACACGTGATCCTGATAGAGAGAACAGATCCTAATTCCTTAACCCCCGGTGGAAGAATGGACTGACTCAGATCAGAATGTCATAAGATAAAGGAGTAAAAAGAGCCTTACGTTCCAACCCACAAACAATTCCCCTACATATAACTAAAGAATTTCTAGACTCAACATCGACCAGTTTGGCTTGGAGAACCTACAGGCAGTCCGGCTCTGATGCCAACGCTGTCAGGACCCCGACTCGATGTCACATCGATCTAGCCGGTAACACCTCATATCACTTTGCGGCCTCACGCACGGTATCCCCACGGGTGTCGCCTTACCTTTGCCCGGGACCGTTTGCGCCTTTTGGCTCACGTATATGATAGTGTCGCTAGCATCCATATGATAAAGAGCCCGGGCTGACATGACTAGTCGTAAACCCAAAGTGGCACAGACTTACAGGGACAGGCATCCATGACCCAGCTTCGAACGTGTCGGTCATCAGCAAGTGGGTCCGGGCTGTAGCACTGGGCTAGCAGGACTCCGGTAAACCGGGCTGTAGCGGGCTAACAGGACTCCGGTACTCAAAGCGTGACATTTCCCCGAAGGGACAGACACAGGAACGAAGAAGGACACATGCCGGCCAGCCTAAGTGTTCCAGAGCAGTAGCAAGCTACCATGGCTCAGCGGTAACACTAGGAGACATTTCCCGGTAAGAGAGGCTACTAAAGATAAACAACTAGATAGTCAGATCCCACACATACCAAGCATTTCAATCATACACACAATATGCTCGATATGTGCAAATACAACGAAGCATCACAACATGACTCTACGACACAAGTACTTTATTTAAGGCTCAGGGAGCCATACATAACATACACAAAGGTACGGGTCTCACGACCCAACATACAAGTCATACAGTCATACAAACCAGCAGCGGAAGTAACTTGTCTGAGTACAGACAACTAGTAAAATAAAAGAGGCTTGGAAAGCCTAGCTATACTACGTGGTCCTTCACAAGCTCAGGGTCACCACCTGGGCCTTTAGCCTACTCGTTGATGTCAACGTCTACATAGAACCCATCAGAAGGGGTTGCAGCGTCTTCTGTAAAAATGTAGATTATAGCAACATGAGTACAAAGGTACTCAGCAAGACTTACATCAGATCCTACATACATGCATATTATCAAGAAGGGTTGGTGGAGTTATTGCAGCAAGCCAGCTTTGACTCTTGGCTAGGCTATCCTACGATACTCCAACTTGAAATGGTTTTGCGCACACGAGTCCACTACTCACCACTTCAATACACTACCGAGGATCCACCTCCGTCTTCCTACGGAAGAGCCATCCTCGGCACTCACACTTATCTTGAGGCTTTTAGCAGTTTCCATTTACTTGTCTATGAACTGTATAGGCAACCAAGTAGTCCTTTACCGCGGACGCGGCTATTCGAATAGATCATGATAACCCTGCAGGGGTGTACTTCTTCATACATGTTTCCACCACTTAGCGTCTGCACACGACATGTGCTCGGCAGACTTCAAGCGAAAGCCGACGTGGGTGTAGACCACGACCTACCTAAACACTTAAGCCTCTAGTCCAGGTTTATCGCCTATTCAGGTTCCATCCGCAGGGAGTCCGGCCGAGGTTTCCCATACGGCCCCGAACGATGTGAACAGGGTTCCCGAGATACCTAACGGGTATTCGGTACACCCGGCCACGTACCTACCGCATCACAGCCCACCCCTACGGTCAGCGCTGTCCACGGCCTCCAGTAGGCTACAAACACCAGAAACTACTTGCAACTCCTGGACAGAGAGCTAGGGTGAATAAGAAGTCGAGCGGGGTCATATTTCAGGGCCCAATGCATGGTAGTAGCTGTATCTTAAATCACACATACAGATCTCAGTGCTTAAGGTCGGCTTCAATGAAACAACCCACCATGTACTCCTACATGGCCTCTCATCGATACCTTTACCAAATCGTGTTCACCACACCACTCTCATTACCGACATAATCATTTCACTCTAGCCATCACCCAGATGAACCAGACCTGACACGACTCTAAGCATAGCAGGCATAGCAAGGTAGGAACAACACATACATATGGCTCAATCAACTCCTACACATGCTAGTGGGTTTCATCTAGTTACTGTGGCAATGACAGGTCATGCAGAGGAAATGGGTTCAACTACCGTAGCACACAGCAGTTTGAAACGCGTTGTCTTAATGCAGTAAAAGAGAGCAGGAGCGAGAACATGGGATTGTATCGATATGATCAAATGGTTGGTTGCTTGCCTGATGGTTCGATGCACTGATACGGTTCTTCGTTAGGGTAATCACGGTACTCCTCGGAGGCAGAACCTGCCGCAAAGGACACCGATACACAACCATCACCAAACAATGTGCAACAATATGATGCATGCATGAAACATAGCAATATGAGTGTGTTGGGCTAATGCAACTAAAACCAGAAGGGTTTGAGCAAATTTGAATCAAAGATTCAAATTTCAAACTCAAACATGGCCTTTTAAAGTGCTTTTCCTTGTTCTGCTTGAAACATCAATTTAACTTGTTTGATCATGCATGAAAATAGTACAGATGGATAGATTGGATTTTTCTGATCATTTTTCATATATAATTTGTCCAATTTGGAATTACAGAATAAAAGTTATGAATTTTTGAAGTTTAAATAATATTCTGGAATTTCCTGATTAAATTTAAATCCAGAAATATAATTATTGCGCCAGCATGACGTCAGCATGACGTCAGTGGTCAACTGCGGCTGGCTGGGTCAAACCTGACGTGTGGGGGCCACACGTCAGTGACAGGGGGGGTTTAACAGGATTAATTTATTCCTAATTAGGAATTAGTGGCGCTGGGGCCCACTGTCAGTGTCAGGGGGGGTTGACTAACGGTAATTAGCACTAACTGACCACCTGGCCGATGGGGCCCACGCGTCAGTGACCCTGGGGGGTTAAACCCCAGGTCGGACAAGTCAAACCCGCCGGCGGTTAGTCGCCGGCGAGGTCCGCGGCGTACAGGGGCCTCGGGTTTCCTCTGTGGTGCTCCAAACGGCGTGCGGCTAGGTGCGTTGGATAGCTAGCTCGATGGCGCGTCGGACGGTGGCCGTGGCTGGGCCTGGGGTGGCCGGAGTCGACGGCGGCGAGCTCGTGAGCGGCGGCCGGAGTTCGGGTGCGGTCGGAATCGGCGTTGCAGGGCATTTGGGGAGACGTTGGTGCGTGCTGCGTGCTCCTAGTGAGGTGTGGAGCACGATGGTGTGCTCGGTTGGGCGCTATGGTGACCGTGGCCACGACGGCGACGTCGCCGGCGGCGTCGAGCTTCGGAGCTCAAGGGGGCGGCAGCTACAGAAGGCTAGGGACGACGGGGCAAGGGGGAATCGAATCGGTGGCTCACCGCGGAGCTGTAGGGATGGTTAGCGGGCTCGGGGACGGCCGGAGTGCAGCGAATCGACGGCGATGACCTCCGGTGGCCGAGGAGGGGAACGGCGACGTAGGCGGCGATGCAGGGCTTCCGGAGACCCGTGGAGCAGTGGGGAGGAAGAGGGGGTCGAGGCGGAGCTCCTGAGCTAGTCGGGGGAGCGAGGGGTGGCCGGTGACGGCTGCTATGGCGAACGGCGGCGATGGTGGTGTTCGGCCGTGAGAGAGAGAGAGGGAGCAGCACGGGAGAGAGGGGGGATAAGGCCAGGGGATCGGGGCGGCACCGAGAAGAAGCGCCGCGGCGTCGCGCTGGCGGGGGAGGCAGGCAGACGAGCTGGTGGCGTGGCGCTCCGGCCGTGCGCGCGCGCCGGCCACACGCCTGGCCGACTGGCGCCAGGAGGACGACGGCGGTGGTGGGCTGGGCTGGCTTGCTGGGCCGGCCAGCTGGCTGGGCCGCACAGGGAGAAGCCCAGGTAAGCTCCTCCTGTTATTTATTTTTCTGTTTTCTAATTTCTGACATTTGTTTTGATTTAAATAATATATTAAATCATTTATTTAACTTATGCCAATTTTTGCAGGAGCTAGATATATAATTCCAGAGCTCCTAATTAATTGGCATAATATTTGGACATATATTAATATATATAATTAATATATTTCCAATGCAAATATTTATGCATTAATTCCAAATGCCCAAAATAAATACCTATGAGCTCTTAAAAATATTGGTTTGATTTTTATCTCTGTCCAATATTTTCAGAGAGCAACATGAGCATTTTCTTGGACCCTTTTGGAGAAATTTTTATTTGGGTCATTTTCAAAATGATTCTGAGGGTTTCACAGATCCCCATTTCAAGTTTCTGATGAAAGAGTAAACATGATGCAACACTCTAATGCATGACTAGCTAGGGTGTGACAAAACCTAAGCTGTCGTTCCTTAAAGTTTGGAGTTGCGATGCTTATATGAAAAAGGTTTTCAACCTGATAAGCTCGAACCCAAATCGGAGAAGTGCGTCTTCATAGAATACCCAAAGGAAACTGTTGGGTACTCCTTCTATCACAGATCCGAAGGCAAAACATTCGTTGCTAAGAATGGATCCTTTCTAGAGAAGGAGTTTCTCTCGAAAGAAGTGAGTAGGAGGAAAGTAGAACTTGATGAGGTAACTGTACCTGCTCCCTTATTGGAAAGTAGTTCATCACAGAAATTTGTTCCTGTGACTACTACACCAATTAGTGAGGAAGTTAATGATGATGATCATGAAACTTCAGATTAAGTTACTACAGAACCTCATAGGTCTTCCAGAGTAATATCCGCATCAGAGTGGTACGGTAATTCTGTTCTGGAAGTTATGTTACTAGACCATGACGAACCTACGAACTATGAAGAAGCGATGATGAGCCCAGATTCCGCAAAATGGCTTGAGGCCATGAGATCTGAGATAAGATCCATGTATGAAAACAAAGTATGGACTTTGATTGACTTGCCCAATGATCGGCGAGACATTGAGATTAAATGGATCTTCAAGAAGAAGACAGGTGCTGATAGTAGTATTACTATCTAAAAAGCTCGACTTGTTGCAAAAAGGTTTTTCGACAAGTTCAAGGTGTTGACTACAATGAGATTTTCTCAACTGTAGCGATGCTTAAGTCTGTCCGAATCATGTTAGCAATTGCCACATTTATGAAATCTGGCAAATGGATGTCAAAACTGCATTCCTTAATGGTTTTCTTAAAAGAAGAGTTGTATATGATGCAACCAGAAGGTTTTGTCAATCCTAAAGGTGCTAACAAATTGTGCAAGCTCCAGCGATCCATCTATGGACTGGTGCAAGCATCTCAGAGTTGGAATATACGCTTTGATGAGTTGATCAAAGCATATGGTTTTATACAGACTTTTGAAGAAGCCTGCATTTACAAGAAAGTGAGTGGGAGCTCTGTAGCATTTCTAATATTATATGTGGATAACATATTGTTGATTGGAAATGATATAAAAATTCTGGATAGCATGAAAGGATACTTGAATAAGAGTTTTTTCAAAGCAAGACCTCGGTGAAGCTGCTTACACATTGAGCATCAATATCTATATAGATAGATCAAGACGCTTGATAAGATTTTTCAATGAGTACATACCTTGATAAATTTTTGAAATAGTTCAAAATGGAACAGTCAAAGAAGGAGTTCTTGCCTATGATGCAAAGGTGTGAATTTGAGTAAGACTCAAGACCCGACCATGGCAGAAAATAGAAAGAGAATGAAAAGTCATTCCATATGCCTCAGTCATAGGTTCTATAAAGTATGATATGTTGTGAACCAGACCTATTGTATACCTTGCTCTGAGTTTGACAAAGGAATACAATTTTGATCTAAGAGTAGATCACTGGACAGCGGTCAAGAATATCCTTAGTGAGGACTAAGGAGATGTTTCTCGATTATGGAGGTGATAAAAGAGCCCTTCGTAAAAAGTTACAACGATGCAAGCTTTTACACTAATCCAGATGACTCTAAGTCTCAATATGGATACATATTGAAAGTGGGAGCAATTAGCTAGAGTAGCTCCATGCAGAGCATTGTGGACATAGAATATTTTGCAAAATACATATGGCTCTGAATATGACAGATCTGTTGACTAAACTTCTCTCACAAGAAAAACATGATCATACCTTAGTACTCTTTGGGTGTTAATCACATAGGAATGTGAACTAGATTATTGACTCTAGTAAACCCTTTGGGTGTTGGTCACATGACGATGTGAACTATGGGTGTTAATCATATACAGATATGAATATTGATGTTAAAACACATGGCGATGTGAACTAGATTATTGACTCTAGTGCAAGTGGGAGACTGAAGGAAATATGCCCTAGAGGCAATAATAAAGTTATTATTTATTTCCTTATATCATGATAAATGTTTATTATTCATGCTAGAATTGTATTAACCAGAAACATAATACATGTGTGAATACATAGACAAACATATAGTCACTAGTATGCCTCTACTTGACTAGCTCATTAATCAAAGATGGTTATGTTTCCTAACCATAGACATGTGTTGTCATTTGATTAATGGGATCACATCATTAGGAGAATGATGTGATTGACATGACCCATTCTGTTAGCCTAGCACTTGATCGTTTAGTATGTTGCTATTGCTTTCTTCATGACTTATACATGTTCCTGTAACTATGAGATTATGCAACTCACGTTTACCGGAGGAACACTTTGGGTGCTACCAAACGTCACAACGTAACTGGGTGATTATAAAGGAGTACTACAGGCGTCTCCAAAGGTACATGTTGGGTTGGCGTATTTCGAGATTAGGTTTTGTCACTCCGATTGTCGGAGAGGTATCTCTGGGCCCTCTCGGTAATGCACATCACTATAAGCCTTGCAAGCAATGTGACTAATGAGTTAGTTGCGGAATGATGCATTATGTAACGAGTAAAGAGACTTGTCGGTAACGAGATTGAACTAGGTATTGGATATCGACGATCGAATCTCGGGCAAGTAACATACCGATGACAAAGGGAACAAAGTATGTTGTTATGCGGTTTGACTGATAAAGATCTTCGTAGAATATGTAGGAGCCAATATGGCCATCCAGGTTCCGCTATTGGTTATTGACCAAGAATAGTTCTAGGTCATGTCTACATAGTTCTCGAACCCGTAGGGTTCGCACGCTTAAGGTTTCAATGACAGTTATATTATGAGTTTATGAGTTTTGATGTATCGAAGGAGTTCGGAGTCCCGGATGAGATCAGGGACATGAAGAGGAGTCTCGAAATGGTCGAGACATAAAGATCGATATATTAGACGACTATATTCGGAGTTCGGAAAGGTTCCGAGTGATTCGGGTATTTTTCGGAGTACCGGAGAGTTACGGGAATTCACCGGGGAGTATATGGGCCTTATTGAGCCATACGGGAATAGAGGAGAGAGGCCAAAAGGAAGGAGGCATGCGCCCCCCCTCTGGTCCGAATTGGACAACGGGCGCAGCCCCCCTTTCCTTCTTCCTCTCCCCTCTTTCCCCTTCTTCTACTCCAACAAGGGAGGTGGAATCCTACTAGGACTAGGGAGTCCTAGTAGGACTCCACACTTGGCGCGCCCCCTCCTAGGGCTAGCCTCCTCCCCCCTTGCTCCTTTATATACGGGGGCAGGGGGGCACCCCATGACACACAAGTTGATCTACGTGATCGTTCCTTAGCCGTGTGCGGTGCCCCCCTCCATCATATTCCACCTCGGTCATATCGCCGCGGAGTTTAGGCGAAGCCCTGCGCCGGTAGAATATCATCATCGTCACCACGCCGTCGTGCTGACGGAACTCATCCCCGACACTTTGCTGGATCGGAGTCCGGGGATCGTCATCGAGCTGAACGTGTGCTGAACTCGGAGGTGCCGTACGTTCGGTACTTGGATCGGTCGGATCGTGAAGACGTACGACTACATCAACCGCGTTGTCATAACGCTTCCGCTTATGGTCTACGAGGGTACGTGGACACACTCTCCCCTCTCGTTGCTATGCATCACCATGATCTTGCGTGTGCTTAGGAATTTTTTTGAAATTACTACGTTCCCCAACAAAGACCGATTTCTGCTGCATCCAGCAACTGAGTGATTCTCTTAATGATGGATTCTATGTCCTACACCACATGCTGGAATACAGACGGGATCACCAGAACCTCCGCATGTCATCTAAATCCGGCGATGCCCATATTCTGCAATGGGCAAAGGACTTAGGAGATATCGAGGATCATCGACTTCGAGCTGAGTTCTATCACATCCAGCGCGAACTTGCCCAAATCATCATGAAGGAGGTCATTGAAAAAATAGGGATGTTCTACAAAGAAGGACAAATGTAGCGGGAAGACGTCCGAACATGCGTAGCCTCTCAGCATCTCGACATGAAGCCTTTCACTAAGCTCGGGGACTATCTCCCTGACATGGATGGACGACACAACATGTTGGAGTGATTGTTGATATATGACAATGTGTCCGTTTAGTCCATACTTTCTGTATGACAAAACTCTGAGTTATGCATGGCGAAACTTTATTTGTGATGTAATTAAATCGTCCTCCTCCTTGACTAGTGAAGATCACTCTAGTTAGGGCATTTTGGGTACGATGAACTTTGTTATTTATGCTTATGATATGTTGCTTCTATTTTTGCCAAGTCTGTCCCTTTCTGTTGCTCAACTATATATGTTGCATATCATCGACTCATGTGACGATGCAGGTGCATAGATCATCGATGGCGAAGAAGTGCTACGCCAGGAGTATACGACGAGTGGCCGGAGTGTCAGGCCCAAGTGTATCGGTTTCCGGCTTCCGAGCGACAACCAGTAGTTAGTTTAGGTTCACGCTAATGCGAGAGAGGGATACGAACTCATGTATTTCATAGTTCCGCTCTCACTCATAGTGATAGCTCTTCTCGCGTATATCATTGTTTAGATGGATGACGATGTAGTTGCAAGTAATCGAGACTTGTATCGCTATTTTCGAGATGATGACGAGAGAATACTTTGTGTTGGATGATGATTATGATGATGACATGATTTGATGAGACTATTTGTATGTATATGCTATGATTACATTTGTATGTGTATGATATGCTAAAGATTATTGTATAAAGCCTATTCAAATACAAAAAAATATGCAGAAAAAACAGAAACTAATAAAACTAGCAGTAGCAAGGGGAACAAAGTTAGCAGTAGCGCTCCCTTACCAGTAGTGCTTCCTGCTAAAAAGTGTTGCAGATATTAGAAGCAGCGCTCTGCACTAAAGTGTGCTACTGCTAGCCATGTATAGCATTAGCGTGGGATGACCGGCGCTACTGCTACATGTTAGTTGTAGCGCCTTATCAGTACCGCATCTTCCCACGCTACTAATAGTCAAAATACCCGTGCTACTGCTAGGGTTTTCCCTAGTAGTGTCAACAGCGAGACTTTCAGTCCATCATGAATTCATGACCTTGAGGCCGGATTGAAAGTTTCAAGCCACCAGAGGTCAAGATGGATTGGAAGTCCCACCGATAACTGCTTGGTTGACTGGAAGACCATTTTCTCTCCGAAATAATATGACAGCCTAAGAGTTCACAATCTTTTCTTACTCAACCAAGACCTTCGTGTGCGCTGGACTTTGATGGAGTAAGTTGGCGAAGACACAAGCCTTGGGCTAGCCTGCCCTTGACAGTCACTGAAGGAAATATGCCATACAGGCAATGATAAAGTTATTATTTATTTCCTTATTTCATGATAAATGTTTATTATTCATGCTATAATCGTATTAACCGGAAACATAATACATGTGTGAATACATAGACAAACATAGTGTCACTAGTATGCCTCTACTTGACTAGCTCGTTGATCAAAGATGGTTGAGTTTCCTAGCCATAGACATGGGTTGTCATTTGATCAACATGATCACATCATTAGGAGAATGATGTGATTGACTTGACCCATTCCGTTAGCTTAGCACTTGATCATTTAGTATGTTGCTATTGCTTTCTTCATGACTTATACATGTTCCTATGACTATGAGATTATGCAAATCCAGTTTACCGGAGGAACACTTAGTGTGCTACCAAATGTCACAACGTAACTGGGTGATTATAAAGGTGCTCTACATGTGTCTCCGAAGGTACTTGTTGAGTTGGCGTATCTCGAGATTAGGATTTGTCACTTCGATTGTCGGAGAGGTATCTCTGGGCCCTCTCGGTAATGCACATCACCATAAGCCTTGCAAGCAATGTGACTAATGGGTTAGTTGCAGGATGATGCATTAAATAATGAGTAAAGAGACTTGCCGGTAACGAGATTGAACTAGGTATTGAGATACCGACGATCGAATCTCGGGCAAGTAACATACCGATGACAAAGGGAATAACGTATGTTGTTATGCGGTTTGACCGATAAAGATCTTCGTAGAATATGTGGGAGCCAATATGAGCATCCAGGTTCCGATATTGGTTATTGACCGGAGACGTGTCTTGGTCATGTCTACATAGTTCTCAAACCCGTAGGGTCCGCACGCTTAAAGTTCGGTGACGATCGGTATTATGAGTGTATGTGATTTTATGTACCGAAGGTAGTTTGGAGTCCCGGATGAGATCAGGGACATGACGAGGAGTCTCTAAATGGTTGAGACGTAAAGATCGATATATTGGATGACTATATTCGAACATCGGAAAGGTTCCGAATGATTCGGGTATTTTTCGGGGTACCGAGGAGTTACGGGAATACGAGGAAGAAGTAATGGGCCTCATGGGCCAAGTGGTGGAAGAGAGGAGGCAGGGCGCGCGGCCCCCCTAGCCCAAACCGAATTGGACTAGGGGGTTGGCCCCTCTTTCCTCCTTTTCCTCCCTCTCCTTCCTTCTCCCTCTCCTCATTCCTTCCCCCTCCTAGTGGGACTAGGAAAGGGGAGTCCTACTCCTACTAGGAGGATGACTCCTCCTCCTGGCGCGCCCTATAGGAGCCCACCGGCCTTCCCCCTTGCTCCTTTATATACGGGGGCAGGGGGCACCCCAAGACACACAAGTTGATCTGTTGATCTCTCCCAGCCGTGTGCAGTGCCCCCCTCCACCATATTCCACCTCGGTCATATTGTAGCGGTGCTTAGGCGAAGCCCTGCGTCGGTAGCAACATCATCACCGTCATCACGTCGTCGTGCTGACGAAACTCTCCCGTGAAGCTCTGCTGGATCGGAGTTCGCGGGACGTCATCAAGCTGAATGTGTGCTGAACTCGGAGGTGCCGTACATTCGGTACTTGGATCGGTCGGATCGTGAAGACGTACGACTACATCAACCCCATTGTGCTAACGCTTCCGCTTACGGTCTATGAGGGTACGTGGACAACACTCTCCCCTCTCGTTGCTATGCATCACAATGATCTTGCGTGTGCGTAGGAGGCAGAGGGCATCTTTGGTGCAACGCTAAAGTGCTCGGTGGGCAGTGGCGCCAACATCAACTTCTGGACGAGTCGATGGCTGGACGACTGTAGCATTGAGGAACTTGCCCCAATCTTGTTCTCATTCGTCAAACCTGCCAATCGAAGTCGCACGGTGGCCGACGCATCAAGAAATAAGAGATGAAGCCTCCTACAAGGCTCCTTAGAGCTCAGCGACTCTCGGCCGTCGGATCGAATTTTTGATGCGTTTTGGACCATTGGATATCGCTCCTGATCGACCTCGTCCGTCGGATCAAAAAAAGTTACTGCTGGAATGAATAGTTACCGTCTCGTTCGTGCCACCGCGCATAATTATGCTGCCCTGCCGAGGGCATTTTTGTCATTTCACACGCGGAGATATAAAAGTAAGTGGCTCCCGTGAGAGAAAACCTAGCCGCCGCTCCTCGCCCACTCGCGTCGCTCGCCTCCTCCTCTTCCTCCTGCCTCGCCTCCTCCTCTTCCTCCTGCCTCACCTCTCTAACCCTAGACCCGTGCCCGCCTCCGTCCAGATCGAAACCCACGCCGCTATCATCTCGTTTGCCCAGCAGGCCGTCGCCGCACCGCACGAGGTGGGATGTGACCCATGCCCCCGCCGTCTCCTCGACCCAGCCGACCACCCCTCCTCTACGCGCCTCCCTCCTCCTTCCCATCGGGATCGGTCGCGGCAAGCGCTCGACCCCCACCTCGCCGCCCCCTGAGCCAGAGGACGAGGGCCTCATGCGCGACCTCTTCGTGCTCTACCGCGACCCCGCGCACCCGCCACGCCTGCTCGTGGTGCAGTCGCGCCTCCGCCGTGGCGCCCTCCTTGACTCCAAGCTCTCTGAGGTGCTCAACCTTGCCAGTTCCCTCGAGGGGTCCCGCAACGGCTTCGAACACGCTGAGTCCACTACCAAGGGCGCGCTGCCGCACCTCATCGCCCAGAGCCTCCGGCGGGCGCAACCATGCCGGTACCCAGCTAACTTCTCCGTGCCTACTGCTTAGCTCAAGTGGGAGTGCTTTTTGCTTTTAGGTAGTGGGGTTGCATTGACAAATACGAATAAGGATCGTGTTCCAGTTGTTCCAGTTCCATGTTTATTGCCCAGTTTCTTAAGATCTGCAGAGTATGCATGAATTAAGGTGCCCAGTTAGTCTACTGAAATTTTGCTTCTTGTCTGACAGGGGATTGTGTGTGGGGAGGAGCATCTTTTATTTTTTTTCTGAATAGGAGGAGGCACATTTAGCTTATTCTTCCACCATTGTTAAAGCTACAGAAGTTGGATAGCGGAATCATAGAACTCTACAAATAGTATGTTGTGACTGTCTCCTTACTCAATTCATGTAGAGAGATAAGCCTCTTCACACTGTTTTATACAGATGTTCAAGGAATTGATTCTTCGGCATCCAAGCTAGGTTTATATGGCATCAAAGGCCATGCTTCATGATGTAATGACAGATAGTTTAGTCCATCGTAAATATTTATTCTCCATTTTTCAGTTTAGATTTTTTTTTTCTCTTTTGAGGATATTCAGTTTAGAAAATTATTTACCATTATCTTGCAAGATAGCATAACAAAGTGTAAGAATGTTTTTCCAAGACCAATAGGCTTTCCCATATAAAATATTAATTCCCATTTGATGTCAGTTTTACATTTCGTTTCCAACTATCAAAAGATGAATAATATCCTTAGAAATAAGACATCACGGCTTTGTATGTGTTATTCAATGAGATACAACTGCTAAACAATTGCTATGCAGGCAACATCTGTTTATTTTACATGCTGATTTTCTTAACTGCATTAACTTCCAAAATATTTATTTTGTTGATCAGGAAATATCGGTCTACTGTTGGATAAGTTCTCTCTGTAAAAAGAATTTTTATGTTATGTACTTTGCTCCTAGAAATAATTTGATCCACCAGCATTATTGATTGGGTTAGGCATTGATCAGTTAACTGTGCCTCTTCGTCTTTACCCCTTATTCGTCACCTTCTTTACCTTTGTTGATTCAAGGATAGGCCTCAGATGATTCTCTTCCTTGCTTGTTTTTACCGGAGTATAAGTATGTGTGCCTTTTCCCTCCTAGTAGGGCCTAGGATTGTTGCTTTTGTTCCTTTCCTTGCTTTATCTGCTTGCTTCCATTTTTTGTCCCTTGTGCTTGGGATGCTAAACTTACCTATCTAGATTAATTTATCTGCTTGGCAGACTGAACTTATCTATTTTTTGGGATGTTGGGCTTAAGAAATATATGCAAAACAATTATTTTGTCAATTAGTTCATATAATTTATCATTTGAGTTCCACCCATTGCATTCTTCTGCTAAGTTTGTTTTTTACCCAAATCTCACAGTTTGTGGATCTGTTCTTTGTTGCAGTTTTGCGCCGGTTGGACGGCGTTCAGGCGCAACCCCGGCACCCACTGAGTACTGCCTCTGCTACAACCTCCCTCAATGAGCTCCATCTTCCTCCCGCTCCTCTGCTTCGGCTACTGTATGGGGCATGGCCGTGGCTATGTTATGTGGTGCTCGTCTGGTTGATGCTCTATGCCCTACTCATGCATCAGTTCCTACTTGAGCTCTGTAGTTGTGGATCCATGCTATTCTAGGGTTTGCATGCTGCTGTTCATGTTTACTTGCTATCATAGGAGCTCATGTGCTTCTCTAGTTTACATGTTGATGCCCTGGTCCTATCGCTATGCTCCTGGATTTGATTTCGGATGCTTTTTGGGCCGTTGGATCTTGCCCGCCCGCTGGATCAAAAAGAGACACTTAACTGGCCAAGGGCTATGATGATCGGTTATGGCTGTTATAAGCATGCTCTCTAGCAATCGAGGCACTTGTGGGTATTAAGTTCGATCTCCCCTTGTTTCTTTAAGCCATTTTGATCATGTGCTTATTTTAGTGGCTCTACCCTTGGATGGTCATTTCTGATGAGTGATAACCAGGGCAGTTTCACCCTTGTGAGAACACATTGATCTGGCGATGGAGACACTAAGGGAAGGGTCATGATCGAGCAAAGGCGAATCTGAGCCCATGTGTGTGCTGGCTCCTGGTTAGTCTGTGCGTCGATGAGGTGAGGGAGGTCATTCTCTCTAGGGCGATGATGATTAACCGTGACTGAAATAAGTGTGCATTTGAGCAATCGAGGCACCTGTGGGTATCGAGTTGGATCCTCCCTCTTGTCTTTCGAATCCTTTTTGATCAGGTGATACTTATTGTTATGTCCTTGGATGGCCACTCTTGTTGAGAGGTAACCAGGGCAGCTCCATTGTATAAACAGATTGATCTGGTGATAAGAGATGACGGGAGTAGGTTATGTGATCGAGGAAAGGTGAATCTGAGCCCACCATGCAATGAACCCTTTATTTGTATTTAAAGGTGTCGCTTATTTATGCTCCAGTGTTTATAGCCATCTTGTATACAGATTTCTTCTCTCTTAAATCTTTATTGCATATAATTTGTTCTTGATATTTATTGTTTGTTGTTGGTCCTTGATTTAATCTGGTTAAAAGTAGGTTGAACTTTATTATGCTAGACACACTCGCTTCCAGTATTTATAATTGTCTTATGTAATGATTTCACTGATGTACTGTTAGCATCTTGATGTGATATTTTGGTTACTTAGTTTGTTTTTGGTTCAATTGGTCCCTTAGTTACTTCCTCGGTCCACATGGCTTCCACCGAATAGATTTTCTGTATTTTTGTATATTTTGCTCAAATCCCATGCACCATTTATGCATTTTCTATATTTTATTAAAATTCTCAGCTTTATGAAAGTGGAACATTTCTGTTCTCTTGTTGGTTATAAAGATAGCAGTTCGTCGTCTCCCTTATCCTGCGTCGTCGCCTGCCTCTTCTCCTCACCTCCTCCTTTCGTTCCGTTTCTCAATCCTCTCTGTAGTCCTGCTCCCTGGTCCATGAGTCGCCGCTGGGTTGGTCGCCAAGGGGCTCCGATGGCGGCGCGCTGGGGTGACGTCGGCTAAGGTGGTTCTCCTATCGGTTCTTTCCTCTTTTATTTGTTCAAATTGTCATGGTTGACCAGTTTTGGATCTTGGGTGTCTATTACTTGCAGGTCCGTTGTTCTCCTCCTCACTTGGCCTAGATTTGTTGTGCCGCTAGTCGATCTGTGCTGGTCTTCGCGTTTTCATCAGGAAACTACAGGTCGACCTCTCGTTTTCCTTATCTCTGTTTTATGTTTCTTTTTGTCTGTGTGTATTGCTCGATATGGTGTGTCCGTCGATCATATGGGTGTGGACGGTGGCAAATCAGTGAATTTGTTTGGTTTCTTCTTGTATTGGTTGGGTCCTCGATTTTGGTAGATCACATTTGTCTCTTTATGTTGATGGAGACGAATGGTGGTGTCCTCCGGTTAGATTTTAGTATTTCTCGATTGTGCCTCCTTTGTTTGCTTGTGCGTGACATGTGTTTTTTTCTTAGTTGTCTGGATCTTGCTAGGGTCGGGATTCTCTCTCTATGATTGTAGTGAGATTTTCAGAAGAGGTCGATGTACCAGGGTATGCGCCTTTTGGACTGGTTTGGTGACATTATCCGTTGTCAGGTGACGTGTGAAAAAATAAAGGGTTCGGTCTGTTAATTGGCCTCTGTCGATTGATTTGGTCTGCCTAAGTTATTATGGTTGGGTATCCCTCTGCTTGTTATAATGGTCTCAGTGCTGGATGTTTGCCTTGTCTTAAGGGGTGGATGTTTGGTTAGGAAGAGAGTGTTGGATTTGAGCTCCGCCGGGCTGTTAAGATGTTGTCCATGATGGTTGGCAACTTGGCATGGTTGGTTACAAAGAGAATTTGAGATTGTGTGCTTCATGTGTTTACAGTTCTGCTAATGAGAGTGCCTTCTGATAGGGTGTGTCTGTTGTTAGCTTCTTCCTGTGAGATTCGGTTATCTGGTGTCCATGCTTTAGGCTTTCATTCCGTGTCTTTGCATGTTGACCAACTGCTCCCGAATCCTTTTCACGCTTGCTATGCTAATCTGGTCTGCTTGCTTTTGCTTGCCACCTTCAGCTATTATGTTGTGTTAGTTCTCTACTTTGGTGATTATCTGCACTTCTCAATTACAGACTTCATTGCTTCTACATATGGTTCTCTGTTTATTAATTTGCCTTTCTTTCTTTCATGGTCCTTACTTTCTGTTTGGCAGCTTGTTTCAGTTACAACTAAGTTCTTGGGTTCCACTTTGTTGTTGGAAACTACTTACTAGTGGAGCTGCTGCTTGGTTCATAGGGTAAGTCATGCCTTGCCATGTTTCCTATTGCTTGCTATTTAGTTGTGTTTATTACTATTTATTTCATAGGCTTCTGTGTTCTTCCCTTTGTATGGTCTGCATTGGTATTTTTCCGGTTGCTCCTTAATAATTAATTATTACAGGCATGTTTATTATCAGTTCTTTCTGTGTGCCTCTGCTTGAGGCTGTTGCGAGCTATTGTCGATTGTCGTTTCATTCTTATGTTCGAGAGGTGGCATCCTTTGGTTGTCTGCTTGGAGGGGTGGAGATTGATGTTCTTACTAGGGATGACGTGGTGCGGTGTCAAACCAATTTTTACAAGGGATATATGGGTTTGTTGTTGTAGATTACAATTACGATAGCATGTTAGCGTATAAAGGTGTTGCGCAGTCGGTTCTGGTGCTTGCGGGTGCGCTTGCCCAGCCTGCCTGGCCTCTGGTACATGCAGGCAGGCAGGTTGATGTCGCCGGTATAAATACAAGTGTTCTATTACAATTATTGTATTCACAGCTGGTCAATTCGGTGTCTGGGTTCTAAAGCCCGTCTAGGAGTGTCTTAGATAGATTATGTCTGGGTCATTATATTGTTCCTTGGGTATGCTTGTAATAAAGTAGTTTCTAATAGCGTGAGAATGTTTGGTTGGATTTTCTGTAAAATGTTTTAGGAGGTGCTGCAAGATTGATTTGCATTGTTCTTATATTTGATTTTCGAATTATTACATTTTGAAGTATTTTGTTATTATTATGGAATCCCTAGAAGGAGGAGTTAGATGCAACTTTTGTATCTTTTGTACAAGTCTTGAATGGTCCAGTGAAAATCTTGGTATATGTAGTTTCAAAGCTTCATCACGTTGTGGTAGGGATTAGGGAACCACTTATCATTTTTCTGAAACATGCGCTACTCCGCAATTTTCAGAGTTATTGAGATTTCATGTGGTTACACTATGCAGAAATTGATCCAAAATGTTTGTTAATGGTTTTTGATCCAGAAGATGCGAGTTATATCCAGGAATCATAAAATTTGTATTTTGTGTGTGCTTTTAGTTAATAACCCTTCAATACATTGGAGTTTATGAAAGGTTTCCTCATAAGAACTTGACAGCTCCATGGCAGTGCCTCAACTGCGTGTGATAACTGGTAAATAAGCTATTCTCCAAAATTAGATTGTTGCTTAATCCGCTACCACCTTATTTCAGATCATCTTGTTGTGGTCGCGTGAAAGGATGTGTTCGTGATCTATATCATGGAAAATATTCCTAGAATGCCTCTAGGTACCTCCATCTCTGCTCCCTCCCTACCCTCTCCATTCTATCCCCATATATATAAAGGTTCCAAGTGTAGTAATCTGGCGTGACACATACATAATCAGAGGATGGGTCTAGGTTTAATGCTCTATTTTCTACTCACAACTAGTAGATGAGAAAGCATGTAGAAGATGTGGCATTGATGAAGTAGATTTAAAGATCAAGTTCTTTCTGAAATTTTAATTTGAGGATTAACGCAGTTGAGTTGGTTAATTATCGTACTTGCATCTCGCCTCCATGCACGTAATTTTAATGGGGTTAGTATGCTTTGTACAGACCCAAGAACAATTCCTTATAACGCTCACCATTTGTGCACTTCTTTTGGTCTTGGACAAAGGGTATGTGGAAGACTGGATTTGATATTATCCTGGAATGGCAACCATTGGTGTGCAACTGAAGAATATATTTCATGACCGAGAGATGGTATTTGGAGAATCTTAGTTTTGATATGTACATGAATCTTCTTTTATTTTGTCGCGCAACTGAAGATATAGGACTATTTGCTCTGTGTATCTCGTATAAATAAGGAAATGGACTATAGGTAAAAAAAAATCTATTCTAATTATATTATGTTGTAGATGATGCATGGTTCCTGAATCTTTTTGCTTTGTACTGAACTTGATGCAAACCAATTGTCTTATCTGGCACTGCCAATCTGGCTTTTTGAAACAAATTTTGTGATGTGCTTGCAAAATTAATTACCCTATTGACTTAGTATCCTCAGCTTACCATGTTTTTAGCATATATCTCTACTGTTTGTGATTAGTCCTAAAAGAGTGTTGTAATTTTCTTTGAATGTACAAGATTTATACACGAGTGTTGTAATTTTTTCTGGATGTACAAGATTTATACAAACTGGGTCACGACGCTTGGATGGGCAACACGCGCCAAGGCACGCTTCCGTGGTTGTATGAACGCATTGAGCTTGATTCTGTATAAGTGCAAATACTATACCTGGTTTCCTACTGACATAGTATTACGTGCTTCGGCAAAACGCTTTGACCGGCACCCTCGTACCAGGGCGCGATCCTGATCTAGTTGCCAAATAATGCTTGGGTGGACGACGTTAGAGGAATCCCCTCCGTTCCTGCCATCGCAGAGTTCCTTAGCTCTGGCCACAAATTCAATGCCTCACCCTACAGGATTCTGAAGACGGCCTAACCTCTGACGGCAGATATTCTGCCAGAATTGACAAACGACTCCTTCCTGGCAGAGAATTCTTCTCGTGCGCACATGAGTTGTGGTCTTCATGGGCGCCGCTTGAGCTCAAAATCTTCGGCTGGCTTGCCTTATGGAATCGCCTACGGCCTGCAGACCGACTGGCTGCGAGGCATCTGGATCACCCGCCTGGCTACGTGTTGTGCTGCTAGCAACCTGAAACTACCATGCACCTCTCCCTCTCGCATGTCCTTTTGCGCATGAAATCCGGTACAATACCTTGATTCCCCTATGTCTGCATCGTTTCACTCCTAACGGGGATGCAACTCTTTCATCTTGGTGGTCTTCTTTCTCGACGGCGGCCCCGTCTACTGTCAGGAAGGAGCTCAACTCCCTTATCATCCTAACTGCGCATCACATATGGCTCAAGAGGAACAGTCGGGTTTTCAACAAGAAAGCATGCCTTTCAACCCCAGTGTTGGCCAAAATCCTGTGTAGAAGTGCATGATCTAGCCAATTAATGCAACCAAAAGACCATCTATGGAAGAGACTAGGCACTACATTTATATGTTAACACTCCCCTCACCCTCACGTGTGGCTCCCTTAGGATTAAACGTGAACTGAAAGTGGGCTACAATTTAATTGCGTCAGCTGGGTCTTGAACTCAAGCCTTCTTGGCTTCGAGACCATGTAGAAGTGCATGCTCTAGCCAATGCAACCAAAAGAGCGACCTGATGGAAGAGACTAGGCAATACATTTATACATCAACATCCTGTGAGAACTAGTTGTTTTTGTTCCTATCGGTCCTCTGCCTTGCTAGCTTGATCGACATGGAGAGTGGCTAAGGTTATACCCCCTGATGTATATGTAACTATCCACTACTCATCTTAATACAAAAGGCACGCAATTTTCTTGTGTGTTCTTGAAAAAAAAGAGATTTGGAAGCATCACATAGACATAATTTTTCAACGAAGCATCTCCGTCGCTTAGGCTTGTAGTTTCTAGAGTGGCTTGGGAGGGGTAGGGTTTGGATGTTAGGCGGGCTTCTCTGCATGAGCTCAAAATCTTCGGCTGGCTTGCCCTATGGAATTGCCTACAGACTGCAGACCGACTGGCTGCGAGGCATCTGGATCACCCGCCTGGCGACGTGTTGTGCTGCTAGCAACCTGAAACTACCATGCACCTCTCCCTCTCGAATGTCCCTTTGCGCATGAAATCTGGTACAATACCTTGATTCTCCTATGTCTGCATTGTTTCACTCCTAACGGGGATGCAACTCTTTCATCTTGGTGGTCTTCTTTCTCGACGGCGGCCCCGTCTACTGTCAGGAAGGAGCTCAACTCCCTTATCATCCTAACTGCGCATCACATATGGCTCAAGAGGAACAGTCGGGTTTTCAACAGGAAAGCATGCCTTTCAACCCCTGTGTTGGCCAAAATCCTGTGTAGAAGTGCATGATCTAGCCAATTAATGCAACCAAAAGACCATCTATGGAAGAGACTAGGAACTACATTTATATGTTAACACTCCCCTTAACCCTCACGTGTGGCTCCCTTAGGACTAAACGTGAACTGAAAGTGGGCTACAATTTAATTGCGCCAGTTGGGTCTTGAACTCAAGCCTTCTTGGCTTCGAGACCATGTAGAAGTGCATGCTCTAGCCAATGCAACCAAAAGAGCGACCTGATGGAAGAGACTAGGCAATACATTTATACATCAACATCCTGTGAGAACTAGTTGTTTTTGTTCCTATGGGTCCTCTGCCTTGCTAGCTTGATCGACATGGAGAGTGGCTAAGGTTATACCCCCTGATGTATATGTAACTATCCACTACTCATCTTAATACAAAAGGCACGCAATTTTCTTGTGTGTTCTTGAAAAAAAAAGAGATTTGGAAGCATCACATAGACATAATTTTTCAATGAAGCATCTCCGTCGCTTAGGCTTGTAGTTTCTAGAGTGGGTTGGGAGGGGTAGGGTTTGGATGTTAGGCGGGCTTCTCTGCATGAGCTCAAAATCTTCGGCTAGCTTGCCCTATGGAATCGCCTACGAACTGCAGACCGACTGGCTGCGAGGCATCTGGATCACCCGCCTGGCTACGTGTTGTGCTGCTAGCAACCTGAAACTACCATGCACCTCTCCCTCTCGCATGTCCCTTTGCGCATGAAATCTGGTACAATACCTTGATTCCCCTATGTCTGCATCGTTTCACTCCTAACGGGGATGCAACTCTTTCATCTTGGTGGTCTTCTTTCTCGACGGCGGCCCCGTCTACTGTCAGGAAGGAGCTCAACTCCCTTATCATCCTAACTGCGCATCACATACGGCTCAAGAGGAACAGTCGGGTTTTCAACAGGAAAGCATGCCTTTCAACCCCAGTGTTGGCCAAAATCCTGTGTAGAAGTGCATGATCTAGCCAATTAATGCAACCAAAAGACCATCTATGAAAGAGACTAGGCACTACATTTATATGTTAACACTCCTCCTCACCCTCACGTGTGGCTCCCTTAGGACTAAACGTGAACTGAAAGTGGGCTACAATTTAATTGCGCCCGCTGGGTCTTGAACTCAAGCCTTCTTGGCTTCGAGACCATGTAGAAGTGCATGCTCTAGCCAATGCAACCAAAAGAGCGACCTGATGGAAGAGACTAGGCAATACATTTATACATCAACATCCTGTGAGAACTAGTTGTTTTTGTTCCTATGGGTCCTCTGCCTTGCTAGCTTGATCGACATGGAGAGTGGCTAAGGTTATACCCCCTGATGTATATGTAACTATCCACTACTCATCTTAATACAAAAGGCACGCAATTTTCTTGTGTGTTCTTGAATAAAAAGAGATTTGGAAGCATCACATAGACATAATTTTTCAACGAAGCATCTCCGTCGCTTAGGCTTGTAGTTTCTAGAGTGGGTTGGGAGGGGTAGGGTTTGGATGTTAGGCGGGCTTCTCTGCATGAGCTCAAAATCTTCGGCTGGCTTGCCCTATGGAATTGCCTACGGACTGCAGACCGACTGGCTGCGAGGCATCTGGATCACCCGCCTGGCTACGTGTTGTGCTGCTAGCAACCTGAAACTACCATGCACCTCTCCCTCTCGCATGTCCCTTTGCGCATGAAATCTGGTACAATACCTTGATTCCCCTATGTCTGCATCGTTTCACTCCTAACGGGGATGCAACTCTCTCATCTTGGTGGTCTTCTTTCTCGACGGCGGCCCCATCTACTGTCAGGAAGGAGCTCAACTCCCTTATCATCCTAACTGCGCATCACATATGGCTCAAGAGGAACAGTCGGGTTTTCAACACGAAAGCATGCCTTTCAACCCCTGTGTTGGCCAAAATCCTGTGTAGAAGTGCATGATCTAGCCAATTAATGCAACCAAAAGACCATCTATGAAAGAGACTAGGCACTACATTTATATGTTAACACTCCTCCTCACCCTCACGTGTGGCTCCCTTAGGACTAAACGTGAACTGAAAGTGGGCTACAATTTAATTGCGCCCGCTGGGTCTTGAACTCAAGCCTTCTTGGCTTCGAGACCATGTAGAAGTGCATGCTCTAGCCAATGCAACCAAAAGAGCGACCTGATGGAAGAGACTAGGCAATACATTTATACATCAACATCCTGTGAGAACTAGTTGTTTTTGTTCCTATGGGTCCTCTGCCTTGCTAGCTTGATCGACATGGAGAGTGGCTAAGGTTATACCCCCTGATGTATATGTAACTATCCACTACTCATCTTAATACAAAAGGCACGCAATTTTCTTGTGTGTTCTTGAATAAAAAGAGATTTGGAAGCATCACATAGACATAATTTTTCAACGAAGCATCTCCGTCGCTTAGGCTTGTAGTTTCTAGAGTGGGTTGGGAGGGGTAGGGTTTGGATGTTAGGCGGGCTTCTCTGCATGAGCTCAAAATCTTCGGCTGGCTTGCCCTATGGAATTGCCTACGGACTGCAGACCGACTGGCTGCGAGGCATCTGGATCACCCGCCTGGCTACGTGTTGTGCTGCTAGCAACCTGAAACTACCATGCACCTCTCCCTCTCGCATGTCCCTTTGCGCATGAAATCTGGTACAATACCTTGATTCCCCTATGTCTGCATCGTTTCACTCCTAACGGGGATGCAACTCTCTCATCTTGGTGGTCTTCTTTCTCGACGGCGGCCCCGTCTACTGTCAGGAAGGAGCTCAACTCCCTTATCATCCTAACTGCGCATCACATATGGCTCAAGAGGAACTGTCGGGTTTTCAACAGGAAAGCATGCCTTTCAACCCCTGTGTTGGCCAAAATCCTGTGTAGAAGTGCATGATCTAGCCAATTAATGCAACCAAAAGACCATCTATGAAAGAGACTAGGCACTACATTTATATGTTAACACTCCTCCTCACCCTCACGTGTGGCTCCCTTAGGACTAAACGTGAACTGAAAGTGGGCTACAATTTAATTGTGCCCGCTGGGTCTTGAACTCAAGCCTTCTTGGCTTCGAGACCATGTAGAAGTGCATGCTCTAGCCAATGCAACCAAAAGAGCGACCTGATGGAAGAGACTAGGCAATACATTTATACATCAACATCCTGTGAGAACTAGTTGTTTTTGTTCCTATCGGTCCTCTGCCTTGCTAGCTTGATCGACATGGAGAGTGGCTAAGGTTATACCCCCTGATGTATATGTAACTATCCACTACTCATCTTAATACAAAAGGCACGCAATTTTCTTGTGTGTTCTTGAAAAAAAAGAGATTTGGAAGCATCACATAGACATAATTTTTCAATGAAGCATCTCCGTCGCTTAGGCTTGTAGTTTCTAGAGTGGGTTGGGAGGGGTAGGGTTTGGATGTTAGGCGGGCTTCTCTGCATGAGCTCAAAATCTTCGGCTAGCTTGCCCTATGGAATCGCCTACGAACTGCAGACCGACTGGCTGCGAGGCATCTGGATCACCCGCCTGGCTACGTGTTGTGCTGCTAGCAACCTGAAACTACCATGCACCTCTCCCTCTCGCATGTCCCTTTGCGCATGAAATCTGGTACAATACCTTGATTCCCCTATGTCTGCATCGTTTCACTCCTAACGGGGATGCAACTCTTTCATCTTGGTGGTCTTCTTTCTCGACGGCGGCCCCGTCTACTGTCAGGAAGGAGCTCAACTCCCTTATCATCCTAACTGCGCATCACATACGGCTCAAGAGGAACAGTCGGGTTTTCAACAGGAAAGCATGCCTTTCAACCCCAGTGTTGGCCAAAATCCTGTGTAGAAGTGCATGATCTAGCCAATTAATGCAACCAAAAGACCATCTATGAAAGAGACTAGGCACTACATTTATATGTTAACACTCCTCCTCACCCTCACGTGTGGCTCCCTTAGGACTAAACGTGAACTGAAAGTGGGCTACAATTTAATTGCGCCCGCTGGGTCTTGAACTCAAGCCTTCTTGGCTTCGAGACCATGTAGAAGTGCATGCTCTAGCCAATGCAACCAAAAGAGCGACCTGATGGAAGAGACTAGGCAATACATTTATACATCAACATCCTGTGAGAACTAGTTGTTTTTGTTCCTATGGGTCCTCTGCCTTGCTAGCTTGATCGACATGGAGAGTGGCTAAGGTTATACCCCCTGATGTATATGTAACTATCCACTACTCATCTTAATACAAAAGGCACGCAATTTTCTTGTGTGTTCTTGAATAAAAAGAGATTTGGAAGCATCACATAGACATAATTTTTCAACGAAGCATCTCCGTCGCTTAGGCTTGTAGTTTCTAGAGTGGGTTGGGAGGGGTAGGGTTTGGATGTTAGGCGGGCTTCTCTGCATGAGCTCAAAATCTTCGGCTGGCTTGCCCTATGGAATTGCCTACGGACTGCAGACCGACTGGCTGCGAGGCATCTGGATCACCCGCCTGGCTACGTGTTGTGCTGCTAGCAACCTGAAACTACCATGCACCTCTCCCTCTCGCATGTCCCTTTGCGCATGAAATCTGGTACAATACCTTGATTCCCCTATGTCTGCATCGTTTCACTCCTAACGGGGATGCAACTCTCTCATCTTGGTGGTCTTCTTTCTCGACGGCGGCCCCATCTACTGTCAGGAAGGAGCTCAACTCCCTTATCATCCTAACTGCGCATCACATATGGCTCAAGAGGAACAGTCGGGTTTTCAACACGAAAGCATGCCTTTCAACCCCTGTGTTGGCCAAAATCCTGTGTAGAAGTGCATGATCTAGCCAATTAATGCAACCAAAAGACCATCTATGAAAGAGACTAGGCACTACATTTATATGTTAACACTCCTCCTCACCCTCACGTGTGGCTCCCTTAGGACTAAACGTGAACTGAAAGTGGGCTACAATTTAATTGCGCCCGCTGGGTCTTGAACTCAAGCCTTCTTGGCTTCGAGACCATGTAGAAGTGCATGCTCTAGCCAATGCAACCAAAAGAGCGACCTGATGGAAGAGACTAGGCAATACATTTATACATCAACATCCTGTGAGAACTAGTTGTTTTTGTTCCTATGGGTCCTCTGCCTTGCTAGCTTGATCGACATGGAGAGTGGCTAAGGTTATACCCCCTGATGTATATGTAACTATCCACTACTCATCTTAATACAAAAGGCACGCAATTTTCTTGTGTGTTCTTGAATAAAAAGAGATTTGGAAGCATCACATAGACATAATTTTTCAACGAAGCATCTCCGTCGCTTAGGCTTGTAGTTTCTAGAGTGGGTTGGGAGGGGTAGGGTTTGGATGTTAGGCGGGCTTCTCTGCATGAGCTCAAAATCTTCGGCTGGCTTGCCCTATGGAATTGCCTACGGACTGCAGACCGACTGGCTGCGAGGCATCTGGATCACCCGCCTGGCTACGTGTTGTGCTGCTAGCAACCTGAAACTACCATGCACCTCTCCCTCTCGCATGTCCCTTTGCGCATGAAATCTGGTACAATACCTTGATTCCCCTATGTCTGCATCGTTTCACTCCTAACGGGGATGCAACTCTCTCATCTTGGTGGTCTTCTTTCTCGACGGCGGCCCCGTCTACTGTCAGGAAGGAGCTCAACTCCCTTATCATCCTAACTGCGCATCACATATGGCTCAAGAGGAACTGTCGGGTTTTCAACAGGAAAGCATGCCTTTCAACCCCTGTGTTGGCCAAAATCCTGTGTAGAAGTGCATGATCTAGCCAATTAATGCAACCAAAAGACCATCTATGAAAGAGACTAGGCACTACATTTATATGTTAACACTCCTCCTCACCCTCACGTGTGGCTCCCTTAGGACTAAACGTGAACTGAAAGTGGGCTACAATTTAATTGTGCCCGCTGGGTCTTGAACTCAAGCCTTCTTGGCTTCGAGACCATGTAGAAGTGCATGCTCTAGCCAATGCAACCAAAAGAGCGACCTGATGGAAGAGACTAGGCAATACATTTATACATCAACATCCTGTGAGAACTAGTTGTTTTTGTTCCTATGGGTCCTCTGCCTTGCTAGCTTGATCGACATGGAGAGTGGCTAAGGTTATACCCCCTGATGTATATGTAACTATCCACTACTCATCTTAATACAAAAGGCACGCAATTTTCTTGTGTGTTCTTGAATAAAAAGAGATTTGGAAGCATCACATAGACATAATTTTTCAACGAAGCATCTCCGTCGCTTAGGCTTGTAGTTTCTAGAGTGGGTTGGGAGGGGTAGGGTTTGGATGTTAGGCGGGCTTCTCTGCATGAGCTCAAAATCTTCGGCTGGCTTGCCCTATGGAATTGCCTACGGACTGCAGACCGACTGGCTGCGAGGCATCTGGATCACCCGCCTGGCTACGTGTTGTGCTGCTAGCAACCTGAAACTACCATGCACCTCTCCCTCTCGCATGTCCCTTTGCGCATGAAATCTGGTACAATACCTTGATTCCCCTATGTCTGCATCGTTTCACTCCTAACGGGGATGCAACTCTCTCATCTTGGTGGTCTTCTTTCTCGACGGCGGCCCCGTCTACTGTCAGGAAGGAGCTCAACTCCCTTATCATCCTAACTGCGCATCACATATGGCTCAAGAGGAACTGTCGGGTTTTCAACAGGAAAGCATGCCTTTCAACCCCTGTGTTGGCCAAAATCCTGTGTAGAAGTGCATGATCTAGCCAATTAATGCAACCAAAAGACCATCTATGAAAGAGACTAGGCACTACATTTATATGTTAACACTCCTCCTCACCCTCACGTGTGGCTCCCTTAGGACTAAACGTGAACTGAAAGTGGGCTACAATTTAATTGTGCCCGCTGGGTCTTGAACTCAAGCCTTCTTGGCTTCGAGACCATGTAGAAGTGCATGCTCTAGCCAATGCAACCAAAAGAGCGACCTGATGGAAGAGACTAGGCAATACATTTATACATCAACATCCTGTGAGAACTAGTTGTTTTTGTTCCTATCGGTCCTCTGCCTTGCTAGCTTGATCGACATGGAGAGTGGCTAAGGTTATACCCCCTGATGTATATGTAACTATCCACTACTCATCTTAATACAAAAGGCACGCAATTTTCTTGTGTGTTCTTGAAAAAAAAGAGATTTGGAAGCATCACATAGACATAATTTTTCAACGAAGCATCTCCGTCGCTTAGGCTTGTAGTTTCTAGAGTGGGTCGGGAGGGGTAGGATTTGGATGTTAGGCGGGCTTCTCTGCATGGTGATCTTGATGCCTCTTTCAGGACGTTGGATATGCAGACTAATCCCGAGGGAACGTGTGTTTGTATCCGTTGGATCCTTTAGTCACCTGTGACAACATGGCTGGGCGTCGTAACTTTTTCTCCTTCAATATATGGCACACATGCTTGTTCACATTCGAGGAGGAAAAGAGCAGGTAGTGTGCATAACTTTAACTCAATCGTTCATACACTATTTTTACAACCAGGCATGAGCTTGCAAAAGAAAAAGGGAAATTATAAGTAGGCTGGATATATACCGATAATTCAATTCGGAACACGAGCTTAGATGCACCCGGTGAACTGTAAAATAAAAAAATAGAAAAAAAATCAAAAAATTCTGAATTTCTTTTGTGGTGAAAGGTGCATGAATGTGTGATGTTTGCGCCAAATTTCAAAGCATTTGGGCATTTGAGCAAACAAATGCTCAAATGCATGAAAGATGCATGATTTTGTCGTTTTTGCTGAGAGCTTCTCAGATGTCCAAATGTTCTCAAATTTGGCACAAACATCATGCATTCAATCATCTGTCACCACAAAAAAAATAGAATTTTTTTGAATTTTTCCGGTATTTTAAATGATTTTACCGTCCATGCCCGGGCTCAGATTGAGGCCGGGAGCAAAATGAGATGAACTCACTTTGACTCCGTGTTAACATGTTGGGAAGCCTTCTACGATGAGCAGCAGGCCGGCAGTGGGATGGATGCATAGTCAGCCGCTCATTTGGACAGTGATGGTGGAGACATGCTATCCGACGGCCACTGCATGAGCGCGTCCGTACGAGGGTGACGGGGGGCCTTGGCACTCCGTCGATTTGACCCGGTCGAGCTCTAGCCGTACGCGGCGGTCCCTCGTCTAGAAGGTAAAGGGAGCTATGGAGTTTGGACTTGGCGTCCAGCACGAAGACCTACCTCTGGCCGGTTGACCTTTGTGTTTGTGGCGTGGGCCGGTCCTAGTCGTACGCATTGTGCGCGCCAGGGAAATCCTCTGTTGCTCGCGCTAAATTTCCTTTGTGTTTACTACTCTATACGCTACGCTGATCCATTGACCCGTTTCATTTTCTTTCTCAGGATAATAACGTACGAGGTGTTCTTTCTTCTCGCAGAGTATTAAACATTTCGATCGTAGTCAAATAGATCTCACATCTCCTCGCGATATGCTTGGGTATGATGTATACTCCCTCTGTAACCTACATCGGGAGACTCGGTTTGGACACGGATTTTGCCCGGGGACAGTTTTTGTGGAAGGGAGGGTATCGTCCGCATGCTCTTTTATCCTTCTCCGTCGTCCCTTGTTCACCCCGGCCGGGGCGGTGGATCTCGGGGTTATCACAGCTCGCTGGCTAGCTCGGCGACAGCTTTCCCTCTCCCCGGACGGACCATGTCATGATCCGCTTGAAAACCGACGGAGCTGGACGCCGGTGCGTGCTCGGAACGGCGTTGATCGGCCTTAGCTAACTAGCTTGGCCAGTGCCCAGTGGTGGCTGACGGTGACAACCTTTTTTAAAAAATAGGAACCTTTTTTAAACATGAACATCTTTTGTAAACATCAACATTTTTTAAAAAAATGCCGCATCAGTAGATAACCAAGTTTGGGTTGCTTACTACATGTGTCACGTGGTCACATCAGCAGATAAACAAAACCCCACAGTTGCATCATTTGTTTGTTTTATCGTGTTTTATCACTGTTTGTTTGTCTTCCACGACACCAGCCCAGAATGACGAGAGCTTCTTCGATTGGTCTGACCCATTGGTGTCAAACTGACAGCGAGCAATCACGCACAAAAAAAGAATGTATCACGGGTACTATGATTCAAGCGACATACCTCCTGCTGGAGTACACATCTTACTAGCCACAACAATGGACGAGTTGTCATGACAAATGAGATGCGCAAGGTCTAAAGAACTAATGGCAGCGGCGTAACTGAACATTGAATGAAAATTGTGAACAAATTTTGAACACTTTTTCAAAATTATGAACATTTTTTCTCAAACGTGAGTAACTTATAATTTTTTTGAACATTTTCAAAAACTATGAAGAAAATTTTAAATTCTTCTGGATTTGTAAACAAACTTGAAAATGATAACATATTTTTAAATTCTGATTTTTTAAACACAATTTTTTTTTATTTTTTAACATAATTTTTTAAAGTGAGCATTTTTCGAAAATTCTGAACAATTTTTGAAAACACGAACATTTTTTGAACTGGTGAACAAACTAGCCTTATACACAAAATGATATGACTCGAAAGGGTGTGTCTCATTTTTATACAAACTCTCCACCGGGCCATAAAAAATGCACAACGGAAATGAACAAAAAGGCAATGTTCCCAAACGACGACATACATGGGCCCATGTGAATAAAAGCACAAGAACAGAACGACACAAAACAAAATGGAACAATAGGACGTGGGCCAAAAGTTAACAAGCTCACATGGGTGGGGATGATCGGGTTTGTGCGAAGATTAAAACAAACAAGCCGGATGGTTACAAACTTAGATGAGACATCACTGCATCTCATCTGGACGAGATTTAGCAAATTCAAAGGGAAAAAAATCTAGTTACGATATCCTCTCGCTACATAGTCAAATCAAATAAACAAAACAAGAAATGAAAAAAGACATGTGGCCCCCCAAAATGGTTACAGCCCACACAATAAGCCCAATACACAAAGCATATAAATGGCCAACTAAAAAAGGCATATCAAGCCTCACTGTTTCATGAGGGGTGAACAAATGAACAAATAATAAGACACAATGACAACGAGTACGACCCAGAAACACATACACCTAATGCCATGTGAGTTAGATGAGACATTGTTAACTCCCTCTAGGCGGGAATTAGCAAAACCGATCCAAAACAGGACCTTCAAATCGCACCGTGAAACGGCCCAACAAAAAAAAATGCATGCACGAGCAGGTTGACAAGTAGATACCAGACATACAGCGCGACACGAGACTCGCGTGACAAAAGAACCCACGATCATAATTTGCACAACATTTAAAGCAAATAGATGACGGAGTGAAAAGAAGTTCAAAAGTTTTTAAAACAACTAAATAAAGAAGAAAAATAAAAAATATATGGAAAAGACGAAAATAAAAAATAAATAAAATACCAAAAAATCATGAATTTAAAATAATACTGGTTCAGAATATAAAAAAGTGAAATGGAAAATAAAAAGGAAAAATAACAAAAAAGGAACGCAACAGCCCATATAAAAACAGGAAAAGACAGCAGCCCATGAGAAGACATGGAAAAAATAATACAGCCCACACGAGCCGAGAGCAGCTGCCTAGTGTAGCCTTTTTTTTTCGTTTTGTTTTCAATGGGCATGGCAATGATACCTACAACCAAACATGAGGTTGATTGTCACTTCATTTGTAGTGTGACCTTGCCCTGATCGTCTATAATTGAACGTCATGATATCATCACGAGTGCGTTCACACTTCTGTTTTATTCATATAATAATGTAGGTCTAGACATATTCAGAAATTGGTAATGGAGCTCGAGCTCCATGTAGCCCGGATTTTGAAAAACTCAAGAAACAACTTATGAAGTTCTAAAATCTTCTGACAAAAACTACACATGTATTCTACAGTATATGTTTGTAAAGTTGCATGATGAAATGCATTTTGAAGCGTGCTACACAAAAAAAAATCAAAATTCTATCACATGAAGAAAATGCTAGAAATTATAATTTTCACTATAAAAGCTCATGATTTTTTTTACATACCTCACATCAAAACATAGTTCGCCATTATCACATAGACGCAGCACACATGTACTTTTTTCAGAATTCTGTGAAACTAAAAACAGTTAGTTTTAAATTTTTGCATAACATTTTGGGCTCTGTTGCTGGGATACATTTTGTTGTAAAACTTGGTAAAAATAGAATACACTCGCCACCACATCGCCGCCGCCGCGCCTCAGCCCGATCTACGACGCCCGCGAGTCCGCAACCCCTCTTTCGCCATGGATCCCGCTGCTGGCTAGCCACTCTCCTCTCACCGGTCGTCCTGCGCCGCCCCGCGCCGCCTCCGCTCGTCCAGCCACCTGACGCCGACGCGCCACTCCGGCAGCCGGCCCTCTACTCCTCCCCACTCCCCAGGCTCCGCCGCCCGTTCACCCAACGCCGACGCCCCACTCCAGCAGCTCGCCGACCAGCCCCGCAAGGTAAGCCACCTGCTACTCTCTGTTCAATCTTCGCATTTTCTGATGGGTGCACTAATAACATTTTCTGATGTATCTGAACAAAACAAAAAAAATCTAGACAATGAGCTCTTTACTTCATTGTGTATTGGACAGTGAACTTGTTTTGATGTATATGATCTTGAAGGGGAGCCCGTATCGATGTAGGGAAAGCTTTTCATGTGTATAATCTTGACAATGAGCACTTTTCATGTGTGCGATCTTGAAAGCGAGCTCTTGTTTTGATGAATGTGAACAAAATTTTTAGAGCAGAGCTCTTATTTAATTGTGTATTCTCTTTTGGCTGTGTATCCTTGTGAAAAAACAGGTCCTAAGTCCACAAATCCTCCTCCTGTCTTCTCCTCATTTGCCATCAAGCTCCCCACGGATGGGCTGGTGCTCCCCGTCCACTCCCCGGCAGCTGCTATCCACTGTCGCACTCTTTGCCTTCGGCGCGGGGCTCCTCACCTACGGCGCACACCTCTCCTACGTCCACATCGAGCCCCAGCGCGAGCGCACGCTCGCCCGCGATCAGTGTCGGGCTTGTGATTGCGGAGATGGAGATGAACACCCGCGCCGACCAGGATGCCACTATCGTGTGGGCCACTGTTGTGCAGGCCTGCAGCATGTTCTACGACACCCCTGCAATGCTCGGTACGTGCTCCGACTTTGGTTTCCCTGTTGTTTCCTATTGGTGCTAGTAGCTCATATGGTGTTCGATCATTTGTCTCACTAGTGTGTGTTTTCGATTGGGTGATGAGCGCTAGGTGCTTGCTTGCTTGCTTGTCTCACTAGCACGGACTTGCTTTTTTTTTTTGTGATCTATCAGACTGATGCCTTGAAATAGTAAGAATGGTGTGCCAATCAAACTTGAGCTATATTGTTCTCCTTCATTGACTATGGTCTCATATGTACAAAGGAAGAGTTGTGCTTTTTCGATGTCAATGGACTAGGTCGAAAAGGAATTGACAGTTTTCTTGAATTGTAGTTGGTGTAATTGTCTTAATGGCAAGTTATATAGACAAAATTTTCTTGCTTGGAAAATGAGGTGCTTGATGTACGACACAAGCATATTAGGCAGAAAATCGTAATTATGTTACTTAAGTGGCACACAATTCCCCTTGCTAATGGGAGACTGCTGATCTGGTATAAACTATCTATTTTGGATATCAAGGGGGCAGATGTCAATGTCACATTTGATCTTGCATCTTTTCTCCCTGTTTTCTATGATATTTCCTGTTAAGCATGAACTATTGGTCATTAACAATGATTTAGCTGCAATGAATGGTGTTCCACAAAATTTATTTATACATTTTCGGTAATCGCAGCTCTCACCAATACAAATCTGTATTGTGACTGAAACATTTCTTAATAGGAACTTGGTGATATGTTTGCAGACATTGGTGAAATTGTTCGTGCAAAGTTTGATTTCGACGCTGTGGGACACTTATGTTTGCAGACACTGGTGAAATTGTTGGTGAAATTGTTCGTGCAAGCGCTGTGGGACACTACACACAGGGCTGAGGTGCTGAGCTTGACCGCGAATACCGATCTGAGACACGCTGCGTCTTTCGCTTCTACTGACGGACAAGATCCAAGGCACAAGAGTGACAATGTTTCGAGGACCTGATTGATGACCAGCAACCTTTCCGTATCTGTGTGTAACAAAGTCCATGTTGGCATTACATCAATAGTTGTGCTTTTGTATTTCTTGTAAGGGCATCTACAATACATACATACTACATTCATTTACCCCAATGACTGTTGATTTTGAAAACCATTCTAGGGTTGGAATATTTTGCCTTTTTTATTTGAATTTATAAGATCTTGGACCGTCGATTCGTGATCAGATTGCTAGGAGTATTCTACTAACAACCTTGGCTGGCACAAAGAGTATAATGCAGGAGTACATATCAGTGAGGAAAACCAGCTTTGGTGCAGAGCCACAAACATGGAAGGGGATTCTCATTTCTCTTCATCTAGTTTAAGTTGCCTTTGGAACAATTAGATCAGGAAAACCACGCCTTGCGCTACAAACCAGCTCAAGAGAGGATAGCCATCAGGTCAGATACCCTCAACACGATGTAGTTTGTGCCATCGGCACCCTTGAACTCGGCGCCAGCATACTTGGAGTACAGAACGGAACTGCCTGTGGATACCGGCAACGGGATACTCTTGCCTTCCTCGTCCAGATGGCCCGGGCCGACAGCGACCACCTGTCTCCGACAAATGAACATGGCATTAGCTCAAAAGTAAGATTGATTCGGACTAGATAGATGCCAAGGTACAGTTGCAATATGATCCGTGCAGCTCAGAAACATAGGCATGATAGACATCAAATTGTCCAACAGAACTAGTAAATGACTGACCGTTCCAACAGATGGCTTCTCCTGGACACTGTTGGTCAGCAGCAGGCCCCCGGCAGTTTTATCTTCAGCTACAGCTACCTGTTATACAGGTACAAAAGCATGAAATGTATATTATAGCAAGACCTGAGGGTAGTAACCTAAGACAGAAACATACACTAAACTGACACCAGCGCACGGTCCAAGACATATGTTGATGTAACCAGATGTACACAATAAATGTATTCCCTCCGTCCGGAAATACTTGTCGGAGAAATGCATAAAAATGAATGTATCTAGAACTAAAATACATCTAGATACATCCATTCCTCCGACAAGTATTTCCAGACGGAGGGAGTATGTGAAAATATCTACCTTGATAAGAACACGGTCGCTAAGAGGCTTCATGTCTTTCACATCCTCTGTCTCCAGAATACCTATGATATCGTCCTCTTTTAGGATCAGATGGTTGGAATCATTCAACTCCACCTCCATTCCAGCATACTTCAAATATACAACCTGAGCCCCAACCTACATAACAGGTGAAACATGTTACAACTGCCTTTACTCACCAACCACTGGTACAAACTTGTTGTATTGACAACTATCACAGCAGAAGACATGTAGTAAATGGATGAAACCAGACACAGAACTGGCATAACACGCGTAAAATCCTAGAATGCAAAAAGGTAAGGCAAGTTTCATCATGTTAGCATTTTAGCATGCTTCTGACTGGATTTTTTATAAGCCAAAATCCTACTCATAAGACTGGAGCATACTGACTGTATTACAAACTAATTATCACAGCAAAACATATAAAAGGACCAAACCACATACAACAAAACTGACACAACATGTGCAAAATCCTAGAATCCAAACAGGTAACACGTGTGTGTTGCAAGCTTCATCATATCAGCATTTTAGCATGCTTCTGACTGGATTTGTCATAACCAAGATTCTACTCATAAGACTGTAACAAACTGACTGCACAAGCCATACCTTAATGCCGACTTCTACTTTGCTATCCCCAATGGTTCTTCCCTCTCCAACAGCAACCACCTCACCACTCTGAGGTTTAGACTGCGCAGTTGAAGGGAGCAGAATCCCACCGGTCGTCTTCTGCTCGGCAGTCTTGGTCTTCAGAAGCACTCTGTCAGCCAAGGGCTTGACCGTCGTGTACTGCAAGAGAGTAACATGAGATAGTTTCAGACCCGGAAGCATACTCGCCGCATGATAATTAGAGCTAGAGGCTCGACTAAAACGCTAAGTACAAGCCACAAAGAAACATAACTGCTTCCTGGACTCTTTTTCGGTATATTGATATCGGTGGTATCCAATTCCAACCTTATAGTCAATTTGATGACACAACTGATGATTGTTCATAAAACAGTTCTCTGACCGTTAATCCTACTAGAACTGAAATCAAGCGCGTTCGCGTTGAAACCTCCTCATTGACACGCCCCAGCATCGGTCCTTTCAAATTCAAGCAAAGCAAGGTACACTTTCACTGATTTACTCGCATCATGAACCACAGATAACATATTCCGGCAACCTCATAACTCGATTTGCCCCCTCTTCTGCAGCCCCACCTTACCAATTGCTAGAATACACATGTAACAGGGCGCACGAGAACCACCACTACCCGACGCGAGAAACAAGCAGTGAAACCATGGCGCGTTGCACGGGGAGCACGCACCATGGGGGCGACGACGGTGGCGGCCCTGGGGACGAGCCCGCGGAGCGCCCCCCGCCGGGCCGGGCGTACCCCGACCGCCGCCGGCGCGTTGGCCGCTACCTTCCCGGAGAACCCCGCCGCGCCAACGGCCGCGGCACCGCAGAGCTGCACCGACGCCATTGCCCGAGGATTTCGCTCGTAATCCGAAGATAAACCCTAGCCTAGCCTACAAGGAAGATGAGCAGAGCAGAGCAGCGGAGAAGCAAATGGGAGGGGAGCGCTTTATCCATCCCCGGAACTTCTGATGGGCCGCAGTGCATCTTTGGGCCCGATGTGTCCAGATTACGTGGGCTCCAACGGGCCTGCTATGCCTGGGCTTAAAGGTCCAGGTTGTCAGCTCAGCCCGTAACTTGGATGTCAAACGGGCCTGGCCGCGTCTTCCTCCGCGGCTCCGATACCCATTCCCGAGCGGCGGAAGAAAAAAAAACAGAGCAGCGGCGGCGATCGCCACCGCCGACCGAGGGAGGGAAGCCATGGGCGCCGCCGTAGCGGGGTGGACGGTGGCGGCGGTGCTGCTGCAGGTCGCGGGCCTCTCCCTCTTCCTCTACGGCTTCTTCCCCGTCAAGCCCACGCTCCCGGGCTTCAGGTCCGCGCCTCGGCCTCTCCTCAGCCCCGCTTTTCTCTGAGCCAGCAGGCGGTGTTTGTTTACTTGGGCTGACGCGCGTCTGGTGTGTGGTTTGTCACCCTGCAGTGGCGCGGAGAGCTACCGGGCGCCGTCGTGCGGCCCCGTCGACGGCGGGGAGGAGCCGGCGCTTCCTCCGGATCAGCTCAGATCGCTGTACAGGGTACGGCACTGCTTCCGTTTCGATTGCTCGCTCTGCAGTTTAGTAGATCCGCCTGGTAGTGTTTCAGCCCAGTGGCGGAGCTTGCACCGACAACAAGGAGGGGCCAACATCAGAAGACGCACCAATTTAGTAATTTAGGATGATGGTCTTCAGCTCTAATCACTTAGATACTCTAAATGTCAGTACTAGTTTTACACATTTGTGAAAATGTGGGGCGGGGGGGGGGGGGGGGGGGGGCGTTGCCCCCCCTCGGCCCCAATGAAGCCTTGCTATGCTCTGATGTTCGTCCAACAAATCCTAATTTTGTCAAGGGATCATGTCCCAACCTATGATTGGATTGAGAACACAATGACACACACAAAGTACAATAGAAATTGGGGTTGGGTAATACAAGATCAGAGTTTAAGACAGGATCAGCAAAGTATTTTGGTGCGGAACGAGATGAAGTGGAGGAAGGAGAAGGCTGCTGCCTAATTCATTTTCTGGTCGATGCCCTTCCATCTGCTCCTGCCTAATGTAGGATGATTGTCTTCAATCACTTCAATACTCTAAACATCACTGCTGGTTTTACACAGTTGTACGAATGTAGGGAGGGGATGACCTACCTTGGCCCCAATGATGCTTTGCCGCTAGTTGCAGAATGTTCTTATGTCTATCCCTCAAATCCTAAATTACTGCTGTTTTGCATTATAGAATGTTATAGTGAGCCCAAGATTTTAAAGTAGCGCAAATATTTTCAAGGTTGCCAGATTTTATGCTGATACAGAACTTCATATATACTCAAATTTAGTACAAGTTATTATGCATTTTATACTGACGAGCTTTCCTAGAGCTTCTTATGTACTCGGTTTAAGTTATGCATTTACGGTTTTTAATGCTTGCGATTTTGTGTATGGTTCATTCCAGGAACTTTCGGAGGTCCCCCATGTGTATGATCGCTTGGTATTGATGGTATGCCCTCAATTTATATGCCTATTACTGGCAGCATAATCCAATACATTTGTATGGATATTTATCTTACCTTTTAATGTTTGGCCTTTTGAGTCTATGAATGTCAATTTAGGTGATAGATGGGCTACCTGCTGAATTTGTACTGGGGAGAGGTGGAAAACCTCCAGCCAAAGAAATGATGGAGTCAATGCCATACACACAGTCTCTGTTAGCTGATTGCAGAGCAGTGGGTTATCATGCAAAGGCTGCACCTCCAACCGTTACAATGCCCCGGCTAAAAGTATGACTTATTTTACATAGGGATATTTATTCGTACAAATGCCAAATGCTGAGCAATCTTTAGCGTATATTTTTTTCAGGCAATGGTGTCAGGGGCAATTGGAGGTTTTCTAGATGTAGCACTTAACTTCAATACTCAAGCTTTCTTGGATGACAATCTTCTTGGTTAGAACCTCTTGCTACCTTTTCTCCCTATTTCTATGTCTTGCTAGCCCAACTTTGTATGCCAAATTAGTAATAAGGAATTTCTTATAAGTGCACTTTTCTATTTATCACAGATCAGCTTCATACGGTTGGTTATAAGTTAGTGATGTTGGGAGATGAAACATGGATCAAATTGTTCCCAACACTGTTCTACAGACAAGATGGAGTGAGCAGTTTTTATGTAAGTCCTGTCTCATGCTTCACCTGCTTTTCTAACGACGAGATTTGATGATAATTGATTATTGGAGGATAACATCATAAACTTTAAATGCTGATAAGTTTGGTTTCCATCGTCTGAAGCACCGATTTAACAATTACTTTACAACAAATAATCAATTCATCCCTGTGTTTTTTTTCAGAACAAATAAAAATGTATACTGAAGTTAGTAACTGATAGACCAAATTTCGACATTTGAAATTTTAGGTGCTTGGCATCTCCTTGCCATCTGCCGGGCTACTTTTCTCTGCTGAACATATGACACTCTTTAAGGAGTGTATCGACTACTTTCCCTTTGCGTACAGATATTCGGATATTAGGCACTTGATCATTTGATTTGCTGCTTAATTTGTGCTCATAACAGTGGTTTATTTGTTCTTTATAGCGTGGTCCGTTATGTGTTGAACTTACTTTAATGATTTGTAACTATATTGCAGGTTAAAGATACGGTTGAGGTTGATTTCAATGTTTCCCGCCATCTGGAATCTGAACTTGCTGCAAAAGACTGGGATGCACTGGTACAGTTTTACTTTTTAGTGATGCTTCTGTGCATGTTCGCTTATTTTATCATTTGTGACAGATAATGCTATCTCATTCTCTGGATTCCAACCATGTAGTCCAAGTGCCCAGCTAATGTTTGTTATGGTCGATGTCTAACTTTCTTTACTTGCATTAGTTTTTTTGTTTGTCTGATAAGGTTAACCACAATCCTTTAGGCTGATACTGAGAAATTCCTTTATTTGACATTTTCAGATTCTTCACTATTTAGGTTTAGATCATGTTGGCCATATAGGCGGCCGCCAGAGGTATATTCCATATCAGTTTCATGTATTTTTGTTTGAGCAATGTGTAGTTTGAATTCAAGTTTGAAATGACAGCAATTTGATGACCCCAAAGCTGAAGGAGATGGATGATGTTATTAGAAGGATCCATGCTGCAGTTAAGAGCATTCAGGATAATTCACACAGAACACTTTTGGTATGCGATCCTTTCATTTCTACAAAATACAAATCTGCTTTTCTAGTAGCATAGATTTAATGTTGCGTAGAAGTTTACTCCAACATCTGCAGGAGATTGCTTCGAGAATCCATTAGTAATAGTGATTACTCAGATGTGTGTCTTAACAAATTCTGCTTTCTGATGCCTTTCTCACTTATGATATTTAATGACTTCTATGCGTGCAGGGGTTGCAACTCAATTTTGCATCTTGCATCCAAATCTTCCAAGTTGCATTAAAAATGCTTGGACATACAATATTTTCCCGTTACTTTAAGTTCAGTAGTGTGTACACTTCGCTGGAGAACTGAATATTTGATAATTAAACATAAATAGAACTGTAGGTAAGGATCTATAGGGTCTATGTACAACCAAAAATTAGTGGGTGTGAAAACAAGATAATCCACCAAAAAACATGAATTGCCAAGCTGCCACATCTGAAAAGATAAAGGTTCTACACTATTTCTCATAAGGATTTTTGCTCTGTCCCTACATTTCAGGTTGTGGTCAGTGATCATGGAATGACTGAAGTTGGTAATCATGGAGGATCTTCTTACGAAGAAACTGACTCCCTTGCCCTTTTTATAGGACACAGTGTTGAGAACTCATATTGTTCACCTTATGAACAGAAAGAAGCACTTCAAGTATGATATATACCTCTCTCAGCTTTATCCTTTCGAAGCTCTAGTTCAGTTTGTAGTATACTTGTGAGTTTTGATAGGAATTTTGGCAGTCTGATTTTTTTCGTATAAAACTTTCCTTGGCAATCAAGCTGAAGAAAGCAGTAATATCTGTTGGATAGTGTTTCAAGATGCCAACACGCAACTCTGACCAGTGACCTTTTTTTTGCCAGGTTGACCTTGCCCCAACTCTAGCTCTTCTCTTTGGAATACCGATTCCCAAAAACAATATAGGTGTCTTGCTTCCGGAGCTTTTTAATTCTTTGACAGGTGAATATTTGTACCTTCTTTCTCAAATGTGTTGCGCATCTGGAAGTAGAAGTAGATGTTTTATGCTTGTAGACAATATTGATTTTGATAGTTTTAAGTTCCTCTTGGATGTATAAGTGCATGCCTTTTCTTATTGTTACGTTCTCAATTACATCATAATATTGTGATTGTGAACAAATTACAATATTAAGTACTCTCAGCTATCAGCTCTGAAATGGTGTGTGCATCTTGTCTCAGATGAGCAAAAACTGCGCACCCTAGAACTGAACTCGTGGCAAATCTTAAGATTGTTACAAGAACAGAGACCTGCTTTCTGCTCTGAAGATTGTGTTGATTCAAAGGATGACTTTGGAGCTGATACGCTTCCTGAATCTATTGAGGAGAAGTTGTGCCGTTTGCTTTCTAAGGCTTTTGCTTCTCATCGATCCTCACTTCTTCATCGGGATTCTAATTTCCTGTGAGTTTATGGTCCTAAGTTCCTAAAAATTTATGAATATGATCACCCACCAACGTTTAAAAGAACTCTGCTGTTCCAGGTCTGTTGAAGCAGCTGGGCTCTTTGGGACTGCTGTGGACTCCTACTCTGGCTTCTTAAGACATGCGAGTGAGTGGTTGTCTCACAGAGCGACCGATGTAATTTTACTACCTTTGCAGTGTTATAATTTTATACCCTACTTTGCAGTTGCCTTTATTCTGAATGACTTATCTCCTTTCACTGTTTATATTTGCAGAAACCACTCTATTTGCTTGTCTCTGCAATCTCCTTGATGATTATTTCATGTTTTTCTCTTGCCGGGATTATCTCTTGCATATTTAAGGGGAAGTCACAAATTCAATCTGAACACCATTCTGAGTTGGATTTGGATAAACATTGGCACCTTGATGAGGTTTTCATTCTAATGGGGATTTTGCTCTATGTTGCCAGCCTTGGTTCAAGCTCTTTTGTTGAAGAAGAGCAGTATATATGGCACTTTCTCACTTCTACTCTCTATTTAATATTTCTCATCAAGACTGTTCAATCGATGCTGAAAGGATCAAACTCAACTGCAGTCCATAGATCGGAAACAAAGACATTTCACAAAAATAACTCCTCTTATCTTGCCAGCTATAAGCTAACCCCAGGACAGCAAGATGGATGCAAGTTATATACTGTCCTTATTGTTCTTGTTGCTGGGAGAATTCTAAGAGCTTGGTATCAAGGAGGGATTAACTGGGTTCACTTTCCTGACATTTCAAAGATATTGAATCAGTCGGACTCTTCTATTGTGAAGTCTCTGCAGAGCATCTCAGTTTTTGTGGTTGTGGTATTGTATTCAGTCTCACTCATGTTACTGAGAACAAGAAGAATGCTTGTTATAGGGCTATGGCTGAGCCACCTTTCGTGTGGGCTTTTAGTTATGCTGCATATCTGGAAAAGTCAGGTCAATACTTCGGTACCGATCAACCATAGCACGACATCAATAGCTCAGATATTCTATGTCATCGCAAGTATTTCAGTAACTTGTGCTTTTCTTTTATCTCCATGGATATTTCCAACACATTCTAAAGAAGCAGAACCAATATCCTCCTCCGGCTCCAATCCTGAAAAGGCGCATGGCCTCAATCATTCAGTGTTCTTGACTGGAGTAACATATACAATGTTCTGGTGCCTTCTTCAATTGCTTCTGCAACAACCCATAAATGCAATCCCTGTTTTGCTTATTCTCTTGCAAATAATCTCGAGTGTGATTTATTTTTCTCTGGAGGAATCATTGCATAGGCAATGGGTACAGGTTAGTTTACTAAAATATTCTTTATAATCTCTGTTCGACCACCATGGTATCTTTTCTCCAGATTCATGGAATCATGGGAAGTGCTTATTTTCACTGGCTAACAATTGGGCAATGCATGGTGTAGGTTGTTGCGATGCAATTCTTGGGAATGACCGGCCACTTTGGTCTTGGGAACACCAATAGCCTCGCCAGCATCGATGTTGCTGGAGCTTTCATTGTAAGTTCAACATAAAACTCTCTGAAGAAGTGTTTCTTCTCTCAATTTCTTTCAGATTTAACCCTCTAATTTTAACAGGGCATTTCAAGCTACTCCACGGTCCTTTCTGGGGTGCTGATGTTCATCATTACGTATGGGTCGCCTCTGCTGCTATACCTCGGGATGGTGGTTCATATGTCGGTGAAAGATAGTACTGATATCTCCACTCCACAGCAATGGAGCAGCGTCTTGAACAGAATGATCGCACTTCCCTGCTTGCTCCCTCTGCTCATCAATTCTATTGCCCTGACTTCATACACCATTGTCCTGCTGCTCATGAGGAACCACTTGTTTGTCTGGAGCGTATTCTCGCCAAAGTAAGTGCTCAATGGAATCTTTACAAGCATAATGTTTAGTTACTTCACAATTTAACCGCTCAATGGAAGGGCCGGCGTCAGAATGTTTTCACTGTTTGTGAATTGTGATGGTTATTGTGGATACATGTTTTACCTGCTCCAGCATATAAATCGTTTCCCTATGCTTACATCTGGTTTGTTACTGTTATCTGACGAACTTCATCCCCCACTGGGAACAGATACCTCTACGTCTGCGCGGCGACGGTGTGCACATATGCTGGAGTGTTGATCATAGCCATGACCGGAGCTTACACCTGCGCCGTGTTCTCGTTCAGGACGAGGAACCATAGAGACAAATCCGTAGGTCAGATTGACGGCTAGGGTTTCCTTAATTAGCAGGCATTGTTAGAGAAGGAAAAATAGTAGTAGTAGCATCGTCTTGGTCACAGATTTTTTTCGACAAATCTTACTTTGTCTCTGAAGAGTGTAAACGACGCGCTTTCCCCTGGTATAATCGACACTCTTTTTTAGACCAATCTTTTGTTTTGTTCCCACATTTTTAGACCAATCTTTTTGTTTTGTTCCGACATTTCTACCGTATTTAGGCACCCACAGTATAATCAGAAATCCATATATTATTATTTCAATTCACAACCAAAAGAATGTGTATACATACAAAGAGCCAATGTACACTCTCCTACTACCAAACAAGCACAGAAAACACATAATAATAAACACGTATTGCAGCAGCAACGTTGAATTCTTGCCCAGCTCAGCTCAAACCAGCATGGCTCCAACTGCGAGGATCACTGCGAACAACTCAGGCACATGAGCACCGTCTCTCCAGGCAGAGCTGGGCGCCACCTGCGGCCTCGTCTGCCCCTGGCTCTGGCTCGTTGGTGGCACCGCCACGGTGGTTCCCGCCGGCGGCGACTCGGGCGCCACCGGGGCTGCAAATTTGACAGAATCATCAGTGGCAATCAACAGCGACATAAGAAGAGAAAGTTGGTGGGGCGAGTTGAGTTTCTTACGCAGCGGGGGCATGGCGGGAGAGGCCGAGGCCGCGACGGGGCCCGGAGCCGGAGCCGGGAGCTGCGCCGACGCATCTGCAGTTCATCGCCAACTCCGATCGTCAGTGGAAACCTCATCTCACACGAAACTATAGCAGTCCCATGGGGCAGGATGAACGTACCTTTGCATTGAAGCGGGACGGCCATGGAGTTGCATGCCCTGGGCAGGGTGACGGCGAGCGTCCGGTTGATCGGGACGCCGCCGAGCGGCACGCTGCCGGTGAGGAGGAGGCACGCGCAGCCCGTGCTGGCGTTCACCAGTGCCGACAGGGACCGGCAGCAGCCCACCGTCGGCGACGAGCTGTTGCCGTTGGTGATGTAGCTGAGGCACGGCGTGAAGCTGGAGACGAGCGACGCCGTGCACGACGGCGCCGCCGGCGCGGCCTGCCCCGACGCCGGCGCCGGCAAGGCCAGGGCCAGCAGCACGGCCGCGGACGCGGCGAGCGCGAGCAGCTTGGTGGCCATCGATCAATCTCAGTCACGACTCGCGTGTTTTTGGAGGGAAGATCAAGAGCGTGGATCGATGTGGCTGTGGCGGGATGCATCGTCTGTTGGCCGCGTGCGATTATATATACGTGCAGACTGCAGAGGCGTGTCAGGCTGGTGGTGCTGGATCAGAGGGTAGCTGCACCAGTGTAGCTACCGTAACTAACTGTCATCTGTTTTCTAAACCGTTTCTTTTCAGGAAAAGTAGTGAGGTGTCCGTCCATGGTTGAGATCATCCGTCCGGTAGGAGGATTAGGAAGGGCCCGTCACCAACAAATGCTGTGCTTTGGTCTCGTTTTTTTTTTTTTTTGAGATGGTGCTTTGGTCTCGTTGACCGTCCATGCATGACACCAGAAATGGGTATACCAGTTGAAATATATGCCTTATTTTTGACCAAAAGTAAGGGCAAAGCACAACAAGGAGCGAGGAACTTGCCTTTACGCTCGAACAAAAAATGACCGGCGAATGGGTAACAAAATCAAGTGGGGCCCGCGCGAAATCGCCCGGAAACCCCACTACAAAAAATATGTCAACTTGTGACCTTGACTATTGGTCACTGAAAGGTCATGGTTTTTCATTTGTGACCTTTTTGTGACAAAAAGAGAAGGTCAAAAGCTGAGGGTCGTTAACTGACTATAGCGACCTTCTTTGTGAGAAGGTCGTGGACATTTACGACCAAAATATTCCTACTGTGACGTTTTGGTCACTAGCAACCTCCCCAGGCCACGTAAGCATCCAGCGTGGCAAGCTGATGTGGCACAAGATTCAGCCCGGTTCAATTAGGTGTTTTACATGGGCCGAGCCCATTAATTCAACCTATTTGTGTCTTTTTTGTTTGTCAATTTTTGGTTGGGTTCATGGGCCAAGCCCAATATTACAGCCTTTTTATTGTTGGATTGTGGCCTTTTTGTCTAAACGAATTTAATTTTTTTTTCCAAAAGAAGGGTCCACTAGTCAGATGGGTCCCAGGTCCCAGTTGTCATCATCAGTTGGCTCCTTTTCAGGCGCGGTACACAGGAATACAATTTTGCACATATATATTGTTGAGAAATTTTCATAATTTTGCTGTCAAAGCAGCATGTACATAGGAATACAATTTTGCTATCAAAGCAACATTTCAAACATACATCTTCATGACATCATACATAAAAACCAGCAATAAAAAGATTACAATATGCCATTTGGCTCAAATCACATAACATATGACATCCAGGTTCCAGCAACGAAAAAAGATAACCACCACATCATACCATCTGCACATTCAAAGAGAACAAACTATATGTCAAAAGAGAACTGAGCAGAAAATTGTCAATAAAAGAAAGAAGATAATATACTCTGTAATTACTACAGATTTGCTCACTGGATACACACACACACTTTGCATATACAGATTTGCTCCCCGCAAAAACAATTCTGAATAGTTGGCTATAATTCTTTTGAACCGCGGTAATGCAATTCATGCTGCTTAAAAATGTGAAGCGAAATTGACAACGGGCATAACAGTAGGAAAAACTCATAGCATAGATGTTCAAGACAACATAACAAGCTTGAACTGATGTTTAGCAGCAGCCAAGCTTCAGCCATACAAAGTGTATGCAGTACTAAAAGAAGTAGTAAGAACAAAGAACAGATGACATGTTTCTCAAAAAAGAAAAATGAACAGACAACATGACTGATTTGGGTTAGAGGCTGCAATGGGAGCACATCTTCAACTCCTCTTTTTGAGTAAAAACTGACAAAGAACAACCTAACAGCTGAGCTGAGTGCCAGCAGTAAACGAACACTAGCTAACAGAATTGTAAACAGACTATCACCAGCCTTCCATCAGACCAACACATGATGATTAAGATTGCACAATTTGTAACCTATTCCTGACCCAGAAAAATAATGCTTGAATCCTGGACACAAAAGATTCAACCAAGCTCTATTGGCCAACATGGTGAAAGCCAATGGAACAAGAAGTACTGCTTGCCAGTTTTTGATAGAAAGAAGTTTACATTTCAGCAATAGGAGCAAGGTGTGTACTGAACATGAAACATCAAAATATTGCGTCAGAGAGAGGGGGGCTACCAAATTGAGCTGCTCTTTCATCCATGGTGGCGTCCTTGCATCCATGTAGCTGCTGCTGCTGCTAACCTTGAAGATGCAGCTCCTCGTTCTGTTGTTGTACCAAACGAACCTTGCCACGTGGCCGCGTCCTGCAGATGCCACATTGATCCAATTAGCAATAGCTAAACTGTCAGTTGAATGGAGAACACTTTGATGCACCACTGGCATGGCATAAACCAGAGCACTGGTCCGAGTTCAAGCCGATAAATCGGAGTGCTACCGAAGGAAGACATCAAACAGTGAGTTGTGCTACTTGATCATTCAGATTGGCAAGATCTATCTTCCGTTTGAGCATAATGTTTCAGCATTTAGATCAATAATTTCAGCATTCAGATCAATAGCGCCGACACAAACACACAAACATCATGGTTCAGGGATTAAGAACTCTGAAAAAACTACACAAGCATCCTACTACTAGGCTACTATTAACGGAATGGCATGGATTCGCAATGGGATGAACTTCAAAATTGCATGGTGAACTAATCAGATCACATTGCGGATGCAGGGGAGAATTCGAGGGGAGAAAACCTGAGCAGGGCAGGGAAGGTGCGGACGAGGGGCATCCCGCCCATGGTGTCTCTCCCTAGCCTGCGCCGGCTCCAAGGGGCACCCCGCCCATGGTGTCCCGGTGCTCGAGCGAGGACGACGTCCTGGATCTGGGAGGGAGAGAACACGAGGTGAGGAAGTGAGGGAGGGTTGTGAGGGGGAGGAGGGGGAGGAGATTGAGTGGAGGGACGCACCTGAGCCCGCCATCCGCGACGCCATGGCTGCCATGCTCGATCTGCGGCATAGTCGGGGGGAGGGCGCGGTCGATCTGGTCGATGCGTGCCGGATCTGTTCTGAGGAAAGGATGGAGCGGAGGTGACGGGGTCGCGGTGGTGTGCTGGGAGCAGCAGATCGTCGGGATCGGCCGAGAAGCACGCCGACGACGCACTTCCTGGTGTCGAGGGCAACGCGGTTGTAGTGGTCGACGATGCTGAGCAGCACCAGCGGGTGCACCACCACCTTCTCGAACTGGGCCTCGAGGAGAGGAGGTGGTGGCCGTCGATGGTGGGGATGGGGGGCGACAGCGACGGCGGCGTCCATCTCCGCCTGGATCGCGCGTGTGTTGGTGCGGGGAGGGGAGGGGAGGGGAGTTGGCTCGTGAGATTTGGTCGCGAGGGGGCGACTCAGACAGGAGGGGTGGTGGAAGGGAGGATGGCCGGTGCTGGGGGCGATGAGGAGGTCGTCGGCGGTGGGTATGGGGGAGGCCGGCGGCGGGGTTGGGATGGAAGAGAGAGGAAGGTCGGGCAGAGGGGAGAGGGGGATCTGGGACGAGGTGGCGACGGCGAGGAACTGAGGGAGGAGAGGTGGACGGGTGCGGGATAGGGTTTGGGCTGCGGATGGATGGCTGGATGGAGAGGTGGAGAGTTGGACGAATGGATGGGCGGCCATGTCATCGATCCGTGTGACAACCAAACCAACCAATAAGAATAGAGCACATATAATTGTGTTTTTTCTTTTGTTTTTCTTCTACTTTTACACATGAAAAAAAATCAAAAAAATGGTCTCACATTGTGCACAAGTTTGTATCTTGAATGAGAAACAATGTTGACTACGGAATTTTTCATTTTCTTTGCATGAAAAATTCATTTTTCATTTTCCGAGTGCCCAAAATGGGTTTTTTTGTGAAGGACCTATCAAATAATTATTGCAAAATTGGACCAAATAAATTTTATAAAATACTAGGCCATATATAATGCACAATTGACAAAATGGTTGGGTGAAAAAAGTTTTGATCCACCTCTGGTGAAAAAGACAAACTGCAGCTGGAAACGGGTCAAATTTGAACGGGTCAAATTTGAACTGCAGCTGCCACATAGTTTGCTCTTTATTTTTTCCAAAAATCATTTCTAGGTAAATAAGTATCTATTTAATCATAGAAACACCAAAAAAAATTGCAAGATTCAACCACTAGCTAGGAACGGTCAAGCCAGCCGTTTTGACCGCATTTTGAAACGGGCATAAAAAATTCAAAAAAAATCAAAAAATTGGAAAACCTTTGCATTGTATCATTATATGTGACCAAGTTTCCAGGAAAAATAATAAACTTGCAGTATGGTAATTATTTAAAAAAAGTGTTCTCAGAAATGAGCTATCATGCGTAAAGATTCATGACTTTCAAACCAAATGATCAATCTTATGGCCACATTCATGTCATAGTTTGTTCAAATGATCTCATATTGTGCACAAGGGTACATCTTGGAATTCCAAACAATGTTGCCTAAGGAAGTTTTCATTTTCTTTGCACGGAAAATTCATTTTTCATTTTCCGAGTGCCCAAAAGGAGGTTTTTTTGTGAAGGAACTACCAAATAATTGTTGCAAAAATGGACCAAATAAATTTTATAAAATACTAGGCCATATATAATGCACAATTGACAAAATGGTTGGGTGAAAAAAGTTTTGATCCACCTCTGGTGAAAAAGACAAATTGTCGTCGATTCAGTTAGAAACAGGTCAAATTTGAACTGCAGCTGCCTCATAGTTTGCTCTTTATTTTTTGCAAAAATCATTTCTAGGTAAATAAGTATCTATTAATCATAGAAACACCAAAAAATTGCAAGATTCAACCACTAGCTAGGAACGGTCAAGCCAGCCGTTTTGACCGCATTTTGAAACGGGCATAAAAAATTCAAAAAAAATCAAAAAATTGGAAAACCTTCGCATTGTGTCATTATATGTGACCAAGTTTCCAGGAAAAATAATAAACTTGTAACACGGTAATTATTTTAAAAAAGTGTTCTCAGAAATGAGCTATCATGCGTGAAGATTCATGACTTTCAAGCCAAATGATCAATCTTATGGCCACATTCATGGCATAGTTTGTTCAAATGATCTCATATTGTGCACAAGGGTACATCTTGGAATTCCAAACAATGTTGCCTAAGGAAGTTTTCATTTTCTTTGCACGGAAAATTCATTTTTGATTTTTTGAGTGCCCAAAAGGAGGTTTTTTTGTGAAGGAACTACCAAATAATTGTTGCAAAAATGGACCAAATAAATTTTATAAAATACTAGGCCATATATAATGCACAATTGACAAAATGGTTGGGTGAAAAAAGTTTTGATCCACCTCTGGTGAAAAAGACAAACTGTCGTCGATTCAGTTGGAAACGGGTCAAATTTGAACTGCAGATGCCTCATAGTTTGCTCTTTATTTTTTCCAAAAATCATTTCTAGGTAAATAAGTATCTATTTAATCAAAAATACATGGTTTGATGGCGAGACATCGAGGTTTGGACGGTGGCCGAGGGACCCAACTCTAGAGCGCGTAAACTCGCATGCCCGCCGCATGGTCACCGCGTGACCGTGGCGTTGCCATGTGTTCTGGGCGGCCTAGGCATGTCTAGTGGGTTGGGCACTCCCGAGATAGGTGCTAGGAAGAAAATCACAACATAAGATTCTCACGAGGAGACCGATCGATGCTCAAACATGAATAAGCAGCCAAGTGTTTGATTTGCGGTACGGAAAATGCACATGGCTAATGGGCATGAGTTTTGGCTGAGGATGATCAGTTACTAAGAAGACCGTCTTCACAAATTTTCAGCTCAAAAGGAGGAGCCTATGTGGTACTTGCTTTGCAAACTACCACACTGGACATAAATACAAATGTTGAAGCTCGGCTCAAAATAATGAATGGATTGAGCTGGCATTTGGTGGAGGATGGTTATTTGGGCATAGAAAAGCACTGTAGAAAATGGATACTATTTGGACATGCCAAAGTGGTACTTCCTTCACAAACTGTTGTTCTGAACAGAATAGGAAAATGAATATTTTTGAACTAGGCAAGGAAGGTTTTTTACATATTTGACGAAGATATGACCCAAAGAATTTATGAGATTTTTTGAGAATTTTGGGAATGACAGAAATATAGGTTGCTTCACAACCTAGGGCAAAAACTGCCACATGGACATGACACATAGGCAAAACTGATGAGGTGGCGCCTAGTCATAGCAACCCACCATAATTTACAAGGCTATGACCATCTATATTGGTCATTAACAACTAGAAATAAGGCAGCGGACTAGCACTGTTTGCTTTGTGACTATTTCGTGTAAGGAAATTACGACCTTTCTGACCAAAATGGTCGCAATGGTTTAGGGTTTGGAGCCCCCCGAACAGCTTTTGACCAATTGGTCTGAAATGGTCATAGATCTACCAATTCTTCCAGGGTCACTGACAGAAGGTCACTAGTTGACATATTTCTTGTAGTGCCCGGCGGTCCGGTGGACGCCTCCTTCGTCATCGCGTGGCGCCGCTCTGACTCGCCGCCTGAGGCCAAATCTGGCTATTTAACCCGCCCGGCGTCCCCCAACCGTAGCTCATCCACCTCCTCCCTCTATGTGCCACCACCCGAGTCCGTCCACCTCCTCTCCCCTGCTCTCAGTCCCACGCTTTCCGGCATTACCATGGTCCGGCAGAAGATCACCACGTACGCTTGTTGGGGAACGTAGTAATAATTCAAAATTTTCCTACGTGTCACCAAGATCAATCTATGGATACTCTAGCAACAAGAGAGGGAGAGGATGAGCATCTTCATACCTTTGAAGATCGCTAAGCGGAAGCATTACAAGAACGCGGTTGATGGAGTCATACTCGCGGTGATTCAAATCGCGGAAGATCCGATCAAGCGCCAAATGGACGGCACCTCCGCGTTCAACACACGTACAGCCCGGGGACGTCTCCTCCTTCTTGATCCAGCAAGTGGAGAGGAGAAGTTGAGGGAGAAGTCCAACAGCACGACTAGGGCTGGAATTCGAGCCGAGTCGAGCCAGCTCGGCTCGACTCGCTAGAGATTGTTTCGTTAACGAGCTAGCTCGACTCAACTCGTTATTATAACGAGCTCAAATCCAAGATTGGCTCGACTCGTATAACTCGCGAGCTGGCTCGTTTAGCTTGTTAAGCTCGTTAAATATATGAACATAAAACCCTCATATATTATAAAATGATTATGTATATATTAAACATATATATCACTAAACAATAGTAATTTCCTTGTAACACATGAGTCTCCTAGGCGGTTGGGCCTTCAACGGCTAAGCCTTGTGTTGTGCGCCTGGGACATAGGGTGCTGAGTGACTGATCTTTTTTCGTATTAGGAGTGGCTGATCTTTTGTACCGAGCCTAACGATTTACACGAGTACTCGTGAGATTGGCTCGTTTAACTTGGTCTATAAACGATCTTAAACTAAAGCTTGGCTCAACTAATTATTCTTCGAGTTCGAGTCGATTCGAGCCGAGTCACGAGCTACTCGTTTAGCTCACGAGCTTCGAGCTTTTTTTCCAGCCCTAAGCACGACGGCATGGTGGTGGTGGAGCTCGTGGTTCTCCAGCAGGGCTTCGCCAAGCACTATGGAGGAGGAGGTGTAGGAGGAGGGAGGGTTGCGCCAGGGAAGAGGTGCGGCTGCCCTCCCACCCCTCCACTATATATAGGGGCAAGGGGAGAGGGGGAGGCACCCTAGGGTTTCCCCTAGGGGGCGGCGGCCAAGCAGATTGGATCTCCCTAGGGAAAATCCTAGGGAGACTTGCCCCCCAGCCAAGTAGGTGGAGGATTGCCTCCCAATCTAGGTGGAGGCGCCCCACCTCCCCAAATAACGTGGGAAAGGGTGTGGGGGGCGCACCACCCCTTAGTGGGCTGGTTTGCCCTTTCCCCTTTGGCCCATGAGGCCCTCCAACACTTGTCGGGGCTCCCGAAACACCTTTCGGTCATGCTGGCCATAGCCTGGTACCCCCGGAACACTTCTGGACTCCAACACCCTTCGTCCAATATATCGATCTTCATCGCTAGACCATTCCGGAACTCCTCGTGACGTCCAGGATCACATCCGGGACTCCGAACTACCTTCGGTAACCACATACTATTTCCCATAACAACTCTAGTGTCATCGAACCTTAAGTGTGTAGACCCTACGGGTTCGGGAACCATGCAGACATGACCGAGACGTTCTTCGGCCAATAACCAATAGCGAGATCTGGATACCCATGTTGGCTCCCACATGTTCCACGATGATCTCATCGGATGAACCACGATGTCTGGGATTCAAGCAATCTCGTATACAATTCCCTTTGTCAATTGGTACGTTACTTGCCCGAGATTCGATCGTCGGTATCCCAATGCCTCGTTCAATCTCGTTACCGGCAAGTCACTTTAGTCGTTCCGTAATGCATGATCCCATGACTAACTACTTAGTCACATTGAGCTCATTATGATGATGCATTACCGAGTGGGCCCAGAGATACCTCTCCGTCATATGGAGTGACAAATCCCATTCTTGATTCATGCCAACCCAACAGACACTTTCAGAGATACCTGTAGTGCACCTTTATAGCCACCCAGTTACATTGTGACGTTTGGTACACCCGAAGCATTCCTACTGTATCCAGGAGTTGCACAATCTCATGGTCTAAGGAAACGATACTTGACATTAGAAAAGCTCTAGCAAAACGAAGTACACGATCTTGTGCTATGCTTAGGATTGGGTCTTGTCCATCACATCATTCTCCTAATGATGTGATCCCGTTATCAATGACATCCAATGTCCATGGTCAGGAAACCATAACCATCTATTGATCAACGAGCTAGTCAACTAGAGGCTCACTAGGGACATGTTGTGGTCTATGTATTCACACATGTATTACGGTTTCTAGTTAATACAATTATAGCATGAACAATAGACAATTATCATGAACAAGGAAATACAATAATAACCATTTTATTATTGCCTCTAGGGCATATTTCCAACAGTCTCCCACTTGCACTAGAGTCAATAATCTAGTTCACATCACTATGTGATTGTAATGAATTCAACACCCATGGGGTTTGATCATATCTCGCTTGTGAGAGAGGTTATTAGTCAACGGGTCTGAACCTTTCAGATCCGTGTGTGCTTTAAAAATCTCTATGTCATCTTGTAGATGCAGCTACCACGCTCTATTTGGAGCTATTCCAAATAACTGTTCTACTATATGAATCTGGTTTATTACTCAGAATCATCCAGATTAGTGTCAAAGTTTGCATCGGCGTAACCCTTTACGACGAACTCTTTTACCACCTCCATAATCGAGAAAATTCCTTAGTCCACTAGTTACTAAGGATAACCTTGACCGTTGTCCTGTGATCCATTCCTGGATCACACTTGTACCCCTTGACTGACTCATGGCAAGGCACACTTCAGGCGCGGTACTCAGCATAGCATACTGTAGAGCCTACGTCTAAAGCATAGGGGACGACCTTCGTCCTTTCCCTCTATTCTACCGTGGTCAGGTTTGAGTCTTACTCAATACTCACACCTTTCAACACATCCAAGAACTCCTTCTTTGCCGATCTATTTTGAACTCCTTCAAAATCTTGTCACAGTATGTGTTCGTTTGAAAGTACTATTAAGCGATTTGATCTATCCTTATAGATCTTGATGCTCAATGTTCAAGTAGCTTAATCCAGGTTTTCCATTGAAAAAACACTTTTCAAATAACCCTATATGCTTTCCAGAAACTCTACATCATTTCTGATCAACAATATGTCAACAACATATACTCATCAGAAATTCTATAGTGCTCCCACTCACTTCTTTGGAAATACAAGTTTCTCATAAACTTTGTATAAACCCAAAATCTTTGATCATCTCATCAAAGCGTATATTCCAACTCCGAGATGCTTACTCCGGTCCTTAGAAGGATTGCTGGAGCTTTGCATACTTGTTAGCATCTTTCAGGATTGTCAAAACCTTCTGGTTGTATCACATACAACCTTTCCTCAAGAAAATCATCGAGGAAACAATGTTTTGACATCCTATCTGCAAGATTTCATAAATAATGCAGTAATTGCTAATATAATTCCAACAGTCCCTTAGCAACGCTATGAGTGAGAAAGTCTCATCATAGTCAACTCCTTGAACTTGTCGGAAAATATCTTAGCGACAAGTCGAGCTTTCTTAATGGTGATACTTACCATCATTGTCCGTCTTCCTTTTAAAATCCATCTACACCCAACAGCCTTACAACCATCAAGTGGTTCTTCCAAAGTTCATACTTTGTTTTCATACATGGATCCTCTCTCGGATTTTATGGTCTCGAGCCATTCGTCGGAATCCAGGCCCACCATCGCTTCTCCATAGATCATAGGTTATAGGTCCAAGACAGGATTATGTACCACTCTGAAGTAGTACGTACCCTTGTCAACCTACGAGTTTTGGTAGTGACTTGATCCGAAGTTTCATGATCAATATCATCAGCTTCCACTTCAATTGGTGTAGGTGCCATAGGAACAACTTCCTGTGCCTGCTACACATTAGTTGAAGTGATGGTTCAATAACCTCATCAAGTCTCCACCATCCACCCACTCAATTCGTTCGAGAGAAACTTTTCCTCGAGAAAGGACCTGATTCTAGAAACAATCCCTTTTGCTTCCGAAACTGAGACAAGAGGTATACCCAACTATTTTTGGGTGTCCTATGAAGATGCATTTATCCGCTTTGGGTTCGAGCTTATCAGCCTGAAACTTTTTCACATAAGCGTCGCAGCCCCAAACTTTTAAGAAATGACAACTTAGGTTTCTCTAAACCATAGTTCATGCGGTGTCGTCTTAACGGAATTGCGTGGTACCCTATTTAAAGTGAATGCGGTTGTCTCTAATGCCTAACCCATAAACAATAGTGGTAATTCGATAAGAGACATCATGGTATGCACCATATCCAATAGGGTGCAGTTATGATGTTCAGACACACCATCACACTATGGTGTTCTAGGAGGTGTTAGTTGTGAAACAATTTCCACAATGTCTTATTTGTGTGCCAAACTCGTAACTCGGATATTCATCTCTATGATCATATCATAGACATTTTATCCTCTTGTCACGACGATCTTCGACTTCACTCTGAAATTACTTGTACCTTTCAATAATTCAAACTTGTGTTTCATCAAGTAAATATACTTAGCATCTACTCAAATCATCTGTGAAGTAAGAACATAAATATATCCACTGCGTGCCTCAGCACTCATTGGACTGCACACATCAAAATGTATTACTTCCAACAAGTTGCTTTCTTGTTCCATCTCACTGAAAACGAGGCCTTTCAGTCATCTTGCCCATGTGGTATGATTTGCATGTCTCAAGTGATTCAAAATCAAGTGAGTCCAAACGATCCATCTGTATGGAGTTTCTTCATGCATATATACCAATAGACATGGTTCGCATGTCTCAATCTTTTCAAAAACAAGTGAGTCCAAAGATCCATCAACATGGAGCTTCTTCATGCGTTTTATATCAATATGACTCAAATGGCAGTGCCACAAGTATGTGGTACTATCATTACTATCTTATATCTTTTGGCATGAACATGTGTATCACTACGATCAAGATTCAATAAACCATTCATTTTAGGTGCAAGACCATTGAAGGTATTATTCAAATAAACAGAGTAACCATTATTCTCCTTAAATGAATAACCGTATTGCGATAAACATAATCCAATCATGTCTATGCTCAACGCAAACACCAAATAACAATTATTTAGGTTTAACACCAATCTCGATGGTAGAGGGAGTATGCGATGCTTGATCACATCAACCTTGGAAACACTTCCAACACATATCGTCACCTCACCTTTAGCTAGTCTCCGTTTATTCCGTAGCTTTTATTTCGAGTTACTAACACCTAGCAACCGAACCAGTATCTAATACCCTGGTGCTACTAGGAGTACTAGTAAAGTACACATTAATATAATATATATCCAATATACGTCTATCGACCTTGCCAGCCTTCTCATCTACCAAGTATCTAGGGCAGTTTTGCTTCAGTGACCGTTCCCCTCATTACAGAAGCACTTAGTCTTGGGTTTGGGTTCAACCTTGGGTTTCTTCACTAGAGCAGCAACTGATTTGCCATTTCATGAAGTATCCCTTCTTGCCCTTGCCCTTCTTGGAACTAGTGGTTTCACTAACCATCAACAATTGATGCTCCTACTTGATTTCTACTTTCGCAGAGTCAAACATCGTGGACAGCTCAAGGATCATCATATTTATCCCTGATATGTTATAGTTCATCACGAAGCTCTAGTAGCTTGGTGGCAATGACTTTAGAGAACTATCACTATGTCATATGGAAGATTAACTCCCACTCAATTCAAGCGATTGCAGTACTCAGACAATCTGAGCACATGCTCAATGATTGAGCTTTTGTCCCTTAGTTTGCAGGTTAAGAAACTTATCAGAGGTCTCACACCTCTTGACATGGGCACGAGCCTGAAATCCTAATTTCAGCTCTTGGAACATCTCATATGTTCCGCGACATTTCAAAATGTCTTCGGTGCCGCAATTCTAAACCGTTTAACATTACACATTGAACTATCATGTAGTCATCAAAACGTGTATGTCAGATGTTCGCAACATCCATAGACGACGCTCGAGGTTCAGCACACCGAGCGGTGCATTAAGGACATAAGCCTTCTGCGCAACAATGAGGATAATCCTTAGTTTACGGACCCAGTCCGCATAATTGCTACTCCCTCCGTCCGAAAATACTTGTCATCAAAATGGACAAAAAAGGATGTATCTAGAACTAAAACACATCTACATACATCCCCTTTTATTCATTTTGATGACAAGTATTTCCGGACGGAGGGAGTACTATCAACTTTCAACTAAAATTTTCTCTAGGAACATATCTTAAACGGTAGAACTAAAGCGTAAGCTACGACATAATATGCAAAGACCTTTTGACTATGTTCATGATAATTAAGTTCATCTGGTTATTTAATGAACTCTCACTTAGATAGACATCCCTCTAGTCATCTAAGTGATACATGATCCGAGTCAACTAGGCCATGTCCGATCATCACGTGAGACGGACTAGTCATCATCGGTGAACATCTTTATGTTGATCGTATCTACTATACGACTCATGTTCGACCTTTCCGTCTCTTGTGTTCTGAGGCCATGTCTATACATGCTAGGCTTGTCAAGTCAACCTAAGTGTTTTGCATGTGTAAATCTGGCTTACACCCGTTGTATGTGAACGTTAGAATCTATCACACCCGATCATCACGTGGTGCTTCGAAACAACGAACTTTCGCAATGGTGCACAATTAGGGGGAACACTTTCTTGAAATTTTAATGAGGAATCTTCTTATTTATGCTACCGTTGTTCTAAGCAAATAAGATGTAAACATGATAAACATCACATGCAAATCATAAAGTGACATGATATGGCCAATATCATTTTGCGCCTTTGATCTCCATCTTTGAGGTGCGGCATGATCACCTTCGTCACCGGCATGACACCATGATCTCCATCATCGTGTCTTCATGAAGTTGTCTCGCCCACTATTACTTCTACTACTATGGCTAATGGTTAGCAATAAAGTAAAGTAATTACATGGCATTTTCAATGACACGTAGGTCATACAATAAATTAAGACAACTCCTATGGCTCCTGCCGGTTGTCATACTCATCGACATGCAAGTCATGATTCCTATTACAAGAACATGATCAATCTCATACATCACATATATATAATTCATCACTTCCTTTTGGCCATATCACATCACATAGCATACCCTGCAAAAACAAGTTAGACGTCCTCTAATTGTTGTTGCATGTTTTACGTGGCTGCTATGGGTTTCTAGCAAGAACGTTTCTTACCTACGCAAAAGCCACAATGGTGATATGCCAATTGCTATTTACCATTCATAAGGACCCTTTTCATCAAATCCGATCCGACTAAAGTGGGAGAGAGTGGCACCCGCTAGCCACCTTTATGCTACAAGTGCATGTTAGTCGGTTGAACCTGTCTCATCTAAGCGTACGTGTAAGGTCGGTCCGGGCCGCTTCATCCCACAATACCGCCGAAACAAGATAGGACTAGTAACGGTAAGAAAATTGAACAAACCAATGCCCACAACTACTTGTGTTCTACTCGTGCATAGAATCTACGCAATAGACCTAGCTCATGATGCCACTGTTGGGGAACGTAGTAATAATTCAAAATTTTCCTACGTGTCACCAAGATCAATCTATGGATATTCTAGCAACAACAGAGGGAGAGGATGAGCATCTTCATACCTTTGAAGATCGCTAAGCGGAAGCATTACAAGAACACGGTTGATGGAGTCATACTCGCGGCGATTCAAATCGCAGAAGATCCGATCAAGCGCCAAATGGACGGCGCCTCCGCGTTCAACACACATACAGCCCGGGGACGTCTCCTCCTTCTTGATCCAGCAAGGGGAGAGGAGAAGTTGAGGGAGAAGTCCAACAGCACGACGGCGTGGTGGTGGTGGAGCTCGTGGTTCTCCAGCAGGGCTTCGCCAAGCACTATGGAGGAGGAGGTGTAGGAGGAGGGAGGGCTGCGCCAGGGAAGATGTGCGGCTGCCCTCCCACCCCTCCACTATATATAGGGGCAAGGGGAGAGGGGGAGGCGCCCTAGGGTTTCCCCTAGGGGGGGGGCGGCCAAGCAAATTGGATATCCCTAGGAAAAATCCTAGGGAGACTTGCCCCCCAGCCAAGCAGGTGGAGGATTGCCTCCCAAGCTAGGTGGAGGCGCCCCACCTCCCCAAATAACGTGGGAAAGGGTGTGGGGGGCACACCACCCCTTAGTGGGCTGGTTTGCCCCTTCCCCTTTGGCCCATGAGGCCCTCCAACACTTGTCGGGGCTCCCGAAACACCTTTCGGTCATGCTGGCCACAGCCTGGTACCCCCGGAACACTTCTGGACTCCAACACCCTTCGTCCAATATATCGATCTTCACCGCCAGACCATTCTGGAACTCCTCGTGACGTCCGGGATCACATCCGGGACTCCGAATTACCTTTGGTAACCACATACTACTTCCCATAACAACTCTAGTGTCACCAAACCTTAAGTGTGTAGACCCTACGGGTTCGGGAACCATGCAGACATGACCGAGACGTTCTTCGGCCAATAACCAATAGCGGGATCTGGATACCCATGTTGGCTCCCACATGTTCCACGATGATCTCATCGGATGAACCACGATGTCTGGGATTCAAGCAATCCCGTATACAATTCCCTTTGTCAATCGGTACGTTACTTGCCCGAGATTCGATAGTCGGTATCCCAATACCTCGTTCAATCTCGTTACCGGCAAGTCACTTTAGTCGTTCCGTAATGCATGATCCCGTGACTAACTACTTAGTCACATTGAGCTCATTATGATGATGCATTACCGAGTGGGCCCAGAGATACCTCTCCGTCATACGGAGTGACAAATCCCAGTCTTGATTCATGCCAACCCAACAGACACTTTCGGAGATACCTGTAGTGCACCTTTATAGCCACCCAGTTACGTTGTGACGTTTGGTACACCCAAAGCATTCCTACGGTATCCGGGAGTTGCACAATCTCATGGTCTAAGGAAACGATACTTGACATTAGAAAAGCTCTAGCAAAAATAAGTACACGATCTTGTGCTATGCTTAGGATTGGGTCTTGTCAATCACATCATTCTCCTAATGATGTGATCCCGTTATCAATGACATCCAATGTCCATGGTCAGGAAACCATAATCATCTATTGATCAATGAGCTAGTCAACTAGAGGCTCACTAGGGACATGTTGTGGTCTATGTATTCACACATGTATTACGGTTTCCAGTTAATACAATTATAGCATGAACAATAGACAATTATCATGAACAAGGAAATACAATAATAACCATTTTATTATTGCCTCTAGGGCATATTTCCAACAACGCTATGCTCACACCGAAGCGCCGGAGGCAGATAGCGGGGGAGATCCAGGCAAGGCGTGTCGCCCGCATCGCTGCCGGGCTACCTCCGGACTCGCCGGAGCCGGAGGAGGGAGAGCAGCTTCTGGAGCCGATGGAGGTGGCGGATCCGGAGGAGGACGAGGTGGAAAAGCCTACTCCGGAGTTCAACATGGCGGAGGCGGAGTTCACCGTCGCCCAAGCCGCGAAGATGGCAGAGCAGGCCATCTTGGAGTCCAACCAGGATGAGGCCTATGGAGGCCAACCGGCAGTTCCTCCGGCAGGAGCAGGCGGCGTCCGACGCGCTCTTCACCAAACTCGACGCGGGGATAGAGGAGGACGCCGGAGCGGAGCCGTCGGAGGCGCCGGAGCTGCAGCTGCCGCCCATGCTGCCGGAGCAGGGCACGGAGATAGTCAACATCTCCGACGACGAGTAGCTAGTGTTGGAAATATGCCCTAGAGGCAATAATAAAATGGTTATTATTATATTTCCTTGTTCATGATAATTGTCTATTGTTCATGCTATAATTGTATTAACTGGAAGCCGTAATACATGTGTGAATACATAGACCACAACATGTCCCTAGTGAGCCTCTAGTTGACTAGCTCGTTGATCAATATATGGTTATGGTTTCCTGACCATGGACATTGGATGTCATTGATAACGGGATCACATCATTAGGAGAATGATGTGATGGACAAGACCCAATCCTAAGCATAGCACAAGATCATGTAGTTCGTTTGCTAAAAGCTTTTCTAATGTCAAGTATCATTTCCTTAGACCATGAAATTGTGCAACTCCCGGATACCGTAGGAATGCTTTGGGTGTGCCAAACGTCACAACGTAATTGGGTGGCTATAAAGGTGCACTACGGGTATCTCCGAAAGTGTCTGTTGGGTTGGCACGAATCAAGACTGGGATTTGTCACTCCGTGTGACGGAGAGGTATCTCTGGGCCCACTCGGTAATGCATCATCATAATGAGCTCAATGTGACTAAATAGTTAGTCACAGGATCATGCATTACGGAACAAGTAAAGTGACTTGCCGGTAACGAGATTGAACGAGGTATTGGGATACCGACGATCGAATCTCGGGCAAGTAACGTATCGATTGACAAAGGGAATTGTATACGGGATTGCTTGAATCCTTGACATCGTGGTTCATCCGATGAGATCATCATGGAACATGTGGGAGCCAACATGGGTATCCAGATCCCGCTATTGGTTATTGGCCAGAGAGCTGTCTCGGTCATGTCTGCATGATTCCCGAACCCGTAGGGTCTACACACTTAAGGTTCGGTGACGCTAGAGTTGTTATGGGAATTAGTGTGCAGTTACCGAATGTTATTCGGAGTCCCGGATGAGATCCCGGACGTCACAAGGAGTTCTAGAATGGTCCAGATGTAAAGATTTATATATGGGAAGTCCTATTTTGACCACCGGAAAATGTTCAGGATTTTTCGGTATTGTACCGGGAAGGTTCTAGAAGGTTCCGGAGTGGGGCCAACCTGCATGGGGGGACCCACTTGAGCGTGGGTAGTGGGGGCAAGGCCCCACACCCCTGGTCAAGGCGCACCAAGATCCCCCCTTAGAAGGAATAATATCATATCCCGAAGGGATAAGATCAAGATCCCTAAAAAGGGGGGATAACAATCGGTGGGGAAGGAAATGATGGGATTTCTTTCCTCCCACCTTTGCCAATGCCCCAATGGACTTGGACGGCAAGAAACCAGCCCCCTCCACCCCTATATATAGTGGGGAGGTGCATGGGAGCTTCACCCTTCCCCTGGCGCAGCCCTCTCCCTCCCCAACACCTCCTCCGTAGTAGTAGTGCTTGGCGAAGCTCTGCCGGAGAACTGCAAGCTCCACCACCACGCCATCGTGCTGACGGAGCTCTCCCTCAACTTCTCCTCTCCCCTTGATGGATCAAGAAGGAGGAGACGTCCCTGGGCTATACATGTGTTGAACACGGAGGCACCGTTGTTCGGTGCTTAGATTGGATTCGACCGCGATCTGAATCGCTTAGTGAACGACTCCACCAACCGCGTTCTTGCAACGCTTCCGCATCGCGATCTTCAAGGGCATGAAGATTCACTCCCCTCTCTCTCTCGTTGCTAGTTACTCCATAGATTGATCTTGGTGATGCGTAGAAAATTTTGAATTTCTGCTACTTTCCCCAACAGTGGTATCAGAGTTAGGTCTATTGCGTAGATTCTATGCACGAGTAGAACACAAGTTGTTGTGGGCGTTGGTTTGTTCAATTTGCTTACCGTTACTAGTCCTATCTTGATTCGGCGGCATCGTGGGATGAAGCGGCCCGGACCGACCTTACACGTACGCTCACGTGAGGCAGGTTCCACCGACTGACATGCACTTGTTGCATAAAGGTGGCTAGCGGGTGCCAGTCTCTCCCACTTTAGTCGGATAGGATTCGATGAAAAGGGTCCTTATGAAGGGTAAATAGCAATTGGCATATCACCGTTGTGGCTTTTGCGTAGGTAAGAAACATTCTTGCTAGAAACCCATAGCAGCCACGTAAAACATGCAACAACAATTAGAGGATGTCTAACTTGTTTTTGCAGGGTATGCTATGTGATGTGATATGGCCAAAAGAATGTGATGAATTATATATGTGATGTATGAGATTGATCATGTTCTTGTAATAGGAATCACGACTTGCATGTCGATGAGTATGACAACCGGCAGAAGCCATAGGAGTTGTCTTAATTTATTGTATGACCTGCGTGTCATTGAAAACGCCATGTAATTACTTTACTTTATTGCTAAACCGTTAGCCATAGTAGTAGAAGTAATAGTTGGCGAGACAACTTCATGAAGACACGATGATGGAGATCATGGTGTCATGCCGGTGACGAAGGTGATCATGTCGTGCCTCAAGATGGAGATCAAAGGCGCAAAATGATATTGGCCATATCATGTCACTTTATGATTTGCATGTGATGTTTGTCATGTTTACATCTTATTTGCTTAGAATGACGGTAGCATAAATAAGATGATCCCTCATTAAAATTTCAAGTGTTCCCCCTAACTATACACCATTGCGAAAGTTCGTTGTTTCGAAGCACCACGTGATGATCGGGTGTGATAGATTCTAATGTTCACATACAACGGGTGTACACCAGATTTACACACGCAAAACACTTAGGTTGACTTGACGAGCCTAGCATGTACAGACATGGCCACGGAACACAAGAGACCGAAAGGTCGAACATGAGTCGTATAGTAGATATGATCAACATGGAGATGTTCACCGATGATGACTATTCCGTCTCACGTGATGATCGGACACGGCCTAGTTCACTCGGATCATGTATCACTTAGATGACTAGAGGGATGTCTATCTGAGTGGGAGTTCATTAGATGAACTTAATTATCATGAACATAGTCAAAAGGACTTTGCAAATTATGTTGTAGCTTGTGCTTTAGTTCTACTGTTTAAGATATGTTCCTAGAGAAAATTTTAGTTGAAAGTTGATAGTAGCAATTATGCGGACTGGGTCTGTATACTGAGGATTGTCCTCATTGCTGCACAGAAGGCTTATGTCCTTAATGCACCGCTCGGTGTGCTGAACCTCGAGCGTCGTTTGTGGATGTTGCGAACATCTGACATACACATTTTGATGACTACGTGATAGTTCAGTGCGTAATGTTAAACGGTTTAGAATTGAGGCAGCGAAGACATTTTTTGAAACGTTGCAGAACATATGAGATGTTCCAAGAGCTAAAATTAGGATTTCAGGCTCGTGCCCATGTCAAGAGGTATGAGACCACCAACAAGTTTCTTAACCTGCAAACTAAGGGAGAAAAGCTCAATCATTGAGCATGTGCTCAGATTGTCTGAGTACTACAATCACTTGAATCGAGTGGGAGTTAATCTTCCAGATGAGATAGTGATGGTTCTCCATAGTCACTGCCACCAAGCTATTAGAGCTTCGTGATGAACTATAACATATCATGGATAGACATGATGATCCTTGAGCAATTCGCGATGTTTGACACCGCGAAAGTAGAAATCGAGTAGGAGCATCAATTGTTGATGGTTAGTAAAACCACTAGTTTCAAGAAGGGCAAGGGCAAGAAGGGATACTTCATGAGACGACAAATCAGTTGCTGCTCTAGTGAAGAAACCCAGGGTTGAACCCAAACCCGAGACTAAGTGCTTCTGTAATGAGGGAACGGTCACTGAAGCAGAACTACCCTAGATACTTGGTAGATGAGAAGGCTGGCAAGGTTGACAGAAGTATATTGGATATACATTGTATTAAATGTGTACTTTACTAGTACTCCTAGTAGCACCAGGGTATTAAGATACCGGTTCGGTTGCTAAGTGTTAGTAACTCGGAATAAAAGAGCTACGGAATAAACGGAGACTAGCTAAAGGTGAGATGATGATGTGTGTTGGAAGTGTTTCCAAGGTTGATGTGATCAAGCATCACATGCTCCCTCTACCATCGAGATTGGTGTTAAACCTAAATAATTGTCATTTGGTGTTTGCGTTGAGCATAAACATGATTGGATTATGTTTATCGCAATACGGTTATTCGTTTAAGGAGAATAATGGTTACTCTGTTTATTTGAATAATACCTTCAACGGTCTTGCACCTAAAATGAATGGTTTATTGAATCTCGATCGTAGTGATACACATGATCATGCCAAAAGATATAAGATAGTAATGATAGTACCACATACTTATGGCGCTGCCACTTAAGTCATATTGGTATATAACGCATGAAGAAGCTCCATATTGATGGATCTTTGGACTCACTCGTTTTTGAAAAGATTGAGACATGTGAACCACGTCTATTGGTATATACGCATGAAGAAACTCCATGCAGATGGATCGTTTGGACTCACTTGTTTCTGAATCACTTGAGACATGCAAATCATACCACATGGGCAAGATGACTGAAAGGCCTCGTTTTCAGTGAGATGGAACAAGAGAGCAACTTGTTGGAAGTAATACATTTGATGTGTGCAATCCAATGAGTGCTAAGGCACGCAGTGAATATCGTTATGCTTTTACTTCACAGATGATTTGAGTAGATTCTTAGTATATTTACTTGATGAAACACAAATCTGAATTATTGAAAGGTTCAAGTAATTTCAGAGTGAAGTTGAAGATCGTCGTGACAAAAGGATAAAATGTCTATGATGTGATCATAGAGATAAATATCTGAGTTACGAGTTTGGCACACAATTAAGACATTGTGGAAATTGTTTCACAACTAATACCGCCTGGAACACCATAGTGTGATGGTGTGTCCGAACATCGTAACTGCACCCTATTGGATATGGTGCATACCATGATGTCTCTTATCGAATTAACACTATCGTTTATGGGTTAGGCATTAGACACAACCGCATTCACTTTAATAGGGCACCACACAATTCCATTAAGATGACACCGTATGAACTATGGTTTAGAGAAACCTAAGTTGTCATTTCTTATAAAGTTTGGGGCTGCGACGCTTATGTGAAAAAGTTCCAGGCTGATAAGCTCGAACCCAAAGCGGATAAATGCATCTTCATAGGACACCCAAAATAGTTGGGTATACCTCCTGTCTCAGATCCGGAAGCAAAAGGGATTGTTTCTAGAATCAGGTCCTTTCTCGAGGAAAAGTTTCTCTCAAAAGAATTGAGTGGGAGGATGGTGGAGACTTGATGAGGTTATTGAACCGTCACTTCAACTAGTGTGTAGCAGGGCACAGGAAGTTGTTCTTGTGGCGCCTACACCAGTTGAAGTGGAAGCTGATGATAGTGATCATGAAACTTCGGATAAAGTCACTACCAAACCTCGTAGGTCGACAAGGACGCGTACTGCTTCAGAGTGGTGCGGTAATCCTATCTTGAAGGTCATGTTGCTAGACAACAATGAACCTACGAGCTATGGATAAGCAATGGTGGAAGATCCATGTATGAGCCATAAAATCCGAGAGAGGATCCATGTATGAAACCTACGAGCCATAAAATCCGAGAGAGGATCCATGTATGAAACCAAAGTATAGACTTTGGAAGAACTACTTGATGGTCGTAAGGCTGTTGGATATAGATGGATTTTAAAAGGAAGACGAACAATGATGGTAAGTATCACCAATAAGAAAGCTCGACTTGTCATTAAGATGTTTTCTGACAAATTCAAGGAGTTGACTATGATGAGACTTTCTCACTCGTAGCGATGCTAAGAGTCTATTGAAATTATATTAGCAGTTCCTGCATTATTTATGAAATCTTGCAGATAGGATGTCAAAACATTGTTTCCTCAATGATTTTCTTGAGGAAAGGTTGTATGTGATACAACCAAAAGGTTTTGTCAATCCTAAAAGATGCTAACAAGTATGCAAAGCTCCAGCAATCCTTCTAAGGACTGGAGTAAGCATCTCGAAGTTGGAATATATGCTTTGATGAGATGATCAAAGATTTTGGGTTTATACAAAGTTTATTGGAAACTTGTATTTCCAAAGAAGTGAGTGGGAGCACTATAGCATTTTTGATGAGTATATGTTGTTGACATATTGTTGATCGGAAATGATGTAGAATTTCTGGAAAGCATATAGGGTTATTTGAAAAGTGTTTTTCAATGGAAAACCTGGATTAAGATACTTGAACATTGAGCATCAAGATCTATAAGGATAGATCAAAAATCACTTGATGGTACTTTCAAATGAATACGCACCGTGACAAGATTTTGAAGGAGTTCAAAATAGATCGGCAAAGAAGGATTTCCTGGTTGTGTTATAAGGTGTAAGTATTAAGTAAGACTCAAGACCTGACCACGGCTGAAGAGAGAGAAAGGACGAAGGTCGTCCCCTATGCTTTAGACGTAGGCTCTATAGTATGCTATGTTGTGTACTGCACCTAAAGTGTGCCTTGCCATGAGTCAGTCAAGGGGTACAAGAGTGATCCAGAAATGGATCACAGGACAGCGGTCAAAGTTATCCTTAGTGACTAGTGAACTAAGGAATTTTTCTCGATTATGGAGGTGGTAAAATAGATCGTCGTAAAGGGTTACGTCGATGCAAACTTTGACACTAATCTGGATGACTCTCAATAGTAAACCGGATTCATATAGTAGAGCAGTTATTTGGAATAGTTCCAAATAGTGTGTGGTAGCTGCATCTACAAGATGACGTAGAGATTTGTAAAGCACACAAGGATCTGAAAGGTTCAGACCCATTGACTAATAACCTCTCTCACAAGCGAGATATGATCAAACCCCATGGGTGTTGGATTCATTACGATCACATAGTGATGTGAACTAGATTATTGACTCTAGTGCAAGTGAGAGACTATTGGAAATATGCCCTAGAGGCAATAATAAAATGGTTATTATTATATTTCCTTGTTCATGCTACAATTGTATTAACTGGAAACCGTAATACATGTGTGAATACATAGACCATAACATGTCCCTAGTGAGCCTCTAGTTGACTAGCTCGTTGATCAATAGATGGTTATGGTTTCCTGACCATGGACATTGGATGTCATTGATAACGGGATCACATCATTAGGAGAATGATGTGATGGACAAGACCCAATCCTAAGCATAGCACAAGATCGTGTAGTTCGTTTGCTAAAAGCTTTTCTAATGTCAAGTATCATTTCCTTAGACCATGAGATTGTGCAACTCCCGGATACCGTAGGAATGCTTTGGGTGTGCCAAACGTCACAACGTAACTGGGTGGCTATAAAGGTCCACTACGGGTATCTCCGGAAGTGTCTGTTGGGTTGGCATGAATTGAGACTGGGATTTGTCACTCCGTGTGACGGAGAGGTATCTCTGGGCCCACTCGGTAATGCATCATCATAATGAGCTCAATGTGACTAAGTAGTTAGTCACGGGATCATGCATTACGGAACAAGTAAAGTGACTTGCCGGTAATGAGATTGAACGAGGTATTGGGATACCGACGATCGAATCTCGGGCAACTAACGTACCGATTAACAAAGGGAATTGTATACGGGATTGTTTGAATCCTTGACATCGTGGTTCATCCGATGAGATCATCGTGGAACATGTGGGAGCCAACATGGGTATCCAGATCCTGCTGTTGGTTATTGGCCAGAGAGTTGTCTCGGTAATGTCTGCATGATTCCCGAACCCGTAGGGTCTACACACTTAAGGTTCGGTGACGCTAGAGTTGTTATGGGAATTAGTGTGCAGTTACCGAATGTTGTTCGGAATCCCGGATGATATCCCGGACGTCACAAGGAGTTCCAGAATGGTTCAGAGGTAAAGATTTATATATGGAAAGTCCTATTTTGGCCACCGGAAAATGTTCGGGATTTTTCGGTATTGTACCGGGAAGGTTCTAGAAGGTTCCGGAGTGGGGCCCACCTGCATGGGGGGACCCACATGAACATGGGTAGTGGGGGCAAGGCCCCACACCCCTGGTCAAGGCACACCAAGATCCCCCCTTAGAAGGAATAAGATCATATCCCGAAGGGATAAGATCAAGATCCCTAAAAAGGGGGGATAACAATCAGTGGGGAAGAAAATGATGGGATTTCTTTCCTCCCACCTTTGCCAACGCCCCAATGGACTTGGAGGGCAAGAAACCAGCCCCCTCCACCCCTATATATAGTGGGGAGGCGCATGGGAGCTTCACCCTTCCCCTGGCGCAGCCCTCTCCCTCCCCAACACCTCCTCCGTAGTAGTAGTGCTTGGCGAAGCTCTGCCCGAGAACTGCAAGCTCCACCACCACGTCGTCGTGCTGCCGGAGTTCTCCCTCAACTTCTCATCTCCCCTTGCTGGATCAAGAAGTAGGAGACGTCCCCGGGTTGTATGTGTGTTGAACGCGGAGGCATCGTTGTTCGGTGCTTAGATCGGATTCGACCGCGATCTGAATCGCTTAGTGAACGACTCCACCAACCGCGTTCTTGCAACGCTTCCGCATCGCGATCTTCAAGGGCATGAAGATGCACTCCCCTCTCTCGTTGCTAGTTACTCCATAGATTGATCTTGGTGATGCGTAGAAAATTTTGAATTTCTGCTACGTTCCCCAACAGCTAGATCATCTACTTAGTACGTAGGTTTTATCGTTTGCATGCTTTTATATGGATTTGAGAATCTAGTATGAGATATCCGAATGCAGTTGTGCCAATTTGAGGAGTGCCCGGTCATTACCCTCGGACACGCCCAGGCACGTCCACTGGCGTTTGAGGAGTCATATTTGTCATATGCGGTTGTAGATGCTCTTAACTTCATATCACTGACAAGTTGTATTCCCAACTAGATCATTGAAGGCGCATGTTGCCACGCCCGTCCATTTTTACAGTAGATCAATAGAAATTTATAAAGTGAAAATAAAATCTTCATGAAGTTTGTCTTCAAAGTAATGCAGATTGCCGTGCCCGTCCATTTTTACAATGGAATGATGCGAATTTTTTTTCTAAATAAACTAATACAGGGAACATGAAATTTCAATTTGCATAAAGTTACATTGACAGTGATGAAAGTGAACAATCTATGGTTTTACAAAAAAAGAGAATTCTATTGTTACAATAGAAAAAAGGAGACATGCATGATGCACTCAAGTAAACGATATTCTAGTTTTCTTTCTATTTCTATCACATCATTAGTGGATGTCCAAATCTTAGATAATAGTATAATGATGTCAACCACTATAAATAATACACAAGATCAAGAATAGCAGCAAAGCTCGGCATGAAAAGTATGAGACCTCTGCAGCAAACCAAGCCCTCTACCAGTAGCCTATGTAGAAACGAATATTCCAACAATTAAGCAATGAAATCCTTTTAAGAGTATCTCCAACAGGCGCCCAAGCGCGGCGCGTTAAAAATGAGAATACCGCGCCGCGTGAATCAGGTTTTGCGCGCGGCCCTGCGCTGGCTCCGGCGGCCGCTGCAAAATAAAGCGTGCCCGAGCCGCTCCAACAGGCGTGCTATTTTTTTTTCTTGAGACGATTGCATACATAGCATACAAATATGAAGACAGTTCGGCACATATCCTGCTTCTACGATACAAAATGTGTACATCCATGCTTCTCCAACGATATATAGTTCTACTACGTCCACGTAGCCTGCTTCTACGATACAAAATAAAACTAAAAATTACTACTACTCGTTCTCCGACTCACACTCTGCCTCGGTGATGTCCTCCTCCGACGTCTGAGCATAGGCGTCAAGGAACCGCTCGTCGCGGAGTCCCAGGACGACGCATCTCCTAGCGCCATGTTGTATTTAGCGACCGCCTTCCGCGTTCGCTTGTCCTCGCGATAGGCGGCTCGCTCCTTCCTTCTCTCCTCCCTCTCCGCCCTCCTCTCGGTGAAGAACTGTTCCTCGTTGATGATGTCTTGCAGGAAGCATTGCCTCCACAGCGCCATGGCTCCCTCGTCCATCTCGGCCAGGCTAAGACGGCGCTCCTGCCTCCGGTGTTTGCGACGATCCTTGTCAGTGTTAAGCTGCGGGAAAGGCACCAACTCCTGTGCCCGCTCCCGCGTCGCCACGTCGGTGAAGTTCATGTCCCAACGCGACCGCCGGAGGCGCCACGCCGCAGCATCGTATGCGCGGGCGCCATCCTGGGCGGTGTTGAAGGTTCCGAGGCTGAGGCGCACGCCGCCGCCCGACTGAATCGAGGCGGAATAGGTGTCGGACGGACGCACGCGAACGCCGCGGTAGCCCGAACCTCCCCGGCGGCGAGGCGGCATGGTGGCGCGGTGGTGGCGTGTCGGCGGCGAGAAGAGAAAGCAGTGGAGAGAGCGAGAGAGAGCGGCAGAGGGCGCTGCAATTTTATAGGCGTGCGCGAAGCGGCGCGCCAAATCTACCGCGCGAGCGGACGCTTTTTTCCGCGCGCGCGCAATCGTTTCCCGCGCGCGCTAGTTTGCCGCCACCGCTGAAGCGCGCGAAACCGGGCCGCACGCGCTAAAAAGCCAATTTACCGCGCGCGCGCCTTTTGGCGCGCCTGTTTGAGATGCTCTAACACCGCAAAAAAAAAACAAGCATTGATGCCATCCTTATCAAAGGAGCAGAAGGGTACATGAATAAATTAACAAAATGAGATGGAAGAGGATTAAGTAGATAAAAATATGGCACCTTTATAACCCATATCTAAGTGTCTTTTTGCTGCTTGCCATCCTTGATCCATCTTTGGTTTCTCCAGCACCCTCTTTTGCTGAGCATCACTCGTCTTGTACCTCTTGTTATCCGTTTGTTTCTACTTATTTACCTGAAAGTCGGAATTGATGCAGCTTGATCAATGTCAATGATGTGCAAAAACAGTGACCATTACAAAGTTGCGAAGCTCACCCGACCAAAGGCACTCATGGAAGGTTCCTTGACTTTGCCTTTGATCTACTTAAAGGAAACAAGTAAGGTGTGATGATTAAAGGTGTGAATTTTGGCATATTAGCAAGAGTTGTTTTTGGCCAATTGGCAGTTGTGTTGCCAAGCCTAAGATGTTGGGAGCAGCTATGAAGATGACTTCTTCTAAATGAAACAGCAGGAGCGACAATTTTATCTTGTATGACATTGTTCTCTGGATCAACATGCAACAACCATCCCGGTGCCTTCTTTGCACAAGAAGCCTTCCTGCAGTCAATAGATAAGAAATTTTCCAATTGGTTCATGATAGATTAATACAATCTCTTTGATACATTAAATAGAATTATATGAACACATGCTAACACTAAAAAAACTAATCTAACAGTTCATGTGTCTTATCAACATTAACACATGTTAACACTAAAATATAATCTAACAGTTCCTGTGTCGTATCAACATTAACTGTGTATGAAGCTATTTCTAACTACCTGATATAAATCAGTAAATGTTCTGGCTTGCAACTACAACTGAGTGCAAATACAACATTAAGCGATCTAGATTCTGCAACTTCCTAATGTGCGGTGCACTCAGATGAAGAAATCTTTGGTTCTAGTCTATCAATCATGAATTATTTCCTTTAGGTGCAGGTGTTCTACAATAAAAAAGACAGGAATGAAGAAACTTGCAAACGGCATGCAATGAACAATGTAGACAAAAAATGGTTATTAATAACCTAATGCTAAACATAAAGATAAGAGGTATGGCGGCCACATGAACAAATTAACTGTCCGACAGCCACTCGAGAAGAACTCACACATATATAATACTCACATGTATAAGAGTAACAAAACAAAGAATGGCATCTAAAGAAAAGAAAAATCGGCAGACAGCTTTTCTTCCCGGAAACGAACACGTTGTATCTCACCACGATCATACTTATGGTTTGGACATCGGGAAGGAAATAATATCATATGCTAATGCTGAGGCCAACGCCACGATGGGCGACCAGGACGCACCGCGTGTTGGACGGCGCACTCTTCTTGGTGTTCTTCTGGTCCGCTGGATGAGCCGGTGCTGGCGCCGGACCTAGGATCCGCCCAAGGTTGAGGTCGTGGTCGGAGAAGACACCTAGGATCTGCTAGTGGGAGGGGTTGACCAAGCCTTGCGGTGGGCGCCGTCGCTGAAAGTCGACATCTAGAGAAGCATACTGGAGATCGAGGTTTGCGTCCGCAGATCGTGAGAGAGAGGAAAGGTCGGGAAGGGAGACCATGGAGAGACGCCGCCAGCGCCAGGCGAGGATGCGAGCGAACGAGAGACCAGGGGTCGTGAGCGGCTCGCGAACTGTTTAGGTTTTACCATCTTTGCGTCGCACGGGAGCCTGGTACAGGCCAGTAGGCCCAATTGAGTCTCCGACACCCAAAAAAACCACCAGAGCAGCGGCCCAATCAGGTTAGCGCTCGTTCGGATCGGAACTAAGCATCGATGTGTTACTCAAAAAAAAAACTAAGCATCGATGTGGGATTAAGAGGTAATGGACGGCCAAAAATGCATAAAAGTGACTATCCAACTGTTAAGAAGGCAGATGGCCTGAGAGGGCTGGGAGGCTGCTCAGTTATAATGTATCTAAAAATATATAGTGTGCAGACCAGTCAAACAAGCCTCTGGTCATCGAAAAAAAATGTCAAGCAAACACAAACTTCCAACTGTTAACTTGTACTCCCTCCGTTTCTTTTTAGTCTGCATATAAGATTTGGTCAAAGTCAAACCTAATAAAGTTTGACCAACTTTATAGAAAAAAAATATTAACATCTACAATACTAAAGCTATACTGTATGAAATTAATTTCATGATGCATCTAACATTATTAATTTCATATTATGAACCTTGATATTATTTTCTATAAACTTAGTCAAAGTTAATAAAAAATTGACTTTGACCAAATTTTATATGCAGACTAAAAAAACGAAGAGAGTACTATATACAGGAAGGAAACTTTTCACTGTGATATAACTGGATCAAGGACCATGTATAAGAATGTAAGGAAGGAAACTTTTCACTGTGAACCCCCTCCCCCCAAACTTTAAAACAGGGTTCTTAATCCCCTAGACTATCTCAAACTGGACAAAAATACCCCCCAACCCCCACTTTAGTGGTATGGAGCGGTGGTTTTGCATACATGGCGCCTGGGTTGGGCCCACTGACCGGCCATGTCGGACAGAGGCTACTGGGTGTTGTCTAAAATGACGCCCCCACAGCCGGTTCGACCAAAACCAGCCGCCGCTTCTATGGTTTCTTCCGCCGCCGCCGTCATCGTCGTCGTCGCCGTCGCCGTCACTGCTTCTCGTTTCTTCCGCCGCTGCCAAGTTGCTGCTCCTCCGGCTCGCCTCTACGCGCCATGGTAGCTAGGGCTCATCGCGGGCTTCTGCACTGAGGCGAGGCCGCCGTCGTTTGGGTCCTCCATCCACTAGTGCAGAAATGGGCTATAGTCCTGTTCGTAAGGCCCTTTTAGTGTCGGTTCTGGAACCGATAGTAAAGGGTGGGGACTAAAGCCCCCCCTCCCTAGTCCCGGTTCAGCACGAACCGGCACTAATGGCCCACCACATGGCATGAGCCCGCGCCGGGGGTTGGGAGACCTTTAGTCCCAGTTGGTAACACCAACCAGGACTAAAAGGTTTAGGGTTTTTTGGTTTTATGATTTATTTTTCTTTTTAATTTTGTGTTTTCCATTTAATTCTTTTTCATTTGAAACATATTTTACGCTACTACATATTGTACACGTTATGCTTATATATAAATAGAATTTCTCGTAGAACCGATCATATATATATCATCGAATTTCTCGTACGACCATTCACGCATGCACGTATATATATACAAGATGGTATATACAATTTCTCCTATATTTTGCAGATCATTACATGGAGGCATTACTTCGGTAGCGGGTAATGAAATTCTCCTTTGGAATCGATGACCTGGTCGAGCAAAAATCCCGCTATTTCCTCTTGAATCGCTCTTACGCGATTCGTTGGTAGGAGTTTATCCCGCATGGCCTTCATCTTTAAAGAAGGAGATCAATATGCATGTATTAGTTGTGTGTGTATATATTAGATAATGATGAAAAAATTGTGAATAGTGTTCTGGCAAACGTACCCATTGCTCTCTATCACTTCTGCTCCTTTCGTTAGTCATCATGCGAATGTTTTCGCAAACGCGGTATACACATAAATCAATCTCCGGCGTCTGCTTCAGGGTCTTTAATTGAATAGAATTCAATCAAATGATAATTAATCAAGCATGCTAATGGTATGTATTGAAATTAGAATTAAAGAGATGGTAGCTAGCTAGCTAGTACTAGGGCTGCAAACGAGTCGAGCTCGAGCGAGTTGGAGTTGGCTCAGCTCAACTCATATGAAAATTCAAGCGAGCTCAAACTAAGTGAAGCTCATGATCGAGCTGTAGAACATGACTCGTGCTTAGTTCGTAACGATCTCGAGTCGATCTCGAGCTAGTTTCGAGCTAAATGAGGTGGTAAAAATTATAAATCTATGGATGAAAAACAAAAAAAATAAGGTGAATATGCTGGAACCTTTGGCAAAAATATAGGATATTTAACACATAATTGACCACGTGCCATAATTAGGTCTAAATCTTCTCTGCACTTAATTAAGTTTCCATGTTCGTTGGTAAATAAAATGGAGAAAAATTATGAACAACATATATGGTAATAAATTATCTTATTTTCATTTAATATATGGCATTGTTCATTTAACATAATGATATTCTGTCGAGTTATCGAGCTAAAATCGAGCAAGCCAACATTGGCTCAAGATCGGCTCGTTTCTCGGTCAAGCTACATAAAGTGTTCAAACTCGGTTTGTTTCTTTTCGAGTCGATCTCGAGTCGAGTCAAAAGACGAGTCGATCTCGAGCAGCTCACGAGTCTCGAGCTTTTCTTGCAGCCCTAGCTAGTACTGCTTAATTAATTACCTTGGGTTGCTTCCATCTCAGCTTTTGTTTCCATGCACCATCAATCTGTTTGAACTTTTCCCAAGCCCTGTCCGCCGGAAAGAAAATGAATAAAGGAATTATTAATTAGTTGATATCAGGAAATGACGAACTTAAAGAGGCTGACATATAGTTCGATAATGATTGAAATTACCTGTCGACCATCCCCTTCACAATTTCGTACTCAGTAGCTTCTTTAAGTAGTGAGTTCAGTACTTCAACTTTTTCCTCGTCAACTTGAATAATTAACAAGATCCAGTAAAAACTACATACTCACAAGTTTGCATGTATAAATTAAGCAGACTCATCAACAATCCTAATTAAACCCTTCACGCTCGAACAAAAAACTAGTAGCAAATGGGCAACAAAAACAAGTGGGCACTACAACGATACGTTCCAACGTGAAAATAGCATTTTGTTCGTACGAAGGATTTTTTTAAGCTCGAAAGTATAGGTTAACTTCATATCTCAAGACAAGTTGTATTCCCAATATAGTGTGCAGACCAGTCAAACAAGCCTCTGGTCAAGCAAACACAAATTGCCCACTGTTAACTTGTACTACTATATACAGGAAGGAAACTTTTCACTGTGATATAACTGAATCAAGGACAATATTATAAGAAATATAACAATCCACCACTAAGAGCATCTTCACTCAACCCCCCCCCCCCCCCCCCCCTCTCCCCCAGCATGCCCCCGGGCTTTTTTTTAGCACCGGCGGTGAAAAATCGGCCCGAGTCACGCCCACAGGTCCTTGTTTCTCGCCAGTTTGGGCCGAATAACAGCTGGCGAACCAAGCCCCCGGGGGAGCGCCTGGGGGCGCCGGCCCAAGTGAAAAGGAGTGTGGGTCTGCTCTGTCAGCGACAGACAGGCCTTTTCCCGCCGTCCCGCAGTTTTCCCTTCATTTTCTCATTGTTTCCCCCCTTCCGCCCCTCTGCTCCCGCCATTCTCCTCCCGCTCGCGGCCGAAAAAGTATTCGGCCCCTCGCGCCATGGCCGCTGCCGATTCCACCCAGCCAAAGCAGAGGAAGCCAAAGACGCCGATGGCAAAACCGTCGGGCATGTCGAACGCCGAGTGGAGGGCGGAGGTTCAGCGCCGGGAGGTTGTCACCACCGACCGGCGAAACATGCTCAATGCCAAGATGGCCCGGGACACGGCCGTGTCGGCGGCGGCGGCGGAGCAGGTAGAGGTGTCTCGCACGGGGATGGTGAATCCGCTCGGCGGCCACCGCCCGCAAGCTGCGTGGAGCTAGCAAAGCGTCGCTTCGCCGGCCAAGTTCTTGCTGCTGCCGCCGCCCTGGGGTTGTGTCCCCTCGCCTGGCTACTCCGACGGCGACGCGCATGGTGGATTCAACGCCAACATCACCTTCCCACATGGCCAGCGTGCCTCACCCTTCGGTCTAAACCCCGACTAGCTCACTCCCTCGCTCGCGTTCGCCGGCCTCCAGTACCCCCAGTACACCTACTCGCCGCCGGCGTACACAACCTCACCGACGCCGCCTCTAGGCACCCTGCCCTTCTCACAAGCCTCGACGCATTTTAGTAAACCGACCCGATGGACGCCGACATGGAAGAGATCATCATGAGAGGCTTGGTCGCCGCCGCCTCCTACCTCGAGTTCCACGCGCAAGATGACACAATGGACACCATTGGCGACATGGACGCTGAGCTCAATGATGCCGAGGAGGAGGAGGAGGAGGTGGATCCGGCGCCGACGATGGAAGGGAAAAGGAAGAAGCAGGAGGCAAGGCCAGGACGGGGGAGCAGTGGGTCAAGTGAACGTCCAAAGAAGACGAGTGCCTCGTCGAAGCATGGAAGACCGTCAGCATCGACCTGGTCACCGGTGTGAACCAGAACGCTGATACGTACTGGACGCGTATCAAGTCGGTGTTCGATGAGCGCAAGCTTGTCGATCCCTACTTCGCCATCAACCACATGCAGCGCGGCGCAAAGGCCATGTCGAACCATTGGGCGATCATCCAGACGACCTGCAACAAATGGCATGGGATCGTCGAGGAGATCGCGGCTCGCCCGGAAAGCGGCGCCAACGTCGAGGGTCAAGTACGTGCAGCCGCCGACTCTCGCTTCTTTTTGCCATGTACGTTGCCGACACTTGTTCTTCGGCTGCGCAGATGATTCGGATGTTCACCATGTATCGCCATGATAGCAGCGACCAAGAGTTCAAGTTCCTCCACGTGTTCTTCTGGATCGAGAAGTGTGAGAAGTGGAGGGATGTCCGGCGCGCCCTCGCCAAGGCCAAGGAGATGTACAAGCCGGACGCGCCCACCCCGGGGGTGGGGGATGGGCACCCTGACGGCAACAAAAGAGCCAAGACGGCGAAGGACGCTGCGCCGGCTACCGAGCGGCTACAATCGTCGATTGAGCAGAGAACAACGCCGCCAAGAGGGAGCAGAAATCCGACGCGCGGTGGTCGGCGTTGATGATGAAGCAGGACGTGAAGCTCAACCTACTCCGAACCAACGTCGCCGCGAAGAAGAGGAACACCGACCTGGCGTTCTTGGATGGGGGCGGACATGCCAACGTTGAACGAGCAGGTCAAGGCCTAGTACTTGGCGGAGCGCGGCCTCATCTTGAACCAGATGCCTTTGACGACCGCGCCTACGCTCACGCCAACCCCAACGCCGCCGCCCAGCCCGAGTGATGATGCCACGACGACGCCCAGCATAGAAGCCACGCCGACGCCGACCAGCCCGAGCATAGAAGCCACGCCGACCACGCCGGCGTCGGCCAGTCCCACGCCGAAGGAGCCCATTGTTTGATGAATTCCTTTGTCTACGCGTCCTTCCTTTTGAACGCCGAACTGTGGCATGGTGATTGCCGAACTTTATGGCAGATCGCCGTTGATTGCCGAACTTGTGGTGTTTCTTTGGCAATGGGAAAAGACAAGTTTGAATCTATGTGCCTTGGGGCCGAAACCTGGGGACTGAACTTTCGAGTATGTTTGATCACCAAACTGTGGCATGGTGATCGCCGAACTTTGTGGCAGATCACCGTTTGATTGCCGAACTTGTCTTGTTTCTTTGGCAGCGGAAAAAGACAAGTTTGAATTTATGTGCCTTGGGGCCGAAACCTGGGGGCGCGACTGAAAACTGAATCGCCCCCGAGGCGAAAAAACCACCGGCGCATGGGCCAAAACGCCATCCCCGGGTGCGCTCGGGGAACGAATGAGTGGAGATGCTCTAAGCAAACATATGCTTCAACATACAGATATTGAAGAACCGCTCCATTATAGATCAGCATTCTGAAGAAAAGAGCAAGTTTTATATATGTTTGTAGGCCCAATCTTTAGTTTCGTAATCAAGGATGGGATGGTGAAAATAGAACCTATCTTTACATAGAAAATGCTTATGATATACGGTGCCATCTAAGTTCAGTTCAGATTGTCCATAAAAAAAGTTCGGTTCAGAGTGACAACGACGCAGCTCCCAGGTGAAAAAAGGAGCAGCAGAACACATGATGAGCCGAGCACGTCACTCAAACGAATCGGTGTATTTACAGTTGGACGGAACACGGCCAGGTTTCAGTTCAGTCGTACAGCTGATATATACAAGGAGGAGATCACAATCGGAGGTCGGATACAAATGAATGATACAAGTAAAACACACAGGAAGCTACACTCAGCAGCTAGATCAGACAGACACTAAGGATCAGCCAGTCTCGTTATTCACTCTGAGCTGACGCATGATCTAACTGTTGAAAGTAACCTACGATGATCGCATCGTGCCAGGGTTTGACAACAGTGCTTCCCACAATGGAGGTACAGGGAAGTCCGTATTATCATACAATGTGTACAGGATCTCATGACTATTCACAGGAACTTGGACACCACGCGGCAGGATGTCCAGAAGGCCGCTGTTGCTGCTTTTAGAATCGCCGGATTCTGGTAGATACTGCAAGAGAGTGACACGGGGGAAGAATCAGGAAATGCAAACACCCATGTGGACATAAAAATTATTATTGGAGTTGTGTGATCATGCGAAATGATGCCCTCAAATTTATGTTACTGCCTGTAGCACAATATTGTGCAGGAACTAATTTTGTTGTACATATTGTTACAGAAGTTTGCATGCTGAAAAGGTGTATTCGATCAATGTAGAACTTCAATTGATGCAACTAACTAATCTAGCGTATGGTTTGTTCATGAAGTGAAGTGATCATGTCCAGTTTCCCTGAGGTGCGATTTTGTTTACGTTTGTTGCCTACAGACCATTTAGTTTGATGGCATTCTGTCCTAACTTTTCAATCTTTAGTGGGAAGCAATTTTTCCTCCCAAGGGCCCTAGAACAGATTATTTGGGTAGAGCTCCAGGGAGCCTCTAGAAGGACGTGAGGCTTACCCTGACAGCTCCACCATGGTACTATTACACAGAAATTGTGCTTGTAATTACCCATTACTAAGGATTTTAACTTACCCAATAGCTGTTGCACTCCATGATGCTACATTATAAATAACTTGTGTTCCGGCCCATGCCTTCTGAAGTTTGCCTTTCCTCTTTTTAGTTGAAAATGTCTTGCTAAGGGCTGAAAAATTGAAGGGTGGGGAATCAAACATAAGAAAACTTACAACCAACCCATTTGAATTAAGAATGGAAAAGAGAAGGTTACCTTCTTGAAGTTGATTGGGCGTCAATTCCTGCAGAACATGAAATTTCCAGCATTAGAAGTACGAAGATTTCAAATCAATGAGCGGTATGAAATACTCTTCCATGATAAGTACAATCTACTAGCAGTCAAGGTAAAATAAGGAATATTGACGGGCCTTCCCATGTTGATCTAGATGGTACAACGGACAATAGTGTGAACTGTGAAGCCTGCAACAAGAGTAGATACCATACTGAACTATTGATAATCCATGATCCCACTAAGTAATGTTCTTCACTTCTAGGAATCTATTTAATTATCCAGAACCTCAATAATCACTGTAAAATAAACATTTTTTTCAGAATCCAAGATTTCATGGACATTTGAACACTGAGACTGATATTCATGAAGGACTGCATAAGAAAAGCGAAGTACACCAAAAATTCAAGGGAAATCACGAACCAAAGGTGAACTGAACTTTGCATACCTTAGTTTCTTTCAGCGACAGCAGGTATGCAGCCATGAAGCATGCAATCCCATCAACTATATCCTCTTGCTTAACTAGAACATATCCATCCTCTGAATCATCACTGACATTCATACTCTTATCATCCCATATATCTGCTGCGCTTACGATATCCCATGATATGGTTTCATCTACTGTTACATGAGTAATGGCAGAACTGTTTAGTTGACAGGTTTGATTTCAATGAGCGAATAAACATGCATTTGCAGCATGGAGTGGCAAGGTCAGTTTACGTATTGTTCAAATTTGGAGACAACAAAGAAATGACAGTTCATTGGGCAAATGTGCACCTGCACCATGTTGGTATACTGACTTCTGAATGTTATCAAGCTTTTCTAGAAATTCAGGTGATTCGACCCTCGATTTGAGAAGATTACACAGCTGCGTAAGTAAATGGAGAGGTTAAGAAAGTTTCAGAACAGAAGGCATAAAATAAAGTACACTGGAAGCTCCTTTTTCTCATTCCCTCTCTCCCTAGTCTCATCTTTACTATCACCTCAGAAACTGATATCCAAGAATAGCAGAGAACAGTTCAGTCGATTGAAACAGTAAAACGAATTCACGTGAATTTGGCTTAATTCCAGGGTACTGCCATATTCTATCCAACCAAAGGCTCAGTTATGGTTGCTGTGATGTGCTTACTTTTCAAGGTGCAAAACGTCAGTTATTAAGTTTGGCATATCAAATGATAAAAGTAAGTTCTGTTATCCAATTATTTCCTTCAAACATTCCTTGTCATGTGTTTCGGAACAGGATAATATATACACTAGTTTACTCGTTTTACCATCATTAATAAGAAAAGAAGCAATTAGCCAAGCACCAAAAAGTGAAGGCAGTTGGTACTGTTATGATCCACCGCAGTTCCAACAAGGCAGTAGATCGCTACAGTTTCGAGGACCCACCAGTTGTCCCAAGTCGCCAATCAATCGAGCCCATCAAGCAATCGCAGTCCCAATTCTCCAACGGACCATCGAATCAAATGTAGTTGTTGTGATGTGCTTACTTTTGAAGGTGCAAAACAGCTACAGTACTTACTAGTATTAAGTTTGGCAAATCAAATGCTAGCTAGATAAATTGTGTCACCCAGTTACTTGCTTCATGCATTTCATCTCATGTTTCGGAACACAAAAACAGACACCAGTTTACTCGTTTGCATCTTGATTGTTAAGAAGAAAACAACAACTAGCTAAGCGCCCAGACAAATACGAAAGGCAGTTGAGCCAAACGATTGCTATCATAATCGACAAGGAATAAATCACTACAGTTGTGAGGACCCCCAATCGTCCCAAGTCGCCACTCGATCCAACCCATGAACATCGCAATAGTCCCAATTCTCGCATCGCATCTCCTCCAACGGATCACCAAATCGTGCTTAAGGGAGATGTCCCTCACCTCGTCCGTCTCGTAGTCGGTCTCCGACGGCTCCGGCGTCGGAGGCTGCCCCTCCCCATCGCTGACGTCGCCGCCCGCCCGCCGCTCCCCCTCGTCCTCCGGATCCCGCTCCCCCTCCTCCCCCTCCTCCTCGTCCTCCTCCTCCGGATCCCCGTCCTCCCCCTCGGCGTCGCGCATGAGCTCGAGCGCGCGCTGGCACTGCTCGAGCACGGTCTCGAGCGTCCGCCGCCGCACCCTCAGCTCCGCGGCCTCCGGCGCCGCCCTCCGCCTCCCCGCCGGCGACGCGGCCGGCGAGGCCGAGGACGCGGAGGGGGCCGCGGGCTCCATCGGAAACCCTAGGGCGGCGGCGACCCGCCTCGCTTCCCGGGTTGGTCTGCGTCTAGCCCGCGGCGGGGGAGAGGGAGACGTGCGCCGCGTGCTTGGCGATTGCTGTTGAGTCGGACGGGGGAGGGAGGAGTGGTGTCTCTTGTTGCGTTCGTTTCTTTTTCCCGGCGGCTTCGAGATAAGACAGAGAGAGAGAGAGGGGCCGGGGCCACGGTAGGTGGTGTGGCTTGGAAGGCTGTTGCTGACGGGTGGGGGCGACGTCCGTGGGTCCCTGGTGTCAGTGGGACTATTGGCCTGCCGTGGGCGTGTGGGTTGTTTCTCAGGTGTCGGGAGCGAAGCGGAGTGACGGGCGATGAATCCGTTGGTCACGTGAAGTTGACGCACTGATTGTTTTATTATTACTAGCACAAATGCCCGCGCGTTGCAATGGGAGAGAAAATTAATGCCTCGATATGAATGAGAATTATGTGCTTCCAGCATGACTATCCTTGCAAGATGGATTAATACAATGACATTGATTTGGTTTTTTCAGTGTCTTCTTCTCCTGATGCACACTTCTTTCTGCATGCATACCAATAAGTCATGGCAGCCCACAATTTCATTTATTAGAGCCACAACCAGCGTACATGTCTTATCATGCATATATGCTTTTATTAGGGCCGGGTCCTGCATATATGCTTTTATCATGTCTTTTTTATCATGTCCTCTGGTCTCATTTAATTTAATCAGAGCCAAGCAGGCAATGCCAAGCCCACAAATCCTTGTAATTAGAGCCAATCCAGCATATGCTTGTGTCGTGCATGCCCCCTCTTCTCCTCTGGCACGTTGTTTCTTAAATTGGTGAGCTTTGATATAAAATATCAAGGTGTGACTATTATATGAGGAACCTTTTTATTCCTGAAAAGAGTCGATTTGCTGTTGTCCTCGGCTCGGCCGGTGAAGTCCTGAGTTTGAATCTCACATGGCTGGTCTTTTTTTCTCTCCTCCGGAACGTCAAAATTAATATGTGGATTAGGCCCAGGTCGGCCCATGCAATTTACATAGATTGATGAAAATTGATGTACGTATGACCCAAGCAAAGGAACGCAGGCCCGAAACCTTTTTTAACGAAACTTGGCTCTGCGGTTTAGTACCACCTCGTGTGTTTCATGTAACATAGAATCAGATGCGGGACGAAACCAAGAATATCACCTTGCTTTATTAGTAGGTAATAGAGGTATAGATATAGATATAGATATAGATATAGATATAGACTTACTGCGATTAATTACTGGGAGGCCTCAATCATTTAGGGCGGGCAGGCCGTGCAAGACGTCCTTCCTTTCTTTTCCAGGGCGGAATCTACCCACGGCTCCCATGTCCGATGTGATGGGGTCCTCGTGCGCACCGCTTCCACACGACGACGTGCCATTGCCAGTGCCACTTACGCCGCACAAAATTGCTCTGCTAGTGGACACAGTCGCCAGCTCAAACTTTATACTCCTAAACCAGCGTCAATTAATATGAATCCAAGGGAACAGAAAATTTTAGAAGATATTAAAATAATCAACAAATCTTGATTAATTGTCCACACAAGTACAAATTTCCATGAAGGAAGAGCATTCTTAAAGACTAATTTTAAAAGTGTTTTGGAGCGTTGATTTTATTTTTTTAGAAAATTACGGATATTTTTTTCTTCCCGAAAATTTGTAGCTATGTAGAAAAATCCATCAATGTTTATTGCCAGATATAATTTAGATAATTTTATTCTTTTTCTTTTACTACTCCCTGTGTCCCATAATATAAGAATGCTTTTGGCACTACACTAGTGTCAAAAACGTTCTTATATTATGGGACTGAGGAAGTACTATTTATAGTGGGTGCAAATGAGTTCGCGGGTAGATGGACACTTTCACCTATGGAGCAGTTTACTAACAAAATGATAAAGGGGCGTGTCGTGCAAATGCTGCGGCGTCACGGAGCACCACCGTGCGTGCCCACTGCACTGCACATTGCAGTGCCTTGCAAGGCTTGCGGCAGCTTATATTATTATATCTTGAAACTAATGACCAAACAAACAGTAAGGCCTCATTTGATTCATTGAATAGGGATAGGAAAACTAAAACCATAGACCAATAACATGACGTGTACCTCGGTTTTTTGTAGAAAAAGAGGTGTCATTTGATCCATGAGATAGAAACTTTCTCATTGGGTTTAGGCTTGTTTTTTCCTTTGAAATGAGAAGAGATTGTTCCTATCCTGCATAGGAATAGGAATTCATTTCCAGAGACAAACCAAAGGGCGTCGAAAGAATTTTTCCATTTCCATAAAAATAATAATATCTCCTACAATGCCTGTCCTTCAGAATTCTTTAAAAAATTCCTCTAAATTAAAAAGAGGCCTAGCCTTTTGCTTGCAGGATTCAGAGGTGGCTAATAAACTAAGTGGCTTCATCGAAAAGAGAAAACCGGTAAGCAACCAAGGCTTAGCGTTCGCTGAAAACTACAAGTTGCTGGGATGATTTGCAATGCTGCCCGCCACTACTCCACTTGCAGATGCCATACATACCACCAAAGATGGGCTTGGCTTGACAGAAAATATTTACTGACAAGATTTGTTGCCACACTGCACTGCTGCAACAAACTTGCAAGTGTACCGGCAACATTTGTTGCTGCACCGACAGAATATCATCCACTTGCAAGTCGGGTGTACCGACGCTCCCTTCTTACAGCAACAAGCTTCTTTTTAACCTCTTGTAACAGCGATATTGACACAGCAGCTATGGCAAGACATACACAACCAGCACCATGGATAGACAAGGTAGCACACAGCACACATGATCCATCAGAGGGAAAACTTCATATTTGAAACAAAAAGGGAAAAAACTATCTACAGCCAACGATCATTCTAGGTCAGCGAAAACCAATCTACACATCAGATTATTATTTATTACTCTAACCAATGGTGTAATAACAACACAAAACAAGTCAAGGTACAATCCCACCCACTATAGTCCGACCACCGGAGTGGCCATTACAATTGACTGGTGTATGCGACAAGGGAATGCAAATGCAGGTACAAGTGTATGTACAGAGATTGGGGGGCTGATATGTGCGGCGAAGAGACTAACTTGATCAATTAGACCACACATGCACCAGACCCCTGCTGTTCCCGGTGTAGATCTCGTTGCGGTCCTCGTCGTAGAAGAGCGCCGTGATGTCCTCCAGGGCGTCCGACACGCTGCTCCGGATGGTGGACCTGCTGGTGTCGCCTTTTCTCCGGGGAGCGATCATGAGGGTCGGGTCCAGGGCCGAGATCTTGGCAACGCACTTCCCCGTGAAGATGTTGCTCATGTTGATCGATCCCATCCGGGAACCTGAGGATGGGATTCAGTCAGGTCAAAGCCATGATGAATGCAGCAATTCAGTCAGGTTGAAGCTATACTGAAAACAGCAGGTCTTAGCATGTAAAACCAATGCACAGCGAAATTGTTACCTTCCTGGCCTTCATCATCAGCGTCATTTGTGCCGCCTCCTGAAACTTTACAGTATGAGATGATCAAGTCCTGGTCGGCGGTGATGTATATATTATTGGTGTTGCAGTTGGGATGCCACAACTCGTGGTCATCGAATGATGTAACTAGCTCTCCGCGGAAATTCCAAGCAGCAACCGTTCTATTGCAGAATGTCAGGAACAGATTATTTTCATACAGGAAGATGAACGCTGAAGGGGTCATGAACTCCGTTTTGTTGACCTCAATCAGACCAGAGTTTCTGACCTGCCCAGAGACCAAAGTTAGCTCATAGTTCACTGCTAAGAAAACGTTAGCTCAAATTAAGGTAGCAATGTAGCTGCCACGAGACAAAATAATAATAGCAACGTACATCAATAATCTGCAGGTTTTCCTTGTCTTGCTTCACAAGAAGCTTTTCGTTAAACTGCTCGATGAAGTCAACCTTTCTGTTTCGATGCAGCAACTGAGTGAAGGTTTTCAGTGTTGTTCCATCCTCGATTGACAATATCTTTAGTGGGACATGATTACTTGCCTTCTGGTATATAACAAGCATGATCCCAGGACTGGTGAGAGAGGATTCATGAATGTAAGAACATTTCATCAACTATTTACGTCAAGGATGAATAATATCAGTAATTAGCAACAAGCAAACCTTATCTTTATCTCCTGGATGTCCTTATCACATATAGAATACAGAAAGTTGTAATTCTTTAGATCAAAAACCTTGTAGGTACTGCAACAAGGGGACATTTAAACAATTCAACATATGACTGCTGCCAAACTGTAATGCAGAAAATGCAACTTACCTATCATGTGCAGAAAAAGTCAATACTTTGCCATTAACATCATCAAACTCAACAAAGCCAGGATATTTCAGCGATTCAGTTTCAAATAAAGGAAATCCATCATGTAGCTGGCCTCTCCGGATGTATCTAAAATGCAATTGAAATGAGAGAAGATAAATTAGTAAAGAAGATAGCAGTTTTGCACTAAAACTACCACAAACTAGCCTGAGAAGAAATAGATAAGGTCACTTACTCTATTGGAGTTGTTCTGCACTTCAGTGAACTGTAACGATCTGATTCATAAACTGAAACAGTGATAAGTGAGTCGTTGTTCTTATTATAGAACAGACTCCTAATCACCTCATCCGGGCTTATATTCAAATGGCATATGCGCTTGTTCGTTGCTGCCAACATGATGAGAAGGTTTATCAGGAACACAACAGACGTAAATAACAGAGCAAAATCGACTAGTGTAGAAGAATGAGACTTACTGCGATTGAATGCACCACAAAGACCACATTCGGCAAGTGCAAATATTAAATCTCTTGCAGCTACAATCTCAATAATCCTCCTTCTGTTCCATGCCAATGGCAGCTGGACAAACGGATCGTCATATGTGTCGTATTCTTCCTACAAAACAAAATTTAAAGACATACTTCCTTTACACGGTTTACAAATCTCCAAGTTACTAGATATGTGAAAAAATTGTGCATAAAATAGTTAATCTGATGTTTACTTGGTATAGACTATAGACAGACTATAAAATATGCTGGATCAAGCTTTGTGAGGCCATGGAACCCTTCTCCATATGTATCCATTTACGTTTTAGCTCATCCAGTTCATGATTGGCACGTTTAACTGGTATCTATATTACCTACTAATAAAGGAAGGTGGTATTCTGTCCGTCGCTCACGGCCTCACACTGCTAACTTGGGCCTTTGACCGTGTCTAGATAATGGCCGGCCCACGGAATGTGTTTAATATAGTAATAGTTCAATGAAAAAAAATAAGCCCAGGTGGGATTCGAACTAGAAACCACCCACGGCATTCTAACTTCCTTAACCAACTAGGCCACCATACAGTTGTGAATACCAAAGGTTGTATTATGTTTATATATATATGCAAAGAAACGCAAAGGCCACACAGCCGTATTGATCCTTGGCCTATGCTTCAGCGGCTGGGCCAGCTCCATCAGCGCACGCAAACATCATCAGCAGACAAAAACCATGGATATTTCATGTTGAATAGTCCCACCTCGCTACACAAAACTGGATCTCACCAATTTATATACGTTTAACCCCGTTGTCTGTCGTGAGCTAATTAAACGGGATCCCTCACATGCAAGGCGGGAGAGGCTTTGCACGCTGCATGACAGCACTATAAAACGTGGGTGTTTGTGGGCTGAACGGGTGTCATTCCTGGTATTTAAACTTTGCATGACACATATGGGCTGGAGAAAAAAGGTGCATAATTAAAGAGGAAGGATTATATGGGCTGGAGTAAATTGAATAAAGATTTGTGGGCTGGAAAAGAAATGCATAACTAAAGGAAGTATTGAGGGTTGAAGTAAAGGCGAAGATCGAGTTGATGATATTCTTTCTTAAGTTGCCTACACAATCAAGGAGTGGATGTGTCGGTGCGCAAAAATATGTGTGTTGTTAGTTGACTTTTTTTATCTTCTCTGTCGGTTCTCTTTTCTCCTAAATAATGCTTAGCTGATATGCATTCCCTTTTAGGCTTTGGTGCGCGCCTTCTGCTGTCGGGTGGCACCGTCCGGATCTTGCACTGTTAGTCGTTTTGGTGGACAGGACAACTAGCATTTTTTTCACAGTGAATTCGCTACAGGGCGTTGTGCATGCACATAATGGATAGTTTTCTCTCCCGTTGCACCCCACGAACATATGTGCTTAATGCCTGGCTGATATGCATTTTTTTTCTAGACTTTGGCATGTGCATCCCTGCCACCGGGTGGAACCATCCAGATGCTGCACTGTTGGTCGCTTTGGTAGATGGGACACTTCGCCGTGCCGGATTCGCTACAGGACGTTGTGCTTGCACGTAACGGATAATTTTCTCTCCCGTGCAACGCACGAGCATAGGTGCTAGTTTACTCCCAAGGGGTGAGCCGTAGATTAAAATACCAGACCAAACCAGTGGTCCAACAGGAACTGACAATGGTGCCTTGTCTGGTTTGGTTCAGCCCAGGGACCTTTTTCAGGCCAAAAATGTTTTAAAAAATGCTTATGGAAATACAGAGTGCAAAACTCTAATATTTTATTTATACAGCCAAAAAACTGGTTTGGTCCGTGGTTTGGTTCAGCCCAGGGACCATTTTCAGGCCAAAAAAATATGCTTATGGAAATACAGAGTGCAAAACTCTACTATTTTATTTATTCAGCCAAAAACAGACTCTGAACTCATGACTTCATCAGGTATGGTTGGGAAAGGTAATAAAACAAACATTAGTGACCTGTGGCTAAACCAGGCGGCTAATGTTTGTATGGTGACTAAAGCTCACCCTACCAATTTTTCTGTCATGACCAAACATTTGTCTTGTTTGGATGGTTGCCAACATTTTGTCATGCCAACGATTCTTTGCCCACTCTAGTTCATTTTTCTTGCCAATGTTGGCCATTCCAACTTATGGGCAACAAAAAGCTCAACCAAAATTTTGGCTAGCCAAATATTTGCTAGTGCAAACTTGGGCTAGAACCAAACATACCTATCAATGCTCTGGATTTCAAAACTTGGGCTAAATATATGTCAACCACTCCAGAAAGTTGACACAGCTCATCATCAAGTTACTTTCAGCCATTTCACTCTTCAACCCTGGCCCATCCAATTGCTGCACGAGTTGCTATGGCAAATGATGCTACGAAGGATCCCACGCAACCAACAACAACCGTCCGCTGAATTACTAATAGAAGAGAAAACCTAGATTTAAACCAGAAAACTCTTGCAGTAGCTACTTTGACTTCCTATGTGCAGAAAACTACTAGGGAGAGGGCATATGATATCTGTTGGTTTTGTAGAACACAGTCATTAGCAGTCGATGTTCTCTAACATAATTCCCAGATCCAGCCGCATCCAACCTCGCTATAACTATGAGTATCCTCAGTCAGTCCACCAAAATACTAGTGTGATTTCATAAGCGTCACAATTTGCTTGCTAACAGGGATCGCATGGATAAATAAATCAGCTAAACTAACAACCCTAATCACATTAAGAAAACTCTCCGATCAGAAGGTAAAAGTGAATTCCAGGGCGCCACTGAGAGAATCCGAGGAGGGAGGGTGTAGACCTAAGTGGGGAGTGCAGAGAGAGAGGGGGAGGGGGAGCAGTAGGGATGGACCTGCAGCTGGAAGTTGCGGAACTTCTCGGGGCAGGAGAAGGCGGAGGTGGAGGGCGCGGCGGGGCGCGGGGGCCGGCGGTGGCCCCCGCCGATCTCGCGGCGCATGAACTTGCGCACGGTGTCGACCGGGTCGCGGCGCGCCGGCCGCTTGCAGCAGGCGGACTGCTGCTGCCACGCCCGGCGCCGCGCCGCGGTGACGCGGAGGCGGCCCCGCACCCCGGCCTTATGGTGGTGGTGGTGGTGGTGGTCCATGCCGGCGGCGGCTTCCCGGTACGAGGAGGGGGAGGAGGCGCGGGCCGTTCGGTTCCGTTCCGTTCCGTCCGGCGGGAATAGCTAGGGTTTTGGGGGGCGCGCCATGGGAGCGGAGGGGGGAGGAGATGGGAGTGGGAGGGGAGAGGGGAGAGACCAGAGAGGAAGGGAGGGAGGAAAGATAATCGGTGGGAGTGATTAGCGAGCGCCCTCCCTGTTGCATGAGGAGTGCCCATTTTTGCGGTTCGGTCCATTTCTATGCTAGCTGCTGATTCTTTCTTTTCTTTTTCCCTTTTTCTCCAGCATATATGCCTTCTTTGGCTTTGCTACTAGTACCACTCCAGTAGTAGTAGCACTCCGAGGTTTGAGATGGTACTACCTAGCTAGCTACTCCCTCCGTTCCGAAATAGATGACTCAACTTTGTACTAACTTTAGTACAAAGTTGAGTCATCTATTTTGGAACAGAGGGAGTACTATTGATCCATCCCTAGATTCCGAGCTCGGAGAGACATGCCGGACATGGAGTTTCTGCTCGCGAGCTCAACTGTTTTATCGGACTTTTAGAGCAGTTTTGCATTTGCATCCTAGGTTTTACCGTTACTTGTTTTCTGGCCTTATTCCGCGGTATTCTGTCTCGAGCCATGTCAGTGAGCAAAGTTTTAGCCCGCCGCCGACTCTCGCTTCTCCCTCGCCACACTCTCAAGAGACTTTAAAGTTGTATCGACGTCTCATTTGAAGTGGAAGTCAACATGTACGCCTCACTATTGGATCCACCCCCCGGCCACCTCTCCACCGCGCTACCTCCCCTGGCCCACGGCTGGCAACCACCTTGTTGTTGTCGTTCTTCCATGCCCGGCCCCCAACCCCTCATCATCAACTTGTTGAATTTGTTTTGTGCTTAATGTTTTGTCGACGGACACGTTAAAATTGCTTGTGCTTGGTTTTTACTGTAAAGTGTGAGCCATGTGATGAGAAAATAGCTTGAAAAAAAAGATGCTCTTGAACGCCACCTTTTTGGGTTTTACTGGGCATTTGGTGAAATACTCTTGGTGATGTGCTAAGCCACACCGCCGCACACCCCCAGCCGCGGTTGTCCACGAGGAGGTCGTCGTCCCACTCCCCGAGACAAGACATGGATGCTAATTCTGTTTCTTTGGAGATTTATTGGGAGTGAATTGCAAAAAACATCGACATTGAAGGCTAGAGTTGCAGAAATGACAAGTTTGTAGTTTTGTGCCCAAAAACACTAATTCCCAGGCTAATTTTTTGCAGAAACCACAAGTGGCTCTGTTCGGTCGTTTTAAGTGGGATTATGACAGGTGGGTCCCGCTGTTGTCGACGTGGCGTCACTGTTGATCCGTTTGGCTCGTTAGACGCTGTCAGAAGCCGTTCGCGGGCCGTCTCGAGCCGGAACCCATTTCACCGGTCCACCCCCGCGACTCGTTACAGGCCCACCCACCCCAACCCTCATTCGCCCCCGCTCTTAGCTCGAACTCATTCGCCGACGTCGACCCGTCCACATCTCCGACCACCGCCGCCACCGCCACCGCGTCGCCATGGTTTCCTGGAGTGAGGATGATGACAGTAGTGAGAACTATTACCAGTACGCCACCTCTGGTTCAGACGACGGCATCGTGAAGGTGAGTTGGTAGAAATAGGGTTAGGGTTAGGATTTGGGGATTTTCCTCTTGAGCTAAATCTGAACTTTCCTTCCCAAATCTCTTGCTCTCCTTTGCACGTGCAGATGCCTGCTACGACGGATGACTCTGAATTTGAGGGTAATGATTTTGTTTTGTGCCATGAACACGGGGTGCGAGCAGAAAGACTTGTTGCTTTCGAGGGCATCCATACTGGCAGGAGGTTCCTTGGCTGTGCTGTGAAGGTATGTGTCAAATTTCTGCTGATTAGGTGTTGTGGTCTAATCATTTGGTCATTGTTTAGTACTTAATTTGGTAGTTAGCAGATTTGGCTTGTTAGTTAGGTTGTTCAAATATTTGCCCAATGCTTATTGGGTCAGTTAACTCATTGTATTTATGTGAGCATATGTGCATAGTGTTGTGGCATGTTCATTTGTTTATATGTGAGCATATGACAGTGTGGATCAGTGAGGTCATTTGTTAATATCTCAGCATGTGACAGTGTGGAGCAGTGAGGTTTGTTTATATGTCAGCATGTGGATGGGGTTGGAAGCAGTCATTAAAAAATCTTATTAAGTACTGCTGGCCTGGCTGCTTTTAGTTAGTAAGCACTCATTATTAGTAAAGAGCTCATGTTGGCATGTAGCTTATATCTTGCTGGCCTAGTTGCTTTTAGTTAGTAAGCACTCATTTAGATTGCCTAATTGTTGGTACTTGTTGGAGTGCCTACTTGTTATTAGTAAAGAATCCATCTTGACATGTAGCTTTTATCTTGCTGTTTAACACTGTAATTGAACAGGATGCTAAAAATTGTGGACTTGTTGAATGGATTGATCCATCTTGGCCAACTACAATGGAGAATGCACTGTCCAAGTTGTGGGATATGTATGAACAGTCCAAGAGAGACAGGACTGAGGACAATCTGATGAACTCATTTGCTGTTCACTCACTGACACAAGAGAAGATCAAGCTGCAGGCCAGTTATGACAAGTTGGGTGGAGATGTTCAATCCCTTTTGGATGAGGATGAGAGGAGGGCCCAGATGGAAAGGAAGCCTGATGAGAGCAAGCTCCAGGAGAAGTATGACATGGTTAAGGAGCTGACAGTATCTCAAGCCACTGTCATTAGGAACATGAAGTTGAAGCTTGCTGAACAGAAGACTAAGTTGCAGGCCCGCATTGATGAGCTTGAGAAGGTTGTGGAGCAGAGCAAGGCCAAGATGAATGGGATCAAGGCAATCTTAGCTGAATGAGCCACACTGGGCAGTAATGGTCATGGAGTTCATGGTCATGTATGGATCTCCTCATTAGTTATGTAATGGTCATGTATGGATCTCCCAATTATGCTACTTATTAGTTATGTATGGATCTCCAAATTATGCTACTTATTAGTTATGTAATGTTCATGTATGGATCTCCCAGTTATGGTACTTATTAGTTATGTAATGGTCATGTATGGACCCCCCAATTATGGTACTTATTAGTTATGTATTGCTTATCTATGGATCTTCCAATATGATTAATGTGATGAATTTAGGTGGTTTTTCGACGTCGAGGCACCCTAGACTCATTTAGGTGGTTTATCGACATCGAGGCACCCTAGACTCATTTAGGTGGTTTTTTCGACGTCGAGGCACCCTGGACTCATTTAGGTGGTTTTTTCGACGTCGAGCCACCCTAGACTCATTTAGGTGGTTTTTCGATGTCGAGGCACCCTAGACTCATTTAGGTGGTTTTTTCGACGTCGAGCCACCCTAGACTCATTTAGGTGAATTTTCGACGTCGAGCAACCCTAGACTCATTTAGGTGGTTTTTTCGACGTCGAGCCACCCTAGACTCATTTAGGTGGTTTTTTGATGTCGAGGCACCCTAGACTCATTTAGGTGGTTTTTTCGACGTCGAGCCACCCTAGACTCATTTAGGTGGTTTTTTCGACGTCGAGCCACCCTAGACTCATTTAGGTGTTTTTTCAATGTCGAGGCACCCTAGACTCATTTAGGTGGTTTTTTCAACGTCGAGCCACCCTAGACTCATTTAGGTGGATTTTCGATGTCGAGGCACCCTAGACTCATTTAGGTGGTTTTTTCGACGTTGAGCCACCCTAGACTCATTTAGGTGGATTTTCGACGTCGAGCAACCCTAGACTCATTTAGGTGGTTTTTTCGACGTCGAGCCACCCTAGACTCATTTAGGTGGGTTTTTTCGACGTCGAGCCACCCTAGACTCATTTAGGTGGTTTTTCGATGTCGAGGCACCCTAGACTCATTTAGGTGGTTCAACATCATGCATTCAAGTTCAACAAGCATCAACAAGATGCATTCAAGTTCAACAAGCATCAACATCATGCATTCAAGTTCAACAACCATCAGAAGGCAACAAAAGGCATCAAGTAACATCAACATCCAGCATGAAGTTCAACAATCATCAAAAAGCATCTACTTCAACATCTGGTTCAAACCTGGCAAGAAAGGCATCTAGTTCAACAGCCAACATAGGCATCAAATTCAACAAACCTGCCAACAAAGCATCTAGTTCAACAACCAACATAGGCATCAAATTCAACAAACCTGCCAACAAAGCATCTAGTTCAATAGCCAACATAGGCATCAAATTCAACAAACCTGCCAACAAAGGCATCTAGTTCAACAGCCAACATAGGCATCAAATTCAACAAACCTGCCAACAAAGGCATGAAATTCAACATCTAGTTCCCAGAAGCATATAGGTACTCCTTCATCTTGTAGGAAACTGTCCTCTTCCTTCCAGTCTGTCTTGGAGCATGAAATGTTCCCCTATGGCCTGCAGCAGATGTAGAAGATGCACCAGCTTGGGTACTTTTCTTCCTGGGAGACCTCCTTGGAGGAGCAGTAGGTGCTGGGGTAGCATTCTTCCTTGGAGACCTCCTGGGAGGAGCAGTAGGTGCAGTAGCAGCAGGTGCAGCTCTCCTCTTTGGAGGAGCAGTAGGTGTACTTGCAGCAGGTGCAGCTTTCTTCCTGGGAGGAGCAGTCCAAACATCTGTTGTAGATGGAGATGGCCTCTTCCTTGTTAGTGCAGCAGCTGTAGATGAAGCAGAAGCATTTGACCTGTTTGGCTGCATTTAAAAAACAAAAACAATCATTCAGACATAACTACAATTCTATTTGTGCCCACATTGAGACATAACTGCAAAAACACAAACAAAGATTCTTAGCTAACCTGATGTTGGTTTGTCTCATTGCAAGAGCTGGTTTCAAGGGCTTGGAGCACACAGTGTATCTGTGCCCCACAAGTTTGCAGTTGCTACAAGTAATGGATGCCATCCTAGATGTATCTCTTGGTGCTGGCTTCTCAAATGGTTTTTCCTCCTCTTTGTTTGTTGCTTCCCTACTTTGTCTCTGAAAACTGGAGGCTCTATGTCCTGAGTTCTTGTCCTTGGCCACAGATTTGGACCAGGGACAGGAAATATGATATGCCCATATGCTTTTTGGTACATTGCCTTCTTGAAGAAATCATCAACAAAGTCTTCAGGATGCAACTTAGCCTTCACAATTGCAGATACTGCATGATTGCAAGGCATGGCAGTCATATCCCATTTCCTACATCCACATGTTATGTGCAGCAAGTTGACTGAGTAGGTGTTATCTCCACTACTAACTTGGTAAATGTTAGGACCAGCCATCAAAGATTGGCACCACCTTGAGTTGTACTTTGCCTCCTCTAACATCTCTGCATATGTTGGGCAAATCTCCCAATTTGCTGTCTCTGTCTTGGTTCTATTGGTGTTAAACTTCACCATCAATTTAGTCCTAATTCCTTCCAGCATGGTCTTTATTGGCTTGCCTCTAACATCTAGGATCATTTTGTTAAACACCTCACTGATGTTGTTCACAACTAGGTCTGTCTTGCAGGTTAAATCCATTGCATGTCTAGCCCATGTATGAACTGGTACTTTATTAAGCCATGCCCAAGCTGCCTTACACTCTCTTTTCAAATCATTCATTGCAGCTAGGTGTTCATTCTTAGTATAAGAGTAGCTAGCTGCATCCATGTGTTTCTTTAGTTCATCACCTCTAAAACCAGCTGTTTGGAAATTCTGATATATGTGTCTAAGGCAGAATCTTTGTGGACAATTGGGAAATACATGGTTTACTGCATTTAAAAGGCCCTGTTAACAGAATATGAACTAGAGCTAAATATTTGGCCAATTGAATAGTTCACAAAGCAACGTGCACATGAAATCTGACAGAACAATAGAACCAGGTGTAGAACAATAGAACAATGAAATATGAGAAGAGAAGTTTACCTTTTGCCTATCACTAATGATAGTATAGTACCCAAACTTTCCACTCTCTCCACCAAGTGCATCTTTCAGTTGTGTTAAGAACCAGGTCCAGCTGTCTTTGTCCTCTTTGTCAACAACTCCAAATGTTATAGGATATATGTTGTTGTTTCCATCCCTTCCTGTTGCAGCAAGAATCTGCTGACCTGTTGACAGCTTGATAAAACAACCATCTACCCCTGCAAAGTGACAACTGTGAGAAGACAGTATATTTAATGTGGCCAAATAACAAATACAGTACACAATTTACAACACAATGTACCTATGAATGGCCTACATCCATCTAAAAACCCTTCTTTGCAAGCATTAAGACAGTAGAACAGGCCATGGAACCTTGGGTTCTTGCTTGGGTGCTCTGGCAGATGCTTAGTGGTCACAACACATCTACTTCCTGGGTTTGTGTCCAAAACAGCCTGCAAGTAATCTGTAATCCTAATGTATTGACCTCTCTGGTCTCCTTGGACAACCTTCAATGCTTGTTTCCTAGCCCTATAGGCCATATGGGTTGAGATCTCTACTCCATATTTCTTCTTCAAATTCTGCATAATTGTGGTGATTGGTGTGCCAATATCAATTCTCAGCATATCCTCACACTGGTGTGCCACCCATTTTGCTGTGACCTTGGTATTCTCTGCTACTGCTGGGCATGTGTGCAGAAAATTAGCCTTTCTTATTCCAAAAGTACTTTCATTTGCAAGAACAGAAGCTGCAATGTAGAAAGGACATTTAACATTAGTGCAGTAGACTATGATGCTGTCATTGCAGTTTCTGTGGAACTCATAGTTCCTATTCTGACTTATGTGAAATGTCTGGAGTGCTCTCCTAAATTGGTACACATTAAGGAAACAAAGCTTTCTACAAAACTGCTCCTCTGGGTTCCCTCTTTCTTCACTGTACCACTTCCTTGGTTGTGCTTTATATGCTCTGCTCTTCCTTCCATTGGGCAGAATATAAGGTGCATTCTCAGCTCCATCATCATATTCCTCCTTCAAATCACCTACATCTAGCTCCTCATCTGATGATGGTGCCCACACATCCTCAAATCTTTACTCCAAGCTTGAATGTGACCTCTTGGTTGGCCCTTTTCTTTTTTTTTTCCTTCCTCTTGGGTGGATCCTGTTGTTGCTCCACCTGCTCCTCCTCCTCATGCACCATCTGCTCATCCTCCTCAACTTGCTCCACTTGCTCCACTTGCTCCTCCTCATCTTCCCCATACACTTCATCCACATCAGTGTCTCCTTCAAAATGAAGGGGTGGGTCCTCTCTCTGCCTCCTAAATTCATTAAGCCTGTTAAGAAAGTCCTCATCTGCATCCAGATCAGAGTCATCTTCAGTTAGAAGAACTGGTAATTTTTGCTTAACCATTTGAACATGCTCAGATGCCTCCTTATGTTTCCTAAAGTTCTCAATCTTGGTTCTCCTCTTGAGCTCCATTAGTGTCTCCTGCTCATCTTGCTCCATAGCAATATGTAAGTTTGAGCTCTGCTGTGTGGCAAAGAACTGAAGTGGCTCTGACTGCCTCTGTTTCTCAGGTGATCTGAAAAGAACTCCAGAAGGGTTGACTTCATAGACAGGTTTTTCTCCTAATTGACTCAAAGGAACCTGCTCCTCATACAAATAACCTGAATTCAAATCTGCAGGTCTTGGATCAGTGGCCCTAATCACTGTCAAATTCAGTACAGTCACATCCTTACTAGCAATATGGTCAAGCATTTCATCGACCATGTCATCATCAGTAATTTCTACCAATCCTTCAATACCCACACCAGGCTCCTTCACAAAGTAAATGTAATCATTCACCCCATATCCCTCTGTCTCTATTAATGCTACCAAATTGTGATATGTGATGTCTGAAATGCATAGGGATCTCTCCAAGTTATCTCTTTCATGGAAGTGCATTCTAACTTCCCAAACAGCATCATCCAAACTACACAACAAGATAAAACAAAAATTCTAGTTAACAATGCTGTAATTAACAATGCATAACTACAAATGAAGCTAATATACTTTGCTCTTATTGGCACTGCTCTAATTAACAGTACAAAACTACAAATGAAGCTAATATACTTTGCTCTTATTGGCACTGCTCTAATTAACAGTACAAAACTACAAAATAAGCTACTATAATTTGATCTTATTGCCACTGCTCTAATTAACAATGCATAACTACAAAATAAGCTACTATAATTTGCTCTTATTGCCACTGCTCTAATTAACAATGCATAACTACAAAATAAGCTACTATAATTTGCTCTTATTGCCACTGCTCTAATTAACAATGCATAACTACAAAATAAGCTACTCTAATTTGACCTTTATTGCCACTGCTCTAATTAACAATGGATAACTACAGATGTAGATACTCTAATGTACTGCCCATAATAAAATCAAATTAAGTGTTTCAGTGCATAACTACAGATGTAGATAAACTAATTTTCTACTGTAATGTACATAATTAACAGTGCATATTAACAAAATAAGCTACTCTAATGTGTTCTCAATTGGCACTGCTCTAACTAACAGCTGACATTGCTACATAGCAACTAATTAAAATCAAATTCAGTGTCTCAGTACAGCCCAAGATCCAACTGCCGAATAATCAAATGGACTATTTCAGTACAACCCAAACTAGGGTTTAACACTGCTAATCAAAATAACCACACATAGATACAGCCCAAGATCCAGCCGCTAAATCCTAACCCTACCTCTAACCCTAACCCTAGAATCTGTACAAATGAGGTAAACTTACTAGACGCCGCCAAATGACGAGCCCCACTGGTGGCTTTGCGTCGGATCCGCCTTCACGGCCCTGGCCCAAGATCTAGCCGCCGTGAACTCGAGCGAGTGCCGGGGGCTGGGGTTGGGGCTGCTCTCCGAAGGGGCGTCGGGGTTTGAGCTGCCGCACAGATCCGCCTCCGGTGGTCTGTCGTCTCCGCCACCGGCAGGCCCACCGCAGTCGCCGCCGCCACTCGCCGTCGTCATGTCTGCGGAGAGAGGGGGTGCAGGGGAGGGAAAGAGAGGGTGCGGGGGAGGATGCAGATAGAGGGATAGCGGGGATGGACCGGTGAAATGGGTTCCGGCTCGAGACGGCCCGCGAACGGCTTCTGACGGCGTCTAACGAGCCAAACGGATCAACAGTGACGCCACGTCGACAACAGCGGGACCCACCTGTCATAATCCCACTTAAAACGACCAAACAGAGCCACTTGTGGTTTATGCAAAAAATTAGCCTGGGAATTAGTGTTTTTGGCACAAAACTACAGACTTGTCATTTCTGCAACTCTAGCCTTCAATGTCGATGTTTTTTGCAATTCACTCGATTTATTGGGGATTTCTTGACTGAATTCTACATGGGAGTATGTAATTTTAGCAAGTTTTGAGCAAAAAGGCATATACACACATCTATTGAAGTTGGCGAGGTTTAAGGTTAACCAAGTCATCATAGATACCTCGCTTAAAGTTACCAAGTTCTAAGAGTAACGAAGTGACCACATACACCTCACTATCAATGGTTATATTTTGTGATCCACAATGGTTATATGAAAGTTGTTTGAATTTGCAATTTAGGTACGTTGATTTCATGAGAAAAGAAAAAAAAGGATGAATTGAAGCTTCGAGGCCGAGCCAGAGACGTCATGCCTTGCACGGCATCTCAACCGGAGGCGCGTTTGGGGGTTGACCGATGAGGGTGGGTGCCTTTTAGTATTGATTCCTGCTCCAATTAGACAACAACCTTGCTAGAGGCGAGGACATTAGGTGAAGCGGAGGCGAGTCTGAGGGTTGACCAATGAGGATAGGTGCCTATTAGTATTGATTCCTGCTCGAGTTAGACAACGGCCTCGCCAGAGGCAAGGACAATAGGTGAGCCGGAGGCAAGCAATGGGGGAAGAAAGCTTTAAGGAAGAAGAAACAAGAATGGCAATTGGATCTTAATCCAACAGTTCAGAAGATCAACTTGCAAAATAAAATTTCAGGCGACTTACCAACAGTCGGTCCCTTTGAGATCAGCATTTGAGACGGACAGAAAGGTGCCTCGACCAGCAGCAGATAAGCTCGACCAAACAACATGGCTTTGGCAAAAGCTGCATATTATCACATGTACTGTACTGCAGCACATGTGAATGCAGAACTGCTACATATCAGATCATCAGACAGCACGGTGCTTCGAATCAGGAGTTTGTCCCCACAACTTACTGCCTCCGTCTCAAAATAAATGTCTCAACTTTATACTAGCTCTAGTACAAATTTGTACTAAGCTTGAGACAGTTATTTTGGGACAGAGGGAGTATTTATTTTCTCCCATTGTCCTTTACCAAATAGGAGTATAACAGTAAGCGCCGGCGCTGCTCTCTCCTCAACACATGTCAGGCAATTTCCTTCAGAGAAAAGGGCTAAAGAAACAAACAACCAACCAGACAAACAGAGGACAGAGTTTGAATTGGCAGTCATGCTAAGTCAAGTTCTACATGCATGCAAACACGGAACACGCCCGGTGTTCATGAAGACGACGACCGACCCACGTCTTTTGCATAACCTATATCTATCTACCGCTACAGAAGGTTCATGTTTCAAATGGTGTTGTTGTACAAAAGGAGAAGACGATGATACAACACGAGGCAACATTTGCACAAGGCGCCTGAAACAGAACAAAAAGAAACCCTTGCCACCTAAACCCTGCTTTCCATTCTTCCTGTCACACAAGGCACAAAAACAGACGCCCGATGTCGCCATTTTGGCCGGCGGGATGGCGCTACGCCTTGACATACTTGCCGACATACGCCTGCCATGCAAACCAAACCGGTTATTAGGCGACATAAGAAAGTGCCAGGTCGTTTGCAGCAGGAGTAAGAGCGGCCGAGGGGGCTATACCTGTACAAGTTTGCTCAGTTTTTCCTTTGAGTAGGACATGTAGACATCGATCTTCTCTTTTGTTGGAGGGGTGTTCTCGACCGTGCTCGTGACTTTGTCGACGACCTTCTTCACGATGGTCTTGTGAACCTCCCTGGTCAGCTGGCCCTCTTTCCAGGTAGGTTTGAGCGCGTCCTTCACAAAGTCTGCGAGCGCGAGTTTGAACATCTTCAGCGCCTTGGACTCCTCCTTGTTGCCCTTTTTATTCTTGTCACCATCTTGCTCGCCATCGCTATCTTTGGCTTTGGCCTCTACTTTCTTATTTTCTGCAGCCTGTGGCGCAGTAACCACTGATGTCGCAGCGGTCTGACCGACCGACTGGGGCGCTGGGTTGTTGCCATTACTACTACCAACTGCCGTAGATGGTGCCGGCAATGTCTGCTGGGGAGCTTGCTGTTCAGACCGCGCGAGTTGGGTCGTTCCTGCCTGTTGCTGCTGTGCCCAAGGCCACTGACTGGGTTCAACAGCTGACAAACTGGCCATCAAGCTCGGATTCAGAATAGGCTGGGGCAACTGTAGTCCAGCACCTGTACCAGGCTGCATTATGAGGGTTGCCGCCAGAGATGTTAATGAACGGCGAATTTCTTCCTCATTAGGAGGAACAAGGGGAGCACCAGGCTTATCAGATGAGCTGGAGCTTGGCAATATCGATAAACCCTGCAAGGTTTGACCCCGGCTTTGCATATATGGAGGAGCAACGGGCTGGAAATTGTGTGCGTTCTGTATGCTTTGGGTACCGGTATCTTGGCTAGGCACTCCAGATAGCCCCTGCAAGGCTTGACTGTGAGCTTGCATATTTGGAGCAACGGGCTGGAAACTATGTGTGTTTTGCATGCTGTGAGTACCACTCTCTTGGTTAGGATTGGACATGTCAACAGTTGCCTGACTCTGCCCAGCATAGAAAGGCGTTGGGCGATCTTGCAGAACTTGACCAGCAACACTGAAATTATGTCCATTAAATGCAGGCAATGCCTGTGAACCTAGAGTGTAGCTGTGTTGGCCGTGTCCCATATAAGGAGCTGCTACTGGCTGATTCTGCATGCTAGGAGCTGCTACTGGCTGATTCTGCATGCTAGGAGCTGAGTTATTTGCAGTTGCCTGAGAAGCTACAAATTGATCTTGCCTGTCTGGATGTAATGAGAAGTTGCTAAACTGGTCTTGCCTGTTCGGATGTAATGAGAAGTTGCTTTCATGCGGTTGGATATTAAAAGGCAACATGGATGTAGCATCCTGCTGCTGGCTTGTGACTGGATGAGTTGGTGCCCCAGAAGTTTGAGGAACTGCATCTTGGCTCTGCGCTATTTGGCTCAAGCTCTGCCCACCTAAAAGATTAGCAGCATGTATCCCAGTTTGCATACTCAAATTGCCAGTGGTAGCAGATGCACTTAGACCATCCATGTCAGATACCTTGTCATTGTTCATGCTATCTGCACTTGTTTGGATAGGACTTAGAAACTGTGGCTGTTTTGAAGCAGCCATTTCAGGTTTGTTTCGCCCTTGTGAACCAAATTCCTCCTGAGGAATTATCTGGTACTGATCCCTTCCAGCATCTTCCAATTGCCGGTTTTTGTACCCATATCCAGTATCACTTCTGGCAGTATGCTGAGAACTAGGGTTTTCCCTGTCATCTCTGGATAAAATATGAGAACCTGCATGTGTGGCATTAGTTTCTTCGCCCCAATTTGAATAATTTCCTCTTGGTGTGCGCCCACCACTGTATTTTGGAGGCTCATCAGATGCACCTGGACCCATTTGACTCTGGGGAGCTTCCTCATGGAGATATGGACAAGTTTCACCACGACGGCAGCGACCTTCAGCAAAAAATTTACAGGGCCTTTTTTGTTCTCTACGGTGCTCTGTCCTATTCCCAAAGGATGAATCAGGACCACCTCTCACATGAGCTGTTTCCCTAGCATCATCTCTCCATCCAGCATGAGAAGCGGACTCATCATGAATATATCTGCAACTTGCACCTCTGCTGCACCTTCCTTTGACAAACTCATGGCATTGATCAGAAGCCCTGTAATCTCTTCGGGGTTCAGATCTTTCCCAAGTACCTTCATCAAAATGACCTCGAGGTTGCCTGCTCCGTACATAGTCATCTGGTTCTCGTGGATCCATGAAATCCTTGTTCTGATGGCCATACCTTTCCCTCGAGTCTGCGGGATAAGGCTCGTCAAACTGCCTTCGCCCACCATCTTCATGAGGAAACCTGCAATGCAAGCCTCTTCTGCATCTACCAGCTGTAAAATCTCTGCAGAGCAAAGAAGGCCCTCCAGATATTCTGCCTCTCTCAGCCCTCCAATCAGATCCACGGTCAAAATAAGGACTCCGGCTTCGACTTCTGCTTCTCCCTCTAACTCGCTCTCTACTCCTGCTTCTGGAGCCACTTCTGTTCCTGTTAGAAAAATGTAGCAGAGAAAAGGTAAATCTATAGAACTGAATCTTACAACAATATTTCAAACAATCATCTTCTAGTAGAAATTCAGAAGATTTCTGAAATCAACAAATCATCTGGCAAATCAAAATGAATAATAGATGTTGACCGCCAGTATAATACAAATAATAAAAACCAACTTATGTAGTTCTTTCTTCTAATCTGTACTGCAAAGACGATGATATTGTATGGTGCTTGTGTACAAGTAGAGATGATCAACAAGTAAACCTAATGAAGACCTGTAGGCCCTAGCCTGATTTATTTTTGCAGCATACCCATAAATTCTATTTTGGATACTTCCAGCAATAGCAAAGCTTCAACTCCAAATTAGCTCAAAAAGTTGCTTTTCAAAACGATAGGAACACATAACCGAAGTATCATACATGCACAGTAAAAAAGCTGGTTACTTTTCTCACAAAAAAGGGAATTAATTGCTACGTGTCTTATAGTCACTAAGAAGGTTAGTAACTGCTTGTTCAACCGTACCTGCGTGACCTGTTCCAAGCACCTCTTGGAGATGGACTTCGAGTGCGCTGCTTCCATGCATCTGGACCAGACGACACCCTAGAAGAATAACCACGGCTAGCAGCTGTTCCCCATCCATCTCCACGTCTTCTGTCATCAGCATTTCTACTCATAGCTTGGTTACCAGTTGCCTTTTCCAAAGAAGCTAACTTACCCCAGTCATCATTATTATGCCCCTCTTCAGCCATTCTAGGAGCATGCGACCTTTCAGATGACGCTTTAGATTGCCTTTCCTTGACATCTTTATTTAACCCATCAGTGCGTTCCTGCTCGTATTCAGTACTGCCTTGGTGCAAGAAGGCATCAGGTTTTAGGTTCGAAGATTCACCAAGTCGCTTTCCATTATCATTAGTGAGATCCTGAGTAGGGATCACATCTTTGTGGCGATCATCTGTATTCTTAGGAGGAGAGTCATCTTCACTGATCTCAACAATATCAGGAGAAATTTCCTGTGTGTCCCACTTGGACCTCCCTTTCCTAGCAACACCAGCCATTTTAACCTTATCAGTCTGATGAAACTGCGGATGTTAGATAGTCCCTGATAAGGATCTCCCTTCCAGCTTAATCAACAATGTTCTGATTCTCTCTGAAATAGTCAAAAAATATGTATACAGTCAACCAAAAAACATTACTTCAACAATATAAGCTCGAGACAGATAGAGGTAGTTGCAGTGACTGAAAGGAAGACAGGTTCAATATTATGCAGATAAAGCATAAAGGCATCCTATGTGCAAAAGATTTTGATCAGAATGAGCTCAAAAGAAACAATGACAAGCCAAGGCACTTAACTCACAGACGGTTGTATAACAAAGTACGATCGAAGAACAAGCGACAGAAAAGATCATATTCTAGAGGGGCATGGATTTTCACCCGTAGGGGATTTGTTCTGAGAGTATTTTAAATCTATGACATGTGGGACATGTCATGTCACATGTACATTCCAAATTTCACACTTTTTTTTTGAGAAATTTCAAATTTCACGCTTGATACAGGGGGTCTGTACAGACACACTGAAAGAGAAGATCTATAAAAATAATGGCTTCTATGTACTCCCTCCGTCCCATAATGTAAGACGTTTTTTGACACTAGTGTACTGTCAAAAAACGTCTTACATTATGGGGCAGAGGGAGTAGTTTTTATTTGCCCCCAAAAAACATATAAGCATGCTAAATATCCATGATTTATTTTACTGCTGAGCCTGGGCCCAAACAGCCAGACAGGAAATGACAGGTATCCATACAAAGCCAAACAAGCCAGTCATGATTTATTATTACCTTTACTTGTTTATTCATTCAGAACAAGTCACAATCAAGATCCATAGACAAATAATACTCTGATGTAAAATTATCTCATTACAACAACACTTTACAGGCAAACAAGGGACAACACTGCTTTCTTTCTACACTTGCAAGAAAGCTAAATCTAAAAATCTAGGGCTTCCTATCAAGTGGATGTTTGAAGCAGCAATAACAGAAATCTTCGGCATCAACAACTTGAGTCGAAGTTTCTCCTTCGATTAATCTGGTCCAGCGGTTTTGCCAAACTTGATGAATACTAAAGTTTAATTTTTACTGTTTCCGACTGCAGAGACCTTGGGCACTGACATTAGTCTCCCCTCAATTGCTGTATTCCATTGATTTCGCCAACTTGGTGGCAATTAACAGTTCATTTGTCTCTTTACATAATGGCTAGCTAGTGTCTTGATGACTAAACCAAAAGGGCACAAACTCCAAAAGTTGGCATTTACATAATCCTGCATAGGAGAAAGATAACTATCAGCTCCCATGAATTCCTTTATTTTTTCTCCCTAGTCCCTACTGCAATTGTCTTCCAGTGATTTCTAGGCACGTCGGAACCCTAAGCCTACATTGTTTGAAGTCCAAAGTACCAAACAACCACCGTTGCTGGTTCTTCTAAAAGTCAACCAAGTAAATTACGTTTTCTTGTAGTCTATAGGTACAAAGAAACCTTTGGTTGTAACATTAAGCATTATCGCAACTTTGTCAATAGTTTGGATCATCTTTAACTGCAGATGTAAGTCAGATTCTAAGAAAACAGTCTCTGCATATCACAGATGACTAAAACGTGGTAGCTGTGTCCTGCTAACAACAAGTGCATCACAAATAAAGGGGGAGGAAAGGTCCAAAAGAAAAACCACACCAACAAAAAATATGCAGCTGAGTTGCATTTGTTTGGCATTTATATATCTCGTAGAAAACCCATAATTTATTAGAAGGATGGCACATAAAGCTAATTATGGTGGCCCACAGAATCATGCTGGTGTGCAATCAATAAAAGAAAGATCCACGCTTGCTCCTAGAGTAAGGATAAAATGAGATGTGACACTGAAGTACATACCTGAAACTGTACCCCAAGTTGTCCTGAGTTGACAGAACGGCTCCAGAGCATCTGATGTCCCAACAGAAATCATTGAACTATATTCAACTTATTTTCCATCTGACAAAGAGAAGAAAAGAACTGTTAAAACCCAAAACAACTCCTTTGATGGGTCTAAACAACACTAAGGGGAATAACATACACAAACTGCCAACTAACCTACATATGCCACAAGGGGAACTGATAAACTAACAACCTAAACAAGCGGAATATAGACAGAACTGATCATGGGCAAAATCTAGGCACTTTTACCTCAAACATTTATGTAAACAGTAAAAGAACACTCTCAATAGGACCCTTGTACATATAGAACTACGCATTACGGGCAATGAAACAACTTTTAGGTCGTCCATGCATTTGAAGGCTAAAAACCCATTACAGACATGCACGATATGGTATCCATACCCCAAACTAAATAAATTCAGCAATACATTCACACAGCCACAGCATGACACCTAATCCAAATCCAAATATATAAAAATAATATTATTCACAAGTGATTAATACCTAATAAAAGAAGGAAAGACTTAGCCCACCGTCCGCAGCTCACAGAACTATCTTATTTAAACCCGAAAACCATGGCGTTGCCGAGACCGAGCTGTAAAGATCTCCACTTTGTGGTGCACTTGAGTTCATCAAACAACAAGACAAGCCCCTCTCACTAAACCCCAGAACAGATACAAGATAAACTCGCAGCCGAGATTATGCATATCATGCCGGCAAATTAACACGGCATCTAAAGATCTCAACTTTGAGGGGGTCGGCAAAAAATCCCCTCCTCCATGCTCGCTAAACCTAAACCCCAGAACAGCGGACAAACTCACATCCAAGATTACGCATATTCTACCGGAAAATTAACACGGCATGAAAACCAAATCAACGCATAAACCGCAAGCTAGCTCGCACTAGACTATAGCGTTCCCAGTTTCCAAAGATCTGGAATACAGAGTCAAATTAATCACCCACAACTCCATCAGCAACCGGCCATATATCTCCCAGAAGATACCGTTAACAGGCGCAGCGGGAGTAGTAGTAGGAAGAGGAGCTCACCTTCTTGGATCTGGAGACGGCGACGGGGAGGACCGTGGCAGGGTGCGCCGCAGGGTTGACGAGAAGGGCGAGGAAGACGTCACTCGGTTCACGGGGCCCTCGCCGTCGCCGTCGCCTACGGTTGAAGTTGGAGGGAGCGCGGCGACGGGGAGGAGGTCGGGCCGGGACGGCGGAGGCGGAGGCGGCGTCGCCCCTTGGTTGGGCGAGAGGAGAGACGAGGGTTTCGATTCCCCGGTGTGTGTGTGCGCGTGAGTTTTTTTTTTTTCAGCACGGGACTGATAAGCCGCGTTCAACCTCGGCGTGCTGGGCCGGCCCGTTAGCGAAGACATCGTTTTTACGTGTCAATTCAATAGGGGCCCGTCCATTTTGGCGGTGGGCCTAGACATCATTTATCCTGCATGCAAAAAAAAAAAAACCTAATGTAAACCCCAGTCCGAGTTTCTCTGTCTGAACATTCTTTGGAGTGAATAAGAATGCATGGAAATTTTACCAGAACAAGATTTTTTTTTGTAGCTTTGCATGGGTTGAGGACTTACAAATACATGAAGAGAAGAAGGTTTTGTTGGTGGATGGAGGCGACAATGATCAGAAATTAAATCTGGCTACTCAAACAAAATCTTCATTATGTAAGTGCCATCCCGTCAGCTATTGAAAGAGGTCTTTCATTATTTACAGTGATCAATGATGTTACCTGCAAAGCCTTGGTGCGGATCGACAAGGAGGCATCACAAAGGCCGAGCGCCATGGCTGGTGGTGGAGGCCGATAGGAGTGACCAATGAATTCTTCTGCTTGTGCACTGCAGCCAGGTACTCGTACCTATGAGCTGAGATGAACTTGTTCGATAAATATTGCTCAGTCTTTTAGAGCATTTATAATAGCATAGCATTTTTGGATGGAGTACTAGAAGAAGAACAATTACTCAAATGTAACACTTGCATGAATCACTTCGAAGGAGAAGAAATGGGCACTCGACAACATATCATTAGCACTTGAGCAGATGTACAGGAGCAACAACAAGAAGAAGAACAAACTGCAATACAAGTGTTGAGCTAGCCACTCCTACTCATTCAAACACTGAAGTGATGACATCCTCCTGCCCCATCACATTATCCCCAAATTGCTACCTCATTTTTCTCTCAGCAAGGCCATGATTGGAACCCTCTCGACCACTATAAATGGGTACCACACTCCCTTATCTAAGGACTCGTTGCGTTAAAAAATCACATCGATGAAAGTTATCTAAGGCTCCCAAGTAAAAAAAAAATCAGGTATTTATTAGAAACTCCCCATATTTATTTACATTTTACTTTAATTAAAATATAGTATGGTTGATTACACAATAACGACATAATTTTCTCTCTGGGTAGTTTGGAATACGCTTCAACACTTTCTAAATTTCAAAAAAGACATGAAACCAAACGAGCTTGGTTTGTAGCATATCCACTGGAACTAGTAACTTGACTCTTGAATAATGTATCACCTATAATTTTCAAACGAATAAATATGAGTATGTTGCCTAGCGTTGGGAGCTTGGTTGTTCCGTTTCTCTCACCAGGTTTCAGTTCCAAGATTGACACAAGTATATGTTAGGTTGTATATGGTGTGCCTCTACATCTAGTGGGACTAGGGTGTCGCTTATAATGTCTTTGATTGTGTGCGGCGTGCACACATATATATGGCTGTTGTGTGTTTTGTCATTTAGACATATCAATGAACACCACCTCTGAAAATTCACATGGATGTCATTTAAAGAGAGGTTGTTCCAAAGTCTTAAATTCTATACAATACGACTGAGTAATTGGATTTCTTATCAACAACATATATAACAATGCAACTGGTTTGCTAAGACGGAGGGGGTGACTATAGAATGTTGGTACTAATAATAGACAAAGACAAGCTTTAAGTGTTCCTGGGCCACCACCAACTGCCTACAAATTGGAACACCCATGGGCATCTCTTCATAGCCATGAGAAGGAAGTGAAGCATAAGAAAAGCAAAATATAGTTGAATAATAGAGACATATGCCAGGGTCAATTATTAAGTTGTACTTACTATGATCAGAATGATGGTCGTGGCCTTTTGAGGGTGAGAGGGATCAGGAATCTGCATTTTCTTTGTGAGTATAACTACCGTTCTTCGGTTTTGTAGTTCACTACATGTGCATGCTGCACTTTGGCTAACGAAAGAGCTTGTGTCCTAGGAATATCATGGCAACTTCTCCTTGTATCACAGTTGATTACAATTGTTTTGAGCCCAGCTTCACCCACGGATACTTCTAGTGCAAAATCCGATAATACGATTCTGCATGCTTTCTGCAGTCTGATCAGTACCAAGTCATGGTCAGAAGATCTATCATGTGTTATCTACTACACGAAAGATCATGGTAAAGAAAATAATAGCAAAAACCATTTCCCTTTTTTTGGGTTAGTTCTTCACCTTGTGATGCTTCTCTCGACCCTTTTAGTGTTTAGCTTCCCCAAGCGGTTACAACAGCCACCACCCCAGCAAGGTATAGCAAGGCTGGACACAGTGAGGACAAAAGAATCATGTGGTCTGGTCATTGCACGTGGAGCACATTGCCTTGCTAGAGGAAATTGAGGTAGCCAAACCTGTGTGTAAAAGATAGTGCATGCGATGCGAGACAAACGGTAAAAGATGAGATGCCGTATCATCGATAAAGCATAACCATTCGTCCAACCACCGATCTGGTAAGAAAGAAGCTAGTGTGACGTTGTACACAAGCTCTTTTCCTTTAATATATGTACATACAGAGTGTGAAATTTGTACATCATCTTTTTTGTTACAAAATGTTCAAGTGGTTGGAAATGCAATCTCTATGCGAGAAAAGCAAATGTGGCTGTGAAAGGAATCTGATTGCATGTTTATTTGTGTCCGCAAAGGATTGGTGGGACTGAAGTCAAGTCAACAAACTTGGCTCTAATGCTAGTGACTCTTTTTCAGGGAAAATATTCGATGATTAGACTGATATGAATGAGTAGGACATTGTGTCTATGTAAGAGCGGGTGGCTCAACAATAGTATTCCATGCATCGACAAAAATGACAGTGTTATGCTATCGAGTGCAAATTCCTTCTCCTTTGAGTTGTTGGTCCATGCCAAGTGTTTCATTGGGCTAATTAACTGTTGTTCTTGTTCTTGTAACTAGAGATGACACACCGCGTGTTACTGCAGGAATTGTTAGATATTTTTTAATTCAGATTTGTTTGTATGAAACATTAGTATTTAGACTAATATGTCAATGGAAGCTAACATATAATTTTTTGTATTTAATTATTCTATAGTTGTAGAATAGTTATTAAATATGAGTAGCATGCATGGTACATGTTAATGTGGGTATTTTCTCATGCATGTTGGCATGGTGAGGTGGCATAGTTGCTTGTCGAGAGAATTGGAGTTAGTGGAGATCAATTACTTAGTTCGTGCATGATGGCATGGTGAGGTGACATACTTGCCTATTAAGTAGATTTTTTTTTCATTGAGATTTGTTTGTATGAAATATTAGTGGACTAACAATATGTCAATTGAAACTAACATATAATTTGTTGTATTTGTACATGTTAATGTTGGTCTTTTCTCATGCATGGTGGCATGATGAATTGGCATGGCTGCATGTGGAAAGAATTGGAGTTGGTGAACACCAATTATTTTGTTCATGCATGATGGCATGGCGAGGTACACATAGTTATATGAACTGAAGTTAGTGGAGACCGACTATTTAGGTATATAGGATACTCCATCCCATCCAAGAACGCTATGCTCTTTTTATAGGGAAAGTCTTCATGGCCTTTATTGATTTGAGAAAATGGTTACATCATGCACAAGACTCTCTAAAATAAAGCTAGGCGGCGTCAACGCCCCTAATATAGGTATTAGTCGAAACTGAAGCATTCCTAGAAAGCTCATGAGCCACTATATTGGCCTCTTTGTTACAATGATCATCAAGCATATTATCAAAGCTAGAAATGAGGATACTACAATCAGCATGCACTGCTATCTCCGAAGTAGCCGAGAACATTCATGCATCCTTCATAATTTGAACTACCAGAAGACAATATAAATGAATAGTGAAGGAATTTGTACCCACATGTTTTGCTAAAAGGAGACCTTCCCTCAACGCAAAAACATCTGCCATAGCCGCATGACAACATGAGTTCACTATATGCTCTTAATAATTCACTAAAAGACTAAGCAATATTCGTCAAATGAGTTCAACTTAGCTCATGGGTATGTGGCTGCAGTGCGCAGACAAAAGAATTCACCAGTCACTCGGTATCTCCCTCCACCAACGGACATCATACACCACCTCTTAGTCTGGCTGTGCCATGGCGTCGCCTCCGGCGCTTGATTGTCGGTGGTGCCCGCAAAACATCTCTGGTGTGTGACCTCTATCCTTGTGTACATATACTTTTACCTCCTAGCCTGACTCAACCAGTGTAATTTGGATGTGCAACACGAGAGGCTAATTAACCATGGCATTCTTCTGGTCCAAACCACTTCATATGCTTAAGAAACTTCACATAAGCAAAATACATATACAAAAAGAACATCACTATACAACGCGGCACAACCGGAGGTTTCCACGTTACTATGCTGGTATCACAATTCCATCACTACCATGCGCGTCAGCAGATACGAGGCAAATCCTATGGTGAATATGGTGTCACACTTCAAGACCACTAGGAGAACTTACTTCTCTACATTTTCCGATAGAAAATCTATGCACACACACCCTTGATTTTTTTAGTTAAGCATTTGGGGCCAGAAGTCTCATCGGTCTCAGATGGCACGTTTATTTAGGCTTGGGAGGCATTAGCATAGGCCTCCATGGTGAATTACTTGAATGAAGTGTTTCCAGCACGTGTTGTCATGCTTATTTTTCCTTTTCGAGGAGAAAGATAGGAGTTCTGCCGACTTCATTAAGAGAGGAAAACAAATACAGAATGACCCCGATTATGAGGGAAACTAAGCCAAAAATGACATGATTGAAAAGAGTCAACAATGCAAAAATCCAAAAAAAGAGAAAACAAAACAACAATGCCTGCATGGGCCAACTCGAAACTCCACCACCAACATGCCCACAACCCGGAGACAAGTGGGCCCTTCTGAGACACCTTCAAGAAGGAAAACGACGTCCAAGGACGCCGTCGTCGTGAGCATTGACCCGCATCGAAGACCTAAGCTTTCACCTAGAGCTACCTGATGAGGATACAGACCTGGGGTAGGGTCATAGGCCTGACCTATACGTCCTACCCAAGGTCACTACCCCAGAAGATAAGAAGACCAAGAATCCACTCGACAGTATAATCACTCGACCGTCATTCCCCACTTTCACGCGATCGTATGGGGAATGACTCGACTATATCGAAGACCAGGAGTCGGAAGAACACACAATGGCCGGACATTTTCACTCCTTAGTCTTCATGAGCATTAAGAGTATTTAAGACTGCCGTTACCAGTAATGCCCTTACTTTATGTACATTAAGCTCCTTGTAATGAAGGTGAGCTGGGGTCCTGGCACACTCTATATAAGCCACCCCCTCCTCTGGGACAAGGGTTGGGACCACCTGTAACACAACACACATAATCCAATTGACCGCCTCCGGGCACCGAGACGTAGGGCTGTTACTTCCTCCGAGAAGGGCCTGAACTCGTAAAACCTTGTGTGTACATCTTCGCCATAGCTAAGATCTTGCCTCTCCATACCTACCCCCCTTTCTACTATCAGACTTAGAACCACGACACTACCCACAATAGCGTTGTCAATTTGTCATATTTACAAAATGCAATGTTATTATTGATAGTAGTGATATGGTTGATTCTTTGAACAAGTCCACCTTAGGCATAGGAAATGCGTGGTGTGAGTCTGCTCACAAACTATTGTTGGTGAATTTGAAGTTTCACTAGCTTATATGATCCCACTTTATCCATCTAAATCAAGAGTTAAATAACTTTTTCTTCATGCATCTTTGCATAGCCTTCAGTTAAGTATAGGAAGGTTTATAACGGGGCGCCCCATTGTATTTCTTCTTACTATTGAGCGGTAGTACTGAAGGTTGATGATTGTCCACTAAGGCATTAACACATCTACATTATCCGTGAACTGTAAACCGTAGAATATACCAAATCATTTAACCTGATCAGCGATGATGGGTCACAAACTAACATCTTAAACACATTCAATAAAAAAAAATCCTTTGCTGAGGAGGAAACATAGAAAACCTAGTGGTGACCTTCGGTTTATCATCTCCAGATTCTGGCATCCGTCTCCATAGCAACATTAATGCTTATGATTTAATTTAATCACAGAGATGACCATAGTAATTAAGTATAGACCCCAAAAAACTATACAGAACCATCAAGCCATACATGACATGTATCAAATACAAAGAGGACAACATAATGATTTATGTATCATAAATGAGGGTTTCCAACACTGCACCCACCAAGGTGCGGTGTCGGTGGCTAACTGATAGGGAAGCTACTACCTCTGCCCAAATATATATGGCCTAACATGCACAAAATATATTATTCCTCTAACTTGTGGTACTAGAAGAAGAACAATTACTGAAATGCAACACTTTGCATGAATCACCTCAAAGGACAAGAAATGCTCACTCGATAGCATAGCATTAGCACTTGTACGGATGGAATACAGCAACAACAACAAGAAGACCAAAGTGCAATACCAGTGTTGAGCCAGGCACTATACTCATTCAAACACTGAAGTGCTGACTCCACCAATTTCCTACCTCATTTTTCTCTCAGCAAGGCCATGTGCTCCACGTACCATGATCGGAACCCTCTCAATTACTACCAATGGGTACTGCACCCCCTTAAATGTTCTGGAGTTTTTCAGTTACCAGAACATGGTAGACAGAGTCACCTCATCCTTGTCCTCAAAAAGCAATGTAATAATTATCCAAATAACATGCAAGGCTGTAAATCAATAGACATATGTTCAAAGGATTATCTATGTACACTATTTGCCTATTTCCAATCTGATTTGGCATATCCATATGCCTAGTCACATCTTTCCTGCATTTTTGGAAGAGCGGCACATATTATGGTGTCAACACGCTTTTATATTATTGGACGGAGGGAGTATCAGCTAGCATTACTGTACCAACTGCTCTTGAAGCTACCATATCCAAATACTACCAAATGTATGTACGTGAGCAGGTGAAGCATATCTAATGCCATTTTCGACTTCAAGGAAGATAAATAACTAACTTAAAACATACCCACAACAGGGAACAAGAAGGCCGGGAGAACTTGTCCATTTGTATTTTTATTTTTGTGAAAGAGAGAACTTTTACATTGCAGTGGTGCATCATATCATCTAGCCTGATCATAGTGATACGTTGCCGTGCCGGTCCATCTTGAGAGAATAATGACACAAAATAAAGAGATATAAACTACAAATCCAATACGAACTTGCAAGTTCACCACACAAAAAGTCATTAGTCTAACAAAACTGTCCTAGCGTATTCTTTTGTTTACATACCAATTGTAATATATTTAAGGACATCAAAAATTCATTCTCAATTCTCAATTGGAATCTCAATACAAATAGCTCCCAGTTGACAGAAACTCACCTGAGGATGGAATCCCAAGGTCCTAGATTTTGGCCCAACTCTCCAGTCAGTTGTATTTTGAGAAACACTTACCCTTTAGAACTTGTGCCTGAAGAGAGTTTAGCAATCCTCCATGATAAACTTTTAATAAGGAGATTCGCTCAAAGTAGAAAGGTATCTTATGCCCAAAGCCCAGCTCATTTAATTAAGGTTGCAAAAGTTACACCAAGTAGAGAGCAAAAGTTTTTCTTTGGCTGCTGTCAAGGTTGATCGATCACATGCCAAATTATACAGGCATCCACACTTACGGATACATACATATGCACTAGCGAGAGTACTCATGACAATAAGAGCTGGTATGATTGAGACATGACCTACTAAGGTTGTGTCTCCAGTCGACATAGAGTACAAGATACTCGTCAAGGTTGTAGCGGTCTGGCAGGAGGAGTTAAACCCAGGGTTACACCGAAGACGAACTTGTGCTCGGGTTCGGTCCTCACATGGTTCTTCTTGTTGTTGATATGATAGATGCTGAACCCACAAGTTTGCTGATGATAGCAACCCAGGTATATTGAGCCGACAGAAATGGAGGGGAATGTCTCGGTAGATGTTAGACTGTATAGTTTCTGTATTTACATGTGTATACTGTAACGTTGTATACCACCTTATTATATATATATGTAATAGGCCACCCCTAGAGGGTTGTGCCGGTTCCCCCCAAACCTATTGTCTTACATGGTATCACGCTAGGTTACGTCCGCTTCCGCCTAAAACCCTAAAACCGCCGCCGCCGCCGCCGCAACCGCCGCCGCCGTCGCTCGACCGCTGCAATCGCCGCTATGTCGTCCACCGCTGCGTCTGGTTCCACCGCTGCCGGGTTCCTGCCGGCCTCCCTCGCGGCGCTTCTATCGCGACCGCTGGACGCTGCCTCTCTTCAGGCGCCGATCGGGACGAGGAGCGTCGGCTCCCTGTTCGCGCTACCACCGGCTGCCTCCTCGCCTGGCCAGGCGCTTGCGACCCACACCACCGCCGCCCCGTCAACCGCGCTCGCCGCGCCCTCGGCAACCGCGCCGCTGGTGGCGGAGGACGCCGTGATGGCGGGTTTCGCGGCATCAACTGCGGCTGTCGCGCCCTCTGTCACCGCGCCGGTTACCTCTCCGACTGTCTCCACGGTGGTTGCACCTCAGCCAGTCTCCTCGATGGGATCGCAGCCGCCGCCGCCGTTTCACTTCGGCCATCTCATCACCATCAAGTTGTCGTCAGACAACTACATCTTCTGGCGCGCGCAGGTTCTTCCGCACCTTGGGAGTCATTACCTGCTTGGCTATGTCGACGGATCTCTCCCTTGCCCTCCTGTGCTGGTGGAAAGCGTGCACGGTCCGGTCTATAATCCGGCTCACCGTGTTTGGACAGGGCAGGACCAGGCGAACCTCTCCTCCATCCAGGGGTCGCTCTCTCCGGCAGTTGCTGGTCTTGTTGTCTTCGCCAAGACGTCCCATGAGGCGTGGACTATTCTTGAGCGCTCGTTTGCGGCACAGTCGCAGGCTCGTGTATCTGCGCTCCGTCGTCAACTTGGGGAGTGTCAGAAGCTTGACTCCACTGCCACTGAGTTCTACAACAAGGTCAAGGGCCTCGCCGACATGTTGGCCTCCATTGGACAGCCCCTCACCGACTCCGAGTTCAACTCGTTTATTGTCAATGGTCTTGATGAGGAGTATGACGCCTTAGTCGAGATCATCAACGAGCGGGGCAACTCGAACCCCATGCTGGCACACGAGGTCTTTTCTCGCCTCCTTCTCACTGAGCAACGGGTCGAGACGCGCCGCTCCAGGGGCAACGGTTCCCTCTCGGCCAACGCCGCCACCAAGGGTGGCCGCTCCTATTCATCATCACGGGCTCCTTCGGGGCAGCCACTACCGCCTGCCGCCTCAGCCCCCCCTCCTACTGTGACATTACCGGGGGCTGGCGGTCCGCGTGTGTGTCAGCTTTGTGGCCGCGATGGGCACTGGGTCTCGAAGTGTCACAAGCGCTTCCAGCGGAGTTTCCTTGGTCTCGGCAATGACGGCAAGGATACACGCAACCTTGCCCGTCAGGTTGCCATGGCTGATCGTCCGCCGCCGCAGAAGCAACAGGGACACACTCAGTCCTACTCCATCGATCCCCACTGGTACATGGACTCTGGGGCGACAGAGCACCTGACCAGCGAGATGGGGAAGCTTCACACTCGGGAACCCTATCATGGCTCTGACAAGATCCACACCGCCAATGGTGCAGGTATGCACATCTCTCATATTGGTCAAGCATCACTTCTCACTAGACATGCCAATAGGAGTCTTCAGCTTCGTAATGTTCTTCGAGTTCCATCTGTGACACGTAATCTTCTTTCAGTTCCTAAACTCACACGTGATAATAATGTGCTTTGTGAATTTCACCCTTTTGATCTTTTTATTAAGGATCGGGGCACGAGGGACATTCTTCTTAGTGGGCGGCTCTGCCAGGGCCTCTATCGTCTGGAGCATCCTGGCGTCGCTCGCGTCTTCAGTGGAGTTCGGGTATCTCCGTCACAGTGGCATGCTCGTCTTGGTCACCCGGCCACACCTATTGTCCGGCATGTTTTGCGTCGTCATGAGCTTCCTAGTGTGTCTAGTAATAAAGATGTAGCAGTGTGTGATGCTTGTCAGCAGGGGAAGAGTCATCAACTTCCTTTTTCGGAGTCCAGTCGTGAGGTGAAACATCCTTTAGAACTTGTGTTTTCAGATGTATGGGGTCCTGCTCAGACTTCTGTCAGTGGTCATAATTATTATATCAGTTTCGTTGATGCTTACAGTCGTTTTACCTGGATTTATCTTATCAAACGTAAATCTGATGTGTTTGACATTTTTGTTCAGTTTCAAAAACATGTTGAACGCCTTCTCAAGCACAAAATTGTTCATGTTCAGTCAGACTGGGGTGGCGAGTATCGCAACCTCAACTCCTTCTTTCAGTCGCTTGGAATCGCTCACCGTTTAGCATGTCCACATACACATCAGCAGAATGGTTCAGTAGAACGTAAGCATCGTCACATTGTTGAAGTTGGTCTGACTCTTTTGGCTCATGCATCTGTTCCGTTTCGGTTTTGGAGTGATGCTTTCACCACTGCATGTTTTCTCATCAATCGCACTCCCACTCGTGTTTTGAACATGAAGACTCCCATTGAAGTTCTCCTTCATGAACAACCGGACTACACCTTTCTCAAGGTGTTTGGCTGTGCTTGCTGGCCCCATCTCCGTCCATATAACAAGCGCAAGCTCGAGTTTCGTTCCAAGAAGTGTGTTTTCCTTGGTTATAGCTCTTTTCATAAAGGATACAAATGTCTTCATGTGCCCACTAATCGTGTCTACATCTCTCGGGATGTTGTGTTTGATGAACATGTATTTCCCTTTGCCAAACTCCCTGTGTCCACAACCGAGTCACCAACCATGCATTCATCCTCTGTTGCTTCTGACCAATTTGATGATGTTGCATATTCTCCTTTGTTGTTGCCTAACCATGGTGCAGGCACTGGTCGTGGGGCTCGTTTGGAGATCTTGGAGGTGCCATCGTCCTCTTCGTCGCCATCGCCTTCCTCGTCGGCACCTTCTGTTGTGCATGAGGAGCACATGGCGCCCCTGCATGGCCTCGGTTCCCGTGCCCATGCATGGCCGATCGATGTCCCGGTCCGGTCGCCTGTAGCTTCTGGGCTGCCTTCGCCACCGTCGCGCCCTGCGACCCCGGCGACTGGGACGGCCTCGCCGGTCCCCGCCTCGCCCAGGGCGTCTGGGCCATTGTCACCAGGGCCGGCCTCACCTGCTCTCGCCTCGCCGGCCTCGCCTGCTCTCGCCTCGCCAAGGCCGTCTGGGCCGTTGTCATCGGAGCTGGCCCTGCCCACGCTCGGTTCGCCCATGGCCTCTGGGTCACTGTCGTCGGGTCCGGCCTCGCCATTCAGCCCGGAGCCGTCCGTCCTGGGCTCTCCCGAGGCGACGACGGCATCTCCATCGACCGTGACGTCTCCATCACCATCGCCTCTGCCGGCTCCTGCTGCGGCTCTACGTCCACATACGCGCAGCCGGAGTGGCATTTTTCAGCCTAAGCAGCATCACAATGGAACAGTTGCTTGGTTAGCGGCGTGCATGTCTGCTGCTCTTGCAGATCCATCCTCTGAGCCACGCACGTATCAAGGTGCTATGCGCATTCCTCATTGGAGAGAGGCTATGGAGCAGGAGTATCAAGCGCTTATTCGCAATCAGACATGGACTCTTGTTCCTCCACCATCACGGGTTAATGTCATTGATTCAAAATGGGTTTTCAAAGTGAAGAGGCATTCTGATGGGTCCATTGAGCGCTACAAATCTCGTCTGGTTGCTCGTGGTTTTCGACAGCGTTTTGGTCTTGACTATGAAGACACCTTCAGTCCAGTGGTCAAGCCTACTACCATCAGACTTCTTCTCTCTCTTGCCGTTACTCGCGGTTGGTTTCTTCGTCAGCTTGATGTTCAAAATGCTTTTCTTCATGGTGTGTTGGAGGAGGAGGTTTATATGCGCCAGCCTCCGGGCTTCTCTGATCCGGATCGCCCTGATCATCTCTGTCGTCTGTCCAAGGCAATTTATGGTCTGAAGCAGGCTCCTCGTGCTTGGCATGCTCGTCTTGCAATGGCTCTTCGTGCTCATGGTTTTGCATCATCAACTGCTGACTCCTCACTGTTTCTTCTTCAAAGACCTGAGGTTACTATGTACTTGTTGGTCTATGTAGATGATATCATTTTGGTCAGCTCCTCTCAGTCGGCTGCTACTGCGCTTGTTCGCTTGCTTGGTGCTGATTTTGCGGTCAAGGACCTTGGGAAGCTTCATTACTTTCTTGGTGTGGAGGTTACTTCTTGGGCTGCTGGCCTTGTTATGACGCAGAAGAAGTACTCTCTCGATTTGTTGCAGCGAGCTGGGATGCTTAAGTGCAAACCGACGACTACACCCATGTCTACCACTGATAAGCTCACTGCTGTTGATGGTGTGCTTCTCTCTTCGTCTGATGCGACAGAGTACAGGAGTATTGTTGGCGGGCTTCAGTACTTGACGATCACGCGACCGGACATTTCCTTTGCTGTTAACCGAGTCTGCCAGTATCTGCAGTCACCCCGTGATACTCATTGGTCTGCTGTTAAGCGTATTTTGCGCTACATTCGTTTCACGGTGGCTCATGGATTGCATATTCGGCCGTCTGATTCTGGTTGTCTTTCAGCATATTCTGATGCAGACTGGGCTGGCAATCCAGATGACAGGCGATCCACGGGGGGTTATGCTGTATTCTTTGGCTCTAACCTGATTGCCTGGAGTGCTCGGAAACAGGCTACTGTCTCGCGTAGCAGTACTGAGGCTGAGTATAAGGCTGTGGCCAATGCCACTTCGGAAATTATCTGGGTACAGTCCTTGCTTCGAGAATTGGGCATATCCCAATCACAGCCTCCTGTTCTTTGGTGTGATAACATCGGTGCTACATACCTTTCTGCAAATCCGGTATTCCATGCCCGAACGAAACACATTGAAGTTGACTATCACTTTGTGCGTGAACGTGTCTCTCAGAAGCAACTGCAGATCAAGTTTATCTCTTCCAAGGATCAACTTGCTGACATCTTCACCAAGCCATTGCCTTTACCACAGTTTGACACTTGCAGGTGCAATCTTACCCTTCTAGATTCTTTAGAAAGTGGCTAAGATTGAGGGAGGGTGTTAGACTGTATAGTTTCTGTATTTACATGTGTATACTGTAACGTTGTATACCACCTCATTATATATATATGTGATAGGCCACCCCTAGAGGGTTGTGCCGGTTCCCCCCAAACCTATTGTCTTACAGTAGAGATGTGCAAGCAATGCGTCAGGCCAAGAAACACCGCATGTCGGCCAAGCCTCCTGACGGGGACCAGCCTCCGGCGGGCGATGTTCACCTTTAACACCTCAATGCGGCCGGTAATGCCGCCACTGTGAAGAACTCCTTTGGATTGTAAGCCTCAACGCCGCCAAAGCGCTCCATGCCTCTCCAGTACCACACCATGAGAATCCTCCCACTGGTGCCACGGACCAGGAACGTCATTATGTGATTGTTCCAAATGTAGTCTTTCTTGGCATGGCGGCGCTGGTTAACCACCTTCACCAGCCGGGATATCGGCTGCAGCTCAAGGAGGTAGACCGAACCCTCTGGCGAGCTGATGTAGCAGCGTCCTCCCAGGGACAACAATGAGGAGAATAGTACCTTGCGACGCTCATCATAAAAGGGGTGGGAGACAAGGCCTGGGCTCACCAGCGTCCAGTGCGGGTCCCCCGGTTTGGCGAAGATGATGGGTTAACATTTGAGGAAGCATAGGCTTTCCTACACCCCTTATCTAGCCATCCATTTCTGCATCGCGTTCTGTGCAAGTATATTTATTCTTTTTGTTTCTTCCAAATAGAACAACATATGAATTTCAAACTTTGCAGTACAACAAAACATTCTTACTACAATGCGGAAAAAAACTTTCAAATTTTTTCGTGAATTATATATAGTAAATATTATATTTTTTACTCAAAAAAATCTCATTTTATATATTTATGTCAGACGAAAAAACCTGAAAGTTTTTCCCACATTGTAGTAAGAATGTTTTGTTGTCCTGAAAAGTTTGAAGTTCGTATGATATGTTGTTTTGAAGAAACAAAAAAGAGAAAATGTCATGTAGTAAGTTAGTTGTGTAGCACAGATCTCAAAGCAATATTGGAGGGTAAAGATAAGTGTCTGAAAGCCTGAGCTTCAAAAATCCACGTTCGCCGTTACACCCGCTCTGATGCAGAGCATGAGTGTGGGCGGGGAGGTGGAGTCGTCAAAACCTACGCCATTGATCATGTGCGGAACAAAGCTGGGGGGATTCTTCAACACTGGCAGGAGGTTATCTTCACTATAGGGGGGACAACGATGCTGGAGACGACTGGGAACACGGTGAGGGCATTGGTGAGTGGGTCGAGGAGGCGCATGGTCTTGGTAGGCTTGTGGAAGAGGACGAGGAGGCCGCTGGCGGCACAGACATGGCAGTGGGTGGAGAGCGCCGAGAGGTGGACGCCGAGAGAGGCCGCGTTGGCCAGGTTGAGGAGGCGGCGACGGGGCTCGACGCCAGGCATGATGGAGAGCACTATCCAGTTGCGGGGGCGGAAACGACTGTCAAGGAGCCCTGCTGCGCGCGGGTCGGCTGTAAGTCCATGCCACGGGCTGCACACGGCACGGAAGCGGAGGTACTCGGCCACGTAGAGGGAGAGTAGCCGGCTAGAGATCTCCTCGACAAGGTCCAGAGGAAGCAAGTTGGCCCAATCCCTCTATTCCTGTGGGTCCAAGTGAACCTAGCGACGTGCTTCCGTCGTCTTCCTTGTCGATTATTCATCTGACGCGCCAAGACCGCCCAATTGCTCGCGCTCGGATGATTCTGCCAGGAGGCAAAGCCGCCGGCATCGCGCTCGTGTCATCATTCTGTGAGATCCGTCGATGTCGGATCCCCCAGCCACGGGAGGGACGGTGAGGTTCCGGCGCAGCGACAGTTGCCTCGCCATCATAGCGGCCTGGTGATCGGGAGCCGGGAGCGGGTGCTCAGGTGTGGCGGCGGCGGTGGAGACAAGGAGGAGGGAGGCAAATATGCGGGAAAATATATAATAGAGCACCTGCACCCAGGCCCTCTCTATCTAGCCATCCATTTTCTGCATCGCGATTCGTTCAAGTACATTTCTCTTTTTTGTTTCTCCCACACAGAACATATCTTAAAGTTCAAACCTATGCAGCGTGACAAAGTTTTCTAACTAGAATCTAGGATACATCTTTTAGATTTTTTTGTCAAACATAAATATACAAAATAAGTTTTGTTTGATTAAAAAAAAATCATATTTCTAGTATTTACGTTGGACAGAAAATTTCAGATTTATCCTAGATTCTAGTAGAAAGCTTTACCAAAATCATATTTCTAGTATTTATGTTGGACAAAAAAATCTGAAAAATTTATCCTAGATTCTAGTTAGAAAGCTTTGCCACGCTGCATAGGTTTGAACTTCAAGATATGTTTTGTATGAGAGAAACAAAAAGAAAAAATTTTATATAGAAAATTAGTTGTGTTGCATGGATCTTGAAACGATATTGGAGAGCTAGGATAGCAGAGTCAGGGCGCAAGTGCTCTAAAAATCCACGTCCCAAATATGCAGGCGGAATTTGTGCGTTGTGAGTGGCTGCGGGCTTCTCGCAGCAAGTATCTATCTCTGCTACCACTGCCAGGCCCAAGGATTAGTAGCCCGTTGGTACATGGAGTAGTACACTGCCCACGCATAACAGATTAGAAGAACACCCGTGCGTTGCAACGGGGCCACATTAACTTTAAGAGTTCAATATCAATTATGTTAATATTACATTTAATATTCTCATACATATCAAGTGACATTGGCAACCTTTTTACCATCAAATTCTCACACACACTCTCTCCCTCCCTCCTCCTCACTCTCTCTCCCCCTCTCCCTCTCTCTCTCTCTAACACACACACATATCCATCTTATTGGGTACGGGACCATAATCCATCTATTTCACACGCACACGCGCTAGTGCATAACAATATGGATTATAAAACAGGTTCAAGGTAGTAACAAGGATTCTTCTCATGCATTAATAAACAAATGTTCTGCACTGAAGACAAGATAAACAATTCCCAAAGTGCATCAGAGCATCACAGAACATTATTGGCAAGATAAATGCACGACGATACACCCGACTCATTTAATTAATATAATTAAATTATTAGTAAATTAGTCACCAAACTGCTCGGATGAACCGGAACAGAGCCAACATATATCATCCTAGACAAATGCAACATCAACCATTTACCTTGGTACTTTAGGGACCGACAGGAGGATGCATGTAGAAGCGCTTCTTGCCTGCGAATCCACAGTCAGAGAGAGAAATTGGAACCCATTCCCATCACCAACTGATAAAGAAAGCATGTAAGAAAATTGATATCAGGCCAACTTGGATCTTCGGTGATTGTCCGCCGGTATGGAGAATTTAGGAGGGTGGGTGCAGGGAGTGACCTTGTGGATGATGGATGGAGACGCGGAGGGATGTGGTCACCGGAAGGTCGAAAGCGGAGAGGGTCGGGCATGTTAGGTGGAGCCGGTGGTGCGCGACAATCGGAGGCGGCCCAATCGTGGGCGGCGAACCGACGATAGCCTCGGCCCATCTCTCGACGCAGCGAAGATAGAGAGGGCGGCACTGCCGGTGCTCGAGGCCGCCGCTCGGCACCATCTACATCGAGGGAAAAGAGAGGCGAGAAAGCGATAGGGTGATGCGGGGCTAGGGATTGCGGAGGAGGGTAGGGGTGTGCGATTTGAATGGATGGTTCTGCCCACCGTTTTCTTGTACGTGGCGGTGGAGACGGCGGCGTCCAGCCATGCAGGCGAGGCATGGGTCGAGCCGGGCACACGGCGAGGCACAGTAGCAGAGGCGGGGGCGATTTTTTGCTACTGAGATGCAGGGTGTGGGATTGATCGTTCATGTTCTCTTTTCCTTTTTAACGAGAGATGGATGCGATTTTTTCACGAGGGGAGAGATGCGACCACGTACAGATTCCATAATAAATTAATTAGGTCCATAACGGGATTTCTTTATAATGCGTTAAGATTTACGTGTTAGTTTTCTTAATAAAGAAATGCACTGATGTAGGGATCGATTGATTTGGGTAAGGAAAGATGGATTCGTGATCTTTTGTATGTTAGGAAATTAGTGGTTTGCAAGGAAAGAGTGGAGAGAAAAAGAACCAATGCGACCACGTATAAATTCCATAATAAATTAATTAGGTCCATAACGGGATTTGTTTGCAATGCGTTAAGATTTACGTGTTAGTTTTCTTAATAAAGAAATGCACTGATGTAGGGCGCGATTGGTTCGGGTAAGGAAAGATAGATTCGTGATCTTTTGTCTGTTAGAAAATTATTGGTTTGCAAGGAAAGAGTGGAGAGAAAAAGAACCAGTACGAGGGGGTGGCGGGAGGTGGGACGAATAAAAACCGGACGAAATTGGGAGGTGGGAAGGGGAGAGTAAAAACCGACGAAAAAAACAACGAAATTGGGAGGTGGGGGGGGGAGGATGAAAAAAACCAGGGGAGGTGGGAGGAGGACAAAAATAAACCGTACGAGGCTACCAACTGCTCCATTAGGAGTAGAGATTGTTTGTGAAAATAACGTGCGACGACGACTTAGCAAGCGGATCCCCTTAAAAAAGACATAGCGAGCAGATTCCCTTAAAACTGATAGAAATGGATACGATTGATGACGTTGATAAATAGTGGTGAATGTTGGCATAATTTACTATCATCATGCATGGAAACGAATCATCAAGAAAAAGAATACTTCCTATTACTACACTCATAGGAAGCTTCCTAATCTCTGGTACCAAACAGTTTCTGCCCAAACAAGGAAGGAAAGTTATGGACGTGATTCGAAAGGAAACAAATGTTATGAAGATTAATTAATTTAGATTTGATCTTTAGAGATTGATTGTGATTGATTCTTTTACATAAAGACATTACTAAATAATTTGCGTCAGTATGGAAAGTTCTGATCCGTTCAGTTTTTTTCGTTGTGTGAGAGGGTGAAGTGAAAACAAACCGATGAAGTGGGGGAGGCGACGAAAAAAATCTACAACGGTTAACCTACCAAAAAAAACGAAACTGGTGGGACGAAAATTGACCGGCGGAGACTACCAACTGCTCCATTAGGAGTAGAGATTGGTTGGTTCGATTTTTTTGCGTGGAGGGAACTACCTGGGAGGTGGGAGGGAGTACGAAAATAAACCGTCTCGGCTGAGCGGGAGGTGGGAGCAAGTACCAAAGAAGTACCAAAAAAGACCGGGTGAGGTGGGACGAAAATAAAACCCGGAACGCGACCTACCAACTGAGACATTAGGAGTAGAGATCTTAACAAAAGTGCAGATCCCGTCCCACTCTTCACTTTTTGACAAAAAACTTCCGAATAGCAATCTTGGTGAGTGATCTCGACCGGGTTCGATCGGCATGGTGTGTTGTTCCTCCAGGAGTGGGTGCTGAGAGGAAGGATGGCAAACCTTCATTGTCAATCGGCCGGAGCTGCATCGTCATTTGGATCAGAGCATGGACGAAATCGAGATGGTAGAGGTTGAGGAATTTGTAGGACGTGAGGGTTTAGGGTGGGCATCACGAGAACTCACCCATATCTTGGGAGACGGCAGACCCGAGGTGCAGTCGTGTTCATGCTTCAGGGGCTGCCACGTGCTGTCCTCGCTGCCATCGCCTGTCGATGCCACTTCAGCGCCACGAGCATGGGACTGAGGGACGAAGGGAAGAGAAGAGAAGGAAGCGAGCTAATGACGTACCTATGTTTGGTATGTAATACCCTCCATTAAGAGTAGATATTTTCTTAAAATCAGTTATTTTGTTTCCTAATTAATGTGATTGAGCAATTTAAGGTAAGGTTAATTAATTTAGATTTGATATTTAGAGATTGATCGTGATTGATTCTTTCACATAAAGACATTACTAAAAATAACTTGCACCAGCATGGAAAGTTATGATCCGTTAAGATTTTTTTCGTTGTGTGAGAGGGTGACGCGAAACTAAACCGGTGGGGTGGGGGAGGGACGAAAAAAAACCAGCGAAATAAAACGGGTGGGAGGTGGGAGGAACTACCAAAGAAGTACCAAAAAAGACCGGGTGAGGTGGGACGAAAATAAAACCCGGAACGCGACCTACCAACTGAGACATTAGGAGTAGAGATAACACTGTACTATTCCTAACCCTAAAAACACTATATTCCTGTGATTAGATAGACTATATAGGTGATCTAAAAAAAGATAAGAGATATTCTAAAAAACGATAGGCAAAAGATGATACCTGAATTATGAAGTATTTTTGAAAAAGGAATATAGTAATTACGAAGATATCAATTACATCTAGGCTCTACACCAACAAGATGTCTCAAAGACTTCCAGGATGCACACTGCCCGAAAAGAAAAAAAACAAAGGCCTCGTCATAGTAATCAACTCCTCTCAGCAGCAGCACACAAACCACCACCAAAGTCAACACTCGAAAAACATAAAAGGCCTCCAAAAGTGATGTCTTCAAGAAGGAAACAGTGCACAAGCGCTGTTGTCTACTGATCCACGATATTAGGTTTCACCTTGGAGAAAGTCCATGCTCTCGAAACAATACCTTCAGCAAGACAATTGCCACACATAACCAATGAAACCCAGACCTTAGATTTTCACCTTAAAAGTCACAACTTGGCACCCGAGGAGCACCGCCAAAAATAAAATCCACCAGTGCTACCGCACCCACTTGTCACTGCTGCTCTTGAAAGTTATCAAATACCTGGCTGACTCCATTGCCCTCCAACGCCCCCTCCGCCTTACTGATCCTTCGATCTCGGCCACCATGACTTTCTCCACCGGTGTCTACGCCATGGAAATTGAGATACCAACATGTCCCATGGTGTCAACAAACAACAAAGCTTCGCGCCACACCCTCATAGAGCCACGAGGCTGACATGGACGCGCATGACCAGATTCTATCTGATCCATATATCCTTGGGCAAGATCTCTGACAGCAGTTCTGAAACATGTCGACTGAAGGAAATATGTCCTAGAGGCAATAATAAAGTTATTATTTATTTCCTTATATCATGATAAATGTTTATTATTCATGCTAGAATTGTATTAACCAGAAACTTAGTACATGTGTGAATACATAGACAAAACAGAGTGTCCCTAGTATGCCTCTACTTGACTAGCTCGTTAATCTAAGATGGTTATGTTTCCTGACCATAGACATGTGTTGTCATTTGATAAACGGAATCACATCATTAGGAGAATGATGTGATGGACAAGATCCATCCGTTAGCTTAGCATTATGATCGTTACAGTTTCATTGCTACTTCTTTCTTCATGACTTATACAAGTTCCTCAAACCATGAGATTATGCAACTCCCGAATACCGGAGGAACACTTTGTGTGCTACCAAACGTCACAACATAAATGGATGATTATAAAGGTGCTCTACAGGTGTCTCCGAAGGTGTTTATTGGGTTGGCATAGTCGAGATTAGGATTTGTCACTCCGTGTTTCGGAGAGGTATCTCTGGGCCCTCTCGGTAATACTCATCACTATAAGCCTTGCACGCATTGTGACTATGAGCTAGTTGCGGGATGAAGTATTACGGAACGAGTAAAGAGACTTGCTGGTAATGAGATTGAACTAGGTATGATGATACCGATGATCGAATCTCGGGCAAGTAACATACCGATGGCAAAGGGAACAACGTATGTTGTTATGCGGTTTGACCGATAAAGATCTTCATAGAATATGTAGGAACCAATATGAGCATCCAGGTTCCGCTATTGGTTATTGACCGAAGACGTGTCTCATTCATGTCTACATAGTTCTCGAACCCGTAGGATCCACACGCTTAACGTTCGATGACGATTGGTATTATGAGTTTATGTGATTCGATGTATTGAAGGTTGTTCGGAGTCCCGGATGAGATCACAGACATGACGAAGAGTCTAGAAATGGTCGAGACATAAAGATTGATATATTGGACGGCTATATTCGGACACCGGAAGTGTTCCGGAGAAGTTTCGGATAAAACCGGAGTACCGGAGTGTTACCGAAACCCCCCGGGGAGTTAATGGGCCTACATGGGCTTTAGTGGAAGAGAGGAGGAGGCGGCCAGGTGGAGGCGCGTGCCCCCCAAGCCCAATCCGAATTGGGGAGGGGGGCCGGCCCCCCTTTCCTTCTCTCCCTCTTCCTCTTTCCTTCCCCTCCTAGTTGGACTAGGAAAGGGGGAACCTACTCCTAGTAGGAGTAGGATTCCCCCCCTTGGGGCGCGCCCCATGAGGCTGGCCGACCCCCTCCTCCCCTCCTTTATATACGGGGGAGGGGGCACCCCATAGACACACAAGTTGATCTTTTAGCCATGTGCGGTGCCCCCCTCCACAGTTTTCCACCTCGGTTATATCGTCGTAGTGCTTAGGCGAAGCCCTGCGTTGGTAACTTTATCATCATCTTCACCACGCCGTCGTGCTGACGGAACTCTCCCTCGCCTCAGCTGGATCTAGAGTTCGAGGGACGTCACCAAGCTGAACGTGTGCAGATCGCAGAGGTGCCATGCGTTCGGTACTTGATCGGTTGGATCGCGAAGACGTTCGACTACATCAACCACATTACTTAATGCTTCCGCTTTCGATCTACGAGGGTACGTGGACACACTCTCCCCCTCGTTGCTATGCATCACCTAGATAGATCTTGCGTGATCGTAGGATTTTTTTGAAATTATTGCGTTCCACAACATCGACGGCCAGGTCGAGGAGGGCCGATCATGGGGATAGTTGCCGTGGTGTGATAAGAGCACTAGGACTACCACCACACCGCTGGCTCCACCATGCCGACGCCATCGCCGCCATGGCAGAGGACACCGGCCCGCGCTACCCACAGTCCACACCATCGGCTAAAGATGGACGCCAGATCAGGGTGGATCCCGATCTGCCACCACCCCCTCGCCTGCACGATCCACCCCCTCGAAGCCCGACGTGCACCAGCGGTCCCGAGCGCTGCCACCGCACCACTGCGACCCTCGCCATTGCGGTTCCCAGGTCAGCTGTGCTGCCCCGTGGCAGAGGCCCTACGCGAGAAGGCGAAATGCGCCTCCCGCGCCAGCCAGGCTTTGCCCATCCGTGTCCTCTGATGAAGGCAATGAACGAGGGAGGGAAAGCAGGGTACTGGCGGCCGCGGTAGGAGCACCCTCCCCATCGCCCATGGGAGCGGTGTGTGAGGTACCACAAATTGATAAAGATCCCCAAAAGTATTTAGTAGTTCTAGAACCTTATTAGTCCTCTCTCTACTATGTTGCTTCATGGAACTGGTTCTTTAGTTGCATGTCTCCTCTTTTCATGCATATATTTTGGAGTGTTTCTACTTTTCATCTTGTTGTATTTTGTTTCGTAATGACGTGATAGGATTCATGGTTATTTCTCATGGATGGAACTTGGTGTTTGTCAAAGAAAAATCCTTGTATCAGCTTAAGAGATTATTGCATTATTGACACTCAAAGTGGTTAATAGAGCCACACAAAGTGGGATCATTCCTGAACTTGCGATGCTTAGACATTTACAGTAAAAGATTGAGATCAAGCACCATCATCCATCAAGAAACTTGTAGGAGGAATTCAAACAACAAGTGACACATTGCTACGTCTTGAGCTTGCGTTGGTTTCCCTTGAAGAGGAAAGGGTGATGCAGCAAAGTAGCGTAAGTATTTCCCTCAGTTTTTGAGAACCAAGATATCAATCCAGTAGGAGGCTCCTCAAAAGTCCCACGCACCTACACAAACAAACAAAGAACTCGCAACCAACGCAATAAAGGGGTTGTCAATCCCTTCACGACCACTTGCAAAAGTGAGATCTGATAGAGATAGTATGATAAGATAAATATATTTTTGGTATTTTGTAATATAGATTGGAAAAGTAAAGATGCAAATAAAAGTAGATTTAAAGCTTATATGATAAAAGATAGACCCGGGGGCCATAGGTTTCACTAGTGGCTTCTCTCAAGATAGCGTAAGTATTACGGTGGGTGAACAAATTACTGTCGAGCAATTGATAGAAAACCGAATAATTATGAGATTATCTAGATATGATCATGTATATAGGCATCACGTCCGTGATAAGTAGACCGACTCCTGCCTGCATCTACTAGTACTACTCCACACATCGACCGCTATCCAGCATACATCTAGACTATTAAGTTCATAAGAACAGAGTAATGCATTAAGAAAGATGACATGATGTAGAGGGATAAACTCAAGCAATATGATATAAACCCCATCTTTTTATCCTCGATGGCAACAATACAATACGTGCCTTGCAACCCCTGCTATCACTGGGTAAGGACACCGCAAGATTGAACCCAAAGCTAAGCACTTCTCCCATGGCAAGAAAGATCAATCTAGTAGGCCAAACCAAACTGATAATTCGAAGAGACTTGCAAAGATAACTCAATCATACATAAAAGAATTCAGAGGAGATTCAAATATTTCTCATAGATAAACTTGATCATAAACCCACAATTCATCGGATCTCGACAAACACACCGTAAAAAGAGTTACATCGGATAGATCTCCACAAGAGAGGGGGAGAACATGGTATTGAGATCCAAAAAGAGAGAAGAAGCCATCTAGCTAATAACTATGGACCCGAAGGTCTGTGGTAAACTACTCACAACTCATCAGAGGGGCTATGGTGTTGATGTAGAAGCCCTCCATGGTCGATTCCCCCTTCGGCGGAGCGCCGACGAAGGCTCCAAGATGGGAACAGCGGATACAGAAGGTTACGGCGGTGGAAATTTGTCACATCATGTTTAAATTTTGAAAACTTGAACTGAGGAAATTTGGAAGCCTCAAAAACTTGAATAAAAGAAGGGCAAAAACCCTAAAATCTCATTCATTGTTCCAAAATGCTCTTCTTAAATGTTTGATAATTTCTGGCAAGGGTTCTGGTCCCAACCAAAATATTGAACATTTTTAAGGACTTAATCTTGGGACTTTGAAATTAAATCATTAGATATTTGAATTTGAATTATATTCATATAATTAGAATATAATTTCAAATACCCCTGAAATATTTTATGAGCTTTTGGAAAAGTCCATCTAGCAAAATAAAAATATTCAGAGGAGCTTTTGGCATTGTTTGGATTATTTTAAATTCAAAACAGTGGCAAAAGATTAAATAAAAATAAAACAGAACAGAAAAATAAAAGAGAGAAGCCCAGCCACTTTCCTGGCGCTCACCTGCAGCAGAGCCGGCCCAGCTTCCGTTCCGGCCCAGCCCACCGCCGCCTTCCCCCCCTGTCGTCTTCCTCCTCGCCAGAAGGACAGAGGCGTGTCGCCTGCGCGCGCGCTTGCCCCTGGCCACCTCCTGCTTCCTCCCCGAGCCCTCTAGCGACGCCACGGAGACGCCCTCGACCCCCTCGACCGCTATCCCTTCTCTCTGCTCGCCCTAGCTCTCTCCCTCCCTTGATTTGGAGCACCACCGAGAGCCAACGGAGGGCGCCGCCGTCGCATCCATAGCCACCGGCCACCCCTCGCCCTTCCGCTGAGCTCAGGAGCTCCGCCTCGACCCCCTCTTCCTCCCCACCGAGCCAAGCCCCTCGGGAAGCTCTGCATCGCCTCCACGCCATCGTCTTCGTCCTCGACCGCCGCCGATGGTCGCCGTCGATTCGCCGCCGTTCGTGCTTCCCCGAGCTCGCTGACCCTCCCTGCATGATCCCCGTGAGCCCCTGCTTCGTTTCCCCCTAATCCCATGTCCGATTTCGAGCTCTAGCCGCCCCTCTACCGGAGCCGAGACGCTCCGCCGCATGGGCTCATCGCCAGCGAAGCCTCGGTGACCTTTTGGTCCCACGCCTGCGTCCGTTGCACTCACAACGTCCCTTAGAGTAAAACTAGCATGGCAACCGTCTCGTTTGCACACCGCAGCGCCGGTCCCGCGAACCCCCGAGCTCCGGCCGCCGCCCGGCTCGACGCCGTCGTCATTCCCGGCCACCCCAGCTCCAACCACCGTCATCGTTGGATGCGCCACACCGCCAGCTAACCGTAGCACCTAGCCGTTCGCCCCGCCGTGCCCCACAGCACCATTCCCAACTTCGCCGAACTCCGGCCGCCGCTTTGGAGCTCGCCGTCGTCAGCTCTGGCCTCCCCACGACCCAGCGCCCGCACCGTTCAACGCGCGGGAGCAAGGGCTCTCCAACGAGACCAAGCACGGCCTCGCCCGTGCCCTGTAGCGTGTTTCCAACGGCCGCCACCGTCCTGGGCCTTGTCGGCGTCGAGACGCCGGCGGGATTGACCCTACTGACCAGGGGTTTGACCCCGTTGACTACTGACCATGTGGGCCCAGTTTGACCCCCTGGGTCAATGACAGGTGGGGCCCAGCTCTGTTAGTTAATTAGGATTAGTACTAATTGAATTAGTTAAACTAATTACCCCTGCTGACACTGACAGTGGGCCCCGTGGCTATTAATTTGATTAGTTAGAATTAATTAACTCTGTTAGTCACCTGAGTCACTGACCAGTGGGCCCCACTGGTCAGGTTTGACCCGGACCAGCCCCTGTTGACCTGCTGACGTCATGCCAACGTTATGCTGACGCAGTAATGTTTTCTGGATTTAATTTAATTTAGGAAATTCCAGAAAATTGTATAAACTTCTAAAATTCATAGAAATTCAACCGTAACTCCAAATTAAATAAATTATATATGAAAAATTATCAGAAAAATTCAAGGAATCCATCTGTACCATTTTCATGCATGTTTGAACAATGTTTGTCCTCTGTTTTGGACAAAACAAATAAAGGGCATTTAAATAATCATATATGGAGTTGGAGTTTGAATCATGTATTCAAACCAACTTCATTTAAATCATAGCTAGGTGTGTTAGCCCAAAACACAGTCATATTGCCATGTCATAGCATGCATCATATTGTGCATTGCATTGATCGTGTTTCTTCTATGTTTGCCGGTGATTGCCCCCTCTCGATAGACGTGATACCGACGATGTGATCGATGACACCGATGAAGAGCTATATTATCTTCAGAAGTGCCAGGCAAGCAAAACCCCCTTGTTCATTCCGATACAATCCCACTCTCTCGCTCCTGCTCTCTTTTACTGCATTAGGACAACAACGATTCAACTGTTACTTGCTGCGGTAGTTGAACCCCTTTTCCTCTGCATGACCTGTCATTGCCACAGTAAATAGATGAAACCCACCAGCATGAGTAGGAGTTGTTTGAGCCCTGTTGTGCCTACTCATTCATGCTTGTTTGTCATGCCTACTACTACTTAGAGTTGAGTCAGGTCTGATTCATCGGGGATGAATCAGAGGTGTGTGAACATGTCCTCGTTGAGAGCTAAGTGTGTGAACACGATTTGGTAAAGGTAGCGGTGAGAGGCCATGTAGGAGTACATGGTGGGTTGTCTCATTGCAGCCGTCTTCAGGAACTGAGTTCTGTGTTTGTGATCCATGATCAGTTACTACCACACATTGGGCTCCGGGCACTCCAAGCTCTCTCGACTTATTAATAAACATGATCTCTGTCCAGGAGTTGCAACTAGTTTCTGGTGTTTGTAGGTAGTGTTAGTAGTCTACCAAGTGGCACCCGGTACAGGTGGGCTTGGGACAGACTAGGCACAGTGGCCCGGTGTACCAAGTAGCACCCGGATGGTGGGCTTGGGAACCCTGCTCACATCGTTTGGGGCCGTGAGCGACACCCCGGCCGGATCTCCTTGCGGATGGAACCCGAATAGGCGATAAACCTGGACGAGAGACTTGTATGGTTAGTCAGGTCGTGGCCGACTCCCTCGCCCGGCTTTTGCTTGAAGGTTGCCGAGGTACATGACGTGTACATGGCGATAAGTGGCGAAAGCGTGTGTGAAGAAGTACACCCCTGCAGGGTTATCACTATCTATTCGAATAGCCGGATTCCTCGGATATGGAAACTTGGACCCCTTGCATAGTTCATAGACAAGTGAAAGTGGATACTCTAAAATACGCAAGATAAGCGTGAGTGCTATGGATGGCGTTCTCGTAGGGAGACGGGAGCGGATCCATAGTGGTGTATTGATATGGTGAATATGTGGACTCGTGTGCGCCACCTCAAAAGAGTTACTTGCAGTCGTAGTTCAGGTTAGCCACCGAGTCAAAGCTGGCTTGCTGCAGTTAAACCCCACCATCCTCTCTGTTGATAATGATGCATATGTAGTTAGTTCTAATGTAAGTCTTGCTGGGTACATTTGTACTCACGTTTGCCCATTTTTATGTTTTGCAGAGAGACTTCGGTCTCGCTAGTAGTTCTGCGTGGACTTCGACGTTTAGCTTGTTACCTCAGCTACGATCTTGTGCCCTCGGCAGGATCTGGTAGATAGTCAGGCTTTCAGCCTTTTTCATTTATAGATGTCTGTACTCAGACATGTTAAGCTTCCGCTTGTGCTTGACTTGTTTGCTCTGAATGTTGGGTCATGAGACCCATGATTGTAATATCTCGCTCCTCGGAGCCTATTGAATAAATACTTGAGTTGTAGAGTCATGTTGTGATGCCATGTTGTATTTGCACATATCGAGCATATTGTGTGTATGTTATTGAAATGCTTGGTATGTGTGGGATCCGACTATCTAGTTGTTTATCCTTAGTAGCCTCTCTTACCGGGAAATGTCTCCTAGTGTTTCCACTGAGCCATGGTAGCTTGCTACTGCTCCGGAACACTTAGGCTGGCCGGCATGTGTCCTTCTTCGTTCCTGTGTCTGTCCCTTCGGGGAAATGTCACGCGATGAATACCGGAGTCCTGTTAGCCCGCTACAGCCTGGTTCACCGGAGTCCTGCTAGCCCAGTGCTACAGCCTGGATTCACTCGCTGATGACCGACACGTTCGATGTTGGGTCATGGATGCCTGTCCCTGTAAGTTAGTGCCACTTTGGGTTCACGACTAGCCATGTCAGTCCGGGTTCTTTGTCATATGGATGCTAGCAACACTATCATATACGTGAGCCAAAAGGCGCAAACGGTCCCGGGCCAGGTAAGGTGGCACCCATGGGAATACCGTGCGTGAGGCCGCAAAGTGATATGATGTGTTACATGCTAGATCTGTGTGACTTAGGATCGGGGTCCTGACAGCTTTGGTATCAGAGCTTGACTGCCTGTTGGATTACCAAGCCAAACTGGTCGAAGTTGAGTCTAGAAATTCTTTAGTTATATAAGGGAATTGATTGTGGGATGAAACGTAAGGCTCTTTTTACTCCTTATACCTCATGGCCCTCTGATCTGAGTCACCCTCTTCTCTTCTACGGGGATTAAGAACTAGGCTTCTCATCTATCTACTAGGATGACGAGTTACTATGTTAGAGACTTATAGGATTGTTAGTTTCAAGCCTCAATTCAATTTCTACTTTCGTATGTTAATTGTTGATCTCGAAACCTTGATATTGTGATGTTGAGTGGTTATGCCACCATTTTTGTGAATGTCTCAAATCTTTTCTGAGCATTTACAGCCGTTATGCTGTCCGAGTCATCCCAGGTTTCTAAATAGTCTGATGCATTTGCAAATCCTTTCTTTCCATTCCCGATGTCCTTTATGGCCAGATTAACCACACTAGACGGTGAGTTGAGGTACTCTATTGCCTTGACGTATATGTTGGAGCTATTATTATGACCCTAGCCGTCTTAGGGGATCATCTAGTAATCTAGCCATGTTCTGTGTTCCCAGTGTGATGATTCTGGCCATCATCCTCGAAAGCATTCCACGATGCCACTTAGTAGTAGGTATTCTACTTCTGGGTTTTGAACCCAAGATTTACCCTACTTACCTCATGTTGATAGTAATTGCTAGCTCCCTTAGGTTATTAGTAACCTTTGCGATAGTCCTCGAGGTCCGTGGTATATCGTTCTTCCAAATACCATGAACCATTCTTGGCAGGAGTTCTTTTGAACTGAACGATCACAACCAGAGTGCTCTTGATGAGTTCTCCATTATATATTGTGGCTCTGCCAGTTCTACTTTTCTGCATGGGTTATCCGGAAGAAATATGTTGAACTTCGTTCGACATGCTAAACCTTGCATCCACAACTCAGAAAATCGTATGTTCCTTTGAGTTGTCCATCTTTAGTTGTTTTCTGGCCCTTGTATATCAATTGATATTCAGGAGTAGTTATGCATCCGTGTTCATCGTTGCCACTACTCTTGTGGTCTGTCAAGCCGTTCTATCGCGGAATGACTAGGAGAAACAAACTCCAGTACCCCTTCCATATCCAGGATTGGGTCAAAGAAGTTGTGCTCCGCAGAACAAATTGCTAACCCAGCTTTTGTTCTGCTCTACCTTGGAGTATTACCATCTTTTATATCGGGATTATTGTAGGAATTGCACACCATCCTATGAATTCTTGATTTAGTGATACTCTCGCCATCATTATTCATTCCTCGGTTTCGTGTTGTCGCAACCGGAATGCCAACAAGTGAACTATAATGTGTGAAGTCAATACTCCTAGCAACCGTGTTGCTTGGTAGTTAAAGGACAATAATTTCATTCTTAGTGTGTTGGTTCTTGAATCATCATTCTAAGATAGATTGTGCTACCTAGTCCTTATTGTTGGTGCACTTTTCGATCGGTGAGTTAGGATTTCGTCAATCCCCCGCTCTTTGATCATATCGTCTTGCCCTGAAAAGCAAGATTGTTCTCGAGCTTAGTAACATATCGGTGGGTTGTGATTTTCCGAATATCTTCTCGAAAGTATTACCAGGTTGTCACCTGACCGCTATGTTGAGTTCGTGATCAAGATGGTCTCCTGTAAACCACCCCTTCTCCAAGAATCTGTGTGGGATACCCCTGAGCTAGTTGGTCAAGCTAAACAACAACTTGGAGAGTTGGAAGATAAAAGCTTGCCTGACTTAGTTCATGTTAAGGGATATCTTTTTGTGTGTGTGTGTGTGTGTGTGTTGAAGAAAGATGGTGTTTTCATCGATTGACCCTCGTGATCAGTTAATGGATCTATCATTTTATCCAACCTTTGATTTGAGTATGGGCTATCATCAAATCAGACCAGAACCAACGATATTCGTAATGTTGTCTTACTCGTGGTTGATCCCTCGAGCATACCCCATTATATTTTTGGGTCTGGCCAATGCTATCACTTGTTCACATAGTTATGGAATTCCATCTCCATGGGAACCTGGATGAATTGTTGTTGAGCCCATTGACAACATCCTTATCTTCTTCATGATCTGTGTTGAACATCCAGCTGGTATTGGAAACTTTTATAAGCGTTATCTTCATGACCCGTTCATGAAGCATATGTTTGGACGAAAGAAGTGAGTCCCTCTAATTCATGTGCATTTGATGCAAGTTGCCGCCATGAGTCTGAGAAGTCTTATTTTACCTCCTCCGGAATCATCCAAGTCAGTCATGCACGTGCAAAGTATTCTGTGGTCTATTAGACTGATCATCTTCGTTCCATATGAACTCCGTAGCACATCAAGCCACTGATTGATTTGTACAAGAAGAAGAAGCTCCTTCCTAAGGGTATACCTTATGCAAGGACTTCGATATCCTCCATGATGGTTCCCCACCGGAACTCGGTAGTGTTTTATTGTAAGACTACCATGCGATCTTGCTTGTCTGGGACAACGTGTTCACATGTTTGTAGCAGAACCAGCTCATGTTTTGGAGCTTGCTATCGTAGTTCATTTCTCGAGAATCTCGCAACGTCATCTCGTCGATTTGTGTTGCAAACTTTCATTTTTCTTCCTAGACTCGATGAGTCTGGAATATCCTGACACCAACCAGATCTGAATCTCAGGCAGATATGATGGTTGGAACATTTCCCAAGAACTATAATATTGGTCCCTCGATAACCGGTAAAGTGGATGTCATGGCCAACACACCCAGCCGAAAGACCTATTATTGTAGTATCTTGATTGAAGAAGTTGGCCACCTCCCCATAAGGATTTCGTAGGATTTACCTCCCTAGTTGTTCCTTATGGATTTTTGTGTTTCCGAAGTCCGACCTTTACTTGATGTTCTAGATACCAGACCATTTCTATGAATGGGTTACACTAGCACATCAAGGAGAACATTAGAAGCGGAGTGATAAATGTCTCTCGGTCGATCATCCAGATTTTATTTCCTTGGCCCCACCAAGGGTGAAATCTGAGAAAGTGTTATCTTTCTTTGCATCTGCATCATCCATCATCATTCATCATGGTAGCAAGTTGTGTTGCCAGGATCCTTGACAAGGATATTGGTAAAACCTTGATGATTGTGGAAATGCTCAAGTTCTTGAGAGCATGCGCAAGCGCTACGTATTATCATCGGCACTAACTGGGATTCCTCTCAGTTTCCTCGGCAATGCTATGACCTTTTCAAACAGTGAATCCACTCTTTATTGTTGGGTTCTTCCCTAGTTACCAGAATCATTCCCAGCATTTGCATTTTGTTCCCAGCTTACACCGCCAATGTGCCATTCTACCATGGGTCTCTTCCATTTCCGGTGGTAAGCAAATTCCTCCATTACGATGTCTTCAACAAGGTAATCCACATCATCCAAGTCCGAGTATGCCATTCTACCGACCCCCTCCAAACGATCGCTCGAGAATTGCCTTAGGCTGGTTTAAAGAGTTTCAATGATCTCTGAATCAAAGGTAATTCTTTTTGCCACTTAAGGGGATATATCTACGAGTCACCATCCCTAAGGTGCCTCGTTGTGGTATCATGGCAACTCAACTCCTCGCTACGTTGACAATCGTTTACCACCTTTTAAGTGTGAAATTGTTGTCTACCTAGTGAACCTTCGTCATCTGCTTCACTCCATTCCTATGGATGTGTGCTTCGTCTCTCAGCTTGAGAGATGTTGCTATGTCTCATTCCGAGAGTTAATCCTGAGTTGTTCGACCTTCGAGAAGATTGATCCTTCTAGAGTTCCTTCTCCTCTCGTTGTCATGTTGGTTGGAGTTCTCGGAACAAGACATCAAGATAATGATGGTGAACGAATCAACGTTCATTTGAAGTGCACCTTGGATCGTGAAGATTATACTAGTTTGCGTTTCCCCTTCGTCTTACCCTACGCTTGAATCTCGAGACGAGATTCTTGTTTAGTGGGGGTGAGTTGTCACATCCCTAGCTTTTGGTGCTGCCTAGTGTTTGCATCATGTTTGAATTTTGAAAACTTGAACTGAGGAAATTTGGAAGCCTCAAAAACTTGAATAAAAGAAGGGCAAAAACCCTAAAATCTCATTCATTGTTCCAAAATGCTCTTCTTAAATGTTTGATAATTTCTGGCAAGGGTTCTGGTCCCAACCAAAATATTGAACATTTTTAAGGACTTAATCTTGGGACTTTGAAATTAAATCATTAGATATTTGAATTTGAATTATATTCATATAATTAGAATATAATTTCAAATACCCCTGAAATATTTTATGAGCTTTTGGAAAAGTCCATCTAGCAAAATAAAAATATTCAGAGGAGCTTTTGGCATTGTTTGGATTATTTTAAATTCAAAACAGTGGCAAAAGATTAAATAAAAATAAAACAGAACAGAAAAATAAAAGAGAGAAGCCCAGCCACTTACCTGGCGCTCACCTGCAGCAGAGCCGGCCCAGCTTCCGTTCCGGCCCAGCCCACCGCCGCCTTCCCCCCCTGTCGTCTTCCTCCTCGCCAGAAGGACAAAGTCATGTCGCCCGCGCGCGCTTGCCCCTGGCCACCTCCTGCTTCCTCCCCGAGCCCTCTAGCGACGCCACGGAGACGCGCTCGAGCCCCTCGACCGCTATCCCTTCTCTCTGCTCGCCCTAGCTCTCTCCCTCCCTCGATTTGGAGCACCACCAAGAGCCACCGGAGGGCGCCGCCGTCGCATCCATAGCCACCGACCACCCCTCGCCCTTCCGCTGAGCTCAGGAGCTCCGCCTCAACCCCCTCTTCCTCCCCACCGAGCCAAGCCCCTCGGGAAGCTCTGCATCGCCTCCACGCCATTGTCTTCGTCCTCGACCGCCGCCGATGGTCGCCGTCGATTCGCCGCCATTCGTGCTTCCCCGAGCTCGCTGACCCTCCCTGCATGATCCCCGTGAGCCCCTGCTTCGTTTCCCCCTAACCCCATGTCCGATTTCGAGCTCTAGCCGCCCCTCTACCGGAGCCGAGACGCTCCGCCGCACGGGCTCATCACCGGCGAAGCCCCGGTGACCTTTTGGTCCCACGCCTGCGTCCGTTGCACTCACAACGTCCCGTAGAGTAAAACTAGCACGTCAACCGTCTCGTTTGCACACCGCAACGCCGGTCCCGCGAACCCCCGAGCTCCGGCCGCCGCCCAGCTCGACGCCGTCGTCATTCCCGGCCACCCCAGCTCCAACCACCGTCATCGTTGGATGCGCCACACCGCCAGCTAACCGTAGCACCCAGCCGTTCGCCCCGCCGTGCCCCACAGCACCATTCCCAACTTCGCCGAACTCCGGCCGCCGCTTTGGAGCTCGCCGTCGTCAGCTCTGGCCTCCCCACGACCCAGCGCCCGCACCGTTCGACGCGCGGGAGCAAGGGCTCTCCAACGAGACCAAGCACGGCCTCGCCCGTGCCCTGTAGCGTGTTTCCGACGGCCGCCACCGTCCCGGGCCTCGTCGGCGTCGAGACGCCGGCGGGATTGACCCTACTGACCAGGGGTTTGACCCCGTTGACTACTGACCATGTGGGCCCAGTTTGACCCCCTGGGTCAATGACAGGTGGGGCCCAGCTCTGTTAGTTAATTAGGATTAGTACTAATTGAATTAGTTAAACTAATTACCCCTGCTGACACTGACAGTGGGCCCCGTGGCTATTAATTTGATTAGTTAGAATTAATTAACTCTGTTAGTCACCTGAGTCACTGACCAGTGGGCCCCACTGGTCAGGTTTGACCCGGACCAGCCCCTGTTGACCTGCTGACGTCATGCCAACGTTATGCTGACGCAGTAATGTTTTCTGGATTTAATTTAATTCAGGAAATTCTAGAAAATTGTATAAACTTCTAAAATTCATAGAAATTCAACCGTAACTCCAAATTAAATAAATTATATATGAAAAATTATCAGAAAAATTCAAGGAATCCATCTGTACCATTTTCATGCATGTTTGAACAATGTTTGTCCTCTGTTTTGGACAAAACAAATAAAGGGCATTTAAATAATCATATATGGAGTTGGAATTTGAATCATGTATTCAAACCAACTTCATTTAAATCATAGCTAGGTGCGTTAGCCCAAAACACAGTCATATTGCCATGTCATAGCATGCATCATATTGTGCATTGCATTGATCGTGTTTCTTCTGTGTTTGCCGGTGATTGCCCCCTCTCGATAGACGTGATACCGACGATGTGATCGATGACACCGATGAAGAGCTATATTATCTTCAGAAGTGCCAGGCAAGCAAAACCCCCTTGTTCATTCCGATACAATCCCACTCTCTTGCTCCTGCTCTCTTTTACTGCATTAGGACAACAACGATTCAACTGTTACTTGCTGCGGTAGTTGAACCCCTTTTCCTCTACATGACCTGTCATTGCCACAGTAAATAGATGAAACCCACTAGCATGAGTAGGAGTTGTTTGAGCCCTGTTGTGCCTACTCATTCATGCTTGTTTGTCATGCCTGCTACTACTTAGAGTTGAGTCAGGTCTGATTCATCGGGGATGAATCAGAGGTGTGTGAACATGTCCTCGTTGAGAGCTAAGTGTGTGAACACGATTTGGTAAAGGTAGCGGTGAGAGGCCATGTAGGAGTACATGGTGGGTTGTCTCATTGCAGCCGTCTTCAGGAACTGAGTTCTGTGTTTGTGATCCATGATCAGTTACTACCACACATTGGGCTCCGGGCACTCCAAGCTCTCTCGACTTATTAATCAACATGATCTCTGTCCAGGAGTTGCAACTAGTTTCTGGTGTTTGTAGGTAGTGTTAGTAGTCTACCAAGTGGCACCCGGTACAGGTGGGCTTGGGACAGACTAGGCACAGTGGCCCGGTGTACCAAGTAGCACCCGGATGGTGGGCTTGGGAACCCTGCTCACATCGTTTGGGGCCGTGAGCGACACCCCGGCCGGATCTCCTTGCGGATGGAACCCGAATAGGCGATAAACCTGGACGAGAGACTTGTATGGTTACTCAGGTCGTGGCCGACTCCCTCGCCCGGCTTCCGCTTGAAGGTTGCCGAGGTACATGACGTGTACAGGGCGATAAGTGGCGAAAGCGTGTGTGAAGAAGTACACCCCTGCAGGGTTATCACTATCTATTCGAATAGCCGGATTCCTCGGATATGGAAACTTGGACCCCTTGCATAGTTCATAGACAAGTGAAAGTGGATACTCTAAAATACGCAAGATAAGCGTGAGTGCTATGGATGGCGTTCTCGTAGGGAGACGGGAGCGGATCCATAGTGGTGTATTGATATGGTGAATATGTGGACTCGTGTGCGCCACCTCAAAAGAGTTACTTGCAGTCGTAGTTCAGGTTAGCCACCGAGTCAAAGCTGGCTTGCTGCAGTTAAACCCCACCATCCTCTCTGTTGATAATGATGCATATGTAGTTAGTTCTAATGTAAGTCTTGCTGGGTACATTTGTACTCACGTTTGCCCATTTTTATGTTTTGCAGAGAGACTTCGGTCTCGCTAGTAGTTCTGCGTGGACTTCGACGTTTAGCTTGTTACCTCAGCTACGATCTTGTGCCCTCGGCAGGATCTGGTAGATAGTCAGGCTTTCAGCCTTTTTCATTTATAGATGTCTGTACTCAGACATGTTAAGCTTCCGCTTGTGCTTGACTTGTTTGCTCTGAATGTTGGGTCATGAGACCCATGTTTGCTCTGAATGTTGGGTCATGATATTCCTTTTCTTCGAAATACTGAAATAGGCAAAAAAACAGCAATACGGGCTGGGCCTCCGGTTAGTAGGTTAGTCCCAAAAATGATATAAATGTGTAAAATAAAGCCCATAAATACCCAAAAGGGGTAATATAATAGCATGGAACAATCAAAAATTATAGATACGTTGGAGACGTATCAAGCATCCCCAAGCTTAATTCCTGCTCGTCCTCGAGTAGGTAAATGATAAAAACAGAATTTTTGATGTGGAATGCTACCTAGCATAATTCTCAATGTAATTTTCTTTATTGTGGCATGAGTGTTCAGATCCAAATGATTCGAAATAAAAGTTCATATTGACATAAGAAATAGTAACACTTCAAGCATACTAATCAAAGCAATCATGTCTTCTCAAAATAACATGGCTAAAGAAACTTCATCCCTACAAAATCATATAGTTAGGCTATGCTTCATTTTCTTCACACAAAGATGTTCCCAAATTCTACACCCCCGATGACAAGCCAAGCAATTGTTTCATACTTTAATAATCTCAAACTTTTTCAACTTTCATGCAATACATGAGCGTGAGCCATGGACATAGCACTATGGGTGGAATAGAATATAATGATGGGGATTGTGTGGAGAAGACAAAAAAGGAGAAAGTCTCACATTGACGAGGATAATCAATGGGCTATGGAGATGCCCATCAATTGATGTCAACATGAGGAGTAGGGATTGCCATGCAACGGATGCACTAGAGCTATAAATGAATGAAATCTCAACAAAAGAAAACTAGTGGGTGTGCATCCAACTTGCTTGCTCACGAAGACCTAGGGCATTTGAGGAAGCCCATCGTAGGAATACACAAGCCAAGTTCTATAATGAAAAATTCCCACTAGTATATGAAAGTGACAACATATGAGACTCACTATATGAAGAACATGGTGCTAGTTTGAAGCACAATATATGAGACTCGCTATATGAAGGACATGGTGCTACTTTGAAGCACAAGTGTGGAAAAAGAGATAGTAACATTGCCCCTTTTTATTTATTTTATTTTATTTTTTTCTTTTCTTTTTCCTTTTTTTTTCTTTTCTTTGGCCTTTCTTTTTTTGGCCTTTTTTTCTTTTGGCCTTTTTCTTTTTCTTTTTGGGCAATGCTCTAATAATGATGATCATCACACTTTTATTAATTACAACATATGAATTACAACTAGAAACTAGAACAAGATATGACTCTATATGAATGCCTCCGGCGGTGTACCGGGATGGTGCAATGCATCAAGAGTGACATGTATGAAAAATTATGCATGGTGGCTTTGCCACAAATACGATGTCAACTACATGATCATGCAATGGCAATATGACAAACGTAATGTATGTCATGATGATAAACGAAATGGTGGAAAGTTGCATGGCAATATATCTCGGAATGGCTATGGAAATGCCATAATAGGTAGGTATGGTGGCTGTTTTGAGGAAGATATAAGGAGGTTTATGTGTGATAGAGCGTATCGTATCACGGGGTTTGGATGCACCGGCGAAGTTTACACCAACTCTCAAGGTGAGAAAGGGCAATGCACGGTACCGAAGAGGCTAGAAATGGTGGAAAGGTAAAAGTGCGTATAATCCATGGACTCAACATTAGTCAAAAGAACTCATATACTTATTGCAAAAATTTAGAAGTCATCAAAAACCAAGCACTACATGCATGCTCCTAGAGGGATAGATTGGTAGGAAAAGACCATCGCTCTTCCCCGACCGCCACTCATAAGGATGCACAATCCAAGTACACTTCATGTTTCAAATTTGTTACACAACTTTAACCATACATGCATGCTACGGGACTTGCTAACTTTAACACAAGCATTCTTTAAATTCATAATCACCCAACTAGCATGACTTTAATATCACTACCTCCATATCTCAAAACAATTATCAAGTATCAAATTGATCATAGCATCCAATTCACTTCCTATGGTAGTTTTTATTATACCCAACTTGGATGCCTACCATTCTAGGACCAATTTTATAACCATAGCAAATACCATGCTGTTCTAAGAGACTCTCAAAATAATATAAGTGAAGCATGAGAGACTAGAAATTTCTACAAAATTAAGCCACCGCCGTGCTCTAAAAGATATAGGTGAAGCAATAGAGCAAAAACTATCAAGCTCAAAAGATATAAGTGAAGCACATAGAGTATTCTAATAAACTCTAATCAAGTGGGCTTCTCCCAAAAGGTGTGTACAGCAAGGATGATTGTGGTAAACTAAAAAGCATATACTAATATAATACACGACGCTCCAAGCAAAACACATATCATGTGGCGAATAAAAATATAGCTCCAAGTAAAGTTACCAATGAACAAAGACGAAAGAGGGGATGCCTTCCCAGGGCATCCCCAAGCTTAGGCTTTTGTCTACTCTTGAATATCTTGGGGTGCCTTGGGCATCCCCAAGCTTAGGCTCTTGCCACTCCTTATTCTATAGTCCATCAAATCTTTACCCAAAACTTGAAAACTTCACAACACAAAACTCAACAGGAAATCTCATAAGCTCCGTTAGTGAAAGAAAACAAAACCACCACATAAGGTACTGTAATTAACTCATTTTTTACTTATTTTGGTGTTAAACCTGCTGTATTCCAAGTTCTCTATGGTTCATACCACTTAATACTAGCCATAGATGCATCAAAATAAGCAAACAACACACAAAAAACAGAATCTGTCAAAAACAGAACAGTCTGTAGAAATCTGTAACTAACACAAACTTCTGGAACTTTAAAAATCCTACCAAAATAGGAAGTCCTGGAAAATTTGTCTATTGATCAGCATAAAAACGAATAAATGCAAAATCACGTTTCTGTGATTTAACAAAACTAATTTCGTGCGCGCAAAGTTTCTGTTTTTCAGCAGAATCAAATTAACTATCACCATAGGTTATCCTATAGGTTCTACTTGGCACAAACACTAATTAAAATATACAAACACATCTAAACATAAGGTAGATGCAAAATTTATTACTAAACAAAAACAAAAACAAAAACACAAATAAAATTGGGTTGCCTCCCAACTAGCGCTATCGTTTAACGCCCCTAGCTAGGCATAAAAGCGAAGATAGATCTAAGTAGTGCCATCTTTGATTTTCAGTTTTTTAGCGGAGTCATGCTCGAATCCGGGAGGTTCTTTACGTTTCCTTTCATACTCGGAACCTTTTAGATCTAAAGAATCCAACCGCTTATTGCAAAGAGTAATCAACATATTCATGCGGTGAAGATTTCCGCTAACACTTTTAAGAGGCTCAAGAGACTTTTGTAATATTTTTGTTACTTCGCAAATCTTTCCAAACACTTGGTAGGATGAGGTCCTCCCTTTTGAGGTAGTGTTCCCACTATTCCCTCTATAATTTCATTCGCAATACAAGGATCAATTTCAATAAAATTTACCTTTGCAATGCAATCCAAGAGTTGTCTATGCGTCATATTTAACCCAACATAAAAATTGCGAAGAAGAATTCTAAAGTTCACCTCTAGGGTGCACTTGCGATAAGATTCCATCATCCTATACCAAGCATCTTTTAAGTTTTCTCCTTGCCTTTGCTTGAAGTGAAGAACTTCAAACACGGGAGACATAGGAACGGATAAGGAACTAGCCATAACGACAAGGCAAATGATCTAACACACGAGCAAACAGAAAAAGGCAAGCGAAAAAGAGAGGAGAAGATTGGGAAAGAGAGGGCAAATAAAACGGCAAGGGTGAAGTGGGGGAGAGGAAAACGAGAGGCAAATGTCAAATAATGTAAATGCGAGGGAGATGAGTTTGTGATGGGTACTTGGTATGTCTTGACTTGAGCGAAGACCTCCCCAGCAACGGCGCCAGAAATCCTTCTTGCTACGTCTTGAGCTTGCGTTGGTTTTTCTTGAAGAGGAAAGGGTGATGCAGCAAAGTAGCGTAAATATTTCCCTTAGTTTTTGAGAACCAAGGTATCAATCCAGTAGGAGGCTCCTCAAAAGTCCCATGCACCTACACAAACAAACAAAGAACTCGCAACCAACGCAATAAAGGGGTTGTCAATCCCTTCACGGCCACTTGCGGAAGTGAGATCTGATATAGATAGTATGATAAGATAAATATATTTTTGGTATTTTATAATATAGATTGGAAAAGTAAAGATGAAAATAAAAGTAGATTGAAAGCTTATATGATAAAAGATACACCCGGGGGCCATAGGTTTCACTAGTGGCTTCTCTCAAGATAGCATAACTATTACGGTGGGTGAACAAATTACTGTCGAGCAATTGATAGAAAAGCGAATAATTATGAGATTATCTAGGTATGATCATGTATATAGGCATCACGTCCGTGACAAGTAGACCGACTCCTGCCTGCATCTACTACTATTACTCCACACAAAGACCGCTATCCAGCATGCATCTAGAGTATTAAGTTCATAAGAACAAAGTAACGCATTAAGAAAGATGACATGATGTAGAGGGATAAACTCAAGCAATATGATATAAACCCCATCTTTTTATCCTCGATGGCAACAATACAATACGTGCCTTGCAACCCCTGCTGTCACTGGATAAGGACACCGCAAGATTGAACCCAAAGCTAAGAACTTCTCCCATGGCAAGAAAGATCAATCTAGTAGGCCAAACCAAACTGATAATTCGAAGAGACTTGCAAAGATAACTCAATCATACATAAAAGAATTCAGAGGAGATTCAAATATTTCTCATAGATAAACTTGATCATAAACCCACAATTCATTGGATCTCGACAAACACACCGCAAAAAGAGTTACATCGAATAGATCTCCACAAGAGAGGGGAGAACATGGTATTGAGATCCAAAAAGAGAGAAAAAGCCATCTAGCTAATAACTATGGACCCAAAGGTCTGTGGTAAACTACTCAAAACTCATCGGAGGGGCTATGGTGTTGATGTAGAAGCCCTCCGTGGTCGATTCCCCCTCCGGCGGAGCACCGACAAAGGCTCCAAGATGGGATCTCGCGGATACAGAAGGTTACTGCAGTGGAAATTGTTTTTTGTTGGATACCTGGATGTTTTCGAGGTACATGGGTATATATAGGAGGAAGAAGTACGTCGGTGGCCGCCCGAGGGGCCCACGAGACAGGGGGAGCACCCAGAGGGGGTGGGTGCGCCCTCCTATCTCCTGGCCGCCTCGATTGCTTCTTGACTTGCACTCCAAGTCCTTTGGATCACGTTCGTTCCAAAAATCACGCTCCCGGAGGTTTCATTCCGTTTGGACTCCGTTTGATATTCCTTTTTTTCAAAATACTGAAATAGGCAAAAAAAACAGCAATATGGGCTGGGCCTCCGGTTAGTAGGTTAGTCCCAAAAATGATATAAATGTGTAAAATAAAGCCCACAAACATCCAAAAGGGATAATATAATAGCATGGAACAATCAAAAATTATAGATATGTTGGAGACGTATCACACATGGGGGTGTTTTTGCAATTTTCCCTAGATAAATTATTGAATCTAACCGCAATCTCAAAGCTACCAGACGGTGGGGGAAATATATATTTATAAAATGAGACCAACCCGGGCTAGACTAGCCTGTTGGAATTTTTTTATAGAAGAAAACTCCGTGAGCACCAACGCTCAATCCGAGACTTGAACCCTGGTGTGGGCTGGCTGCGAACTCCCGCGCCTTGCCAAATGCCTAGGCCCAGTTCTCGGTGGGGGAAATATAACGATGTAGATAAAAGAGTTGTATGGGAGGCTGACTTCTGAGGAGCAGGGGGCACCGAAATCCAGAAGTGATCTGCTCGAGGTGATCTGAGCACAAACATGGAGAAAATTGTATCGTGTGGCTAGGCTTCTGTTGAGTGATATGTTCAAGTAGTGTCTGTTTAGGCATCGTCATACGATGCATTAATCAAGAGCATTAAGTGCATCCAAATGTTCTTAGTGAACGAAAGACTTGATATTTACTGTTTATTTTGAATGTGATACTAAACGTAGTCTTGTGTTTTCTTCCATGACAATATGTGTAGTGTAGATTTTGAAAATGGCACAGGAGAAACAAATGTTTTATAGTTCTTCTATTGCAGAAACAATTAGAATATTACACAGGCTTATGCATAACATGTAAGGTTTCATGAAAACAAAATAGAGAAAAAAATTTGTTTGCACGATTGTTGTTTCCCGTAGCATCCCATGGACACTTACCTAGTGTAGTAAGAGCAACTCTAGCAGACCCCGCAAAAAGCCCCGACCCGCAAAATAACCACTAAAATGTAGCTCGGCATGGAAAATCCCGCCCAAACAGACCCCGCATACGCGTCCGGCCAGTAAAAATTTTTGCGGGGCGCGGCAAAAGATCTCCCCGACCTCAGATTCGTGGGGTGGGAGGACGACCCGAGCTCGGCCCCTATCCGCAGCAAGATTTGGCGGGAGGGACATTTTCGCGCAGCCGTTCCCGCTTCCCCACCCTCCACCATCATTGCCCCTGCCACCTCTCGCTCCGGCATATCTTCCCCATCAGTCCTTCGCCGCCATGGATGACACCTTGCTGTCCCCCGTCACCATCGAGGTTGCGCACGCTCAATCCCCATGGGCGGGTCTCATCACCGGCCATGTTTGCCTCGCCGTCTCCCAAGGCACCATTGTGCCTGTCCGCAAGTGGCAGGGCAACGTGGTCGTGCAGGGCAGGAATCCGGCTGCCCCCACCGGGAAGGCCCGCGCTCCGGGCGCCAACGCCGCTGCGCGATCCCGGCCAGTGGCGAAGAAGGTCGGCAAGGCCTCCAGCGTGAAGCGGAAGAGGATTCCGGCTACAAAGAAGCGGGCTCCTTCATCCACTCCCTCCGCCCCAGAAAGAGGTTCCCCGGCAATCCCGCTCAATGGTGCTGCTCCCACCGCAAGCGAGGTGTTTGACGAAATGGTAGCAAGGTAAGCCTCTTCGGTCATGGAAATTTTCTTTTGCTTTGGGGATAGCTCATGACCCATTTGTCGTTCACTATAGTGGTGGTTCGAACAACACAACTGCCGAGTTCCTGAACTTGTTGGACACCAATGCCATTGACATTGATGAGGCCCCGTTCGCCGCATTTGATTTCAATGAAACGAAGTGCGGCGTGGATGATCCTGGGGGTGAAGAAGAATTGGAGGATATCATTGAGATGGCGTATGAGCAATCGCAAGCAAGAAGTGGAAAAAGCCAGAGATCAAAGAACTACATGATCTTGGAAGATCAAATCTTGATAAAGGCATGGAGTGTGGTGTCTCTCGATGCATGCGTGGGTACTTCTCGAACTGCCAAGAGGTATTGGCAAAGGATCGAAGATCAATACTTCCGCATGATGGCAAAGTATCCCAATAGGACTCCACTTACCTTTCGGTCGCTCCAAGGGCGTTGGGACGTGATCAATGCCATTTGCAGCCGTTGGGCAGCTTGCTTGGAGCAAGTACGCAATGCACCTCCAAGTGGAACCGTGGAGTCCGACTATGTGAGTTCATTTTAACTTTGTTCAAGTTGTGCACATCATATTGCATCATATGAAAATGATTGCATCATATGAAATGTTTGCATCGTTCTAATTGTGTATGACAAAATTTCCCAACAAAGATACAAAGACATGGAAGCTTCGGAAGGGAAATTCTTCAAACTAGAGCATTGTTGGGACTTGCTCAAAAAGTGCAAGAAGTGGAAGTCGATTGACAAAGAATCCCCACAGAAGAGAGGTTTACTTACAAACATGGATGAAGATGAGGATGATGATGGCCCAAGAAACTTGAACAATCACGATGGCGACAAGAAGACTAAGGATAAAATGAAGAGAGAGCACGAAGCGTCGAGCTTGAGGGAGAAGATTGATGCCATGGTGCAATCAAATGAGTTGATGTTAATGAAGACGTTGGAGATCAAGAAAGAGTTGGCCGAGAAGAAGGCACGAGAGAAGCAAGAGAATGGCAATTGCTCAAGGAAGAGGGGCCACGCAAAGCGGCCATTGAGGAGAGAAGAGTACGTGCCGCTGAGAACAAAGCCATGTCCAAGTTGCTCGCCGAAGAGAATAAGATCATGACAATGAACCGCAATGACATGGACGACCTCACCAAAGAATGGCATGATATGGCAAGAAGAGAAATCTTGAAGAGGAGAATGCTTACGGCGGCCAGTGCGTGTTACAGTGCCGGAGATGTTTTCTCAACAGGGTTTGGAACCAATGTCGCCGATGCGTTTAGTGCACCGGCCGGTGATTTTGGTGCCAGAGTTGGAACAAGTGCCGAAGGTGGACTCGGTGGTTGCGATGACCTCGATGGACTTGGTGGCGCGGAGTGAAGATCGACCAAGATGATGCCGGATGTGGTCGTCACTTTTGCAAGACCCTCTTTTGCATTTATCTTACAAAACTTTAATCTTTGATTTGCATGTGAATTATGTTCTATTGTTTGAATTTGAACTTATTTGTCAGAACCAATGTCAAATTCAATAATTGGGCGTCTTCGGTTTGCGGGTCAACGCGGCGATGTCTGAGCAGACCTCGTGTAGCCGACCCATAAAAAAGCATATTCACCGAATATCCTTTTTTGCGGGTCCGTTTTGCGAGGTCTGAGTCTGACCTCGCCCACGCAGGCCTGCATATACACTTTTCCGCGAACTGCAAAAGACTTACGCGGGTTGGGATTTTGCGGGGTCTACTAGAAATGCTCTAACAAATCCAAACCCCTCTGCCCCACTTCCCTTCCCCCTCGCTGGCAGCAAGATTCCAACGCACTTCTTTTAAAAAGATCATTTTCCCCATCATATATAGCCATGGCGATGGTTCTCCTCGACAGTAGTGAAGCTTCTGAGGGGCCAACCTGGGCTGCCGCCTCCAGCCCATGAAAATCAATTTTCACCCTCAAATCATTCCAATGTCTCCTTAACCCCCCAAAGTCAATTTTGGTCTGATTTAAACCCCAAAAATGTCAATACCAGTTTAATCTAGCCCTGAGCGGTCTAGTGTCACATTAGACTACCCACAGTGGAAATAACACAGATGGTAACATGACACGTATCTAGGCAAAATAGATGATGTGGCAAGTAATTAATGAAGAAAGAAAATCATGTGGTAACATAGTTAGTTACTAGTAGTATGAGTAACATCACACGTGTCAAGGCAAGATGGTAACATGAAACACTTCATTTATTAGGCTATAGACTCATCTTGTCTTGATAAGACTAGCCACAATGGGGAGTAACTTAGACTAGTAACATGTATGTTACTACTTCTATAGTGGGAAGTAACATATGTGTGGTAACATGCAACACTTCATTTATTGCCTTGATACATGTGATGTTACTCAGAGCATGGTTAATAGTATAGCCAGCTGCGGGCTATAAGCATGTGCCATGTCATCTACAACTCATCTTATAGCCAACATGTACAATAGTAGATCAAAAGAGTGTACTACTTTTTTATTATGTGGCCCACCTTTCATTCTCACAAAGTGCCTAGGAGCACGTGCTAGAGCTGACTCTTCACGAAGAGCCCGCTTACATTCTCTGTCCTCTTCTCTTTCCTCCAACTAAGTAGAAATATACTAATTTATTCCTTATAGCTCGCTGACTCAGCTCTATTGTACTAGCTCTCATACTACTAGTAACTAGCTATGTTACCACATGCCTCTCTTTTTTTATTTATTGCTTGACACATCATCTATTTTATCTAGATATGTGTGATGTTACTACTTATGTTACTTGCACTGTGGGTAGTCTTAGGAGGGGTTTTGCATCTGATTTGCTGACCAGGCACTAATTTGTCGCTGACGTGGCGTAATGACGTGGCACCAGGTCGCTGAAATATGTGGGGCTCTATTATTCTCGCTTCTGTTTCGTCTTCGTAGGCAGCGAGGAAATCACAAGGGCCGCAGCGCCGCCGTTCACACCTACTGCAATTGCATCGCCGCCGTTGCCGTCGTAGCCATCGCTCCTGTCGTCGAGTTTTCATCTTGCGTCGTCTTGGCATGTGATAGAGCTCAGCTCGCGCAGTTGTGCATTCGCCCACAAGCATCGTGCCCCATGCCGCCGCCGCTACCGCCGGCGACGCCTCTTCCTCGTCGCTCTTGCCTTCTCGTCCTAGACCTCCTCTCCCATGCTCGGCTCCATCCCCGTGCACGTCCGCCCGCCGTCCACCCCGCAACCCCGCGGTCGAGCCCCCAAACGAACGCCACCTCCAGCTCAATCGTGGAACCCCTTGGTACCCGTTCCGCAGCAACAATCTTTCCCATCCGACGACGACCCATCCTCCAATGCGGCGGCGATGCACAAGTCCCAGCCTCCGCACTCCGACAAGCTGAAGTACGGATATGTGCACCAGGCATCCACTAACCTCTGCTTGCTTCTCTGTTCTGCCTGTTGGTGATTCTGAATCTGAATGTCTGAATTTTATTGGCTGGCATTGTGTTCTGTAGCATGAAGGATGAGATGATTTAGCTCTACCTGAACAACTCGGCAACCCAAGTGTGTTCTTGTTGTTCTTATGTGAGCTTATTTTCTTGGAATGCTGATTGCAATGCAATGTGAGGGTGTGGACTGTAGGTTCTATAAGTGACATGATGTCCTGCTCGATGACTTGGGCGACATGGTGAATCGTCTAAAAAGGGAAGATGCAATTGGAGGAATCTCACATCCAACCTGAGGATCACATGGAGAAGGTATCCACGCGGAGATGGGCATGAGGTTTTTTGTGAATGAGATGCAATTGAAGCACACAACAGTAGTAGAAGACTTGTAGAGAAAATTAGCAAGATTTAGAAATGAGTAGACCTGTTGTAATTCACATGAGTAATGCTTCATGCTGAGAATTGCTACCTCTTGAGCACTGCGTTGGATTTCCCCGAAGAGGAGAGGATGATGCAGCAAAGTAGCGTAAGTATTTCCCTCAGTTTTTGAGAACCAAGGTATCAATCCAGTAGGAGGCCACGCACAAGTCCCTCGTACCTACACAAAACGATAGCAACTTGCAACCAACGCTTAGGGGTTGTCAATCCCTTCACGGTCACTTACGAGAGTGAGATCTGATAGAGATAATATTTTTGGTATTTTTGATAGATAGATGCAAAGTGAAAAGAAAAAGGCAAAGTAAAAAACAAAGCAAGTAAATAAAGTGATAGAGATTGATATGATGAGAATAGACCCGAGGGCCATAGGTTTCACTAGTGGCTTCTCTCAAGAGCATAAGTATTCTACGGTGGGTGAACAAATTACTGTTGAGCAATTGACAGAATTGAGCATAGTTATGAGTATATCTAGGCAATGATCATGTACATAGGCATCACGTCCGAGACAAGTAGATCGAAATGATTCTGCATCTACTACTATTACTCCACTCATCGACCGCTATCCAGCATGCATCTAGAGTATTAAGTTAAAAACAGAGTAACGCCTTAAGCAACATGACATGATGTAGAGGGATAAATTCATGCAATATGATAAAAACCCCATCTTGTTATCCTCGATGGCAACAATACAATACGTGCCTTGCTGCCCCTTCTGCCACTGGGAAAGGACACCGCAAGATTGAGCCCAAAGCTAAGCACTTCTCCCATTGCAAGAACTACCAATCTAGTTGGCCAAACCAAAAAGGATAATTCGAAGAGACTTACAAAGATAACTCAATCATACATAAAAGAATTCAGAGAAGAATCAAATATTTTCCATAGATAATACTGGATCGTAAACCCAAAATTCATCGGTCTCAACAAACACACCGCAAAAAGAAGATTACATCGAATAGATCTCCATGAGAGAGGGGGAGAACATTGTATTGAGATCCAAAAAGAGAGAAGAAGCCATCTAGGTACTAGCTATGGACCCGAAGGTCTAAAGTAAACTACTCACACTTTATCGGAGGGGCTATGGTGATGATGTAGAAGCCCTCCATGGTGGATGCCCCCTCCGGCGGAGCTCCAGAACAGGCCCCAAGATGGGATCTCGTGGATACAGAAGGTTGCGGTGGTGGAATTAGGTTTTTGGCTCCTGTTCTGATCGTACGGGGGTACGTAGGTATATATAGGAGGAAGGAGTACGTCGGTGGAGCTTCGAGGGGCCCACGAGGTAGGGGCGCGCCCTCCACCCTCGTGATCGCCTCGTGGCTTTCTTGACGGAGGGTCCAAGTCTCCTGGATCTTATCTGATGAGAAAATCACGTTCCCGAAGGTTTCATTCCGTTTGGACTCCGTTTGATATTCCGTTTCTTCGAAACACTGAAAAAGGCAAAAAAAACAACAATTCTGGGCTGGGCCTCCGGTTAATAGGTTAGTCCCAAAAGTAATATAAAAGTGTAAAATAAAGCCCAATATAGTCCAAAACAGTAGATAAAGTAGCATGGAGCAATCATACATTATAGATACGTTGGAGACGTATCAGGCATCCCCAAGCTTAATTCCTGCTCGTCCTCGAGTAGGTAAATGATAAAAACGAATTTTTGATGTGGAGTGATACTTTGGCATAATTTCAATGTAAATCTTCTTAATTGTGATATGAATATTCAGATCCAAAAGATTCAAGACAAAATTTCACATTGACACAAAAATAATAATACTTCAAGCATACTAATCAAAGCAATCATGTCTTCTCAAAATAACATGGCAAAATAAAGTTCATCCCTACAAAATCATATAGTTAGGCTATGCTTCATTTTCGTCACACAAAGATGTTCCCAACTTCTATACCCCCGATGACAAGCCAAGCAATTGTTTCATACTTAAATAATCTCAAACTTTTTCAACCTTCACGCAATACATGAGCGTGAGCCATGGATATAGCACTATGGGTGGAATAGAATATGATGATGGGGATTGTGTGGAGAAGACAAAAAAGGAGAAAGTCTCACATTGACGAGGCTAATCAACGGGCTATGGAGATGCCCATCAATTGATGTCAACATGAGGAGTAGGGATTGCCATGCAACGGATGCACTAGAGCTATGAATGCTCAACAAAAGAAAAACTAGTGGGTGTACATCCAACTTGCTTGCTCATGAAGACCTAGGGAATTTGAGGAAGCCCATCGTAGGAATATACAAGCCAAGTTCTATAATGAAAAATTCCCACTAGTATAAAAAGACAACTTATGAGACTCACTACATGAAGAACAAGGTGCTACTTTGAAGCACAATATATGAGACTCACTACATGAAGAACAAGGTGCTACTTTGAAGCACAAGTGTGGAAAAAGAGATAGTAGCATTGCTCTTTTTATTTTTTTATTTTCTTTGGCCTTTCTTTTTTTCTTTTGGACTTTCTCTCTTTTATTTATTTATTTATTTATTTGGGCAATGCTCTAATAATGATGATCATCACACTTCTATTGATTACAACATGAGGATTACAACTCGAAACTTAGAACAAGATATGAGTCTATATGAATGCCTCCGGCGGTGTACCGGGATGGTGCAATGAATCAAGAGTGACATGTATAGAAAATAATGCATGGTGGCTTTGCCACAAATACGATGTCAACTACATGATCATGCAATGTCAATATGACAAAAGTAATGTATGTCATGATGATGATGGTGGAAGTTGCATGGCAATATATCTCGGAATGGCTATGGAAATGCCATGATAGGTAGGTATGGTGGCTGTTTTGAGGAAGATATAAGGAGGTTTATGTGTGATAGAGTGTATCGTATCACGGGGTTTGGATGCACCGGCGAAGTTTGAACCAACTCTCAAGGTGAGAAAGGGCAATGCACGATACCGAAGAGGCTAGCAAAGGCGGAAAGGTGAGAGTGCGTATAATCCATGGACTCAACATTAGTCAAAAGAACTCATATACTTATTGCAAAAATTTAGAAGTCATAAAAAATTCAAGTACTACGCGCATGCTCCTAGGGGGATAGATTGGTTGGAAAAGACCATCGCTCGTTCCTGACCGCCACTCATAAGGATGCATAAGCCAGGTACACTTCATGTTTCAAATTTGTTACACAACTTTAACCATACGTGCATGCTACGGGACTTGCAAACTTCAGCACAAGTATTTCTCAAATTCATAATCGCCCAACTAGCACGACTTTGATATTATCACCTCCATATCTCAAAACAATTATCAAGCATAAAACTTATCTTAGTATTCAACGCACTCAAAAGAAAGTTTCACATATCTTGAACACCAAGTATATTAACATTAAGCAAATTACCATGCTATTAACGACTCTCAAAATAATCTAAGTGAAGCATGAGAGATCAATAGTTTCTTTAAAAAAATCCACCACCGTGCTCTAAAAGATCTAAGTGAAGCACCAGAGCAAAAATTATCATGCTCAAAAGATATAAGTGAAGCAGTATGAGCAAAACTATCAAGCTCAAAAGATATAAGTGAAGCACATAGAGTGTTCTAACAAATTCCAAATCATGTATGGATTTCTCAAAAGGTGTGTACAGCAAGGATGATTGTGGTAAACTAACAAGCAAAGACACAAATAATACAAGACGCTCCAAGCAAAACACATATCATGTTGGTGAATAAAAATATAGCTCCAAGTAAATTACCGATGGAAGTGGACGAAAGAGGGGATGCCTTCCGGGGCATCCCCAAGCTTTGACTTTTTAGTGTCCTTGGATTATCTTGGGGGTGCCATGGGCATCCCCAAGCTCAGGCTCTTGCCACTCCTTGTTCCATAATCCATCAAAAGAATTCACCCAAAACTTGAAAACTACACAACACAAAACTCAACAGAAATCTCGTGAGCTCCGTTAGAGAAAGAAAACAAAAGACTACTTCAAGGTACTGTAATGAACTCATTATTTATTTATATTGGTGTTAAACCTACTGTATTCCAACTTTTCTATGGTTTATAAACTATTTTACTAGCCATAGATTCATCAAAATAAGCAAACAACACACGAAAAACAGAATCTGTCAAAAACAGAACAGTCTGTAGCAATCTGTAACTAACGCAAACTTCTGGAACTCTAAAACTTCTACCAAAATAGGAAGTCCTGGAAAATTTGTTTATTGATCAGTAGAAAAAAGAATCAACGCAAAATCACGTTCCTGTGATTTATCATAACTAAGTTCGTGCGCGCAAAGTTTCTGTTTTCCAGCAGAATCAAATCAACTATCATCGTAGGTTATCCTATAGGTTCTACTTGGCACAAACACTAATTAAAACATAAAACCACATCCAAACAGAAGGTAGATGGATTATTTATTCCTAAACAGAAGGAAAAACAAAAAACACAAAATAAAATTGGGTTGCCTCCCAACAAGCGCTATCGTTTAACGCCCCTAGCTAGGCATAAAAGCAAGGATAGATCTAGGTATTGCCATCTTTGGTAGGCAATCCATAAGTGGCTCTCATGATCGATTCATATGGTAATTTTATTTTCTTTCTAGAGAAGTGTTCCATACCCTTCTTTAAGGGAAATTGGAATCTAATATTCCCTTCCTTCATATCAATAATTGCACCAATCGTTCTAAGGAAAGGTCTACCAAGAATAATAGGACATGAAGGATTGCAATCTATATCAAGAACGATAAAATCTACGGGCACATAATTCCTATTTGCAACAATAAGAACCTCATTAATTCTTCCCATAGGCTTTTTAATAGTGGAATCCGCAAGATGCAAGTTTAGAGAGCAATCATCAAAATCACGGAAATCTAGCAAATCACATAAAGTTTTGGGAATAGTAGAGACACTAGCACCCAAATCACACAAAGTGTGGAACTCATAATCTTTAGTTTTAATTTTAATAGTAGGTTCCCACTCATCATAGAGTTTTCTAGGGATAGAAACTTTCAACTCAAGTTTTTCTTCATAAGATTGCATCAAAGCATCAACAATGTGTTCGGTAAAGGCCTTATTTTGACTATAAGCGTGAGGAGAATCTAGCACGGATTGCAACAAGGAAATACAACCAATCAAAGAGCAATTTTCATAATTAAATTCCTTGAGATCCAAAATAGTGGGTTTAGCAACATCACGGTTTTTATTTATTTCAACCCCACTTTCATCAAATTCATCATCAAGATCTAGAAACTCCGAATTCTTAGAACGCCTTATAGGTAAAGGAAGATCATAATCAGATTCATCAAGATTCATATTGCAAAACAAAGATTTAATGGGTGACACATCAATAACTTTTAGATCTTCATCTGGATTTTCATAGGGATTGGAAGAACACGCTTTAATAAAGGCATCTTTGGAAGCACGCATCCTAGCGGTTCTTTCCTTGCACTCATCAATGGAAATTCTCATGGCTTTGAGAGACTCATTGATATCATGCTTAGGAGGAATAGATCTAAGCTTTAAAGAATCAATTTCAAGAGAAATTCTATCAACGTTCCTAGCCAAATCATCAACTTTAAGCAATTTCTCTTCAAGCAAAGCATTAAAATTCTTTTGTGAATTCATAAACTCTTTAACACTACTCTCAAATTCAGAGGGCATCTTATTAAAATTTCCATAAGAGTTGTTGTAGGAATTTCCATAATTATTAGAAGGATTACTAGGATAAGGCCTAGGATTAAAATTCCCTCTATAAGCGTTGTTTCCAAAACTATTCCTACCAACAAAATTCACATCCATAGATTCATTATTATTCTCAAGCAAAGTAGATAAAGGCATATCATTGGGATCAAGAGGAGTATTTTTAGGAGCAAACATCTTCATAAGTTCATCCATCTTTTCACTAAAACATTGATTTCTTCTATAGCATGCACTTTTTTACTAGAAGATCTTTCGGTGTGCCATTGAGAATAATTAACCATAATATTATCAAGCAATTTGGTAGCATCCCCTAACATAATTTCCATAAATGTGCCTCCCGCGGCCGAATCTAAAAGATTTCTAGAAGCAAAATTCAATCCGGCATAAAAGTTTTGTATAATCATCCATAAGTTCAAACCATGAGTAGGGCAATTGCGAAGCATTAATTTCATTCTTTCCCAAGATTGGGCAACATGCTCATGATCGAGTTGTTTAAAATTCATGATGTCGTTCCTAAGAGTAATAATCTTAGCGGGAGGAAAATACTTAGAGATAAAAGCATCTTTGCACTTGTTCCAAGAATCAATACTATTTTTAGGCAAAGATGAAAACCAAACTTTAGCACGATCTCTAAGTGAAAACGGAAATAACTTCAATTTGACGATATTATTATCCGTATCTTTTTTCTTTTGCATATCACACAAACAACGAAATTGTTTAGATGAGTAGCGGCATCTTCACTAGGAAGGCCGGCGAATTGATCTTTCATAACAAGATTCAACAAAGCGGTATTGATTTCAGAAGACTCATCATTATTAAGAGGAGCAATCGAAGTACTAAGGAAATCATTATTATTGGTATTCGAGAAATCACACAATTTGGTATTATCTTGCGCCATGGCAACAAGTAATCCAACACACAAGCAAACAGAAAGGCAACGAGAAAAAGGCAAATGGGAAAGAGAGGAGGAGATTGGGAAAGAGAGGGAAAATAAAATGGCAAGGGTGAAGTGGGGGAGAGGAAAACGAGAGGCAAATGGCAAATAATGTAATGCGAGAGATAGGGATTGCGATGGGTACTTGGTATGGTTGACTTGCTTGCGTGAGCCTCCCCGGTAACGGCGCCAGAAATTCTTATTGCTACCTCTTGAGCACTATGTTGGATTTCCCCAAAGAGGAGAGGATGATGCAGCAAAGTAGCGTAAGTATTTCGCTCAGTTTTTGAGAACCAAGGTATCAATCCAGTAGGAGACCACGCACAAGTCCCTCGTACCTACACAAAACGATAGCAACTCGCAACCAACGCTTAGGGGTTGTCAATCCCTTCACGGTCACTTACGAGAGTGAGATCTGATAGAGATAATATTTTTGGTATTTTTGATAGATAGATGCAAAGTGAAAAGAAAAAGGCAAAGTAAGAACAAAGCAAGTAAATAAAGTGATAGAGATTGATATGATGAGAATAGATCTAGGGGCCATAGGTTTCACTAGTGGCTTCTCTCAAGAGCATAAGTATTCTACGGTGGGTGAACAAATTACTGTTGAGCAATTGATAGAATTGAGCATAGTTATGAGTATATCTAGGCAATGATCATGTATATAGGCATCACGTCCGAGACAAGTAGATTGAAATGATTCTGCATCCACTACTATTGCTCCACTCATCGACCGCTATCCAGCATGCATCTAGAGTATTAAGTTAAAAACAGAGAAACGCCTTAAGCAAGATGACATGATGTAGAGGGATAAATTCATGTAATATGATAAAAACCCCATCTTATTATCCTCGATGGCAACAATACAATACGTGCCTTGCTGCCCCTTCTGTCACTGGGAAAGGACACCGCAAGATTGAACCCAAAGCTAAGCACTTCTCCCATTGCAAGAACTACCAATCTAGTTGGCCAAACCAAAAAGGATAATTCGAAGAGACTTGCAAAGATAACTCAATCATACATAAAATAATTCAGAGAAGAATCAAATATTTTCCATAGATAATACTGGATCATAAACCCACAATTCATCGGTCTCAACAAACACACCGCAAAAAGAAGATTACATCGAATAGATCTCCACGAGAGAGGGGGAGAACATTGTATTGAGATCCAAAAAGAGAGAAGAAGCCATCTAGCTACTAGCTATGGACCCGAAGGTCTGAAGTAAACTACTCACACTTCATCGGAGGGGCTATGGTGATGATGTAGAAGCCCTCCGTGGTGGATGTCCCCTCCGGCGGAGCTCCAGAACAGGCCCCAAGATGGGATCTCGTGGATACAGAAGGTTGCGGCAGTGGAATTAGGTTTTTGTCTCCTGTTCTGATCATACGGGGGTACGTAGGTATATATAGGAGGAAGGAGTACATCGGTGGAGCTTCGAGGGGCCCACTTGGTAGGGGGGCACCCAAGGGGGGCACCCTCCACCCTCATGACCGCCTCGTGGCTTTCTTGACGGAGGGTCCAAGTCTCCTGGATCTTATCTAATGAGAAAATCATGTTCCCGAAGGTTTCATTCCGTTTGGACTCCGTTTGATATTCCGTTTCTTTGAAACACTGAAAAAGGCAAAAAAACAACAATTCCGGGCTGGGCCTCCGGTTAATAGGTTAGTCCCAAAAGTAATATAAAAGTGGAAAATAAAGCCCAATATAGTCCAAAACAGTAGATAAAGTAGCATGAAGCAATCAAAAATTATAGATACGTTGGAGACGTATCAAGAATTTATCAGGAAATGTTTGTATGTTGTTCACAAGATTGATTTTTTCTGAAATTTTATTTGGTGATCAGAATTAGCAAACTTTTGACTGTGAGTTGTTGGTCCTGTGGCATCTCTAGTGTTTATTTACATGATCAAAAGGAGCTATTCATCTCTAACAAACATATTTTTAATGATAGAAAATGGACAGTACCAAACACATGTACTGGACAGTACACCATGGTAAATTTCAGAGTACATAAGGAACACATGAACAAAATTCAGAGACCATGAACATAAATCATAATATTTGACAGCAACAAAACGAGCAAATAAACATCAAATGTCAGGTCCTTCCTTGCTCTCCAAGGCCTTCTTGTATGCCGCCAGGTTGAAAACACAATGTTGAGGAACATTGGGTTGTGAGCTTCTAGTTCCTTCTTGTGTGGATTTTGTCTAAGTGCTTGCTGGTTGTCAACGACCAACATGTGTGGACTTTCTCTGATTGCTTGCTTTTGGTTTTTTCTTTGAGCCTGACCTTGACCTTGGCTTAGGAATTTTTAAACTTGGCATTGGTGTATTACTAGGAAATGAAGTTTGAGCATATTCAGTCCTTTTCCTTGCATTTGCTGCTAGCACGCACTACTGGAATCTGGATCTTTGCCATCAGCCAGCTCTTTGCCGTCAGCTGGCTGATAGCAAAGAGGGTCTTTGCCATTAGCTTGCAAAAAATGGGTGGCAAAGAAGGAGCTGACGGCAAAGATAGTGTTTGCCGTCAACCGCCTCTTTGCCGCCAGCTTGCTGGCGGCGTAGAATCTTTGCCATCGGCTAGCGGACTGCAAAGAGGGAGGGTGGCCCACTAGCGAGAGCCACCTAACAGCCACTTTCTTTGCCGTCCGCTAGCGGATGGCAAAGAAACTTTGCCGTCCGCTAGCAGACGGCAAAGAAAGTGGCCAAATTAATGTCCGTTAGCTAGGCTCTTTACCGTCTGCTAGCAGACAGCAAAGAGCTGTGCCCTATCTGACAAAAGGCCCTCGCCCTCCCCTCTCTCTTCCCTCTCTCTCATCACTACCCGCACCGCTGCCCCGCCCCGTCCTGTCGCCCCGGCCACCCCGCCCCATCGCGCCGGCCCGGCCGCTCCGCCTCGCCACGCCATGCCGCCCTGGCAGCCCCGCCCCGCTGCGCCGGCCTGGCCCACCTTGCCGCCCTGGCCGCCCGCCACGCTGCGCCGGCGCGGCCGCGTCGCCTCGCCCCGCCCCGCCACCCCGCCCGCCCGAAGGTGAGACATCCCTCTTCTTTTTTCTTCTGTTTTTTAGATTTAGTTTAATTAGGTTTAGTATAATTTAGTTTAGGTTTTGTTTCTATTTTTTAGTTTTAGGTTTAGATTTAGTTTATGTTAAGTTTAGGTTAAGAAGAAAGAAGAAAAAAGAAAGAAGGAAGTTTAGGCTTAGTTTAGGTTAAGTTTCTGGTTTATTTTGAACATGTCACATTTGTTGTTATTTTTTTAGTTAAAGCATTTATTCCCGCATCGACGTCGATGATGCATATCCCACATCCTCATCATCGACTCGGTGGAGGAGTCCTGCTTGATCAGAGGGGCCATGTTCGAGACTGGGCTCCGCCGGGCTGGTACTGGGAGATGCTACCTTCCGGGATGCGCAAGTTGGTGAGGGGCCAGCCCGTCGTTGACCCGAACCTTCTTTGGTGGCGGTCGCATGGGCCAGTGACGGTGCCGAGGCTTTCGGACACCACGAAGGTGGTATGTCACCGTGTCAGCGAGGAGGACGAGCACGTCCGTCGCTACATGGTTGCGTTGGAGGGAAGGTTTGACAATACCTGGCAGGTTCTTCAAGGATCTCACTGGAGCTATGATCCCGGCCCGTGATGGTTCCCTGTCTTTGGGTGCCCACTGCCCGCGCCGATACCCGTCGGTCTCTAGGGTTCTAGCTGTATTAGCGATGTTATATGTATGATACTATTCGAGATGTATTAGTGACAATATTCGACGATGTACGAACGCAAGAGATGATGTAGTTTTGCTTATTGAATGCATGCTAATTTAGGGCGCCCGGGGACGAGCGAGTTAGGTGGTTCCTCGGTGTCGATGGAACCCCAAATAGAAAGTATCATCAGTGCGAGATACATGTGGCCGTCGGTGTCAAACACTACATCCACTTCCCACAAGTGACACAGGCATCCTTCGTCCCGCAGCAACAGTTCTCGGCATTGATGGCAGTCGAACACCATTGCAAATTTGTTTGGCAGCCTCTGAGATGACGATTAAAGCCAAGTGTTGAAACTTGAAACAACCAAACTGATCAAGTCGGTTTGGTTGTTTGAACTTTCAAAACTTGGCTTTAATCCTCAATACAAAGGCTGCCGGACAAATTTGCCAAGGTGTTCGACCGTCATCGGCCACCAGAACTATTGTTGCGGGACGCCGGGCGCCGGCGTCACTTGTGGGAAGTTGATCTAGTGTTCGACGCCAACTGCCTCATGTATCTTGCACCGATGATACTTGCTATTTAGGGTTCTATCGACGCCGAGGAACCCCTAACCCGCTCGTCCTGTTGTAAATATTTAGTTAGGTTGACAGAAAAAACAATATTGCTATGAAACTCATCTTTCGATTTAAATGTGCAGTTTTTTCGTTGCTGCGAGGGCCTAGTGTTCGACGAGCTCCGCCCCTGCGTTCGTGGGTTAGCACAAATTCCATCTCCCCCCCTTGATTTGCTTTGTTCCGGTCTTCGTGCCGATGAAACTTGCTAGCTATAGGTTTCTTCAATCATCAGTATGCGTGACCACTATGCGTATCCCGTTTGAAAGGGTTACATATTTAAATATGCATGCATTTGCATATTTATAACCGTGATTCTTTAGAATTGTCCAACGTTATCCATGGACAGCCCGAGTATGTGTAGATTGGGTTCGTTTTCCCATATGCTCTTCTCCGGATCTGATGCAGAATTTCATCAGTGCCCCCCTGTTGTTTTCTGGGTACACATCCTCTCTGCTTATTGCCGAGACGTGTATCAAGAAACAGCGGGGAGGTGCTGCCGAAATTTTGCGTCGGATCCGGAGCAGAGCATGGGAAAACGAACCCAATCTACACATACTCAGCTGGGATTAGGACCTATCTTTACCTATTAGCGTCTAGGTTGCATGGACGTAATAAAAGTGACAAACTCCATTAACTGATGAATATATACATGATGATTAACTTATATATATATATATATATTTCTTATGTGTCCAGTAGCAAGATGAGTGATCGTGCATGGATGTACACTGGTCACATTAGTCAGAAAGACATGACCATTGAATGGTTAACAAAAACCAAGGGGTTTCTGAGAGCCGCATTTGCAAATGGCCAGAGGACAACCTGGCGCCCCTGTGTCGGGTGCAACAATTGGCACAAGAGGTCATAGGATGAAATGAGCAAACACTTGTAGAAGAGGGGTTTTACGCCAGATTATACGGTGTGGAAATTTCATGGCGAGTCTGGCTAACACGCCAGAGTTGAGGTGCTTCGTCATCGCACTGACAAGCATGGTACCGGGATGCAAGACATGATGCAAGACTTTGATGATGGTCGGGACTCAGACGATGAGATGGAGGAATTTGCAAAGGCCTTCAATGAAATGTTGGAGTCTTCAGAACGTCCTCTCCACGAGCACACTGATCTTTGTCAGCTGGATGCCATCTCACAAATAATGGCTGTGAAGGCTCAATTCAACTAGGGCAGAGAATGCTACAATGTGATGATGACAATATTTGGACGTTTTCTACCCAAAGGCCATGTACTACCTGCAAACCTGTACCAGTCAGACAAAATCCTCCGTGTGCTTAAGATTCCCTAGGAGAAGATATATTCCTGTGAGAATGGATGTGCCTTATTTAGGCTTGAGTATGCGGACTTGAACTATTGTCCCATTTGCAAGTCATCCAGGTATGTTGTGGTAGACAACGGTATGGGTGAGAAGATGCAGACCAAAATCCCCGTTAATGTTCTTTGGTATATGCCAATCGTACCAAGACTTCAACATCTTTTCATGGTCAAAGAGACGGAAAGACAGACGACATGGCACAAAACGGGCAAAAGAACCCAACTAGATGCAGATGGGAAGCTGATGATGGTGCACACATTGGACGGTGAAGCGTGGAAGCGCTTCGATGCATTACATGATGACAAAGCGGCAGATCCGAGGCATCCTCGAGTCGCCATCAGCATGGATGGGTTCAATGTGTTTGGTCTGACGGCAACCCAATACAGTTGTTGGCCCATATTTCTCATTCCACTCAATCTCCCCCCTGGACAGATTATCCAAAGAAAGATCATTTTCCTGACGCTGATAATTCCAGGGCCCAACTATCCGGGGAAGAATATGTATATGTACATACAGCCGCTGAAGGACAAATTACAAGAAGCCTGGGATAATGGGTTCAAGACATACGACGCCTTTAGCAAAAAGAATGGTACATGTACTCGACGCATGACTTGCCGGCGTATGCGCTATTCGTTGGCTGGTGTGTGCATGGAAGGTTCCCGTGCCCCACATGCAAGGGAGCTCTTCAGTTTCGTTGGCCTGAGGCCGGTCGCAAGTTTTCTTGCTTCAACATGCATAGACCGTTCCTGCATCCTCGCCATAAGTTCAGGAAAGACAAGCAGAACTTCATCAAAGGTAGAGTTGTGAAAGACTCTGCACCAACTCCGTTGACAGGCCAAGAGATCCTGGATTAGTTAAACGCCCTCGAGCCAGATCCAGAGCGTCCAGGGTATTTCAAAGGGTATAATTTGCAACACGCCTGGACTCACAAGACATGCTTGTGGGATCTGTCTTACTTCAAAGACCTCCTTTGCCCACACAACATCGACGTGATGCACACTGAGAAGAATATCGCCGAGGCACTTTTTGGTACATTGTTTTGCATAGATGGGAAGTCAAAGGATAATCCTAAGGCAAGAGTCGATCAGGAGGCGCTATGTCATAGACCGTTACAAAACATGCAACCACCGAATGGAAATAAGAACTGGACAAAGCCAAAGGCATGGTTCAATCTTGGAAGGCCAGCTATGAGGGAAATTATCTTATGGGTGAAAATGTAGTTGATGTTCCCCGATGGGTATGTAGTGAATCTAAAGAGGGGAGCCAGTCTTGAAAAATTGAAGATATTTGGTATCAAGAGTCATGATTGGCACATATGGATTGAGCGGGTAATGCCAGTGATGTTGCGTGGATTCATTCCTGAGGATGAGTGGCTAGTACTGGCAGAGTTGAGATATTTCTTCCGTGTTCTTTGTGCTAAAGAACTATCGCCTGACCTGGTAGAAGAAATGGTAGAGTTGGCGCCAGAGTTGATCTGCAAGTTAGAGAAGATATTTCCGCCGGACTTCTTTAATCCAATGCAACACTTAATTTTGCATCTCCCAACCGAGGCAAGATTGGGGGGGGGTGTGCAGAATCGTTGGTGCTACGTATCATTATGCCATTGGATCAATTATTACCTTAGTTGCGATCTTCATCGCATTTGTTGTGATGAGGGTAAGTTTTCTCTAGTGTTTTGCTTAACAAATGCATGCTTAGCTTACTTTCCTCCTAAATGGCATAACTACCTAAGTTAGACAAAAAATGAGCTATACTTAGCTTACTTTCCTAAAAAATGTCATGATAATCTTTGTTACCTCCAAAATGACATAGACTTACCTTATTTTCCTCGAAAATGACATAATAACCTTAGTAAGCTCCAAAATGACCTATTTACCTAGCTTAGCTCTAAAATGACCTACACTTAGCATTTTTACCTAGCTTAGCAATAAAATGGCATTTTACCTACCTTAGTTAGAAGAAGAAGAAGATAAAAAAGAGGAGAGGATAAAAAGAAAGAGAAGAAAAAAAATCTTCTTCTTCTTCTTCTTCTTCTTCTTCTTCTTCTTCTTCTTCCTCTTCTTCTTCTTCTTCTTCTTCTTCTTCTTCTTCTTCTTCTTCTCTTGGTTCGTCATAGGTACGAAAGTGATACCCCTTGATGTTGTATTTGTCAAATGAACGGACCTTATAGTCAAAACCATTGGCGACTTGTCTCAATTCGGCATCCATAGGCTCCGAATTAGCCTACAAGTTTAATACGAAAGGGATTGTTGCATTAGCCACAAATTAGACGAAGAAATGAAATGGTCTAATGGAAATTACCGTTTGTTTGAACCAAGAGATGAAACCGGGATAGCCGCCTCCATGTTAAATAACAAAACAAGTCAAAAGGCTACTAAGCTCTCCTATTTCTAACAAGATCGGAGCCACAATAAATTGCGCCTCGGCCTCCATAGCCACGAGAAGAGTAACACCACTAGTAGAAAAAGGACCTAATGTGAGACACATTAGTCCCGGTTCGATTTTGGCCTGGTATTAATGGTACCATTAGTGCCGGTTCAAACGACTATGCATTAATGCCGGTTCGTTTTGAACCTTTAGTACCGGTTCGTGCCACGAACCGGTACTAAAGGAGTGGTGGCAGGCTGGCGTCAGGCCGGGGCCCCGTGATCACCTTTAGTACCGGTTTGTGGCACAAACCGGTACTAAAGGGCTAACCTTTAGTAAAGGTTCGTGCCACGAACCGGTACTAAAGGGGTTTGACCTATAGTACCGGTTCGTGGCACAAACCGGTACTAAAGGGCAATTTTCAAACTCTATGTATCGCCATTTCAGTTTTGAAAAATACAAAAGAAAATGATAAAAAATTCTTCAAGATGTAGTTATATTACTACATCTACTAGTTAGGAAAATTAAAAAACTTAAACTTGGACATGTTTTGAAAAAAGTGTAGGGAAAATGTAAAACGGCTATAACTTTTGCATACAATGTCGGAAAAAAACGTATAATATATCAAAAATTCAACACGAAAAACCGCATCGACCGCTATCCAGCATGCATCGAGAGTATTAAGTTCATAAGAACAAAGTAACGCATTAAGAAAGATGACATGATGTAGAGGGATAAACTCAAGCAATATGATATAAACCCCATCTTTTTATCCTCGATGGAAACAATACAATACGTGCCTTGCAACCCCTGCTGTCACCGGGTAAGGACACCGCAAGATTGAACCCAAAGCTAAGAACTTCTCCCATGGCAAGAAAGATCAATCTAGTAGGCCAAACCAAACTGATAATTCGAAGAGACTTGCAAAGATAACTCAATCATACATAAAAGAATTCAGAGGATATTCAAATATTTCTCATAGATAAACTTGATCATAAACCCACAATTCATCGGATCTCGACAAACACACCGCAAAAAGAGTTTCATCGAATAGATCTCCACAAGAGAGGGTGAGAACATGGTATTGAGATCCAAAAAGAGAGAAGAAGCCATCTAGCTAATAAATATGGATCCGAAGGTCTGTGGTAAACTACTCAAAACTCATCGGAGGGGCTATGGTGTTGATGTAGAAGCCCTCCATGGTCGATTCCCCCTTCGACGGAGCACCGACGAAGGCTCCAAGATGGGATCTCGCGGATACAGAAGGTTACGGCGGTGGAAATTGTTTTTCGTTGGCTCCCTCGATGTTTTCGCGGTACGTAGGCTTATATAGGAGGAAGAAGTACATCGGTGGCCGCCCGAGGGGCCCATGAGACCAGGGGGCGCGCCCTCCTATCTCCTGGCCGCCTCGATTGCTTCTTGACTTGCACTCCAAGTCCTTTGGATCACGTTCGTTCCAAAAATCACGCTCTCGAAGGTTTCATTCCGTTTGGACTTCGTTTGATATTCCTTTTTTCGAAATACTGAAATAGGCAAAAAAAACCTAGCAATACAGGTTGGGCCTCCTTTAGTAGGTTAGTCAAAAAATGATATAAATATGTAAAATAAAGCGCACAAATATCCAAAAGGGGTAATATAATAGCATGGAACAATCAAAAATTATAGATACGTTGGAGACGTATCACACATGGGTGTTTTTGCAATTTTCCTTAGATAAATTATTGAATCTAACCGCAATCTCAAAGCTGCCAGACGGTGGGGGAAATAGACCACAGTACGTTTTGATATCCAGAATTTTGCCTATATATATATATATAAAGTCTATTTAAGACCCAGGGTGAAGAATAAGCAATTCTTCACCCCGGTCTTCTCCCTGGCCCATCGCACCGCTCTTCAAGCCAGAGGCTCTCCAGCCGGACTATTTTTTTTCCAAGCGACGGTTGGCAAACCCACTCTTTCCGTCAAAGAAAAAAAAGGAAATGAACGGATAACCCCCGTAGTTCTTGGATCGAAAGCGGCGAGCAGTTTCGGCGGCGACGGAGAGAGGTGTCGGCGGCGAGCTCGCGGTAGCTGCTGGTCGACCCCTGAAGGTTGGCCGGAGGCAGCACCGAGGCGAGCTGTGCTGCAGGAGGCTTCGCGGCGGGTGACGGCCTCGCCCGCCGGCGGCCGTGTCGCAGTCCGCATCGATCCCCAGCCCCCTTCGTTGCTCGTGGCGATGGCTCGAACTTCATCTCCGAGCACCCGAGATCCCCTGCTTCCAGTGGCGGATCTAGGATTTGAAACCAGGGTGGTCCTCCAATTTTTTTAACAACAAACATGTTATGTGAACGATTCGAAGTAATTACCAATACCATATATAAATAGATCAATATGGTTTTACAATCTTACTAAAATTCTCAGTTTTTCAGCAATTCCACAATATGAATTTATTTAAATCAATAAGGCTAATTGGCGCACAAATGACGTGCAAACTTATGTATGTGTTTGGTTCATATACTGGATAGCATATAGCATAGCAAAAAACAAAACCTAAATCAAAAATTGGGTATTCCGGTAACTTAAATCAGGTTAACTGGGGCAGGACCTCTGGTTCCTGATTTGCTGCCGCCGGCTTTGCAGGGGCGCCAGGTGGCCGGGGGTACGGGCGAAGCCGCACAGGGCAGGGTCGCCGCAGCTCCCAGGGGGCGCAGTTGGCGCAGAGGGCTGGGCGGGCGGGAAGGAGAGGCGGGAGCGGGGAGCCTCCTGGCCGGCTGGGCTCCCGACGGCGACCGGTGACTGAAGACGTACGACGAGGCAGCGAGGATGGGGCGGCTGAGCGGCTGGGTGTCGGGGAGACGGGGATGCGAACCAACTAGGAATAACTGCGTGGTCTGTGCACCGTACTAGGTCAAATATGTTGTTGGGCTTATTTTTTCTCAGGCCATCTCAACATGCCTAAGTATATAGCCCAGTCCAAAATTCCAGGCCTCTGCCTCCGCCCCTGCCTGCTTCCAAGCCTGGTCTCTCCACTCCTCCCTCTTGTCTCCTTTCCATCCTCGCTCACCCTGATCGATGTGCTTAATTGGTCATCGACTCGTAAGTCTACAAGCTGTCCCACGGCTGCCTTCATTTCCACCCAGTTGCATGCATGTACGATTTCTAGTATCTCCAGAATCTCGTCAATTCATGCTTTTTTTTTTGGTAAAGAATTCATACGAGTGTCTACTGTCTACAGATTTTAGGTTACTCAAGATCAACTGAGGGCACTAGGCATCCGTAGTTGCAAAACGATTCTGGATTTTTGCTTGGTAAATTTTCTGGAATTACTAATTTGTGCATGTATCGGTCAGCAATCAAAATCATTTGTTGATCGAGAAGTCCAAAAATAGCAAGGTCCGTTCTCTTCACTGAATTTTTAACTTTGCTCCCTATTGTATATATATTCACATGAGAAGCAGGTATTTAATTGGGAAATAAATCCTGGGATTTTAATTAGTAATTTGCTGGTATAGAAAGATGGATCTGTTATTAATAAACATCAAGTAGTTCTTACGTTTCCTATAGACAATTCATTGATGATAGGAACATTGCGTGGAAATTGATTTTATAAATTATTACAGAGATAGCTAATGAAACTAGAGTTGTACTCCGTATTTTTTTTTTGAGCATCAGTACAGACACAAGCGCATATATATACGCGCATACACCCCTATGTACTCCGTATTAGAACTGTTGCCCTTGGGGTTGTATGGATAGGTGGTTTGTAGAAAATCCGTTCTATATAAACTAGGAAAACGGCCTAACAACCTAAAACCACGTTTGGCTAGCCTAACTAATCCGTGGATATGGAAAACCGAATTTCCTAAAACCCAGAATTTCGCGTTTGTGGAAAAAACGACTATTAGTCGTTTTTGTAAAAACTGATATCCTCGTTCCTCTCTGTTGCTGATCCTGGCGGGCCCGTTCCTGAGCAAAGTCCAGCCATTTCCATGTCCTTGGCTACATATCGCCGGCCTGCTCGAGTGACAGTGAGACGACGCCGGCTGTGATGGGCTCGTCGGTGAGTCGTACCATGTGGCCGTATGTCCTCGTCTGGCCGCTGTGCCACGGCCGCCGCGTCCTCCGTGTCATCCGTTCTGGTCGTCGTCGCCGCCGTCGAGGTCAGCTCGTTGTGCGTTCGCGGCGAGCCGTCGGCACGCGACAACAAAGCAGGAGGAGTCGTATATGGCTGCAGCTTGGCGTCGACCAATGGGTTTGCACCCGTTGGCACAAGCCTTTTCTCGTCCTTAACCCCAACGGCGAGGGTGCATAGCCACAGGCAGGGGCACCATGGCCATGAACGTCGACGTGCATACAGCGTGAACGACCAAGAGGAACATGGATCCGAGGAGGCTTTTGCCATGAACCCTCATGTGTCTTTCAAGTACGTCTATGTTTCGTACATTTTGCAGCCGGCGGATCGAATCGTTCCAGATGCTTGCCCATGGTACCAAGCTTCTACGTGTGCGCGTACGCGGCCGTCCGGCGAGATCAACCACCCAGCTCCATTACCTGCGTTCCATCGACGGAAAGGCGAGATCACGGGAGAATGGGGAACTCTTTTCAACCCAAACGTGGTCTTCTATAAACTGAGTATTAACAAAAAGGTTTGTAAAACTGGTTTTCCTAAAAATCAGTTAAAAACTCGTTTTCTATAAACTCAATGCTAATATTTGTTATCCAAACAACCACTTAAGGTGTTTTGACTATTGAGCTTTACTCGGGGTGTTGAAGTGCAACAATTACTTCTCCCTGGAGGGTCTCTATACCTTTGCATGTCTGTAGTATATAATATCTGGTGTTCCTTCTTTTAAGTTTTTAATTGTCAAATTTCATGTTGTTCTTGTTCCTGTTTGCTCTTTATCCAAATCTTCCTGGGATTTAATCAGAAAGGATGCTCAATGGGACTTTGTCACGCCGAGATATCAGCAGCAATCGGCAACGACAAAGCTCAATTATCTATTGCATATTCAGAAGAAAGCATCTGCTGTCGACAATCAAGGCACTATGACAGGTATATCAAAAAAGTGTTCCGCCGATCTAGTTCATGACTTCAGATGCATCTATATTAAAGCTTTATAAAATTTTTTCTTTGCAAATTGTTTAGTTGGTGGAGTATATATACTTGATTGCTTATCCTAAATATGATTTTGGGCACATAGGGTCTGACTAGATTCAAAACCTGCTTAACTTCACACTGATCTTGGTGTGAACACCCATTCTTCGATTAGCCCCTCCACCATAGTTGTGAGTCGGATTTTTATTTATTTTTGGTACCATCAAGGGCATTCAATATTTCTTGATCTATTTGACTGGATATTTACTGGATAACAAAATAATCTAGAAACTTCTACTGGACATTGCCTCAGTTCCGTTCGAGAAAATGGTATATGCAGTGAATCAAAAGGTTTATACTCATAAAGAGAGGTAGAAAATCTAATCTCGGTTTTTTTAAGGGTTGGGTGTATATGTATATACTGGTACTTGAAAAGGGGTATCTGCTCTAATTTTTTCAAGCATGCATGCAAGTCTGTCAGTGTATGTAACTTATAAAGCTTTGAAAATGTATTGTTCGTTGATGTTATTCCTTATTAATTTTCCCTAGCATAAACCAGACTTTATATGTAAATGTGCTTCTGGAGTATTTATCGACCAAGATTGTTTGTTGTGCACTTATGTCAGCATCTAGATCATAAATCTATAACATTGCATCTCGTTGAACAGCATCGTATGTGCTATTTTCTGGCATAACCTTTGATGTTAATGCTCATAAAACAACAAAGAAACATTATACTTCGAGAAAGAGGATGGCAAATTGTACCGAATGTTCCAAACAGAATGAAAATTAGACCATGTGTTCGTTTTTGATTGCATCCACAAATTTAGTTGTTTTGGGCAAAACTACAAGCTTATTTCTCAGATTGTAGTATGTTTTGCACCAAATTCTAAGAGAGTGAGCGCTTCATTTCTTTGAGAAGCAAAACCTGGACTAAGGATTGCAAGTTGTTTATTTATTCCTAGCATTTTCTACAATCTTCTATTTTGCTGCCGATCATCTCTTGCAAGTTAACAAGAACACTATTACTTTGTTAACAAATATCCATTCATTTTCTTCTTGGCTAATGTTTATTTGTTCTGAAGCTCCATGCATATACATACCCGTAGTTACAAAATGATTTCTCTGTCGGAATTGCATATGCATATCAACATATTGTTTATTTCAACACAACCTTATGCCCCTAGGATGTGCTTTATTGATGCTACTTATTGTTTCCTATACTCTAATCAGTAAATATGAAATTCTCAGTGAACCATAATCAGTTTTATTTACACTGTAGGTAGCTCAAGCCTAAGATGCAAACATCTCTAGGAATGGAGTTGCTGACGGTATGCAAAGAATGAGACAATGGTGATGGTCAGGATCGATGTGTCAAGCATCTGAGACATATCGACGTCAAGACATGGAAGAGGGCTCTCTGCCCTTATAGATAGGCCTTCTTACCATGCTGCATTACTAACCTGCACAATTAATGTGTATCGAAATTAACTTTGGAAGAACATTAAGCATGCAAACATAGCTGTGGAGAATCCTTGGAACATCTTACCTGCAATGTTAACTTAAACCTTCTGGATCAGCAAATGCTTCATCCTTCTCTTCAAATGTAAATTCTACTGCCCAGAACAAACCAGTTTAAGAGTTACGGGAAGCTTGTCTTCTTGAGCATTCTGAAAACTGCAGAGTATCCATCTCGATTTGGTTGTAGAATAATGCTATAAGCTCTGCAGCATGGCTTACAGTTCTGTACCACCAAAAGCTAGACAGAATGTGAGCTAAGATTATGTAACGCCCCGGATTCGATGCGCCAGGTGTCCGCCAGTTATTCGCCGTCTTTGCCATGTCATTTGCTTGCGTGTTGCATTTTATCATGTCATCATGTGCATCTCATTTTCCATACGTGTTCGCCTCATGCATCCGAGCACTTTCCCCGTTGTCCGTTTTGCAATCCGGCACCCCTATGTCCTCCGGCGTCCCCCTCTTGTCTCTTTTCGTGTGCGGGTGTTAAACTTTCTCGGAATGGCCCGAGGTTTGCCAAGCGGCCTTGGTATAGCACTGGTAGACCGCCTGTCAAGTTTCGTGCCATTTGGAGGTCGTTTGATACTCCAACGGTTAACCGGATAACCGTAAAGGCCTCTTTTGTTGCAGCCCAACACCCCTTCCAAAGTGGCCCAAAACCCATCCTAACCCGCTCCATGCTCTCGGTCGTTCGATCATGATCGCGTGGCCGAAAACCGCTCCTCATTTGGACTCTCCTAGCTCCTTCTACCTATATAAACACCCTCTCCCCCAAAATTCGCGGATGAATCCCCCCTAACCCTAGCTTCTTCCTCCTCCCGTAGCCGGACGCGTCCGCCCCCACCGGACATGTCCGCGCCGCCGCCCGCAGCCAATCCGAGCTCGCCACGTGGCGCGCCGCCGCCACCCTCCACCGCCGGCCCGCGGAGCCCATGGCGGGCCCGCGCGGGCCCTCGCGCCTCCGTCGCCCGGCCGGCTGTCGCCGCCGCCTCGTCGCCGCAACCTCGCCGCCGGCGAGCGCCGCTGCCCGGCCGGCCTCCGCCGCCTTCGCCCGGGTCGCCGCCGCCCCCGCCTCCCTGCGCCGCCTCGGCGTTGACCGGGCCCCGGCCGCGCCCCCGCGCCCCAAGCTCTGCCGCCAGGCTCCCGGCCGCGCCGCCGGCCGCCGCCGATGCTCCGCCGCCCGCTAACCTCGCCGGTTGCCGCCCCGGTCAGATCCGGGCAGGAGCACCCGGATCCGCCTCGCTCCGACCCCGCCGGCCGCCTCTCCGGTCTCCTTCTCCCTCTCCGGCCGCCGTCCTCGCGGATACGGCGAGATCCGTCGCTGCATCAAAATCCGTGCAGCCCGAGGTTGACCCCGAATTCGTCTAAGTCCCGTATATTGTTGCATTATCATGCCATGTTCATCATGATGTATCTATGCATCCGTAGCTCCGTTTCGTGCGTGTAATATGTCAAATTGTTCGTCTCGACGAGTACTTCATTTTTTTCCATTGCATCATATTCATTTGAGTTCATCTTGATGCCCGAAATGCTGTTGGAAGAGTGCATGTTGATGTTAATTTGCTGAAACTGTTATAACTTGCTCATTTGTCATTTTTTGCCATGATTGATGTGTGCATCCTATGAGGTTGATGTCTACATGTGTTTTGATCTATGCCATGCCATCTTTCCAGTGGTGCCATCCTTGTATTTTCGTGAGTTGTGTGTTGAGTGCATCAAGCTTGCTAAGTAGGGTACTTGCTGTTGCTGTTTTGCTAGGCTGAATCTGTTATTTCGTGATGCTATATAAACATGTTGCTACTAATCATTCTATGCATAATCTGGAGATATTCTATAAACATGTTTTGATCTACATGTCATCCTCTAACAATACATGCCCCTGGTTGCATTTATAGGTTGCTGTAGCTTGTTCGTATCTTGCTCCAAAGTTGCTAAATAATGTTGCTGTCAACCTATTAACATGAAGTTCAATGTTTCCATGATTGTTTGCTAGTGATCCATGCACCCTATGACCTTGCTCTTGCCATGCTTAGCTTCATAAACATGTCTTCTTACTGTTGGTTGGCTTGCCATGCCATGTATTGCTCTGTGGTGAGTGGTTAAAGCTCACCAACATGCCTACTTATTGTTGTTCCTGCCATGTATGAATCTGTAATATAACTTGCCATGTTTACATGGGTGCCATCATATTTTCTATGCCTTTTTGACTCATGGTCAGTAACGGACTGTTGTTCTATGCATTTAGTAGTATCATGCCATACCTTTGTTTGCCATGATAAGTTCTTGTAACATGTTGTTTGATAGCTCTAAACATTGCAACCTGATGTTATTTCTGCTAAAGTCTGAAACTGTTATTATTTGCCATCTTACCATGTGTTTTGGAGCATGATCTAGTGTTTTCTGGAGATAGGTCAGTGTTCATGTTTTGTTATGCTTTACCAGTACTTCATGCCCATGCTTTTTGTTCTTATGTTGGGGTGCTGTAGCATATTGTTTTGATGCTTGCAATATGCCTAGTTGCTGTTTTGGACAGATTGTTGTTATGACTTGTATAGTGTGTGTGTGTTGAACCGTTGCTCCGTTTTGAGTGTGCTCAATATGAAACTTGCTTGATTTTGCATGTAGTTTCATATCATCATGTTGCATCCATGTTTGGGAGTGTTTTATTGATGTTTGTATGCATTTTGCATCAATGCCATGCTTAACTTGTTTTGCTCATATCTTCTAGCCCGTACCTCCGAATCTAATGAACTTTATATGTAACTTGACTAGAATTTCGTGGAGATGCTCTTGGTGCTCTTTAACTTGCTGTTTAACAACTTCAACTTAATGTTTATTCAGTTCTGGACCAATTTCGAAATATGCATATGAGGACTTACCAGAGTTGTTATATGTTGTTGCCGGCCTCATTTAAACTTGCTTTGATGTGTTGTTCTTGTTTGTATCATCTCTTGCCATGAGTAGCTTCATGTAGCTGGGTCATGCATCATGCTTGTTGAGCATCATGCCTTGTTCATGTGTGGGGTGTTTACCATGTTGTGTGCTTCTTCTCGATAGTTCCCGTTTCGTTGCGATCGTGAGGATTCGTTCGTCTACGTGTGGTTCGTCTTCGTGGCTTCATCTTCTTCATGGACTCGTTCTTCTTCCTAGCGGGATTTCAGGCAAGATGACCGCTAACCTGGATCTCACTACTATCATTGCTATGCTAGTTGCTTCGTTCTATCGCTTTGCTTCGCTACCTATCTTTTGCTCTTCAAGCCTCCCAAATTGCCATGAACCTCTAACCTTTGACACCATTCCTAGCAAACCATTGATTGGCTATGTTACCGCTTTGCTCAGCCCCTCTTATAGCGTTGTTAGTTGCAGGTGAAGTTGAAGATTGCTCCATGGTGGACAGGGTTATGTTGGGATATCACAATATCTCTTATATTATTAATGCATCTATATACTTGGTAAAGGGAAGAAGGCTCGGCCTTATGCCTGGTGTTTTGTTCCACTCTTGCCGCCCTAGTTTCCGTCATACCGGTGTTATGTTCCCGGTTTTTGCGTTCCTAACGCGGTCGGGTGATTTATGGGACCCCCTGACAGTTCGCTTTGAATAAAACTTGTCCAGCAAGGCCCAACCTTGGTTTTACCATTTGCCTCACCACCACCTATACCCTTCCCTTGGGTCGGCCAACCTGAGGGTCATCTTTATTTTTAGCCCCCCCGGGCCAGTGCTTGTCTAAGTGCTGGTCCAAACCGAGCAGCCTGCGGGGCCCCCTGGGGAAACTCGAGGTCTGGTTTTACTCGTAGCTTGACTTATCCGGTGTTGCCCTGAGAACGAGATATGTGCAGCTCCTATCGGGATTGTCGGTGCATCGGGCGGCTTTGCTGGTCTTGTTTTACCATTGTCGAAATGTCTTGTAAACCGGGATTTCGAGACTGATCGGGTCTTCCTGGGAGAAGGAATATCCTTCGTTGATCGCGAGAGATTATCATGGGCTAAGTTGGGACACCCCTGCAGGGTATAAACTTTTGAGAGCCGTGCCCGCGGTTATGTGGCAGATGGGAATTTGTTAATGTCCGGTTGTAGATAACTTGACACCAGATCCGAATTAAAACGCATCAACCGCGTGTGTAGCCGTGATGGTCTCTTCTCGGCGGAGTCCGGGAAGTGAACATGGTTTTGGGTTATGCTTGATGTAAGTAGGAGTTCAGGATCACCTCTTGATCATTGCTAGCTTCACGACCGTTCCGTTGCTTCTCTTCTCGCTCTTATTTGCGTATGTTAGCCAACATATCATGCTTAGCCGCTGCTGCAACCTCACCACTTTATCCCTTCCTTTCCCATTAAGCTTTGCTAGTCTTGATACCCATGGTAATGGGATTGCTGAGTCCTCGTGGCTCACAGATTACTACAACAACAGTTGCAGGTACAGGTTATGCGATGATCATGATGCGAGAGCGATGTTTACTTGTTTGGAGTTCTTCTTCTGCTTCTTCTTCGATCAGGGGTAGGTTCCAGGTCGGCAGCCTGGGCTAGCAGGGTGGATGTCGTTTGAATTTCTGTTTGTGTTTCATCCGTAGTCGGATGGTGCTCTTTTGTAAGATGATGTTGTATTCATGTGGCATTGTATGCCTTTTGTATGTATCCCCATCTATTATGTAATGTTGATGTAATGATATCCACCTTGCAAAAGAGTCTTCAAGATGCGCTTCTATCCTTGGTGGGACCTTCGAGTTCCTTTAGGATAGGGTCGCATCTTGGGCGTGACAAGTTGGTATCAGAGCCTCGACCGACCTTAGGAGCCCCCCTTGATTGATCGTGTAGTTGGCCGTTGTTGAGTCTAGAAGAAAACTGTTTTCAGAGTCTAGTTATATCGGAGAGTAGGAATTCTTTTTACTCCTCTGCCCCTTCGTCGCTCTGGTGAGGATTCTTGACGTAGGTGTTTTGATTTACTCCTCTTCCCCTTCAAAATTTTCTTTAGGTTCACGCAGTTGGTTTTCCGGTAGTTGTTCCTCAGCTCTTTTTATCCGGTGCATTTCTCATCAAGTTGACTCGAGCCTCTTCATCTTTGAGTTCAATCCTCAGTTGTTTTTTTCCCACCCGCCCTACCCTTTTTCTTCTCGGAACCGGAGTCCGTAATCGAGTATCCATCCTACTCATGTGAAGTCTTTGCTTTCTTTCCTCAATGATGTCAACCGGTGTTTTTCTCTCCAAGATATTCGTTGGTTCTCCCTTCCAGGTGCTTTTGTTTTCATTCGTGTGGAGTCCCTTCAGTCTTCCCTCAATTATTTCAACCGGCGATTTCTCTTTTGTTTGGCATTCTTCATCTCTTTACTTCTCCGGTTGACTCAATTCAAGTTCTTTGGGTTGGCCATATTCTTTTCCTTGGATCAAGTGTTCTCCTTGCTCATTTGCCTCTCGTCGGATTATCCTTCCGGAGTGTTCAAGACATCTCAGGAGATTTGTCTGTGTTTGAATTAATTCGAGGTTGTCACCTCATTCAAATATTTTAATTGTTCCGGTGCATCATCTAACTTTTCAACAATCCTTTCCAACGGTGTTTTCTTCAGTGGGCCCTAACCCACAGGTCTTTTCCCAGGATCTTACCTGACTCTTCTAATTCCCCCGGAGTTATTCTCAAATTCTTTTCAAAGTGTGATGTAAGAATGGATTCCATCAGTCACATGCCTTTTCCAAGATCGCTTTCAAATTCTTTTCATTGTTGGCTCAACCTCTTCGATTCTCATTCTCCCGGAGTATCTCAGTAATTTTGGTGGTGTTTCTCGTTGTCATTTGAAGACCGAAGAAGAGTTTTTCCTCTAAATCTTGTCCGTTCTTCCAAAGTTTCGTGGTTCTAGTTTCATGTTATCCTATCAAATTGTTTCAAGTCATGCAAATTCTTTTCATCCATCCGGAGCATTTCAGGAGTTGCTTTCCCTCTCGATCATCCGGAGGTCATCTTTTCAGAACATTCCTTCGTTCTAAGTTTTTAGCTTCGGTCGTCTCTATATTCTCCAGGTGCTTCGTTCAAGTATTCTTCAACCAGTTCGCGATCCCGCCATTATCTTGTCTTTTTATTCCTCAAGTATCTTTGTGCTTTTCTAATTCTTCCCAGTGATTAAGTCTCTTTCATCAGTCATTTTTGAATTCTCGTGGTGGTTCTTTCAGATTCTTTGCCTTGTTTATCATATTAATCCATTCGTTCTTTTCAATCCTACCGGTGGTTCATGAAGACTTTCTCAAGTTTTGTGCTATTCTCTCCTTAATCCTTTTCAAGAAGAATATGTAGTATGTAAAATCCATTGCTTCTCATCAATTTAATTTGATGAAGGATAAGCATACAATAAATCTTATTCTTATTTCATCCAAGTGAGTAATCCCTTCCTTCAGAGTTTGTTCTTGGTGAATAAATTCTAGTTCCAAGTGTTTTCATCTTTTTTTTTCCGGAGTTCAATTTCCTCAGCCATGTCGTCGGAACCTCCATCTAAATCATCGCAACGCTCTTCTATTCTTTCATCCTTCATTCTATCTCATCATCCTTTTTGTCAACGGAGTTCTTCATGGTGGTTCTTCATGATTTAATTCATTCTTCAAGAGTTCATCAAGTTTCATTCCATCTTCTTAAGTTCATGTTCTAATCCTCCCATTTTCAGCCGGAGTGCTACCTAAATTCTTTCAGTCTTATCCGTTTCTTTTCTCATTCTAACCACTCCGGTTAGAACGAGTGGTTTCTTAGTCTATTTGATTCCGTGAGCTTTCGATTCTTGTCATTCTCGCCGTTCCTCTCTTATTCTTGAGTGCTCTCGATTCTTTGCTTCTTCTCTTGAGTTCTTGTTTCACCTTATCCCTTTTCCCTTCCGTCTCGGTCCTAAGATCTCGGGACGAGATCTCTTGTTAGTGGAGGAGTGTTGTAACGCCCCGGATTCGATGCGCCAGGTGTCCGCCAGTTATTCGCCGTCTTAGCCATGTCATTTGCTTGCGTGTTGCATTTTATCATGTCATCATGTGCATCTCATTTTGCATACGTGTTCGCCTCATGCATCCGAGCACTTTCCCCGTTGTCCGTTTTGCAATCTGGCACTCCTATGTCCTCCGGCGTCCCCCTCTTGTCTCTTTTCGTGTGCGGGTGTTAAACTTTCTCGAAATGGCCCGAGGTTTGCCAAGCGGCCTTGGTATAGCACTGGTAGACCGCCTGTCAAGTTTCGTGCCATTTGGAGGTCGTTTCATACTCCAATGGTTAACCGGGTAACCGTAAAGGCCTCTTTTGTTGCAGCCCAACACCCCTTCCAATGTGGCCCAAAACCCATCCTAACCCCCTCCATGCTCTCGGTCGTTCGATCACGATCGCGTGGCCGAAAACCGCTCCTCATTTGGACTCTCCTAGCTCCTTCTACCTATATAAACACCCTCTCCCCCAAAATTCACGGATGAATCCCCCCTAACCCTAGCTTCTTCCTCCTCCCGTAGCCGGACGCGTCCGCCCCCACCGGACATGTCCGCGCCGCCGCCCGCAGCCAATCCGAGCTCGCCACGTGGCGCGCCGCCGCCACCCTCCACCGCCGGCCCGCGGAGCCCATAGCGGGCCCGCGCGGGCCCTCGCGTCGCCGTCGCCCGGCCCGGCTGTCGCCGCCGCCTCGTCGTCGCAACCCCGCCGCCGGCGAGCGCCGCCGCCCGGCCGGCCTCCGCCGCCTTCGCCCGGGTCGCCGCCGCCCCGCCTCCCCGCGCCGCCTCAGCGTCGACCGGGCCCCGGCCGCGCCCCCGCGCCCCAAGCTCTGCCGCCAGGCTCCCGGCAACGCCGCCGGCCGCCGCCGATGCTCCGCCACCCGCTGACCTCGCCGGTTGCCGCCCCGGTCAGATCCGGGCAGGAGCGCCCGGATCCGCCTCGCTCCGACCCCGCCGGCCGCCTCTCCGGTCTCCTTCTCCCTCTCCGGCCGCCGTCCTCGCGGATCCTGCGAGATCCGTCGCCGCATCAAAATCCGTGCAGCCCGAGGTTGACCCCGAATTCGTCTAAGTCCCGTATATTGTTGCATTATCATGCCATGTTCATCATGCTGTATCTATGCATCCGTAGCTCCGTTTCGTGCGTGTAATATGTAAAATTGTTCGTCTATACGAGTACTTCATTCCTTTCCATTGCATCATATTCATTTGAGTTCATCTTGATGCCCGAAATGCTGTTGGAAGAGTGCATGTTGATGTTAATTTGCTGAAACTGTTATAACTTGCTCATTTGTCATTTTTTGCCATGATTGATGTGTGCATCCTATGAGGTTGATGTCTACATGTGTTTTGATGTATGCCATGCCATCTTTCCAGCGGTGTCATCCTTATATTTTTGTGAGTTGTGTGTTGAGTGCATCAAGCTTGCTAAGTAGGGTACTTGCTGTTGCTGTTTTGCTAGGCTGAATCTGTTATTTCATGATGCTATATAAACATGTTGCTACTAATCATTCTATGCATAATCTGGAGATGTTCTATAAACATGTTTTGATCTACATGTCATCCTCTAACAACACATGCCCCTGGTTGCATTTATAGGTTGCTGTAGCTTGTTCATATCTTGCTCCAAAGTTGCTAAATAATGTTGCTGTCAACCTGTTAACATGAAGTTCAATGTTTCCATGATTGTTTGCTAGTGATCCATGCACCCTATGACCTTGCTCTTGCCATGCTTAGCTTCATAAACATGTCTTCTTACTGTTGGTTGGCTTGCCATGCCATGTATTGCTCTGTGGTGAGTGGTTAAAGCTCACCAACATGCCTACTTATTGTTGTTCCTGCCATGTATGAATCTGTAATATAACTTGCCATGTTTACATGGGTGCCATCATATTTTCTATGCCTTTTTGACTCATGGTCAGTAAGGGACTGTTGTTCTATGCATTTAGTAGTATCATGCCATACCTTTTTTTTTTGCCATGATAAGTTCTTGTAACATGTTGTTTGATAGCTCTAAACATTGCAACCTGATGTTATTTCTGCTAAAGTCTGAAACTGTTATTATTTGCCATCTTACCATATGTTTTGGAGCATGATCTAGTGTTTTCTGGAGAAAGCTCAGTGTTCATGTTTTGTTATGATTTACCAGTACTTCATGCCCATGCTTTTTGTTCTTATGTTGGGGTGCTGTAGCATATTGTTTTGATGCTTGCAATATGCCTAGTTGCTGTTTTGGACAGATTGTTGTTATGACTTGTATAGTGTGTGTGTGTTGAACCGTTGCTCCGTTTTGAGTGTGCTCTATATGAAACTTGCTTGATTTTGCATGTAGTTTCATATCATCATGTTGCATCCATGTTTGGGAGTGTTTTATTGATGTTTGTATGCATTTTGCATCAATGCCATGCTTAACTTGTTTTGCTCATATCTTCTAGCCCGTACCTCCGAATCTAATGAACTTTATATGTAACTTGACTAGAATTTCGTGGAGATCCTCTTGGTGCTCTTTAACTTGCTGTTTAACCACTTTAACTTAATGTTTATTCAGTTCTGGACCAATTTCGAAATATGCATATGAGGACTTACCGGAGTTGTTATATGTTGTTCCCGGCCTCATTTAAACTTGCTTTGATGTGTTGTTCTTGTTTGCATCATCTCTGGCCATGAGTAGCTTCATGTAGCTGGGTCATGCATCATGCTTGTTGTGCATCATGCCTTGTTCATGTGTGGGGTGTTTACCATGTTGTGTGCTTCTTCTCGATAGTTCCCGTTTCGTTGCGATCGTGAGGATTCATTTGTCTACGTGTGGTTCGTCTTCGTGGCTTCATCTTCTTCATGGACTCGTTCTTCTTCCTAGCAGGATTTCAGGCAAGATGACCGCTACCCTGGATCTCAGTACTATCATTGCTATGCTAGTTGCTTCGTTCTATCGCTTTGCTTCGCTACCTATCTTTTGCTCTTCAAGCCTCCCAAATTGCCATGAACCTCTAACCTTTGACACCATTCCTAGCAAACCATTGATTGGCTATGTTACCGCTTTGCTCAGCCCCTCTTATAGCGTTGTTAGTTGCAGGTGAAGTTAAAGATTGCTCCATGGTGGACAGGGTTATGTTGGGATATCATAATATCTCTTATATTATTAATGCATCTATATACTTGGTAAAGGGTGGAAGGCTCGGCCTTATGCCTGGTGTTTTGTTCCACTCTTGCCGCCCTAGTTTCCATCATACCGGTGTTATGTTCCCGGATTTTGCGTTCCTAACGTGGTCGGGTGATTTATGGGACCCCCCTGACAGTTCGCTTTGAATAAAACTTGTCCAGCAAGGTCCAACCTTGGTTTTACCATTTGCCTCACCACCACCTATACCCTTCCCTTGGGTCGGCCAACCCGAGGGTCATCTTTATTTTTAGCCCCCCGGGCCAGTGCTTGTCTAAGTGCTGGTCCGAACCGAGCAGCCTGCGGGGCCCCCTCGAGGAAACTCGAGGTCTGGTTTTACTCGTAGCTTGACTTATCCGGTGTTGTCCTGAGAACGAGATATGTGCAGCTCCTATCGGGATTGTCGGCGCATCAGGCGGCTTTGCTGGTCTTGTTTTACCATTGTCGAAATGTCTTGTAAACCGGGATTCCGAGACTGATCGAGTCTTCCTGGGAGAAGGAATATCCTTCGTTGATCGCGAGAGCTTATCATGGGCTAAGTTGGGACACCCCTGCAGGGTATAAACTTTCGAGAGTCGTGCCCGCGGTTATGTGGCAGACGGGAATTTGTTAATGTCCGGTTGTAGATAACTTGACACCAGATCCGAATTAAAATGCATCAACCGCGTGTGTAGCCGTGATAGTCTTTCTCGGCGGAGTCCGGGAAGTGAACACGGTTTTGGGTTATGCTTGACGTAAGTAGGAGTTCAGGATCACCTCTTGATCATTGCTAGCTTCACGGCCGTTCCGTTGCTTCTCTTCTCACTCTTATTTGCGTATGTTAGCCACCATATCATGCTTAGCCGCTGCTGCAACCTCACCACTTTACCCCTTCCTTTTCCATTAAGCTTTGCTAGTCTTGATACCCATGGTAATGGGATTGCTGAGTCCTCGTGGCTCACAGATTACTACAACAACAGTTGCAGGTACAGGTTATGCGATGATCATGACGCGAGAGCGATGTTTACTTGTTTGGAGTTCTTCTTCTGCTTCTTCTTCGATCAGGGGTAGGTTCCAGGTCGGCAGCCTGGGCTAGCAGGGTGGATGTCGTTTGAATTTCTGTTTGTGTTTCATCCGTAGTCGGATGGTGCTCTTTTGTAAGATGATGTTGTATTCGTGTGGCATTGTATGCCTTTTGTATGTATCCCCATCTATTATGTAATGTTGATGTAATGATATCCACCTTGCAAAAGCGTCTTCAAGATGCACTTCTATCCTTGGTGGGACCTTCGAGTTCCTTTAGGATAGGGTCGCATCTTGGGTGTGACAGATTATCTGTCTTGTCATGAAACAACCACTGGTAAGAGAAAAATGAGAACGATGAAGAACGGGCACAATGCTCCATGAACTTGGCGCATGCTAGATAGATAAACTGTACTTTTGAGAGCAGACAGATATGTGTGTCTCTTCACATGATTGCAGTATTTTACAAGTTTGTTTAGGAGTTCAAAAAATTAGCTTCTTTTTTTGTCTGAACCAATTCCAATACATATAAATAATAATTAACGAGTAGCATTTTAAGTAGCCTGTATACAGTTTGTCATCTAAACCTGTGCCAAGCTGAAGCGCACTCATGCCACAATAAAATACTACAACATAAAAAACATTTCGGCTGAGTTGGTTGCTCACCTTACCTCGGAGTAATTTTACATCGCAGGCCAATTTCTCTCACGGTTGTTTCGGGCGTGCCAGGCTGAAGCCCACGCTGTAATCTTACCTCTGTTATGTTGTATATTACCTCACCAGACTACACGCTATAATCTTACCCCAGTTGCCTTGTAAATTACCTCTGAACAGAAGCCTCCACGGTTGGCATACGTGCAGGTTGCTTGTACCTACACGATTTGGCTGGGGTGAGGAATAAAAATTCCTCACCTAGGGTGACGAATAGCGCGACCCTATATATATAAAATGAGACCAACCCGGGCTAGACTAGCCTGTTAGCATTTTTTTATAGAAGAAAACTCCATGAGCACCAACGCTCAAGCCGAGGCTTGAACCCTGGTGTGGGCTGGCTGCAAACCCCTGGGCCTTGCCAACTAAGCCTAGGCCCAGTTCTCGGTGGGGGAAATATAACGATGTAGATAAAAGAGTTGTATGGGAGGCTGACTTCCGAGGAGCAGGGGGCACTGAAATCTAGAAGTGATCTGCTCGAGGTGATCTGAGCACAAACATGGAGAAAATTGTATCGTGTGGCTAGGCTTCTGTCGAGTGATATGTTCAAGTAGTGTCTGTTTAGGCATCGTCATACGATGCATTAATCAAGAGCATTAAGTGCATCCAAATGTTCTTAGTGAACGAAAGACTTGATATTTACTGTTAATTTTGAATGTGATACTAAACGTAGACTCTAGCAGAGCCCCGTGTATCGCCATTTCAGTTTTGAAAAATACAAAAAAAATGATAAAAAATTTAAAAAATAAAATTCTTCGAGATGTAGTTATATTACTACATCTACTTGTTAGGGAAATTAAAAAACTTAAATTTGGATATGTTTTGCAAAAAGTGTAGAGAAAATGTAAAACGGCTATAACTTTTGCATATGATGTCGGAAAAAACGTATAATATATCAAAAAATTCAGCACGAAAAACTGCATCCGATTTTGACAGCCTATGGCTTGTTTGCAATTTTTTAGAATCCTCAAATTCCAAAAGAAGAAAAAGATATGCTGAAATTTAAGTTTTTTTAATTTTGGTTAAATCTGGTCAAACTATGGTCAAACTACTTATTCAAGAAGTATTAATGTTACTACATACTTATTCAAGAATATTAGTGTTACTAAATAATTATTTCAATTTTTTGAGTTTTGGTCAAATCTGGTCAAACTATGGTCAAACTTATTCAAGAAATATTAGTGTTACTAAATAATTGCTGTTTTTTTAGAATAATAATTTCAAACTCAAACGGTGAAATGTGTGACCTAATGCTCAAGCTAAACTGCTGAGGGTTAATAGGATTTACAGCTTACATTTGTCAGGAAAACAACAAGTGCAGACTTGGAAAGTAGGGGAATAGAATTCCGAAGTTAAGCGTGCTCAGGCTGGGGGAGTGAGAGAATGGGTGACCGGTTGAGAAGTTAGACGATTTGGAATGAGTGATCCACACTTGAGTAGTTAAGAGGGGCGATTAGAGACTAAATCATCAAATAATTCAGAAAATTGAAAATCGAAAAAAAAACAATTTTTTTCCAAAATTTACAAAAATAATTTTAAAAAATACCTTTAGTACCGGTTGGTAACACCAACCGGTACTAAAGGTCCCCCATACCACGGTGTGAGCTCACGCCACGTGGTTGGCCTTTAGTGGCGGTTCGTGCCGAACCGGTACTAAGGGGGGGGGGGCTTTAGTCTCTACTCTTTAGTGCCGGTTGCAGAACCGGCACTAAAGGCCCTTATGAACAAAAGTATAGGCTTGCAAATGGGACATCGTCTGTAGGCCGAAGGACCAAGGCGGTCTAGGCGTTGAAAATCTAGAGATCAAGAATAGATGTCTCCTTAGCAAGTGGCTATTTAAACTTTCGTCCGAGACAGAGGCTACTTGGGCTCAGATTTTGCGAAATAAGTATCTTCAGTCTAAAACATTTGCTCAGGTGACTGTGCGACCGTATGACTCACCGTTTTGAAAAGGGTTGATGAGAGTCAAGCCCCTCTTCTTTAACATGGCAAAGATCTTAGTCGACGATGGGGCTAATATGAGGTTCTGGGAGGATACGTGGCTTGGGGAGACGCCCCTGGCACTTCAATATCCTACTTTGTACAACCGTTTTACAGTCCACGCCTCTCAATATTAGCTTTCGGAGGACGTTGGTAGGCGATCGTTGGGAGGCCTGGCTTCATCTTGTACGAAGGCTGATGGATGTCCAGCTGTCTCAACAACCAGATAGATTGTATTGGAAACTGACTAAGGATGGCGTGTTCTCAGTCAAATCCATGTATCTGGATGTCATAAACACTAGTGTCATTCCTTGCTCGATGCACGTCTGGAAAGTTAAGGTACCTTTGCGAATCAAAGTGTTTATGTGGTTTGTACATAAACAAGTCATTTTGACAAAGGATAATCTGGCAAAACACAATTGGTTGGGTTCTGCTAGGTGTAGTTTTTGTGATCATAACAAAACTATCAGGCACCTCTTTCTAGATTGTCCGCTGGCTAAGATTCTTTGGTGTTCGATTCATATTGCTTTTAATATTACTCCACCTACTTCTATCAACATGTTATTTGGAACATGGCTTGATGGGGTTAACTCGGAGATAGCGAGGCACATTCGTGTTGGAGTTTGTGCCTTGTTATGGGCAGTCTGGAACTGTAGAAATGATTTGGTTTTTAACAGAGCAACGAACTTTCACTTTTTGTAGGTTATCTTCAGGGCCACAACATTGATCCGTATGTGGTCGCTACTCACTCCGACGAAGGCCAGGGGGCGTTTGGCTACTGCGTCTACCCGATGGGAGATGATAGCTCGGGTTATTTTCAACCGGTTTGGATGGCGGTCATGTAATAGGATAGGCATGTAGTGCTCCTATTTTGTTTGCCTGCCGGTTGTGGCTTTTTGATTAGGCTCGTATGAGCGTTCTGTTTTCATTTCATACTTTGAGACACTGGAGACTTTGATACTGATTTCTTTTTTAACAATATGAGCCGTATGCATCTTTCTGATGCAGAGGCTAGGGTAACCCCCCTTTTCGAAAAAATGAACCGGTATTAAAGCTCCGTTTTCTACTAGTGCACCACGATCGGACCAGTACATACACCATACATTTCTTTCATATAAAGAAACATGGCCATCTACCGCCATCATCTACTCCGATAGAGGAGAGGCTACTGTGGTGCACGAAGGTGTGGTGGTGGCAATGCTTCGTGGTTTTGCGCGGGTCGAAATCGAAACAGACAGTTTGGAAGTGGTCAACCTCTGGAAATCGCGCCAGAATTCACGCTCTCTCATAGCGCCGATACTATTAGATATTGAGGAGCTTGTTGCTCAGTTTAATTATTTTGACATTCATCATGTAATGAGACATGCCAATGTCCCTGCCCACCTTTGTGCGAAACATGCATGCACAATGGAGGTGACAGAGTGTTGGATGGACTCTCTCCCTGGGTTCCTAGTCACCAGCCTTATGGCTGATATGGCTAGTGGATCATCGTATGAATAAAAAGTTCCCAATTTCCCGCAAAAAAAAAAATCTACTCCGATAATTCTTCGTATTGCAGACCAACCGAACGTGTCACTGAGAGTAGGAACATGAGAAGAACCCATTCAGTCAAAGAAGTGCCCAGACTGTGGCCATGAAGGATGAATTACTCCTCCTTCGCATGCGCATGTCGCGCTCGGTGAGTCTCTATAGAATTATTGTTGTGGATAATCTATCCTAGGGGTAGTTAGCTCATGGACATCATCCAGTGCCGACAAAACATCCGTGGAAGAAAGAAGAAAAGAATGAAGAGATGATTGCATATGAGGTCGAGTTTGTTTGGACGATTAAATTGGGAGATAGGCTGGATGCATAAAAATTCAATCTCTCAAAATAAAATAAAGAATTAAAGGGTGGAGGATGGAAGATTGGGGATAGGCTAGAGATACTCTGTTGTTAGAGCATCTACAGGCGTATATGATAAATATGACCCCTCAAATGGACCTAGACACAGACATAGGCAAGCACAATACTTCCACCAAAAGGTCACGATCGGATGTTCGAAGGACCACCAAAGTTCACATAAACGACGGATAACTTGAAACTACATCTAAAGTTTGAAATTAAATTGAAGAAAAGCGGATCATCACCACTTCCGGGCCAGCCCCTTGCCCTTTCGGTCGCTGGCGTAGCTATACCCGTCGTCGGCTGGTGGAGGATCGTCCGAGTCGTCGGACTAGGAGCCGCCGCCGTCGTCGTTGGAGGAAGAGACGATGATGAGGCCCTTGAGGCACCGGATGGCCCGGTCCTGCTGGCCCTTGAGCTTCGCCAGCCGAGCCGCCTCCGTCGCCTTCTCCTTGGCTTCATGGTCGGACTACTCGATACCTCACCGAAGAGCCTTCATGTTATTTCGGCGGAGCCGCCGAGCGTCCGTCTCCGCCGTCGTAAGCGACCGGCGATAGACTCACGCAAGGAGCCGCTCGTACTCGTCGGGCTCCGCCGGTAACCCGCGGCGGTGGCAGAAAGTGCTCTCCGCCGCGTTCCTCTCCCTTGCTCGCTGCCTCTCGCATGTGTCTGGAGACGTTTGTATGGAATCGGAATAGTCCACGTTTGATGATTAATCTTGTGAACAATCAATTTCGTAATATATATTGGATTTAGTTATAGTAATAATACATGTAAATGGGGATGTAGCTCAATTGGTAGAGCGCTAATCAATGTTGAATAGAGGCACGGGGTTCAATTTCTCGCATCTCCAATTTTTTGTTTTTTTCGATCGGCTTTCAGTCCGTTGTCCATTCCACAATTTGGTGCTCAGACTCCAAAAGCTAGCAAGACCAGCACGTTCGATCACGAGCTTGCCATGCGCGACTAGCTACAGAACGAACATGTACGGCACCAATAGCCGATCACAAGTAGTATCGTTTTTGCCGGCGCCTCTCTAGACGTTACACCATAGGTACAAGTGCATGACCCCTTCGGAAAAAAACTTAGCCATTGCAAGATCAATCTCCTTTCCCCTCCACCTTCAGCCGTCGCTCTGGCGCCGCGGGGCGGAGGGGAGGGGATACTCATCTTTTGTTCTTTGTTTAGTTGGCTCCGGTTTCGTGTCGATGTTGCGGCGATGGTGATGGCGGTGTCAATCTCGTTTCGGCGATGCTTGTTGCGCCTTTGTTGTTTGCGAGATCTTGCCCATGTTCTTCATGGATGACGGGTTGATTATTTGTGTTGTTCATCGGCGTGGTTTCATGTGCACCGTTAGGCGTTAGCTTCTTCAAAGACCTTCAGTGGCTGGATTTCATGATAATCCCAATTGTCAGAGAGAACTATAGTGGTACAACAACGAGAAGTTCAGTTGTGGCGTCCAGAAGAATTTCGATGAATATAGTCGTGGATGCAGTCTTCCCTTTATTTAGTGTCGTTTTTGTGTTCATTGTTTCATTCATCATTTATCTGGTTGTATGCAATACTATACCGATCTAATATAAACCATATTTTAGTAAAAAAAAATGCAAGAGACATATCGATCATATCCTCAGGCATCTCGTATCCCGTTGTGCCATGCTGACAAACAAAAACTCACATCTTCAGCGGAAGAACACATCAAGCTGAGCTACTAGTCTTCAGGAATGGGTAAGACGCCTTCCTTTTTTGTTGTTGGGAAAAGCCTTCCGTTTATGTTGCTGATTTTACCGCCCAGTAACCAAAGACTTCGTTCCTGGCCTGATCTAATATTTATGGTGGTTGTGTGTTTTGTCATTTAGACATGTAAAAGAATACCACCTCTAAAAATTCACATGGATGTCATTTAAAAAAAGGCTGTTTCAAAGTCTTAAATTCTATACAATATGACTTAGTAATTGGATTTGTGATCAACAATATATAAACAACGCAACTGGTTTGCTGGGGCGGAGGGAGTGACTATAGAATGCCGGTACGAATAATAAACAAAGACAAGCTTTAAGTGTTCCTCAGCCATCACCAACTGCCTACAAATTGGAACGCCCATGGGCATCCCTTCATAGCCATGAGAACGAAGTGAAGCATACGAAAGCAAAATATAGTTGAATAATAGAGACATATGCCAGGGTGAATTATTAAGTTGAACTTATTATGATTGGGATGATGGTCGTCTGGCCTTTTGGGAGTGAGAGCGATCAGGATTCTGCATTTTCTTTGTGAGTATAATTAATTAATTATTGTTCTTCGGTTCAGTAGTTCACTGCACGTGTGTGCTGCACTTTGGCTAACGAAAGAGCTTGTGCCCCAGGAATATCATGGCAACTTCTCCTTGTATCACAGTTGATTACAATCCTTTTCAGCTTGGCTTCACCCGTGGATACTTCTAGTGCAAAATCTGATAATACGATTCCGCATGCTTTTCTGCAGTCTGATCAGTACCAAGTCATGGTCAGAAGATCTACCATGTGTTATCTACTGCACGAAAGATCAAAGAATGGCAAAGAAAATAATAGCGGAAGCCATTTGCCTTTTTTGGGTTAGTTCTTCACCTTGTGATGCTTCTCTCGACCCTTTACGTGTTTAGCTTCCTCAAGCAGTTGCAGCAGCCACCACCCCAGCAAGGTATAGCAAGGCTTTAATATTAGTGACGATAAAAAAATCGGCTTTAATGCTAGTGACAATTTTTTTAGAGAAAATATTGGGTGATGAGGCTGGTATGAATGACTAGGACACTGTGTCTATGTAAGAGTGGGTGGCTCAACACTAGCACTCCATCAGCAAAAATGACAATGTTATGCTATCAAGTGCAAATTTCTTCTCCTTTGAGTTGTTGATCCATGCCAAGTGTTGCATTTGGCCAATTAATTCTTGTTCTTGTTCTTGTAGTGCTCCATCCAAGAATGTATGCTCTTTTTTCTTAGGGAAAGTCATCATGGCCTTTATTGATTATATAAAATGGTTACAACATCGTTCACAACACTCTAAAATAAAACCAGGGGGGCCTCATCATCCCCGATATAGGTATTAGTCAAAACTGAAGCATTCCTAGCAGGCTCACTAGCCACTATATTGGCCTCTCTGTTACAATGATCATCAAGCATAATTGCAAAATTAGAAAGAAGCATACATCCTTCATAATTTGAACTATCTGAAGACAAATATTTTTTTATTTCAAAAAGGGACGCTTTATTACTTAAAAGGTTTAAGCATTGCACCCGGCCTCTGCATAACTAAGATGCACACATTCAAACAAGGTCCTCTTACAGAAACGAAAAATAAGAAAGGCCAAATTCAAAGAGACATGTAGAGTCCGTATAACGCCTAAAGCGGAGGGGGGCAATCCTAAGATCATGCTGCCATCCATGTTAGGTAAAAGTATCCCTCGTTGTAGCCTCCAATCCTGTACACACCTCCGTAAAGAAGTCTCACACATTATAGAGAGGACCATAAACGAAGAGTCCCGGTACATCTGTAGATAACCTACATCATAGAAGTACTTGACTTATGAAAGGAATCTTTTGGAATAGCAGAGGTCTAGCTGAATTGGCTAAACGAAGGTTCTTGGTGGAAACAACGGTAGAGCAACAATTAGATTTTATTGCGCTTTTGGAAACACGACAGGATAATTTTACTTCACAATTTCTTGGAACTTTATCCGGAGGAGTTGATTTTGATTGGCACGTCTTACCTCCTAGAGGAAGATCTAGTGGGATCTTACTAGGGGTTCGGTGTGAAACACTTGAGGTCCTTAACGTGGTTCGGGGAGATTTTATGGTTAAGTTTCGGGTGAGATCAAAATTGGATGGTTTCCGATGGTCTCTCGTGGCTGTGTATGGAGCAGCACAACCTGAACTTAAACCAAATTTCTTAGCTGACTTGATGCGGATCTGTGGAGATGAGACTCTACCTATCCTAGTCGGTGGTGACTTCAATATAATTCGGAGGAGAGATGAAAAGAACAATGACAATTTTGATGCTCGATGGGCTATGATGTTTAATATGATTATCGAGAGTCTTAATTTGAGAGAAATCGAACTCACCGGTAGACAATTTACTTGGGCCAACTCGTTGCCCATTCCAACTTATGAGAAGTTGGATAGGGTGCTTGCTAGTGTGGAATGGGAACAAAATATCCTTTGGTGTCGGTTCATGCGATGCAAAGAGCGATCTCAGACCATACACCATTGCTTGTAGACTCAGGAGAGGCTACACATATTGCGAACAAGAATGCTTTCTCTTTCGAACTTCGTTAGTTTGAGAAAGAAAACTTCTTGAAGATCATCGCACGTGAATGGGCAATTCCTTTAGTGGAAGAACTAGTCTTGAGAGATGGCAAAATAATATCCGACACTTGAGACAATTTTTGCGAGGTTGGACCAGAAATGAGAGTGTGATTTACAAACAAGAAAAAGAGCGACTTACTTGTTTGATCGAAGCTTTAGATTTAAAAGCTGAAACTAACCTGCTTACGGTGAATGAGCAAAGTTCCAAGTCAGAAGCTGAGCAAGGCCTACGAGCTCTTCTTAGAGAGGAGGAGCTCAAATGGGCACTGCGTGCCAAAGTGCTTAAGGTTGTCCAAGGGGATGACAATACACAATTTTTCCATATGATTGCGAATGGCAAACATAGGAAGAAGAAAATCATTCAGCTTGAACAAGACGAAGGGACAATTTTGGGGCATGAGAATCTAAAATCTTATACTCTAACTACTATAAACAACTGTTTGGCCATCCGGAAGCAAGTACGGTGACCCTAGACGAGACTGTAATTGGAGATATTCCTCAGCTCCAGGTAGAAGAGAACGATATTTTAGCTGCACCGTTTACCGAGAAGGAGATTCTGGATGCAATCTCACAAATGAAATCAAATAAAGGATCGGGACCAGATGGGTTTCCAGCTGAATTCTATAAGAAATGTTGGCATATTATTAAAGACGATCTTATGCCTATGTTTCATGATTTCTTTAATGGTCATTTAGAGTTGTTTCATCTTAACTTTGGTATGATTACGCTATTGCCAAAGAAGGAAGAGGCAGTTCGGATTGAACAGTTCAGGCCAATTTGCCTTCTTAACGTGAGTTTCAAAATCTTCACAAAGGTGGGTACCAAGACACAAATCGCACATTCAGTGGTATAACCGAGCCAAACAACGTTCATGCCAGGGCGACATATACTTGAAGGGGTGGTCATTTTGCATGAAACATTACATGAAATCCATTCGAAGAAGCTTGATGGGGTTATCTTCAAAGTGGATTTCGAGAAGGCGTATGATAAAGTAAAGTGACCCTTCCTACAGCAGGCAGTGCACATGAAAGGATTTAGCAAGGTCTGGCGGAACCAAGTGGGTTATCAAGTCAAGAAGGGTAGTGTCGGAATCAAGGTTAACGATGATATCGATCATTATTTTCAGACACACAAGGGCTTGAGACAAGGAGATTCCATGCCTCCTCTCTTGTTTAATATAGTGGCCGATATGTTAGCCATTCTCATTGGCAGGGCCAAACAACATGAGCAAGTGGGAGGGGTTAGTTCCTCATCTGGTTGATGGAGGAGTATCCATTCTACAGTATGTTGACGACACTATCTTATTTATGGAACACGGCATTGCTAAGGCGCGTAATATGAAGCTTATATTATGCCTCTTCGAACAATTGTTTGGTTTAAAGATAAACTTCCACAAAAGTGAGTTGTTTTGCTTTGGGAAGGCCAAAGACGAACAAGATACATATAGACAATTGTTTGGATGTGAATTGGGCTCTTTACCATTCAGTTATTTGAGCATACCGATCCATCACCGTAAGTTATTTAATAAAGAATGGAATTGTATCAAAGATCGAATAGAAAAAAAGCTAAGCTGCTAGAAGAGTAAGCTTATGTCTTATGGAGGCCGGCTAGTGCTGATTAACTCAGTGCTGACTAGTATGCCGATGTTCCTATTATCGTTCTTCAAAATTCCAAAAGGGGTACGGAAACGACTTGATTTCTTCAGATCTCGATTCTTCTGGCAGTCAGATGAGGCCAAGAGGAAATACCGTCTCACGTGATGGGACATTCTTTGTTGCCTAAAAGATCAGGGCGGACTCGGTATTGAGAACTTAGAAATCAAGAACAAATGCCTTAAGAGCAAATGGCTCTACCGATTAGAGATTGAGCCGGAAGTCATGTGGGCACAGATTTTGTGTAATAAGTATCTACAGTTGAAAACACTCGCTCAGGTTACCGTGAGACCAACCGACTCGCCATTCTGGAAAGGGCTTATGAGAGTGAAGGACTTGTTCTTTCGTAGGGTCAAATTCCTAGTTGGCAATGGGATGTCAACAAGGTTTTGGGAGGATACATGGTTAGGAGATACGCCCCTGGCCGTACAGTATCCCACCCTGTATAACATTGTGCAACGTAAGGAGGATTACGTAGGCACAGTTCTACAAACGAGTCCATTGAATATCCAGTTCAGACGGGCGTTAGTTGGTGAGCATTGGACTGCATGGATGCACTTGGTTCGGAGATTGATAGATGTTCAACTCTCTGACCAAACAGATTCGACGCAATGGAAACTAGCTAAGAATGGGGTTTTACGCTGAAATATATTTATATGGATCTGGTTAATTCTGGCCCAATCTCGAGATCGCTGCATATTTGGAAGATTAAGGTTCCTTTGCGCATTAAAATCTTTATGTGGTTTGTCCACAAACAAGTAATTCTTATAAAGGACAACTTAATCAAGAGGAGATGGGTAGGTAGTCCACGATGTTGCTTTTGTGATCATGATGAAACAATACAACATTTATTTCTTGAATGCCCACTCGCCAAATTACTTTGGAGGACGATTCATATAGCCTTTAACATTACTCCTCTAGTTGACATTACATCGTTGTTTGGAACGTGGTTAACTAGGGTTGAACATACTACAACGGCTCGTATTCGGATTGGAATATGTGCACTTTTGTGGGCTATATGGAATTGCAGGAATGATTTGATAGTTAACAGACAAAATAATTTAACTTTCTTGCAAGTCATCTTCAGAGCTACCGCTTGGATCCGTACGTGGTCCTTACTCACTCCTATGGAATCCAGGGAGCCTTTGGTTACTGGGTGCAACCAGTGGGAGATGGTAGCACGAGATTTATTCAACCAGTTCGGATGGCGGTTGCATATAGGATATGAGTCTTGAGAGCTTATCCTTCTTATTGCCATTCCGGTTGTGATTGTCAGCATGAACTTTGATTTTTTATTTTCGCTCCACTTGCGAGTTGTAATACTTTGACGACTTTATGCTATTTTGCGAACTTTTAATAAGATGGCTGCATCAATCATTATGATGCAGAGGCCGGGGGTACGCCTCCATTTCCAAAAAAATCATTAAAAACCTTACTCCCTCCGTTCCATAATGTAGTGCCTATAGATTTTTGTGAAAGTCAACCTTTGTCAATTTTGACCAAGTGTATAGAGAAAATTGTCTACATCTACAATACCAAACATGTACATTCTGAAAATATAACTCACGATGTATCCAATGATGTGCATTTGGTACTCTAGATGTACCTACTTTTCTCTATAAACATGGTCAAAGTTTGTAATGTTTGACTTTCCTAAAAATCTATAGGCACTACATTATGGAACGGAGGGAGTATTATTTTTACATAGCCAAAGCGACCAAATAATAGCAAGCGCTCCCACCCTAAGAAGAACTCTAAACCCGTGATCAATTCTGTGTAACCAGTTGCCAAATACATTAGGAACACTACAAGTAGGATACAAGCTAGAAGCTATTTGGATGACTGACCATATAGAACGAGCCAATTTGCATTGGAAGAATAAATGTTTTATTGTCTTCTCATGGTGACAAAAGACACATTGAGGACTTTCATGCTAATTCCTCTTAATAAGGTTATCTTTAGTAAGAATAACTCCACGACGAAGATACCATGCAAAGATTTTGTTCTTAAGAGGTATCTTCATCTTCCAAATATTCTTGTTATTATCTACTGGCACATCAGACTGAATTAATACTCTATACATGGACTCCACTGAGAATTATCCATTCCTATGGAGGTTCCATCGAAATACATCATGCCCATGTGACAATTGCATCGTGGACAACCGCTCGAGCAGGATGGTCCATGATTGGAGTCTGGGTCCAATTAAATCTCTTCTAAACATCACATTTGGTGGAAATGATTCCATTACCGTGACGATACCCTTGTGGCGCACAATTTTGTATAGAGCCGGATATTGTTCCCAGAGTGTGGCATTTCCTAGCCACTTTTCCTCCCAGAATCTAATTTCCGAGCCATCCTTAATAAGGAAGGATCCATAACAGAAGAAATATTTCTTCGTAGCCATTAGACCCACCCAAAAGTGGGAATCCCCAGACTTCCAGTATACTTGGGATACCGCCTTGGAACCCACATATTTCCTCCTTAGGAGGGTTTGCCATACACCATCTCCCGTCAGTAATTTAAACAACCATTTGTCGAGGAGGGCCCTATTCTTAACCTCAAGGTCATGAATGCCCAACCCGCCTTGGTCTTTGGGACGGCAAACCACACTCCATTTAGCCAATCGATATTTCTTTCTCTCGCTACCTCCTTGCCAAAAGAATCTTGATTGAAAACAATTCAATATATGTAAAAATCCTTTCGGCAACTGGAAGAAGGGAATCATATATAGTACCAGATTTATGAGGACCAATCTTCCACCCAGAGATAGCAGTTTACCTTTCTAACTGCTAAGTCTTTTTTGCAGTCTCTCCTCGATGTGTTTCCATTCAGCATTTGTGAGACTCCGATAATGTATCGGTATCCCCAAATATGTGATCGGAAACTGGCACAACCCGCATCCGAACAGTTTAGCGTACAGGTGGGCCTCGTCTTGAGCGTTGCCAAAGCAAAACAATTCACTTTTATGAAAATTGACCTTAAGACCCGAGAGTTGCTTGAATGCTGATAAAATCAGTTTCACATTTCTCGCTTTCTCGAGGTCATGATCCATGAAGAGAATCGTATCGTCGGCATACTGAAGTATAGAGAGACCACCATCAACTAGATGATTTACTACCCCATCAATTTGGCCATCAACCTTGGTATGCTCAATCATGACTGCTAGCATGTCCGCCATTATATTAAATAGCATGGGCGATACCGAGTCACCTTGTCGCAATCCGATCTTCGTTTGGAAATAGTGTCCAATGTCATCATTGACGTTAATGACAACACTACCTCTAGAAACGAAGCTATGGATCATAGCGCACCACTCTACACAAAATCCTTTCATTCTGAGAGTCTGTTGAAGAAAGGGCCACTTGACTTTGTCATTAGCCTTTTTAAAGTCTATTTTGAGTACCACCCCATTCAACTTTTTTCCGGTGTAATTCATGGACTGTTTCATGAAGGATAACAACTTCATCTATGATGTGTCTGCCTTGCATAAAAGTTGTCTGTGAAAGACGAACCACATGTTCAACAACCGAATTTAGCCTCATTGTTGCAACCTTTGTGAATATTTTAAAACTAGCATTAAGGAGGCATTTTAAATAGGTCTATATTGTTGTATCCTTTCAGCCTCATTAACCTTAGATAGTAAAATAATCTTACTGAAGTTTAAGCGAAACAATTCTAGGTGGCCAACATGTAGGTCGCTAAACAAAGGTAGGAGATCTGGTCTGATGACTTCCCATAAGTTCTGATAGAACTCTGCGGGAAAATTATCCGGACCCGGGGCTTTGTTATGCTTCATTGGGAAAAGTGCCTTTCTAACTTCCTCCTCGGAGTATGGAGCTGTTAGAAGGCTATTTTCCTCATTAGAGACCTGGGGGATGTCATCTGTTCGGGTCATTCATCGAGAAGTTTCCTTCCTCTAGGGCTCCGAACAAATTTCTATAATAATTAGTGATATAAGATCTAAGTTGCTCATGTCCCTCAATCGTGCTCTCATCCTATTGTAGGGAATGAATAATTTTCTTCCGGTGTTTGCCATTGGCGACTCGATGGACATATCTAGTATTCGAATCACCTTTCATGATAAACTGAGAGTTAGAATGTTGGTACCATTTGAGTTCCTCTTCATGCAATATGTTAGCTATCTTTGCATTCGAATGACTCTTGAGCTCGATTTCATGCTCGGATAGAGGTCTCACCTCTACCAAAGATTCTATTCATCAATGGTAGATGAAAGACGAAGCTTCTCCTTTTAGAGTATACCCACCGTATACCTAGCCCAACCATCAAGAAATTTACGCAATGCACGCATTTTGTTATTCCATTTGTGTATTGGGGTAGGCCCAGTCACCGGTTTCTCCCACACCTCCTTCACCATGTCATGGAAGCCATCCTGAAGCAACCACCCAAGTTCAAACTTGAACTTGCGTCTATGTTATGGTCGTGGTAAACTAGTAGTTAGGAGAATGGGTGTGTGGTCTGATATCGCCTCGATAGTAGAGCACGGACAGACACCATAGGAAATTTAGATTCCCAGTCAGTATCCATTAATACGCGGTCTAGTTTCTCATATGTCGGTTCTGGAAGACTGTTCGCCCAAGTGAATTATCTTCCAATCATGGAAACCTCTCGCAGATCTAGAATGTCGATGACATTGTTAAAAAGGAAAGACCAGTGATTATCAAACCTACCATGGCTTTTCTCATTTGGAAATCGAATTAAATTGAAATCCCCACCTATAAGAATGGGATAGGGATTATCTTTAGCTAGATTAACCAAATAGTGAAGGAAGTTTACCACATGTTATGCTAGAAGGAGACCTTCTCTCAATGCAAAAACTTCCGCCATAGCCGCATCAACAACATGAGTTCATATGCTCTTAATAATTCACTAAAAGACTAAGCAATATTTGTCAAACGAGTTCAACTTAGCTCTCGGGTATGTGGCTGCAGTGTGCAAACAAAAGAATTCACCTGTCACTCATTATCTCCCTCCACCGGTAGACATCATACACCCCCTCCTAGTAGGTCTGTGCCATGGCGTCGCCTCTGGCGCTTGATAGTCGGGGGTTCTTGCAAAACATCTCTAGTGTGACCTCTATCCTCGTGTACATATATTTTTATCTCCTAGCCGACTCTCAACCAGTATAATTTGGATGTGCAACACGACCCATCGTATTCTTCTGGCCCAAATCACTTCATAATGCTTAAGAAACTTCACAAAAGAAAAATAACATATACAAAAAGAATGCCACTATACAACACGACACAGCTGAGGCTTCCAAGTTACTGTGCTGATATCACAATTCCATCACGAACAGAGCATCTACAGCCGGACTTGGCAAATCTGACCTGTCAAACGCCGGCGGGCGCGCCCGGGGCGTGTCCGCGGACAGTGACCGGTCATGCCTCAGATGTTTCATTCTATAACCGGATATCTCAAATTAGAAACCTCAAATCCATTTTATTACATGCAACGTGAGCTGATTTTAAGCGGAGCTCGTCCGGCTCCACCGTGTCCATGTCCAACGGCCAGCTGCGCTCCTCTGAGTGTTGGTGAGGTCGCCGGCGAGGTAGAGTAGGACATGGGACATGGGCTGGGTATCACCGTCTCCCATGCCCTACTTTTCCTCATCGGAGAACGGAATCCTGATGGTGCCGGTGGACGTCAGATCGATGATGGATCCGTCCTAGGACGATCCGGCGAAATCCACCACGACGCGGTTGCGGCGCCCGGACTGATGCACCATACGAGGCGACGGAGAATGCGACTCCACCTCTCAAACGTCCACCGCTGCAAGGTCTTCCGCATCCTTCTGCGCCCGCTGCCTCGCATAGCAGCCACGTCACACCATGTTTGCGTCGATCGACGTCCATGCTGTGTTCACCTTCGCCTCAGCGCGCCAACGGAGGGTTGCACGTCCGCCACCGTGTTCGGACGCTAGACGAACCGCACCACCTCCGGTGAGGCAGCGGTGCCACACCTCACGGCGGATCCATGTGCCATTTGGGTGGATGCAATGGATTCCCGGCGGAAGGAGTTCGAGCGCTGCTGTCGGGCGGCCTCCTCCCATGAGCGGCGGAGCACAAGTCGGATGGTCATCTCCTCCTCGGGGTCACCAGTAATGTCTGCATCGGCCAACTGGAAATTCCACCACCAACATGCCCACAATCTGCAGATGAGCAAACTCTTTTGAGACACCTTCAAGAAGGAAAACAATGTCCAAGGACGTCGTCGCCCTCCGTCTCCGACACCATCTCCGTCGCGCGCTGCGTGGCGGCCGCCAAGCCGCTGCGCCGCGCCATCCTCGATCGGGGCTTCTGCCACCTGCTAGCGCAGCGCGCCACCGCCACCTCTGGCTACGACCCGTCCCTGCTCCACGGCGTCTCCTACAAGGTCGAGGACAACGACGCCGACTGCCCCGCACGCGTCGTCCAGCCCGTGCCCCCCGACGAGCCCTCCGTGCTCTGCTTCAACGAGAGCCTCGCCTTTGAGCCCGTCGCCTCCTGCGACGGCCTATCAGGCGGGGCGGAGCAGGCGGGGCGGCGAGCTCGGCGGGGCGGGCGGGGCGGAGGAGGCGGGGCAGCGAGGGAAGCGGAGCGGGGCGGAGGAGACGGGGCTGTGCGAGCTCGGCCAGGGACGAGGAGCAGAGATGCAGCAGGAGGAAAAGATCCCTTTTTACATGCACATACACGGGTGGGCCTAGCAGGAAAAGAAGGAGAGAGAGAGGGGCTGACTGGTGGGGTTTTGCCATGCAAAAATTAACGCCAGCGGTCCCAAGTGCCCCCTGATGGGCTGGGTTTCGCCGCAGGTCGCTAGGGCTATTTTTCTCAAATCCGACGCAAAACAACGTCTTGGGGGCGTGGCTGGGGCCTTTTTTTTCCCAATGAAAGCAGCAGCAGCAGCAGCTCCTTTTCGAGCTGCCGTCCGAAGGAATCAATCCGAGTCGCAGTCCGCAATCGAAGCGGCTCCGTTTTTTAGCGGCAATTCGGAATCAAAGCAGTCCTTCCCGGGCTGCAATCAGAAACAGGTCCTGTTTCAGTTTTAATTAAATCTCCGAGCTGCCATCGGTGGCAGGAACGTGGCCGCTATAAATCTGGCCTGGCGGCAACCGTGGTACCCGCCAGTTTTAAGAGGATACGATCAACTCCCTTCGGCGAGCGATGGCCAAACCATCCGTGGACGGCCTCGACAAATCCTCCCTCGATATGGTGGTGAGTTTGTCCTCCTGTTCCTTTTCTCCTTTAGGTATAGCTCTTACAAAGTCAGGGCATAATCAGAATTCGTGGTCGAATTTAACCTTTTCGGTGGGGAAATATCAAAATTGCATCAGTCCCTTGAAAGTATATAATCAAATTTGCAGGCTTTTTTCTGTGGAAAGTATAAAAACTGTATAATCAAAATTGCATCCTTCTGTGGGTAAGTATAAAAGTTGTACAATCAAAATTGCGTCTTTCTGTGGGAAGTATGAAAATTGTGTCTATGTTTGTGGAGAATATTAAAACTGCACCTGTGATGAGACTAATATAAGAAATCAACTGTGATTTGTTTCCATATCAAATGTAGGAGGACAATCAAGTTGACAGGCTCAGTAAGTTGCCGGATGACGTTTTGCTCAACATTGTGGAGCGACTTGATATCGCTGATGCTGCACAAACCACCATCCTCTCCAGACGTTGGAAGCAGATCCCTGCTTTACTCTCAAAGATTGTTATAAAGGTTGCTTCTTTTCAACCCAAGCATGAAGGTAGGAAGTTAACCTCAGATGATATAGTTCGGGCCAATACCAACGTGCTGCAAGCAACCAGGAGCATACTGGAAAAGAGGGCTGCAAGTCCACACACCATTCACCTGTTGCGCATGCAATTCTACTTGGGAGATGAGTCCATTTTCATTGGTCAGACTGTTGCCAACACCATAGCAACACACAAGGTTGCTTCAGTTGAGTTTACAATCTTGACGAAGGTGCGCACAAATTTTACCAATAATGACCTGCTCACTCATGGGAGGCAGTTCATGTCATTCCTTGGTTCGTGTCCAAACACATTTGGTGGTCTTGCACGCCTCACGCTAGAGAATTTGAGGTTAGGAGAATCAGACTTTCCCAAAATTTTCAGTATATGCAAGCAACTCGAGGTCCTCTGCCTCTACCACTGTGATATGGGCATTGAGTCTTTGCTGGAAGTGGAACACTCACAACTCAGTGAACTGGTGATTGGCCGTAGCGTGCTTATTAAGAGGGTTGATCTGAAGTGGGTACCAAAACTCACAGTACTGAAATTTAATATGTTTCGATCTCAAGATGACCCCTTCTGTCTTGGCTATGTCCCACTTCTCCAGACTGTGAGCATCATTAATACTGGTTTTTCTTGGCACAAGATGCTCAAGATAAGTGAGTTGCTGGGTGAAACCGCCATAAGCAACCTGCATTTGAACTTCAAAAGTGAAAAGGTTAGTGAAGGTTCTCAATGTTGTCAGTGATGTGCGTAAGTTTTGGTGTCTGTGGTGGGTGGAGGTTATAATCATTCTTTTTGGTTAACATAGTTCTGCGTTTGCCCACTCTTGTGCAGATTTGGGTCAAGCCGGAAGGTCGAAGACAATTGTTACCAGTGTTACACAAGCTAAGGCTTGTGAATCTGATTAACATTTCTGAAGAATGCGATCTGACTTGGATAATGTTCATACTTCAAGGTGCACCCACCCTTAAGGAACTACGCATCTTGGTGAACTCTTGTGCCGATTATTCAATTCTCGTTTTTATGATGTCATTTCGAAGTTCAAACTTGCTGTGTCCAGTTAAGAATTTTTGACCTGACCAAATGCAGGTGCGGGACCATTTATGTGAAATGGTAACTGGGGAGCAGAGAAAAAAGTATGCCTTTAGCGAGGAGAAGGACAAGGGACTAGAGTGGGAACCATCTGCATCTGATTTCAAGCACCACAACCTTGCCGAGCTCAGAATCTATGGGAGGTTTGAAGCAGAAGAAAAAATCGTGCGCTTTGCCAGGAATGTCATGGAAGCAGCGGTGAATCTCGAGGACATAAAACTTTATAAGAGTCCAGTGTGTGAGAATTGCAAGCACATGCTCCAGGAGTGGACGTTGAAGGAGAAGTCGTTGCTTAGCTACAAACTCAGAAAGGGGATGCTGTCTTCGCTCGTCCGGATTCAGTTCCCAAGTTTAGGGGAAATTTTTACTTGGCCCAATTACTGGTCATGAGCTGCAAGCTGCGGTTTTTTTTTTTTTGAGGGGTTGCAAGCTGCAGTTGACAGGAGTTGTTGTATGCATAGATTAATTCTCCCTGGTCAACCTTTTAAATTATTTCTGTTTCGAGATTGTACTGGGCCGAGGAGGATAAGGAGTAACTCTTGACATTAGTGTGAAGTATTTTGGCAAATGAAAGTTTGGGATGTGTTATTCGTGGCAAATGCTTGTACCTTGTTTTTGTTGTGAAATCCCTAAGATTAATGGGGACATAGACATGGAGGTGCTTGGAGAAATAAACCAGGCTTTCCTTAAGCACCGGTGCTTATTTGTACAGGGCTGACGCTTAATTAGGGACCTCTTCGGTAGAAATAGGCACCGGTGCTTCAGAAAAACCCGATTTATTTTTCTAAGCACCAGTTTAAGCCCTAGCATTGTTCAAGGCCTAACACTTGCCCCAAACCTCTGTCTGCGATACAAACAAAAATTACCTCAAACCTCCGTCTGCAATACAAACATTTTTTTACCACAAACCTCCGTCTCCAATACAAATAAAAATTAAACTAGCCGAACAAATATCATGTAGACATACATAAAATACAATATGATTTACATGAACCGGAGAGTAATTCGTCTGTTGAACTAAAACATAAAAACCCTAAGGCAGACGTATCCATGCAACATACATAAAATTTGACATAATTTACATGAACTGAACGATATTTTGTCCGTTCAACTAAAAATTACAAAAAACCTAAACTAATTTGTACCGGGCGGTGACCTCGTATGCCTGCCGGCGGGACCTCCGCCGCCGTCCATGCCATCGTCGGAGTGAGAGTTGGCATCGAGGCCTTTCCAATGGCGGAAGAGCGCGGGGGCGCGACAGCCTTGCCCGGTCGCCGCCTGGCGCTCATGGGGGAGCCGCTCGGCTTCCTCCCGCGCCTTGTGCAGGTCCACTTCGGCCAACGCCAACCCTGACCGGGGAGCCCTGTCCTTTCCCTTGTCGGTAGCGAGGCGGTGTCGCTCAACGACGATTCCTCCTCGATCTTGGTGAGCTCCCGTTGAGGCATGCAAGCGTCGCACGGAGGTCTCCGCGGTGGTGACGGACCGGTCTTATCCCATGCCTCCGCTAGGTCGGGTCCGCGCGAACCCAGGCCGGCGCGACGTCGGACTTCGCGGATGCCGCACCCTCTGCGCGGGCTCCCTGGCCGCCCCCTCGTCCGCCAGTGTTGTGCTCCGCAACGACGAGTCGCCGCCGTGACGACAAAGATAGTGGAGGAGGCGCCCGCGCACCTTCGCGGTGGGCACCTCCTCCTGTTGGAATATTAAGAAAATTCATGATTAATTCCATTAAATAATTCATGACTAGAACAGAGACTAGCATGCAACGATCTAGCAAACTAGATGAACAACGAAACATGCAGAGCAACATCTCACATGACACAACAACTTCACAGAGAGACATGAACAGATCACGAAGGACACATTGTTTGTTAGTTGCTGTAGGAGCGACGGTATTGATGACGATGTTGGCGATGATCTGTTGTTGACGATGATGAGTAGCACCGCCCGACTTAGTCACTTAGACGGAAGACGGCCCGTGGTGACGAACTTGAGCAGTCGCGCAGAGTGCTTTCCAAAAACCTAATTCGCCATCTCCCGGTGCAGGATCCCAAAGACAAACGGTTTGGTTTCTAAGTCGTATACTTACCGGACAAAAAATAATTAATTTGTCTGCCGAGGCATAAAAAATAAAACGGCAAAAGGAAGTTGCGCCCTTGTAAGGCAACATACCGAATTTCGGCGGAGCATTCACGCGCGTACGCGCGTCCTGACCCGAGCCCGGCCAGGCGAGCCGAGTGAGCGCGTGTATTTTTCCCTTTCTTTTATCAATACACCACTTAGAGTGATGGAGATGACCCACTATATAAAAAGGTCCAACTCTTTCTCAACTTTTGGGGTGGGACTAAACTTAGAGCCACCACTTGCTATTTCATTCATGGGCCACTATTTAAGATTTCGGAATTTGTTAATGAGTCAGGCCCATTATTTCTAACACCTCCTTCACGGCCTTGTCTCACCAGACGCGGCTTGATGGTGACGTCGGCTGGTTGATGCGGTCGTACCGGTTGTGCGGCGGCAACGTCGCCTCACCCTTCACACGTCGTCCAATTTGGACGTCGCGGTTGCGTTGGGGGAGGGAGGCTCCTGCTTGACGCGCCAGAGAGGCAGTGATGCCAGATCCACCTCGAGACGGTGGAGAGGCGGCTCCAGACCGTGATCCTTGAGCGACCGCCCAATGACGAGCGCCAGGTGCGGCTGGTACTCCTCCTTCGCGATGGTCCCCCGCAAGGAAGTGCAGTTGCTGCTCCTCATTAGAGGAGAGGATGATCTCCTCCTTTTATGGAGAACACTGGCCCCGGAGAGCTATGGCAGCGGTGCTATGATCCGTATTTGAAAGAAAATCTAGAGCCAACCACCGGCACGAAGAACCAGGACTTGGTCATCGTCGCGGAGAAGAAATGAGCTATGACGGTGGTGAGCTAAGAGAAAGGGAGCAACGGTGAGCGGAGAGGAAAGGATAGGAGATATGATGTGGATGGTGCTGGAGCTGTGCTTAAATAGCCCGCCAAGCGAGTGGACGGGAAGTCGGCTTCAATGGCGCACCGGCTGAAGTAGACTTCTTGGTTGTCGCATCGATGTTAAAGAGGCATCACTCACTCGTCCGGTCGCGTCACTTTGAATTGCATCAATGTCGCCAAGTCACATCCGCTCTGGAGCGGCTTGACCGACATGAATGTGCGACACCCGTTTCATGCGGAGATGGTTTGAGTGGGACCAATGCGTACGTGGCCAATGTGCGGACCCCTGCAAACCTCCTCTTAGATTGCGCGCTGGAGGGCTTGTAGCGTTTCAAGGGTGGTTAAGTGCCAACACGCCTAGATAGATACATAAATGTCAGTTTGAATGAAGTCAAGTGCAAACCGTGTCAACAACGAGAAATTAAAGTGTACATCTGGATGGTTTGAAGTGAAAACCTTAACATGCGAAAGTGTCTACCTCATCATTAGAAAAGCAAGTATCTACGTGCGATATATGCATTCGAGTATCAACCGGCGTCAACTAGTTGTCAAACTCCAAATATTTTGTTGGTAGAGGAATGAAGAAGTTGGTGTTGGAGATGCCCTCTTAGCGATCTGGAGGTGGACCCCGCTGGTCATTGTGTTGGTGGAGGTCAAACTTTGCGCTCTGTGTCGCTCATGCAAGGACAATTCGCCCTTGTGGAGGAGGGGAGGAAAACCACGACTAACCGAGGTTCGTTTTTCCTATGTTTTCCTCTATATATACTGCTGCTGGTGCTGGAGGGGACCGTTTGGTTCCGGGTACATATGTACCCTATATGGAATTCTTTTTAGCAATTCAACAAAAAGTCAAAAAATTCTGAAAATATTTTTGAAATAAACTTGACCTTTCATTGTACTGGTGAGAAAAGTTTCACAAAAAGAATACTCCTCTTTGACTTATTTTCCAAAAAAAGACAAATTTTCGGTCAAAATAGGGTGAATAGTGACCTATAATAGCAAATAAATTTTGTCTTTTTCGCACGTTGGTTTTTTTTTTGTGAAAATTTATATACTAGTGCGCAAATATGTCAATTTAATCTAAAATACTTTTGAACTATTTTGACTTTTGTTTAATAATTATTTTAAATAATACATGCGGGAGCCAAAGGGTGCTATGCCCTCTCGTGCGCCGTTGCGCCACTGCTTGTCCTCAATCTGGGAGTGAGGGCGACGCTTGGCAAGACGGTGGCCAGGCGGCATCGCCGAGAGAGGGCGACGCTTGGCAGGGCGGTGGCCAGGCGGCATCGCCGAGAGACAATCACCCCCTAGACAGCCGCAACGTGCACTAATTCAAGGCGAGTGAGGGACAGCCTTCTCAACGTGGATGACCACCACCTCTAAGCGAGATGTGCACAAATAAGCAAGTAAAATGTATGGGATGCCGTAAAAGAAGGATCAGCACGCAAGAGATAACAGCCTGCCTATCCACACGAACCTGCTTGCCACACAAAACTGTCATCAGATTGTTTATCAACTCTTGGCACAGAAAATGCATGGTGTTGGTGTTGGTTTCAGCCAACCAACCAAACAAAACCAAGCCAATAGCAAAGAGGAACATAAGAACCCGCATGCTACAGTCGAGGAAGTTCGTATTCTATTATACATATATCTTGCTCAACCTGATGATACAGTCAGGAGAGATCCCAATGACACAACCCAAGACAAGGCATCCCCTATTCCTAATCCTCAAGATTCTGCTTCTCCACAGCGTTCCCCTGCACATTCACTTGATCCTCAACAGCTTGCGCCTCCACATCTTGGGCACTGTTGGCTTGCTGCTGCGCTTCTCCATTGTAAAAGTCCAGATGCAGAAACTTGAGGCTCTCCTGGTACCATGCCTGCCGCTGCTCAATGTATTCCCGTGCCCATCTGACCCGCGCTCTCATGTTCCTCTGCTCTCCTAGTAACTGGTCTGCCACGGTTACCAACTGATCGTGCCTTGCAAGCATGGGACCTTCCAACTCAAAGCGAATCAGGTATAATGCAGACTCATGCACCTCATCGCTGTAATCGTCCAGAACTTCTGCGTACGCAGCCATCTGTTCGGCCCACTGAATGGTCCCCTCGAGGAGAGGCTCTGGTACACGGTCAGACCGTATATCACTCCGAAGCTGGGTGTACAACAGTTCGGCGTGTGCCAGCATGTCGAGACCATGTGCTGCATATCGCTGTGAATGCGCCAGAGTACACTGAATTTTGTGCACCCGATCAGGACCATAATCTGCCAGGAAATAAGTTTGCAATCAAAGAGCTGTCAAAAAGGCAATATAAGCACATCAAAGATGCAGGTACAAACAGAAAGGTGCTACCAACAGTATAAGATTATTGTGTTGCAAAGAAGCAACAATGTCGGATTATCATGAGGTAATATCCCTATACATAGAGCATTATATTCTGGAAGACATTCTGAGGTAATATCTCAGTCACTCCTTTTCTTCCAGACAACAAAGAGTAATGTATAGTTGATAACTTAGAACTTGGAAAATGTCGACCCAAGACAATGACTTCAGAACCAGATCCATCCTAAAACTAAAGAGTTGATACATACCATGGTCATCATACATTGGCACGTGATTCATTGCATAGTTAGCCAGCTCCAGGGGATTCTCGGCAAATAACTGCCCCATCAGATTATCTTCATCTGCACCATTATAAATCAGAAATTCAGTTTAATCCAAAGAGAATTGGAGACAGCAAGTATACAGAAAAACATAATGCTCTAGGTATAGTCACTCGTTTTCTTTTAGACAACACAGCAGTTTACTCAAGTAAGATAATTCAGAACTTGGAAAATGTCTGACCTAAGACAGTGATTTCAGATTCAGAAACAAATCCATACTCAAACTATACAAGGGTTTGCACGTACCAAGTTCCTCAAAAGCTAGCACACGATCTTCTGCATTCTGCGACAGGTGCTTGAAATCATCATCACCTGCATCGTTATCAAACAGAAATCAAAGACATGTAGAAAATATTTTGATGCACCATGGGAAACAACAAATTTTAAGTTCTCAGGTGCCCAAGTTGCATTTTCAGCAATAAACAAGCAATCAACAAAGGTCGGGAAAGAATTAAGCAATAATAAGAAGCACCAAAGAACTCATTAAACTATAAACGAATTTTTACATGTCCGCTCATTCTGAGGTTCATCCTCCAGGGGCTTGTCATCATTGGTTGCATCTTCGGAATAAACCCCCAAAGGCTCAGTGTCCAACCTATTCAAATATACAACAGTAGTGAGTCCTGATTAATGCATTAATAATACCGTGGAAAGACAGGTAAATAATTACCGACTAAGACTCACTTGAATAACTCATCATCCATCATGTTCAGCAGCCTGAAAATGCAATTGAATAAAGGCTTTAGCGAAATAATAAATTCGATTGCAGGCAAGAAGCTCGAGTTACGATAGGAGCAAGATTCGGAGACGATGCAAAATAAAAGGAGGCTTATTCCCCTCTGCCTCGGATGGGTATCGAACCCATGATCCATCTGCCGGCGGTGACCTTCCATAGCGGCGGAGACCTCACTGGAGTGGGTTCCGACAACCAAAAGGGGGCGGCGCTGCGTGCGAACAGACGAGCGCGAAGCCGCGCATCTAGCGGTGCACGCGGTGTGGCCGGGGACCGACGGGTTCGACGCCGGCGGCGAGGTCCGTGGCGTAGGAGCTCGCTAAGGACGAAACAAAAGGCGGCGGAAGGTTCTACTAAGACGTGCGGTGCGCGCGGCGCAAAGGGGGCGAGGCAGAGGGTCACCGGAGCGACGCCGGCGACCATGCCGCGCGGCGGCGGCTTCGTGAGATCGTCGAACGAACTCGATGTCAGAGAACGCTATCGAGAGGGGGAAAGAGTTGGGAGGAAGAGGAGCTCACCAGGACCACGGAGGTGTGATCCGCCGGTCGAGTAGCGGACGGAGGCGGAGGACTTTGACGACGACGCGGCGGCGGCCGAAGAGGAAGGAGTGGTGGCTGTAGTCGTTCGGGAGCGGCCTCCTGGACGTAGGCGAGGAAGACGTGGACGGCGGAGCTCCTGGACACGGAGCCGGTGATGGGGAAGAATCTTGGACACGGTCACGCCATGGCTGCGCTCCTACGCGCTCTCGGTTCCTCCGTGGATTGCGTGGGGAGGAGGAGGAAGAAGGCGAGGGGGGAAGAAAACCCTGGTGGCGGCGGGCGGTAGAAACCGTAGCGCGGACGCCGAGGGGCGGTTATAAGGACGCGGGTAAGTGTGGACGGCGGCTTTGGGCGCGCCCTGGCCATGTGCCACTGTACAGCTCGGTGAAAAATCCTCTTCATTTTGAGGGCACGGTGAAAATTTCTTACCGAGGTGGAAGACGAGGGCGTGCCGTTTCATCACGGTGGGCTGGGCTGGGCTGGTGCGGTCAAAGAGAGAGAGGGAGGGTAAGCTGGGCTGGGCCGCTCTAGTTCCTCTCTCTCTCTCTCTCTCTCTCTCTCTCTGTGTGTGTGTGTGTGTGTGTATTTCTTTTCTTTTCTATTAAAAAATAGAGAAAATACAAAAAGAAAAAGAGAGGTCTTAGGGACGAGTTTGGGCATGAGACCAATTCTTATGGAATTTTTACAAAATATGTGATCCAAGAAAAATCGTTGTGGGCATGATTGGAAAGTTTAGATTCAAACTCATTTGAATTAGGACTAGGTTTTCTAAAGTGTCCAAAAATTCTCAATTTTCTGTTGGAGATTATTTTTGTGATGTAAGAATTTGTGGCAAATTTTGTAGTGTGATCATTGAATTTAAATTCAAAAGGAATTTGGATAGGGCTTGAATTGAATTTGAGTGAGCAAAATAAGTAAATGCAAAGAAGCTTCAATTGAATTCTGAAAAAAATTCAGTTTTATGTCAGTTATTTAATGTCATGATGAAAAAAAATGAAAATGCAAAGTTCAACATCTCATAATAACTACTCCCTCCGCCTGGAAATACTTGTCATCAAAATGGACAAAAAGGGATGTATCTAAAACTAAAATACATCTACATACATCCCCTTTTATTTATTTTAATGACAAGTATTTCCGGACGGAGGGAGTACTAGTTATACGCCCATGCATTGCTATGGGAGTAATAAAAAGAAACGCGGTGGCATCTGATCGAAAGGTGCCATGTGCCGTTTTACACCATGTCATTATACATGTTTATTGTATTCCTCTGTCATATCTTATGGTTTATTTTCTCCAAGAAGAGCATTACTTGTCCAGTCTTTCCCTTATCTGGTAACACACGTCCTTCATGAATTCGTCATGCGGTGGCATTTGACTGAAAGGTGTCATGTGTAGTTTTATACCTTGTCCTCGCAAAAACAAATATACCATGTCAATATACATCTTCTTGTGTCATGCGCTTACGATTTATTTTCTTCTATCAGAACATTATTTGTCCAATCTTTCCCTCATATATTACCACCTCGTTCCTCATGAATTCGTCATGCGGTTAAAAATCTCAAATCTTAGAAATTCAATATTGACTAAAAGTAATAAAAATCTTGTTCATCAAACAGGATGAAGGAACACGACGGAGGTGGCGAGTGCGGGCACCACAATGGGCACAAACACGACACATATATTTAGCATGCATATATCAAACACGACTACACAAGGTTTTATGGGAGTAAATTATAAATCCCCTTACATGCCTCTTTCTGCAAGTAAATTATAAATCCTCTTACATGCCTCTTTCTGCTCAAATGAACTCTTAACCAGCTATATATGCTATAAATGGAAACCCTATAGTTGTAGACCCTTTAGTATGGCATTTTTTTAGGTTTCTTCAAGAGCTTAGGTTCTACCCCCTCTATTTCTAAATATTTGTCTTTTAGAGCTTTCAAATGGACTACACATACGGATGTATGTAGACATATTTTAAAGTGTAGATTCACTCATTTTGCTTAGTATGTAGTCACTTGTTGAAATCTCTAGAAAAGACAAATATTTAGGAACGGAGGGAGTAGTCTTTTGTACTACTCCCTCTGTTCCTTGATATAAGGTGTATAGATTTTTGAGATTTTTTTTGAAATATAAGGTGTGTTGCATTGCACCACTCCTTTGGATATTTTTTTAGGGATTTGATTACATTCCTTATATCAGGCAAGCTCCTCTATTTTCTCATGTCAATTAGTCAGGTGTAATCTCGCTCAGAACTTATGAAATTTTTCCCTCCACGTGTGTTCTTTAATTTCCGCGCCAAAAACTATACACCCTATATTTAAGAACGGAGGGAGTATGCGTAAACTTTTGGTAAGCGTTTCTACCTACCTAAGTAGGACGCGTTTGCATGTTTATATAGAATGGAAATAGCCCCCATCACGGCATGTACATGATCTGATTGTTACAAACGTGGGAAACAAGAAGATGGTAAGTTTAACCACGATTTGGTTTTATCTCTAACCATAACCGTGTACAAGATATTGACTCTAGAAGATTTTACGTTAACAGCCCACCTCAATCACACTTTGGTAAGAGTGAGATTGCGCCTAAACTCTTCTAGATTCCGTACCGGTAAAACTTTTGTAAACCCATCTGCAATTTGATCCTTTGAAGACACAAACTGTACTTGAAGTAGTTTCTTCGCCACCCTTTCTCTGACAAAATGATAATCAATTTCGATGTGCTTGGTACGAGCATGAAAAACGGGATAGGCTGAGAGGTAGGTTGCCCCAAGATTATCACACCACAAGCATGGAGTTTGTCTTGTAGGCATACCCAATTCTTTGAGTAACTACTGTACCCAAATAATTTCAGCTGTAGCATTAGCTAATGCCTTATATTCTGCTTCAGTACTTGACCTAGATACAATGGCTTTTTTCTAGCACTCCAGGATATTAGATTTGATCCATAAAATATAGCAAACCCTCATGTTGATCTTCTATCATCAACACATACTACCCAATCAACATCTGAGAAGGCACTTACCAACGTGGATGGTGTCTTCCTAAATGTTAGACCTATATCCATAGTGAACTTAACATATCTAAGGATTCTCTTTACTGTTGTCCAATGAATAGTAGTTGGTGCATGCAAATATTCACAAAATTTACTGATTGGAAAATAAATGCCAGGTCTTGTGAGAGTCAAATATTGCAATGCTCCAACAATACTTCTGTACCTTGTGCTATCATCTCGTCCAAGAAGTTCACCATCACAAGCGGACAATTTTTCAGTGCTTGATAGAGGGGTAGGTGCTGGTTTGCAATCTTTCATGCCGACTCTGGTCAAGATTTCTTAAGCATATTTTTCTTGTGTTAACATAATCCCATCCTGAATTTTCTTTACCTCGATCCCAAGGAAGAAGTGTAAATCTCCCAAGTCCTTTAGTGCAAAGCTAGAGCTCAAGTCCTGCAACAATGCTGAAACTGCTTCTTGAGAGGAGCTAGTTACAATGATGTCATCAACATATATGAGCACAAATATTGTCATCCTAGACTTGTTAAAGATAAATAAGGAGGTGTCAGCCTTTGAAGGAGCAAAGCCCAATTCCTGCAGTTTTGAGCTTAAACGGGAGTACCATGCTCTTAGAGATTGCTTGAGTCCATTGATGGCTTTATCTAGCTTGCACACATGAAAGGGTGAGTTTTTGTCTTCATAACCAGGTGGTTGTCTCATGTAGACTTCTTCTTCCATAACACCATGAAGGAACATGTTCTGCACATCTAGCTGCCTTAAACTCCATCTCCTGGATACAACAATAGACAAAACAAGTCTGATAGTAGCAGCTTTAACTACAGGACTAAATTTGTCCTCATAATCTATTCCATACCTTTAATTAAATCCTTGTGCTACTAATCTAGCTTTATATCTGTCTATACTATCATCAGCTTTCTTTTTTATTCTATAAACCCATTTACAATCAATAACACATTTTTTCACGGCTAGCTGGAACTAAGTGCCACGTCTTATTTTTCATCAATGATGAATGCTTAACATCCATAGCCTTTCTCCAATTCGTACTGTTCAAGGCTTCTTGCACATTTTGCGGTTCTCCTGTTGCACAAAAAGATGCATACTTGACTTTAAATTTTTGTTCTCATAGAGTATTGTACCATCCGATGGAAGTAGCGCCTTTGAAATGCCAGATTGAGAGCGTGTACGCCCTCGAACAATAACTCTAGTAGAGGCTGATCTAGACCAGCTGCAGAAGATCCGGAGCCCACCTGGCAATCAGTCGCAGGAGATCCAGCGCCCACCTGGCTGACAGGCGCGGGCGATCCCAAAGTCGCCGATCCACCCAGCCTGTTGCTGCTGGGGCTTTTTCACTGTTTTGACCTTCTTAGCAAATCTTGGCACAAAATGAACTCCTTCAAAAACTATTTCACGATCTAACCCTTTTGGTAACGCCACTAGCCGTGGCGTTTCTGCTCTATTTAAAAACGTCGAACTAGCCACCGTTGCTGGCCTGGTCAAATAGCTAGGTTTCAATGTAAAAACGCCAGCCCTTGTGGCGTTGCTGGGAACGCCAGCATGTGTGGTGTTTGTTCCCAAGTATGAAACGCCAAAGTGTGTGATGTTTGGAGCAAGTTCTTTTTATTGTCACTTATTTGTTAAGGGAGCACCGCCATGGTCCCTTGGCATTTCAGTTATGGACAGCAACACCAGCGCCTTTGACGTTTCGTCTTGGTGAGAAACGCTAGCTACCTTGGCATTTCTTCTTGGTCAGAAACGCTAGCTACCTCAGCGTTTCTATGTTGGGCAGAAATGCCGCGGGCTGTGGCATTGCTAAAAGGGTCAGATCGTGAAATACTTTCACATCGAGTTCATTTTGTGACAAAGTTTGTTGAAAGGGTCAGAAAAGTGAAAAAGTCCTTGCTGCTGCTGCTGCTGGCGTTTGTCGCAGGCGAGTCAGGCCCAGGTGGCCCATGTGGCGAGGCGCCGTTGGCGCTTGGAGAGGCAGCAGGCCCGGACGACGTGACGTGCACTCGCGCGCTGTCGGACAAGAGATCGACAGCAGCCCGCGTGGCTCGCGTGGCGTCTCGTGATTGCTCGCTCGTGCGGCTCGGGATTACAACCTCTGTGTTGCCCGTTGCAGCTGCTGTAAGGCGATCCGCCTGGGATCGCGGGCACGGATCAGTCTGGGATCGTGCGCCGGGATCATCTCCGTGTCCTTAATCTCCAACATATAAAATAATGGATCGTTTCTTGCCAAATTTAACATGTTTTCGACGAGACTTTCGCCCAGATTTTTTTCTGCGTCCTCTGCATCTCCTGCATTTCTTCCTGCAGCAGGTTGGTCAGTAACACATGCCATATTTGTTGGGGAACGTTGCAGAAAATTAAAATTTTTCCTACGGTTTCACCAAGATCCATCTATGAGTTCATCTAAGCAACGAGTCAAGGGAGAGAGTTTGCATCTACATACCACTTGTAGATCACGAGCGGAAGCTTGCCAAGGGGATGGTGATGATGGAGTCGTACTCGAACGTGATTCGGATCACCGATGTCCTAGTGCTGAACGGACAACACCTCCGCGTTCAACACACGTACGGGACGGGAGACGTCTCCTCCGTCTTGATCCAGCAAGGAGGAAGGAGAGGTTGAGGAAGGCAGCTCCAACGGCAGCACGACGGCGTGGTGCAGTTGATGCGGCAGTATTCCGACAGGGCTTCGCCAAACATGTACGGAGGAGGAGAGGTGTTGGGGAGGGGAGGGGCTGCACCTTGGCTTGTGGTGTGTTGCAGCCCTCCCCTCACCCCTCTATATATAGGGGAAAGGGCAAGGGGGGCCGGCCCTCTAGGGAAAACCCTAGGGGGGCGGCGGCCAAGGGGTGGGGGGCTTGCCCCCCAAGCAAGGGGGTGCGCCCCCTTTAGGGTTTCCCCCCCAACCCTAGGCGCATGGGCCCAAGGGGGGGCGCCAAGCCCACTAGGGGCTGGCTGCTATCCCCACGCAGCCCAAGTGGCCCCCCAGGAGGGGTGGCCCCTCCCGGTGGACCCCCGGAACCCTTCCGGTGGTCCCGGTACAATACCGGTATGACCCCGAAACTTTCCGGTGCCCGTTTAACAACTTCCCATATATAAAACTTTACCTCCGGACCATTCCGGAACTCCTCGTGACGTCCGGGATCTCATCCGGGACTCCGAACAACATTCGGTAGTCACATACTAGTCTTCCTAACAACCCTAGCGTCACCGAACCTTAAGTGTGCAGACCCTACGGGCTCGGGAGACATGCAGACATGACCGAGACCACTCTCGGGCAATAACCAACAGCGGGGTCTGGATACCCATGTTGGCTCCCACATTCTCCTCGATGATTTCATCGGTTGAACCATGATGTCGAGGATTCGATCAAACCCTGTATACAATTCCCTTTGTCAATCGGTACGTTACTTGCCCGAGACTCGATCGTCGGTATCCCAATACCTTGTTCAGTCTCGTTACCGGCAAGTCACTTTACTCGTACCGTAATGCATGATCCCGTGGCCAACATCTTGGTCACCTTGAGCTCATTATGATGATGCATTACCGAGTGGGCCCAGAGATACCTCTCCGTCATACGGAGTGACAAATCCCAGTCTCGATCCGCATAAAACAATAGATACTTTCGGAGATACCTGTAGTGCACCTTTATAGTCACCCAGTTACGTTGTGACGTTTGATACACCCAAAGCACTCCTACGGTATCCAGGAGTTACACGCTCTCATGGTCAAAGGAAGAGATACTTGACATTGGCAAAGCTCTAGCAAACAAACTACACGATCTTTGTGCTATGCTTAGGATTGGGTCTTGTCCATCACATCATTCTCCTAATGATGTGATCCCGTTATCAACGACATCCAATGTCCATAGCCAGAAAACCATGACTATCTGTTGATCACAACGAGCTAGTCAACTAGAGGCTCACTAGGGACATATTGTGGTCTATGTATTCACACGTGTATTACGATTTCCGGATAATACAGTTATAGCATGAATAAAAGACAATTATCATGAACAATGAAATATAATAATACTTTTATTATTGCCTTTAGGGCATATTTCCAACAGTCTCCCACTTGCACTAGAGTCACCAATCTAGTTACATTGTGATGAATCGAACACCCATAGAGTTCTGGTGTTGATCATGTTTTGCTCGCGAGAGAGGTTTAGTCAGCGGATCTGCGACATTCAGATCCGTATGTACTTTGCAAATTTCTATGTCTCCATCTTGAACATTTTCACGGATGGAGTTGAAACGACGCTTGATGTGCCTGGTATTCTTGTGAAACCTGGGCTCCTTGGCAAGGGCAATAGCTCAAGTGTTGTCACAGAAGAGTTTGATTGGCCCCGACGCATTGGGTATGACTCCTAGGTCGGTGATGAACTCCTTCACCCAAATAGCTTCATGCGCTGCCTCCGAGGCTGCCATGTACTCCGCTTCACATGTAGATCCCGCCACGACGCTCTGCTTGCAGCTGCACCAGCTTACTGCTCCACCATTCAACATATACACGTATCCGGTTTGTGACTTAGAGTCATCCAGATCTGTGTCGAAGCTAGCGTCGACGTAACCCTTTACGACGAGCTCTTCGTCACCTTCATAAACGAGAAACATGTCCTTTGTCCTTTTCAGGTACTTCAGGATATTCTTGACCGCTGTCCAGTGTTCCTTGCCGGGATTACTCTGGTATCTTGCTACCAAACTTACGGCAAGGTTTACATCAGGTCTGGTACACAGCATGGCATACATAATAGATCCTATGGCTGAAGCATAGGGGATAACACTCATCTCTTCTTTATCTTTTGTCGTGGTCGGTGACTGAGCTGAGCTCAATCTCACACCTTGTAACATAGGCAAGAACCCTTTCTTGGACTCATCCATTTTGAACTTTTTCAAAATCTTATCAAGGTATGTGCTTTGTGAAAGACCTATGAGGCATCTCGATCTATCTCTATATATCTTGATGCCTAATATATAAGCAGCTTCTCCAAGGTCCTTCATTGAAAAACATTTGTTCAAGTAGGCCTTAATGCTGTCCAGAAATTCTATATTATTTCCCATCAAGAGTATGTCATCTACATATAATATGAGAAATGCTACAGAGCTCCCACTCACTTTCTTGTAAACGCAGGCTTCTCCATAAGTCTGCATAAACCCAAACGCTTTGATCATCTCATCAAAGCGAATATTCCAACTCCGAGATGCTTGCACCAGCCCATAAATGGATCGCTGGAGCTTGCATACTTTGTTAGCGTTCTTAGGATCGATAAAACCTTCTGGCTGCATCATATACAGTTCTTCCTTAAGATGCCCGTTAAGGAATGCCGTTTTGACGTCCATCTGCCATATCTCATAATCATAGTATGCGGCAATTGCTAACATGATTCGGACGGACTTCAGCTTCGCTACGGGAGAGAATGTCTTGTCGTAGTCAATCCCTTGAACTTGTCGATAACCCTTAGCGACAAGTCGAACTTTATAGATGGTAACATTGCCATCCGCGTCCGTCTTCTTCTTAAAGATCCATTTGTTTTCTATCGCTCGCCGATCATTGGGCAAGTCTGTCAAAGTCCATACTTTGTTTTCATACATGGAGTCTATCTCGGATTTCATGGCTTCTAGCCATTTGTTGGAATCTGGGCCCGCCATCGCTTCTTCATAGTTCGAAGGTTCACCGTTGTCTAACAACATGATTTCCAGGACAGGGTTGCCGTACCACTCTGGTGCGGAACGTGTCCTTGTGGACCTACGAAGTTCAGTAGCAACTTGATCCGAAGTACCTTGATCATCATCATTGGTTTCCTCTTCAGTTGGTGTGGGCATCACAGGAACATTTTCCTGAGCTGCACCACTTTCCCGTTCGAGAGGTAGTACTTCATCGAGTTCTACTTTCCTCCCACTTACTTCTTTCGAGAGAAACTCTTTTTCCAGAAAGCATCCGTTTTTGGCATCAAAGATCTTGCCTTCGGATCTTAAGTAGAAGGTACACCCTACAGTTTCCTTGGGGTATCCTATGAAGACGCATTTTTCCGACTTGGGTTCGAGCTTTTCAGGTTGAAGTTTCTTGACATAAGCATCGCCTCCCCAAACTTTTAGAAACGACAGCTTAGGTTTCTTCCCAAACCATAATTCATACGGTGTCGTCTCAACGGATTTAGATGGTGCCCTATTTAAAGTGAATGTAGCTGTCTCTAGAGCGTATCCCAAAATGATAGCGGTAAATCGGTAAGAGACATCATAGACCGCACCATATCCAATAAAGTGCGATTACGACGTTCGGACACACCGTTTCGCTGAGGTGTTCCAGGCGGCGTGAGTTGTGAAACGATTCCACATTTCCTTAAGTGTGTGCCAAATTCGTGACTTAAATATTCTCCTCCACGATCTGATCGTAGGAACTTTATCTTTCGGTCACGTTGATTCTCCACCTCATTCTGAAATTCCTTGAACTTTTCAAAGGTCTCAGACTTGTGTTTCATTAAGTAGACATACCCATATCTACTTAAGTCATCAGTGAGAGTGAGAACATAACGATATCCTCCGCGAGCCTCAACGCTCATTGGACCGCACACATCGGTATGTATGATTTCCAACAAGTTGGTTGCTCGCTCCATTGTTCCGGAGAACGGAGTCTTGGTCATTTTTCCCATGAGGCATGGTTCGCATGTGTCAAATGATTCATAATCAAGAGACTCTAAAAGTCCATCAGCATGGAGCTTCTTCATGCGCTTCACACCAATGTGACCAAGGCGGCAGTGCCACAAGTATGTGGGACTATCGTTATCAACTTTACATCTTTTGGCATCTACACTATGAACATGTGTAATATTACGCTCGAGATTCATTAAGAATAAACCATTGACCATCGAAGCATGACCATAAAACATATCTCTCATATAAATCGAACAACCATTATTCTCGGACTTAAATGAGTAGCCATCTCGTATTAAACGAGATCCAGATACAATGTTCATGCTCAAACTTGGCACTAAATAACAATTATTAAGGTTCAAAACTAATCCCGTAGGTAAATGTAGAGGCAGCGTGCCGACGGCGATCACATCGACTCTGGAACCATTCCCGACGCGCATCGTCACCTCGTCCTTTGCCAGTCTCCGTTTATTCTGCAGCTCCTGTTGTGAGTTACAAATATGAGCAACGGCACCGGTATCAAATACCCAGGAGTTACTACGAGTATTGGTAAGGTACACATCAATTACATGTATATCAAATATACCTTTGGTGTTGCCGGCCTTCTTATCCGCTAAGTATTTGGGGCAGTTCCGCTTCCAGTGACCCTTCCCCTTGCAATAAAAGCACTCAGTCTCAGGCTTGGGTCCATTCTTTGACTTCTTCCCGGCAACTGGCTTACCGGGCGCGGCAACCTCCTTGCCGTCCTTCTTGAAGTTCTTCTTACCCTTGCCCTTCTTGAACTTAGTGGTCTTATTGACCATCAACACTTGATGTTCTTTCTTGATTTCAGCCTCTGCTGACTTCAGCATCGAGAACACTTCAGGAATGGTCTTTTCCATCCCCTGCATGTTGTAGTTCATCACAAAGCTCTTGTAGCTTGGTGGGAGCGACTGAAGGATTCTGTCAATGACTGCCTCATCAGGGAGGTTAATATTCAGCTGGGTCATACGGTTGTGCAACCCAGACATCTTGAGTATGTGCTCACTGACAGAACTATTTTCCTCCATCTTACAACTATAGAACTTGTCGGAGATGTCATATCTCTCGTCCCGGGCGTGAGCTTGAAAAACTAGTTTCAGCTCTTCGAACATCTCATATGCTCCGTGATGCTCAAAACGCTTTTGGAGCCCCGGTTCTAAGCTGTAAAGCATGCCGCACTGAACGAGGGAGTAATCATCAGCACGAGACTGCCAAGCATTCATAATGTCTTGGTTCTCTGGGACGGGAGCGTCACCTAGCGGTCCTTCTAGGACATATTGTTTCCTGGCAGCTATGAGGATGATCCTCAGGTTCCGGACCCAGTCCGTATAGTTGCTGCCATCATCTTTCAGCTTGGTTTTATCTAGGAACGCGTTGAAGTTCATGTTGACATGAGCGTTAGCCATTTGATCTACAAGACATATTTGCAAAGGTTTTAGACTAAGTTCATGATAATTAAGTTCTAATCAAATTATGAACTCCCACTCAGATTAGACATCCCTTTGGTCATCTAAGTGTTACATGATCCGAGTCGACTAGCCCGTGTCCGATCATCACGTGAGACGGACTAGTCATCATCGGTGAACATCTTCATGTTGATCGTATCTTCCATACGACTCGTGTTCGACCTTTCGGTCTCCGTGTTCCGAGGCCATGTCTGCACATGCTAGGCTCATCAAGTTAACCCTAAGTGTTTTCGCTGTGTAAAACTGTCTTACACCCATTGTATGTGAACGTAAGAATCCATCACACCCGATCATCACGTGGTGCTTAGAAGCGACGAACTGTAGCAACGGTGCACAGTTAGGGGAGAACACTTCTTGAAATTTTGTAAGGGATCATGTTATTTACTACCGTCGTCCTAAGTAAACAAGATGCATAAAACATAATAAACATCACATGTAATTATATAGTTGTGACATGATATGGCCAATATCATATAGCTCCATTGATCTCCATCTTCGGGGCTCCATGATCATCTTGTCACCGGCATGACACCATGATCTCCATCATCATGATCTCCATCATCGTGTCTTCATGAAGTTGTCACGCCAACGACTACTTCTACTTCTATGACTAACGCGTTTAGCAATAAAGTAAAGTAAGTTACATGGCGTTCTTCAATGACACGCAGGTCATACAAAAATAAAGACAACTCCTTTGGCTCCTGCCGGTTCTCATACTCATCGACATGCAAGTCGTGAATCCTATTACAAGAACATGATCTCATACATCACAATTCATCATTCATCACAACTTCTGGCCATATCACATCACATGATCAATCGCTGCAAAAACAAGTTAGACGTCCTCTAATTGTTGTTGCATCTTTTACGTGGCTGCAATTGGGTTCTAGCAAGAACGTTTTCTTACCTACGAATAACCACAACGTGATTTTGTCAACTTCTATTTACCCTTCATAAGGGCCCTTTTCATCGAATCCGCTCCAACTAAAGTGGGAGAGACAGACACCCGCCATCCACCTTATGCAACTAGTGCATGTTAATAGGTGGAACCGGTCTCACGTAAGCGTACGTGTAAGGTTGGTCCGGGCCGCTTCATCCCACAATACCGCTGAAGCAAGAAAAGACTAGTAGAGGCAAGCAAGTTGACAAGATCCACGCCCACAACAACATTGTGTTCTACTCGTGCAAAGAGAACTACGCATAAACCTGGCTCTGATACCACTGTTGGGGAACGTTGCAGAAAATTAAAAATTTTCCTACGGTTTCACCAAGATCCATCTATGAGTTCATCTAAGCAACGAGTCAAGGGAGAGAGTTTGCATCTACATACCACTTGTAGATCACGAGCGGAAGCTTGCCAAGGGGATGGTGATGATGGAGTCGTACTCGAACGTGATTCGGATCACCGATGTCCTAGTGCTGAACGAACAGCACCTCCGCGTTCAACACACGTACGGGACGGGAGACGTCTCCTCCGTCTTGATCCAGCAAGGAGGAAGGAGAGGTTGAGGAAGGAAGCTCCAACGGCAGCACGACGGTGTGGTGCAGTTGATGCGGCAGTATTCCGACAGGGCTTCGCCAAGCACGTACGGAGGAGGAGAGGTGTTGGGGAGGGGAGGGGCTGCACCTTGGCTTGTGGTGTGTTGCAGCCCTCCCCTCACCCCTCTATATATAGGGGAAAGGGCAAGGGGGGCCGGCCCTCTAGGGAAAACCCTAGGGGGGGCGGCGGCCAAGGGGTGGGGGGCTTGCCCCCCAAGCAAGGGGGTGCGCCCCCTTTAGGGTTTTCCCCCAACCCTAGGCGCATGGGCCCAAGGGGGGGCGCGCCAAGCCCACTAGGGGCTGGCTGCTATCCCCACGCAGCCCAAGTGGCCCCCCAGGAGGGGTGGCCCCTCCGGTGGACCCCCGGAACCCTTCCGGTGGTCCCGGTACAATACCGGTATGACCCCGAAACTTTCTGGTGCCCGTTTAACAACTTCCCATGTATAAAACTTTACCTCCGGACCATTCCAGAACTCCTCGTGACGTCCGGGATCTCATCCGGGACTCCGAACAACATTCGGTAGTCACATACTAGTCTTCCTAACAACCCTAGCGTCACCGAACCTTAAGTGTGTAGACCCTACGGGCTCGGGAGACATGCAGACATGACCGAGACCACTCTCGGGCAATAACCAACAGCGGGGTCTGGATACCCATGTTGGCTCGCACATGCTCCTCGATGATTTCATCGGTTGAACCACGATGTCGAGGATTCGATCAAACCCTGTATACAATTCCCTTTGTCAATCGGTACGTTACTTGCCCGAGACTCGATCGTCGGTATCCCAATACCTTGTTCAGTCTCGTTACCGGCAAGTCACTTTACTCGTACCGTAATGCATGATCCCGTGGCCAACATCTTGGTCACCTTGAGCTCATTATGATGATGCATTACCGAGTGGGCCCAGAGATACCTCTCCGTCATACGGAGTGACAAATCCCAGTCTCGATCCGCATAAAACAATAGATACTTTCAGAGATACCTGTAGTGCACCTTTATAGTCACCCAGTTACGTTGTGACGTTTGATACACCCAAAGCACTCCTACAGTATCCAGGAGTTACACGCTCTCATGGTCAAAGCAAGAGATACTTGACATTGGCAAAGCTCTAGCAAACGAACTACACGATCTTTGTGCTATGCTTAGGATTGGGTCTTGTCCATCACATCATTCTCCTAATGATGTGATCCCGTTATCAACGACATCCAATGTCCATAGCCAGGAAACCATGACTATCTGTTGATCACAACGAGCTAGTCAACTAGAGGCTCACTAGGGACATATTGTGGTCTATGTATTCACACGTGTATTACGATTTCCGGATAATACAGTTATAGCATGAATAAAAGACAATTATCATGAACAATGAAATATAATAATACTTTTATTATTGCCTCTAGGGCATATTTCCAACAATATTTTGATCATCATAGTTATTAGCACCCCCATGATCAAAGGACGGCGAATTTTGGAGAGATTCTGGTAGGAGGTAGATTTCTTTCCTAAGAAGAGCTTCTGCATTGGGATGAAGCGGAGCAAAAGGAAAAAGAGTCTCATCAAATACAACGTCATGAGAAATATAAATGCGACATGTGGAGACATCAAGACATTTAACTCCTTTGTGATGAGGACTATAGCCTAAAACAACACATTGCTTGGAGCAGAAGGATAATTTGCGAGTGTTGTATGGGCGCAAGTTAGGCCAACATGCGCAACCAAAGAAACAAAGAGATGCATAATTAGGCTTGGTGTGAAATAGGCGTTCAAAGGGAATGTCGAAGTTGATGACACTACTTGGCAGAATATTAATAAGATAGGTGGCTGCTAAGAAGGCTTCATCCCAGAATTTTAGTGGCATGGATGCATTTGCTAGGAGAGCGAGACCGACTTCGACAATTTGACGGTGCTTTCTCTCTACCGACCCATTTGGTTGATGTGTGTGAGGAAAAGAGACATGATGTGAGATCCCGATATTTTGAAAGAAAGGGTTTAGTTTCTCGTATTCACCGCCCCAATTGGATTGGACATCGAGAATTTTTCGGCCAAATTCCGTTCAACATGTGCTTGGAAATTATAAAAACCTCAAAAACATTAGATTTATTTTTAATGAGGTAGATCCAAGTGAATTTACTGTAATCATCGATGAAACTAACATAATATTTGTATTTACCAACAGAAATAGGAGCATCACCCCATTCATCAGAAAACACTAATTCAAGAGGAACAATAGACACACTTGTGGACACTTGATAAGGCAACTGATGACTCTTTGCTCTTTGGCAAGAATCACAAACAGTCTCAAGATTTAGCTCTCCATGACAAGGGAGCTTATTATTCCTAAGCACACTTTGAACAATAGAAAAAGAAGGATGACCAAGACGATCGTGCCACCGTGTTGGAGATAGCTTGATGGCACCAAAGGCTTGTTTATTCGACGTCCTATTTGGAATCAATGGATAGAGGCTGCCCCTACATCTTCCTTGATAGCGAATTCTCCCCGTTGTTTGGTCATTAATCACAAAAAAGGTAGGTCAAAACACAAGATAAGCATGATTGTCAACAGCAACTTGTTGCACTGAAAGGAGATTTTTAGATGCGGTGGGAACATGCAAGATATTTCTGAGATGAATTTGATCATTAAGAGTGTTAATGACTGAATAACCAAAATGGGTTATGTCCATACCTGAACCATCAGCGGTGTGGATTTGATCGGTTCCGCGGTAGTTATCGCGGACGGTGAGCTTCTCTAGCTCTCCGGGATGTGGTTGGTCGCCCCACTGTCGGCGTACCAGTTGGTGGCCACCCCATAGGAGGACAAATTATCGGTGCCTGCTGACTTCTCTTCTGGAAGGTAGTCGTCGGTGAAGCGGTACCAGCAGTCCATGGCCGTATGTCCTGACTTGCCGCAGATCTGGCAAGTGGGGCGGTTGTTGTTGATGTTGCCCGTACATCCACCCCTGTTGTTGTTGTTGTTGTTGTTGAAGGGATGGGCGTTGTTGTTGCTGCTGGTGCTGCTACCGCCCCTTGTGTTGCTGCTGCCACGGCCTGTGCCGTGACCACGAGGAGCTCCATGGCCACGTCTGTGCCCTCGCACAACCATGTTAGCCAAAGAATTGAAGCTGGAGTTGGTCCCTTGCAGCAACTCGACCCTTTGATCGAAGTTCGCCATCTATCCATAGAGAGCATCAAGAGATACAGGAGTAGTCTGTGCATCAAGGGCAGAGACCAGTGGGGTGCACTACAAAAAAATACACTTCCATGATGATACGTATTTGTCACAGTAGGTCACATTTTCTGTCATGCATGTACATCCATGACGATTTTATGACAGAATCAAGATAGTCATACATGTGCTGTCGTAGAAGTGTTCCATGACATTACCAAAATTATCATCACGGAAGTGTCCACTTCCATGATGATAAATCGCGCGTCACAGAAGTTCTTTCGTCAAAGGTGACCAACATGTGGCATCCACCGTAACGGAACGCTGTTAAGCTATCAGGTCCGGTTTTGGATCCGATAACCCGTTAACAGCCCCGACCAATGGGGATTTTCCACGTGTAAAATCATCATTGGCTGGAAGAAACACGTGTCGGCTCACCGTTGGGATAGATGTCATCCACTCATTGGACCGAAGGCGCCTATGATACGTCGACACGTGGCACGGCCCAACAGAGGCCCATTCTTTTATAGCCCATTTATAGCCCGTTAACCCAGGGCCCGTTACGACCTATCCGAATTAGGCCCAGTAGCGTCATCTGGGCCGTCCAATATGATTCCAGCCCGTTTTAACTTCCGACCCATGTATGGCCCATGACGTCTTTCGGCCCATATGAGGCCCTTTGTAACTCTTGGCCCATTAATGACCTGTGGTGAAACTGGCCCGTAATGAATAATGTATCACTTTATACCCATTAACGAATCATTATTCCATTGGGCCATTTCCAGCCCATGTTATCTTTCGGCCTTCTCAGGGCCCATTTATTATTGGGCTCACTTCCAGCATTCGGTTACTTACGGCCCGTTACTGTCATTTTCTGCTTGTGGGCCAAATTCAGCCCGTGGTTACAGTCGGCCTGTTTGTGGCCCGTTAATATGTTGGGCCATTTTCATGTCAAAAATAACCCGTTGGGTTGTTTTCATAGAGTTATCAAATACGTCATATTAACGGCCCGTTATGGTCCACGAATAGTACGGCCCATGATGTGGCGAAATGATTATACGCCCCTTAGAAGTCCCATGGATCCTATGGCCTGTAGAAGACCAATGGATCGTATGGCCCGTAGAAGGCCCATGGATCGTACGGCCCGTAGAAGGCCCATGGATCCTACGACCTATAGAAGGCCCATGGATCCTACGGCCCGTATAGAAGACCAATAGATCCTACGACCCGTAGAAGGCCCATGGATCATACGGCCCACAAGAGGCCCATGGTTACAACAGTCCGTGTGTTGCCTGATAACCCACAAGTATAGGGGATCGCAACAGTTTTCGAGGGTAGAGTATTCAACCCAAATTTAGTGATTCGACACAAGGGGAGCCAAAGAATATTCTCAAGTATTAGTAGTTGAGTTGTCAATTCAGCCACACCTGGATAACTTAGTATCTGCAGCAAAGTATTTAGTAGTAAAGTAGTATGGAAGTAATGGTAACAGTGATAAAAGTAACGGTAGCAGTTTTGTAGTAATTGTAACAGTAACAACGGTAAAGTAAATAAGCAAAGCACAATATGTGAAAAGCTCATAGTCATTGGATCAGTGATGGATAATTATGTCGGATGCGATTCGTCATGTAATAGTTATAACATAGGGTGACACAGAACTAGCTCCAACTCATCAATGTAATGTAGGCATGTATTCCGAATATAGTCATACGTGCTTATGGAAAAGAACTTGCATGACATCTTTTGTCCTACCCTCCCGTGGTAGCGGGGTCCTAATGGAAACTAAGGATATTAAGCCCCCCTTTTAATAGAGTACCGGACCAAAGCATTAGCACTGAGTGAATACATGAACTCCTCAAACTACGATCATCACCGAGAAGTATCCCGATTATTGTCACTTCTGGGTTGTCGGATCATAACACATAATAGGTGACTATAGACTTGCAAGATAGGATCAAGAACTCACATATATTCATGAAAACATAATAGGTTCATATTGAAATCATGGCACTCGGGCCCTAGTGATAAGCATTAAGCATAGCAAAGTCATAGCAACATCAATCTCAGAACATAGTGGATACTAGGGATTAAACCCTAGCAAAACTAACTTGATTACATGATAAATCTCATCCAACCCATCACCGTCCAGCAAGCCTACGATGGAATTACTCACGCACAGCGATGAGCATCATGAAATTGGTGATGGAGGATGGTTGATGATGACGACAACGATGAATCCCCCTCTCCGGAGCCCCCAATAGACTATAGATCAGCCCTCCCGAGAGAGATTAGGGCTTGGCGGCGGCTCCTTATCGTAAAACGCGATGAAACTTTCTCTCTGATTTTTTCTCCGTGAAAGCAAATATATGGAGTTGGAGTTGAGGTCAGTGGACATCCATGGGGCCCACGAGGCAGGGGGCGCGCCCAGGGGGAGTGGGCGCGCCCCCCACCCTCGTGGACAAGGTGTGGGCCCCCTGATGCTATTTCTTTTGCTAGTATTTTTTATTAAATCTGAAAAGTTCCTCCATGGATTTTCAGGTCATTCCGAGACCTTTTATTTCTGCACAAAAATAACACCATGACAGTTCTGCTGAAAACAACGCCAGTCCGGGTTATTTCCATTCAAATCATGCAAGTTAGAGTCCAAAACAAGGGCAAAAGTGTTTGGAAAAGTAGATACGACGGAGACGTATCAACTCCCCCAAGCTTAAACCTTTGCTTGTCCTCAAGCAATTCAGTTGACAAACTGAAAATGATAAAGAAAAACTTTTACAAACTATGTTTGCTCTTGTTGTTGTAAATATGTAAAGCCAGGATTCAAGTTTTCAGCAAAGATTATGAACTAACCATGTTCACAATAACACTTAGGTCTCATGTTTACTCATATCAATGGCATAATCAACTAGCGAGCAATAATAATAAATCTCGGATGTCAACACTTTCTCAAAACAATCATAATATGACATGACAAGATGGTATCTCGCTAGCCCTTTCTGAGACCGAAAAACATAAATGCAGAGCACCTTTAAAGATCAAGGACTGACTAAACATTGTAATTCATGGTAAAAGAGATCCAGTCATAGTCATACCCAATATAAACTAATAGTAATGCATGCAAATGACAACGGTGCTCTTCAGCAGGTGCTTTTTAATAAGAGGGTGATGACTCAACATAAAAGTAAATAGATAGGCCCTTCGTAGAGGGAAGCAGGGATTTGTAGAGGTGCCAGAGCTCGATTTTGAAATAGAGATGAATAACGTTTTGAGCGGTATACTTTCACTGTCAACATGAGAACTATGAGATCTCGATATCTTCCATGCTACAAACATTATAGGTGGTTCCCAAACAGAATGGTAAAGTTTATACTCCCCCATCACTGATACGACCATTTTGCATTATGCTTTTATATCAATATTTATTGCATTATGGGCTATTATTACACATTATGTCTCAATACTTATGTCTATTCTCTCTTATTTTCCAAGGTTTACCATGAAGAGGGGGAATGCCGACAGCTGGGATTCTGGCTGGAAAAGGAGCAAATATTGGAAACCTATTCTGCATAGCTCCAAAAATCCTGAAACTCCACGGAAGTTATTTTTGGAATTAATAAGAATTGTTGAGCGAAGAAAACACCAGAGGGGGCCCACACCCTGGCCAGGAGAGTGGGGGGCGCACCCACCCCTACTGGGCGCGCCCCTGTCTCCTGGGCCCCCTGGTGGCCCTCCAGTGCCCATCTTCTGCTATATGAAGGCTTTTACCCTGGAAAAAATCAGAGGCTAGCTTATAGGACGAAACTCCGCCACCACGAGGCAGAACCTTGGCGGAACCAATCTAGGGCGCCGGCGAAGCTGTTCTGCCGGGGAAACTTCCCTCCGGGAGGGGGAAATCATCACCATCGTCATCACCAACGATCCTCTCATTGGGAGGGGATCAATCTCCATCAACATCTTCATTAGCACCATCTCCTCTTAAAACCCTAGTTCATCTCTTGTATCCAATCTTGTATCAAAACCACAAATTGGTACCTGTGGGTTGCTAGTAGTGTTGATTACTCCTTGTAGTTGATGCTAATTGCTTTACTTGGTGGAAGATCATATGTTCAGATCCTTAATGCATATTAATACTCCTCGGATCATGAACATGAATATGCTTTGTGAGTAGTTATGTTTGTTCCTGAGGACATGGGTGAAGTCTTGCTATTAGTAGTCATGTGAATTTGGTATTCGTTCGATATTTTGATGAGATGTATGTTGTCTCTCCTCTAGTGGTGTTATGTGAACGTCAACTACATGACACTTCACCATTATTTGGGCCTAGAGGAAGGCATTGGGAAGTAATAAGTAGATGATGGGTTGCTAGAGTGATAGAAGCTTAAACCCTAGTTTATGCATTGCTTCGTAAGGGGATGATTTGGATCCATTAGTTTCATGCTATGGTTAGTGAAAGTGCAACTATCCCTAGGTGGTTTTGGTAATTCCTAACAACATATAACTCATTGAGCTAACATCATTCCAAGATGAACATTTCAGGAAAAGCTCAATGAATGGCATGGCATGGATAAGGAAAGTGGATCCCTCAAAATACTAAGGATAAAAGGTTTGGCTCAAGCTCAAAAGCTCAAGACTCTACATTTTATATTTTAGTGATCCAAGATCACATTGAGTCTATAGGAAAAGCCAATACTATCAAGGAGGGATGAGGTGTTGCTTAATGAGTTCCTTGCTCCACAGTGCTTAGTGATATGCTGCAAAAACCCTCAACTACTTTCTCATATCCATATATGACCCAAACCAAAAGTCAAACTCGGCCCCACCGATTCTTTCTACCCGGAGCCACCGAGTTCAGATGTCATAGCCACTGCCACAAACCCTAGGCAAATCGGTCTCACCAATAGGGATCTCGGTCTCACCGAGATGGGATTGTAATCTCTCTATTTCCCTTCGTAACGTTTCGGTCTCACCAATATGAGCGATCAGTTCCACTGAGATTGCAATGTAAACTCTCTGTTTCCTTTTCGTAACATTTCGGTCCCACCGAAATGAGCGAACCGGTCCCACCGAGTTTACCTGACCAACTCTTTGGTTAGCTTATTACCAAAATCGGTCTCACCAATTTTGTGTAATCGGTCTCACCGAGATTACGTTATGCCCTAACCCTAACCATATCGGTCCTACCGAGTTGCATGTCGGTCCCACCGAAAACCCTAACGGTCACTAGGTTTACTATATCGGTCTGACCAAGTTTGTTGATTCGGTCCCACCGAGATTGGTAAATTGTGTGTAACGGTTAGATTTTGTGTGGAGGCTATATATACCCCTCCACCTCCTCTTCATTCATGGAGAGAGCCATCAGAACAAACCTACACTTCCAACTTACCATTTCTGAGAGAGAACCACCTACTCATGTGTTGAGGCCAAGATATTCCATTCCTACCATATGAATCTTGATCTCTAGCCTTCCCCAAGTTGCTTTCCACTCAAATCTTCTTTCCACCAAATCCAAATCCTGTGAGAGAGAGTTGAGTGTTGGGGAGACTATCATTTGAAGCACAAGAGCAAGGAGTTCATCATCAACACACCATTTGTTACTTCTTGGAGAGTGGTGTCTCCTAGATTGGCTAGGTGTCACTTGGGAGCCTCCGACAAGATTGTGGAGTTGAACCAAGGAGTTTGTAAGGGCAAGAAGATCGCCTACTTAGTGAAGATCTACCGCTAGTGAGGCAAGTCCTTCGTGGGCGACGGCCATGGTGGGATAGACAAGGTTGCTTCTTCGTGGACCCTTCTTGGGTGGAGCCCTCCATGGACCCGCGCAGCCATTACCCTTCGTGGGTTGAAGTCTCCATCAACGTGGATGTACGATAGCACCACCTATCGGAACCACGATAAAAACATCCGTGTCTCCAATTGCGTTTGAATTCTCCAAACCCTTCCCCTTTACATTCTTGCAAGTTGCATGCTTTACTTTCCGCTAGTCATATACTCTTTGCATGCTTGCTTGAATTGTGTTAAGATTGCTTGACTTGTGCTAAGATAGCTAAAATCTGCCAAAGACTAAAATTGGGAAAGGTTAAGTTTTTAATTGGTCAAGTAGTCTAATCACCCCCCTCTAGACATACTTCCGATCCTACAAGTGGTATCAGAGCTTTGGTCTCCATTTGCTTTGATTTCCATAGCTTTTGGTGGTCATAGCCTTGGTTTCACAACCTAGGAGAGTATGGCGTCTAGCAAGGGAAATTATCACCATGGAGGTCCTTACTTTGATGGTACAAATTTTGCTAGTTGGAAGCATAAGATGAAAATGCATATTCTTGGACATAACCCCGCCGTTTGGGCTATTGTGTGTATTGGCTTGCAAGGTGAATTCTTTGATGGGAGAGAACCGAACCGTGAAGCTAGCGCGGATGAGTTGAAGATGCTGCAATACAACGCTCAAGCTTGTGATATCCTCTTCAACGGATTGTGCCCCGAAGAATTCAACAAAATCAGCCGTCTTGAGAATGCAAAGGAAATTTGGGATACTTTGATTGACATGCATGAAGGTATCAACTCCGTCAAGGAATCCAAATTGGATGTGCTCCAAAGTCAACTTGACAAGTTCAAAATGAAGGATGGTGAAGGTGTCGCTAAAATGTACTCTAGGCTTGCTCTTATCACAAATGAGATTGCGGGCTTAGGAAGTGAAGAGACGACCGATAAATTCATCATCAAGAAGATCCTAAGAGCATTGGATGGAAAATATGATACCGTGTGCACATTGATCCAAATGATGCCAAATTACAAGAATCTCAAGCCAACGGAGGTCATTGGAAGAATTGTTGCTGATGAGATGTCACTCAAGGATAAGGAGGAACTTCACAACAAGTCAAGTGGTGCTTACAAAGCCTCATGTGAATCCCCTACATCATCAAGTGAGAGACAAACCTTCAATGAAGAATTGAGCTTAATGGTGAAGAACTTCAACAAATTCTACAAGAGTAGAAGCAAAGAGAGAAGCTCCAAGTCAAGGTCCTACAATGACAAAAGATCTTCTAGTCGAGAGCGCAATTGCTACAATTGTGGGAGACCAGGACACTATTCCAATGAGTGTACGACACCCTACAAAAGAAGAGAAGATTCTCCCAAGAGAAGAAGTAGAAGATAAGAATCACCACCAAGAGAGAGAAGGAGTAGAGATGATCATTATGAACGAAGAAAATCCCGGAGAAGCAAGGATTCGGAAAGGAAGGACAAGTCATCAAGGAGCTACACAAAACGAAGACATCAAGCTCATGTTGGTGAATGGGTATCCGGTTCCGACTCTGAACATCACTCCGAGAGAAGCTATCACTCCGACTCCGAACATACTCAAGATGAAGGTGTTGCCGGTCTAGCACTTGTGTCAACCAACTCCTACGACATATTTGATTCACCAAATGAAGGACTTGGAAGATGCTTCATGGCTAAAGGCCCTAAGGTAACACACCCCGAGTATGTTGATTTCAATAATGATGAAGATGACTTGTTAGGTGATGATGATTTACTTGTTGACAACTCTAGTGATGAATACTATGATGAAACGTCAATCAATCATGCTAATCAAGATAAAATGAATGACAATGATAAGAAGAAGATTGAGCTTCTAACTAAAGAACTAAACACTCTTAAGTTAGCTCATGAAACTATCTTAGAAGATCATCGAGAACTTTTAAGGGATCATGAGAAGTTACGCTTTGAAAAGCTCAACCTTGAGCAAGAGCATGAGTTCTTAAAGGCAATCAATGATGATCTCCATAAGAAAAGTTCTTCTTACATTGCCAAGCGTTTACTCTTATCAACTTACATGCCTCAAGTCAAGTCCATTAACAAGAACAAGAAAGATTCTTCCTCTAGTAGTAACAATAATCTTGCTAAATCCAATATTGTTGCTTCTAGTAGTTCTCTTGATTCCACTAATGATTCTCTTAGCCAAGTTACACTTGAACAAGAAAATAGCTTATTGAAGGGAATTATAGAGAAAGGTGTTTACAAGAGTCTTGCCGGGAGTAGGCAATTCGAGGAAATTGTATGCAAGCAAGGAAGGCACCGTAAGAACCAAGGTGTTGGTTTTGAACGAAAGTTCAATGCCAATGGAGTTGAGTGGGAAGAAGATCAATATCCCAAGACGAAGTTTGTTCCTCAACAAGAGAAGTATGATCTTACTTCCTTCAAGGGAACGCAAGCTCAAGATGATCTTCCACCACAAGACCAGAAGCAAAAAGGCAAGGACAAGCTTTAAGAGGAGATTGATGCATTTGAAGAAGCTCCTAAGGCCTTGGTCAAGTGGGTTCCCAAGACAACGTCAAGTTCTACTTCATCGAGTACGACTACAACTCCGAGGATTCCCATCAAGATGATGTGGATCCCGAAGAAGAAAAACTAGAGAGTTCTTGAGGGTGACTCCGCCAACATATTTCACTCATATCATTTTGGCAACAACAAGTGCAATCAACTTCCACATCTTGCACTAGTTCAAGGAGTCACAAACCCTCTTGTTGGTAAGACAAGGGACAAGGTAACCTAATGCTTTCATGGACATCATCTTATGTGTGCATCACTCTATGTCTATGGATATCCTTGTTTGTTCCTTGTGGGACTAACCCGTGTAGGTATTGAAAGTGCAACTCACTCCAAAGGATTGCTCCAAATGATCTTCATCAACATTGAGCATCCACATCTTCAACACCTACATGAAGTCATCATCGACAAAACCCAAGGTTAGTTCATCCCTCTAAGGGGGTATCTCACATCTAGGGGGAGAGTAACTCTAAGAATTGAGTCAAAGCAACTCTAATGGTGTGAACACATCAATGCATTATGTAAAAGTGGTAACCCCACTTGAGCTTAAACGATGAGTATGACCTATGATCAAATGTTCTCATTTGACTCCTAAGTCAATATACTCATATATAGATGACCTAGTCATCGCTAATTGTTTGATAGATGCTAGAATTGGTTGTGCATGCTTTGCCACATATTCCATTTGCCATTTTATTGTGTGAGCATGTTGGTTGCATATTTAACTCATTCGAGGACATCCACTTGTTGCTTTGATTGATTGGTTTCTTTTGCCAAGTGGATGAACAAGAATGCCTAAGAACCTTCTCTAGCTATCTATGCTTTTCTTGTCTCAAACTCTATTCATGCTACATCACAAAATTTGATCAAGTCAGATTCGAACCACTCTGTGTGAGGAGCACTCAGAGTCCCCGATTCGTCATGGACTTAAACTTCCAAAACTTCTTTGTGCGTTTTGGTCTGACTGATTCTTCCATTTCGGTCATACCAAGATCACTAAGTCGATCTAGGTTTTCAATCTCGGTGCAACCGATTTGAACTTTTTGGTCTCACCGAGTTGCTGTAACTGTCAATAGTTATGCATCTCGGTGCCACCGAGTTGTTCCACTCGGTCACACCGACAGGGTGGGGCTATATATACTCACAGGCAAAAATTTGGAAAACTTTCTCCAAACCCCTTCGCCCGCGCATAGCTCGCTCTTCCTCCAAGGTCTCCGGATCGTCGACTTCGTCACCAGCCGCCTCCTATCGCTGGTCTCTGCCGCCGTCAATGGAATTCAACACCGCTGTTGCCACCGTAGCGAGTTCATCGCCAAGCTAGGGTATGGACTCGATCACAGTGCTATCCCCGTCTGATTCCTAGCACATTCTTGCCACGATTGAAATGACTCTATCCACTCAAAACAATCCTTAGATTAGAAGTGAATTGGAAATTTAGGGTTAGGTTTCCGCCAAAACCATCTCGGACCATCGAGTTGTAAAACTCGGTTCCACCGATTTGGCTAAGGCCATTGCACAAGTAATTCTCGGTCCGACCGAGAATTGCAAATCGGTGTGACCAAGTTCAGGACTTTGTGAAACCCTAGCAGTCTCGGTGCCACCAAACTGTGACTCGGTCTGACCGAGTTCACTAGTTTAGGTTCCAAAAGCTGCTTCGATATCACCGAGTTTGCAAATCGGTTGATCCGAAATGCTTTCTATGGAAAACTAAAACTAAGTTTTTGAATCATTATTTTGCAAAAACCTCTGGATTTTGTGATGCTTATCCACTCTATCTCATCTATATCTATTCACAGGGTCTGCAGTCAGTAATTTCAATATGTCTGATCAAAGTGACAGCCAGAACCAGTCAGAGGAGCAGATTCACATGAGTGAGGGGACTAGTCCCTCTAGCACCTTAGATAATGGCATCAGGAGCACCACAAGCAACTTGCCCAAAGCTGCCACCAGGGCCAGAAAGAAGAAAACCTCAGAATCTGATCTAGATGACAGGATAGTATGGATGTTTGAAGGTACAAGGTACAAGTCTACAATTGAAGAATGGGTAAATATGATCAATGCACCTAAGGAGAGTGAAGATGACTTCGATGTCTATGCCAAGAAGAAGAAGGATCACAATTCTATGGCACATATGTACAAGGAGATCCTAGATGCAGCTCTTGAAACTCACAAGTTTGGATCTGTACACTTCCTTCTGTCAGGACTGCCAACCATCAACTGGATCCTCAGACACACCCTCTTGCCCAAGTCAGGTGATCACAACATGATCAGAGGCCATGCTATCAACTTGATACACATATTTGATGTGCCTCAAAAGTTCAAGGTCATGAGCCTCATAGTTGAGACTATTAAGAGGACAGCAGCTGACCAGAAGAGAAGCTATGGGTATGCCCCACAAATCCAGGAACTGATTAAAGATGGGCACAGGCACATACTTGTTGGATAAGGAACACTTTGCTATCTATCCAGATTTTGAGGATAACCAAGTGGTTATGGATGAAGATGAACCATCTTCTGTGCATGCTCAAGCAAAGAAGGAGAAGGCAAGGACAGAGAAGGCTACCAAGATGCCAACAATGGAAGAGGCATCTCAGTACTTTTTGAAGAGCAAACAAGATCAACTAGGCTACTTGATTGCATCCACTCTGAGGATTGAGAAAGGGCTTGCCACCTTGACTCAAAACCAGGAGAGCCTGGAGAGGATCATGGAGCAGAAGTTCTATGACTTGGATGTGAAGGTAATGATATGTCTCCAACGTATCTACTTTTCCAAACACTTTTGCCCTTGTTTTGGACTCTAACTTGCATGATTTGAATGAAACTAACCCGGATTGACGCTGTTTTCAGCAGAACTGCCATGAAGTTGTTTTATGTGTAGAAAAGAAAAGTTCTCGGAATGTCCTGGAAATCCATGGAGGCACTTTTCAGAATTAATAAGAATTTTTGGCGAAAGAATCAAGGCCAGGGGGCCCACGGGCTGTCCACGAGACAGGGGGGCGCGCCCTCCTATCTCATGGGCCCCCTGGACCTCCTCCGACCTCAACTCCAACTCCATAAATACCATCTCGGGGAGAAAAAAATCAAGGAGAAAGTTTCATCGCATTTCACGACACGGAGCCGCTGCCAAGCCCTAATCTCTCTCAGGAGGGCTGATCTGGAGTCCGTTCGGGGCTCCGGAGAGGGGGATTCGTCGCCATCATCATCATCAACCATCCTCCATCACCAATTTCATGATGCTCACCGCCGTGCGTGAGCAATTCCATCGTAGGCTTGCTGGACGGTGATGGGTTGGATGAGATTTACCATGCAATCAAGTTAGTTTTGTTAGGGTTTGATCCCTAGTATCCACTATGTTCTGAGATTGATGTTGCTATGACTTTGCTATGCTTAATGCTTGTCACTAGGGCTCGAGTGCCATGATTTCAGATCTGAACCTATTATGTTTTCATGAATATATATGTGTTCTTGATCCTATCTTGCAAGTCTATAGTCACCTATTATGTGTTATGATCTGACAACCCCGAAGTGACAATAATCGGGATACTTCTCGGTGATGACCGTAGTTTGAGGAGTTCAAGTATTCACTATGTGTTAATGTTTTGGTCCGGTTCTCTATTAAAAGGAGGCCTTAATATCCCTTAGTTTCCACTAGGACCCCGCTGCCACGGGAGGGTAGGACAAAAGATGTCATGCAAGTTCTTTTCCATAAGCACGTATGACTATTTACGGAATACATGCCTACATTACATTGACGAATTGGAGCTAGTTCTATATCACCCTATGTTATAACTATTGCATGAGGAATCACATCCAGCATAATTATCTATCATTGATCCATTGCCTACGAGCTTTTCATATATTGTTCTCCGCTTATTTACTTTTCCGTTGCTACTGTTACAACTACTACAAAAACCCAAAAACATTTACCTTTACTGTTGCTACTGTTACCATTACTATCATACCAATTTTGCTACTAAACACTTTGCTGCAGATACTAAGTTATCCAGGTGTGGTTGAATTGACAACTCAACTGCTAATACTCAAGAATATTCTTTGGCTCCCCTTGTGTCGAATCAATAAATTTGGGTTGTACTTCACCCTCGAAAGCTGTTGCGATCCCCTACACTTGTGGGTTATCAAGACTAATTTCTGGCGCCGTTGCCAGGGAGCATAGCTCTATTCTCTGAGTCACTTGGGATTTATATCTGTTGATCACTATGAAGAACTTGAAAGACGCTAAGACCAAGATCTATCCCGCAACTACGAGGGGAGGTAAGGAACTGCCATCTAGCTCTGCACTAGATTCTCCTTCTGTTATGAGTATGTTTGCGACACCTAAACCTGCTACTGCTATGAATTCTGATATGCCGCATGTTATTGATGATGCCACTTCTGCTATGCATGATGAAACTACTTTTGTGTGTGATACTACTTTGCCATTAGGTGAATTTCTTGATGAACAACTTGCTAGAGTTAGGGGGAATGAAAATATAGAAGATGCTATTGATGATAGTGATGATGAACGTTCCCCCAATGATTATGTTTTACCTGTTGTTCCTAAGGGTTATGTTATGAATGAAAAAGCTGCTATGGAAATTCTTGCTTGCAATGATAGATCTGATCTTAAGAAATTATTAGCTAAATGGAAGCAGCAGTCTCTTAATGCTAGAATGAAACCCGATCCTGCTTTTGCTACTTCACCTATCTGTGTTACTGATAAGGATTATGAATTCTTTGTTGATCCTGATATTATTACTTTAGTTGAATCTGATCCTTTTTATGGCCTTGAATCTGAAACTGTTGTGGCACATCTTACCAAGTTGAATGATATAGACACCCTATTTACTCATGATGAGAAGTCTCGCTATTTATATATCCTTAAGATATTTCCGTTCTCATTAAAGGGTGATGCTAAGACTTGGTATAATTCTCTTGCTCCTGGTTGTGTGCGTAGTCCCCAGGATATGATTTATTACTTCTCTGCTAAATATTTCCCTGCTCATAAGAAAGCTGCCTTGCGGGAAATATATAACTTTGTGCAAATCAAAGAAGAGAGTCTCCCACAAGCTTGGGGGAGGCTTCTCCGGTTACTTTATGCTTTGCCTGATCATTCTCTTAAAAAATGAAATACTTGATATCTTTTATAATGGACTAACCGATGCTTCCAAGGACCACTTGGATAGTTGTGCTCGTTGTGTTTTCAGGGAAAGAACACTCGACGAAGCTGAAATACTATTGAACAATATGTTGACTAATGAAAATAATTGGACTCTTCCCAAGCCAGTTCCTGAAGTAATTCCTGAACCAATTGAGCCAACTCCTGAGCCTATTCCTAAACCCACTCCGAAGAAGAGAGGTGTTTTATTTCTCAGTCCTAAAGACATGCAAGAGGCAAAGAAATCAATGAAAGAAAAAGGTATTAAAGCTGAAGATGTTAAGAATTTACCACCTATTGAAGAAATACATGGTCTGAATATACCGCCTGAAGAACCACATTGTCTTGATACCCCGACACAGGTAGTAGAGGTAAATTCTCTCTATAGATACGATAAAGTTGAAATACCCTCTACTAAATTTCATAGCCCATGCTTAGATGAATTTGATGAGTTTATGGCTAGACAAGAAAGTATTAATGCTTATATTGGTAGAGAGTTAAAGAATAATGCTTTCGAGATAGGACGCGTAGGTGATAATCTGGCTAGAGTTAAAGATGAACTTCACCGCGTTAGCAAATATGCTTCTATGGTTGCTACTCAAGCTGAGCAAGTACTCAAAGCTCAAAATGATTTGCTTGATGAATTGAATAATAAAAATGACTTTGCTGTTAGAGTGGCTACTAGAATTGGTAGAATGACTCAGGAACCTTTGTATCCTGAAGGCCACCCTAAGAGAATCGAGCAAGATTCTCAGAGAAATAATTTTGAGGCACCTAGTTCTTCTAAGAAGAAGAAAAAGAAAAACGATAGGACTTTGCATGCTTCTAGTGAACCTACTGTAGACAAACCTGAGAATCCCAATGATATTTCCATTTCTGATGCTGAAACGCAATCAGGTGATGAACATGAACCTAGTGATAATGCTAATGATAATGTTCATGTTGATGCTCAACCTAGTAAAGATAATGATGTAGAGATTGAACCTGCTGTTGATCTTGATAACCCACAATCAAAGAATCAACGTTATGATAAGAGACTTTGTTTCTAGGAAGCACGATAAAGAAAGAGAACCATGGGTTCAGAAACCCATGCCCTTTCCTCCTAAACAATCCAAGTCAAAGGATGATGAGGATTTTGAGCGCTTTGCTGAAATGATTAGACCTATTTTCTTACGTATGCACTTAACTGATATGCTTAAGGTAAATCCTTATGCTAAATATACGAAGGATATCATCACAAATAAAAGAAAGATACCGGAAGCTGAAATTTCCACCATGCTTGCTAATTACACTTTTAAGGGTGGAATACCAACTATACCATGCTCCATTAAAAGAAATTATGTTAGAACTGCTTTATGTGATCTTGGAGCCGGTGTTAGTGTTATGCCTCTCTCTTTATATCGTAGACTTGAATTGAATAAGTTGACACCTACTGAAATATCCTTGCAAATGGCTGATAAATCAACTGCTATACCTGTCGGTATTTGTGAGGATGTGCCTGTGGTGGTTGCAAATGTCACTATCTTAACGGACTTCGTTATTCTTGATATTCCTGAGGACGATAGTATGTCTATTATCCTTGGTAGACCTTTTCTTAATACTGTAGGGGCTATTATTGATTGCAACAAAGGCAATGTCACTTTTCATGTTAATGGTAATGAGCATACGGTACACTTTCCGAGGAAACAATCTCAAGTTCATAGTATCAATTCTATTGAAAAAGTTCCAACTATCATTTTTGGAGGTTTTGAATTTCCTTTCCCTACTGTCAAGAAAAAGTATGATATTATTATTGTTGGGGATTTTCATATCCCCGTTGAGGTAACTTAGTGTTATTCGAAATTTCTCCGGTTCCGTGTTATTCAGAATGAGTTTGTTAACAAGACTTGATCAACCTTGTTAGCGGGTTCATTTTGATGATCACGAGATGGATGAAACTAGAAGGCACAACCTTCTGTACCCTCTTTTTTCTTTCTATTATTTAGATTAAATAAAGCAAAAATAGTATTATCTATCTGTTTTCTGATTTATCCGTGCAATAAAAATAGTCCAAAAATAAAATGTTGGAAATATGCCCTAGAGGCAATAATAAATTAGTTATTATTATATTTCCTTGTTCATGATAATCGTTTATTATCCATGCTATAATTGTATTGATAGGAAACTCAGATACATGTGTGGATACATAGACAACACCATGTCCCTAGTAAGCCTCTAGTTGACTAGCTTGTTGATAAACAGATGGTTACGGTTTCCTGACCATGGACATTGGATGTCGTTGATAACGGGATCACATCATTATAAGAATGATGTGATGGACAAGACCCAATCCTAAGCCTAGCACAAAGATCGTAGTTCGTATGCTAAAGCTTTTCTAATGTCAAGTATCTTTTCCTTAGACCATGAGATTGTGCAACTCCCGGATACCGTAGGAATGCTTTGGGTGTACCAAACGTCACAACGTAACTGGGTGGCTATAAAGGTGCACTATAGGTATCTCCGAAAGTGTCTGTTGGGTTGGCACGAATCGAGACTGGGATTTGTCACTCCGTGTAAACGGAGAGGTATCTCTGGGCCCACTCGGTAGGACATCATCATAATGTGCACAATGTGACCAAGGGGTTGATCACGGTATGATGTGTTACGGAATGAGTAAAGAGACTTGCCAGTAACGAGATTGAACAAGGTATCGGTATACCGATGATCGAATCTCGGGCAAGTAAAATACCGTTAGACAAAGGGAATTGTATACGGGATCGATTGAGTCCTTGACATCGTGGTTCATCCGATGAGATCATCATGGAACATGTGGGAGCCAACATGGGTATCCAGATCCCGCTGTTGGTTATTGACCGGAGAACGTCTCGGTCATGTCTGCATGGTTCCCGAACCCGTAGGGTCTACACACTTAAGGTTCGATGATGCTAGGGTCATAAAGGAAGTTTGTATGTGGTTACCGAATGTTGTTCGGAGTCCCGGATGAGATCCCGGACGTCACGAGGAGTTCCGGAATGGTCCGGAGGTAAAGATTTATATATGGGAAGTCCTGTTTTGATCACCGGAAAAGTTTCGGGTTTTATCGGTAACGTACCGGGACCACCGAGAGGGTCCCGGGGGTCCACCAAGTGGGGCCACCGGCCCCGGAGGGCTGCATGGGCCAAGTGTGGGAGGGGACCAGCCCCAGGTGGGCTGGTGCGCCCCCCCCACAAGGGTCCAAGGCGCCTAGGGTTGGGGGAGGGGGCGCACCCACCTAACTTGGGGGGCAAGTTTCCCCTCTCCCCCCCCCTTGGCCGCCACCCTAGATGGGATTGGGGGCAGCCGCACCCCTTGGGGTGGAAACCCTAGAGGGGGTGCACCCCCTCCCTCTCCCCTATATATAGTTGAGGTCTTGAGGGCTGCCAACACAAGAGTTTGACCTCTCCCTGGCGCAGCCCTACCTCTCTTCCTCCTCCTCTCCCGCGGTGCTTGGCGAAGCCCTGCAGGATTGCCACGCTCCTCCATCACCACCACGCCGTTGTGCTGCTGCTGGACGGAGTCTTCCTCAACCTCTCCCTCTCTCCTTGCTGGATCAAGGCATGGGAGACGTCACCGGGCTGTACGTGTGTTGAACGCGGAGGTGCCGTCCGTTCGGCACTAGGATCTCCGGTGATTTGGATCACGACGAGTATGACTCCTTCAACCCCATTCTCTTGAATGCTTCTGCTTAGCGATCTACAAGGGTATGTAGATGCACTCTCCTTCCCCTCGTTGCTGGTTTCTCCATAGATAGATCTTGGTGACACGTAGGAAAATTTTGAATTTCTGCTACATTCCCCAACAGTGGTATCAGAGCTAGGTCTATTGCGTAGATTCTTTGCACGAGTAGAACACAAAGTAGTTGTGGGCGTTGATTTTGTTCAATATGCTTACCGTTACTAGTCCAATCTTGTTTCGACGGTATTGTGGGAAGAAGCGACCCGGACCGACCTTACAGGTACTCTTACGTGAGACAGGTTCCACCGACTGACATGCACTTGGTGCATAAGGTGGCTAGCGGGTGCCAGTCTCTCCCACTTTAGTCGGAACGGATTCGATGAAAAAGGTCCTTATGAAGGGTAAATAGCAATTGGCATATCACGTTGTGGTTTTGCGTAGGTAAGAAACGTTCTTGCTAGAAACCCATAACAACCACGTAAAACATGCAAACAACAATTAGAGGACGTCTAACTTGTTTTTGCGGGGTATGCTATGTGATGTGATATGGCCAAGAAGAATGTGATGAATGATATGTGATGTATGCGATTGATCATGTTCTTGTAATAGGAATCACGACTTGCATGTCGATGAGTATGACAACCGGCAGGAGCCATAGGAGTTGTCTTTATTTATTGTATGACCTGCGTGTCATTAAACAACGCCATGTAATTACTTTACTTTATTGCTAACCGGTAGCCATAGTAGTAGAAGTAATAGTTGGCGAGACAACTTCATGAAGACACGATGATGGAGATCATGATGATGGAGATCATGGTGTCATGCCGGTGACGATGATGATCATGGAGCCCCGAAGATGGAGATCAAAAGGAGCGAAATGATATTGGCCATATCATGTCACTATTTGATTTCATGTGATGTTTATCATGTTTATACATCTTATTTGCTTAGAACGACGGTAGTAAATAAGATGATCCCTCATTAAAATTTCAAGAAAGTGTTCCCCCTAACTGTGCACCGTTGCAAAAGTTCGTCGTTTTGAAGCACCACGTGATGATCGGGTGTGATAGATTCTTACGTTCACATACAACGGGTGTAAGCCAGATTTACACACGCGAAACACTTAGGTTAACTTGACGAGCCTAGCATGTACAGACATGGCCTCGGAACACAAGAGACCGAAAGGTCGAGCATGAGTCGTATAGTAGATACGATCAACATGAAGATGTTCACCGATGATGACTAGTCCGTCTCACGTGATGATCGGACACGGCCTAGTTGACTTGGATCATGTAATCACTTAGATGACTAGAGGGATGTCTATCGGAGTGGGAGTTCATTAGATGAACTTAATTATCCTGAACATAGTCAAAAGACCTTTGCAAATTATGTCATAGCTCACGCTTTAGTTCTACTGTTTTAGATATGTTCCTAGAGAAAATATAGTTGAAAGTTGACAGTAGCAATTATGCGATCAGTAGAAAGCTTATGTCCTTAATGCACCGCTCAGTGTGCAGAACCCCAAACGTCGTCTCTGGATGTTGCGAACATCGGACATACACGTTTTGATAACTACGTGATAGTTCAGTTAAATGGTTTAGAGTAGAGGCAGCAAAGACGTTTTCGAAATGTCGTGGAACATATGAGATGTTTCGAGGGCTGAAATTGGGATTTCAGGCTCGTGCCCACGTCAAGAGGTATAAGACCTCCGACGATTTTCTTAGCCGGCAAACTAAGGGAGAAAAGCTCAATCGTTGAGCTTGTGCTCAGATTGTCTGAGTGCAACAATCACTTGAATCGAGTGGGAGTTGATCTTCCAGATGAGATAGTGATGTTTCTCCAAAGTCATTGCCACCAAGCTGCTAGAGCTTCGTGATGAACTATAACATATCAGGGATAGATATGATGATCCTTGAGGTATTCGAGATGTTTGACACCGCGAAAGTAGAAATCAAGAAGGAGCATCAATTGCTGATGGTTGGTGAAACCAGTAGTTTCAAGAAGGGAAAGGGCAAGAAGGGATACTTCATGAAACGGCAAATCAGCTGCTGCTCTAGTGAAGAAACCCAAGGTTGAACCCAAACCCGAGACTAAGTGCTTCTGTAATAAGGGGAACAACCACTGGAGCAGCATTACCCTAGATACTTGGTAGATGAGAAGGCTGGCAAGGTCGATAGAAGTATATTGGATATACATTATGTTAATGTGTACTTTACTAGTACTCCTAGTAGCACCAGGGTATTAAGATACCGGTTCGGTTGCTAAGTGTTAGTAACTTGAAATAAAAGCTACGGAATAAATGGAGACTTGCTAAAGGTGAGCTGACGATACGTGTTGGAAGTGTTTCCAAGATTGATGTGATCAAGCATCGCACACTCCCTCTACCATCGAGATTGGTGTTAAACCTAAATAATTGTTATTGGTGTTTGCGTTGAGCATAGACATGATTGGATTATGTCTGTCGCAATACGGTTATTCATTTAAGGAGAATAATGGTTACTCTATTTATTTGAATAATACCTTCAATGGTCTAGCACCTAAAAGGAATGGTTTATTGAATCTCGATCGTAGTGATACACATTTTCATGCCAAAAAGGATATAAGATAGTAATGATAGTAACACTTACTTGTGGCACTGCCATCTAAGTCATATTGGTGTAAAACGCATGATGAAACTCCATGTTGATGGATCTTTGGACTCACTCATTTTTGAAAAGTTTGAGACATGCAAACCATGTCTATTGGTGTATACGCATGAAGAAACTCCATGCAGATGGATCGTTTGGACTCACTTGATTTTGAATCACTTGAGATATGCAAATCATACCACATAGGCAAGATGACTGAAAAGCCTCGTTTTCAGTAAGATGGAACAAGATAGCAACTTGTTGGAAGTAACACACTTTGATGTGTGCAGTCCAATGAGTGCTGAGGCATGCAGTGAATACCGTTATGTTTTACTTCACAGATGATTTAAGTAGATACTGTATATTTACTTGATGAAACACAAGTCTGAATTATTGAATGGTTCAAGTAATTTCAGAGTGAAGTTGAAGGTCATTGTGACAAGAGGATAAAATGTCTATGATATGATCATAGAGATGAGTATCTGAGTTACGAGCTTTGGCACACAATTAAGACATTGTGGAAATTGTTTCACAATTAATACCGCCTGGAATACCATAGTGTGATGGTGTGTCTGAACATCATAGTTGCACCCTATTGGATATGGTGCGTACCATGATGTCTCTTATCGAATTACCACTATCGTTCATGGGTTAGGCATTAGAGACAACCACACTCACTTTAATAGGGCACCACGTAATTCCGTTGAGACGACACCGTTTGAACTATGGTTTGGAGAAACCTAAGTTGTCGTTTCTTAAAAGTTTGGGGCTGCGACGCTTATGTGAAAGAGTTTCATCGTGATAAGCTCGAACCCAAAACGGATAAATACATCTTCATAGGATACCCAAAATGGTTGGGTATACCTCCTATCTCAGATCCGGAAGCAAAAGTAATTGTTTCTAGAAATGGGTCCTTTCTCGAGGACAAGTTTCTCTCGAAAGAATTGAGTGGGAGGATGGTGGAGACTTGATGAGGTTATGAAACCATCACTTCAACTAGTGTGTAGCAGGGCACAGGAAGTTGTTCCCGTGGCGCCTACACCAATTGAAGTAGAAGCTTATGATAGTGATCATGAAGTTTCGGATCAAGTCACTACCGTACCTCGTAGGGTGACAAGGATGCGTACTACTTCAGAGTGGTACGCAATCCTATCTTGAAGGTCATGTTGTTAGACAACAATGAACCTACGAGCTATGGAGAAGCAATGGTGGGCCCATATTCCAACAAATGGTTAGAAGCCATGAAATTCGAGATAGGATCCATGTATCAGAACAAAGCATGGACTTTGGTGGACTTTCCCGATGATCGGCAAGCCATTGAGATAAATGGATCTTTAAGAAGAAGACGGACGTGGACGGTAATGTCACCGTCTATGAAGCTCGACTTGTGGCAAAGAGTTTTTCACAAGTTCAAGGAGTTGACTACAATGAGATTTTCTCATCCGTAGTGATGCTTAAGTCCGTCGGAATCATGTTAGCATTAGCTGCATTTATGAAATCTGGCAGATGGATGTCAAGACGTGTTTCCTTACCAGTTTTCATAAGGAAAGGTTGTATGTGATACAATCAGAAAGTTTTTGTCGATCCTAAGGATGCTAAAAGGTATGCTGGCTCCAGCAATCCTTCTAAGGACTGGAGTAAGCATCTCGGAGTTGGAATGTGCGCTTTGATGAGATGATCAAAGATTTTGGGTTTTTACAAAGTTCATGAGAAACTTGTATTTCCAAAGAAGTGAGTGGGAGCACTATAGAATTTCTGATGAGTATATGTTGTTGACATATTGTTGATCGGAAATGATGTAGAATTTCTGGAAAGCATATAGGGTTATTTGAAAGGTGTTTTTCAATAGAAAACCTGGATTAAGCTACTTGAACATTGAGCATCAAGATCTATGAGGATAGATCAAAAGCGCTTAATGGTACTTCCAAATGAGCATATACCTTGACATGATCTTGAAGGTGTTCAAGATGGATCAGTCAAAGAAGGAGTTCTTGCCTGAGTTGTAAGGTATGAAGTTAAGACTTAAAGCTCGACCACGGCAGAAGAGAGAGAAAGGACGAAGGTCGTCCCCTATGCCTTAGACGTAGGCTCTATAGTATGTTATGCTATGTACCGCACCTGATGTGTGCTTTGCTACATATCTGGCAAGAGGGTACAAAGGTGATCAAGGAGTGGATCACCAGATAGCGGTCAAAATTATCCTTAGAGGAATAAGGATATGTTTCTCGATTATGGAGGTGATAAAGAGTTCGACGTAAAGGGTTACATCGATGCAAGCTTTAACACCTATCTGAATGACTCTGAGTAGCAAACCGGATACGTATAGTGGAGCAACCATTTGGAATAGCTCCAAGTGGAGCATTGTTGGTGTCAAAACTGGCGGATCTCGGGTAGGGGGTCCCGAACTGTGCGTCTAGGCGGATGGTAACAGGAGACAAGGGACACGTTGTTTTACCCAGGTTCGGGCCCTCTTGATGGAGGTAAAACCATATGTCCTGCTTGATTAATATTGATGATGTGTGTTACAAGAGTAGATCTACCACGAGATCAAGGAGGCTAAACCCTAGAAGCTAGCCTATGGTATGATTGTTGTTTGTACTACGGACTAAAGCCATTCGGTTTATATAGACACCGGAGAGGGCTAGGGTTACACAGAGTCGGTTACAATGGTAGGAGATCTACATATCCGTATTGCCAAGCTTGCCTTCCACGCCAAGGAAAGTCCCATCCAGACACGGGACGAAGTCTTCAATCTTGTATCTTCATAGTCTTGGAGTCCGGCCGATGATGATAGTTCGGCTATCCGGACACCCCCTAGTCCGGGACTCCCTCAGTAGCCCCCGAACCAGGCTTCAATGACGACGAGTCCGGCGCGTAAGTTGTCTTCGGTGTTTGCAAGGCGGGTTCTCCTTCATGTTCCATGTGTTTGCCGGTAGTGTCCGGTTGCTTCATAAATGTTGCGCTCCTTGGCTTCCACGTCCAATAATGGCCTTCTTCCATGTGTTGTACAAATGTGAAAAGCCAGGGTATTCTTACGTTTTACCCCCTAGTTGCGCAAATAAGCCACCTATAAGAGAGGAGAGGATCCAGATCCAAATCACACCATCCTCCTTCCGCAAGTACTCATCAAGGCGCATCTGACAAAAAATCCATTCGAACATGGATAGTCGACGCGGCTCCTCTTCTCGCGCTCCCAGTCCTCAGCCAGGAGATTGGAGGAGATGCTCAGTCCCGCATAGCGAGTTAGTGACGCTCCAAGCAGAGGGATATCTCCCCCCAGCCTTTATGGTTCCGGTTCGAGCCGGACTGGCCACCTACAAGGGTGGGAAGCAGGCGGAGAGCGTCCCCAATCCCTCTAAAGGAGAGCGGGTATGCTTCGTCCCCTACTTAATAAGGGGACTTGGATTTCCCATACATCCGTTTCTCCGGGGGCTCCTGGAGTTCTATGGACTCCAACTTCACCACCTCACGCCTGCCTCCATTTTGCACATCGCGGGCTTCGTAGCTCTTTATGAGTTGTTCTTGGGCATCGAGCCCCATTTTGCACTGTGGAAGAGGCTGTTTTGCCTCGTACCCCGCTCTTACGAGGGGTCGATATATCAAGTGGGCGGAGCCGAAATATGGCGCATCGCCGGGACCGGATATCTATCCGGAACCCCGAAGAAGGCGTCCGAGGACTGGCCTTCGGAGTGGTTCTATATGGAAGACGCCCCGTTACCGGATCCAGTTCGGATCGGCCTCCCGGAATTTAGCAACGCTCCTCTGAAGAAACGCCTGAGTTGGCGCCCACGGAGCCCTCAACGAGAAGATGACAGGAGCGTCCACTATCTGATGGGCCGGATACGGTTACTAGCCCATTCCGGATTAACCATGATCGGAGTCATGGCCACATGCATTATGCGAGGGGTGCAGCCGCTACAATATAGGGGCCACCCCATGTGGTATTTCAACGGGGAGAATGACGCCACCCATCATGGCCGCACGGGACCGGGATCGTCCACCGATCTGGTGAAGATCATGTCCGGCTTGTACAAGGGGGAGGAGGAGGACTTCCTCCGCACGAATCCATTGAATGGATTCTCCATGAATAACCCTCGGAGCTGGGTAAGCGGACGTTTATATATCTGATCCATGCTTTCAAAGATAAGTGTCTTACTTTATGATTTCGACGCAGGAACTGCGTCGGGATGTGGAGGGCATAAAAAGCCCAACTCCACAACCCGAGGATCCGGGAAGATCCCTTGATCCGGCCTCCGAAGAGGATCCGGACATAAAAGGTGGAATTGATCGACGGGGTGTTCCACCAGCTCAACATAGACAATGCTTTAGTCGCCATTACGGCTGACTACCCCGGTTTATGTCTGGCTTCCCAGGTGAGTACGACCGAAGTCGTGACACCGTTACTTTTTAAATGCTTATTTCTGACCACCGTGTACCAATGGTGCTTCGCAGGAGGTGCCTTTACAGCCGGAAGCCGAGCCCGCGGTGACTGACCAAACGAGGCCAGTGCGGCCTAGCAAGCGGAAGAGGAGTGCGGCGCGAATCGAAACATCGCCGCAAAGGTATAATGCACCATTGTCTTTTAAGGGAAAGACTCCTGGGAAGCATATTAATGCTGATGATTCTTCCAGGAGAAAGAGCGCTCGCCGGACTGAATCCGGAGAGGGTGCCGACCAAGCCTTCGCCAGCCAGGCTCCAACGCCTGGTCCGGAGGGGGAGGCGAGCGCAAGGCGTGAGCCGGATGCTCCTCCAACGGAGGATGCCGACAGGTTGTCCGCCACCAGGTCTGAGGTGGAGAGCGCCATGAATCACAGGCGTCGTTGGATAGTCCTTCGTGACGCGTGTTTCTCCCCAGAGGTGTTGAATGCCTTTAATGCAGGAGACGCGCAGCTTCCTGCTGCTCAAGATGGTTTAACCAGAGCCACAGAGCAATATGTAAAGGACATACGGGTAAGGAATTTTAATTGTTATATATTCCAGTAGCCCCCGAGACTTAAAATAGTTAAACTAACTGATTTAAGGATCATTTGTTTATGCAGGATCTTACAGAGAAGAATACCCACCTGTCCCAGGAACTCCAAGAATGCAAGGCCCAACTTGAGGCCGCACTAACCGCTGCCGGGGGAGCCATGAAGACCCCCTCTGGTAATTCATATTTCAAAAAGAGAATTAATTTGCGGCGTGTTTGTATAGTCTGACAATAATATTGCAGAGGGTGCCGGACTAGAACCAGACAAGCAACAACTGCTGCGCCAGGTGAAGGCCGGCGAGAGGGTGCTTATGAGGGTGCAACAGGAGAGGAATAAACTCCAAGATGCGAACACCCAGCTGGGCGAAGAACTAAAAGATGTTCGGGTCCAGCTATCTAACTCCGTAAAGGAGAATCGACGGCTTCGTCGCGGCATTTATAGTAAGTGCTTGAGCAAACTCATTTGAAAAGAAGAGTTCGGCGAGGAAGTCGATTGACAGAAATGTGTCTGTAGGTGTGCTCATGGGTCGTCCGGCAGAGGAGATGCCTGGTTCCACGGGAGACCCTCTTCCCGAGCTGCTGCAACTGCACGAACGTGTTCGGCAGGCAATGAGCGGCGTCGTTCAGGCCTTATGGCCTTCCGTTTCCCTACCCGAGGATCTTGCAGGGCTTGCCGAGAAGTTGCAGGGAGTACGGCGGCGTCTCCATCTGTGAAGATATCGGCCTGCCGTCAAGGCGCCAGGGAGGCCTAGGCCATGGTGAAGACGCGGTACCCGAAGGCTGACCCAAACCACATGGCCGAGGTCGGACCTGTGGGGCCCGATGGGAAGGAGATCCCTGTGAGCCTGATGTACGGCCAAGTAGAGTTGGCCGCAAAATATTCCCAACAGGACTGTAAATTAGACAGCCTGTTAGATGGGATTGAAGCCGGATTGTAGATCGTTTGTCTTTGCAGACCTTTTCGCTTCAACCTCGGCACCCAACAGTCCGGAGTGTGTCCGAATACCCTTTCGGTTATAAAAGAACCGGGGCATGCATGGAGACATGGCGTAGGGGTCATAATTGCTTTATCAGACAAGTGCCCAACTAGCTATGTTATATTACATGGTTAGTAAGAAACATCTTCCAGGGAGAATAGTTCTGTTAAGGGTTCCTTTCCCTGGGAGGCATGCCCTAAAGTGCATGTCCGGACTGCGAAAATAGCAGAAAAAGCATCTGGGGGCAGATAAATAAGTAAGTAATAAATCATCTTTCAGGTCACCGACCGAATATTCCCTTAAGAACGCTAGCCTTCGGCTTCACCCAGTCTGAGGTACACATCCGGCTGACCCGACAGTAACAATCGCAGAGGTGCTCCCTTTACCTCCTAGCCGAACAATCGGGAACGTAGGGGTAAGCACAGGAGCCAGGAAACCCAGCTTGGCCAAAACTTAAGTCATATTGGTGCATACAATGGTGATCAAAAGGTACATGCGGAAGTGTGACACATGTGTTGGGCATGAAGCCCATATAAATAAGCTTCTGTTAAAGAAGCCCCCAGGTATAACGAGTGCGAGTAGCACATCGAGTGAGTGCCAACAAAGCGCAGATCAGCCCTCAAGAGGTTTGTACTGAAAAAAGGGGGAGGAGAAAGGAGGGAAAACAAAGACAGCAAAAGAATATGAAAGGTGGACGGAAGAAGGAGACGAACCCTGAGTCCGGCGCTAGGCGTAAAATCTTCGGAGACGGGCTGCGTTCCATGGGTTTGGCTCGAGTCGGTTGTCAGATGCGTTGCGTAGACGGTATGCACTGCCGGTAAGGACTTGGTCGATGATGAAGGGACCTTCCCATTTGGGCTTAAGTTTGTCCTTTTTCTTGTCCGGCAGGCGTAGAACTAGCTCGCCAACATTGTAAGTTTTGGCCCGTACTTCTCTGCTTTGATATCTTCGAGCCTGTTGTTGATAGAATGCGGAACGGGATTTTGCCACGTCGCGCTCCTCCTTTAAAGCGTCCCAACTGTCCTGCCGATCTAACTCGGCTTCTCTTTCCTCGTACATGTGCACGCGAGGTGAGTCATGAATTATATCGCAGGGCTAAACTGCCTCAGCGCCGTATACCATAAAAAATGGTGTGAATCCGGTTGTGCGGGTTGGCGTGGTCCGCAGCCCCCAGAGTACGGAGTCGAGCTCCTCTACCCAGTGCGTGTTAGATTCCGTGAGGGACCGCACTAATTTGGGTTTGATGCCGCTCATGATTAGACCATTTGCTCGTTCCACTTGGCCGTTAGTTTGAGGGTGGTAGACTGAAGCGTAGTCGAGCTTGATGCCCATGTTTTTGCACCAGAGTTTAACCTCGTTGGCCGTGAAATTCGTGCCGTTATCAATGATGATGCTGTGGGGGACGCCAAAACAATGTACTACCCCGGATATGAAGTCTATCACAGGTCCGGATTCTGCCGTTTTAACCGGCTTGGCCTCTATCCATTTGGTGAATTTGTCCACCATGACCAATAAGTATTTGTGCTTGTGGGTTCCCCCTTTAAGGGGTCCAACCATGTCAAGCCCCCAGACCGCGAACGGCCAGGTGATGGGTATAGTTTTGAGGGCGGTGGGTGGCATGTGGCTCTGATTAGCAAAGAGCTGGCAACCGACGCATCGTCGGACTAAGTCCTGAGCATCTGCCCGGGCTGTCGGCCAATAAAATCCTGTACGGAAGGCCTTGCCTACAAGGGCCCCGGCTGCAGCGTGGTGCACGCCGAGTCCGGCGTGAATTTCAGCCAGGAGATTTCGCCCTTCCTCTTCGGAGATACACCTTTGAAGGACTCCGGTTGTGCTTTTCTTATAAATATCTCCCTCATGGACCTTGTAGGCTTTGGATCGCCGAACTATGCAGTGGGCCTCATTTTGGTCTTCGGGAAGTTCCTGCCTGATTAAGTAGGCTAGGAATGGTTCCATCCACGGGGCAATTACTGCCATTATTTTGTGGGCTGAAGGTGTTATTTCATTGGCTGAGCCGCCGATTGTGTCAGAATGGTCTGAGTTAGGTGATGCAGCTGGTTCCGGATTGTTATTTCCGGACTCCTCTTCCCATAATACGGATGGCTTAAAGAGCTGTTCCAGGAAGATGTTTGGAGGGACGGCGTCGCGTTTTGCGCCGATGCGTGCCAACACGTCTGCTGCCTGGTTATTATCTCGGGCTACATGGTGGAATTCGAGTCCTTTGAATCGAGCTGACATTTTTAGGATGGCGTTGCGGTAGGCTGCCATTTTCGGATCTTTGGCGTCAAAGTCTCCATTTACTTGGGATATTGTGAGGTTTGAATCCCCGCGCACCTCTAGGCGTTGAATGCCCATGGAGATTGCCATCCGGAGGCCATGTAGAAGGGCCTCGTATTCGGCTGCGTTGTTGGAGTCCATGTACGTTATTAGAAGTACGTACTGGACTGTGTCTCCGGTTGGGGACGTCAAGACGACGCCAGCCCCCAAGCCAACCAACATTTTGGAGCCGTCGAAATGCAAGATCCAATTGGAGTACGCGCCGTACTCTTTAGGGAGTTCGGCTTCGGTCCATTCGGCGACGAAGTCAGCCAGAACTTGCGATTTTATAGCTCGCCGTGGTTTGTAGGTTATGTCAAATGGTAAAAGCTCAATGGCCCATTTTGCAATCCTGCCCGTTGCGTCGCGATTGTTTATAATATCGTTGAGAGGTACTTCGGAGGCCACCGTTATGGAACACTCTTGAAAGTAGTGTTGCAGCTTCTGGGATGCCATGAACACCGCATACGCTATCTTTTGATAATGTGGGTACCGGGACTTGCATGGAGTTAAGACAGTGGATACGTAGTACACTGGTTTTTGAAGAGGGAATCTGTGTCCTTCTGTTTCTCGTTCGACGACGAGTACCGTGCTGACAACTTGATGTGTTGCTGTTATATACAATAACATAGGTTCGCCCAGGTTGGGCGCGGCCAGGACCGGATTTGTTGCCAGTATGGCCGTGATTTCTTCGAGTCCGGCCGTGGCAGCATCCGTCCATTCGAAGTGTTCCGTGCACCGGAGGAGGCGATAGAGGGCAGTGCCTTTTTTCCCAAACGGGAGATAAAGCAGCTTAGAGCCGCTACGCATCCAGTTAGTTTTTGTATTTGCTTGAGGTCTTTTGGGATATCCAATTGTGACAGTGCTCGGATCTTGGCTGGGTTTGCTTCAATTCCTCTACCGGATACAATGAAGCCCAAGAGCTTTCCGGCTGGTACTCCGAAGACACATTTTTCTGGGTTGAGCTTAATGTCATATGCTTGGAGGTTGTCGAATGTCACCCTCAAGTCGTCTACTAGAGTTTCGACGTGTTTGGTCTTGACGACCACATCGTCTACGTATGCCTCTACTGTTTTGCCTATCTGGGTAGCCAGACATGTCTGAATCATGCGCTGATATGTTGCACCGGCGTTTTTGAGTCCGAAGGGCATTGTGTTGAAGCAGAATGGCCCATATGGAGTAATGAATGTCGTTGCGGCCTGGTCTTTTTCCGCCATCTTGATTTGATGGTATCCGGAGTATGCGTCGAGGAAGCACAATGAATCGTGCCCTGCGATAGCATCGATGATTTGGTCGATGCGAGGGAGAGGGAAAGGGTCCTTTGGACAGGCCTTGTTAAGGTCTTTGAAATCGACGCAAAGGCGCCAGGATTTGTCCTTTTTTGGTACCATTACTAGGTTGGCTAGCCAGTCCGGATGTTTTATATCTCTGATGAATCCGTCTTCTAAGAGTTTGGCTAGCTCCTCTCCCATTGCCTATCTTTTGGGTTCGGAAAATCACCGAAGAGCTTGTTTGACTGGCTTGAATCCTTTTAGGATATTTAGGCTATGCTCTGCCAGCCTGCGTGGGATTCCTGGCATGTCTGAAGGGTGCCAGGCAAAAATGTCCCAATTTTCCCGAAGGAATTCTTGTAGTGCGGCTTCTACACCAGGATTTAATTGTGCCCCAATGGATGTCGTCTTTGTGGGGTCCGTTGGATGGACCTGGAATTTGACTATTTCGTCTACTGGTTTAAAAGAGGAGGACTTGGACCTCTTATCGAGTATCACATCGTCCCTATCCACCATGGAGCGCAGCACAGTTAGTTCCTCTGCCGCTAGGGCTTCGGATAATGCCTCTAGAGCCAGTGCGGCTGTCTTATTTTCAGCGTATCTGGATCACTGGCGAGAGTGATTATTCCATTTGGTCCGGGCATTTTGAGCTTCATGTACCCGTAATGGGGTATAGCTTGGAAGATTGTGAATGCCTCTCGCCCTAACAAGGCGTGATATCCGCTGCCGAATGGGGCCACTTGGAACGTGACCTCTTTGGACCTGTAATTGTCCGGCGAGCCGAACACTACATCTAGTGTGATTTTTCCTGTGCAGCGTACTTCTCGACTAGGGATTATTCCCCTGAAGGTTGTGCTGCTTCTCTCAATGCGGCTCTAGTCAATTTCCATTTTTTGAAGGGTTTCTTCATAGATGAGGTTTAATCCGCTACCGCCATCCATGAGTCCCTTGGTAAGACGAAAGCCGTCCACTATCGGACTGAGGACCAATGCGGCTGGTGCTCTAGCTGTTCGGAATTTAGGTTCGTCGCTAGCATTGAAGGTGATAGACGTGTCGCTCCATGGATTTGTTGTTGCTACTTGGTAGACTTCGGCGAGGCTGCAGATTGTTCGTTTCTGCATGTTATTTGATGCGAAAGTCTCGAAGACTGTTAATACCGTACTGGTACTGCTGGGCTGGTTGCCCGGGGCTAAAAAGCCTTCGCCACTTTTGGCCACCTGCCGTAGTATCCAACATGCTCGAAGGCTATGTGTTGGAGTGGCGCCCTCCATACTGTGGATTTTGCAGGGTCCGTTGAGCCATCCCTCCAGTACGGTTCCGTACCCTTTAGGGGGTTTTTGCTTTTTGGTTTTTAACCCAGGTGCTTGAGTATGACGCACCCTTTTATTTCGAATTGGGGTTGTATTCAGGGCCGGATTGTCCCAAAACCTAGTTTCGGTTTTCCAGGCACTCTCCATCGTGCAGTATTTTTGTACAATGGTCGCTAGGTCGGCGAAGCGTGTAACTTCGCAACGACTGATGGCGTTTATGATTCCCTTGTCCGTGCAATTGTTGTAGAAAATTGAAATCGCGCTTTCTTCACGGCAGTCCTTTATCCTGTTCATAACCAGGAGGAATTTGGCCCAGTAATGATGTACTATTTCATCGGGCTCTTGCCGTATTTGAGATAGATCGCTTATGTTTGGGTGGGCGGGTGGAATTAAGTTCGGAACCCCGCCCGATCTGAGGCTCAAAGGCCAAGAACCTTTCGGATTTGGAAGCTTGGTTTGTTGGATGCTTTCCAACAAATCTGGTCCGATGCCTGACTTTAGGTTCAGTATTTGATTGGCATCCGTCCCTCCGCGGGAATCCGGCATGGAGGGATCGGGAATATGGACATAGTTGGTTTTTAACATAGAAGAAGAGTCGCCGCATTGTTCCTCTACCACAACAACGTGGTGGGTAACCTGGGGAGAGTTAATTTCTCTCATATCGGTTTTTAGCCCAATCTGATCGTAGTCGGTAGCGACTCCCAGGGCGGCGATGCGATCCAAGAGCTCGTTTACGGAGGAGAGCTCAATCAGATCTAGCTGCTCGGCAAATTCCAAGCTGACGAGAAGATCGCTTTTAATGACCTGAGAGGTCATTGTCAGAGCGGTGGCCGAACGGTCATAAGAAAACTGCCTAGCCGGATAGTCTGGCCGGCGGCCAAAGCTCCCTTGACGACGGTGCCGTCTTTAAAGACGGGAAAAGGCATCCTTCCTGATGGCGACGGCACAGAGGAACTCTCAATGAAAGCACCAATGTCGGTGTCAAAACCGGCGGATCTCGGGTAGGGGGTCCCGAACTGTGCGTCTAGGCGGATGGTAACAGGAGACAAGGGACACGATGTTTTACCCAGGTTCGGGCCCTCTTGATGGAGGTAAAACCCTATGTCCTGCTTGATTAATATTGATGATGTGTGTTACAAGAGTAGATCTACCACGAGATCAAGGAGGCTAAACCCTAGAAGCTAGCCTATGGTATGATTGTTGTTCGTCCTACGGACTAAAGCCATCCGGTTTATATAGACACCGGAGAGGGCTAGGGTTACACAGAGTCGGTTACAATGGTAGGAGATCTACATATTCGTATCGCCAAGCTTGCCTTCCACGCCAAGGAAAGTCCCATCCGGACATGGGACGAAGTCTTCAATCTTGTATCTTCATAGTCTTGGAGTCCGGCCGATGATGATAGTTCGGCTATCCGGACACCCCCTAGTCCGGGACTCCCTCAAGCGTGGAAGCAACATTTACAATATGACATAGAGATTTGCGAAGTACATACGAATCTGAATGTTGCAGACCCGTTGACTAAAACTTCTCGCACAAGCAAAACATGATCAAACCCCAGAACTCATTGAGTCTTAATCACATGATGATGTGAACTAGTTTAGTGGCACTAGTAAACTCTTTGGATATTGGTCACATGGCGATGTGACCTGTGAGTGTTAATCACATGGCGATGTGAACTAGATTATTGACTCTAGTGCAAGTGGGAGACTGTTGGAAATATGCCCTAGAGGCAATAATAAAGTAGTTATTATTATATTTCCTTGTTCATGATAATCGTTTATTATCCATGCTATAATTGTATTGGTAGGAAACTCAGATACATGTGTGGATACTTAGACAACACCATGTCCCTAGTAAGCCTCTAGTTGACTAGCTCGTTGATCAACAGATGGTTACGGTTTCCTGACCATGGACATTGGATGTCGTTGATAATGGGATCACATCATTATAAGAATGATGTGATGGAAGAGAACCAATCCTAAGCCTAGCACAAAGATCGTAGTTCGTATGCTAAAGCTTTTCTAATTTCAAGTATCTTTTCCTTAGACCATGAGATTGTGCAACTCCCGGATACCGTAGGAATGCTTTGGGTGTACCAAACGTCACAACGTAACTGGGTGTCTATAAAGGTGCACTACAGGTATCTCCGAAAGTGTCTGTTGGGTTGGCACGAATCGAGACTGGGATTTGTCACTCCGTGTAAACGGAGAGGTATCTCTGGGCCCACTCGGTAGGACATCATCATAATGTGCACAATGTGACCAAGGGGTTGATCACGGGATGATGTGTTACAGAACGAGTAAAGAGACTTGCCAGTAACGAGATTGAACAAGGTATCGGTATACCGACGATCGAATCTCGGGCAAGTACAATACCGTTAGACAAAGGGAATTGTATACGGGATCGATTGAGTCCTTGACATCGTAGTTCATTCGATGAGATCATCGTGGAACATCTGGGAGCCAACATGGGTATCCAGATCCCGCTGTTGGTTATTGACCGGAGAACGTCTCAGTCATGTCTGCATGGTTCCCGAACCCGTAGGGTCTACACACTTAAGGTTCGATGACGCTAGGGTTATAAAGGAAGTTTGTATGTGGTTACCGAATGTTGTTCGGAGTCCCGGATGAGATCCCAGACGTCACGAGGAGTTCTGGAATGGTCCGGAGGTAAAGATTTATATATGGGAAGTCCTGTTTTGGTCACCGGAAAAGTTTCGGGTTTTATCGTTAACGTACCGGGACCACCGGGAGTGTCCCGGGGGTCCACCAAGTGGGGCCACCGGCCCCGGAGGGCTGCATCGGCCAAGTGTGGGAGGGGACCAGCCCCAGGTGGGCTGGTGCGCCCCCCACAAGGGCCCAAGGCGCCTAGGGTTGGGGGAGGGGGCGCACCCACCTAACTTGGGGGGCAAGTTTCCCCTCTTCCCCCCTTGGCCGCCACCCTAGATGGGATTGGGGGAGCCGCACCCCTTGGGGTGGAAACCCTAGAGGGGGCGCACCCCCTCCCTCTCCCCTATATATAGTTGAGGTCTTGAGGGCTGCCAACACAAGAGTTTGACCTCTCCCCGGCGCAGCCCTACCTCTCTTCCTCCTCCTCTCCCGCGGTGCTTGGCGAAGTCCTGCAGGATTGCCACGCTCCTCCATCACCACCACGCCGTTGTGCTACTGCTGGACGGAGTCTTCCTCACCCTCTCCCTCTCTCCTTGCTGGATCAAGGCATGGGAGACGTCACTGGGTTGTACGTGTGTTGAACGCGGAGGTGCCGTCCGTTCGGCACTAGGATCTTCGGTGATTTGGATCACGACGAGTACGACTCCTTCAACCCCGTTCTCTTGAACGCTTCCACTTAGCAATCTACAAGGGTATGTAGATGCACTCTCCTTCCCCTTGTTGCTGGTTTCTCCATAGATAGATCTTGGTGACACGTAGGAAAATTTTGAATTTCTGCTACGTTCCCCAACATAAAAGTGCTCCAAATGCCCTGCAAATTTAGTATGATTTTTTCTAGAATATTTGAGGATTTTAGGCACTGAAAACACTGCCGGAGGGCCAGGCACCAGGCCACGAGAGAGGAGGGCGCGCCCCTTGTCTCGTGGGCTCCTGGTGGCTCCCCTCCACTTATACCAGCACCCACACACTCCATCTTCTACCCAAAAAATCCCCATCCAGTTCATGCCCGAGTTCTAGCTCGTTTTACTCCAATTTTCGATCTCTTAGCTCAAAGTTCCATTCTCAAAACTGCTTTGGGAGATTGTAGCTTGGTATGTGACTCCTCCATTGGTCCAATTAGTTTTTGTTCTAGTGCTTTATTCATTGCAAATCCATGCTGCCTTGATGACCCTGTTCTTGACCTTGCATGTTAAATTTTTGAGGTCCCAAGCAATTCCAATGCATGATATAGGCTCTAGGCACTTGTACGAGTAGTTGCTATCAATCTTGTTTAGTTTTATTCACTTCTATCTTGAACTTACTAAAATTTCAGAATTTTTCAGAAAATGTTAAGAAGGTTCTTTAAAGGCTCTTCTAGCCAGAGCTCTAAGGAAAAACAAGACAGAGAGAAGGAAAAACCCAAGTATAATCTTCCTCGCTTAGCGGAAGTACGGTCATGTGAATGCCCATGTGAGGATTTCTTGAAAGAAGCCGGAATTCATGAAGACTTTTATGCTTTAATCCAGACTGCAGGCCTCACCGGTTTCATGAGCGACCGAATCGATCAGTATCTCTTACTTACCAATACTTTCGTGCAAAACTTTTATTATTATCCTAAGAAGTCACCGCCTGCAGTATCATTTCATTTATATGATGAATTCAAAGAAATGTCTTTACGTCATTTTTGCGCGGTATGTAGGATACCTTATGAGGGAGAATTAGATGAACCCCATTGTGATGATGTGGATGGCTTCGTTAAAACTATTGTTGTAGAAGAGCCAAAGAAGGGCTCTGAGGCAAAAGTCTCTAGCATACACTTTCCTGTTTTACGCTACTTTGCCATATTTGTTAGTAGATGCTTGATTGGTCGTGGGAATAGTGGAAATTTGAGCGTTCCAGATATTATTATTCTTCAACATGCTTTGCTGGGAGACAATACTTTTAGTACGGGTGTCGTCGTTGCTAAACGTCTAGCCCTGAATCATACAAAAGGCCCCATATTTGGAGGTATCTATGCTGCACGCCTTGCTGAATATTTTCAGATACCCATTAGGCACCTTGAGGAGGAGGAGACAAAATTACCTCGTCACATTTTAGATTACAAGAGCATGGTAGCACAGAAGTTTATCGTTGACAACGAAGATATGATGCTCTTGTATAAACTTAGATTTAATAAGAAACACATTGAGATTATTATTTTGCCTGCGCCTCTATTGTTTGATTTACTTCCAGAAAAGTTTCTCGTCACACCGGAAGCGATGAACAATCATTTAGCTCAAGCTTTTACTCCAGAATCCGAACCTGAGCCGGAACCTGAGCTGGACCCTTATCGTGCATCATCTGTCCAGTGGGATCTGGAGTTGACCAGCCAGTATTATTCTGATTACACCTCTCCTTACACAGAAGAGAATAGCGGCGGTCCTTGGTATTAAACGAACTTAGGCCAAAAGCCTAAGCTTGGGGGAGTACGTATTTCTCACTGACTTTACATTCATGTTCACACACTAGTCGTCGGTGCTCATACTCTTTCATTGTATTATCCATGTTAGTTTAAATTTCTTTTTCTAGTTTTCCTCTTGTGTGTTTGATAAACCTTAAGAAAAACAAAAAAAATTAGTTAGTTTAATTTCCTTGCTTGTAGTAGAAATTAAAATGAAAACCCAAAAAGATTTCTCCTTCTTCTTTTACTTGTTGGGAGATTTCCCGTGTAAATAGTTTTCTTTTCTTTTTTTCTTTTGGGGGTCGAGAAGACTGTATTGAAAATGCTTAGTGGCTCTCATATGCATGATTGATTATTTATATTTAGAGCCCATATTACTTGTCTTCTCTCTTGAGTTGAATGCTTGCAGATTCCAGCTTAGTCCAATGCATGTGAACTCTTATTATTATACACTTCGTTCGGTCGTGCGAGTGAAAGGCAATAATGACGATATATGATGGACTTATTGGGATGAGAAAAGCTGGTATGAACTCGACCTCTCTTGTTTTTGTAAATATGATGATTCATCGTTCCTGATTCAGCTATTATGAAGTAAACATATTTGCAATGACATTTAGAGATTATAGTTGCTTGTGCCATGCTTGATTAGCTATGAGTTATAATGGTTTACCTTGCATGCCAACATGCTATTAGAATGATTATGATGTGATATGATGGAATGGTATCCTCCTTTAAATGAATTAAGTTACTCGACTTGGCACATGTTCACGCATGCAGTTAAATCAAATCAACATAGCCTTCATGATATTTATGTTCATGGTGGATTATATCCTACTCATGCTTGTATCCAGTGTGAATTAATTTTAATGCATGTTTACGACTATTGTCACTCTCTCAGTTGGTCGCTTCCCAGTCTTTTGCTAGCCTTCACCTGTACTAAGCGGGAATACTGCTTGTGCATCCAAACTCCTAAAACCCCAAAGTTGTTCCATATGAGTCCACTATACCTTCCTATATGCAGTATCTACCTACCGTTCCAAGTAAATTTGTATGTGCCAAACTCCAAACCTTCAAATGAAATTCTATTTTGTATGCTCGAGCAGCTCATGTTACAACTAGGGCTGCCTATATCTTCCATGCTAGGTGGGTTATTCTCAGGAGGAGTGGACTCCGCTCCTCATTCACGAGAAAGGGCCGGTAATCGGGATGCCCAGTCCCATGATCCAAAAAGATCAAAGGAAATCAAAATAATTAAACAAAACTCCCCCAGGGCTGTTGTATGTTGGAGGCACTCGTTGTTTCGAGCAAGCCATGGATTGATGCTTGTTGGTGGTTGGGGGAGTATAAACCTTTACCATTCTGTTTGGGAACTGCCTATAATGCATGTAGTATGGAAGATACAGCCATCTCATAGTTGTTGCGTTGACAGCGAAAGTATGCCGCTCAAAATGTTATTCAATCTCTATTTTAAAATCGAGCTCGAGCACCTCTACAAATCCCTGCTTCCCTCTGCGAAGGGCCTATCTATTTACTTTTTATGTTGAGTCATCACCCTTCTTATTAAAAGCACCCGCTGGAGAGCACACTGTCATTTGCATTCATTATTACTGGTTTATATTGGATATGACTTGACTGGATCTCTTTTACCATGAATTACAATGTTTAGTCAGTCCTTGATCTTTAAAGGTGCTCTGCATTTATGTTTTTGTGGTCTCAAAAAGGGCTAGCGAGATACCATTTTGTTATATCATATTATGATTATTTTGAGAAAGTGTTGTCATCCGAGTTTTATTATTATGACTCGCTAGCTGATTATGCTATTGATATGAGTAATTGTGAGACATATGTGTTATTGTGAGTATGGTTAGTTCATAATATTTGCTGAAACTTGAATGCTGGCTTTTCATGTTTACAACAACAAGAGCAAACAGAGTTTGTAAAAGTTTTTTCTTTGTCACTTTCAGTTTGTCAACTGAATTGCTTGAGGACAAGCAAAGGTTTAAGCTTGGGGGAGTTGATACGTCTCCAACATATCTACTTTTCCAAACATTTTTGCCCTTGTTTTGGACTCTAACTTGCATGATTTGAATGAAACTAACCCGGACTGACGCTGTTTTCAGTAGAACTGCCATGATGTTGTTTTATGTGTAGAAAAGAAAAGTTCTCGGAATGTCCTGGAAATCCACGGAGGCACTTTTCAGAATTAATAAGAATTTTTGGCGAAAGAATCAAGGCCAGGGGGCCCACGGGCTGTCCACGAGATAGGGGGAGCGCCCTCCTATCTCGTGGGCCCCCTGGACCTCCTGCGACCTCAACTCCAACTCCATATATACCGTCTCGGGGAGAAAAAAATCAAGGAGAAAATTTCATCGCGTTTCACGACACGGAGCCACCGCCAAGCCCTAATCTCTCCCGGGAGGGCTGATCCGGAGTCCGTTCGGGGCTCCGGAGAGGGGGATTCGTCGCCGTCGTCATCATCAACCATCCTCCATCACCAATTTCATGATGCTCACCGCCGTGCGTGAGTAATTCCATCATAGGCTTGCTGGACGGTGATGGGCTGGATGAGATTTACCATGTAATCAAGTTAGTTTTGTTAGGGTTTGATCCCTAGTATCCACTATGTTCGGAGATTGATGTTGCTATGACTTTGCTATGCTTAATGCTTGTCACTAGGGCCCGAGTGCCCTGATTTCAGATCTGAACCTATTATGTTTTCATGAATATATGTGTGTTCTTGATCCTATCTTGCAAGTCTATAGTCACCTATTATGTGTTATGATCCGACAACCCCGAAGTGACAATAATCGGGATACTTCTTGGTGATGACCGTAGTTTGAGGAGTTCATGTATTCACTATGTGTTAATGCTTTGGTCCGGTTCTCTATTAAAAGGAGGCCTTAATATCCCTTAGTTTCCACTAGGACATCACTGCCACGGGAGGGTAGGACAAAAGATGTCATGCAAGTTCTTTTCCGTAAGCACGTATGACTATTTACGGAATACATGCCTACATTACATTGACGAATTGGAGCTAGTTCTATATCACCCTATGTTACAACTATTGCATGAGGAATCGCATCCGGCATAATTATCCATCACTGATCCATTGCCTACGAGCTTTTCATATATTGTTCTCCGCTTATTTACTTTCCCGTTGCTACTGTTACAACTACTACAAAAACCCCAAAAAAAATTACCTTTATTGTTGCTACTGTTACCATTACTATCATACCACTTTTGCTACTAAACACTTTGCTGCAGATACTAAGTTATCCAGGTGTGGTTGAATTAACAACTCAACTGCTAATACTCAAGAATATTCTTTGGCTCCCCGTGTGTCGAATCAATAAATTTGGGTTGTACTTCACCCTCGAAAGCTGTTGCGATCCCCTACACTTGTGGGTTATCAGGTAACTGAGATCCAGTCTGTTGCTGAGGAGCTTCGGGATGATATGCAGGAGAGGAAGGGCAAGACAACCACAGATGCATTTGCCAGAGTGCCTAGAGCTCAGAGATCAGCTACAGTGCCTGTGACAGACACCAGAGCCACTTCATCTGCACCAGCTACAGCTCCTACAACTCCAGTGCAACCAGCTCCAGCACCTACACCTCCAGCTCCATCCACATCAACTGAAGCATTCGTCCTTGGCGTCATCTCTACACCACCACATCAAGACCAAGCCTGAGAGACGACATAGTACTATGCATTTTCTAGGAACTTTTTGGTAACTTGTTGCCAAAGTGGGAGAAAAGTATAGATCATAGGCTTTGAAAGTGTGTTATATCGACTAGAGGGGGGGTGAATAGGCGATTTTTATGAATTCTTCACTGAGGAATTTGCTGGTGAGAAAATTCCTAAATGAAGAACTACTTGTAGCGGAATAAGTACTCAGGAAGGAACATAACAGAACACAAGCATAGTCATCATGATGAAATGAAGACAAGCACAGAGTACAGAAAGCGTAAACACAGTATAACACAAGATGAAGACAGACAGAGTGAAGAAATTGAACTGAGGAAATTGAGAAAGTCTTCAGTCAAAAGTCTTCAAACAGATATGAACAAGCACACAACAACATACATGAGGAAATGAAAGAGTTGAGGAAATAGAACCAGGAAGCTCGGTGAAGACAATGATTTGGTAGACTAGTTCCAACTGCTGTCTCAGTTGTACATCTGGTTGGAGCGGCTGAGTATTTAAACTCGAGGACACCTAGTCCCGGACACACAGTCCTCACCGTATTCTCCTTGATCTAAGGTCACACAGACCTTGCCCAATCACTCGTGGTAAGTCTTCAGGTGACTTCCGAACCTTCACAGACTTGGTCACTCGGCGATCCACAATTCCTCTTGGATGCTCTAGACCTTGACACCTAACCGTCTGGAAGAAGCACAATCTTCAAAGGAAACAAGTGCCGGATCCATGCTGGATCAATCTCTTTAGTGATGCTCAATCACTTGGGGTTTTGTAGGTTTGGGTTTGGGATTTCCTCACTTGATGATTTTCGCTCAAAGTCCTCAGAGGATGGGTTGCTCTCAAATGACAAGTGTCAATTTCTCTCGGAGCAGCCAACTAGCTAGTGGTTGAAGGGGGCGGCTATTTATAGCCTAGGGAGCAGCCCGACATGACAAGACATAAATGCCCTTGTCTGATATGACCGTTAGGTGGGTGGATATTTTGGGACAGCTGGCGCGTAGCACAGCAACGGTCGGAATTTTGACTATCAAAATCCTCAGGGCTATCATGTTCCTCACTGTGTAGGCAATTCACACTGGTGAATCCCTAACTCCTCATTCAGAACAAATTCCTCAGAGATTAGAAGAACATCGTCTCTGTCACTGAAGAATATGACTGAACTGTATGAGATTTCCAATGGCTTCACTCGAAGGGATTGGTAGGTGTAGGATTTTGAGTTGAGCATCACATGGAAATTTTTCCTTAGTATTTCCTCGACCCCCTTTAACAGTACGGTGTTTCCTATGACTCAAGAAAGAGAAAATCAAACAATACAGACAAAAGTCTTCACGCTTCATATTCCTCGAATGAATACCAAGTCTTCAAGGTCACACCAATTTCTTCACTTTCAAAGTCTTCAGAAAGTCTTCAGAAATCCAAAGTCTTCAGTCGAAGAACTTCAATTTTTAGGGGTCGACTTTCTCTGTAAATATCAAACTCCTCATAGACTTATAGACCTGTGTACACTCACAAACGCATCAGTCCCTTGACCTATAAGTCTCAATACACCAAAATCACTAAGGGGCACTAGATGCACTTACAATCTCCCCCTTTTTGATGATTGATAACAATATAGGTTAAGTTTTCAACGGGGATAAACATATGAAGTGTAAAAACTGATATTGAGGAATTTGATGGCAAGATATAGAAGAACTCCCCCTGAAGATGTGCATAGTGAGGAATTAGCTTTTGAAGCAATGCACACTTGAAGAGTATAATCATGGAGATCTCCCCCTATATCTTGTAATTCATACACGCATTTGACATATAATATGAGGAATTTGAAATGCATGATGAAATATGGTGACTGATATAATTCAGCATGCGTGCATTAACATAAATGAGGAATAAGCATGCAGAAGAACACAACAAAAGTATCAAGACACCATAGAGTTTAAGATTACAACTCAATCCAGCAAATTCATTAGAAGAACGAGAGTTGTAACTTAGCAAAAAAATGCCCATATATAGACCCGATTGAAGACTAACTCAAATTTCTCCCCCTTTATCATCGAATGACCAAAAGGGTTGAAACTGAGGACTAACGCCCCTGAAGAATATCATGATGATTGTCGGTGTCAAAACCGGCGGATCTCGGGTAGGGGGTCCCGAACTGTGCGTCTAGGCGGATGGTAACAGGAGACAAGGGACACGATGTTTTACCCAGGTTCGGGCCCTCTTGATGGAGGTAAAACCCTACGTCCTGCTTGATTGATATTGATATTGTGGATGTTTACAAGAGTGGATCTACCACGAGATCAAGGAGGCTAAACCCTAGAAGCTAGCCTATGGTATGATTGTAATGGTTGTTGTTGTTGTGTCCTACGGACTAGAGCCATCCGGTTTATATAGACACCAGAGAGGGCTAGGGTTACATAGAGTCGGTTACAATGGTAGGAGATCTACATATCCGTATTGCCAAGCTTGCCTTCCACGCCAAGGAAAGTCCCATCCGGACACGGGACGAAGTCTTCAATCTTGTATCTTCATAGTCTTGGAGTCCGGTCGATGATGATAGTCCGGCCGATGATAGTTCGGCTGATGATGGTAGTCCGGCTATCCGGACACCCCCTAATCCAGGACTCCCTCAGTAGCCCCTGAACCAGGCTTCAATGACGATAAGTCCGGCGTGTATATTGCTTGGCATTGCAAGGCGGGTTCCTCCTCCGAATGATAGAAGATTGTGAACACCAGGATAGTGTCCGGCTCTGCAAAATAAATTCCACATTCCACCGTAGAGAGAATAATATATACACAAGTTCAATCTGCTGACGTTTTTTGCGGCATGACGTCACGCCACTACCAAGCCATTACTTGAATCGTTTTTTACTCTACCACCTCAGCGCATTTAGCGAAGCGGTTTCCTTGGCACGTCTTGTCGAAGCAGAGATCGTGTTCCCCCTTAATCCGGGATTCTCATCAATACGGACGTGGGTAACCCAACCGCGCCCGTCGCCACGCCCCCTCTATCGAAGGCGAGTCCCAAACGGTCATGGAGACGGCTCTTGGTATTCTCCCTCTTTATAACGGGACCAAGGCTCGTTTCTTTTCTTCAATCCTCCATCGAATCCTCTCCCCGCTCCAAGTTCCAGCACATAGAGCTCCAGATTCGAGCGCTTCGGACCTTCAACGATGTCCGGTTCCGACCTCCAGGGCCGGTGGATGCCCTCCTCCGTCACGGAGGAGGACGTGCTAAAGCTGCGGGAGGCCAAGTACCTGGCTTATGAGATTTCGCACAGGTTGCCTGCCGAAGGGCAGGCCATCCCCACCCCCGAGCCCGGCGAGTATGTCGTTTTTGTATCCCACCTCCGTCGGGGTTTAGGCTTCCCGATGGATCCTTTTGTGAGAGGGCTCATGTTTTACTATGGGTTGGAATTCCACGATTTGGCTCCGGAGTCCATCCTCCATATTTCCGCATTTATTGTTGTCTGCGAAGCCTTCCTCCGCGTCACCCCTCACTTCGGCCTGTGGCTGAAGACCTTCAATGTGGCGCCGAAGATGATCGGGGGGCGTCAAGCGGAGTGCGGCGGGGCGGCCATAAGTAGGAGGGCCGATGCCCCGTGGCCCGCTGGCTCCTTCCAAGAGGAGCTCGGCCCGTGGCAGCAAGAGTGGTTCTATATCACCGTTCCGAGGGGCCGCAGACAAAAGCCGCCGCCCTTATTCCGCCCGGGACCTCCACGACGGTTGATGTCGTGGGTCAACCAAGGGCTCAACTGGGGGCCGTCAAAGGACGTGCCCCTACTGCAGGGCCGGATTTGAGATCTCCAAACGAGGGAGGTCGATATGGTGGTGGTAATGCAGGTTATGCTGATTAGGCGTCTCCCACCCTGCAAACGCCGCCCTCTCCGGCTGTGGGAGTTCAATCCGGAGGGCCCACGGATTCTTCAACACTTCATGGGTATGACACCCCTGGAGATGTACAAATTATTCTTCGGATCGCAAGAGGCGCGTCCGGAATTGACCGAGGATGCTGGCCTAAGCTGCAATCGCCCGGATACTCAAGTAAGTAGTTCCGAGTCCGGACATACCGTTTGTTTGCCTTTCGATGATTCGCCTTATGACCAACTTCCTTCTACACAGGAGTGGATAGCGGAAGCAAAATTGATATGGTGTCCGGCCCCCCTCCCCGAGACCGCGCCGGATTCCGTGCTGGTCCGGATGCTTGAGGTTGCGCCTCCAGAGGAAGGCGAAGGGGAAAGCAGGAAAGCTACTGCCTCGCCTAAGGAGGCTCTTGAAAGAGGGGGGATCGAGAATCCCTCCCTCCAAGGGGAGAAGAGGACTGCCTCCGAGGACCCGGGGGCAAAAGCCCCTAAACGGGGGAAGAAATCTTCGCCAGAGGGTCCTGCGTCCGGGGAGGCCCCGGCCGCACAATCTCCCTTAAAGAGTCAGCCCTCCAACGAGCGGTAAGTAGAAAGAAAGGAGTTTTATAATAAGGGACATCCCTATTTGTGCTTCTGAGGATAACTAAAGTTCTTACCTTGTAGTTCGGATCTCCGTCCTTCGCAAATGAGCTCGTCTTCGGGGGACCTTCGCCCGGAGATGATGGAGAGCGAGACGTCTCCATCCGGGGCGCCGTCGGATAGGGCGGACAAGCCTGAAGTGTCGTCACGGAGGGAGCCCCCGGGTTTGGCAAAGCCGGATAGTTCGGCGCCAACTGGTGTACGTCTGAAGGATCTGCTTGAGAAGGCGTCTATCTCATAAGATCACCACGCATTGATGAGCATGGTGATTGAAAGGGTTTCGTCCGCCGAAGGCGGGTTGCATAATGCCGTCAGAAGTTTGCTGGCGGGGTTTGAGGTGCGTAAAAATGACGCACCTTTTAACAGTTTAGCATATAAAATGCGCCCTGTATAGATAGTAGCCCCTGAGACTCGGTAGGTTGTCGAAATCGACAGCGTGCCGAGGATCAAAATCGCAGGTTTAAATTTCCGCCGTGCCGATGCAGGAGGCGGGTCGTCCGGGGGCCAGCCGGACTGATGGAGTTGCTGAACTAAAGCGGCAACTCGCTGTTGCGGATGCGGACATCACGCTGGTCAACAGGCGACTTGATGAGTCGCAAGGTAAGTGTTTCTGTGCGGTCACTTGGTAAGGGGGCTGAAGCTAGCTCCTTACAACATGTGCGTGAAATGCAGATAGTGCCGCTGCTGTGGAGAGTCTTCGGGCCGAACTTGCTCAAGCCAAGGAGCAGGCCAGAAGGAGTAATGCGGCAGCCTCAAGGGTGGCCGAGGAGTTAGCGGCAGAAAGGGCCGCACACTGCCGGAGCAGGGAAGAGATGGCCGAAATGGCCGTGAAGTTAAAAGATGCTACCGACCGCAATGAGGCTCTTGGGAAGGAGCGCCTAGCGGGGCAAGAAGACCTGGAGAAGGCCACCGCCGAAGCCAAGGATGCCCGCTCTGCAATGCGGGCTATAAAGGAAGGGCTGCGCCAGGCCGGAGAAATTGTAGCTGGCAAGCCTTTTCTGCTGCGCCGAAGGTTCACGGAACCAAAGTATGCTCAGCTGGGCCAACTGTGGGGTCCAGAGGACCCTTATATGGACTTAGCAGCGAGTGCGGCGGATGCCGTTGTGCATTTTCGAAGCCAGAAGGATCACAAGACGGAAGAGCTGTTTTGGTCTCAATTCCATAGTCCGGAGCGTTCACTTCCGCTGACCGACCATTTGGCCGAGTGGGCTGAGCTTAATAGGTTGTCCGGGCTTGCTATGAAGGATATAGTGACCCATGTCCGGCCAGATAGGCCCGAGCCGAAGAGTTACTTTGGCTTATTGCAGCAATTTCTTGGGGCGGTGCCGCATATCAAGGCGATGAAGCGGTCGGCCTGCATAGAGGGTGCGCGGATGGCACTCGCTCGTGTAAAGACAAATTGGACAGAGATGGATGCCACCGCTGTTGCGACCCCGGGTTCGGATGATAACTGGTTACCCGCCGAGCACTATTTTGGCGAAGTGCTGCGTGGTGCTCGTGTAATAGAGTCGCAGTGCTCGAAAAATGTTACGTTCGAATGAACGTTTTTATGATGTAAAACAATATTTATGATGTAAGTGCCTTTTATACTTGTGCATTCAAGTAATAGAATATCTCCTATGCGGTCGTTCGTGTATACATGTGTATAACCTAAAAGATGGCAGTCGTCGGCTTCAGCCCCCACGCACAAGGTGCAGGGGTGTTCGCAAAAAATAGCGCGTTTTCAGACTTAATCCGACGTCTCGGTCCTGTAAAGGAGGTGGTAGCGTAGCAAACGAGGCAACCGGACTATAATGCTTTATCACTTTCACTTAGCCATGGAGTTCGAGGGTGGGGCTACGACATAGCCCCTGGGGGCACCGCGCTCTCCGAATTTGGGGCGCGTATGTGCCTGACCGGGAAACGGCCCTTCGTCAAAGCGGAGGAATTCTAAACATTCCCATGGTCGATCGAGTGGTTGACCAGTCTCTCGCTGTATCATGACAGTCAGTTTTCGGCTTTCTCTACTGAGGTGCTCGCCCAGCCGAACTGGGGCACAATCGCAGTAGTTCTCCTGGTGCCGCGTTAGCCGATGATACGGAACGTAAGGCAGCAAAACACAGGAGCCGGGCAAACCCAACATTTGACCAAAGACATGATTCGGAGCTGATGCATATAAGGCCTAACTCGAGACGTCGAACACTCCCGAAGGTGTTCGGTCTTTACAATAGCGGGCAAAACAAAGCCCTAAGCCCCTTGTGTCCAGGTACGGGCAGGTTCTTCTGGCGCGGCCGATGCCAAAACGCCAGTCTCCACTCTGGTTATAATGATAAACCAGGGGATTATAGCAACAAGAGACAGTAAGAAAGGTTTACGTAGGGTCTTAGTCTGAAAAGAGTCCTTGCAACGGGTCCCTACTGCACGTCTGCGCCTGTGTCTCCGTTGTGCCGTATCCTAGACGGGTGTGCACGATGTTCATCTGTAAAAAGAGAGGAACTTAGTTGGAAAAGAAATCGTGCGAGAAAGTGCATAAAAAATTGAAATATGGATTAATAAAGCTGAGCCTATGCTAGCTCATTATGGCTTATATGTACAAACCCTTGTGAAGGGGTGTGCGGCTAGGTAGCCCCTAGCTTATTTATTCCGGACTCGTCCAGCCGTGTCCGGGGTCTCAGTCGACCTTTTAATGAAATGATGCCACGTGGACCGGCATTTTAAGCGTAAGAGACGCGTAATGTGGTATTGCATTGAAGCGGACGAAAGCTTCCCGTCCTAGTGATGCTTGATAACTACTTTTAAATGGGGCGACATGAAAGGTTAGCTTTTCTCGTCCGAAGTTGTCAGGTGACCCGAACACAACTTCTAGTAATAATGAAACTGTGAACCAGGCGTAAGGGCCTGGCGCCACTCCTTTGAAGGAAGTGCGGCTATGCCGAATTGTAGTAGGGTCTATCCCAACTTGCGGATTGTGTCCGGATATAGCAGGTTTAAGTCACTGCCGCCGTCCCTCAAAACCTGCGTGAATTGCAGTCCGTCTATTATGGGATCCAATATCAGGGCAGTCTATCCTGCGTTTCGGATACTTCTGGACTAATCCAGATGGTCGAAAGTGATTGGTTTTGACATCCAATCTCGGTGTTCCGCTGGGGTGGACCGTGCGACACTTGTCTTAGCGAGTGCCTTGTTGGTTTTTCGTACTATCACATGAAGTGAGTTTACTGTTTTGACTTCTTGTGGGAAAGTCTTTTGACTTCTGGTGCTCTGCTGGTGGGGTTCGTCATCGTCCTTGCTTGGCGCATCGACCCCCTTGTGTCCGGCGTTGAGTCTGCCGGACTGTTTAAAAACCCAACAATTTCGGTTGGTGTGGTTTGCAGGCCTTCCGGAGGTACTGTGGATTTGACATATCCGATCTAGAATTTTGTTTAAATTTGATAGCTCGTCGCTGCTGTCCTTAAGAGGCGGTGTTTTATTGTTTCGCTGCAAGCTTTTGAATCCGGCGTTGACCGCCGTGTCCTTTGGGATTTTTTCTTTATTCTGGCACTGATCTTTCCTGCGCCGTGATTTTCCGTTTCCATCTCTGATCTCGGATGTACTCGGGTCGCTGGTGCTGCATCTTGCTAGCCAGCTGTCTTCTCCTGCGCAAAAGCGTGTCATGAGGCTTGTTAGCGCGGCCATTGTTCTTGGCTTCTCTTGGCCGAGGTGTCTGGCGAGCCATTCGTCTCGGACATTGTGTTTAAAAGCTGCTAAGGCTTCCGCGTCCGGACAGTCGACTATTTGCTTCTTTTTGGTAAGCAACCTGTTCCAGAATTTGCGCGCTGACTCTCTGGGCTATTGGGTTATATGACTCAGATCGTCTGCATCCGGAGGGCGGACATAAGTCCCTTGAAAATTTGCTCTAAACGCATCCTCAAGCTCTTCCCAACTTGCAACAGTGTTTTCTGGGAGGCTTTTGAGCCAATGCCGAGCTGGCCCTTTGAGCTTGAGGGGTAGGTATTTTATGGCGTGGAGATCATCTCCTCTAGCCATGTGTATGTGTAGTATGTAATCTTCTATCCAGACTCCTGGGTCTGTTGTGCCGTCGTATGCCTCTATGTTTATGGGTTTGAACCCTGCTGGAAATTCATGATCCAGCACCTCATCGGTAAAACATAGCGGGTGTGCGGCGCCCCTGTATTTGGGTGTGCCGCTGTCTTTGAACACTTGTCGTGTTGTGTTACTTCCTGGGCCCCTCCTTTTTGGCCCGTAGATGGACCTAGTTGGGCCGTCCGTTTTCCCAGGATCATAAGTCGGCTTGTGTGCGGCGCCGCTTGTCGCTTTTGGCCTGTCATCTGGCCGTCTATCCGGCCAGGCGGCCTCTTTATTTTTTGACTGTGAGGGCTCTATGGCTTCCTCGTCAAATTCTGGGAGCAGCTTGCGCTTCGGGTAGCTCTTTGTTTGATGGCCATTGCCATATTTGTCTGCGGTCTTGAGTATTTTGCTCCACTTCATTCTGAGTATGTCTTCCGCTGTTTTGAGCTTCCGTTTTTCCTTCTTCAAACTTCTTGCAGTGGCGACGAGTCTTTTGTGAAGGTTCTTATGCTCCGGTGGTGTGTCCGGACTGTTGATTGCTCCGTGAAGGGGTTGATTATCCGGTTCGTCCTGTTCGGATAGTTGCTTGGTTGTATGTTCGTCGTCCGCTGGTTTGCCCTGCTCTATCGCTGGGTCGTTAGGAATGCTGCTTTGATCAAGGCGGGACTTAGGGCGGCGTCTACGTCACCGTTTTGGTTGTTTATCGGCGGGATTATCCTCTGCCGCGTCCCATTGTTCCTCATTATCGCTTCCCTTTGAGGTGTCCACCATATGTATGTCATGTGACGAGGTGGCCTTCCAGTGCCCTGTAGGCGCTGGTTCTTGATCGTCTCCGGCATCGTCATCCATACCTTTGATGTCTTTGGAGTCGTAGTTTAGCACGTCGGTTAGATCGTCGACGGTGGCTACGAAGTGGGTGGTGGGTGGGCTCTGAATTTCTTCATTGTCCGCGTCCCGACCATCCTGGCCGTAGTTCGGCCAGGGCTCTCCGGATAGTGAGAGATGCTTCAGCGAATTTAAGATATCGCCGAAGGGTGAGTGCTGAAAGGTGTCCGCAGCGGTGAATTCCATGATCGGCGCCCAATCGGATTCGACTGGCAGGGGCGCAGGAGGTTCGGAGTCCGGCAGAGAGTCCGGCACCTCGGAGTCATGAGCTTTATGCGGAACAAGATAAGTGTTCGGCTCCATCGTCGTAGAAGTTGCAGCTCCCGAGGCGGTGTCCAGCCATATGTCCTCGATCTGAGCAATCGGCTCCGGACTATGGGTCGGAGCGGATTCGTGTGCGGCCTCCAAGGTGCTGTCCGGCGGCAGAGTTAGGTCATGCCCATCGTGACAGCGCGACACGCTTGGCTGTGGCTCAGATCCATCGAAGATCAAGTCCCTGCGGATATCGGCCGTGAAGTTTAGGCTTCGAAACCTGACCTGACGGCCAGGGGCGTAGCTTTCGATCTGCTCCAGATGGCCAAGTGAGTTGGCCCGCAGTGCGAAGCCGCCGAATACGAAGATCTGTCAGGGGAGAAAAGTCTCACCCAGGACTGCGTCGTTGTCGATTGAAGAGGCCATCAAGCCTATCGGTGACGACACAGAGGAACTCTCAATGAAAGCACCAATGTCGGTGTCCAAACCAGCGGATCTCGGGTAGGGGGTCCCGAACTGTGCGTCTAGGCGGATGGTAACAGGAGACAAGGGACACGATGTTTTACCCAGGTTCGGGCCCTCTTGATGGAGGTAAAACCCTACGTCCTGCTTGATTGATATTGATATTGTGGATGTTTACAAGAGTGGATCTACCACAAGATCAAGGAGGCTAAACCCTAGAAGCTAGCCTATGGTATGATTGTAATGGTTGTTGTTGTTGTGTCCTACGGACTAGAGCCATCCGGTTTATATAGACACCGGAGAGGGCTAGGGTTACATAGAGTCGGTTACAATGGTAGGAGATCTACATATCCGTATCGCCAAGCTTGCCTTCCACGCCAAGGGAAGTCCCATCCGGACACGAGACGAAGTCTTCAATCTTGTATCTTCATAGTCTTGGAGTCCGGTCGATGATGATAGTCCGGCCGATGATAGTTCGGCTGATGATGGTAGTCCGGCTATCCGGACACCCCCTAATCCGGGGCTCCCTCAATGATGGAGGAGCGCCAGCGTTGTCAGGGTCTTGAGTCGTTGTAGGGCCTGCTGCAGTGTCATCCAAGTCTTCATGCTCGTCCGTGTCGCGCGATGAAGAATATGAGCTGGCCACCAGGGGAGGAACCTTGACCTTCTTGTATCTCTTCGGAGGAGGAGCAGAACAGTCAAAGTCTTCCTTGAAGCCCATTTCTTCAGATCTTCTTCACCATATAGAAAATAGCCCAGCTGCGATCAAATACTTCATGGAGGTAGTAGTGGTTTTTCTTCACTACATTATGTGTAGAAGTCATGTTGTGAAGAATAGAACTAAACTGATGCTTAACCCACTTGTGATTTCGATCTACCTTCTGGTGAAGACTTATAAGCAGTTCACGGTCAGTCATCACACGAGGAGTAGTAGCTTGAGGACTTGACTTTGGAGCATTGGCAGCAGAATCATGTGTGGCAGAGTCATCATTGGTGGAGTAGGATGCAGCTTTGCGGAACTGACCATCCAATGGACGAGTGCCTTCATCGATCACAGCTGGTGACTTGCCCTTCTCATCGGATGAGGAAATTGTCCGCTTGAGGACTTCAACAGGGGGCAAGTAGCTGAGGTGATTCTAAAAATCTGCCTTGTAGTTGAGTGAAGACCTTGTTCTGAGGAATCTCATGATCCACGGCGCGTAAGGCTTCAGCTCAAATGGTGAAAGTGCAACATTCGCCAGAGTCCTCATGAAGAAATCATGATAATTTATGGGGATGCCATGCGTTATATTGAAAAGCATATTCTTCATCATTCCGATAATTTCTTCATCGGATGAGTCATGGCCTTTGATGGGACTCATGGTCTTCGTCAGAATGCGGTAGATGGTTCTGGGCACATAGAGCAATTCCTTCACGAGGAATTTGGTCCTTGGAGCTTGTCCTGGCTTCAGAGGCTTCATGAGCACTTGCATATAGTGATCAGTAAGTTCAGGTTCATCATACAGACAGCAAGCGCCGTCAGGTGGAGGACTGATTGGTAAGGCCCGAAGTAATTTAGTGGCTGGTGCCTTGTAATGAGTGTTTTCAGTCATCCAGTCCAACACCCATGAGTTGACGTCAGCAGCATCGCCTGTGATATGCAAAGTTGCATAGAACTGAAGAATAAGCTCTTCATTCCAATCAACTATGTATGAACAGAAATTGAGCAAGCCAGCGTCATGAATCATGCTAAGGACTTGAGAGAAGCAAGGCATGGATTCCATGTCCACATGAGGAATATGCTCATGATCGAAGACTTTGTCTTTGTTGTAGAGCACTGAGGAATAGAAGTTGGCCTGGCTAGCAGTCCAGAAACGCTTCCTTCTAAGATGAGCATTGTCATAGGGGTTGAAATCCGTGAAGAATACGTGCTCGCCGAAGAAATCATCAGCCTTGAATTTTTGCTTCTTAGAGAAGGGATCCTTTGGCTTGGGCTGAGGAGTATCAATCAGTTGCATTACCACCTCAGGGATCGCAATCTCAGGTTCCTCAGGCTGAGGAATTTCAGGCTCTTCAGCAGCTTCAGCCTGGGTTGTTGCTACGTCTTGAGCTAGCATTGGTTTTCCCCAAAGAGGAGAGGGTGATGCAGCAAAGTGTAGCATAAGTATTTCCCTCATTTTTGAGAACCAAGGTATCAATCCAATAGGAGGCTCCTCAAAAGTCCCATGCACCTACACAAACAAACCAAGAACTCGCAACCAACGCAATAAAGGGTTGTCAATCCCTTCACGGTCACTTACGAACGTGAGATCTGATAGAGAAAGTATGATAAGATAAATATATTTTTCGTATTTTATAATATAGATGCAGAAAAGTAAAGATGCAAATAAAAGTAGATTGAAAGCAAATATGATAAGAGATAGACCCGGGGGCCATAGGTTTCACTAGAGGCTTCTCTCAAGAGCATAAGTATTACGGTGGGTGAACAAATTATTGTCAACCAATTTATAGAAAAGCGAATAATTATAACGTTATCTAGGCATGATCATGTATATAGGCATCACGTCCATAACAAGTAGACCGACTCCTGCCTGCATCTACTACTATTACTCCACACATCGACCGATATCCAGCATGCATCTAGAGTATTAAGTTCATAAGAACGGAGCAACGCATTAAGCAAGATGACATGATGTAGAGGGATAAACTCATGCAATATGATATAAAACCCATCTTGTTATCCTCAATGGCAACAATACAATACGTGTCTTGCAACCCTTTCTGTCACTGGGTAAGATCACCGCAAGATCGAACCCAAAGCTAAACACTTCTCCCATGGCAAGAAAGATCAATCTAGTAGGCCAAACCAAACTGATAATTCGAAGAGACTTGTAAAGATAACTCAATCATACATAAAAGAATTCAGAGAAGATTCCAATATTATTCATAGATAAACATGATCATAAACCCACAATTTATCGGATCTCAACAAACACACCGCAAAAAGAGATTACATCGAATAGATCTCCACAAGAGAGGGGGAGAACATTGTATTGAGATCGAAAAAGAGAGAAGAAGCCATCTAGCTAGTAACTATGGACCCGTAGGTCTGTGGTAAACTACTCACAACTCATCGGAGAGGCTATGGTGTTGACGAGAAGCCCTCTGTGATTGATTCCCCCTCCGACAGAGTGCCGGCGAAGGCTCCCAGATGGGATCTCGCGGATACAGAAGGTTACAATGGTGGAAATTGTGTTTCGTGGTGCTCCTGGATGTTTTCGGGGTCCGTGGATATATATAGGAGAAAGAAGTACGTCAGTGGACGCCCGAGGGGCCCACGAGATAGGGGGCGCGGCCCTAGGGGGGCGCCCTCCTATCTCGTGGGGCCCTCGGAGATTTCTTGACTTGCACTCCAGGCTCTCCGGATCAGATTTGTTCCAAAAATAACGCTCCCGAAGGTTTCATTCCGTTTGGACTTCATTTGATATTCCTTTTCTTTGAAATACTAAAATAGGCAAAAAAAACAGCAATATGGACTGGGCCTCCGGTTAGTAGGTTAGTCCCAAAAATGATATAATTGTGTAGAATAAAGCCCATAAACATCCAAACGGGGTAATATAATAGCATGGAACAATAAAAAATTATAGATACGTTGGAGACGTATCAGTTGTCAATTCTTCATTGATAGTTTCTTCAGCACTAGTGGCTGGAATTTCTTCATGAACACTTGGGGTTGCATGAGGTTCTTCAGATCCCATTTGCACTTCAGTGGCGGCAGGGAACTGAGGAATAGCTTGAAGGGGAGTGAAAATTGGAGAGTTGGGATGCTGACTGTCCCAAAATTCATCATTTAGCACAGGAGTGGTACAGCCAATGTTCACATCCTCTTCTTCAATTTCTTCAAAACCTGCCTCTTCAGCAGTAAACTGAGGCATAGGTGAGGAAATGACTGGGGTTGAAGGGATCTCATCCACTTCAATTTCTTCGTCCAACTGCTCTGTCGAAGCAACAAAATGAGTTTCTTCATTTGATTCATCAGGAATCACATATTCTTCACCAAAAGGAACAAGGTCCTTTGATGGCATTGAAGAGACGGGAATGGCATCAATTGGGTTGTCAATTGAACTGATCAAAGTCTTCATCTTCTTCGGAGCTGAAGAATTTGAAGAGGTTGATGCCTTCCTCTTTTTCATCGCTGCACGCTCTGGAGCCTTGGTCTTCTTCACATCTAATGCAGATGGAAGGATCGGAGTTGGTGTAGGCGTAGGAGGTGCATTTTCTTCAGGCACACCTATTGTAGTTGCTCTGACTTGTTCACTTTCTTCAGGCGCACCACTAGTGGGTGCCCTGGTAATATCTTCAGCGGCTGGAATGGAGTCATCAGCCCTGGTACTTTCATTTTCTTCAGCAGCCATACTGACATCAGCGGTGCTGGCATGTTCTTTAGTGGGCTGGGCAGATTCTTCAGCTTGAGGAATTTCAATGTGCACCGGTGCAGAGGCAGTTGAAGTGAAAGTCTTCGTCAAATTGACGAACCGAACCTTTGCTACCTTCCAATCAGCATGATACCGATTGAAATCATCACCCAGTTGCTTGATTTCAGCTTGTACAACAATGAGTTGTTCAGGGGTAAGAGTGAGGACATTGTCCTTGAGGAAGCGCTGTTTCTTGTATTGCGCTTTCTTCAGCCTTCTTCCTTCTTCATATTTCCAGTTTTCTTCCTCAATGAAGTGAGTGAGGACATGACTTTGAGCAGGAGTGAGATTCATCTCCGGCAAAGGTGTAGCGGGGTCCTTGTGCCATAAGTTAATGAAATCGAGGATCAGCTTGGGATTCAGAAGTTGTGGCACATTGCTGCCTTTGGCTCTAGTGGCCCTGGCTTGCCTGTCTCTGATGATTTCGGCAAGTTCCTCATCATCCGCCTCATCATCATCAGAGGGCACTTGGAAAGCAACTTGCTTCTTGTGAGGACTTGGTCGAAGACCTCGTCCAGCAGTTGCCTTTTTCTTCAGTAGTGAGGGACTAGCTGAGGAAGGTCAAGCAGCTGAGGAACTGGCAGATGCTCCAGAGGCAATAGAGAAGCCTTGAGTCCTTTGGCACGTGGCAAGATGCACATGTGCCGAAGATTTTGTAGGAGCAACATGAGACTTTGTCAGAGGAGGAGGAGCAGACTGAGGAATTGGCCGTGAGGGCTCTGAAGATGCTGGCCGTGAGGGCATTGAAGGAGAAGCACCGGACTTGTGGGCAGGCTTCTTTGGCATAGCCTTCCTGGGCTTACTACCAGAGGCCTCAGCAGCGTTAGCAGCAGCAGCAGAATCTTCATTGAATTTCCTCACTGCTTCTTTTGCTTGCTTGGCTAGTTTGGCCTGGCGCCTAGCCCATTCAGTAGCATAGTCCTCACCGCGCTTGAGGCTGGTGGGATCCGCCAGTTGGCCAGGTCTCAATGGAGGTCTTGAGCATGGAGGGTTGAGTGCGAATTTCTGCATGTACTTGGGAGTAACATATCTGTACTCCCTCCATTCTCGTGCCCATCTCCTCTCAATTTGTTGTATGCGCACCTTGCGCTGATTCTTGTCCTCCTTTCCAAACTTGGCCTCATCAGGAGTGCAGTATCCAGCATAAATATCCTCAGGGATTTCAAATGTTGTGTTGACCTCAGGCCTTTTTCCTCCCTTCTGTGGCTTCTTGTCAGCCATTTTCTTCAGCCGAGGAATATGAACAACTGAAGTTTTCGAAGAGGCATGCAATTTTTCTTCGAGGAACGCTGCAAATGAGTTAAGTTGATGAGAACCTAGTGATTCAGCAGCAGACATTTGTACCTGTGAACAGAGTATAGTTGCGAGGAATTTGGAGAGGTCATATGCGTTCTCAGAAGTTTTTTCAAAAAGAACAGATTTTGTAGAGTAGATTTTGAGGAATTCGACCAGATGAGTCTTGAGGAATTTCACTGAGCGTTCTTTGTCTTAGGTTCCAGAGTTGTACAGATTTGAAAATCCACACAATTGAGGAATCTTGAAGAAAATCATTGCTTAGAGAAACTAATCAAGAACACATAACGTGTGAGGTGTTTTTGTGTGTGAAGATTTGAAGAATAAACACCTTTGAAGATTTTTAGGAAAACACACGAATCAAAGAGGGCAATAAAAGCAACTTTTAATTACCCGAAGTGAAGAACACGACGAACTGGGAAGCGTTGAGATGAAGTTCGTCCGTTCAGATCTTCCACGTCCTAACTTGGCACAGGAAGACAGCTACGGCGGCGGCGGAGTGAAGAAATCCACAACCGGCGCGAGTACGACGGTGACGAGGTCGAGGCAGTGAAGCTCTTCCTCACCGGCGACGATGAGGTAGCGGCGGCGCTAGGGTTTGGGAAGCTCGAGCGGGAGAGAGGTCGAGTGGAGTAAAACTGAAGTGAGGAGAAGACAGGGGTATTTATAGCGGTAGTGAAAAACTATGCGCCCGAGGATTCCGGACGAGCGTGCCCCTGGCTTTTCCCATTCACATGACATGTGTCACCCACGTCGATCATGTAGGATCGTGGGTGAATAGATAAGTATTTGTCATGAGAAGCGGAACGGTTTGAGCGGCAAAGCCGAAAATTTAGATAAGATAAGTTTTAAGTTACCATTCGCAATTTCTTCAGCTGTCAAGGATACAGTGAAGATTCTGAATGAGTTTCAAATCAGAACGCATATGAAGAATTTGTGAAAAGATCAGATTGAGTTCAACAAAGAGGGGGAAGGATCCGATCACATTCACTTAGCGAGGGAGAAAGATTTTCTATCATAGCTTACTGTAGAAATAGCTATCGGCACCGTTGGCTCTCCTCGTGATTCGCACTAGCTGGTTGATACGGTTCCATTTTCAATCACATTTGAGTAATTATTGGAGGTGGGGTGGCAGGCTAGTACTGAGCGCTTTATGCAAAGTAGGCTGACAAAAGTCTGCCTGGCATGGCCTTGGTCCCTGCGTTCATCTGCCTTGCGGTCACGAGCTTGCACAGCTCAGGTTCCACCACTTGATTATGTGCTTGTGCAAGTTCCAATTTGTACAGTATCCCGTTCGGACCCATTTTATCATACGTGACACCTGTTGGCGAGTTCAGTCCTCTCCACGCGACGGATCCATATATGGATCTATCGGTGGAACAGACACATTATTTTAATTTCTGATGACTTGTGTCGACACGCGTGGGAGTTTTCAAAACGGAGGCTGCTATTTATGAGGAAGCGTACGTGCGAGTTAACTAATCAAGAGTCGCTAATTTTAGAAAGATAATGGTTTGCGCCATTCGGATCCCGTCGGTTCCCTACTTTTGTTAAATCAGTTCTGCGGGTCTGCGCCATTCGGATCCTCTCGGTTCCTTACTTTTGTTAAATCGGTTCTTCGTGTTAGCGTCATTCGGATCCCCTCGGTTCTTTACTTTTGTTAAATCGGTTCTACGGGTTTGCGTCATTCGGATTCCCTCGGTTCCTTACTTTTGTTAAATCGGTTCTACGGGTTTGCATCACTTGGACCCACCCTCCCGGTTCCTTACTTTTGTTACATCGGTTTTTTGGGTTTGCATCACTTGGACCCACCCTCCCGGTTCCTTACTTTTGTTAAATCGGTTCTTCGGGTTTTGCATCATTCGGATCCCCTCGGTTCCATACTTCTGTTACATCGGTTCTTCGGATTTTGCATCATTCGGATCCCCTCGGTTCCATACTTCTGTTACATCGGTTCTTCAGGTTTGCATACTAAAATCAGTATCTACTGGCCCTTCCGGTTCTAATGGAGGAGATCAACGGTTCTTCTGCGAAGACTGGTACTGCATCACCTTGTGACACCGAAGCTAACAACACTCATATTATGTAAAAGCTCAAATCTATCTCCAACCAGAACAAATCTTGGCCTAACAAAGAAAAACACTGATGTAGATTCCCCAAACTAGAACCCAACACACTACTACAGTGGTGGTTTTGGCTAGTTCGGCAAGGATAAGAGGCTATGTACATACACATGAAATTTTGATTGGTAAACGAGCGAATGTAAAATAAATCTGTAGCAGAGATCCGGGAAAGAAGAAATCGGATTTAATTCGACACATAGGGGGGGTCGCCCTTTATACCCAAATAGTATAGTTCAGAACATGGGGAAGAAGGGGAGAAGTGGAAGAGGAAGATGACGAGGCGCGCGTGTCGTAGAAGACACCCGATGGGTGAGTTCCAGGCCATCGAGCTCTCCTCCGCATGTGGTGAAGCTCCATCCGACGGTTGCACGGGTGGCGCGCGTGGCCGGCGCCACGGGCAGGAGGTCATCACCTGCAGCAATCCCACTTCCGGATCACGCAGGAGCACGCATGCGCGACCATCACCGCGCCAGACCACGGGGAGATGAGGAGTGGACCTCGTCGGCGTAGCGTGGAGGAGCTGCTCGTCAGAGGTGGGGATCCTGCGCTCCCCGCCTTAATGGTGGCCGACGTAAGGCTCGGGGTGGACAGAGGAGATGGGTGGTGGTCACGCGGCGCCTGATGGAGGTGGCAGGCGAGAAGCACATCGGCTAGGGACGGCGACCATGCGTGCGGAGGAGCACGTCGGTGACCATGGTGTGGGGAGAGGAGAAGCTCGAGTAGGAGCACAGCGCTGGGGGCCACCACGCCGGAAGACACATAGGAGAGCTCGAGTAGTAGGAGGAGAGAGGAATTGTGTTGGGAAGGGGGGGGGGGGGTGGGGGGGCTATGTCGAGAATTCAAGAGGAGATTTTTCTGTGAGAAGACGAGTAGTGCTGGGACGAGACAGACCGCAGACGAAACAAAGAAAAGGGGAGAGCGAGCTGGTCCACGGGCACAGTGTGGCCCCTCCCAAAGATTCCCCACAGGCCCACACAGTCATGTTCCTACGTGAAGAGAGTGAGAGATAGTTGGAGATGCAACACGATCAATTCCATTGCAATCAGTAATGTACCACGCACAAACAGCGTCACGTAGTATGTGTTTTTTTGTGAGGTGTACTACGTGTTGTTTATTTATAAATTTTAAATATGTGGCATTGTTGGCTCCGTGGCCGTTCCTCCGCTACATCACACTTCGAGCCACTCACCTATTTACGTGATACTACTGTGCTTACCAACTGTACCACACACCTAGCACACATGAATAAAAATGATAGTAATAGCAAGTTCGCTTGGGACAATTCACTCCACGTCCAAATGGACCCACCAAGTGCTGACATGAAAACCGATCATCACATACTCTGTTCCGTCCAAGCTATGTGTTTCAGTCAAAGGTTCCATCGGGTGAGAGGCGCAAATTCACGTGACAGAAGTTAGCCCCACTGCCACCACACGCGTTGGTTGGACCACACAATCACTGCCTCATGCAGTCTTTTCTCTGACGAACAAAACACACAAACTCTCCTAAATTACTCCCACCTCCTTTCTCCTCTTTGTCCCACACGAATCATGAAGCACACGTGTGTGGCTATGATAGCTATTTCCCTAGCAAGCTATGGTAGACACAATTTTGCCTATCTATATATATATATATATATATATATATATATATATATATATATATATATATATATATATATATATATATATATACTCAAATGAAGACAAACGACAGAAATAGTAAAGATATTGCAAGTTGAAGAATTTGAAAAACTGAGGAATTTCAAAACTGAGAAAAAACTCAAATTGAAGATTTTCAACTTTTATGGTGGCGTAACCCACCGTATAAGAAAGTTGGCTTCAGACACCGCGTACAATTGTCGTAGGGGTCTGAGAGTCAATTTCTTCATTAATTTCTTCACACTTAGAGGGTTAGTCTTCATTGATTGAAGAAAAACGTTACTTCGTGTGTTGCGCATCTATGTCATCAAGTTAGCATAAGTGTTAGGATGTTTGTCCATTTCAGAGAACATTTGAAGATTATAGGATATTTAGCTCACACCGCAACTTGCTAAATCTCTTCTCATCCAAGCGCTTAGTGAAGATACCGGCCAGCTGATATTCAGTGCTAGCATGGTCGATGGAGATATCGCCCTTCAACACATTATCACGAAGAAAATGATGACGAATCTAGATGTGCTTTGTCTTCGAGTGCTGAACTGGGTTATGAGCAACTTTGATAGCACTCTCATTGTCGCAGTAGAGAGGCACATTTTTCACGTTGATGTCGTAGTCCTTGAGTGTTTGCTTCATCCAAAGTAATTGAGCACTACACGATCCAGCAGCAATGTACTCAGCTTCTGCAGTGGAGAGTGATATACAGTTCTGTTTCTTCGAGGACCAACAGACCAAAGATCGTCCGAGGAAATGACATGTGCCTGATGTTGACTTGCGGTCCACGCGATCGCCAGCATAGTCAGAGTCTGAATATCCAATGAGATCAAATGAAGAGCCCTTGGGATACCATAATCCAAATGTTGGTGTGTGAGCTAAGTATCGAAGAATATGCTTCACAGCCTTATGGTGTGATTCCTTCGGTGTAGCTTGAAATCGGACACACATGCAAACACTAAGCATAATATCTGGCCTAGATGCACATAGGTACAATAAAGAGCCAATCATGGAGCGGTATACCTTTTGATCGAAGTCTTTACCATTTTCATCAGTGCATAGATGGCCATTTGCGGGCATTGGAATTTTGAACCCTTTGCAATCTTGCATGCCGAATTTCCTCAATACATATTTGAGGTATTTCTCCTGCGATATGAATATACCATTGCGCTGTTGACGAATTTGAAGACCTAAAAAGAATTTCAACTTTCCCATCATAGACATTTGATATTCTTCACTTATCATATAGGCAAATTCATCACTATAGCGTTGGTCAGTACAGCCAAAGATAATATCATCGACATATATTTAGCACACAAACTTTTCACCATCATAAGACTTAGTGAAAAGAGTTGGGTCGAGTGAACCAGGTTTGAAGCCTTTCTTCATGAAGAATTCCTTCAAAGTGTCATACCACGCCCGAGGGGCTTGCTTGAGGCCATACAGGGCCTTGTTGAGTCTGAAGACTTTGTCGGGATTATTTGGATCTTCAAAACCTGGGGGTTGAGCAACATATACTTCTTCCTCAAGCTTACCATTGAGGAATGCACTTTTCACATCCATTTCATATAAAGTGATATTATGATGGTTAGCATAAGCAAGTAATATGCGAATAGCCTCATGTCTAGCAACAGGTGCAAAAGTTTCATCGAAATTAATACCATCAACCTGTGTGTAGCCTTGAGCTACAAGCCGTGCCTTATTCCTCACCACAAGGCCATTTTCATCTTGCTTGTTGCGGTAGATCCATTTTGTGCCAATGATATTGTGCTTGCGAGGATCTGGACGTTTGACCAGTTCCCAGACATTATTGAGCTCGAACTGATGTAATTCTTCTTGCACAGCTTGAATCCACTCAGGCTCCAGAAATGCTTCATCTACCTTAGTGGGCTCTGTGATAGAGACAAAAGCAAAGTGCCCACAAAAGTTAGATAGATGTGAAGCTTTTGAGCGTGTGAGAGAACCTGGTGCACGAATGTCATCGATGATCTTCTTGACTTGTACTTCATTTGCAATACGAGGATGAGCGGGTTGTCTTCGAGGAATTTGATCCGCATTTTCTTCAGGAGCATTTTCCTCAGCACCATTTTCTTCAGGTGCGCTAGTACGACGTTCATCACGTTCTGGAATGAATTCTTCAGCAGATTCTTCAGTAGGAATGACATCCTCAGTGGCCTTGAACTTGATAGAATCCTCAGGTGCTGGTTCATATTGGGTTTCTTGTCAGTGAGGAGTTCATAGGCAGTCTTCTTGAAGAATTTATGAAGATATACTCTATTGATGATGTGGCAAGCAGTATCAATTGCATCAATCCAGAACCGACGAGGTGTCTTGTATTCATCAAGCATAGTGCGAGCCATTTCAGCGAGGGTTCTGTTCTTGCGCTCCACGACGCCATTCTGCTGAGGAGTATAAGGAGCAGATAACTCATGAGTAATACCAAGTTCATCAAGATAGCCATCAAGACCGAAATTCTTGAACTCAGTCCCATTGTCACTTCTGATGTGTTTGATCTTCACACCAAAGTTGGTTGAAGCCCTCGAGGAAAATTGTTTGAAGACTTCCTGCACTTCATGTTTGTAAGTGACAATATGTACCCATGTGTAACGAGAATAATCATCAACAATAACAAAGCCATATAGAGATGCATCATTCGTCATAGCAGAATAATGATTAGGACCGAAGAAATCCATGTGAAGCAATTCAAATGGTCGAGTGGTAGTCATGATAGTCTTTGCTGGATGCTTGGCCTTTGTCATCTTTCCAGCTTCACAAGCTCCGCATAAGTGATCCTTGAGGAATTTGACATTCTCAATGCCAATGACATGCTTCTTCTTCGCAAGCGTGTGCAGATTCCTCATGCCAGCATGACCAAGTCGTCGATGCCATAGCCAGCCTTCTGAAGCTTTCGCAAGTAAGCACACGGCAGGCTGTGGTCCTGTAGAGAAATCAACAATATGCAAATCTCCTCTCCTAAAGCCTTCGAAGACTTTGGAATGGTCATCTTCCATGATCACAACACAATGATATCTTCCAAAGACAACAACCACATCAAGATCACAAAGCATTGAGACAAACATGAGGTTGTATCCTAAGGACTCGACAAGCATGACTTTGTCCATGTGTCAATCCTTTGAGATCGCAACCTTACCTAGACCCAATACCTGACTTTTGCCTTTGTCAGCGAAGATGATGTGCTTCAGATGTGATGGTGATAAGGGAGCATCCATCAATAGATTCTTGTCACCAGTCATGTGATTTGTACATCCACTATCGAGGACCCACTCATTTGCTTTGGGTTGATCATCCTGCAGATGAATTAGTGCAGCTTACAAACTCATATACTTCATCAGTGAAGAATATGATATCAATATCATCAGTTCAATTTCATTAAGAAATAGCACAGATAATTCAGTATGAGGACGTGATAAATGACAATTCATTTCTTCATGATTAGGCTGCGTCCTTTCAGGCATTGTTCAGGTCTCCAGCAATTTCTTCAGTCGTTTTAAGCACGACTGGAGACCTGATCCTGCATAAGAGATTAGTTCTTTTTCTTCACCACCCACATCTAGAGGGGTGGCAAAGAATTCATCACTCTGCGAGCACCATATGAGAAAGGTGGCATTGACGCTAGTCCACTTTGTTTCACATAGGAGGGGTTAGGTAAGCATATGAATAAGCAGAGAAATTCTTCGAGGACTTATGAACATAATGATTTGAAGAATCATGCACATATTCATAGCCTTTAGCTCTACCCTGCGAAACAGAAGGGTTAGCACGATGATGATCATATGTGGACTTTGATCCTTCTGAGGAATTTGATCCACATGAGGAATTTGGTCCGTATGAGGACTTGGATCCATATGAAGAATTTGGTTCATATGAAGAATTTGATCTGGAGTTCCTTTTCTTCACAGGTGGTGTCATGAGGACATTCACCTGAAGACTTTCAAGGCAACTTTTGGGAACCCAGATTTTCTTCATAGGAGAACCGTTCCTGCAGTTAGTCCCAACATATCTAGCAAATACTTCACCATTCTGATTTTTGAACAGTTTATAGTTAGAGTCAAATGACTCATCAGACGAATGAGAAGATTCACATGTAAAGCCAGATAGATTGGATGGATCAACTGGAGGTCCCTTTGCAGCAACCCATGAGGTTTTGGGGTACTGCTCAGGTTTCCAATATGTTCCATCAGCATTGAGTTTCCTCTCAAAGGCAATACCCTCTTTCCTAGGGTTTCTGTTGAGGATCTGCTTTTTGAGCACATCACAAAGAGTCTGATGCCCTTTGAGGCTTTTGTACATGCCTGTCATGTACAATTCCTTCAGCCCTGCATCATCAGTGATACTTGCATTGTCCTCAGATGAGGAATTAGTGACAGCAGAGACATAAGAAGAATTTGTAGCATTAGAAGCATTTGAACATTCAGGTGAAGAATTAGCAGTTTCACGTTCAATGCACTTCAGACATGGAGGAACAAATTCTTCCTGGGTAGCGCTGATATGTTGAGCAAGTAATGAATCACGCTCCTTCTAAAGATCTTCATAACTCACTGTTAGCTTCTCAAGATCTTCCTTTCTTTGAAGAAACTCATAAGAAAGCTTCTCATGATTAGATAAGGGAGTGTTATGATGACTTTGAAGATTGTCAAACTTAGACTGAAGTCTCTGAAGATTATCAGTTAAGTTTTTTTGCGATCCATTTCTTCACCCAACATATCATCACTTTTGTCTAGCATGTTTTGAAGCTTTTCAATAGCCTTTTGTTGTTTCACAACAATTTTAGCAAGTTTAGAGTAGCTGGGCTTGAGATTTTCATTAGATTCATGCTCACTAGAGTCAGAGGAGGCGTATTTAGTTACCTTGGCACCCTTTGCCATGAAGCAATAGGTGGGAGCGTAGTCATCATTGCCTTCATCAGCATTGTTGGTGTTGCCATCTTCTTCAGAGTTGAAGATAGACTTGCTGACGAACGCGGTAGCAAGAGCTAGGCTTGCCACACCAGACTCGGACTCCTCGGATGCCTCCTCTTCCTCATGATCCTCCGATTCAGCCTCAGAGTCCATTTCCTTGCCAATGAATGCCCGAGCCTTCTTGGAGCTGCTCTTCTTGTGAGATGAAGACTTTGAGGATTTTGATGATGAAGACTTTGAAGATTTCTTCTTCTTTTTGGTATCATCAGAACTGTAATCCTTATATTTCTTCTTCTTCAATTCCTTGTCCCACTGAGGACAATCTTGAATGTAGTGACCAGGCTTCTTGCATTTGTGGCACAGTCTTTTCTTGTAGTCACTGGATGAGGAATCGTTGCTTCTTGAGGATTTTCCAAAGCGACCACGTCTTGAGAACTTCTGAAATTTCTTCATGAGCAGTGCTAGTTCCTGGCTCAGTTCTTCAGGGTCACCAAGGCTGCTGGTAGAGTCTTCTTCCTCAGACTCAGAAACTACCTTGGCCTTCAAAGCACGTGGTTTGCCATAGCTCGAACCATATAAATCTCTCTTCTCAGCAAGCTGGAACTCATGAGTGTTTAGCCTCTTGAGGATATCAGCGGGTTCAAGTGACTTGTAGTCAGCACGCTCTTGAATCATCAGTGCCAGAGTATCAAATGAAGAATCTAGAGATCTCAGCAATTTCTTCACCACCTCATGGTTGGTGATGTCAGTGGCGCCAAGAGCTTGAAGCTCATTTGAGATGTCAGTGAGGCGATCGAAGGTTTGCTGAACATTTTCATTGCCGAGTCTTTTGAAGCAATTGAAGAGATTGCGAAGAACGTCAACAGGAGAGTCACGTTGAGTTGAGACTCCTTCATTTACTTTGGATAGCCTATGCCAGATAAGCTTGGCAGTTTCCAAAGCACTCACTCTTCCATACTGTCCTTTGCTCAGATGACCACATATGATATTCTTCGCTTGAGAATCGAGTTGCTTGAATCTCTTCACATCATTAGCGTTTAGAGACAGTGTGACTGAGGGAACACCATTTTCCACAACATACCAGAGATCGTTGTCAATTGCCTCAAGATGCATCCGCATCTTGTTCTTCCAGTAGGGGTAGTCCGTTCCATCGAAGGTAGGACACCCAGCAGAGACCTTGATCATACCTGCGGTCGACATAACTAAAACTCCAGGCGGTTAAACCAAATCACACAGAACAAGGGAGTACCTTGCTCTGATACCAATTGAAAGTGCGTTATATCGACTAGAGGGGGGGTGAATAGGCGATTTTTATGAATTCTTCACTAAGGAATTTGCTGTAGAGGAAATTCCTAAATGAAGAACTATTTGCAGCGGAATAAGTACTCAGAAAGGAACATAATAGAACACAAGCACAATCGTCATGATGAAATGAAGACAAGCACAGAGTACAAAAAGCGTAAATACAGCATAACACAAGATGAAGACAAACAGACTGAAGAAATTGAACTGAGGAAATTGAGAAAATCTCCAGTCAAAAGTCTTCAAACAGATATGAACAGGCACACAACAACATACATGAGGAAATGAAAGAGTTGAGGAAATAGAACCAGGAAGCTCGGTGAAGACAATGATTTGGTAGACCAGTTCCAACTGCTGTCTCAGTTGTACATCTGGTTGGAGCGGCTGAGTATTTAAACTCGAGGACACCCAGTCCCGGACACACAGTCCTCACCGTATTCTCCTTGAGCTAAGGTCACACAGACCTCGCCCAATCACTCGTGGTAAGTCTTCAGGTGACTTCCGAACCTTCACAGACTTGGTCACTCGGCGATCCACAATTCCTCTTGGATGCTCTAGACCTTGACGCCTAACCGTCTGGAAGAAGCACAGTCTTCAAAGGAAACAAGCGTCAAATCCACGCAGGATCAATCTCTTCAGTGATGCTCAATCACTTGGGGTTTTGTAGGTTTGGGTTTGGGATTTCCTCACTTGATGATTTTCGCTCAAAGTCCTCGGAGGATGGGTTGCTCTCAAATGACAAGTGTCAGTTTCTCTCGGAGCAACCAACCAGCTAGTGGTTGAAGGGGGCGGCTATTTATAGCCTAGGGAGCAGCCCGACATGATAAGACATAAATGCCCTTGTCTGATATGACTGTTAGGTGGGTGGATATTTTGGGACAGCTGGTGCGTAGCACAACAACGGTCGGAATTTTGACTATCAAAATCCTCAGGGCTATCATGTTCCTCACTGTGTAGGCAATTCACACTGGTGAATTCCTAACTCCTCAGTCAGAACAAATTCCTCACAGATCAGAAAAACATCATCTCTGTCACTTCAGAATATGACTGAACTGTATGAGATTTCCAATGGCTTCACTCGAAGGGATTGGTAGGTGTAGGATTTTGAGTTGAGCATCACATGGAAATTTTTCCTTAGTATTTCCTTGACCCCCTTTAACAGTACGGTGTTTCCTATGACTGAAGAAAGAGAAAATCAAACAATAAAGACAAAAGTCTTCACGCTTCATATTCCTCGAATGAATACCAAATCTTCAAGGTCACACCAATTTCTTCACTTTCAAAGTCTTCAGAAAGTCTTCAGAAATCCAAAGTCTTCAGTCAAAGAACTTCATTTTTAGGGGTCAACTTTCTCTGTAAATATCAAACTCCTCATAGACTTATAGACCTATGTAAACTCACAAATGCATCAGTCCCTTAACCTATAAGTCTTCAATACACCAAAATCACTAAGGGGTACTAGATGCACTTACAGGCTTCGAGAGAGAGAGAGTTTGCTTTTGTTCTCTCTTGCTTTGGTGGTTGGACTTTATTTACTTTTGCTTGCTTGAGATACTACTTTATTGCCTGTGTGACACAATGATGATCATGTGTTTGATCATATGCTACATTTATGCTTGTTGGATGACATTATCCCATTTATCTCTATGTGATCATTCACTTTGCTTCTTGATGAGTGCATGTATTCAATCTTTATTATTTTGAGCGCTCCACCAAGATGTATGTGACATGGAAGAGTAACCCATGAGCCTAACTCTTTGTGCATTTGCAGTCCAAAACAAATCTTAAAACTATGCAGAAATTTAGGGGGAGCTCTTGCTTATCACATACTTCTCAAAGCGATGATGCTTTTCAATCTCATTATCATTTGTCGAAGCTTTGATCTATATGTTGTCATCAATTACCAAAAAGGGGGAGATTGAAAGTGCAACTATCCCTAGGTGGTTTTGGTAATTCCTAACAACATATAGCTCATTGAGCTAACATCATTCCAAGATGAACATTTCAGGAAAAGCTCAATGAATGGCATGGCGTGGATAAGGAAAGTGGATCCCTCAAAATACTAAGGATAAAAGGATTGTCTCAAGCTCAAAAGCTCAAGACTCTACATTTTATATTTTAGTGATCCAAGATCACATTGAGTCTATAGGAAAAGCCAATACTATCAAGGAGGGATGAGGTGTTGCTTAATGAGTTTCTTGCTCCACAGTGCTTAGTGATATGCTCCCAAAACCCTCAAGTACTTTATCATATCCACATATGACCAAAACCAAAAGTCAAACTCGGCCGCACCGATTCTTTCTACCCAGAGCCACCGAGTTCAGATGTCATAGCCACTGCCACGAACCCTTGGCAAATCGGTCTCACCGATAGGGATCTCGGTCTCACCGAGATGGGATTGTAATCTCTCTGTTTCCCTTCGTAATGTTTCGGTCTCACCGAGATGAGCGATCGGTCCCACCGAGATTGCAATGTAAACTTTCTATTTCCTTTTTGTAACATTTTGGTCCCACCGAAATGAGCAAACCGGTCCCACCGAGTTTACCTGACCAACTCTCTGGTTAACTTATTACCAAAATCGGTCTCACCGAGTTTGTGTAATCGGTCTCACCGAGATTACGTTATGCCCTAACCCTAACCATATCGGTCCTACCGAGTTGCATGTCGGTCCCACGGAAAACCCTAACGGTCACTAGGTTTACTAAATCGGTCTGACCGAGTTTCTTGATTCGGTCCCACCGAGATTGGTAAATTGTGGTAACGGTTAGATTTTATGTGGAGGCTATATATACCCCTCCACCTCCTCTTCATTCGTGGAGAGAGCCATCAGAACAAACCTACACTTCCAACTTACCATTTCAAGGAGAGAACCACCTACTCATGTTTTGAGGCCAAGATATTCCATTCCTACTATATGAATCTTGATCTCTAGCCTTCCCCAAGTTGCTTTCCACTCAAATCTTCTTTCCACCAAATCCAAATCCTGTGAGAGAGAGTTGAGTGTTGGGGAGACTATCATTTGAAGCACACGAGCAAGGAGTTCATCATCAACACACCATTTGTTAATTCTTGGAGAGTGGTGTCTCCTAGATTGGCTAGGTGTCACTTGGATCCCTGACAAGATTGTGGAGTTGAACCAAGGAGTTTGTAAGGGCAAGGAGATCGCATACTTCGTGAAGATCTACCGCTAGTGAGGAAAGTCCTTCGTGGGCGACGACCATGGTGGGATAGACAAGGTTGCTTCTTCGTGGACCCTTCTTGGGTGGAGCCCTCCATGGACTCGCGTAGCCGTTACCCTTCGTGGGTTGAAGTCTCCATCAACGTGGATGTACGATAGCACCACCTATCGGAACCACAACAAAAACATCCGTGTCTCCACTTGCGTTTGAATTCTCCAAACCCTTCCCCTTTACATTCTTGCAAGTTGCATGCTTTACTTTCCGCTACTCATATGCTCTTTGCATGCTTGCTTGAATTGTGTTAAGATTGCTTGACTTGTGCTAAGATAGCTAAAATCTGCCAAAGACTAAAATTGGGAAAAGGTTAAGTTTTTAATTGGTCAAGTAGTCTAATCACCCCCCTCTAGACATACTTCCGATCCTACAGTTAGGTTTACCTTAATACTTCTTTTGTAGTTGCGGATTCTTGCAATAGGGGTTAATCATAAGTGGGATGCTTGTCCAAGTAAGGGTAGTACCCAAGCACCAGTCCACCCACATATCAAATTATCAAAGTACCGAACGCGAATCATATGAGCGTGATGAAAACTAGCTTGACGATAATTCCCATGTGTCCTCGGGAGAGCTTTTCTCATTATAAGAAATTGTCCAGGCTTGTCCTTTGCTACAAAAAGGACTGGGCCACCTTGCTGCACTTTATTTACTTTCATTACTTTTTACCAGTTACAAATTATCTTATCACAAAACTATTTGTTACCTATAATTTCAGTGCTTGCAGAGAATACCTTACTGAAAACCGCTTGTCATTTCCTTCCGCTCCTCGTTGGGTTCGACACTCTTACTTATCGAAAGGACTATGATAGATCCCCTATACTTGTGGGTCATCAAGAAGCTTTTCTGGCGCTGTTGCCGGGGAGTGAAGCGCCTTTGGTGAGTGGAACTTGGTAAGGAAACATTTATATAGTGTGCTGAAATTTTCTGTCACTTGTTACTATGGAAACTAATCCTTTGAGGGGCTTGTTCGGGGTATCTTCGCCCCGACCAGTAGAGCAAAGAGTGGCTTGCTATGTCTTGAGCTTGCGTTGGTTTTCCTTGAAGAGGAAAGGGTGATGCAGCAGATCGAGTAGCGTAAGTATTTCCCTCAGTTTTTGAGAACCAAGGTATCAATCCAGTAGGAGGGTCCTATTGGGGAACGTAGCAGAAATTCAAAATTTTCCTACGAGTCACCAAGATCTATCTATGGAGAAACGAGCAACGAGGGGAAGGAGAGTGCATCTACATACCCTTGTAGATCGCTAAGCATAAGCGTTCAAGAGAACGGGGTTGAAGGAGTCGTACTCGCCGTGATCCAAATCACCGGAGATCCTAGTGCCGAACGGACGGCACCTCCGCGTTCAACACACGTACAGCCCGGTGACATCTCCCATGCCTTGATCCAGCAAGGAGAGAGGGAGAGGTTGAGGAAGACTCCATCCAGCAGCAGCACAACGGCGTGGTGGTGGTGGAGGAGCGTGGCAATCCTGCAGGGCTTCGCCAAGCACCGCGGGAGAGGAGGAGTACTTGGGAGAGGGGGAGGGCTGCGCCAGAACTTGGGGTGCGGCTGCCCTCCCACCCCCCACATATATATAGGGGCAAGGGAGAGGGGGGCCGGCCCCCTCAGATCCAATCTGAGGAGGGGGCGACAGCCAAGGGGGGAGGAGTGCCTCCCAAGTCAAGTGGAGGCCCTCCCCCTTAGGGTTTCCCCTCTCCCATGCGCATGGGCCTGGGGGGGGCTGGTGCCCCTGGCCCATTAAGGCTAGGGCGCCCCCCTACAGTCCATGCTGCTATATTGGACGTGGTGGAACAATTTCTGGACCTCCGGACCCCTCCGGAATCCTCCGGAACCTTTTGGAAGCTTCCCGGTACAATACCGGAAAACCCCGAACTTTTCCCGGAACCCGAACAACAACTTTCCATATATAAATCTTTACCTCTGGACCATTCCGGAACTCCTCGTGACGTCCGGGATCCCATCTGGGACTCCGAACAACATTCAGTAACCACATACAAACTTCCTTTATAACCCTAGCGTCATAGAACCTTAAGTGTGTAGACCCTACGGGTTCGGGAACCATGCAGACATGACCTAGATGTTCTCCGGCCAATAACCAATAGCAGGATCTGGATACCCATGTTGGCTCCCACATGTTCCACGATGACCTCATCGGATGAACCACGATTTCAAGGACTCAATCAATCCCGTATTCAATTCCCTTTGTCTAGCGGTATTGTACTCGCCCGAGATTCGATCATCGGTATCCCAATACCTTGTTCAGTCTCGTTACCGGCAAGTCTCTTTACTCGTTCCGTAACACATCATCCCGTGATCAACCCCTTGGTCACATTGTGCACATTATGATGATGTCCTACCGAGTGGTCCCAGAGATACCTCTCCGTCACACGGAGTGACAAATCCCAGTCTCGATTCGTGCCAACCCAACAGACACTTTCGGAGATACCCGTAGTGCACCTTTATATCCACCCAGTTACGTTGTGACATTTGGTGCACCCAAAGCATTCCTACGGTATCCGGGAGTTGCACAATCTCATGGTTTAAGGAAATGATACTTGACATTAGAAAAGCTTTAGCATACGAACTACGATCTTTGTGCTAGGCTTAGGATTGGGTCTTGTCCATCACATCATTCTTCTAATGATGTGATCCCGTTATCAACGACATCCAATGTCCATGGTCAGGAAACCGTAACCATCTATTGATCAACGAGCTAGTCAACTAGAGGCATACTAGGGACATGGTGTTGTCTATGTACCCACACATGTATCTGAGTTTCCTATCAATACAATTATAGCATGGATAATAAACAATTATCATGAACAAGGAAATATAATAATAACTAATTTATTATTGCCTCTAGGGCATATTTCCAACAGTCTCCCACTTGCACTAGAGTCAATAATCTAGTTCACATCGCCATGTGATTAACACTCACAGGTCACATCGCCATGTGATCAACATCCAAAGAGTTTACTAGTTCACATCATCATGTGATTAAGACTCAATGAGTTCTGGGGTTTGATCATGTTTTGCTTGTGAGAGAGGTTTCAGTCAACGGGTCTGCAACATTCAGATCCGTATGTACTTTGCAAATCTCTTGGTCATATTGTAAATATTGCTTCCATGCTCCACTTGGAGCTATTCTAAATGGTTGTTCCACTATACGTATCCGGCTTCTCTACTCAGAGCTATCCGGATAGGTGTTAAGCTTGCATCAACGCAACACTTTACGTCGAACTCTTTATCAACTCCATAACCGAGAAACATATCCTTATTTCTCTAAGGATAATTTTGACCGCTATCTGGTGATCCACTCCTTGATCACCTTTGTACCCTCTTGCCAGACATGTGGCAAGGCACACATCAGGTGCGGTACTCAGCATAGCATACTGTAGAGCCTACGTCTAAAGCATAGGGGACGACCTTCGTCCTTTCTCTCTCTTCTGCCGTGGTCGAGCTTTAAGTCTTAACTTCATACCTTACAACTCAGGCAAGAACTCCTTCTTTGACTGATCCATCTTGAACACCTTCAAGATCATGTCAAGGTATATGCTCATTTGAAAGTACCATTAAGCGGTTTTTGATCTATCCTCATAGATCTTGATGCTCAATGTTCAAGTAGCTTAATCCAGGTTTTCACTTGAAAAACACTTTTCAAATAACCCTATATGCTTTCCAGAAATTCTACATCATTTCTGATCAACAATATGTCAACAAAATATACTCATCAGAAATTCTATAGTGCTCCCACTCACTTCTTTGGAAATACAAGTTTCTCATAAACTATGTATAAACCCAAAATCTTTGATCATCTTATCAAAGTGCATATTCCAACTCTGAGATGCTTACTCCAGTCCATGGAAGGATCGCTGGAGCTAGGATACCTTTTAGCATCCTTAGGATCGACAAAACCTTTCTGATTGTATCACATACAACCTTTCCTTACAAAAACTGGTAAGGAAACTCGTTTTTGACATCCATCTGCCAGATTTCATAAATGCAGCTAATGCTAACATGATTCCGACGGACTTAAGCATCGCTTACGGATGAGAAAATCTCATCATAGTAAACTCCTTGAACTTGTGAAAAACTCTTCGCCACAAGTCGAGCTTCATAGACAGTGTCATTACCGTCCACGTCCGTCTTCTTCTTAAAGATCCATTTATCTCAATGGCGTGCCGATCATCGGGCGAGTCCACCAAAGTCCATGCTTTGTTTTGATACATGGATCCTATCTCGGATTTCATGGCTTCTAACCATTTGTCGGAATATGAGCCCACCATCGCTTCTCCATAGCTCGTAGGTTCATTGTTGTCTAGCAACATGACCTTCAAGACAGGATTACTGTACCACTCTGAAGTAGTACGCATCCTTGTCACCCTACGAGGTACGGTAGTGACTTGTTCCAAAACTTCATGATCACTATCATAAGCTTCTACTTCAATTGGTGTAGGCGCCACAGGAACAACTTCCTGTGCCCTGCTACACACTTGTTGAAGTGACGGTTCAATAACCTCATCAAGTCTCCACCATCCTCCCACTCAATTCTCGAGACAAATCTTTCCTCGACAAAGGACCTGATTCAAGAAACAATCCCTATTGCTTTCGGATCTGAATTAGGAGGTATACCCAACTGTTTTGGGTGTCCTATGAAGATGCATTTTATCCGCTTTGGGTTCGAGCTTATCAACCTGAAACTTTTTCACATAAGCGTCGCAGCCCCAAACTTTTAAGAAACGACAACTTAGGTTTCTCCAAACCATAGTTCAAACGGTGTCGTTTCAATGGAATTACGTGGTGCCCTATTTTAAAGTGAATGCGGTTGTCTCTAATGCCTAACCCATGAACGATAGTGGTAATTCGATAAGAGACATCATGGTACGCACCATATCCAATAGGGTGAAACTATGATGTTCGGACACACCATCACACTATGGTGTTCCAGGCGGTATTAATTGTGAAACAATTTCCACAATGTCTTACTTGCGTGCCAAAGCTCGTAACTCAGATACTCATCTCTATGATCATATCATAGACATTTATCCTCTTGTCACGATGATCTTCAACTTCACTCTGAAATTACTTGAACCTTTCAATGATTCAGACTTGTGTTTCATCAAGTAAATACACTTAGCATCTACTCAAATCATCTGTGAAGTAAGAACATAACGATATCCACTGCGTGCCTCGGCACTCATTGCATAGCACACATCAAAATGTATTACTTCCAACAAGTTGCTCTCTTGTTCCATCTTACTGAAAACGAGGCTTTTTAGTCATCTTGACCATGTGGTATGATTTGCATGTCTCAAGTGATTCAAAATCAAGTGAGTCCAAACGATCCATCTGCATGGAGTTTCTTCATGCGTGCATACCAATAGACATGGTTCGCATGTCTCAAACTTTTCAAAAATGAGTGAGTCCAAAGATCCATCAACATGGAGCTTCTTCATGCATTTTATACCAATATGACTTACATGGCAGTGCCACAAGTAGGTGGTACTATCATTACTATCTTATATCTTTTGGCATGAACATGTGTATCACTACGATCGAGATTCAATAAACCATTCATTTTGGGTGCAAGACCATTCAAGGTATTATTCAAATAACCAGAGTAACCATTATTCTCCTTAAATGAATAACCGTATTGCGATAGACATAATCCAATCATGTCTATGCTCAACGCAAACACCAAATGACAAATACTAATCTTGATGGTAGAGGGAGCATGCGATGTTTGATCACATCAAACTTGGAAACACTTCCAACACATATCGTCAGCTCACCTTTAGCTAGTCTCCGTTTATTCCGTAGCCTTTTATTTCGAGTTACTAACTCTTAGCATCCGAACCGGTATCTAATACCCTAGTGCTACTAGGAGTACTAGTAAAGTACACATTAACTTAATGTATATCCAATATACTTCTATTGACCTTGCCAACCTTCTCATCTACCAAGTATCTAGGGTAATTCTGCTCCAGTGGCTGTTCCCCTTATTACAGAAGCACTTAGTCTCGGGTTTGGGTTCAACCTTGGGTTTCTTCATTAGAGCAGCAGCTGATTTGCTGTTTCATGAAGTATCCCTCCTTGCCCTTGCCCTTCTTGAAACTAGTGGTTTCACCAACCATCAACAATTGATGCTCCTTCTTGATTCCTACTTTCGCAGTGTCAAACATCGCGAATATCTCAAGGATCATCATATCTATCCCTGATTTGTTATAGTTCATCACGAAGCTCTAGCAGCTTGGTGGCAATGACTTTGGAGAAACATCACTATCTCATCTGGAAGATTAGCTCCCACTCGATTCAAGTGATTGTCGTACTCAGACAATCTGAGCACAAGCTCAACGATTGAGCTTTTCTCCCTTAGTTTGCAGGCTAAGAAAATCGTCGGAGGCCTTATACCTCTTGACGTGGGCACAATCCTGAAATCCCAATTTCAGCCCTCGAAACATCTCATATGTTCCGCGACGTTTCGAAATTGTCTTCGGTGCCTCAGTTCTAAACCGTTAAACATTACTAAACTATCACGTAGTCATCAAAACGTGTATGTCTAATGTTTAAAACATCCACATACGACGTTCGAGGTTCAACACACCGAGCGGTGCATTAAGGACATCAACCTTCTGCGTAGCAACGAGAACAATCCTCAGTTTATGGACCTACTCCGCATAATCGCTACTATCAACTTTCAACTGAATTTTCTCTAGGAACATATCTAAACAGTAGAACTAAAGCGCGAGCTTACGACATAATTTGCAAAGATCTTTTGACTATGTTCAGGATAAGTAAGTTCATCTTATGAACTCCCACTCAGATAGACATCCCTCTAGTCATCTAAGTGATTACATGATCCGAGTCAACTAGGCCGTGTCCGATCATCACGTGAGACGGACTAGTCATCATTGGTGAACATCTTCATGTTGATCATATCTACTATACGACTCATGCTCGACCTTTCGGTCTCTTGTGTTCTGAGGCCATGTCTGTACATGCTAGGCTCGTCAAGTCAACCTAAGTGTTTTGCGTGTGTAAATCTGGCTTACACCCGTTGTATGTGAATGTAAGAATCTATCACACCGATCATCACGTGGTGCTTCGAAACGACGAACTTTCGCAATGGTGCACAGTTAGGGGGAACACTTTCTTGAAATTTTAATGAGGGATCATCTTATTTACTACCGTCGTTCTAAGCAAATAAGATGTATAAACATGATAAACATCACATGCAATCAAATAGTGACATGATATGGCCAATATCATTTTGCTCCTTTTGATCTCCATCTTCGGGGCTCCATGATCATCATCGTCACCGGCATGACACCATGATCTCCATCATCGTGTCTTCATGAAGTTGTCTCGCCAACTATTACTTCTACTACTATGGCTACCAGTTAGCAATAAATTAAAGTAATTACATGGCGTTTTTCAATGACACGCAGGTCATACAATAAATTAAGACAACTCCTATGGCTCCTGCCGGTTGTCATACTCATCGACATGCAAGTCGTGATTCCTATTACAAGAACATGATCAATCTCATACATCACATATCATTCATCACATTCTTCTTGGCCATATCACATCACATAGCATACCCCTGCAAAAACAAGTTAGACGTCCTCTAATTGTTGTTTGCATGTTTTACGTGGCTGCTATGGGTTTCTAGCAAGAACGTTTCTTACCTACTCAAAAACCACAACGTGATATGTCAATTGCTATTTACCCTTCATAAGGACCCTTTTCATCGAATCCGATTCGACTAAAGTGGGAGAGACTGGCACCCGCTAGCCACCTTATGCAACAAGTGCATGTCAGTCGGTGGAACCTGTCTCACGTAAGTGTACATGTAAGGTCGGTCTGGGCCGCTTCATCCCACAATGCCGCCGAATCAAGATTGGACTAGTAACGGTAAGCATATTGAACAAAATCAATTCCCACAACTACTTTGTGTTCTACTCGTGCAAAGAATCTACGCATAGACCTAGCTCATGATGCCACTGTTGGGGAACGTAGCAGAAATTCAAAATTTTCCTACGAGTCACCAAGATCTATCTATGGAGAAACCAGCAACGAGGGGAAGGAGAGTGCATTTACATACCCTTGTAGATCGCTAAGTGGAAGTGTTCAAGAGAACGGGGTTGAAGGAGTCGTACTCGTCGTGATCCAAATCACCGGAGATCCTAGTGCCGAACGGACGGCACCTCCGCGTTCAACACACGTACAGCCCGGTGACGTCTCCCATGCCTTGATCCAGCAAGGAGAGAGAGAGAGGTTGAGCAATACTCCATCCAGCAGCAGCACAATGGCATGGTGGTGGTGGTGGAGGAGCGTGGCAATCCTGCAGGGCTTCGCCAAGCACCGCGGGAGAGGAGGAGTACTTGGGAGAGGGGGAGGGTTGCGCCAGAACTTGGGGTGCGGCTGCCCTCCCACCCCCCACATATATATGGGGGCAAGGGAGAGGGGGGCCGGCCCCCTCAGATCCAATCTGAGGAGGGGCGGCAGCCAAGGAGGGAGGAGTGCCTCCCAAGTCAAGTGGAGGCCCTCCCCCTTAGGGTTTCCCCTCTCCCATGTGCATGGGCCTTGGGGGGGCTGGTGCCCCTGGCCCATTAAGGCTAGGGCGCCCCCCTCCAGCCCATGCTGCTGTATTGGACATGGTGGAACAATTTCCGGACCTCCGGACCCCTCCGGAATCCTCCGGAACCTTCTGGAAGCTTCCCGGTACAATACCGGAAAAACACGAACTTTTCCCGAAAGCCGAACAACAACTTTCCATATATAAATCTTTACCTATGGACCATTCCGGAACTCCTCGTGACGTCCGGGATCTCATCCGGGACTCCGAACAACATTCGGTAACCACATACAAACTTCCTTTATAACCGTAGCGTCATCGAACCTTAAGTGTGTAGACCCTACGGGTTCGGGAACAATGGAGACATAACCTAGACGTTCTCCAGCCAATAATCAACAGCGGGATCTGGATACCCATGTTGGCTCCCACATGTTCCACGATGATCTCATCGGATGAACCACGATGTCAAGGACTCAATCAATCCCGTATTCAATTCCCTTTGTCTAGCAGTATTGTACTTGCCCGAGATTCGATCGTTGGTATCCCAATACCTTGTTCAATCTCGTTACCAGCAAGTCTCTTTACTCGTTCCATAACACATCATCCCGTGATCAACCCCTTGGTCACATTGTGCACATTATGATGATGTCCTACCGAGTGGGCCCAGAGATACCTCTCCGTCACACGGAGTGACAAATCCCAGTCTCAATTCGTGCCAACCCAACAGACACTTTCGGAGATACCCGTAGTGCACCTTTATAGCCACCCAGTTACGTTGTGACGTTGTGTCGTTGTATCCGGGAGTTGCACAATCTCATGGTCTAAGGAAATGATACTTGACATTAGAAAAGCTTTAGCATACGAACTACGATCTTTGTGCTAGGCTTAGGATTGGGTCTTGTCCATCACATCATTCTTTGAATGATGTGATCCCGTTATCAATGACATCCAATGTCCATGGTCAGGAAACCATAACCATCTATTGATCAACGAGCTAGTCAACTAGAGGCGTACTAGGGACATGGTGTTGTCTATGTACCCACACATGTATCTGAGTTTCCTATCAATAAAATTATAGCATGGATAATAAACGATTATCATGAACAAGGAAATATAATAATAACTAATTTATTATTGCCTCTAGGGCATATTTCCAACAGGTCCTCCAAAGTCCCACGCACCTACACAAACAAACAAAGAACTCGCAACCAACACAATAAAGGGGTTGTCAATCCCTTCACGGCCACTTGCAAAAGTGAGATCTGATAGAGATAATATGACAAGATAAATATATTTTTGGTATTTTATAATATAGATGCAAAAAAGTAAAGATGCAAATAAAACTAGATTGAAAGCTTATATGATAAAAGATAGACCCGGGGGCCATAGGTTTCACTAGTGGCTTCTCTCAAGATAGCATAAGTATTACGGTGGGTGAACAAATTACTGTCGAGCAATTGATAGAAAAGCAAATAATTATGAGATTATCTAGGCATGATCATGTATATAGGCATCACGTCCGTAACAAGTAGACCGACTCCTGCCTGCATCTACTACTATTACTCCACACATCGACCGACTCCTGCCTGCGTCTAGAGTATTAAGTTCATAAAGAACAGAGTAACGCATTAAGAAAGATGACATGATGTAGATGGATAAACTCAAGCAATATGATATAAACCCCATCTTTTTATCCTTGATGGAAACAATACAATACGTGCCTTGCTGCCCCTGCTGTCACTGGGAAAGGACACCGCAAGATTGAACCCAAAGCTAAGCACTTCTCCCATGGCAAGAAAGATCAATCTAGTAGGCCAAACCAAACTGATAATTCAAAGAGACTTGCAAAGATAACTCAATCATACATAAAAGAATTCAGAGAAGATTCAAATATTTCTCATAGATAAACTTGATCATAAACCCACAATTCATCGGATCTCGACAAACACACCGCAAAAAGAGTTTACATCGAATAGATCTCCACAAGAGAGGGGGAGAACATTGTATTGGGATCCAAAAAGAGAGAAGAATCCATCTAGCTAATAACTATGGACCCGAAGGTCTGTGGTAAACTACTCACAACTCATCGGAAGGGCTATGGTGTTGATGTAGAAGCCCTCCCTGGTTGATTCCCCCTCCGGCGGAGCGCCGGCGAAGGCTCCAAGATGGGATCTCGCGGATACAGAAGGTTACGATGGTGGAAATTGTTTTTCGTTGGCTGCCTGGATGTTTTCGGGGTACGTAGGTATATATAGGAGGAAGGAGTACGTCGGTGGCCGCCTGTGGGGCCCAGGAGACAGGGGGCGCGCCCAGGAGGGGTGGGCACGCCCTCCTATCTCCAGGAGGCCTCGTTTGCTTCTTGACTTGCACTCCAAGTTCTCCGGATCACGTTCGTTCCAAAAATCACGTTCATTAAGAAAGGTTTCATTCCGTTTGGACTCCGTTTGATATTCCTTTTCTTCAAAATACTGAAATAGGAAAAAAAAGCAATACGGGCTGGGCCTCCGGTTAGTAGGTTAGTCCCAAAAATGATATAAATGTGTAAAATAAAGCCCATAAACATCCAAAAGGGGTAATATAATAGCATGGAACAATAAAAAATTATAGATACGTTGGAGACATATCAAGCATCCCCAAGCTTAATTCCTGCTCGTCCTCGAGTAGGTAAATGATAAAAACAGAAATTTTGATGTGGAATGCTACCTAGCATAATTCTCAATGTAATTTTCTTTATTATGGCATGAATGTTCAGATCCAAATGATTCAAAATAAAAGTTCATATTGACAAAAGAAATAGTAACACTTCAAGCATACTAATCAAAGCAATCATGTCTTCTCAAAATAACATGGCTAAAGAAAGGTCATCCCTGCAAAATCATATAGTTAGGCTATGCTTCATTTTCGTCACACAAAGATGTTCCCAAATTCTACACCCCCGATGACAAGCCAAGCAATTGTTTCGTACTTAAATAATCTCAACATTTTTCAACTTTCACGCAATACATGAGAGTGAGCCATGGATATAGCACTATGGGTGGAATAGAATATGATGATGGGGATTGTGTGGAGAAGACAAAAAAGGAGAAAGTCTCACATTGACAAGGATAATCAACGGGCTATGGAGATGCCCATTAGTTGATGTCAACATGAGGAGTAGTGATTGCCATGCAACGGATGCACTAGAGCTATAAACGAATGCTCAACAAAAGAAAACTAGTGGGTGTGCATCCAACTTGCTTGCTCATGAAGACCTAGGGCATTTGAGGAAGCCCATCGTAGGAATATACAAGCCAAGTTCTATAATGAAAAATTCCCACTAGTATATGAAAATTACAACATATGATACTCACTATATGAAGAACATGGTGCTACTTTGAAGATTTTTTTTCAAAACTATCACCTTTTTATAGCTAATTCAGAAACTATAGTACCCATTGCCAATATATCAAAAATATGACCCTGTCGGTCTCGTGGTGGCCGAAGTGGTAGTTTTCGGCCAGAACTTGGCCGAAAAGGACTTTTCGTCCAGCTGTAGGCCGAAATGAGCCTCAGTTGGGCCGAAGAGGTCTCGTCGGGTGGGGCTGGGCTGAAAATAGTAGCTTCGACCAGGCCTAGACCGAAATGGGCCGTTTTCAGCCAGCCCGCAGCCAAAAAGCTTTTCGGCCAGGCCTAGACCGAAAAGGTCTGGATAAGGCCAATCCCGTCGTCACCTTCCTCTTCCTGCTCGCCTCTATTCTTTCTCGTTCCTTTCGTTCTTCTCTGTAGAGCTCCGGTCTCCTCCCTGATCTCCTCCAATTTGCACTCATTTACACAACCAAGGCACAGAATAGATAGATCATAGCATTCTCCACTGGCCTATGATGTTTTTTTGTTATGGGATAGTTTTTTGTGCGCTTGGGGGAGGAGCCATGGTGCGGTGGAGGAGGTCCGGTTGGGAAAGAGGTGGTGGTGAGGAGGAGCAGCAGCTGTGGAGGAGGAGGTGGTGAGGAGGAGCAGTAGCTTGGGGGGTGACCGGAGTTGAACCTCGGTCGTCGAGTGGGCGGCGCTGCCGTTGTCTGGTGGCCGGTGCCGGTGACTGGAAGAGACGCACGCTTCGAAGGTATAACCATGGCGTCACAAATTTTCTCTAAATTGTATAGTTTATTAGTTAGTGTTAATATGTTTGTGGTTGCATTTTAACGCATAGTTAGTGTAGCGGGTAATATTAGTGTTCGTTGTGATTAATGAGAAGATGACAATGTCTGACAGGTGAAAATATCTGAATCAGTAAATTTGACTGTTTACTACGGCGCTGGTAACGTTCGATATAATGAGTTGGGAGTTGATCTTACCGAGTTTAAAAATGGCGTCATGACACTAGCAGACCCGGACAGACTGGACATTAGACAATTGAAGTACTGGTTGACAACTAGTTTCAGGCTGGATCCTGAAGTATGTTCCATCAGTATTCACGCATTGTGGACCAAATCTTGTAAAAATATCAAGTGGGAGTTGATGTCGGTAGATAGGAGCCAACATTGGTTGTCCCTGTTAAGACACTGCCGAGACCGAAGAACCCACCCATATGTACTTGTGCAACCTGTGCCGAAGGAGGAGAATGTCGTACAACTCCAGAGGGGGTATGAAACGGGTCAGGGCAGTGAAGTGGCGACTGAGATTGTTTTATCCGGGTCACAGCCACAAGATGTGTATGCTAGCCAACCCGAGAAAGAGTCAGAGTACGTGCCACACAATGTTGGTGGTCCTGATACTGGGCAGAGTAGCCAGTCGATAATATTAGCTGGTTCTGGTTTTGCTGATGGGGATGAGGAAGGGGATGAAATGCAGAGGGTTATGGAGGAAGAGGACGAGGGTGGATTGGTGGAGGAACTGGATTCTGAAAATTCTGAGGATGAAGTGGAGGTACCGATTCCTTCTGCATGGGAGCAGGACATATCCACCGGCCTTACAGTCAACGATGGCCATGAGACTCCATGGCAGTATAATCTGAACCAAGTATAGATAGGGGCTATGTTTGATACAAAGAAAAAATTGAAGTATGCGGTGATAAAGTGGGCTATGTCTACGCAGAGGGTTTTCCGGACACACATATCAAGTCCAACAAACTATACCATGAAATGTGTTGAAACAAGTTGTCCTGGGAAGGTGCACGGGCGTGTGCCGAAGTATGACATCCACTGGGTTGTCACCATTGTCGTCCCACATAATTGTGTGAGGAAGAACCTGCTGATGAAGCATCCGAACCTGACTTCAAGTCTCATTGCACAACTCATGTATACTGAGATAGTAGAGAAGAAAGATATGGAAGCAAAACACATACAGACAGCAGTGAAGGTCAGATGGAATTATGTCATTCCTTATGGGAAGGCTTGGAGGGCTAAGCAAAAGGCTATGGAGGAAAGGTTTGGGACGTTCTTTGACTCATATGATAATGTTGTCCGTCTCCTGGGCATACTGAAGGAGAGGAATCCCGGCACTTATGTGAACGTACAACACATGAGGTTGCTGAGTATACCAGATTTCAAGGTGTTGAAATGAGTGTTCTTCTCTTTTGGTATGTGCATCGAAGCTTTCCGGCATTGTCCTCCTGTTATGTTTGTGGATGGTACATTCCTGACCGGTCAGTATAGAGGGCAAATCCTGACTGCTATTGGTGTGGACGGGAACAATCAAATCATCCCACTTGCCATGGCATTTGTGGAGGGTGAGAACTTTCTCAGCTGGGTATGGTTCTTCCGCCAAGTGAAAATTGCCATCGTGAAGGACCGACCAAACGTGTGTGTCATTCATGATAGACATGCTGGTATATTGAAGGCCGTGAAGACACTTCGTAATCCAACAGATGACGAACCAACACCTTGGAGGGACTTGCAGAGCCGGTGGTGCATGCGCCATCTTGGGGCTAATTTTTTCTCACTGTTCAAGAACAAGCGGTTGATGAACTTGTTTAAAAAATTATGCAAGCAGAGCCAGCATCGCAAATACGAATTTATTTAGTCAAAACTAGATGAGTTTACTAAGAAGCAGGTCCGTGCGAGGAAGAAAATGGAAGAAGATCAAGTTAAATTAGTAGCACTCATCGCGGAGCTAGAGGAGCCAGTAGGTCTTTGTGACTTGCCAGCAATTGACCCTCCTAATACTACGAGAAAGAAGGGAAGGGCAATAAAGAATTTTTCTGAGTGGATAGAGAAAGAGCCTCCAGTGAATTGGTCTTTGCTGCATGACACACATGGAGCTAGGTATGGCCACATGACAACCAATCTTGCAGAGGTGTATAACTTTGTGCTGAGAGGGAATAGAGCATTGCCACTCACAGCTATTGTGGAGGCTGTATTCTATGGCACTTTGAGATATTTCAAAGAAAGGCACGAGTTAGCAAAGAAGCATATTGAAGATAATCAGAACACACCTTATTGTAGCCGTGTCATGGAATACATGGCAAAGAAGATAGAGAAAGCAACGAAGCACACTGTCAGACTCATAGGGAATCAAGAAAGGAGGTATGAGGTTTAGCTTCCTACCGATGGTTTTGGTTCTGGAAATGAGGTGAAGACACACGAGGTAAAAATTGGAACGGAATTTTATCCAATGTGTGAGTGTACATGCAACAAACCGAAGTTGTTGCACCTACCTTGCTCTCATGTGTTGGCTGCCTGTGGCCATATTGAGTTGGATGCTATCTCCTTCGTGTCCCCATACTATTTAAAAGAGGCAGTGCTCAACACCTGGACAGGCGAGATGACAGGGTTTAGAGTCGTCGGCAATTTCAATAAGGTAAACGATGGTGAGAGAGTATACATCCCGCATCCAGACCTTCGGCGAACAAGTAGGGGCAGACGAAAGGCCCGTCGCATCCGGAATGATATGGACCAGTCTGAAGCTGGTGGAGCAACCAGGCAATGTTTGTTATGCGCGGCTTATGGGCATAGGATGAAATATTGTCCCGACCTGAACAAAGATGGTGCTTCCGCATCGACGAGTGCTTCCACATCGACGGCTGCGACAACAAGAGCAAGAGGCGGATGTGGTCATGGCAGTCGAGGTCGAAGGGGCGGACAAGGAAGAAATAACTCACAAGCTATATAATGTGTCGTAGTGGGTTTTATATGTCAGGACTATGTTTTAATATGTAATATGTCAGGACTATGTTTTAATTTGTAATATGTCAGGACTATGTTTTAATTTGTAATATGTCAGGACACATACGTTTCACTTTCCATGGGGAGAGATGGCGCCTACTTTACAGGATGTGTCTTACTTGTTGGGATTACCTCTGGCCGGTGCTGCCATAGGTCCCTTAGAGGAAGAATCTGGGTGGCAAACAGCAATGCAGACCGTTTTTTGGCTGCGGTCCCGACTGCTAGGGCCATAGACAACGATCCTCATGGACCTCTTTTTAGATGGTTGAGCCAGTTTCAGGTAACCATCATGGCCACTTAAACAAATGTTGTTTTTTAGTTGCCCGATTTTCATACAATTATTACGTTTCTATGTAGATTGTCTCGTTAGGATATCCCGATGTTCAGTTGTCGGAGGCACAGATTGACCGGTCCCTAGAGGCATATATTCTTTGGCTGTTCGGCAAGACGATGTTTACGGAGAACCACGTGACCACTGTCGATGCACGACTCATCGGTATTGCATGAGAGATAGCTGACGCACGTTGCCCTGCGGATATTCTACAGAGGAGTTTTGGTTCTGCTGTGTTAGCGGCTACGTACAGAGGCCTGTGCAAAGCTTGCTTGTTGAAGTCTAGAAAATCTGGTGTTGTTGGATGTCCATTATTGTTGCAGCTCTGGTCATACGAGAGATTCCCTATTGGACGACCCTATGTCTACGTTGATAAACCTTTTGGTTTGGAGGACTTAGCTGGGGCTTATGTGCCTGCTATCGGCGACTTACCTACTATGGGATCTATTTGGGGATGGCGAGAGGTACTTTTATATTAAGTAACAATTAATTCAATTATTTCTTGCCATTCAATAGTATTACTAATGCTTATTTGTTGTCATGCACAGAGACAGTTTGCGCATAGTCAGGTTAGGGGATGCTACCCGTCCTTCACGGCGCAGTTTGATAGTTTTCACGAGGATCAAGTTATCTGGGAGCCATACTCGGCTCAGGCTATATCATCGAGGTACCCAGTTGGGATTTCTGGATTCTGCACTAGAGATCGGCACTTTTGGATGACCAAGGCCAAGTTGGTGTTCGATGTGATGGTTGAGGAGATGTATCTTCATAGGGTGATGAGACAGTTCGGTCTATATCAAGAGCCTGAGATTCCAAATATTCCACACTTGCCAGACCACGTGCACAAGTAAGTACTAATACTATTTTAGTTGTTAGCTATACATTCATAATATACCTAATCATGTATCGCGCATGTCAATATCAGGGACAGTCGCCTAGGAGGAAACAAGTCCATGGCTTACCGGCTTAAGAGCATTACCCCTTACGTTGACGAATGGACTACCGCTGCGACAAATATCTGGGGTGAGGTTCGGGCCTTTAACTGGGAAATGTTCGGGTTGTATGTGCAGCGTTACCGGCATACAACGAGGATCTACTTCGTTCCATCAGCTGCTCCTGATCAGACCGAAGCCCCTCTCACCAGCGATATGTACCCAACTGCCTCTGTTGTGGGAACCAGACACCACACGGTAAATGCCTTGGTTCTTATATGTTGAGTCTTTTGTTAATCTGGACATATTCGTTTGGGTGTCTATTCGTGTTGTCTATCATACAACGAGGATATAATTGGTTAACTCTTCATCTACAGGGTGACTTGACAGTACAGGCGCGAGAGGAGGTTTCCACTTTAATGCGGCGCTTTCAGAGGGGAGAAACTATCCCACCGCGAGAGGGCGTCTCATGGTTGAGGCGTCTTGATGACAAGCTACGCGGGATTTACGCAACTGTTACGTGTAGACGGTCTTCGGATGTTGCACTTCCTCCTCCAGCACATCGTCCGCCACGTCCCTCTGTACAACATTCAGAACCACGACCCTATGTGCATCGTTCACAACCACAACCTTCTGTGCACCATGCAGAACCTCATCCTTCAAAGCCAGGGAGCTCTTCCTAGCATGAGCCACCTCCTTCACAGCCAGGGAGCTCTTCCTGGCATGAGCCACCTCCTTCACAGCCAGGGAGCTCTTCCTGGCATGATCCACCTCCTTCACAGGTAGGGAGCGCTTACTGGCATCAGCTGATGGAACTAGGTAACCCTACTCACTACATTATTTTCAAAAGAGTAGTAATCGTTCATGCATTTGTATCAATTTTTATATGTTTTACTTTACCGCAGGCGGCAACCAGTCACAACCGTTCATGCATTCAGAGCAGTCACCCATCCTTAGTGGTGGTGCTGATTACTTTGAGGGCGACCGCGAGGATGATGACGATGCTACAAACATTTATGGCTGCTCGCAGACAGTGTTTCACACTCCACCACCACCACCGACGCAGGAGACACAGACCGTGACAGACGAGGTTAACTATGGTCGTGGTTATCGCGAGCCTCGTCCACCGCCTCAGCGCTTATCGCCTTCCGGCCCTCGCCCGAGGAAGACCCAGACTCGTCGCCGTCCCCCGCAGGGATATGCTTATCTATCTATGTATGACTCATTATCTATGTTAGTTTCAGACTATTCGCATATGTGTGTCAGTATTTATGTATGGGACATGCTTCATGTATGTGTTACTATCGCACTTCCTTCTATCTGATCAGGAGACATATATTGTTTTATGTATGCGAGAGACATATTACTATTAATTCACATTCTTATTCCAGTTACATTTCCAAATAGATTACAACCGATAATTAAGATACAAGTACATCTGAATTAAACGGTGCGGCTGAACTTGTGCAATACATCTTACATACTACAAAATGAAATTCAGATAGAACATAATGCCCTACAATAATACAATACAAACTAATAATGCAAATACATCTGAATGAAACGGTACAACTGGAATACATCTTACATACTACATGAAGTCATCATCGTCATCCTCCGTTGATGCAGCCCTCTTGCCCTTCGACGATGCGGTCCTCTTGCCCTCCGTCGATGCAGAACTCTTGCCCTTGCTCGATGCAGAACTCTTGCCCTTCGAGGATGCAGAAGTCTTGCCTTTGGACGATGCAGAACTCTTGCCCTTCGACGATGCAGAACCCGGAAGCGGCGGCATGAAGATATCTTCGTCGTCCTCGCTCTCCTCAGTCCATAAAAATGTATTCTTTGCTATAGTCCTTCTGAAAGTTTCACTCTTCGGCTCCACTACCTTCTTCCACCATTCATGCAACCTAAGAAGTTCTTGACGTACCTCCTCATAGGTCCTTTCAGGCCACCCAGACCTACGTAATTGGTGAGCCAACTCATTCATTATGGTGTCACTACCGATGAGTTCGTCCCATGGAACTATCCTATTATCCATCCTGAAATCGGTAACTAGACTCAGAAGAGTGCTGCTCATCCCAGGGTGAAAACTACGATTGAATGGATAATGAGACATCTCGACTACACTACACTGGAATGCTTATCCACCTTCGCCTGAAGGGGGTTTTATAGATACATAGGAGAAAATGGCGGGAAAGAATAACTGCGGTATGGCGGGAAAGGGTTGGCGGGGAAATAAGGCGGGAAGGGATTGGCGGGAAAATAAGGCGGGAAGGGATTGGCGGGAAACGGGTGGCGGGAACATATGGCGGGAAGGGGTTGGCGGGAAACGGGTGGCGGGAACATATGGCGGGAAGGGGTTGGCAGGAAACGGGTGGCGAGAAAATACATTTCAGCATGAGCCATGCAACTTCGGCCTACACGAGACAGAAGTAGTACTTTTCGGCCTAGACTTGACCAAAAAGTCTATTTCGGCCTAGAGTTGACCAAAAAGTAACTTTTCGGCCAGGTGCCCCACTCTTCGGCCAAGTGATGGCCGAAAACCCTACTTCGGCCTAACTATGGCCGAAAACTTCGACTTCGGCCAAAGGATGGCCGAAAACTACTACTTCGACCAGAAGATGGCCGGTGGGCTACTAGTTTTGGTTTTTTTGCATTACGTCCTATAGTTTCTGAAAATGCTATAAAATATATCATAGTTTTGAAAAAAAATCTACTTTGAAGCACAATATATGAGACTCACTACATGAAGAACAAGGTGCTACTTTGAAGCACAAGTGTGAAAAAAGAGATAGTAACATTGCCCTTTTATTTATTTATTTTTTTCTTTTTCTTCTTCTTTTTTCTTTTTTTCTTTTTTTTCTTTGGCCTTTTTTCTTTCTTTCTTTCTTTCTTTTTATTTTTGGGCAATGCTCTAATAATGATGATCATCACACTTTCATTGATTACAACATATGAATTACAACTCGAAACTAGAACAAGAAATGACTCTATATGAATACCTCCGGTGGTGTACCGGGATGGTGCAATGAATCAAGAGTGACATGTATGAAAAATTATGCATGGTGGCTTTGCCACAAATACGATGTCAACTACATGATCATGCAATGGCAATATGACAAAAATAATGCGTGTCATGATGATGATGAACGGAACGGTGGAAAGTTGCATGGCAATATATCTCGGAATGGCTATGGAAATGCCATAATAGGTAGGCATGGTGGATGTTTTGCGGAAGATATAAGGAGGTTTATGTGTGATAGAGCGTATCGTATCACGGGGTTTGGAAGCACCGGCGAAGTTTGCACCAACTCTCAAGGTGAGAAAGGGCAATGCATGGTACCAAAGAGGCTAGCAATGGTGGAAAGGTAAAAGTGCGTATAATCCATGGACTCAACATTAGTCATAAGAACTCATATACTTATTGCAAAAATTTAGAAGTCATCAAAAATCAAGCACTATGAGCATGCTCCTAGAGGGATAGATTGGTAGGAAAAGACCATCGCTCGTTCCCGACTGCCACTCATAAGGATGCACAAGCCAGGTACACTTCATGTTTCAAATTTGTTACACAACTTTAACCATACGTGCATGCTACGGGACTTGCTATATTCAACACAAGCATTCTTTAATTCATTATCACCCAACTAGCATGACTTCAATATCACTACCTCCATATCTCAAAACAATTATCAAGTATCAAATTGATCATAGCATCCAATTCACTTCCTATGATAGTTTTTATTATACCCAACTTGGGTGCCTACCATTCTAGGACCAATTTTATAACCATAGCAAATACCATGCTGTTCTAAAAGACTCTCAAAATAATATAAGTGAAGCATGAGAGACTATCAATTTCTACAAAATTAAGCCACCGCCGTGCTCTAAAAGATATAAGTGAAGCACTAGAGCAAAAACTATCAAGCTCAAAAGATATAAGTGAAGCACATAGCATATTCTAATCAAGTAGGCTTCTCCCAAAAGGTGTGTACAGCAAGGATTATTGTGGTACACTAAAAAGAAAAGACTAATATAATACACGACGCTCCAAGCAAAACACATATCATGTGGCGAATAAAAATATAGCTCCAAGTAAAGTTACCAATGAACAAAGACGAAAGAGGGGATGCCTTCCCGGGGCATCCTCAAGCTTAGGATTTTGGCTATTCTTGAATATCTTGGGGTGCCATGGGCATCCCCAAGCTTAGGCTTCTGCCACTCCTTATTCCAAAGTCCATCAAAGCTTTACCCAAAACTTGAAAACTTCACAACACAAAACTCAACAGGAAATCTTATAAGCTCCGTTAGTGAAAGAAAACAAAACCACCACATAAGGTACTGTAATGAACTCATTCTTTATTTATTTTGGTGTTAAACCCACTGTATTCCAACTTCTCTATGGTTTATAAACTATTTTACTAGCCATAGATGCATCAAAATAAGCAAACAACACACGAAAAACAGAATCTGTCAAAAACAGAACAGTCTGTAGCAATCTGTAACTAACACAAACTTCTGGAACTCTAAAAACTCCTACCAAAATAGGAAGTCCTGGACAATTTGTCTATTGATCAGAAGAAAAAAGAATCAATGCAAAATCACGTTTGTGTGATTTAACAAAATTAAATTCGTGCACGCAAAGTTTCTGTTTTTCAGCAGAATCAAATTAACTATCATCATAGGTTATCCTATAGGTTCTACTTGGCACAAACACTAATTAAAGCATAAAAACACATCTAAACAGAAGGTAGAGGAAAAATTTATTACTAAACAGGAACAAAAACAAAAAACACAAATAAAATGGGTTGCCTCCCAACTAGCGCTATCGTTTAACGCCCCTAGCTAGGCATAAAAGTGAAGATAGATCTAAGTAGTGCCATCTTTGGCACTCAATTCATAAGTAGCCCCCATGATAGATTCATAAGGTAATTTGACTTTCTTTCTTGGAAAGTGCTCCATGCCTTTCTTTAATGGAAATTGGAATCTAATATTCCCTTCCTTCATATCAATAATCGCACCAATCGTTCTAAGGAAAGGTCTACCAAGAATAATAGGGCAAAAAAGATTGCAATCTATATCAAGAACGATAAAATCTACGGGCACCAAATTTCTATTTGTAACAATGAGAACATCATTGATCCTTCCCATTGGATTTTTAATGGTGGAATCCGCAAGGTGCAAATTTAAAGAGCAATCATAAAGATCATGGAAACCTAGAATATCACATAAAGTTTTTGGAATCGTAGAAACACTAGCACCCGAATCACATAAAGCAAAATAGTCATGATTTTTAATTCTAATCTTTATAGTAGGTTCCCACTCATCATTAAGTTTTCTAGGTATAGAAACTTCCAAATTAAGTTTTTCATCATAAGATTGCATCAAGGCATCAACGATATGTTTGGTAAAAGCTTTATTTTGACTATAAGCATGAGGAGAATTAACAACGGATTGCAACAAGGAAATACAACCTTCTAAAGAACAATTATCATAATAAAATTCCTTGAAATCCGAGATAGTGGGTTCAATACTATTTAAAGTCATGACCTCTCCAATCCCACATTTACCAAATTTAGCATCAAGATCTAAAAACTCTGAATTCTTGGGACGCCTTCTAATTAAAGTTGACTCATCTCCAGTCCCATTGTTATCAAGATTCATATTGCAAAACAAAGATCTAATAGGAGATACATCAATTACTTTAAGATCTTCATTGTTATTTTCATTGAAACTAGAAGAACATGCCTTTACAAAGCAATCTTTCTTAGCACGCAATCTAGCGGTTCTTTCCTTGCACTCATCAATGGAAATTCTCATGGCTTTGAGAGACTCATTGATATCATGCTTAGGAGGAGAAGATCTAAGTTTAAGAGAATCAACATCAAGAAAAATTCTATCAACGTTCCTAGCCAAATCATCAACTTTAAGCAATTTTTCTTCAATTAAAGCATTAAAATTCTTTTGAGAAATCATAAACTCTTTCACACTATTCTCAAAATCAGAGGGAATCTTATTGAAATTACCATAAGAATTATTGTAGAAATTTCCATAATTATTAGAGGAATTACTAGGGAACGGTCTAGAATTAAAGTTTCCTCTATAAGCATTGTTTCCAAAACTATTCCTACCAACAAAATTCACATCCATAGATTCATTATTATTCTCAATCAAAGTAGAAAAAGGCATATTATTGGGATCAAGAGGATTATTTTTAGTAGCAAACATCTTCATAAGTTCATCCATCGTTCCACTCAAAACATTGATTTCTTCTATAGCATGCACCTTTTTACTAGAAGATCTTTCGGTGTGCCATTGATAATAATTAGCCATAATATTATCAAGAAGTTTTGTGGCATCTCCTAACGTGATTTCCATAAATGTGCCTCCCACGGTCGAAGCTAAAAGATTTCTAGAAGCAAAGTTCAAACCGGCATAAAAATTTTGTATGATCATCCATAAATTCAAACCATGAGTAGGGCAATTGCGAATCATCAATTTCATTCTTTCCCAAGATTGGGCGACATGCTCATGATCAAGTTGTTTAAAATTCATAATATTGTTCCTAAGAGTGATAATCTTAGCGGGAGGAAAATACTTAGACATAAAAGCATCTTTGCACTTGTTCCAAGAATCAATACTATTTTTAGGCAAAGACGAAAACCAAATTTTAGCATGATCTCTAAGTGAAAACAGAAATAAATTCAATTTAACAATATCATTATCAGTATCTTTCTTCTTTTGCGTATCACACAAATCAACAAAGTTGTTTAGATGAGTAGCGGCTTCTTCACTAGGAAGGCCGGCGAATTGATCTTTCATAACAAGATTCAGCAAAGCAGTATTGATTTCACAAGACTCAACATCATTAAGAGGAGCAATCGGAGTACTAAGGAAATCATTATTATTGGTATTGGAGAAATCACACAATTTGGTATTATCTTGCGCCATGGCAACAAGTAATCCAACACACAAGCAAACAGAAAAAGGTAAGCGAAAAAAGAGAGAGAGATTGGGAAAGAGAGGGCAAATAAAACGGCAAGGGTGAAGTGGGGGAGAGGAAAACGGGAGGCAAATGGCAAATAATGTAAATGCGAGGGAGATGAGTTTGTGATGAGTACTTGGTATGTCTTGACTTGAGAGAAGACCTCCCCGACAACGGCGCCAGAAATCCTTCTTGCTACATCTTGAGCTTGGTTTTGGTTTTCCTTGAAGAGGAAAGGGTGATGCGGCAGAGTAGCGTAAATATTTCCCTCAATTTTTGAGAACCAAGGTATCAATCCAGTAGGAGGCTCCTCAAAAGTCCCACACACCTACACAAACAAACAAAGAACTCGCAACCAACGCAATAAAGGGGTTGTCAATCCCTTCATGGCCACTTGCGAAAGTGAGATTTGATAGATATAATATGATAAGATAAATATATTTTTGGTATTTTATAATATAGATGCAAAAAAGTAAAGATGCAAATAAAAGTAGATTGAAAGCTTATATGATAAAAGATGGACCCGGGGCCATAGGTTTCACTATTGGCTTCTCTCAAGATAGCATAAGTATTACGGTGGGTGAACAAATTACTGTTGAGCAATTGATAGAAAAGTGAACAATTATGAGATTATCTAGGCATGATCATGTATATAGGCATCACATCCGTAACAAGCCGACCGACTCCTGCCTGCATCTACTACTATTACTCCACACATCGACCGACTCCTGCCTGCATCTAGAGTATTAAGTTCATAAAGAATAGAGTAACACATTAAGAAAGATGACATGATGTAGAGGGATAAACTCAAGCAATATGATATAAACCCCATCTTTTCATCCTCGATGGCAACAATACAATACGTGCCTTGCTGCCCCTGCTGTCACTGGGAAAGGACACCGCAAGATTGAACCCAAAGCTAAGCACTTCTCCCTTGGCAAGAAAGATCAATCTAGTAGGCCAAACCAAACTGATAATTCGAAGAGACTTGCAAAGATAACTCAATCATACATAAAAGAATTCAAAGAAGATTCAAATATTTCTCATAGATAAACTTGATCATAAACAATTCATCGGATCTCGACAAACACACCGCAAAAAGAGTTTACATCGAATAGATCTCCACAAGAGAGGAGGAGAACATTGTATTGAGATCCAAAAAGAGAGACGAAGCCATCTAGCTAATAACTATGGACCCGAAGGTCTGTGGTAAACTACTCACAACTCATCAGAAGGGCTATGGTGTTGATGTAGAAGCCCTCCATGGTCGATTCCCCCTCCAGCGGAGCACCGATAAAGGCTCCAAGTAGGGATATCGCGGATACAGAAGGTTACGGCGGTGGAAATTGTTTTTCGTTGGCTCCCTGGATGTTTTCGGGGTACGTAGGTATATATAGGAGGAGGGAGTATGTTGGTGGCCGCCCGTGGGGCCCAGGAGACAGGGGCGCGCCCAGGAGGGGTGGGCGCGCCCTCCTATCTCTTGGAGGCCTCGTCTCCTTCTTGACTTGCACTCCAAGTTCTCCGGATCACGTTCGTTCCAAAAATCATGCTCCCGAAGGTTTCATTCCATTTGGACTCCATTTGATATTCCTTTTCTTCGAAATACTGAAATAGGCAAAAAACAGCAACACGGGCTGGGCCTCCGGTTAGTAGGTTAGTCCCAAAAATGTTATAAATGTGTAAAATAAAGCCCATAAACAACCAAACGGGGTAATATAATAGCATGGAACAATCAAAAATTATAGATACGTTGGAGACGTATCGTTACTCCTCAACCTACTGAACCTACTGAAAATGTTTACTTTGAGATTCCTTCGGGTATGATAGAGAAACTGCTAGCTAATCCCTTTGCAGGAGATGGAACATTGCATCCTGATTTACACCTTGTCTTTGTGGATGAAGTTTGTGGATTATTTAAGCTTGCAAGTATTCCCGACCATGTTGTCAAAAGGAAGGTCTTCCCTTTATCTTTGAAGGGAGATGCATTGACATGGTATAGGCTATGTGATGATACAGGATCTTGGAATTATAAATGATTGAAGTTGGAATTTCACCAGAAGTTCTATCCTATGCATCTTGTTCATTGTGATCATAATTACATATATAATTTCTGGCCTCGCGAAGGAGAAAGCATCGCTCAAGCTTGGGGGAGGCTTAAGTCAATGTTATATTCATGCCCCAATCATCAGCTCTCAAGAGATATGATTGTTCAAAATTTTTATGCTCGGCTTTCTCTCAATGATCGCACCAAGCTCGATACTTCCTGTGTTGGTTCTTATATGTTGAAGACTACTCAATTCAAATGGTATTTATTGGAAAGAATTACACGTAACTCCGAAGATTGGGGTTCCGACGATGGTAAGGAGTTAGGTATAACACCTAAGTTTGATTGTGTTAAATCTTTTATGGATACCGATGCTTTTCGTGGATTTAGCGCTAAGTTTGGACTTGACTCTGAGATAGTAGCTGCTTTTTGTGAATCTTTTGCTACTCACGTTGATCTCCCTAAGGAGAAGTGGTTTAAATATAATCCTCCGATTGAAGTAAAAGTAGTTGACCTATTACAGTTGAAGAAAAGACTATCACTTATAATGATCCTATTGTTCCTACTAGTTATGTTGAGAAACCACCTTTTCCTGTTAGGATAAGGGATCATTCTAAAACTTCACTTGTTGTTCATAAGAGTAATACTAGAACTTATACACCCCCTGAGCAAATTAAAGTTGAACCTAGTATTGCTATAGTTAAGGATCTCTTGGATGATAATTTAGATGGACATGTTATTTATTTCTATGGTGAAACTGCTAATATTGCTAGACCCAATGCTAAGATACATAGACCTGTTGTAGGCATGCCTGTTATTTCTGTTAAAATAGGAGATCATTGTTATCATGGCTTATGTGATATGGGTGCTAGTGCTAGTGCAATACCTTTTGACCTATATAAAGAAATTATGCATGATATTGCACCTGCTTAAATAGAAGGTATTGATGTTACTATTAAGCTTGCCAATAGGGACACCATTAAGCCAGTTGGGATTGTTAGAGATGTTGAAGTCTTGTGTGCGAAGGTTAAATATCCTGCTGATTTTCTTGTTCTTGGTTCCCCACAAGATGACTTTTTTCCCATTATATTTGGTAGACCCTTCTTGAATACTGTTAATGCTAAGATTCATTGTGAAAAGGATATTGTTACAATTGGCTTAGGGGATATGTCTCATGAGTTTAATTTTGCTAAGCTTCATAGACAACCCCGTGATAAAGAATCACCTATTAAGGATGAGATTATTGGTCTTGCTTCTATTGTCGTGCCTCCTACTGATCCGTTAGAACAATAATGATATGTTTATGAATGAAAGAAGGGAAATAGATGAAGTGTTCCTTCAACAAGGTCATATTCTGAAACACAACTTGCCTGTTGAAATCCTAGGGGATCCCCCTCCACCCAAGGATGATCCCGTGTTTGAGCTCAAACCTTTACCTGATAATCTTAAGTATGCTTATCTTGATGAAAAGAAAATATATCCTGTTATTATTAGTGCTAACCTTTCAGAGCAAGAAGAAGAAAGATTATTGAAAACTCTGAAGAAGCACTGTGCTGCTATTGGATATACTCTGGATGATCTTAAGGGCATTAGTCCCACTCTATGTCAACACAAAATAAAAGTGGAGAAAGATGCCAAACCAGTTAGAGATCCTCAACGACAGTTAAACCCTAAGATGAAAGAAGTGGTAAGAAAGGAGATACTAAAGCTCCTTGAGGCAGGTATAATTTATCCCGTTGCTGATAGTGATTGGGTAAGTCTTGTCCATTGTGTACCTAAGAAGGGAGGTATTATTGTCGTTCCTAATGATAAAGATGAATTGATCCCGCAAAGAATTATTACAAGTTATAGGACGGTAATTGATTTCCGTAAATTAAATAAGGCTACTAAGAAAGATCATTACCCTTTACCTTTTATCGATCAAATGCTAGAAAGACTATCCAAACATACACATTTTTGCTTTCTAGATGGTTATTCTGGTTTCTCTCAAATACCTGTGTCAGCGGAGGATCAATCAAAAACTACTTTTACTTGCCCTTTCGGTACTTTTGCTTATAGACGTATGCCTTTTGGTTTATGTAATGCACCTGCTAGCTTTCAAAGATGCATGATTGTGATATTCTCTGACTTTTGTGAAAAGATTTGTGAGGTATTCATGGATGATTTCTCCATTTATGGATCCTCTTTTGATGATTGCTTGAGCAACCTTGACCGAGTTTTTTAGAGATGCGAAGACACTAGTCTCATCTTGAATTGGGAAAAGTGCCACTTTATGGTTAATAAAGGCATTGTCTTGGGCCATAACATTTCCGAGAGAGGTATCGAAGTTGATAAAGCTAAAGTTGATGCTATTGAAAAGATGCCATGCCCCAAGGACATAAAAGGTATAAGAAGTTTCCTTGGTCATGCCAGTTTTTATAGGAGGTTCATTAATGACTTTTCTAAAATCTCTAGGCCTCTGACTAATTTATTACAAAATGATATTCCTTTTGTATTTGATGATTGTTGTGTAGAAGCATTTGAAATACTTAAGAAAGCTTTGATCACTACACCTATTGTTCAGCCACCTGATTGGAATTTACCCTTTGAAATTATGTGTGATGCTAGTGATTATGCCGTAGGTGCTGTTCTAGGGCAAAGAGTTGATAAGAAATTGAATGTTATCTAGTATGCTAGTAAAACTCTTGATACTGCCCAGAGAAATTATGCTACTACTGAAAAAGAGTTCTTAGCAGTTGTATTTGCTTGTGATAAGTTCAGACCTTACATTGTTGATTCCAAAGTTACTATTCACACTGATCATGCTGCTATTAAATATCTTATGGAAAAGAAAGATGCTAAACCTAGACTTATTAGATGGGTTCTCTTGCTCCAAGAATTTAATTTGCATATTATTGATAGAAAGGGAGCTGAGAACCCCGTTGCAGACAACGTGTCTAGGTTAGAGAATGTTCTTGATGACCCACTACCTATTGATGATATCTTTCCTGATGAACAATTAGCGGTCATTAATGCTTCTCGTACTGCTCCATGGTATGCTGATTATGCTAATTACATTGTTGCTAAATTTATACCACCTAGTTTCACATACCAGCAAAAGAAAAAGTTCTTTTATGATTTAAGACATTACTTCTGGGATGACCCCCACCTTTATAAAGGAGTAGATGGTGTTATTAGACGTTGTGTACCTGAGCATGGACATGAACATATCCTACGCAAGTGTCACTCTGAACCATATGGAGGACACCACGCTGGAGATAGAACTGCACATAAGGTATTGCAATCCGGTTTTTATTGGCCTACTCTCTTCAAAGATGCTCGTGAGTTTGTCTTGTCTTGTGATGAATGTCAAAGAATAGGTAATATTAGTAGACGTCAAGAAATGCCTATGAACTATTCTCTTGTTATTGAACCATTTGATGTTTGGGGCTTTGACTATATGGGACCTTTTCCTGCCTCTAATGGTTACACACATATTTTAGTTGCTGTTGATTACATTACTAAGTGGGTTGTCGTGGTATTCTCACGGGGGGTTGCAAGCCGACAGATGCCACAAGGGCTTAGTGTGAGGGTAAGACTGCTGCTGATAGGCCTGGGAGCGGGTATGCGAGTAGCACGCGGTGGTTTACCCAACTTCGGAGCTCTCCGGAGAGATAATACTCCTATTGCTGCATGTCTGAGTATATCTAATATATCTGGTACAGAGTTGCTCCTAGAGCTGTATCTAGGATCAGTACCATGGGTATCTGACTTTGTATATGCCTCTATGAGGCATGCTCTAGTGGCCGGCTATGCCCATGGCTTATGGCCGAATGGATGTGTGTGAGCTCATGCGTGAGTGAATGTGAGAGTGCCCGGTGGATGGATGGATGGTTGCTATATATAGGCATGGCTAGCTTAGCATGTAAGCTATGTGGTGGCATGGGAGCAAGGGGGTATGGTGGGGTGTCATGCTTGTCTCTTGGGTCACTTCATAAATAGTACACAGGGACAAGTGACACTGTACATGATGGCGTCGCGGTACGGTTGTCTTGTCTGCAGTATGGCCGTCTCGTTGGGGTCTTGTCGGTGTCGGGTCGAGCTGCAGTCGACAGTCGGCTGGTCGATGCTGTCGGCAGCCGGCTGGCGGGCGCAGTCGGCAGCCGGCAGCCAGCCGGTCAGAGCAGTCGGACGGGGAGCCGACAGGAGTGGTCGGGCAATCGGACTGAGGGGCTTTGCTAGCGCCGATGTCTTGAAATATCATCTTGCCGTCTTCGGGGTACCCGTCGCCAATTACTCCGACAGTAGCCCCCAAGCCTCCGGGCAACTTGGCAAAGTTGGGCGGAGGTTTTTTGGCGGGTGTTGATGTAGAAAATGTCGATGACGGCCGGCTATAGGCCGCGGCCGGATTAGCTTGCTTCCGGCGGGGGCGCGCCAGCGCACCCGCTGGGTGTAGCCTCCGAGCCTCCGGGCGACTTGGAAAAGTTGGACGGAGGCTTTTCGCGGTTGTTGGTGCAGATGATGTCGTCGAGGGTGCCGGGCGCGGACACAAAGTCCGCCGGCTGGTGCTGTCGGGCGCGGATGCGGGGTCCGCTGACTGAAGCTGTCAGGCGCGGACATGGGGTCCGCCGACTGATGGTGCCGGGCGCGGACACGGGGGTCCGCCGACTGATGCTGTTGCTGACAGCCGGCTGCGGACTGCAGCCGGCGTGGCTTGCTTCCAGTGGGGGCGCCAGCTCACCCACTGAGTGTAGCCTCCGAGCCTTCGAGTGAGGAGGGGGGTTCCCCATAAAAATGATCATGCAAAAGACAAAGTTAGTCCGCGTAGATATATTGAATGATTGCTTTTAGCATTGCAAGTTTATGCAGAGGGTGCCGACTCGGTTTTGCCCGAGCCACCATAATCTTTTTCATGTTCCCTCCGCTTTTTTGGTTTGTGCTCTCGCTCGCCGGACAGCAGCTCTGCGGTCTGTGATTGAGAGTGGGCCGTGAAGCGGAGTGTACAGTAATCAGACTCTGGGAGCAGATTTAACCGAGTAGATACTCACAAAGGAAACGGTCGGGTGGCCCGAACCGTTTTTCTTCCCGGACGTTTTTCGCGTGGTGGCCTCCAGCGTTCACCCTTGCTAGCCAGATAGCCGCTCTACGGTCCGTGACTAAGAGTGAGCCTTTGGTACCGCGTATGCTACTAAGCCATCTGCGGGAACAAACGTCTCAGGCCAAGCAGCCAGCCTCCAGGCCAATTCTGGCTGGCGCCGGGGCGAACAGTAATGCAACTGTAATAAAATGCGGAGATAGCCCCCCAATCATCGCTCGGGGTTATCCGTGTTTGCACGGTGCAAAAATATGCGGGTGAGGAACTCACGTTGCTTTGACGCAGATGAGGCAGAGGTTGACTAAGACAGCCGGCGTTGCGCGGCGCTCGTGGGGCGCGCCGATGCACCCGCTGGGTGTGGTCTTCGAGCCTCCGGATACTCGAAGGGGGGTCCCGGCCGGTCGGATCCGACCGAACGAGCGGCGAGGCGGGCTAGCACCCGGGCCGGCGCTCCTGCTGGCTAGGAGTTGAAGCGGGCAGGCAGGCCGGGCTGCGTCTTGCCGTCCGAGTGGCGAAGCAGACAGATGGACAGACGGACGTTTTTCTTTTCTTCTTTTTGCACTTTTTCTTCTGCTTCATTTCTCGTCTGCAGCTGGACGCTTTTCTTTTTAACAGCCGGATGGATCACGCGAGCAGCCGGACTATTTTTCTTCTTCTTTCTGTTTAAACACCCGGCCACTGACTTTTCTGGCAAGGTCCACGCGGGCAGCCGGCCCCCATTTTTTTTTCTCTTTTTCTATTTTCTTTTTAGCAGGCAGCTGGGCACAGCCCTTGACTTTTCTAGCCCGAGCAGCCGGCCTCTTTTCTTCACGAACAAACGGAACAAAGAGCCGGCAGGACCGTCGTGCGGGCGTGCCGGGAGCGGAGCAGCAGGCGGCAAGGCGCGGGAGCCGGCGACAGGGCCGGCCGGGTGGAGGGCACAAGCCGCCGCGGAGCCAGCAGGCGGCCGGGTCGCGCAGCGGCAGGCCGGGCTCGGAGCCGGCGCGGAGCCAGCAGGCGGCCGGGCCACGCAGCCGGCAGGTCGGGCTCGGAGCCGGCGCGGAGCCAGCAGGCGGTCGGGCCGCACAGCCGGCAGGCCAGGCTCAGAGTCGGCGCGGGGCGCGCCCGCGAGGCGGAGCGAAGCCGGCATGGGGGAAGAGCCGGAGCCTGGTGCATGCGCGGGCCGGGAGCGGCCGGACCAGGCGGCGGTGCCGACGCCGGGGCGCAGCCGGCGCGGTCGGAGGCGGCCGCGGGGCGACGCAGGAGACCAGTCCGCCAGGCCGGCCGGGTGGTCACAGTCGGCGCGCAGGAGGCGGGCGTGGACGAGGGCCACAGGGACCCGGCGGAGGACGCGCGTGGCACTGATTTGCCACGGCTATCGAGGTCGCCGGCTGCGAGACTGCGAGGAGGCGGCATGAGGGAGTCGGCCTCGCGGGAGGAGGTCGGAGGCGGGGGCGAGGCGGCCGCGGGGACCCGGCAGGCGCGGAGGAGCGGGGCCGAAACCGCGGGCATGCGTTGGTGTGGCGGAGCGGCGCGGACGGAGCCGCTTGAGCGGGACGGCCAGCTGCGGGTGCGCGAGAGCTGCGAACGCCGGGCGCCAGCGCGGCCGCCAAGGAGCTAGGCGATGGTGTAGGCGCTTGGGGCGGAGAAGGCCCAGCGCGGAGGTGCAGGTGGCAGGGCCATCCGCTGGTTGTGGATGGCGGCGGCGAACTGCTAGTGACCAGAGCCGAGCGAAGGCGAGCCGAGACGGCTGCGCGCACGCGTGGGCGGAGCAGAGTGGAGGCAAGCGGGACGGCAGCATGACCGCGCCGGCGGAGAAGGGCACAGTCGAGCTGGTGTATCTCCATTATCTGGGAAGTGTACGTATGCTACATAGCCGTGGTCTGACTAATGTATGACCAATATCTGACCACTATCTGGGTAATATCTGGCAATTGTCTGGCTTGTGTCTGTGTAGTGCATGGCCAATGGTTTGACCATGGTTGACTTGTATCTAACTAGCTTGCATAGATGGTATGTGGAGGAACCAACGCGTGTTTCGGCCGGAGCAAGGCGCAACGCGGAGGGAAGCAGACGCGAGCGGCGCGTGGATGGCCACGGTCGACCGAAACAAGGCCCCGCGCACGGCGCGCGTGCGGATGGACGGCCAGCGTTGCGGTGGTGGTGAAGAAGGCAAGGCCGACGGCGAGGACGCGCGGCCCCTCACGGCCATTCCGGGGGCAGGTCGATGTCGAGCCCCCGAGCGCTACCGGAGAGACGGCGTGACACCGCGGCAGTGAAGACGAAGATGGTCCCGCCCGGACTGTGAAACCAGCAGCAGCGTGGTGGCAAAGTACCACACCACGGTGGGCGCCAACTGTCGTGATATTCTCACGGGGGGTTGCGAGGCGACAAATGCCACAAGGGCTTAGTGTGAGGGTAAGACTGCTGCTGATAGGCCTGGGAGCGGGTATGCGAGTAGCACGCGGTGGTTTACCCAACTTCGGAGCTCTCCGGAGAGATAATACTCCTACTGCTACATGTCTGAGTATATCTAATATATCTGGTATAGAGTTGCTCCTAGAGCTGTATCTGGGATCAGTACCATGGGTATCTGACTTTGTATATGCCTCTATGAGGCATGCTCTAGAGGTCGGCTATGCCCATGGCTTATGGTCGAATGGATGTGTGTGAGCTCATGCGTGAGTGAATGTGAGAGTGCCTGGTGGATGGATGGATGGTTGCTATATATAGGCATGGCTAGCTTAACATGTAAGCTATGTGGTGGCATGGGAGCAAGGGGGTATGGTGGGGTGTCATGCTTGTCTCCTGGGTCACTTCATAAATAGTGCACAGGGACAAGTGACACTGTACATGATGGCGTCGCGGTACGGTTGTCTTCTCCGCCGTATGGCCGTCTCGTGGGGGTCTTGTCGGTGTCGGGTCGAGCTGCAGTCGGCAGCCGGCTGGTCGGCGCTGTCGGCAGCCGTCTGGCGGGCGCAGTCGGCAGCCGGCAGCCGGCCAGTCAGAGCAGTCAGACGGGGAGCCGGCAGGAGTGGTCGGGCAATCGGACTGAGGGGCTTTGCTAGCCCCGATGTCTTTAAATATCGTCTTGCCGTCTTCGGGGTACCCGTCGCCAATTACTCCGACATGGGTAGAAGCTATTCCAACTAGTAGTGCTGATCATAACACCTCTATTCAGATGCTTAAAGAAGTTATTTTTCCGAGGTTTGGAGTCCCTAGATATCTTATGACTGATGGTGGTTCACATTTTATTCATGGTGCTTTCCGTAAGATGCTTGCTAAGTATGATGTTAATTATAGAATCACATCTCCTTATCACCCACAGTCTAGTGGTCAAGTAGAGTTGAGCAATAGAGAGCTCAAATTAATTTTGCAAAAGACTGTGAATAGATCTAGAAAGAATTGGTCCAAGAAACTTGATGATGCATTATGGGCCTATAGAACTGCATATAAAAATCCTATGGGTATGTCTCCGTATAAGATGGTTTATGGAAAAGCATGTCACTTACCTCTTGAACTTGAACATAAGGCATATTGGGCTATTAAAGAGCTCAACTATGGCTTCAAACTTGCTGGTGAGAAGAGGTTGTTTGACATTAGCTCACTTGATGAATGGAGAACTCAAGCCTATGCGAATGCCAAGCTGTTCAAAGAAAAAGTTAAACGTTGGCATGACAAAAGGATACAAAATCGTGAGTTTAACGTAGGTGATTATGTGTTGCTATTCAACTCTTGTTTAAGATTTTTTGCAGGAAAACTTCTCTCTAAATGGAAAGGTCATTACGTTATCGAGGAGGTATATCGTTCCGGTGCCATAAAAATCAACAACTTCGAAGGCATAATTTCGAGGGTGGTGAATGGTCAAAGAATCAAACATTATATCTCAAGTAATCCTATCAATGTTCAAACTAATATTATTGAAACCGTAACCCCGGAGGAATACATAAGAGACACTTTTCAGAATGTTTCAGACTCCGAAAAGGAATAGGTATGTGGTACGGTAAGTAAACCGACTCCAAAACAATTCTAATAGGAATCAAGAAGTAATCCGGGAAGGATACGAGGCCTCCACGAGGGTGGAGGGCGCGCCCACCCTTCCTGGGCGCGCCCCCTGTCTCATGGCCACCTCGTGTGCCTCCCGAACTCCGTTTTCTTGCACATTACGTATTTTGGTCGGTACAAATTCATTATATAATCTCCCGAAGGTTTTGACCACTGTATCACGCAATTATCCTCTGTTTTTGTTTTGAGCTATTCTGGTTGCAGAATTAGAGCAAGATGTCTTCTCAAGAGTCAATCGGGGAGAGTCGAGTGTCTCACCTGACACCAGGTCCAGGAGCAAATAGTGATGCTTATCACTTTGGGCCATCAACGGAAGATGAGATGGAGGCCGACTTGAAAAGGATAGATGCCATGGAGGAAGATCAAGAAGTTACATCTCGCTTCCAAGCAGGATTCATGATGGGGGAACTACAGAGCTCGACTATCCCAAATTCGGTCATCCCTTCCAATGTTAAATTTCTTTCTTATGAAAACATGAAAAAGAGCATCACTTGTTCTCCAGAAGCTATGCAGCATCCTTGGGTAAAGGGAGCTTTAGCCGTGACGGGCAAGCTCCGCAAGGAAAATATGGACCTCAAACAACAAGTCAATAAGCCCGAGGAGGAGAATCGTATCCTGAGGGGCATCATCGCCAAGAAGATCACAACACCAACTACGAAGAAGGAGACATAATCACATGGGTATGGGCACTCCCCTTGGCAACCGCCAAGCTTGGGGGAGGTGCCCCGGTATTGTATCTCCATCACACTCCTATCTTTACCGTTTTACTTAGTTCAACCCTTTTAGTAATATCTTGATCTAGTAGATTGAATTTTTTGTATGAATTAGTTTTGAGTTTTGCTTTGTGATCCCTTCTATGTAATCGAGTTTGTGAGCTATCTATAATAAAGATTAGTGTTGAGTCAAGGGCTTTGCTATCTTGCTATGATCTTGAGAAAGTAGAAAGAATAAAAAGAAATAAAAGAGTTCATATTGATCTTATGGATAGTAATGACTTCACATATAAAAAGTATGAGGCATAAAAGTTGTTGAGAATTGACAAACGTAGTTTTGGTCATCGTTGCAATTAATAGGAATTAATAAAGAAAGAGAGGTTTTCACATATAAATATACTATCTTGGACATCTTTTATGATTGTGAGCATTCATTAAGTATGACATGCTAAAGAGTTGATGTTGGACAAGGAAGACAACGTAATGGTTTATGTTTTCTCACATCTCAGTTAAAGTATATTGTCATTGATCTTCCCAACATGTTGAGCTTGCCTTTCCCCCTCATGCTAGCCAAAAATTCCTTGCACCAAGTAGAGATACTACTTGTGCTTCCAAATATCCTTAAACCTAGTTTTGCCATGAGAGTCCACCATACCTACCTATGGATTGAGTAAGATCCTTCAAGTAAGTTGTCATGTTGCAAGCAATAAAAAATTCTCTCTAAATATGTATGACTTATTAGTGCGGAGAAAATAAGCCTTATACGATCGTGTGATATGAAAGTAATAAAAGCGAGGGACTGCATAGTAAAGGTTCATATAACAAGTGGCAATATAAAGTGACGTTCTTTTGCATTAAGATTTTGTGCATCCAATCCTAAAAGCACATGACAACCTCTGATTCCCTCTACGAAGGGCCTATCTTTTACTTTATGTTTTTACTTTATGCAAGAGTCAAGGTGATCTTCACCTTTCCCTTTTTCATTTTATCCTTTGGCAACCACCTCGTGTTGGTAAGATCCTGATATATATATATATATATATATATATATATTTATATATATATAGGACAACACTATTCTGATCCTGGGATCAAGATAGTTATTCTGATCACGGCGCGACTATATAGGGCTGAACAGATTCTGGCAAACTCCCGAACCGGTACTTTGGAGGAAAAAAACGATCTCCACCAGGCACCCACCCTAACCACTCCTCCCCACGATCCCCATCCCCTCCCGATCCCTACCTCCTCCCTCGACAACCACCGCCGGCCCTGTGCACTTCCCTGCGCCGGCCACCACGGCCCATCGTTGCCGCCCCGGAGCTCGACGCGCCTCCCGCTGCCGGCCGCTCGACCTCGTTGCCATCCCCCACCCCAACAGCTGGCGACTCCTCGGATGCGCCGCCACCAAGCGGCGGCCAACCACCGGCCCGGCAACTCTTCTCTGGCGCGTCTCCCACCGCAATCCACCAGCCCCTGCACCTGCTCTCTGGCCCGCCTCCGTCTGCCTCCTACCCTTCTTCTTGGATGTGCCACCATCGCCGAAACTCCTGATGACCGAGGCCCGGCCAACCTGCGCCTGCGCCGCCCCGGATCCCCACCGCTGCGTCACCCCATCTATGGAGCAGATCCGTTTCAGGTCTCCACCGCCATGCTCCTGCAGGTCGACTGCGTGGCCGCATGAAGTTAGCCGACCATAGCTGCGGCCGGACGAAATTCCAACCCTACTGCAACCCCTCAAGATGTACAGGTAAATGATCCACAAGCTCATAATTTTCTGACTGATGTACCAGGTGATGCAGCGAAGTGTCCATGCCTAAACTTTGTTGGGTTTTGTTTTTCAGTGGCCAAAGATGGGGCTCCACGGCTGTTCGGTGTAATGCCTAAGGAGAAAACAGTGTCTCTCTCAGTTTTGTTTTTGGAAAGACCCACCTATCATCTTGCCGCTGATGTGTTCCCTCTGCTACATAAGTCTGTGCTGACTGTGATAGAGCGAACATTGAGGGCCTTTTCACTATAGAATTAACAAAATCTATTGTTGCCATTTGTGTTGACTGCGATAGAGTATTTCATTTATTTGACAACACGTACACATTATTTTGAAAATCATGTATGTTTATAGTATTTCAAGCATGTTGTGGCTGGAGCCTTCCATATTTGGTTTAGTAGCAGAAGTCCCCTACAATTTGGTGCTTTTTCCCCTCTCATTTATGCTCAAAATGTTTGTGTCTCCAGGATCCTCCGTGCCACTCTGCTGCTCGCTACCCACATGAACAGCGGGAGGAAGAAGTTCACACATGGCAGGGGAGAAGGTCACACATGAGGTGCACGGGACAGGGGTGTTGCCATTCATAAGATGGTCGTCCTTCATGATAATCAGTGTTGCTGATGCAATGTTGCTTCTTGTGAGGCCGCTTCCAGCCAATGTCCTCCTCTGCTCGGGAATCCTCCTCCGCCTCGCCGTTGAATTTTTCTGTCCATCCAGCAAAAAATCTCTCTTCTATAGTTGTTGTGTATCTACTACAGAAAAAATGCATTGGCTGTAGAAGTTCAGAAAATAGTTGTAAAGGAACAACTATACCTCTCTCTCTATGCACATGTTGTGTTTGGAGAGGCATGGTTTTCATTTTGATTTTGGGCTGGATGTACGAGGTGTATGATGAAGGTCAAATAGTGAAGTGAAGTCCATTTGGTACATGTGAAATTCGGTGAGGCATAAGAAGGGAATCAGATCGTTAGTTTATTTGGCCCCCATTTGTACATCATGTTGTCTACTTTCTTGTTTTGTACTTTTTCTTGAAGTTTAATAGTATGAGTTGATGCAAAAAATGTGTTTTTAGTATGTTTGTTTCGGTTAAAAAAACTGCAAAATATAGGGAAGCCCAAAGAAGGTCATTAAAAAAAGCATCTCAAATTTTTTTATAAAAAAGTTTTTCTCTGTTAAAACAAACCTAGAAGTTCAAATTAAAAAATGGAGCGGCTCGACGCCTATCAGAAAGTAGGATTTTTTCGTTACACTAAAAGAAGTAAAACTAGGAAGTCCATATTAAAAAGATGGAGAAGTTCGATGATTATAAAAACTCATATTTTCCTCGTTATTAAAGAATGGAAACAAGAAGTTCAAAAATAAAAAAACAAGAAGTTCAACTTTTAAAAATAGAGCTCTTCAAAATTTCTTAAAAAGGATTAAGAAATAAAACCAAGAAGTCCATATTAAAAAGATGGAGAAGTTCAATGATTATAGAAAACTCTGATTTTCCTCGTTATTAAAGAATGGAAACAAGAAGTTCAAAAATAAAATCACAAGAAGTTCAACTTTAAAAATAGAGCGCTTCAAAATTTCATAAAAAAGATTAAGAAAAAAACCCCAGGAAGTCCATATTAAAAAGATGGAGAAGTTCGATGATTATAGAAAACTTAGATTTTCCTCATTATTAAAAGAATGGAAACAAGAAGTTCACAAAATAAAATAACAAGAAGTTCAACTTTAAAAATAGAGCGCTTCAAAATTCATATGGGAGCAGTTTGATATTTATTTGAAAACCAAGAAGTTCAATTGAAAAAGGCAGAGCAGTTTGATATTTATTTGAAAAAAATCAGATTTTTCTAATTACTAAAGAATAAAACCAATATGTTCAATTTTAAATAACGAAGAAGTTCGATGTTTCTAAAAACCTCCAATTTTCACATTTCTAAAAATACACAATGAAGTTCAAATAAAAAAGTGGAGCGGTTCAATATTCATAAAAAACTCAGACATTTTCAAGTAACCGAGAGAAGTTCAGATTGATAACTACCGGAAGTTCATGTACCACACGGTGTGCATTTGTATGAAAAAAAAGAATGAAAAAGCAAAGGCTAAAAGTTTTGTTGCTAGAAGTTCAAGTGCACAGCCCAAGAAAAGTTCAAAAATTCTTGTGAGAGAGGTTGAACAAAAATATGTGACAGAAGTTCAAGGAGAAAACAGCGGGACGTTCAACTATTACACGGAATGCGTTTTAGATAAGAATAGAAGAATAGAAAACCAAAAGCTTAAAAGGTTTGTTGCAAGAACTTCACGTGGTCCTCTGTGCACGATGCAAAATTAATATTGCGGGACATCCGACCACCAATTACATGTTTGAAAATAGCAAAAAATGACGCCCGACCTTCAATTGCATGTAATTCAATGTATGCACAAAAATGTGACGGAAGTTCATAGTGAAAACAATGAGAAGTTCAAGTACCGCAAGGAATGCATTTCAGGTCAGAATAAAAAGTATAGAAAAATAAAAGCTTAAACAGTTGGTTGCTAGAAGTTCAAGTGCTCTGTCAGGGGAAGTTCAAAAAATTGTTGCGGGAGAGGTTCACCTTCTATTTCCATGTTCGATTTTTTCCGTATAAAATTCGAATACAATTCTTTACTCAAAATATGAAAAGGTGAAGTTCAAATTGAAATAACAGAGAAGTTCAGAGTTTAATAAAACCTAGGATATACCTGTTGAAAAAATAAAAAACAAGGCACCATTTTTTGCACTTTTAAAAACAACTCATAAATGAAAAGAATGGTTGATAGAAGTTCAATTTCTCAGCGAGGAAAGGTTCAAAAAATTCTTGGGAGAGAGGTTCACCATGTATTTAGGTGTCCAAAATACATTAAAAATATGTTTTTTGTGTGTTTTAAAATAATTCTCTCAAACCAGAGAGAAGTTCAAAAGTGATAACAATCGGAAGTTCACGTACTACATGGTGTGTATTTCATACAAGAAAAATACAAATAAAGTGAAACAGATTGAGGTTCAAACAGACATGCCCCAGAATTTCAACTACTTCACGCAGTGCAAAAACAGCATGTCAAAAAATAGCACGTCAAAAACAGAGTGAAGTTCAAACAGACATGCCCAAGAAGTTCAACTACTTCACGTAGTGCATTTCCATTCGCGATGAAGGCAGAAATCATGATCTTGTCATTTTCTAATTTACTTCAAAACGACAGGAATATCATTTGTGTAAGTTCATGTCCTCGGTCGGAGAAAGTTAAAAAAATATTGGGAGAGAGGTTTGTACAAAAAGAATATCATTTGTGTAACATTGAAGAAAATGGATGGGAAAATTACAAACAAAAAATATGTCACAGAAGTCCAACGTGAAAATATCAGGGAGTTCAACTACTACACTGAATGAATTTCACAAGAAAAACTTTTAAAACTGTCGCGAGTATGAAAAAATGATCAACACGGAAAAGTTGCGTGTTTATAGAAGCTTTCCATCGGTATATCACTTGCTTAATTCTGGTGAGTGAATGAAGAGCTACGAGCAAAAAAAAGCACGTGAAAAATAGAGTGAAGTTCAGGCAGAACTGCCACAGAAGTTCAAGTACTTCACGCCATGCATTTTCGACGAATCTGTTTCGCGATAAAGGCAGAATGAGTGGTCTCGCCATTTCTGAAATTACTTGAAAATGGCTGGTATTCAGAGAAAACCATCAACATGAAAAAGTTTCACATTTTTCGTAGCTTTTCAACAGTATATTATTTGCCCCGTTCCGATGAAGTTTGTAGAAATTACGGTGAAAATACGTTTTTAGCCATTTTCAAAATCAACGACAAACCATAATGAATTTGGAGAAACAATATATACCAAAAAGTTTTGCATTTGTTCAGGCTTTCCAACGCCATATCATTTGATATGTTCGGACTTATGATTAAAAAAATATATCGAAAATACAAACTTGGTAGAACTTGTACCATTTTCTAAATTACTCTTAAACCATTCAAAATTAGAAAAACTTTCAACATGAGAAAAAAGCGTAGTTTCATAAGCTTTCCAACGCGATATCATTTATCTCAATTGGATTAGGTGTTTAGAAATGGCAACGAAAATAGGAACTAGGTTGTTCGGTTTGCAAAATTTTACGATTTTCCACATTACTCTTTAACCGTAGGGAATTAGAAAAAACTTTCAGCACGTGGAAGGAGCAGTTTTACATCAACTTTCCAACGCCATATTATTTGCCTCATTCCAATAAACGATTTAGAAATGCGATCGAAAATACGATTCACATTTTTTGTATGAAGAAAAAACGGTGTTCAAAACTGCTCTTAAACCACTTACATTTTGCCAAAATTTTAAGTTGGGTCATGATACTGGTGTCCACAGCTTTCCAACGGTATATCGCAAGCCCCATTTGGGCAATGTTGACGGAAGTTCAACCTAGCACTAGGGGAAGTTCGGGTCGAACAACTCGGGCAGTAAAATTGCAAAAAACACAATTTCTTCACGACCCGAGAGCAAAATCCGCCAGCGAGCGAGATTTCTATTTAAAACCGGTATTTAGTTGCTAAAAAACCTTTCTAGATTACACTAACATCATATAGAACACTACTAACCAGAATAATTCACGGGGGAAGCCACGGTCGCAAAGATAGCCCGAAGGTCGGGGTCGTACAGAGGGAAGTTCAGGCGCGTGTACAAACAAAAATACGTCACAGAAGTTCAACGTGAAAATAGCATGAAGTTCAACTACTGCGCTGAATGAATTTTAGATGAAAAACTTTTAAAATTGTTGCGAGTATGAAAAAATGATCAACATGGGAAAGTTGCGTGTTTACATCAACTTTCCATCGATATATCACTTGCTCAATTCCAGTGAATGGATGGAGAGATAGGAGCAGTGGATAGAGATATACGAGGGGGAAAAAAAGCACGTGAAAAACAGAGTGAAGTTCAAGGTTTCATACCGAGAAGTTCACGTACTTCACGCGATGCATTTTTGGCGAATCTGTTTCGCGATAAAGGCAGAATGAATGATCTCGCCATTTTTGAAATTACTTGAAAACGGCTAGGAATCAGAGAAAACTGTCAACATGAATTTTTTTTTGCATTTTCCATAGCTTTTCAGCGGTATATTATTTGCGCCATTCCAATAAAGTTTGTAGAAAATACGGAAAAAATACATTTTTTGCCATTTTCGAAATTGACTTAAAACCGTAAAGAATTGGGAGAAACAATACATACCAAAAAGTTTTGCATTTGTTCAACCTTTCCAACGCCATATCATTTGCTGCATTCGGACGCGCGATTAAAAAATTAGCTCAAAAATATGGACTCGGTAGGGCTTGAACCATTTTCTAAATTACTCTTAAACTATTCAAAATTAGAAAAAAAACTTTCGAGATGAAGAAGTAGCGCATTTTCATAAGGTTTACAATGCCATATCATATGCCTCCATTGGATTAGCCGTTTAGAAATGACATCGAAAAAACGAACTGGGCTGTTCGGTTTACGAAATTTTATGTTTTTTCAAATTATCTTTAACCATAGGGAATTACGTTTTTTCAAGGCCTCATTCCGATAAACAGTTTAGAAATGCGAACGAAAATACGATTCACGTTTTTTGCGTGGAGAAAAAACAGTTTTCAAAACTGCTCTTAAACCGCTACTATTTTGCCAAAAATTTAAGTTGGGTCATGATATTTGTGTCCATAGCTTTCCAACGGTATATCGCAAGCCCCATTTCGGCAATGTTGGGGGAAGTTCAACCTAGTTCATAGGGAAGTTCAACGTACTACTAGCGGAGCAGGTCAGGTTGTGATCAGAATATTATTCTCATCCCGTGATCAGAATAGAGTTTATGTATATATATATATATATATATATATATATATATATATATATATATATCCAATTGGATGTAAGTTAGCATGAACTATTATTGTTGACATCACCCAAAGGTGAATACGTTGGGAGGCGAAACAATAAGCCCCTATCTTTCTCTGTGTCCGATTAAAACTCCACAACCATAAGTATTGCGTGAGTGTTAGCAATTGTAGAAGACTATATGATAGTTGAGTATGTGGACTTGCTGAAAAGCTCCATTCTTGAATCTTTCCGATGTTATGATAAATTGCAATTGCTTCAATGACTGAGATTATAGTTTGTTAGTTCTCAATGAAGTTTCTGAACGATACTTGACATTGTGAATTGATTGTTACTTGAGCATAAGAAACCATATGACAAAAATCTATTTATGTTGCTGTTATAAGAATGATCATGATGCCCTCATGTCCGTATTTTATTTTTATCGACACCTCTATCTCTAAACATGTGGACATATTTTTTGATTTCGGCTTCTGCTTGAGGACAAGCGAGGTCTAAGCTTGGGGGAGTTGATACATCCATTTTACATCATGCTTTTATATCAATATTTATTGCATTATGGGATGTTATTACACATTATGTCTCAATACTTATGGCTATTATCTCTTATGTTACAAGGTTTACCATGAAGAGGGGGAATGCCGGCAGCTGGGATTCTGGGTGTAAAAGGAGCAAATATTGGAAACCTATTCTGCACAGCTCCAAAAATCCTGAAACTCCACAGAAGTTATTTTTGGAGTTAATAAGAATTATTGAGCGAAGAAAACACCAGAGGGGGCCCACACCCTGGCCAGGAGGGTGGGGGGTGCGCCCACCCCTAGTGGGTGCGCCCCCTGTCTCCTGGGCCCCCTGGTGGCCCTCCGGTGCCCATCTTCTGCTATATGAAGGCTTTTACCCTGAAAAAAAAATCAGAGGCAAGCTTACGGGACGAAACTCCGCCGCCATGAGGCGGAACCTTGGCGGAACCAATCTAGGGCTCCGGCGGAGCTGTTTTGCCGGGGAAACTTCCCTCCAGGAGGGGGAAATCATCACCATCATCATCACCAATGATCCTCTCATTGGGAGGGGGTCAATCTCCATCAACATCTTCATCAGCACCATCTCCTCTAAAAACCCTAGTTCATCTCTTGTATCCAATCTTGTATCAAAACCACAAATTGCTACTTGTGGGTTGCTAGTAGTGTTGATTACTCCTTGTAGTTGATGCTAATTGGTTTATTTGGTGGAAGATCATATGTTCAGATCCTTAATGCATATTAATACTCCTCTGATCATGAACATGAATATGCTTTGTGAGTAGTTACGTTTGTTCCTGAGGACATGGGTGAAGTCTTGCTATTACTAGTTATGTGAATTTGGTATTCGTTCGATATTTTGATGAGATGTATGTTGTCTTTTCCTCTAGTGGTGTTATGTGAACGTCGACTATATGACACTTCACCATTATTTGGGCCTAGAGGAAGGCATTGGGAAGTAATAATTAGATGATAGGTTGCTAGAGTGACAGAAGCTTAAACCATAGTTTATGCGTTGCTTCGTAAGGGGGTGATTTGGATCCATTCGTTTCATGCTATGGTTAGGTTTACCTTAATACTTCTTTTGTAGTTGTGGATGCTTGCAATAGGGGTTAATCATAAGTGGGATGCTTGTCCAAGTAAGGGAAGTACCCAAGCACTGGTCCACCCACATATCAAATTATCAAAGTACCGAACGCGAATCATATGAGCGTGATGAAAACTAGCTTGACGATAATTCCCATGTGTCCTCGGGAGCGCTTTTCTCATTATAAGAAATTGTCCAGGCTTGCCCTTTGCTACAAAAAGGATTGCGCCACCTTGCTGCACTTTATTTACTTTCATTGCTTGTTACCAGTTACAAATTATCTTATCACAAAACTATCTGTTACCTATAGTTTCAGTTCTGGTAGAGAATACCTTACTGAAAACCGCTTGCCATTTCCTTCTGCTCCTCGTTCGGTTTGACACTCTTACTTATCAAAAGGACTACGATAGATCCCCTATACTTGTGGTTCATCAAGGCTCTTTTCTGGCGCCGTTGCCGGGGAGTGAAGCGCCTTTGGTGAGTGGAACTTGGTAAGGAAACATTTATATAGTGTGCTGAAATTTTTTGTCACTTGTTACTATGGAAACTAATCCTTTGAGGGCTTGTTCGGGGTATCTTCGCCCAGACCAGTAGAGCAAAGAGTTGCTCCTCAACCTACTGAACCTACTAAATTTTTTTACTTTGAGATTCCTTCAGGTATGATAGAGAAACTTCTAGCTAATCCCTTTGTAGGAGATGGAACATTGCATCCCGATTTACACCTTATCTTTCTGGATCAAATTTGTGGATTATTTAAGCTTGTAGGTATTCCCGATGATGTTGTCAAAAGGAAGGTCTTCCCTTTATCTTTGAAGGTAGATGCATTGACATGGTATAGGCTATGTGAGGATACATGATCTTGGAATTATAAACGATTGAAGTTGGAATATCACCAGCAGTTCTATCCCATGCATCTTATTCATCGTGATCATAATTACATATATCATTTCTGGCCTCGCGAAGGAGAAAGCATCGCTCAAGCTTGGGGGAGGCTTAAGTCAATGTTATATTCATGCCCCAATCATGAGCTCTCAAGAGATATGATTATTCAAAATAGGGGTTAATCATAAGTGGGATGCTTGTCCAAGTAAGGGCAGTACCCAAGCACCGGTCTACCCACATATCAAATTATCAAAGTACCGAACGCGAATCATATGAGCATGATGAAAACTAGCTTGACGATAATTCCCATGTGTCCTCGGGAGCGCTTTTCTCATTATAAGAAATTGTCCAGGCTTGTCCTTTGCTACAAAAAGGATTAGGCCACCTTGCTGCACTTTATTTACTTTCATTGCTTGTTACCAGTTACGAATTATCTTATCACAAAACTATCTGTTACCTATAATTTCAGTGCTTGCAGAGAATACCTTACTGAAAACCGCTTGTCATTTCCTTCTCCTCCTCGTTGGGTTCGACACTCTTACTTATCGAAAGGACTACGATAGATCCCCTATACTTGTCGGTCATCAACCACCAACAAGCATCAATCCATGGCTTGCCCGAAACAACGGGTGCCTCCAACTAGCAACAATCCTGGGGGAGTTTTGTTTAATTATTTTGATTTGATTTGATCTTTTGATCATGGGACTGGGCATCCCGGTTACCAGCCATTTTCTTGTGAATGAGGAGTGGAGTCCACTCCTCTTGAGAATAACCCACCTAGCATGGAAGATATAGACAACCCTAGTTGATACATGAGCTGTTCGAGCATACAAAACAGAATTTCATTTGAAGGTTTGGAGTTTGGCACATACAAATTTACTTGGAACGGCAGGTAAATAACGCATATAGGAAGATGGTGGACTCATATGGAATAACTTTGGGGTTTATGGAGTTTGGATGCACAAGCAGTATTACCGCTTAGTACAGGTGAAGGCTAGCAAGGGACTGGGAAGCGACCAACCGAGAGAGCGACAACAGTCATGAACATGCATTAAGATTAATAAACACTGAGTGCAAGCATGAGTAGGATATAATCCACCATGAACATAAATATCGTGAAGGCTATGTTGATTTTGTTTCAACTACATGCGTGAATGTGTGCCAAGTCAAGTCACTCGAATCATTCAAAGGAGGATACCACCATATCATACCACATCACAACCATTTTAATAGCATGTTGGCACGCAAGGTAAACCATTATAAGCTCCTGGCTAATTAAGCATGGAATAAGCAACTATAATCTCTAATTGTCATTGCAAACATGTTTATTCATAATAGGCTGAATCAGGAATGATGAACTAATCATATTTACAAAAACAAGAGAGGTCGAGTTCATACCAGCTTCTCTCATCTCAATCAGTCCATCAGATATCGTTATTATTGCCTTTCACTTGCACGACCGAACGGTGTGTATAATAATAATAGTGCACGTGCATTGGACTAAGCTGGAATCTGCAAGCATTCAATTCAATGGAGAAGACAAGGTAATATGGGCTCTAAGTTAAATCAATCAATCATGCATATGTGAGCCACTAAACATTTTTCATTATGGTCTTCTCCTCTCGACCCCCAAAGGAAAGAAAAGAAATAAAACAATTTACACAGGAAAGCTCCCAACAAGCAAAAAGAAGAACGAGAAATCTTTTTGGGTTTTCTTTTTAATTACTACTACAAGCATGGAAAGTATGCTAACTAATTTTTTTGTTTTTTCTTAAGGTTTATCAAACACACAAGAAGAAAGCTAGAAAAAGAAAATAAACTAGCATGGATAGTACAATGAAAAAGTATGAGCACCGACAACTAGGATGAGTGTGTGAACATGAATGTAATGTCGATGAGAAATACGTACTCCCCCAAGCTTAGGCTTTTGGCCTAAGTTGGTCTATGCCCATGGATCACGGCTACTCTCCCCGGTGTACTGAGGAGTGTCATCATACTGCCGCTGGTTGGCGATCTCCTCCGGATCCCACTGATAAGATGATGGTCGATAAGGGTCAAGTGGTGGTTCCGGCTCAGGCTCTGGAGCTGATGTCTGGCCACGGAGCGTGTAGATGGCCTCCGGTAAGACAAGGTAATGGCCTGCAGTTAAATCAAACAAAGTGGGTGCACGCAGGATAATAATCTCATTGTGTTTCTTATTAAATCTCAAGTTATATAGAAGCATATTATCATCATCGTTAACAATAAACTCATGTGCTACCATGCTCTTATAATCTAGAACAGTAGGGGACATCAATTTTTCTTCTTTCTCAAAATGCCTAATAGGTATCCTGAAATGTTTAGCAAGGCGTGCAGCATAGATACCTCCAAAGATGGGGCCCTTTGTACGGTTCAGGCTTAATCGTTTAGCAATAACGGCACCCATACTAAAAGAGTTATCACGAAATAAGGCATGGAACAAAATAATAATATCAGGAACACCAAGGTTTCCACAGTTTCCGCGACCAATTAAGCATCGACTAGCAAATATTGCAAAGTAGCATAAAACAGGAAAAAGTATGCTAGTAATTCTCACATCAGAAACCTTCCTCGATTCCCCTACAGTAATAGTATCAATAAAACCATCCACATCTTTACGATGTGGTTCCTCTAAGATGCCCTCGAAGGGTATTTTGCAAACCGCGCAAAAATCACGTAATGACATCTCCCTAGCCTCATCATATAAATGAAAAGTTACTGAAGGAGGTGAATTCTTAGGATAATAATAGAAGTTTTGCACGAAAGTATTGGTGAGTAAGAGATACTGTTCGATCCAGTTGTGGAAGAAGTTGGTGAGGCCGACATTATCAGCCAAAGAATAAAAGTCATCATAAATCCCGGTTGCTCTCAACAAATTATCACAAGGCCATTCACATGGCCGTACTTCCACCACACGAGGAAGATTATACTTGGGCTTTTCATTCTCCTTAGCTTGCTTATCCTTGGAGCCTTGGCTAGAAGAGCCCCTCAAGAAAAATCTCTTCATCTTTTTCTGAAATTTTCTGAAATTTTTAGTAACTCAAAATAAAAGTGAATCGAACTCAATAAAATTGATAGCAACTACTCCCACAAGTGCCTAGAGCCTATATCATGCATTAGAATTACTTGGGACCTCATAAATTTGACGTGCAATCTCAAGAACAGGGTCACCTAGGCAGCAACAATTTGCAATGAATAAAGCACTAGAACAAAAACTAATTGGACCATTGGAGGAGTCACATACCAAGGAACAATCTCCCAAAGTAGTTTTGTGAATGGAGCTTTGAGCAAGGAGATCGAAAATCGCAGCAAAGTGAGCTAGAACTCGTGCTTGAGCTGGATGGTGGTTTTTTTGGGAGGAAGATGAAGTGTGTGGGTGCAAGAATAAGTGGAGGGGGGCCACCGTGGGCCCACGAAGCAGGGGGCGCACCCTGTAGGGGTGGGGGCGCCCTGGACCCTTGTGGCCAGGTGCCAGCTCCCCCTGCTGTGTTCTCAATGCCAAATATTCTCAAATATTCTAGAGAAAAATCATACTAAATTGGCAGGGCATTTGGATAACTTTTATTTTCGGATATTTTTTTATTGCATGGATAATTCAGAAAACAGACATAAAATGCTATTTTTTACTTTATTTAAACTAAATAACAGAAAGTAAAAGGAGAGTACAGAAGGTTGTGCCTTCTAGTTTCATCCATCTCATGATCATCAAAAGGAATCCACTAACAAGGTTGATCAAGTCTTGTTAACAAACTCATTCTGAATAACATGGAGCCGGGGAAATTTTGAATAACACTAGGTTACCTCAACGGGGATATGCACATCCCCAATAATAAGAATATCATATTTCTTCTTGATAGTAGGAAGAGGAAATTCAAAACCTCCAATAATGATAGTTGGAATTTTTCCAATAGAATTGATGCTATGAACTTGAGGTTGTTTCCTCGGAAAGTGTACCGTATGCTCATTACCATTAACATGAAAAGTGACATTGGCTTTGTTGCAATCAATAACAGCCCCAGCAGTATTCAAAAAGGGTCTACCAAGGATAATCGACATACTATCGTCCTCGGGAATATTAAGAATAACAAAGTCCGTTAAGATAGTGACGTTTGGAACCACAACAGGCACATCCTCACAAATACCGACAGGTATAGCAGTTGATTTGTCAGCCATTTGCAAAGATATTTCAGTAGGTGTCAACTTATTCAATTCAAGTCTACGATATAAAGATAGAGGCATAACACTAACACCGGCTCCAAGATCACATAAAGCAGTTTTAACATAATTTCTTTTAATGGACCATGGTATAGTTGGTACCCCTCGATCTCCAAGTTTCTTTGGTATTCCACCTTTAAAGGTATAATTAGCAAGCATGGTGGAAATTTCAGCTTCCGATATCTTTATTTTATTTGTAATAATATCCTTCATATATTTAGCATAAGGATTTACTTTAAGCATATCAGTTAAGCGCATACGTAAGAAGATAGGTCTAATCATTTCAGCAAAGCGCTCAAAATCCTCATCATCCTTTTTCTTGGATGGCTTAGGAGGAAAAGGCATGGGTTTCTGAACCCATGGTTCTCTTTCTTTACCGTGCTTCCTAGCAACAAAGTCTCTCTTATCATAACGTTGATTCTTTGACTGTGGGTTATCAAGATCAACAGCAGGTTCAATCTCTACATCATTATTATTGCTAGGTTGAGCATCAACTTGAACATTATCATTAACATTATCACTAGGTTCATGTTCATCACCAGATTGTGTTTCAGCATCAGAAATAGAAATATCATTGGGATTCTCAGGTGTGTCTATAACAGGTTCACTAGAAGCATGCAAAGTCCTATCATTTTTCTTTTTCTTCTTTTTAGAAGGACTAGGTGCATCTAAATTATTTCTCTGAGAATCTTGCTCAATTCTCTTAGGGTGGCCTTCAGGATACAAAGGTTCCTGAGTCATTTTACCGATTCTAGTAGCCACTCTAATAACAAAATCATGTTTTTTATTTAATTCATCGAGCAAATCACTTTGAGCTTTAAGTACTTGTTCTGCTTGAGTGGTAACCATAGAAGCATATTTACTAATGAGTTTAAGTTCACCTTTAACTCTAGCCATATAATCACTCAAGCGTCCAATCATGTAAGCATTACTCTTTAATTCTCTACCAACATAAGCATTAAATTTTCTTGTCTAGCCATAAAGTCATCAAATTCATCCAAACATTGGCTAGGAAACTTAGTAGAGGGGATTTCAACCTTATCATATCTATAGAGAGAATTTACCTTTACTACCTGTGTCGGGTTATCAAGACCATGTGTTTCTTCATTAGGTGGCAAATTAAGACCATGTATTTCTTCAACAGTAGGTAAATTCTTAACATCTTCAGCTTTAATACCTTTTTCTTTCATAGATTTCTTTGCCTCTTGCATATCTTCAGGACTAAGAAATAGAACACCCCTCTTCTACGGAGTTGGTTTAGGAATTGACTCAGGAGTTGGCTCAATTGGCTCAGGAAGAGTCCAATTATTTTCATTAGTCAACATATTATTTAATAGAAATTCAGCTTGATCGACTGTTCTTTCCCTGAAAACACAACCAGTACAACTATCCACGTAGTCCTTGGAAGCATCGGCAAGTCCATTATAAAAGATATCAAGTATTTCATTTTTCTTAAGAGGATGATCAGGCAAAGCATTAAGTAATCGGAGAAGCCTCCCCCAAGCTTGTGGGAGACTCTCTTCTTCAATTTGCACAAAATTATATATTTCCCTCAAGGCAGCTTGTTTCTTATGAGCAGGGAAATATTTAGCAGAGAAGTAATAAATCATATCCTGGGGACTACACACACAACTAGGATCAAGAGAATTAAACCAAGTTTTAGCATCACACTTTAATGAGAATGGAAATATCTTAAGGATATAATAGTAGCGAGATTTCTCATCATTAGTGAGCAGGGTGGCTATATCATTTAACTTAGTAAGATGTGCAACAACAGTTTCAGATTCATTGCCATAAAAAGGATCAGATTCAACCAAAGTAATAATCTCAGGATCGACAGAGAATTCATAATCCTTATCAGTAACAAAGATAGGTGAAGTAGCAAAAGCAGGGTCATATTTCATTCTAGCATTTAGGGATTTATGTTTCCATTTAGCTAATAACTTCTTAAGATCAGATCTATGATTGCAAGCAAGAATAGCTCTAGTAGTTTCTTCATCCATAATATAACCCTCAAGAACAACAGGCAATTCATACTTAGGGGGAGAACCTTCATCACCACTATCTTCAATAATTTCATTTTCAATAATTTCATTCTCCCTAACCCTAGCAAGTTGTTCATCAATAAATTCACCTAATGGCATAGTAGTATCAAGCACAGAAGTAGTTTCATCATAAGTATCATGCATAGCAGAAGTTGCATCATCAATAACATGCGACATATCAGCCTCATAGCAGTAGCAAGTTTAGATGTCGCAAGTTTACTCAAAACAGAAGGATAATCTAGTGCAGATCTAGATGGCAGTTCCTTACACGCCCTCGTAGTTGAGGGAAAAATCTTAGTTCTTTCATCTTTTAAGTTCCTCATAGTGACCAGCAGATATAAATCCCAAGTGACTCAAAGAATAGAGCTATGCTCCCCGGCAACGGTGCCAGAAAATAGTCTTGATAACCCACAAGTATAGGGGATCGCAACAGTTTTTGAGGGTAGAGTATTCAACCCAAATTTATTGATTCGACACAAGGGGAGCCAAAGAATATTCTCAAGTATTAGCAGTTGAGTTGTCAATTCAACCACACCTGGATAACTTAGTATCTGCAACAAAGTATTTAGTAGCAAAGTAGTATGGAAGTAATGGTAACAGTGATAAAAGTAACGGTAGCAGTTTTGTAGTAACTGTAACAGTAACAACGGTAAAGTAAATAAGCAAAGCACAATATGTGAAAAGCTCGTAGGCATTGGATTAGTGATGGATAATTATGTCGGATGCGATTCCTCATGTAATAGTTATAACATAGGGTGACACAGAACTAGCTCCAATTCATCAATGTAATGTAGGCATGTATTCCGAATATAGTCATACGTGCTTATGGAAAAGAACTTGCATGACATCTTTTGTCCTACCCTCCCGTGGCAGCGGGGTCCTAATGGAAACTAAGGGATATTAAGGCCTCCTTTTAGTAGAGTACCGGACCAAAGCATTAGCACTTAGTGAATACATGAACTCCTCAAACTACGGTCATCACCGAGAAGTATCCTGATTATTGTCACTTCGGGGTTGTCGGATCATAACACATAATAGGTGACTATAGACTTGCAAGATAGGATCAAGAACTCACATATATTCATGAAAACATAATAGGTTCAGATCTGAAATCATGGCACTCGGGCCCTAGTGACAAGCATTAAGCATAGCAAAGTCATAGCAACATCAATCCCAGAACATAGTGGATACTAGGGATCAAACCCTAGCAAAACTAACTTGATTACATGGTAAATCTCATCCAACCCATCACCGTCCAGCAAGCCTACGATGGAATTACTCACGCACGGCGGTGAGCATCATGAAATTGGTGATGGAGGATGGTTGATGATGACGACGGCGACGAATCCCCCTCTCCGGAGCCCCGAATGGTCTCCATATCAGCCCTCCTGAGAGAGATTAGGGCTTGGCGGCGGCTCCGTATCGTAAAACACGATGAAACTTTCTCTCTGATTTTTTTCTCCACGAAAGCAAATATATGGAGTTGGAGTTGAGGTCGGTGGACGTCCAGGGGGCCCATGAGGCAGGGGGCGCGCCCAGGGGAAGGGGGCGTGCCCCCCACCCTCGTGGATAGGGTGTGGCCCCCCTGACGCTATTTCTTTCGCCAGTATTTTTTATTAAATCTGAAAAGTTGCTCCGTGGATTTTCAGGTCATTCCGAAAACTTTTATTTCTGCACAAAAATAACACCATGGCAGTTCTGCTGAAAACAACGCCAGTCCGGGTTAGTTCCATTCAAATCATGCAAGTTAGAGTCCAAAACAAGGGCAAAAGTGTTTGGAAAAGTAGATATGACGGAGACGTATCATTGACATGATTATTGTGGCCCAGTTACCAAAAATAGGTTATTGTGGCCACTAGAAAAACACGGAATAAGAACTGCGGTGACTACAAGCAAACAACTAAACAAGACAATAAGGAAATAAATAATCAAGCAACTAACGGTAGCCTATTACCTCTATTACACATATTACATCCACTAGGCATCAAAGTTCGCCAGCAGTGCAAATATAGGGAACAAAGCAGCATATTACATACATTGGCTGTCAAAATTGGCCACCAGTGCAAATAAACGTGGCAGCAAAACAAGAGCATAACTGAAACAACTTCAGAAGAGCTCAAGAAACGTTATCCTGGGTATCCACCATGCTGGCAATAAGCTTAGCAAGCTTATTAGCTTTGTCCTGTTTGGCGCTAAAATCCTCCAACGCTTGTTGTTGCACCAGAAAGTATGCATCTGAATGCTCCAGGGACTTCCGCTTCTTGTCGCAGCACAACTGATTGATGTCTTTCAGCTTGTAGTTGAGACTCAAGAAACCGAACTGATTCAGATAGTGATTTTGAATAGCTTGTGCAAGCGGTAGTGGCCAGTAACTCGAACACTAAACCAAGACAGGACTTTGAGGTTGTCTCACTATCTTCAAGATAGTCTTCCTTAGCTCTTTTATTAGCTTTGTTGGAGACCAACAAGGATGTCTCACTATCCTGAACCTTATCTACATTACTTCCTTTACCATTGCTTAATAAGGCACTCTTCCCTAATATTCTGTCAGCATCCTAAAAGAAGAAACAAGCAGACACATAATAGGTTTAGCATGTACTAGTATATGAAACTCATTTCGGTGAACCAGTTCATTAGTAAGGTGGACAAGATTAAACTACCAAGTCTTCTATTGCCAAGTACTAGTACATAATAAAAGCATCAAACAAACATATATCTATGTCCTATGGTCACTGCATTGTCTTGCCAAATCAAAATAGAGACACGGTTCAAATCATATCAGTTCAAGACAAAGCATCAGTGAAAGAATACAAAGCGTGAGAAACTACACAACACAACAAGATTTCAGATGGGTACCACGGGTCTACATGTACAACAACACTATTGGCTTTGTTGTGATGCTAGTAATGTGCATGATATGAGAAGTCAACTATATACACAATTGAAATTGAAATCAACAGAGCTATTGATAAGAGCAAACTTGTTAAACAAACATGCGTTAACATACCTGTTGTGCCATTGGAGTTTCGATTGGATCCTTCAATTTAAAAATAAGTTTGTATGAGTAAATACAGCGATACAAGAGCAAAGCAGTATGCACGATAGCAATCATAGTTAAAAAAGGCGCGCCTAAGCGAGCGCTTAAGCGCCCCTAGGCTCTAGGTGTGGGCAAAACGCATTGCGTATAACTATGCTTAATTTGTGCATAACTGCGCATACGCATGCACTTTGGTCAGTAAAGTGCAAGGTGGTGGCAAAACACACAATTAATGCCTAGCGCTTTTTGAACTATGATAGCAATGGAATCTTAAATTAGAGCAGTTGTTCTTCAGGTTTAGGCACTTGTTCTACATGAACAGAGTATAGTAAGACGCAAGAATATAGTACTTAAAAATAGAAAATGAGCTCATAGACCTTACCACATTCTTAGTTTGGGACCAGTACAGAACAAGGTGTTCCCAGTCATCGTCTAGTTAATGTGTCTCAGGAGAACGTAAGGGAATTTGATGTGTTTCTTTGCCGGTGAAGTACGTTTTCTTCAGGTAATTCTGATACTGGCACCAAGCATTCTTTAAGATAGCAGAGGTATTAGCACAGGTTACCTCATCCTGAGGTTCCAAATTGGTCCTTCTCTATAGAGAAAAATGGGAAAATATGATGTATTATAACCATCATGGAGGTAGGATGTATGGGACAAAGCAAAATAATTGCCATGAATAACATTACTTACACATAACTCCTGGACAAACACCTGCAACTGGCATTTTCCTTCATCTTCAGTATAATATTTCCAAGATGGGAAGATACGCACATAGGATTTAACAACATCAAATGCGATAGATGCTACACTACGACTAGCTGGTTGTGCTTCCTCCACAGGAATAGGCGTACTAACTGGTGGAGTTGGGGTTCGCCGTGGTAGTACTGGCCCTTTGGGCACTGGAGCTGCCTTACTAACTGCTCTTATTTGGGAGCTCTGTGGTGGAGATGGTCCTGTGTCAACACGAACTGGGTTACTATCTCCTGGGGTTGGGGTTAGATTGGGTGAAGTTGGTTCTCTATCCATCGCAGTAGGGGTACAATCTGTGAGAGTTTGGGTTATGTGTGGTAGGGCTGGTTCTCGTGCATGTACAACCGGGGTGCTATCTCCACCAAGAGGTAGCACTGTTTTATTTGAAGACCGTGTTTTTACTCCCCTAGATACTAGCATCACCCGCTCCAATTCAAATGGCTTATAAATAGGAAACATAGTTGAATGTACAGACATTGTATGAGAGACAGATGCAATAGATAGTGTGGAAAAAAGAGGGCATGAAATAGTTGACATGTATATTGTTTAACTAAAACAGATAGCATGACATAATTTCACATATATGATGTCTATCTAAACTGGATAGCATAGCATAACATAATTCAAAGATATGATGAATAACTAAACAAGATCACATGACATAATTCACCTACATGTTATCTAAGTAATCAGGACTGCATGATTTAATTCACATATATGATTTATATGCTAAATAGAGGGCATTCAATATGATGTCTGAGCTAAGAACATGGTGTTGAATATTGTGTATATGATGTCTAAACTATGCAATGCAAGACACCATATGCATGATATGAGCAGTATAACCGTGCCAAGTTAGAGCATACACCTCGGTGGGGGAATAGGACTGGTCATCTGTATCTGAATCCATCTCTGAGGAGCTATCGGGACCCAACAAAAGATCTGCTTTGACAGGTAGCACTGTCTGCTCTGAAGGCCTTGTTTTTACTCCAGATTTTTCCATCTCCCACCCAAATGGCCGATTCACAGGAAGAGTAGTTTAATGTTCAAACATTGTCGACAAATGGAAATGTAATGAAGAAAAGGATGGGCAAGATATCATTCAAATATATGATGCCTGGTTAAACATGATGGCATTGCACATTTCACATATATTATGGCTGGGTAAAAGACATGAGACTGCATAATTCCCATATATGATATATAAACTAAACAGGTGGCATTATAGAACATGTCTAAACTAACCATATGACATATATGATGTCAAAAGTAGGCACTGCAAGGCAACATATGCATGATATGACTAACATCATCATGCCAAGGTAGATCAAACACCTTGGGGGTAAATAGGAGTGGTCAGTTGCGTCTGAATCCGCATCAGAACAGATATCTTCCTCTGGATTACAATCTGGAGAGGGGGGAGGGTTTGCCATTGAACCCACCATGGAGCGATGTCTGCATGACGTTGTATTGCCGCACAAAACTCTTCTCTTTTTCTCTACATGTTCAGCATGACTGTGTACAATATCTGACATGCATACGAAAAATATATGGTGAGATTATGTAAGGAGAGCATGCAGAAATTTAGATTCATGGTAACAACCAGTGGATGGATCCAAAAATAATGATAGCAGGCTGATGATTTCTTTAATTTAATAAAAAGACAGATGATGATTGCTTTACTATTTGTTTCTCACCCAAGATGAACAACATAGGCATACCCTAGGTGAACCAGATAATAAACAGAGATACTATTCATTTGTTGCCTCGATATGTGCCCCACAACTAATTTAGAACTCAAGTTTGTACATTAATTTGGACCTGACTTGGAGTCCAAGAGGTGAACAGGATGATAAAGTAGCAGGTAATTTTAAGCAATGTATAACTTAAGCAGAAACAAAAGAGTGCGACCTCTCTTGTGGACCCGTGTACTCCTCGGGTTCATCTGCTGAGTCAATGATGGTGATGCCGTTGCGGTGGGTGCCTGCGGCAGGGAAGGAGATATGAGGCGGTGAAAGACGGTCAGGAGTCGTGATGTCTGGTTTGGTGGATGCTTTTGTCGATGGAGCAGCTCAGGTGAGGTGGACGACGTCGCGGCAGGAGCAGGACAAACCACACAAAGTTCCCTTTGACACCTACCTGTAACTGAAGTAATTCTATAAGGGCTCATTTGGCTTGCATGATTCTAAAAATGCAGGGATAGGAAAAACACCGGAATAGGATAGGAATGCACATGGTACACAAAGCATTTGTAAATATAGGATTTCTGTCAACTTGGGTGTTTGGTTCATAGGAACTGGAAGAGCAGAGGAATGCAAAGAAACATGGCCAAAATAAAGTGAAACCATATGAAAGTGTGTACAGTGAGAATGTTATTCTGCCACTAATGCACTTGGTCTTGTTTTCATGCATAGGATTTTCAAAAGTAGGTCCAGGTGGATGTTTTGCTCCATTCCTTTCAATAAAATGCATGGGTAATTGAATAGTAGAGTGCCATAGGAAAATTACCTATTGCTATGTTTCTCTGTTGAACCAAAATAGCCCTAATGGATCGACATGAATGTATAGTAATAAGTGATGCAACAAGTGTACAACCTCTTTGTCGTAGCCGTGTTGACCTCAGCATCATTGGGTTGGTCGCTGAAGAAGTTGAGGCAGAGGTGGCTGTCGGAGGTGTGGAGGAAGATTTAAGGAATCTGTAGACGGCGTCCAAGGCACTGCTTTGTTGTGATGGATTGTTCTGTCATTGTGCAACTCCGGTGAGCCGTAAGACGTCAAGGCTGAAGCAGCACAAGACAGACATTGTTAATCTCAAGTGGGATTCTAATAGCATCTCCAATAGATGATGTAAAATAGATGCAAAATTTACATCACCAAAAATCAACTGACTACAACAGATGAGGTAAAAACTGTTGAGTCTAAACTTAACTGTCGAAACTGAAACTTACTGTGGAATCTAAATGTTACTGTCGAAACTGAACGCAATGGTAGCAGAGGCACTTGACATATAGTTTAGGGAGGGCTTGCAGTTCATCTTCAACCTGCACCTTCCTAAGCCGCCAGCCACCACCAGCCGAACCGCCGGCCCCAGCGCCGCCTCGCCACACCGAAACAACTCCCCACCGCTGGTCCGCCGCCGCCCCGGCCAGCCCTCTAGGCCCCCCGCCCCCACCCTGAACACTAAGATAGATAGTGGGGTACCTCTCCGGCGAGCCCCCCTCCCCACTGCGGGTGGTTCTTCCTTAACTCCAGCGAGCCCCCCCACCCCACCCCCTGAAAATCCACTGACCCAAAAGTCAATTCAGTCGACTGAAGTGTAGCTAAATCAGAGCAGAGCAGCAGCACGAGCGAGGGGGAGAGTAGCAGCAGTAGTGCGAGCGAGAGCCGGAGCAGCAGCAGCAGCGCGAGCAAGCGAGTGAGAGACAGAGCAGCAGCAGCAGATCCAGCTGATATGGATGCCACCGCCGAAGGGGCCTCGCACTGGGGGAGAGCCACCATGGAGATATCGCCCGCGGCACCGACTTCAAGGTAGCCACTCCATGGGGGTGCGGGATGGAGCACCATCGGCGCCGGGAGGTTGAGTTAAGGAGAAGGTGCGATGTGATGAGTGTACAACCTCTTTGGTGGCACCGAGTAGGCCTCGGCTTCGTCCGAGGAGTCGGTGAGGATGCTGCGGTTCCGGTGGAGCAGGTTAAGGCGGCGGTGTGGGGATGGAGCAGCCGCAATTGACGAGGCGATCATCGGAGCAGCTCCTTGGAGGTGGAGGACGGGGCGGCTGAACCGGCGGGACGACGAGATGGACGAGGATCCTCATCCCAGGAGGTGCACGAGGGACGTCGAGCTGTTATGGTGGACGATGTTGTTGGGGAAGAGGCTCCGACTGGGCAGCGGTGAGGTGGCGGACGGAGGAGGGTGGGGTTTCATGGCTGGAGCGGAGAGGTTATGGCGGCCTGGGATTTCGAATGGCGAAAAGGAGGCGATGGGAGGGGTGAACCATGACTTAGGGACGCACTTGGCCAAAATTTATGGTGTGTTACAAAAGTACCCCCACCGATTTGAACTAGCGGCCCTTTCAGCTCAGGGTTAGAAGGGGGATTTCGCGTTTCGGGATTTGGCAGTTGGAGGGAGTTTTCACGCGCGTTCACTACTAGGGAAAACCCTAGTAGTAGCGCAGGTTTTGAGGCTATCAGCAGCGCGGGCAGCCGCGCTACTACTACGACGCTACAGCTAACTGTTAGTACTAGCGTGGTCCGCACCCGCGCTACTACTATTGACTATATCAGCAACGCTTTTCTGGAACGTGCTACTATTAATTAGCTATAGCGGTTTCCTAGCCCCTCGCTACTGCTATACCTTTCATCGTCCCCCCCTTCCTACCACATTTCAGTTTCAATAAACTGCAATTTCCAGATACTAGGTACTACTAGATATCAATTTCATGAAGCATTATAGGTACTAGGTAGTACTCCCTCCGTTCCAAATTACTCGTCGTGGTTTTAGTCCAAACCACAATGAGTAATTTGGAACAGAGGGAGTACTAGATAACAATTTCATATATAGTCAACATGCATCCTCAAGCAGTACTAGGTGATATCGACGACGATCATCATATGTAGTTCTAGATGATATCGATGACGATCATCATATTTAGTTCTAGATGATATTGACGATGATCATATTATGCAGTTCTAGATGATATAGCCACACACACATATGTAGTTCTAGATGATATCGACGACGATCATCATCCTCAAGCCTGGGAGGTGGGTGTTCCTAATAGTAATTAGGATGGCCTGTCCAACACGAAGATTCTTGCCAATGAGAAATCTCTTCCACCCAACCGAGTTTAAGTGTGTGCAACCGTCCGTGTCCAAGCGGTAAGTACAGGTTGTGACGGAGCCCCTTGCGGTAAGGCGTAGTCTAGCTGAGCCTTCTTCATCAGGCGCGATACCATAACTCACAAATAGGTTCTTTGCCAATTTAGGAATAAGAAAAACATATCAATTAATAAATAGCCTCACACATACTCTTGCAAATAAGTATATATGGATTATCTACACTATTAATAGTTCCTTAGATTCTACACTAATAAGCATGTGATCGGACTCTACACTAAAGCATATCATCGACTAGATTCCACACAACATATCATTGGACTCTACACTAAGCATATCATCGGATAATTTGCATTTGTAAGTATAACATACCATATCATGTCGATCAACCATGGTACTTGTCAGGCGGGTCACGAATGGCCCCCCGACAAAGTCAGCACGTGGCGGAATTATGTCCCATAGGTTGTACACCTCCTCCTCGCTCAGCCTCATTCTTTGAGCTACGATGGCTTCATGAAGTGGGTCCTCATCATCTTCATCGAGCGGGTCCTCATTATCTTCATCATCTTCGTCATCTTCATCATCTTCCACCAGGTTGATATAAATGACAACTAGCTTGGGTCTTTCTGCTCTGAAGGAGAAGCCGATCAACTCACCACCAGTAAGACGCATGCGGGCAAGGAAACGGGCCCATCCATCTCCTCCAATCTGCGACATATTGCGTCCTTTCTCGACCTCCATAGTGTACAGCCCCCCAGGAGCCTCAAATGTCACAGTGTCTCTTGTCAGCTTGTTGAATATCAACCTCACATTGCATGGGACGATCTGTGTAAAGAAGCAAAATGACACAATGCAGTAATGCCAACACTAAAAATAAAATAGTTGTTACATTTCATATAATTTCTTACCACCGCATGAAGAAAACTCGGCTGGAAGTAGATGCCGAACAGCTTGCCAGTTGCAAGGCTGCTGGCGCACCTTGACTTGCACAGCCAACATGGTGGTGGTGGTGGTGGCGCCATTTTCCTAAAGCAATATGAGCAAAGGATTAACGATCCACTTCACAGGAAAGAAAAACAGTAGCATGTGATATTTTTGGTTCTTCTTCAGTTATATTTTCATAGCTTACTAACACCTTCTAGGATAGAACCAACAGCTAGCAGGCAAATGCCAAATCTTCTGTGAGAAGCAATTTGATTCTTCTTCCGCGAGAAACAATTTGATGGAAAATTATAATCCTAAGATCTAGCTAGGTGGTGCCAAATCTTCAGAGCTATCAACTAGCGTACTAAATCAACTAAATCAAAATGTTCTATAAATCAACTAAATCAACTAGCCTATTAAATCAACTTTCCTACTAAATCAACTAAATCAAAATGTTCTAAAAATCAACTAGCCTACTAAATCAACTTGCCTACTAAATCAACTAAATCAAAATGTTCTAAATCAACTAGCCTACTAAATCAATAAATCATATGAACTAAATCAAAATGTTGCATATGAACTAGCCTACTAAATCAAAATGTAGCAGGGAGGAGGGGTTGTGGGTGGAGGAGGGAGGAGGGAGAAGGAGGGACGACTGGAGGAGGGAGGAGAGAGTAGGACGGAGGAGGAAGGGCGGAGTGAGGAGGGGCCGATAGGCGGCGAGTCGAGGGAGGACGGAGGAGGAGGGCGATACCGAGTCCAACAAGGAGTAGCAGGTGACGGCGGCACAGAGGGAGGAGGGGTAGGCGACGGCGGTCGGCGGGGGAGGATCGATGTGGGGGGAGGGAGGGGGTTTGAGGGGGAGATTGAGTGAGTGTGAGTGTGAGTGGATCGGATAGAGGAGAGTGTGGGTGATGGGATATAGCTAGTTTTAGTAGTAGCGCGCTACAGGTAAAGGCACTACTGCTAAATTACCTAGCAGTAGCGTACTTCGAATTAACACGCTGCTGCTACAACTAGCTTCGCGGCGGGGTTGTGTGAATTATAGAAGTAACGCGGCTTGCAGGAAGCGCGCTACTGCTACTTTTATTTCAGCAGCGAGTTCTGCTGGAGCGTGCTACTGCTACATTGTAGCAGCACCTTATTTTAAAACACGCTGCTGGTAAGATCCTGTGTATAGGCTTTTCCCTAGTTGTGGTTGTAATTTTGGGATAGCAAGGCGCGGGTTGTGAAGGCGCCAGTTTTGGGAGCACGATATCTGAATTTTCGGGATATAACAAGGCGCGGGTTGAATTTTAGGGACAAGCCTAACGTGTAATATTGTACTTGTACATACCAAATCAATTCGCACTTCCCTCAACCAAAAAAAACAAAATAAAACTATTCACACCACACAAAGAGAGAGTCTTGCCCCATTTTACTATACAAATGCTATTCAAAGCTACTCCCTCCTTCCATCTATATAGGGCCTAATGCGTTTTTCGATGCTAACTTTAACCAAATATTAGAGCAATAATATATGACATGCAACTTACACAAAGCACACCGTTAAATTCGTGTAAAAGGAGCTTTCAATGATATAATTTTCACATTGTGCATGTCATGTACTATTAATCTTGTCAATAATCAAAGGGGGTCTTAAAAACGCATTACGCCCTATATAGATGGAAGGAGGGAGTATGAATCCATGTTATGTCTAAAAAAATTCGCTAGCTGTATAATGCATGTAACCTACTCATACCAACATTTTAGTGCATTCCAAATGTCTATACTACCGATGTAATTCGAACTAATTTTGAATTCGTTTCTCTATTTCAATAAGAATCTACAATCATGATTGTTGCTAACTTCAACCATCATTCGTGTATTACCTTAATAACACACCACATGATTACTATAGAGATAGATATGAACTATGTGTACTATATGAACTCGAATTCTATTTTTTGAATACACTTGATGTTAATTCCATATAATAGTACATTTGATGTACTAACTATATATTCATAATCTAAACCATGTTTCATACGTACAACGTGTTTATCACACAAAGTATAGTGCCCCGCCCCCTACATTATGACAAGTATTTAGCCCTGAGCTGCAAAAGCCACACATTAGCCCAAATTATAATCAATGTTCTACATTATGATATCTTCTTCAAGTATCCGTATCCACTTTTTTACAATGAATTATGATCTTTGTTCATCGTTTACACCTTCACGATCCTCTTCTATTTGTAGCTAGATAGCGCTAACTTTCTATCGTGCATGCAATTAAGAGCAAAAGTAGCTGGCATGACCATGCACTTGCTTGGTTGCAACTTAATAGGGCCGTATTGAAAGAGAAACTCCATGTATAGTTACACTACACAAAAGAAGCTACCGCCTAAACTATTTGAAGTAACATGACACAATGATGTTTTGTTTTACTCGATTGGCGATGTCAAAGATGGTAAGAAAAAACATAAGATTTTTTTCCCTTTCGAGACCGTATGTTAAGTGCAGCACTCCGTTGGAATAATTTGAAAGAAATTCACTTTGATTATCAAGACAAAATATGACAGGTTCAACGCCTGGATGATGAGATTTTGAGCGAAACTGGGGGCCCCAAATATCAAACAATAAATTCTGTTAACAGGAAATGCAGTCAGTAATAAGTTGACTTAGTAATGACTGTTGACCTAGATATTTAGTTATTCACCAGAAAATGCTTTGAACTGATGCATTCAATTATGCTTAAAACTACAGAAGATCAAACTTCCAAGATTAAATAATAGTTTTTCTGGAAAAGGAGGGGTTCAACAAGAGATCAGTTAAATTGCATAATAAAGACCGCCATTTTGACATATCTTTTAATTCCATCCTATAGACACAAACCTCCCAACCAGTCTGTCATGCATTGCTAAAACAGCATGCCGCTCTAGCGGGCACAGGTGCACGGCTGGGAACCTTCCCCGAGCGTTTTGTCTGCAAGAGATGGTCAGATTACTGAATAGACGACCCACCCAGCTGGTATTTAACAACAAAACAACAAAATGTCGTTGAATTCCCATCATGTAGAAGAAGGCACTACCTCCATGAAACCTGCAATGACAAGAGCATGTAAGTTTTCTTGGCATGGTGCTTGTAATCCGCATGCCCTGACTACCAAGTCCTCAACTACGAAAATACTCCCTCCGTCCCATAATGTAAGACGCTTTTTGACGCTAGTGTAGTGTCAAAAAACGTCTTACATTATGGGACGGAGGGAGTACTATATAATACCGCCACCTTATAATATCACCGCTGTTATTTATATATAGATGCTGGTTGGTAGACATAGATGATCTGAAATGGTTTGTGTCAAAGGAAGGAGCAGAGGGTACCTTTATTGTGTTTGTAACAGTGAAACTTCTATCTCTACAAAGTTTTTCCCTCTGTTTGGACTGCATGTCGTCACACAAATATTGCTGCTACCACACAAGTTGATGAAAATAGTGTGTACAGAACCTGCGGACCAAGTTGCTCCATGAGTCACAAGAATAACAAACAACCAAAGAAGTTCACGGCCTGCCCATTAGGGTCAAGCCCCGTGAGTAAGCAAAAAGAAGAAATGGTCATAGTTCAAGTTAAGGCCAGCACAGAGTATAACTGTAATGGAGGATATCTAGTGCATTCTTGTCTATTGGTGTTCCAACCCTTCACCAAAAAAAATCTACGAAAACCAGTGCCCACATGTAAGTTCTCTCGGTATGTCACGTTTTGTAAAGTGATGGTTTTCTGCAAGTCGTGACACGAAAGTGGTGGTTCTATGCATTTAACTCCCCGAGCCCTCACACCTCCACCCACACAAACAAGGACATGAAATGGTACAAAGCTTACACATACCAAGACGAGAAGGCCCGGCAAGCATTCACGACCCACAGGTCATGGACCTTCGGGCCGCTGGGGCAGTGAGGTGCAGGATTGCGCAGTCGAACAGCGGGGAGTGCGCCAGGCAGGCAGCGGTGCGCGTTGCGGGAGGATCGGGTGGAGAGGAGGGCGACTGAGGGCGCGAATGCCCCTAGGATGCTGGTACTCTAGCATCTTTTAAAGGGGTAATGGGAGCTCATCCATGACGATCTAACAATTTCCAGCCCGGTTAAGATGAAAATAATCCAGAATCATATATCATATAACCTGTACTCCCTCTGTTCATTCTCATTGTTTTGAATAAGATCATAAAACAATTCAAAAGACCACGTCAGAAGCACCAGCAACTACCACCTTCCCCTTGTTCCAGAAAGGGGAGCTTGACAAACACTTGAAACACCAGCTCATTGCCCCTAGCCCGTAGAGGTTGCTTCCATTGCTGCTGCAGAAGTGCAAGATATTACAATACAAAATCAATCAATTGGTGAATCAGGTTCAAACGGAAGGTGCATTTTGCTCCAACCTTCCTGACTCGCCCTGATTTGAGATCGACCATGTAGGAACCAACACATGTGCTCACAAAAATGACTTGGGTGCCCTAGGCGATGCCGTTAATCTCCCATCTTCAGGTGTTGGGATCTAGAGGGCCATGTCAGGGAGCAGTGTCCTAAGATAGATTACCAATCCCCACAATATGTGACCTGCTTGTGGAGAAAACTGCTACCTTGTGTATCGTCGACCCCACATTACCTTCATCTACTCCGCAAAATGCCTAAACAGTATACGCCCTGCTCGGCAGTGATAATCGTTGACAGGATCATAAGAAACCGAAGAAACGATTCAGACTAACACAGCACTGAAGGGGCTACTTGTGGGGAATTTTTGGGTTATAGTATTTTTGGTATTTTTGAAATATAGCTTGGCACGCGACTGGTGGCGGCTAGGGCTTAGTTTCGGGACCAAAATCAGCCCGAGCTCCTGCTCTTACATGACTCTACTCTATAGCCCAGGTTACGGTAAAAATACTTCTACCAGCTAAAGCACAAGAGGGTAAGCCAAAGGGAGCTAATTGGGAAATTAAACTTGGGCCGCTGGATGCTGCTTGGACGTGCCAGATTTTCACTTCACTCTGTTGTCTGAATCAAAATAGCGGGTGTTTAACCGAAGAAAGGATCAGAGCAAATGATTGCTGTATGCTAGAGCCTGACTATGTAACTGCTTAGAGCTCGGATGAAGGCATGTCAAGAATGGAAATAAAACCTTGAAGACCTATAGTACCCTGCCTAGTACAAAGTATTGTCCACACTTCCAAGTTTACATGATAATCAAGTAATTTTCAATAGCAGGCCAGTTCCCATTAAAACCATCCTTGCATTGCGATGCTGTCATAGTATTTCACAAGATCACAAAGTGACTGAAAGGGCCTTAACAAACTGCAAGCAGGGACGCGACAGCTTACTAAACAAATTCCATCAACCAACACTAACACCAGCAGTATTCTCCAGATCCAGTACTACATTTGTGACATGTAACATCACCACCACCTCCCCCTTCATTCAAAAGTGTACTTACTTAACAGAAACTCGATCTTGACAAAGAACTTCAAGCACCAGCTCACTGCTCCTGCTCCATACAAGCTGCTTCCATTACTGCAGAAATGCAAGTTATCAAAATGTTAGATCAACTAGTTGATGATGAGGTTTAACTGAATGTACATTTTGCGTACTCACAAACCACAAGGATCAGCAAGTCACGCTAACACAAACACAATAGCTAATGGTTTATACACCTCCCGTGTGTATGTCAGATCTGCCTCAAAATGTATTGGTATGTACAAAAGAAATATGCAATGTTGTATACTTTCAAATAAGATATGAAACCTTTTGGCAACAATTAAGTGCTGCCCAAGAAAACAATCCAGAACATTCAGTAGTACTTTCATCATCTGAATAATTGGGATGGATAAGTCGCTAAAATGAAGAAGAACAAACATTTCTCTATATCTTGAACAATTACATCATTTGCAGTACATTTGGTCGAACAACCAATCAGCAGAAGAACAACAACATTTCTCCATATCTTGAATTCTACATATGGGATTATTAATATCTCAACTTGTATGGATGGCTTCACTCATAACTAACCATCTAGCTCATATATTTCTAAAAAGTATACCTATTAGGTTCTAACTGAATGCATCAATTTAATGCATTTCACTCTAATGGAGGCATTCAAACAACTGATCTTTTAGCGCCCGATGTAGCCTCCACTTGAAATTAACTGTTCCATTGGGTTTTGTTCAATAGTTGAGATGATACAACTTTGGTGCTTTCAATCCAGTTTTCATGATGGTGAAGATAGTGTGTTTGAATCATGCAAAAATTGTGAGATAACAAGGAATAGTACAAAGTTGTTTGACTGATGACAATGTTGGTTGCTCCACAGGTATCTGGAGATGAGGAAATCAAGACCAAACGAACTTCCGTCAGCATAATGAATATATGAATGAATCCTATTTTTTGAGTATCTGAAACCAGATAGATGTTTCCGTAGCATCTAATTAACAAGGGTGTGGTTGGTTTCTCATCACACACTATGTTACGAATGCAGGGCTTAATCCGCTGAGTCTGGGGACTCATTTTGCGTCTGGGTGGCTGCTACTGCTGATCATTTCCTTACTCGAAGACCACATGCTACATGTTGGTTAATTTGGCATGTGTACAACTTGACTGCATTCATGATGGATGGATCATCGATGGACAGCCGGCCTTAGTAGCTACTGTTAAGTTGCATGTTTCCTTCCAGGCTTAATCTTAGTAGCGATTCATCAAGAAAATATGGACCAACAAATCATAACACATGATTGTACAAGGCTGTGTGCATGGACTAAGAATCATAAAGAATAATACCTGGTATGTAAGATCTCTGGCAGGGAAAGACTTTGCTGCCGGGACCAGATACAATCCTGGCTCGCCTTGACTTGAGGTCAATTCTGTAGGTACCAAGCCGTGTGCTCAAAAAAATGATTTGGGCTCCTTCGGCAACACCACAAATTCCATCTTGAGTTGACGTGATGGAGAGCGCCCCATCAAGTAGCAGCCGCGTAAGATCAATTGTCCTTACTTTTGCCCATCCCATGGCTCCTTCCAGTCCAGTTTGCATTGACCAAAGGGTTAGATTTGTGACATCCACCATGGTGGCGAATCCTAGTCCACCGTCTTCTGCTGTCATGAGATACCCCTTGCCATCTGCCGGTCTCTCGAGCATGGACAAACGTCGGGAACCAAGGTGACACTGAATGATACCATCCAAGTCAAAGTACAGGGTATCACTCACAAGCACACTAGGCGAGCCACGGATATAACTATACTACTTGAGGACATTTGGATGGGAAACACTTGTAAGAGCACTCCACAACTCTGTCTCGGACGAGTAGAGCCAACCTAGGGTCACCCTTTGCTCGTGATTGGTGGTCACGATGACCACACTGAAGTGCCCTCCCTGGCAATCGTGGTGGTCGCAGCCTTGTGTGGCGCAGAGCACGGCCACACTGTACCAGAGCAAACGATTGTCCATGGGTGTGGGAATGCGACGCCCATGGCCCGTCAGAGGGTCCAGGACGGTCAGGTGAACGGTATCCCCCTGCCAGTACTGGTCGTATGAGTCAAACACGTAGCGTCCGTGGCGGCAGTCCAGGGCCTTCAGGGCAGCGGCGACCAAGTGTGAAAGGTCTGGTAGGGTTGGAAGCGCAGATATCGCGAAGAAGCTTGCGGCCTCTTGGACGAGCCCCGGGACGGGAGGTGCCCCGTGGAACTCGCGGTAGCGGCCGCGAAAGTTCGCGCTGGCGAAGAAGCGGCGCCAGGGCTTGCAGACGGCGGAGGCGCGGACGAGGCAGGCGGGCTCGTCCGGCGGAAGGCGGAGTAGGATCTCGTCCACGAGCTCCGGCGGAAGGCGGAGAAAGAAACCATCCGCGGGCTCGCCCATCAGCGCTGGCGGCGGCGGCGGAGGAGGAGGCGAGTGTTTGGGGAAGGTTGGGGTGCGGCGGAGGCGAAGATTTGGGTGGGGAAGGATGGGTGTGGCGGAGGCGAATCGAGTGCGGCCCTATACGGACCCGGTCGGTGCTGCGTCGGTTCGTGGGTACATGGTTCGGTTTAGCCAAGCTGCTTGAGTTTTTTAAAAAAAAATTTAAGGCTAAACAGGCTCCCTTTATTATTATTGATTAATGGAGTAAATAATAGCACAAGGTTCATTCCATAAAAAAACAAGGTTCATATAGGGATATAATGTATATCGGGGGCTGAAGAAGCCACAAATGACCATTTAGCGAGACTATGTGCCTTGATGTTGTAGTTGTTCCTTTTACATTATAGTATTGTTTAAAATCATGATTTTGCCTATTCCCCTAAAACTGATTTGCGGCACATAAATCAAAACTATAATGTTTTAGCATCGTACAACACAATAATCCCCTTAATTACAATGAATGTTCAAATCTGAATAACTATGCAATAACAAATGGTCCAGAACTAAAAGACATGAATACAAATAAGATCAGATGGATACAATGGGAGTCTATCTCCCATACAGTTGCCACCGGTGCTCAATGAGGTCGTCGCGGAGCTGGGTGTGTGCGGCATTGTCCTGAATCTTCTGTAGGTCTCAAGAAATGCAACGATCTCATCTGGGACCTGCTAGGCGTGGCACGACTGCCAAAGTAAAACTCTAAGTTTAAATCCCTCCCGTCCTCGATGGTCATGTTGTGTATAATTCCACATGCAACCATGATATTTGAGAGGGATTTCTTATCCCAGTAGCGCACAGGACCTCCAACAACGGCAAACCGAGCTTGCAACATACCAAATGCCCTCTCAATATCCTTTCGACATGCTTCTCGAGTTTGGGCAAAAAAATTTTGTTTCCCGATTTCTAGCTTACTGATGGTATTCACAATTGCTGCCCATGAATGATAGATATTGTCGGCAAGACAATACCCCATGCTATAATCATGTCTAGACCTAGCCATGGGCAGCCCGACCCGGCCCGGCCTGACCTTGTCCACGGGTCGGGCTCAGGCCTAGATTTCAAGCCCGACGGTCGGGCAGGGCCGGGCCCGGTCCAGTCATATTCGCACATTGACGAAGAGGCCCGGCCCGAGGCCCGGGCCCGGTGGGCTTTTAGCGTGATGGGCCGGGTTCGTGCCCGATTTTTAGGCCCGTCGTCCGGGCCGGGCCGGGCTTGGTCCTGGTTTTTTTGCATCGGGCTTTGGTAGGCCCGGCCCGGCCCGACAAATGGCTAGGTATAATCATGTCCATTGACGGTGTAATTGCAAGCCGCACCTTTTCCACTAGCTAGCTGCGCAAAAAGATGTGATCTATGCAGTACATTGATATCATTGAGACACCCCGGCTATCCAAAGAAGCAATGCCAAATCCACAAGTCATGTGAAGCTACAACTTCGAGCAGGTTTACGGACGGTGTACTGCCTGACCCAAGCTTTAGGGCAGTTCTTCCACCTTGAGTGCGTGCAATCCACACTCTCAAGCATGCCCAACCATCCTCTTGCTTCGTTCATCGATGTCAACTTCTTTGTGTCCTCCTCATTGGGAGCTCGGAGGTACTCGGGACCAAAATCCCAGATCAATGTCTTGGCAAACACATGAACGCATTTGAGCGCGGTATCTCTACTTGTAAATATGTTGGGATTTCCACAAAGAGAAAGGGTGATGTAGTATAGTAGCAGATAGTATTTCCCTCCGTTAAGAACCAAGGATTATCGAACCAATAGGAGACGGCACACAAATAACTTAGCAGTACCTACACACACATAAACAAATGCTTGCACCCAACAAAGGCAAGGGAGTGTCACTCCCCTTGTTCTTTCTAGTTGCAAGTATCAAATCTGGTAGTGATAGATATAATAAATAAATGTAAAAGGAAATAGTGAGGAATTATAAGATTTGTTTCATCATAGAGGTGAATGGACCTGGGGCCCATAGCATTCACTAAAGGCATCTCTCCCATAAATAACTCCGATGGGTAAACAAATTACTTGTAAGGGCATATTTCTCCCTATGTGGTTTTGGTGATTGATGACAGTACATTTGCAGACTAATCGTGTGCATTGAGCATTTCAGTTATCTCATGCCTAGGCACAAGACGATTCGGTGCCCCTCGGAGCCTATTGAAGACGGCGATTCTCTATGTTTCTTTTCGGTGGATTTGAGTCGTAGGAAAGACATACTATTAAGAGAGGTCCGCTTCGGAAAGGTTAGGGTGGAATCAACACGTACACACACTACAAAAAAAGACACATCTGTGACATTCTAGGCCGAACGATTTTTTTTTCTGTCATGCTTATGACACTTCTATGATGATAATTGTGACAAAATCCGGTATCATCATAGATGTGGTGGGCTCCTACTTCTATGACAAAAAATCATGACAGAAAATGGGTTTTTCGTCCTGGGCGGGCCGGAGACGCAACCGCATGACATTCTTTGGGTTGTCTATGACGGAAAAAAACGTGGTAGAAGCGAGGGTGAGCAAAATATCGAGGAGTTCCCGGTTACGGTGGGTGGTCGGGGGCCGAGCGATGCGCATTTCTCTCGTACACATACGCGCGTGTGTGCGAGGCGTTGCGCTCTAACTAAACCCGAACGAGGCGTTGGACTCCAACTGAACCCGAGCGATTGCACTGCAGGCTACGCATTACTGAACCCGAGCGATCGATCGATCCCTTGCTGTTAACTGAACCCGAGTGATTCCTTCGCTACTGCTGCTAATTGAAGCCGATTGAACCTGCTGCCTCTGGATGAACAGTGAGTGTTGTTGGGGGGTTGGATGAACAGTTCCCGGTGGGGGGTTGGATGAACAGGACCCCGTGGTAGTAGAGGCCATTGCCGCTGGATGAACAGGACCCCGATCGATCGAGATGGTGGAGGGGTGGATGAACAGGACCCCGTGAACAGGACCCCATGGAGGGCTGGTTAAACAGTAGCCGGTGGAGGGCTGGATAAATAGTAGCCCGTGGAGGGGTGGTTGAATAGGACCCTGTGGAGAGGGCTGGTTGAACAGTAGCTGGTGGAGGAGCGCGCGGTGGAGGCTGGATGAACGGGAGCCCGTGGATGAACAGTCGCAGGTGAAGGCTGGAGGAGGTCGATGGTGGATGTATAGTAGCCCGTGGAGGCAGTTGACGGTGGAGATGAACAGTATCCCACGGAGTCCTGTTTTGCGGTACGCCATGATACGTCTCCAATGTATCTATATTTTTTGATTGTTCCATGCTATTATATTACCCCTTTTGGATGTTTATGGGCTTTATTTTACACATTTATATCATTTTTGGGACTAACCTACTAACCGGAGGCCCAACCCATATTATTGTTTTTTTGCCTATTTCAGTATTTCGAAGAAAAGGAATATGAAACGGAGTCCAAACGGAATGAAACCTTCGGGAGCGTGATTTTTGGAATGAACGTGATCCAGAGGACTTGGAGTGCAAGTCAAGAAGCAGCCGAGGCTCCCACGAGATAGGAGGGCGCCCCCACTATAGGGCGCACCCCCTATCTCGTGGGCCCCTCGGGCGGCCACCAACGTACTTCTTCCTCCTATATATACCTACGTACCCCGAAAACATCCAGGAGGCAGACGAAACACAATTTCCACCACCGTAACCTTCTGTATCCGCGAGATCCCATCTTGGAGCCTTCGCCGGCACTCTGCCGAAGGGGGAATCGACCATGGAGGGCTTCTACATCAACATCCTTGCCCCTCCGATGAGTTGTGAGTAGTTTACCACAGACCTACGGGTCCATAGTTATTAGCTAGATGGCTTCTTCTCTCTTTTTGGATCTCAATACAATGTTCTCCCCCTCTCTTGTGGAGATCTATTCGATGTAAACTCTTTTTGCGGTGTGTTTGTCGAGATCCGATGAATTGTGGGTTTATGATCAAGTTTATTTATGAATAATATTTGAATCTTCTTTGAATTCTTTTATGTATGATTGAGTTATCTTTGCAAGTCTCTTCGAATTATCAGTTTGGTTTGGCCTACTAGATTGATCTTTCTTGCCATGGGAGAAGTGCTTAGCTTTGGGTTCAATCTTGCGGTGTCCTTACCAAGTGACAGAAAGGGTTGCAAGGCACGTATTGTATTGTTGCCATCGAGGATAACAAGATGGGGTTTATATCATATTGCTTGAGTTTGTCCCTCTACATCATGTCATCTTGCTTAATGTGTTACTCTGTTCTTATGAACTTAATACTCTAGATGCAGGCAGGAGTCGGTCGATGTGTGGAGTAATAGTAGTAGATGCAGGCAGGAGTCGGTCTACTTGTTATGGACGTGATGCCTATATACATGATCATGCCTAGATAATCTCATAATTATTCGCTTTTCTATCAATTGCTCGACAGTAATTTGTTCACCCGCCGTAAGACTTATGCTATCTTGAGAGAAGCCTCTAGTGAAACCTATGGCCCCTGGGTCTATCTCTTATCATATTTTCTTCCAATCTACTTTTATTTGCATCTTTACTTTTTGCATCTATATTATAAAATACCAAAAATATATTTATCTTATCATACTATCTTTATTAGATCTCACTTTCGCAAGTGGCCGTGAAGGGATTGACAACCCTTTTATCGCGTTGGTTGCGAGTTCTCAATTTGTTTGTGTAGGTGCGTGGGGCTTTTGAGGAGCCTCCTACTGGATTGATACATTGGTTCTCAAAAACTGAGGGAAATACTTATGCTACTATTGCTGCATCACCCTCTCCTCTTCGAGGAAAACCAACGCAATCTCAAGACGTAGCACGCCACACCCCTCCTGATGAATAGGACCCCGTTTCGACCGTAGCGCTCCAAGACAAGTCCATTTCCTCCGTTTTGCGGTATGCCACACCCCTCCCGATCAACAGGACCCCGTTTCGACCGTAGGAGGTCCAAGAGAAGTCTGTTTCCTCCATTTTGCGGTACGCCAGACTCCTCCCAATGAACAGGATCCCGTTTCGACCATGGACAGTCGAACACAAGGCCGTTTCCTCCATTCTGCGGTACGCCAGGCCTCGTTTCCATCGGTTGTTCCGTCCAAGACGGTTGGCTCCCGATGAACAGCACGCGTTCCGTTGCCTCCCGATGAACACGACTCATTCCGTTGCCTCCCCATGAACACGATGACGACGCAATTTCTCCGTTCCGACCGAGCCATGTACACGAGACCTGGTCGTACGTATGCGCGAGTAGGTGTTCGAGACCCCGCCCGTATGTACATACGTGGCCGTATTTACTTTCTTGTACCCTGGCCGCTATACGTACGTGTACATTCTACGTGCGTGCCTCTACTATGACACATGCCCTTCCTTACTTGGCCACAGTTCATCACTGCATCCTGCAGACATGCCGATCATATGTACGTACACGTTCGCAACCAGAATGACAACGCTACGTACGCTTCGACCAGGTGGGTCCTTATACGTCTCCAACGTATCTATTTTTCCAAACACTTTTGCCCTTGTTTTGGACTCTAACTCGCATGATTTGAATGAAACTAACCCGGACTGACGTTGTTTTCAGCAGAACTGCCATGATGTTGTTTTATGTGTAGAAAAAAAAGTTCTCGGAATGTCCTGAAAATCCACGGAGGCACTTTTTGGAAAATATAAAAAATATTGGCGAAAGAATCAAGACCAAGGGGCCCACACCCTATCCACGAGACGGGGGGGGGGGGGGGCGCCCCCTCCCCCTGGGTGCGCCCCCTATCTCGTGGGCCCCCTGGACCTCCACCGATCTCAACTCCAACTCCATATATTCACGTTCGGGGAGAAAAAAACCAGAGAGAAAGTTTCATCGCGTTTTACGATATGGAGCCGCCGCCAAGCCCTAATCTCTCTCGGGAGGGCTGATCTGAAGTCCGTTCGGGGCTCCGAAGAGGGGGATTCGTCGCCGTTGTCATCATCAACCATCCTCCATCACCAATTTCATGATGCTCACCGCCGTGCATGAGTAATTCCATCGCAGGCTTGCTGGACGGTGATGGGTTGGATGAGATTTACCATGTAATCAAGTTAGTTTTGTTAGGGTTTGATCCCTAGTATCCACTATGTTCTGAGATTGATGTTGCTATGACTTTACTATGCTTAATGCTTGTCACTAGGGCCCGAGTGCCATGATTTCAGACCTAAACGTATTATGTTTTCATGAATATATGTGTGTTTTTGATTCTATCTTGCAAGTCTATAGTCACCTATTATGTGTTATGATCCGACAACCCCGAAGTGACAATAATCGGGATACTTCTCGGTGATGACCGTAGTTTGAGGAGTTCATGTATTCACTATGTGCTAATGCTTTGTTTTGGTTCTCTATTAAAAGGAGGCCTTAATATCCCTTAGTTTCCACTAGGACCCCGCTGCCACGGGAGGGTAGGATAAAAGATGTCATGCAAGTTCTTTTCCATAAGCACGTATGACTATTTACGGAATACATGCCTACATTACATTGATGAATTGGAGCTAGTTCTGTGTCACCCTATGTTATAGCTATTACATGAGGAATCGCATCCGGCATAATTATCCATCACTGATCCATTGCGTACGAGCTTTTCACATACTGTTCTTCGCTTATTTAATTTTCCGTTGCTACTGTTACAACTACTACAAAACCCCAAAAACTATTATCTTTACTTTTGCCACCGTTACCTTTATTATCATACTACTTGCTACTAAATACCTTGCTGCAGATACTAAGTTATCCAGGTGTGGTTGAATTGACAACTCAACTGCTAATACTCAAGAATATTCTTTGGCTCCCCTTGTGTCGAATCAATAAATTTGGGTTGATTACTTTACCCTCGAAAGCTGTTGCTATCCCCTACACTCGTGGGTTATCAAGACTAATTTCTGGCACCGTTGCCGGGGAGCATAGCTCTATTCTCTGAGTCACTTGGGATTTATATCTGTTGATCACTATGAAGAACTTGAAAGATGACAGGACTATGCTTTTTCCCTCAACTACGAGCGGAGGTAAGGAACTGCCATTTAGCTCTACACTAGATTCTCCTTCTGTTTTGAGTAAGCTTGCGACACCTAAACCCGCTACTGCTATGAATTCTGATATGTCGTAATGTTATTGATGATGCCACTTCTGCTATGCAAGATACTTATGATGAAACTACTTCTGTGCGTGATACTACTTTGCCATTAGGTGAATTTCTTGACGAACAACTTGCTAGAGTTAGGGGGAATGAAATTATTGAAGATGCTATTATTGATGATAGTGATGATGAAAGTTCTCCCAATGATTATGAATTGCTTGTTGTTCTTGAGGGTTATGTTATGAATGAAGAAGCTGCTAGAGCTATCTTTGCTTGCAATGATAGATATGATCTTAAGAAATTATTAGCTAAATGGAAGCAGCAGTCTCTTAATGCTAGAATGAAACCTGACCCCGCTTTTGCTACTTCACCTATCTTTGTTACTGATAAGGATTATGAATTCTCCGTTGATCCTGAGATTACTACTTTAGTTGAATCTGATCCTTTTTATGGCCTTGAATCTGAAACTGTTGTGGCACATCTGACCAAGTTGAATGATATAGCTACCCTGTTCACTCATGATGACAAATCTCGCTATTTTTATATCCTTAAGATATTTCCGTTCTCGTAAAAGGGTGATGCTAAGACTTGGTATAATTCTCTTGCTCCTGGTTGTGTGCGTAGTCCCCAGGATATGATATATTACTTCTCTGCTAAATATTTCCCTCCTCGTAAGAAACAAGCTGCCTTGCGGGAAATATATAATTTTGTGCAAATCAAAGAAGAGAGTCTCCCACAAGCTTGGGGGGAGGCTTCTCCGGTTACTGAATGCTTTGCCTGATCATCCTCTCAAGAAAAATGAAATACTCGATATCTTTTATAATGGACTAACAGATGCTTCCAAGGACTACTTGGATAGTTGTGCTGGTTGTGTTTTCAGGGAAAGAACAGTCGATGAAGCTGAATTACTATTGAATAATATGTTGACTAACGAAAATAATTGGACTCTTCCTGAGCCAATTCCTGAGGCAATTCCTGAACCAATTGAGCCAACTCCTGAGCCTATTCCTAAACCCACTCCGAAGAAGAGAGGTGTTTTATTTCTCAGTCCTGAAGATATGCAAAAGGCAAAGAAATCAATGAAAGAAAAAGGTATTAAAGCTGAAGATGTTAAGAATTTACCTCCTATTGAAGAAATACATGGTCTTAATATACCGCCTATTGAAGAACCACATTGTCTTGATAACCCGACACGGGTAGTAAAGGTAAATTCTCTCTATAGATATGATAAAGTTGAAATCCCCTCTACTAAATTTCATAGCCCATGCTTAGATGAATTTGATGACTTTATGGCTAGACAAGAAAGTTTTAATGCTTATGTTCGTAGAGAGTTAAAGAATAATGCTTTCGAGGTAGGATGTGTGAGCGATAATATGGCTAGAGTTAAAGGTGAACTCAAACTCATTAGCAAATATGCGTCTATGGTTGCTACTCAAGCTGAGCAAGTACTTAAAGCTCAAAATGATTTGCTTAATGAATTAAATAATAAAAATGACTTTGCTGTTAGAGTGGCTACTAGAACTGGTAGAATGACTCAGGAACCTTAGTATCCTGAAGGCCACCCTAAGAGAATCGAGCAAGATTCTCAGCGAAATAATTTAGAGGCACCTAATTCTTCTAAAAAGAAGAAAAAGAAAAACGATAGAACTTTGCATGCTTCTAGTGAACCTACTGTAGACACACCTGAGAATCCCAATATATTTCTATTTCTGATGCTGAAACACAATCAGGTGACGAACATGAACCTAGTGATAGTGTTAATGATAATGTTCATGTTGATGCTCAACCTAGCAAAAACAATGAAGTAGAGATTGAACCTGCTGTTGATCTTGATAACCCACGATGAAAGAATCAACATTATGATAAGAGAGATTTTGTTGCTAGGAAGCACGGTAGAGAAAGAGAACCATGCGTTCAGAAACCCATGCCCTTTCCTCCTAAACCATCCAAGACAAAGGATGATGAGGATTTTGAGCGCTTTGCTGAAATGATTAGACCTATCTTCTTACGTATGCGCTTAACTGATATGCTTAAAGTAAACCCTTATGCTAAATATATGAAGGATATCATTAAAAATAAACGAAAGATACGGGAAGCTGAAATTTCCACCATGCTTGCTAATTACACCTTTAAGGGTGGAATACCAAAGAAACTTGGAGATCTGGGGTTACCAACTATACCATGCTCCATTAAAAGAAATTATGTTAGAACTGCTTTATGTGATCTTGGAGCCGGTGTTAGTGTTATGCCTCTCCCTTTATATCATAGACTTGAATTGAATAAGTTGACACCTACTGAAATATCTTTGCAAATGGCTGATAAATCAACTGCCATACCTGTCGGTATTTGTGAGGATGTGCCTGTTGTGGTTGCAAATGTCACTATCTTAACGGACTTTGTTATTCTTGATATTCCCGAGGGCGATAGTATGTCGATTATCCTTGGTAGACCTTTTCTGAATACTGCAGGGGCTGCTATTGATTGCAACAAAGGCAAAGTCACTTTTCATGTTAATGGTAATGAGCATACAGTACACTTTCCGAGGAAACAATCTCAAGTTCATAGCATCAATTCTATTGGAAAAGTTCCAACTATTATTACTGGAGGTTTTGAATTTCCTCTCCCTACTGTCAAGAAAAAGTATGATATTCTAATTGTTGGGTATTTTCATATCCCCGTTGAGGTAACTTAGTGTTATTCGAAATTTCTCCGGTTCTGTGTTATTCAGAATGAGTTTGTTAACAAAACTTGATCAACCTTGTTAGTGGATTCATTTTGATGATCACGAGATGGATGAAACTAGAAGGCACAACCTTCTGTACCCTCTTTTTACTTTCTGTTATTTAGAATAAATAAAGCAAAAATAGTTTTATCTGTCTGTTTTCTGAATTATCCGTGCATTAAAAAATATCCCAAAAATAAAAGTGCTCCAAATGCCCTGCAAATTTAGTATGATTTTTTTATGGAATACTTGAGGATTTTAGGCACTGAAATCACTACAGGAGGGGCAAGCACCAGGCCACGAGAGTGGAGGGCGTGCTCACCCCACCTGGGCGCACCCCCTGTCTCGTGGGCCCCTGGTGGCCCCCTCCACTTATGCCAGCATCCACACACTTCATCTTCTACCCAAAAAAATCCCCATCCAGCTCAAGCACGAGTTCTAGCTCATTTTGCTGCGATTTTCGATCTCCTTGCTCAAAGCTCCATTCACAAAACTGCTTTGGGAGATTGTTGCTTGGTATGTGACTCCTCCATTGGTCCAATTAGTTTTTGTTCTAGTGCTTTATTCATTGCAAATTTTTGCTGCATAGGTGACCATGTTCTTGAGCTTGCATGTTAAATTTATGAGGTCCCAAGCAATTCTAATGCATGATATAGGCTCTAGGCACTTGTAGGAGTAGTTGCTACCAATCCTGTTTAGTTTTATTCACTTTTATTTTGAAGTTACTAAAATTTTAGAAATTTTCAAAAAATGTTAAGGAAATTTTTGAGGGGCTCTTCTAGCCAAGGCTCTCAGGAAAAACATACCAAAGAGAATGAAAAAGCCAAGTACAACCTTCCTCGCTTAGTGGAAGTGCGTCGTGTGAATGACCATGCAATGATTTCTTGAAAGAAGCTGGGATTCATGAAGATTTTTATTCTTTGATCGAGAACGCAGGCCTCACCGGTTTCATGAACGACCGGATCGATCGGTATCTCTTACTCACCAATACTTTCATGCAAAACTTTTATTATTATCCTAAGAAGTCACCGCCTGCAGTATCATTTCATTTATATGATGAATTCAGAGAAATGTCTCTATGTAATTTTTGCGCGGTGTGTAGGATACCTTATGTCGTGGAATTTTCACGTCAGATGTCCTCGTGAAAGGACTTAGTTGTGGAGCCATCACAACTAGGAAGCTTGAAGGGGTTAAACGGGACAAAGGACATGAGAGGGTTTATACTAGTTCGGCCCCTTACGGTCAAGGTAAGCCCTACGTCTAGTTGGGTTGGTATTGATGTTTCGATGACCAGGGAGCGAGATATGCTATGCCCGGCTCTCGATGAGTTGTTTCTTGCCCTAAGCCGCCAGCAGGTCGTCCCCTTATATACACGGGTTGACACCCTGCGGCTTACAGAGTCCCGGACGGCTTATAAACCATGTCCGGCTTGGTGACTAGTTAAGTCTACCTTATGATACAAGTCATACTACTGTGGCGGTTTACTACAACGGGCCTTAAGTCGCCTCTGGGCCTTAAGCCCTCCATTGAACCGCCATCTTCATGCTTTGGTCTTGGGCTTCTTTCTGGTGAGTCCTCTTTGCGTAACCCGACCCCTCCTGGGCGGCTTACACAAATAGCTATCTTCTTTCTGGTGAGTCCTCTTTACTACAACGGGCCTTAAGTCGCCTCTGGGCCTGAAGCCCTCCATTGAACCGCCATCTTCATGCTTTGGTCTTGGGCTTCTTTCTGGTGAGTCCTCTTTGCGTAACCCGACCCCTCCTGGGCGGCTTACACAAATAGCTATATCCCCAACATTAGGCCCCAGATTGATTTGAACCTGTTCATGTTAATCTTAAAATACCTTATGGAACTGGCCTTCAGTCTTTTGTATTGCGCGGAAACTTTAACCCGAAGTGACGTCATCATGTGGATCCAGGTCAAATCACCATGACATCATCTTCAATAAAACTCATATTTTATTCCCTCATATCCTCCAACGGTTCTTTGCCTTTACTGACCATCCCGAGAATCGAGGCGTCGGGGCCGCTGGATAATGATGTTTTGGTCTCCTCATTTCTCGCGCCATCTCGGTCAGTCTTCCTTTATAAATAGGGCGACCTAGGTTTTTCATTCTTCCCTCTTTCAGTCGTCCTCTTTCTCTTGCTTCCTCTCCAGCTCCACCGCCGCCGCCGTCGAACCCCTCGTCTTCACCGACTCAGGCTGCTGCATCAACCTGACTCTGACCAGAAATCGATGGTGAACCTCCGCAGCTCGTCTACATCCGTGAGTTCCTCTCCTTCCCTTTCTTAGATCTGCATTGGAACTTTGTTGAGTTCGTCGGCGTTCATCACCGCCCGACGCAAACCCTCGCTAGTTTTCACCTCCAATGCCCTGTTTAGATTGTAAAAACTACATAGAACTGCTGCGGTAATTGTTTGTGTTTATCTTGCATAGAAACAGATCTCATTTCCCTTGTTTGGAAACCCTCTTCGAGTGTATGAACTTCTCTGCCCTGTTTTTAGGTCTAGAAAATTTTCTTATCAGAACAGACATTTGATCTCAAATATTAGCAGAAGATTATGAAACCTGTTTTTATCACCCGGAAAACTTCTTCTGGTAGATGCTCTTAAACACAACTGTCCATTGGTCCGGCTTAAATAAATGACACTCATCTATGAGTCTTGCTTCCTTCTCATGACCTTAAGAATTTTGAACTGCTCTTGATACTTGTAGCGGCTTAAATATTGTTACACAGTCATCCTTATATCATTAGGCCCCTTCGTAATCTGCTACCTTAAATAATTTGGATATTTCTCCTGGTTTAAAATTTGAACCGGAACTTCTTATTTTGTAATAGGACAACTGTTGTCATGGCACCTAAGGCGGCCAAGTCCCCTGTAACCTGCAATTGGGTCCCATCCATAGTTACTAAGAGTAAACTTGCTGAGTTCGTGAAGTCTGGCCACCTACCAAAAAAGGAGGTCATGTCTTATCGTGCCCCTGACCCATCTGAAGAGAGGCCTCAACCCAAAGAAGGGGAGGTGGTAGTTTTCACGGATCACATGAACCAGGGATTTGCCCCTCCCGGCTCAAAATTCTTCAGGGAAGTTTTGAATTTCTTTCATCTTAGACCTCAAGACATTGGACCCAATTCCGTGTCAAACCTTTGCAATTTTCAAGTCTTCTGTGAGGTGTATCTGGGAGAGGAGCCAATTTTGCTTTTGTTCAGAGAACTTTTTTACTTGAACCGGCAGAATGAATGTGCCAACGGGGCTAGTCTTGAACTTGGTGGCATCTTGATCCAGCGACGGAGAGATTGCCTTTTTCCTTATGCTGAGCTGCCGAGTCACCCAAAAGATTGGAACCAGACATGGTTCTACTACTAGGACACTTCTCCGGCTGATGAGAAGCCTCTGCCCGGCTTTCGCGCCCTGCGCCTTGAGTCCAACCATCCGCTAGCGGATAAACTGACCGCTGTTGAACGTCTGCCTCTTAATCCCACCATCAAGAAGATTAAAGCTCTTTTGGGAAATGGTTTAAATGGCATCGATCTGGTCCGAGTCTGGGTCACTTGGCGAATACTTCCATTAAGCCGCCGCCCCGGCTTAATGTGTACTTACACAGGCGAAAAGGACGATCCAATGCGTCATAGTCCTGACGACTTACCAGATGATGTGGTAGATGCTACAACCCAGTCACTGCTGAAGGAGGGCACTGTAACCAGTAATACCTTTGGCTTACTTCCCTTCTGCAAGAAGAACCCGGCCCCTGCAGTGAGTTTGCAATCTTCTTAAATACTCTCTGCTTCGTTATACCTTATTTGATCTCATAATTCTTTATCCTTTTCCACAGGCCGATGATAACTTCTGGAAGGTCAAATATGATCATGACGCTGCCAAACAAGCCAGGGCAGCCAAGAAAACCGAAAGGAAAGCCGCCAAGACGGGAACCTCAAAGAAGAAGAAACCCAGCACCTCTGAGTTATTCAAATTGGATGTACTTCTTCGGATGATGAAGAGGTAATCCTTTAACTTTCTTAACTCCCTTGTCGCTATTTTACTGACATTCTGTCTTTTCAGGAGGATACAGGGAACAGTCAAGCAGTTGAAGAAGAGGTAACTATAATCTCCTCCGACTCAGAGCCTTTGCCAAAACAAAAACCCGAAGGGTGACCCGGAAAGTAAGATTTTCACATCCTCTAGCTTATCAAGATCCTCAATTTCTTTTGAAGCAACAACAGCTTGAGAACCGGAGGCAGACTCGGGCCAATCAAGATGCAGAACTCTCCTCCGGCTTACCCGATGTAACTAGGAAGCGCCGGACCGAGGTTATCTCTGATTTACGTTCTGTTTTACCTTTGGCGGGTTTGATTCGTCAACCTCTCAATTCATCTGACTCCAATTATCAGGATACCTCTCCTTCTTCCAACGAGTCTATGCAATCAAACATGCCAGCTTTCAAAACGGCTCCCGGGTAATGTAACCTTTCTTACTTTAAGTTTTACCGTACTTTATGCTTTAATACTCATCCTTCTTCCTTTATTGACAGCCTGCAAGTGAAGCCCAGCAAGAAGGCGAGGAAAAATAAGCCGTCCCAAGACCCGGTTGTCATTAAACCGGCGCTTGACTCGTCCGCTCCTGCTAGCTCCACCCATCAGCCACCGCCTGAACCGGCTTCTGATATTCCGGTGCCAACCTCTGACCCGCCTGCAGAAGATGTTATCCACAACTCTAATAACCCGGAAGTTCCTAGCCAGGCCAAGACGACTGACCCGGAAGTTGTATATCTGAAAAGTCAATTTGTTGAACCGGGGCGGCCTACTATTCTTGCCCAATGTACTGCCAAGGAAGAATTTGCCGAGCGTCGAAGAGCCAAACAAGACATCACTGACTATACTCACTTAAGCATTGGTGATATAGTCTCGGTCTATCTGAACCAGGTGCATAATAGTTGTGACCTAGAAATTGACATGGTGAAACAAATACAGCACAAATCTGAGGTATAACTTATGCTATTTTCCTGAATCTTACTTACTGTACCAGCCCCCAAGTCTATTGCTTATGAAATAATATGCTGTAGAAATCTGCTTACTGTTTGTTTGTCCAGTTTAAAGAGAATATATTTAACCCGGTTATAACATGATAGTTTTAAATTTGCGATAAACATTAGCCCCCAAGGGTCAAGTATCTTTACTTGTAAACTGCTTGAGACTTAATATGTGTGACCCGGTATGGTAGGTTTAAAATTCTTCAGCATACATTAGCCCCCAAGTGCCAAGTATCTTTACTTGTAAAATGCTTGGGACTTTGAATGTTACCTTACCGTGATCCTTACCATAACCTGGTGTCAATGCAGGCCACCATAAGTCAATTTGAGTCGGAGCTTACTGTCCTGAAGAGTCGTCTGGAAACTCAAGAACTTGAAACTCAGAAGGCCAACTCCAAATTTGAATTCAGTGTCTCTGAAAATGAGAAGTTGAAGAAAAATTTTGATTTAGAGAAGAAAGCTTGGGCTGATGAGAAGGCTTCACTGGTGACTCGGGCCGAGACAGCAGAAGCATCTCTTGCAGAGGCAACAACCGAGCTGTCCGACTTAAAACGACAGATATCTCAAATGGTCTCAGCCATCTTCGGTAAGTTACTGTGCAAAACCTCAAACATTGTAATCTTCCAATGACTATTGTAATAGTTACCTCCGGCTGACTGTTATGTTTGTGCACACACAGGCCCCAGGAGTACCAACCTTAAGCAAAACATGCTGATCAAGCTTAAAGCAGTTTACACCTTAGTGGAACAGCTGTACTCCGGGTCACAACGTGCCTTGGCCGTTGTAGCCTTATAAAACACCCCTCCCCGCCTTTTACAAGACGTACTGAAGCATCTCGCTGTGCTACCTCAGCGAATTCAAGATTTAAGGCAGGCATCCGCCAGAGCCAGAGTCGTGGCCGCATTGAGCCGGGCAAAGGCATGGACATCGGAGCTTGACTTAGCTGATCTCTCTCTTGGATATCCGAGCCTTAAGGAGGACGGTTCTGCATTTGATGATCAAGATTTCACCGCCTGTGTCAAAGTCGTACGTCCCTTGGCTACCCTTATTGGGGATGACACTGATCTTACTAAGTATTCGCCGGCCTATGATAGCGAGAACCGGAGAATCCCGAACATTCCATATGACCAAGTCAGCCTGATCCCACCAACGCATAAGCATACCTTTGCCCCTAAAGTGGACCCGACCGGTTTAATAGATGATGAAGCTGAGTTTGAAGCCTTGAGTGGCATTGACTGGGCCTCGTCCACCTTCCAGGACAAAGCAACCGATGGAGAGGCGGAGAAGGATAACCCGAAATCTTCAAGCCCGCCGAAGGAATGAACTGCCCGGCGTTTTATAACTTCACAAAAACAATGCTCCATTTATTCAGACTCGGGGAGTCTTATAATAGGATAGAAAAAAACTCTTAATGTTTGTCATGCCTTCGTGCATGTTTATGGCGCTTAATACTTTCGTAAGCCGCCATTGTTATATATTTCTAGCTCATGTTGATCGTTTGTCTCCTTGATGTTAAATTTGCTTGCTTCATCCTGCAATCCCTTTGGTAATCCCACCTTTTTATGTGACCTTCACCATGTGGATGGATTCAACTCCTAAAAGTCGGAACATATAATGCTCACCTAGCACTTAACAACTTCGGATAATTAATATTAAGCCGGAAGAATCAAAAGCCATCTCACAGTGCTTTCAAAAAAGGTCTCAAAATAGTAAGGTAATTATGCTTATGATATATCATAAACAATGTTCAAAAAAGGCCTCTGATTCGAATACGACCAGTAAACCGTTCCAAAGGGGTTAAGCTAAGATTCGGATACGATCATATAGCCCCCAGTGGCTTTGGTGATGCCGATCAAGTGGGTATCGACAGCTATGTTCTCTTTGGTTCGAATACGACCCATTTTTGAACAGGAAGCCCCCAAGTGACCATAAGAGTTGTTTAATGATGCTGATTCGAATACGATCCACATCAGACCCAAAGGAGTTAAGTTGTGATTCAAATATGATCAAGAAGCCCCCAAGTGGGTTTGGCAGTATGCCGATCAAGCGGGTATCGACAACTATGTTCTCTTTGGTTCGAATACGACCTATGTTTGAACAGGAAGCCCCCAAGTGATCATGGCTAGATTCAGATATGATCATAAGCCGGACCAAAGGGAAGCCGGATTCAGATATGATCCGCTCCCTGTTGGTAGTATCCACCACCTGATAAACAAGACATAAAAACATTCGTTATGAAAAAAAGGACAGAGGTCCTGCTTTATTACTTTATATAATATGTACATCGTCAAAAATATATACATCTGAAGAGTCGGTGGCTCAAGTATAGTAAGGCCAAAGATGGGCTATATTCCACGGTCGGCGGGTCTCCTCCTCTGACTTATGTGAGTCTTTCTGCTCTCGAACGTCAATGAGGTAATATGACCCGTTGTTCAGATTCTTGCTGACCACAAAGGGTCCTTCCCAAGGCGGAGATAGCTTGTGCATGTCAGCTTGATCCTGGATGAGCCGGAGTACCAAGTCGCCTTCCTGAAAGGTTCTGCTCTTAACCCGACGGCTGTGATCACGGCGCAGGTCTTGCTGGTAAATCGCCGAGCGGGCTATTGCCAAGTCTCGCTCCTCATCCAACAATTCAAGTGCGTCCTGACGAGCCTTTTCGTTATCCGCCTCAACGTAAGCCTCCACGCGAGGTGAGTCATGTCGGATGTCACTTGGCAGAACTGCCTCTGCTCCATAGACCATGAAGAAAGGTGTGTAACCCGTAGATCTGTTAGGCGTAGTGTTGATGCTCCATAGCACAGAGGGTAACTCATCCACCCAACAACCCGGAGTCCGTTTTAGGGGGACAAAGAGCTGGGGCTTGATGCCCTTTAGGATCTCTTGATTAGCTCTTTCCGCTTGACCATTGGATTGAGGATGAGCAACAGCCGAAACATCAAGCCGGATATGTTCTCGTTGACAGAACTCTTCCATGGCTCCCTTGGAGAGATTTGTGCCATTATCAGTTATAATGCTGTGTGGGAAACCAAAACGAAAGATCACCTTTTTCATGAACTGAACCGCTGTGGCCGCATCACACTTACTGACTGGCTCTGCCTCAACCCACTTTGTAAATTTATCCACTGCCACCAGGAGATGTGTCTTTTTATCCTTAGACCTTTTGAAAGGTCCAACCATGTCAATCCCCTAGACTGCGAACGGCCAAGTAATTGGGATCATCCTTAACTCTTGAGCCGGCACATGAGCACGTCGTGAAAACTTTTGACAACCGTCACATTTACTGACCAGATCCTCCGCATCAGCATGAGCCGTGAGCCAGTAGAAACCATGACGGAAAGCTTTTGCTACCAGAGATTTTGACCCGGCATGATGGCCACAATCCCCTTCATGGATCTCACGGAGTATTTCTTGGCCTTCCGTAGGGGACACACAGCGTTGAAACACCCCAATGACACTTAGGTGATGTAACTCGCTGTTAACAATCATCATAGATTTGGAGCGCTTGACGATTTGCCTTGCCAGGGTCTCATCCTCAGGTAACTCACCCCGGGTCATGTAAGCCAAATAGGGCACTGTCCAATCCGGGATAACGTGAAGAGCCGCCACCAGTTGTGCCTCCGGGTCTGGCACCGCTAGTTCTTCCTCGGTAGGCACTTTGATAGAAGGGTTATGCAAAAAATCAAGAAAGGTGTTAGGTGGCACCAGCTTACGTTGAGATCCCAGCCGGCTTAAAGCACCAGACGCCTCATTCTTCCTTCAATCAATGTGCTCCACTTGATAACCCTTGAAATGTCCAGCCACGACATCTACTTCACGTCGATAAGCCGCCATGAGAGGATCCTTGGAATCCCACTTGCCTGACACCTGTTGAGCCACGAGATCTGAGTCGCCCAGACACCTTACCCGGCTTAAGTTCATCTCCTTGGCCATCCGGAGACCATGGAGTAAGGCCTCATGCTCAGTTGCATTGTTAGTACATGGGAACATAAGACGGAGTACATAACGAAATTTGTCACCTCGAGGGGAAGTTAAAACAATTCCATCCCCCGAGCCTTCTAGCTGCCTGGACCCGTCAAAGTGAATAGTCCAATATGTGTTATCTGGCTTCTCCTCAGGCACCTGTAACTCTGTCCAATCATTGATAAAGTCCACCAAGGCCTGAGACTTAATAGTAGTACGTGGCATGTACTTCAAGCCATGAGGCCCAAGCTCGATAGCCCACTTGGCGACTCGTCCTGTGGCCTCCCTATTCTGGATGATGTCTCCCAAAGGGGTAGAACTTACCACAATTATAGGATGACTTTGAAAGTACTGCTTCAACTTCCGGTTGGCCATAAACACTCCGTAAACGAGTTTCTGCCAATGTGGATATCTTTGTTTAGACTCAATGAGCACCTCACTGATATAGTAAACCGGCCGTTGAACCGAATGCTCCTTGCCAGCTTCCTTACGCTCCACCACGATGGCAACACTGACCGCTCGTGAATTAGCAGCCACATACAACAGCAACGGCTCTATGTCAATGGGAGCCGCAAGAATCGGTGGTTCAGACAATTGCCTCTTCAAGTCTTCAAAGGCAGCATCCGCAACATCACTCCAGACAAAGTTGTCAGTTTTCTTCATCATCTGATATAGTGGAAGGGCCTTCTCACCTAACCGGCTTAAAGCGGCAACACGACCCGCTAGTCGCTGAACATCATTGATGCATGCCGGCTTAACCAGAGAGGTAATCGCCTTAATCTTCTCCGGATTAGCTTCAATGCCTCTGTTTGACACCAGAAAACCTAAGAGCTTGCCCGCAGGTACACCAAACACACACTTGGCCGAGTTAAGCATCATCTTGTAAACCCGGAGATTATCAAAGATCTCTTTCAAATCAGATATCAAGGTTTCCTTTTCTCTGGACTTCACCACAATGTCATCTATGTAAGCATGAACATTACGCCCAATTTGATCGTGCAAATAGTTCTGCACACACCGCTGATAAGTCGCCTGGGCACTTTTGAGTCCAAATGGCATAGATACATAGCAGAAGGCTCCAAACGGAGTGATGAAAGCTGTCGTCTCCTGGTCCTTAACTTCCATCTTGATCTGATGATAAACAGAGTAAGCATACAAGAAGCTCAAACGTTCACAACCCGCCGTAGCATCAATGATTTGATCAATACAGGGGAGAGCAAAGGGATCACCCGGACAAGCCTTGTTTAAGTCCATGTAATCCACACACATCCGCCAAGTGCCGTTCTTCTTGAGCACTAACACTGGGTTAGCCAACCACTCCGGATGAAAAACTTCAACAATAAACCCGGCCGCTAAGAGCCGGGCGACCTCTTCCCCAATAGCTTTCCATCTCTCTTCGTTGAACCGTCGGAGAAACTGCCTGACCGACTTATACTTTGGATCAATATTGAGAGTGTGCTCAGCGAGTTCCCTCGGTACACCTGGCATGTCAGAAGGCTTCCATGCAAAGATGTCCCAGTTCTGACAGATGAACTCAATGAGCATGCTTTCCTATTTAGGATCCAAATTGGCACTGATACTGAACTGTTTAGAAGCATCTCCTGGGGTAAAGTCAACAAGCTTTGTCTCAGCGGCCGATTTAAACTTCAACGCCGGGTCATGCTTAGTAGTTGGTTTCTTGAGGGAGGTCATATCCGCCGAGTCAACATTGTCTTGATAAAATTTGAGCTCCTCCGTGGCACAGGCAGACTCAGCATAAGCCGCGTCGCCTTCTTCACATTCCAAGGCCACCTTTCGACTCCCATGCACAGTGATGGTGCCCTTGTAACCCGACATCTTGAGCTATAAGTAAACATAATATGTCCGTGCCATGAATTTAGCATAAGCCAGTCGCCCAAACATAGCGTGATATGGACTCCTGATTTTAACCACTTCAAACGTCAATTTCTCAGCCCTGGAGTCGTACTCATCTCCAAAGGCCACCTCCAATTCAATCTTACCAACTGGGTAAGCCGACTTACCCGGAACCACCCCATGGAAAACAGTGTTGGATGTTCTCAAATTCTTCTCAGTCAACCCCATGCGCTGAAAGGTCTCATAGTAGAGGATATTGATGCTGCTACCACCGTCCATGAGTACCTTAGTGAACTTATATCCACCAACTTGGGGTGCTACCACCAAGGCTAGCTGACCCGGATTATCGACCCATGGAGGGTGATCCTCTCTGCTCCATATAATGGGCTGTTCTGACCATCTCAAATAACGAGGAATTGCCGGCTCAATAGAATTCACGACCCTCTTATGAACCTTCTGGTCACGTTTGCATAAACTAGTGGTAAACACGTGATACTGCCCACCACTCAACTGTTTCGGATAGTTTTGATAACCCGACTGTTGCTGCTGCTGCCCTCCCTGACCAGACTGCTGCTGACTATTACCACCTGGATGCCCCTGAAAGCCGGAATTTGAACCACCGCCCGGGCCATGAAAACCGCCAGCCCCTGAGCCGCCGCCAGATCCATGACTGCCATCAAAGGTGTTGGAATTTTTAAATGCCTTCATGATCGCGCAATCTTGCCATAGGTGTGTGGCGGGGTGCTCCCGGGTGCCGTGTTTCGGGCAGGGCTCATTGAGTAGCTGCTCAAGAGATGGGCCTGACCCGCCGGATCGAGGCGGCTTACCCTTACGTCTTTGATTGTTACCTTGTGCATTGGCCACAAACTCCGGGTTACCGTCCGCCTTACGCTTATTGCCACTTAGATTCCTCGGGTTATGCCGTTGACCCTTTCAACTGCCATTCCTTTTTCCCTTCCCCGTCTTCTCATCGTCAGAGGCGGGATCCTTGGTACTATCAGAATCGGCATGTTTGACTAAAGCCGCCATCAGCGTACCCATATCCTTGCAGTCGCGTTTAAGGCGCCCCAGTTTCTGCCTCAGCGGCTCAAAGCTGCAATTCTTCTCCAACATAAGGACTGCAGAACCGACATCCATCTTGTCAGATGAATGAATTATCTCCTTGACCCGGCATACCCAATGGGTGGTGGATTCACCCTCCTCTTGCTTAAAATTCGTCAAGTCCACGATCGACATAGATTGCTTATAGGTGTCCTTGAAGTTCTGGATGAAACGGGCTTTTAACTCTTCCCATGAACCAATGGAATTGGGTGGCAAACCTTTTAACCAAGACCGGGCCGTTCCATCTAGCATCATGGTGAAATATTTAGCCATTGCCACGTCACTGACTTCCAACAGCTCCATGGCCATCTCATAACTCGATCCGTGCTCTGGGCTGTAAGTCCGCCGTGTAATTCGACACCTTTCGAGGTCCCTTGAAGTCCTTGGGTAGGTGCACGTTGCGCAAAGCCGGTACCAAACAAGTAACACCACCGGTTCTAGTGGCTACTCACGCCTCAACAGAAGTCGTTGGATACTCTGGGATATCCTGATGAGCCGCCTGTTGAGCCGCCAGCTGAGCCGCCCGCTTGTTCTCCTGATGTATTCGGTCTTGCACCGGGTTATAGCCACCATGTTGGTTACGGCATTGGGCGTTGCTTGACAAAGCTTCGGACTCCATGTGCCTGCTGTAACTCGGGCTCCGGTTCTGACGAGGCGGTGCTAACCAAGGCGGAGGAGTTGAATGAATCATGTCCCTGCTGTAAGAATAGGTCTCTTGCTGAGCCAGGGCCGTCTGGAGAAGCTCTCTGACCCTCCGGGTCTCCACCGCTGTCGGGTCATCACCGTCCATGGGCAGAGCCACCAAGCGCACCGAAGCCGCGATTAAGTTCTCCATGGGGTTGGAAAAGTGACCCTCCGGTATCGGCACATAACACGGTGGTGCCATGCTCACATGAGGAGGTGGCATCTCTCGAGGCTGAGCCGGTCCTCCTGCTCTGGCTGTCATAAACTGATTGGTATCTGGCGGGTTACTTGGGCCGGCTCCGGGTGTAGCGAAAAGAACCCGAGGGTCGTAATTCGGAGGTAAACGGGATTGGGTTTTCTGGTGTCTCCTCCTCATTACCTCATTGGACGCGTTTAAGCTCATCGTGAGCTGGTAAGCTTCCGACTGCAACCGCTATGCCCGGGCGTCGAGAGCCGCCCGCTCTGTAGCTAGTCTAGTATCCTCAGCTGCCAAGGCCTCCTTGGCCTGAGCTATCTCCTCACGCACCCGTGCCACCTCCGTGTCATGCTCATCTTTGTTCGCAGGGATAACCGTGGTGGTTAACAGGGCCGTAAGCTTGTCCATGAGGTCTATCAGCACCTGAGCCGGCGGGCGCACAGGGCCACCTGCCCCAGCTGTCCCTATCCCGGATGTTATTGCTGCAGCAGCCGTAGAGTTAGAGCCGGGTTGAGTCCCAGCCATGAAGATTCCTGCCCATCTTGGCGGCTCATAGGGGTCCGGAATACTGATGCCATCGAAACAGCCCCCGAGCACGTCGTCTTGCACCTGATACAACGAATCTATTGAACCGGCGGATGAATCACCGTCTGAGAGGACGGCCGTCTCACCATCATCTTCAGATCCTTTAGAAAGTTCCTCTCCGTGGATGCAGCCCACGAAAGCACGCTTCATGACGGGTTGAGCCTAGGTCTTCCTCGCACGCTGAGCCGTCTCGATGAGGTCGGTGCCGCTGTCCGGCATAGGTCCCGGCTCTCCGATCCAACCGGTGAAGACATGGATTCCGCCAAAGGGGACCCGGTATCCGTACTTAATTGAGCCGGCATCGGGGCCCCAGCCTTCATCATCGATGTAAATCTTGCCGCGACGACTCTTGGTCATCCGGCCCGTTACGTATCCCTTGAGCCCTTCGAAGTTGCCCTTCAAGAACTCAAATCCACCGTGCGCTGGCCCCATGGTGGGTGCCAACTGTCGTGGAATTGTCACGTCAGATGTCCTCGTGAAAGGACTTAGTTGTGGAGCCATTGCAACTAGGAAGCTTGAAGGGGTTAAATGTCTGGACCCCGACTCAATGCCACATCGATCTAGCATGTAACACCTCATATCACTTTGCGGCCTCACGCACGGTATCCCCACGGGTGTCTCCTTACCTTTGCCCGGGACCATTTGCGCCTTTTGGCACACGTATATGATAGTGTCGCTAGCATCCATATGATAAGGAGCCCGGGCTGACATGGCTAGTCGTAAACCCAAAGTGGCACAAGCTTACAGGAACAGGCATCCATGACCCAGCATCGAACGTGTCGGTCATCAGCGAGTGAATCCAGGCTGTAGCACTGGGCTAGCAGGACTCCGGTGAACCGGGCTGTAGCGGGCTAACAGGACTCCGATATTCATCGTGTGACATTTCCCCGAAGGGACAGACATAGGAACAAAGAAGGACACATGCCGGCTAGCCTAAGTGTTTCGGAGCAGTAGCAAGCTACCATGGCTTAGTGGAAGCACTAGGAGACATTTCCCTGTAAGAGAGGCTACTAAGGATAAACAACTAGATAGTCAGATCCCACACATACCAAGCATTTCAATAACATACACACAATATGCTCGATATGTGCAAATACAACATGGCATCACAAGATGACTCTACAACTCAAGTATTTTATTCAATAAGATGGCATACAAGTCAAAGCACATGCGGAATCTTAACATGTCTGAGTACAGACATCTAGAAATGAAAACGGCTGAGAAGCCTGACTATCTACCAGATCCTGCCGAGGGCACAAGATCGTAGCTGAGGTAACAAGCTAAACATCGAAGTCCACATGGAACTACTAGCGAGACTAAAGTCTCTCTGCAAAAACATGAAATAGGCAAACATGAGTACAAATGTACCTAGCAAGACTTACATCATAGCTATCTACATATGCATCATTATCAACAAAGGGGGGTGGTGGAGTTTGACTGCAGCAAGCCAGCTTTGACTCGGTGGCTATCCTGAACTACGACTGCAAGTAACTCTTTTGAGGTGGCGCACACGAGTCCACATATTCACCATATCAATACACCACTATGGATCCGCTCCCGTCTCCCTACGAGAACGCCATCCATAGCACTCACGCTTATCTTGCGTATTTTAGAGTATCCACTTTCACTTGTCTATGAACTGTACAGGCAACCCAGAAGTCCTTTACCGCGGACACGGCTATTCGAATATATGATGTTAACCCTGCAGGCGTGTACTTCTTCACACACTCTCTCACCACTTACCGCCGTTTACACGACATGTACTCGGCAACCTTCAAGCGGAAGCCCAGCGAGGGTGTCGGCCGTGACCTGACTAACCACACAAGTCTCTCGTCCAGGTTTATCGCCTATTCGGGTTCCATCCGCAAGGAGATCCGGCCGGGGTGTCGCTCACGGCCCCAAACGATGTGAGCAGGGTTCCCAAGCCCACCTCGACGGGTGGATCTACGCTTGGTACACCGTGCCACGGTGCCTATTCTGTCCCAAGCCCACCTGTACCGAGTGCCACTTGGTAGACTACTAACACTACCTACAAACACCAGAAACTAGTTGCAACTCCTGGACAGAGATCAAGTTGATTAATAAGCCGAGAGGGGCCGAGTTACCGGAACCCAATGTGTGGTAGTAACTGTTCATGGATCACAAACACAGAACTCAGTTCCTGAGGACGGCTTCAATGAGACAACCCACCATGTACTCCTACATGGCCTCTCACCGCTACCTTTACCAAATCGTGTTCACACACTTAGCTCTCAGCAGTAGGACATGTTCACCACACTCCAATTCATCCCCGATGAATCATACCTGACTCAACTCTAAGCAATAGCAGGCATGACAAACCAACATGAATGAGTAGGCACATCAGGGCTCAAGCAACTCCTACTCATGCTAGTGGGTTTCATCTATTTACTATGGCAATGACAGGTCTTGCAGAGGATAAGGGGGTTCAACTACCGCAGCAAGTAACAGTTGAATCGTTGTTGTCCTAATGCAGTAAAAGAGAGCAGGAGCGAGAGAGTGGGATTGTATCGGAATGAACAAGGGGGGTTTGCTTGCCTGGCACTTCTGAAGATAATATAGTTCTTCATTGGTGTCATCGAACTCATCGTCGGAACCACGTCTATCGGGGGGGGGGGACAAACACCGGCAAACAAGGAAGAACACAATCAATGCAATGCACAATATGATGCATGATCATGACATGGCAATATGTTGTTGATTGGGCTAATGCAACTAGCAGCAAGTTAAATGAAGTTGGTTTGAATCTTAGGTTCAAATTCAAACTCCATATGTGAAGGTTTAAATGTCATTATAAGATTTGGCCTAAAAAGCAGCCATAAGTTGTTCTAACATGCATGAAAATGGTACAGATGGATAGATTGGATTTTTCTGATCATTTTTCATATATAATTTATTTCATTTGGAGTTACGGTTGAATTACTATGAATTTTTGAAGTTTTGGATATTTTGTGGAATTTCCTGACATAAAATTAATCCAGAAGATGAGTTATGGCGTTAGCACTACCTCACTGTGACGTCAGCAGGTCAACGGGCGCTGCTGCAGGTCAAACTTGGCCAGTGGGGTCGACACGTCAGTGACACATGTAACTAACATGGTTAATTAATTCTTACTAATCAAATTAACAGCCACTGGGCCCACTGTCAGTGTCAACAGGGGTAATTAGTCCTAAACTAATATAGTCAGAGGTGGGGCCCACGCGTGTTGACCCCAGGGAGGTCAAACCCCAGGTCGAACAGGTCAAACCTGCCGGCGACATGACGCCGGCGAGGCCAGACGCGGCGGCGCAGCGCGAGTTTCGTGCTCCGGCGACCAAAACAACGACGGAGGCGTGCTACGTACTGCTGGGGAGCTGCCGCATCCAGTGGTGCAAGTGGTTGGACACGGGGATGCCGGAAACGACGCCGGCGAGCTCGACAGCGGTGGCCGGAGTTCGGACGGGGTTGGGTTCGACATTACGGTGCACGGGAGGAGGAGCTGGTGGTGGCTACTGGCTCCTGGTGCTGCGCTGAACACAACAGTGAGGTTGGCTTCGAGCCACTGTGGCTGTAGCCACGACGGCGCCATGGCCGGCGGCGGGGAGCTTTCGGGTGCAGTGGAAACAGTGGCTACGGAGGCCAAACGGGCACGGGAGCTAGGGGATAGGAAGAGGAGCTCACAACGGGGTCGGAGAGGGGGTCAGCGAGCTCGGGGAGGCCCTATGGACGACGAATCGGGTGACGGCATCCGGCGATCGTAGATGGGGAAGAAGGGTCGCGGCGTCATCTTGGGGTCCTCCGGCCTTGCGTGGGTCGGCGGAGAGGTGCTCGGGTTCTAGGCGGAGCTCGTGGGCTGGTCAGAGAAGCGAGGGGGAGGTGGTGGCCGTGGCAGAAGCAAGCGGCGGCGATGGCAGCGTTCGGTTGCGAGAGGGAGAGAGAGCAGAGGAGGGAAGAAGGCACGTGAGCAAGTGAGAGCGCCTGGGGGGGGGGGGGCGTGTGGCGATGCCAGAGAAGGCCAGGGCGAAGCGGCAACCAGGAGGTGGCCGTCGCGTGCGCGCGCGCGTCGGGCACATGCCTTCCTGCCTACTAGCAGGAGGTTGAAGACGGTGGCGGCTGCGGTGGGCTGGGCCGCATAGTGCTAGACCAGCACAGGAGCTGGGCCGGCTCTGGTGGGCTGCACAGGTAAGCACTTCTCTCTCCATCTCTCTTGTTTTTGTTTTCTATTTTTTTTCTCTTTTTGGTTTAGCAATAATGCTAAACCATTTCATAAAATCCTGGAAATAATTATGGGTGCTTTCTGAATTATTTCAGTGACCCATAACAATTTCCAACAATTTTGGAGCATCTAAAATATATATATATAGCATTTAAATAGCCCCAATTCAAATATGTTTGGATTAATTCAAAGTCTAATATGTCCTGCAAAATGTGGACCATTTTTGGTAGATGCTTCCACCTTGATCCAGAAATGATGAACATTTTTAAAGGGCATTTTGAAATCATTGAAAAATATTTTGGTTGAACCTATTTGAATTCCTTTTGATGCTAGGGTTTGAACATCCCCATTTCAAATTTCCATGAAAGTTAAACATGAAGCAAGCAAGATGCAAACACTAGGCAGCACCAGAAGCTAGGGATGTGACATTAAACGGGACAAAGGACACGAGAGGGTTTATACTAGTTCGGCCCCTTACGGTCAAGGTAAGGCCTACGTCTAGTTGGGTTGGTATTGATGTTTCGATGACCAGGGAGCGAGATATGCTATGCCCGGCTCTCGATGAGTTGTTTCTTGCCCTAAGCCGCCAGCAGGCCATCCCCTTATATACACAGGTTGATGCCCTCCGGCTTACAGAGTCCCGACCGGCTTATAAACAGTGTCTGGCTTGGTGACTAGTTAAGTCTACCTTATGATACAAGTCATACTACTGTGGCGGTTTACTACAACGGGCCTTAAGTCGCCTGTAGGCCTTAAGCCCTCTATTGAACCGCCATCTTCATGCTTTGGTCTTGGGCTTCTTTCTGGTGAGTCCTCTTTGCGTAACCCGGCCCCTCCTGGGCACCTTACACAAATAGCTATATCCCCAACACCTTATGACGGAGAATTAGAGGAACCCCATCGTAAAGATGTGGATGGCTTTGTTAATATTATCGCCATAGAGGAGCCAAAGAAGGGTTCCGAGGGAAAAATCTCTAGCATACACTTTCCTGTTTTACGCTACTTTGCCATATTTGCTAGTAGATGCTTGATTGGTCGTGGAAATAGTGGAAACTTTAGTGTTCCTGATATTATCATTCTTCAACATGCTTTGCTTGGAGACAATAGTTTTAGTATGGGTGCCGTCGTTGCTAAACGGCTAGCCCTGAATCGTACAATAGGCCCCATATTTGGAGGTATCTATGCTTCACGTCTTGCTAGACATTTTTAGATACCCATTAGGCACCATGAGAAAGGGGAGACAAAATTGCCTCCTCACATTTTAGATTACAAGAGCATGGTAGCACACAGGTTTATTGTTGACAATGAAGAGAAGATGCTCTTGTATAAACTTAGTTTAATAAGAAACACATTGAGATTATTATTTTGCCTGCGCCTCTGTTGTTTGATTTGCTTGCAGAAAATTTTCTTGTTACGCCGAAAGCGGTGTACAATCATCGAGCCCAAGCTTTCACTCCAGAACCTAAACCTGAGCCAGAACCTGCACTGGACCCTTATCGTGCATCATCTGTCCAGTGGGATCCGGAGATGACCAGCCAGTGGTATCCTGATTACACCTCCTAGTACACCGGGGAGAGTAGCGGCGGTCCTTGGTACTAGACCAACTTAGGCCAAAAGCCTAAGCTTGGGGGAGAACGTATTTCTCACCGACTTTACATTCATGTTCACACACTAGTCGTCGGTGCTCATACTCTTTCATTGTATTATCCATGCTAGTTTAATTTTCTTTTTTGCTTTCTTCTTGTGTGTTTGATAAATCTTAAGAAAAATCAAAAAAATAGTTAGTTTATTTTCCATGCTTGTAGCAGAAACTAAAATGAAAACCCCAAAAGATTTCTAGTTCTTCTTACTTGTTGGGAGCTTTCCCGTGTAAATAGTTTTATTTTCTTTTCTTCCCTTTGGGGGTCGAGAAGACCATATTGAAAATGTTTAGTGCCTCTCATATGCATGATTGTTTATTTAACTTAGAGCCCATATTACTTGTCTTCTCTCTTGAGTTGAATGCTTGCAGATTCCAGCTTAGTCCAATGCACGTGCACTCTTATTATTATACACATCGTTCGGTCGTGCAGGTAAAAGGCAATAATGATGATATATGATGGACTTACTGGGATAAGAAAAGCTGGTATGAACTCGACTTCTCTTGTTTTTGTAAATATGATGAGTTCATCATTTCTGAGTCAGCTTATTATGAAGTAAACATATTTGCAATGACATTTAGAGATTATAGTTGCTTGTGCCATGCTTTATTAGCTATGAGTTATAATGGTTTACCTTGCGTGCCAACATGCTATTAGAATGATTATGATGTGATATGATGGGATGATATCCTCCTTTGAATGAATTGAGTGACTCGACTTGGCACATGTTCATGCATGTAGTTGAAACAAATCAACATAGCCTTCATGATATTTATGTTCATGGTAGATTATATCCTACTCATGCTTGTACTCGGTGTAAATTAATTTTAATGCATGTTCATGACTGTTGTCGCTCTCTCAGTTGGTCGCTTCCCAGTCTTTTGCTAGCCTTCACCTGTACTAAATAGGAATACTGCTTGTGCATCCAAACTCCTTAAACCCCAAAGTTGTTCCATATGAGTCCACTATACCTTCCTATATGCGGTATTTACCTGCCGTTCCAAGTAAATTTGTATGTGCCAAACTCCAAACCTTCAAATGAAATTCTGTTTTGTATGCTCGAGCAGCTCATGTTTTAACTAGGGCTACCTATATCTTCCATGCTAGGTGGGTTATTCTCAAGAGGAGTGGACTCCGCTCCTCATTCACGAGAAAGGGCCTGTAACCGGGATGCCCAGTCCCATGATCCAAAAAGATCAAAGCAAATCAAAATAATTAAACAAAACTCCCCCAGGGCTGTTGTTAGTTGGAGGCACTCGTTGTTTTGAGCAAGCCATGGATTGATGCTTGTTCGTGGTTGGGGGAGTATAAACCTCAACATTCTGTTTGGGAACTGCCTATAATGTCTGTAGTATGGAAGATACAACCATCTCATAGTTGTTGCGTTGACAGCAAAAGTATGCCGCTCAAAATGTTATTCAATCTCTATTTTAAAATCGAGCTCTGGCACCTCTACAAATCCATGCTTCCCTCTGCGAAGGGCCTATCTATTTACTTTTATGTTGAGTCATCACCCTTCTTATTAAAAAGCACCCGCTGGAGAGCACACTGTCATTTGCATTCATTACTATTGGTTTATATTGGGTATGACTTGACTGGATCTCTTTTACCATGAATTACAATGTTTAGTCAGTCCTTGATCTTTAAAGGTGCTCTGCATTTATGTTTTGTGGTCTCAGAAAGGGCTAGTGAGATGCCATTTTGTTATATCATGTTATGATTGTTTTGAGAAAGTGTTGTCATCTGATTTTTATTATTATGGCTCGCTAGCTGATTATGCTATTGATATGAGTAATTGTGAGACCTAAGTGTTATTGTGAGTATGGTTAGTTCATAATATTTGCTGAAACCTGAACGTTGGCTTTTCATGTTTACAACAACAAGAGCAAACAGAGTTTGTAAAGGTTTTTCTTTATCACTTTCACTTTATGAACTGAATTGCTTGAGGACAAGCAAAGGTTTAAGCTTGGGGGAGTTGATACGTCTCCAACGTATCTACTTTTCCAAACACTTTTGCCCTTGTTTTGGACTCTAACTTGCATGATTTGAATGAACTAACCTCGACTGACGCTGTTTTCAGCAGAACTGCCATGATGTTGTTTTATGTGTAGAAAAGAAAAGTTCTCAGAATGTCCTGAAAATCCGCGGAGGCACTTTTTGTAATATATAAAAAATATTGGCGAAAGAATCAAGACCAGGGGCCCACACCTTGTCCACGAGACAGGGGGCGCGCCCCCTCCCCCTGGGCGCACCCCCTACCTCGTGGGCCCCCTGGACCTCCACCGACCTCAACTCCAACTCCATATATTCACGTTCGGGGAGAAAAAAATCAGAGAGAAAGTTTCATCGCGTTTTACGATATGGAGCCGCCACCAATTCCCTAATCTCTCTTGGGAGGGCTGATCTGGAGTCCGTCCGTGGCTCCGGAGAGGGGGATTCATCATCGTTGTCATCATAAACCATCCTCCATCACCAATTTCATGATGCTCACCGCCGTGTGTGAGTAATTCCATCGTAGGCTTGCTGGACGGTGATGGGTTGGATGATATTTACCATGTAATCAAGTTAGTTTTGTTAGGGTTTGATCCCTATATCCACTATGTTCTGAGATTGATGTTGCTATGACTTTGCTATGCTTAATGCTTGTCACTATGGCCCGAGTGCCATGATTTCAGATCTGAACCTATTATATCTTCATGAATATATGTGTGTTCTTGATCCTATCTTGCAAGTCTATAGTCACCTATTATGTGTTATGATCTGACAACCCCGAAGTGACAATAATCAGGATACTTCTCGGTGATGACCGTAGTTTGAGGAGTTCATGTATTCACTATGTGGTAATGCTTTGTTCTAGTTCTCTATTAAAAGGAGGCCTTAATATCCCTTAGTTTCCATTAGGACCCCGCTGCCACGGGAGGGTAGGATAAAAGATGTCATGCAAGTTCTTTTCTATAAGCACGTATGACTATTTACGGAATACATGCCTACATTACATTGATGAACTGGAGCTTGTTCTGTGTCACCCTATGTTATAGCTATTACATGAGGAATCGCATCCGGCATAATTATCCATCACTGATCCATTGCCTACGAGCTTTTCACATACTGTTCTTCGCTTATTTAATTTTCCATTGCTACTGTTACAACTACTACAAAAACCCAAAAACTATTATCTTTACTTTTGCTACCGTTACCTTTATTATCATACTACTTGCTACTAAATACCTTGCTGCAGATACTAAATTATCCAGGTGTGGTTGAATTGACAACTCAACTGCTAATGCTCAAGAATATTCTTTGGCTCCCCTTGTGTCGAATCAATAAATTTGGGTTGAATACTTTACCCTCGAAAGCTGTTGCGATCCCCTACACTTGTGGGTTATCAGGTCCCGACTGTCAGTCACTTCCTTGCGTGCGAAGATGTAGCTGGTGGGTCCCAGCAGACAGGGGGGGCGAATCATTTTTCTGCCGGTAATACAAACCAGTTCCTTGCGTGCGAAGATATAGCTGGTGGGTCCCAGCAGTCAGGGGGGAAACATTTTTTTCATTAAATACGGTGGCATGTTCGGTGGGTCCTTGCTGTCAGGTGGAGGAATCATTATTTTCCACGTAATAAGGAGGCACTTCCTTGCTGCGGTCGGGGACCCAACTGTCAGCCTCTCCACGTACAATACTCTTTCGATGGAAGTCATTCATTGACCACATTGACCACGCCGCGCCGAGAGCACCAGGGCGATGGACGATGACGAGGCCTAGGAAGGGGACGACGTGGAGCCGGGGAAGACGCGGCAGTGGATGCCCACGCGGAGGGGAGTACGTGGGTTGACTGCTTCGGCTATGGTGTGAGGCTGCCATCGCTGCAGAATAACAGGGGTGTGGGTGAGTAGAGGGATGGCCTGGCTAGCGGATGGAGTAGTAGGGGGCAGTGAGGCCTCCGCGGCATCACAGCCGGCCACGGGAGGCAGGAGCATGCGGCACGACCGGCGCTGGTTTGGGCGGCTGGAGCAAGAAGACCAGATGTTGAAAAAGCACGACGGCCGTTGGATGGACATCGTACGGTCACTAGAGCTAGAATCGTTCATATTGACTAAGTTGACAAAGCCCTCTGTCCCCGTCAATTTAGTAGGCCCACAAGTCAGCCTCCCACTATGCTGGGTCCCAGCTAGCAGGGGGTATTCATTTTTTTGGGTGTAATAAGGAGGCACTTCCTTGCGTGCGAAGATATAGCTGGTGGGTCCGACCTGTCAGCGGGGGGAACGGTTTTTCACGAAATACAAAGTCCCTTCCGGTGGGTCCCAGCTGTCAGGTGGAGGAATCATTATTTTGCGCGTAATAAGGAGGCATTTCCTTGTGTGTGGCCGTGGACCCAGCTGTCAGTCTCTCCACGTACAGTCCACTTCTGATGGATGTCGTTCATTGACTGCGTTGACCACGCCGCACCAAGAGCACCAGGGCGGTGCACGACGGCGAGGCCTAGGAAGGGAACGACACGGAGCCAGGGAAGACTCGGCAGTTTGTTTCCAACGCGGAGGGGAGTATGAGGGTTTACTAGTTCGTCTGCCGTTGCCGGAGAATAACAGCAGGTGTGGGTGAGTAGAGGGATGGCTAGGCCAGCGATGGGAGTTTGATGGGGCGGTGAGGCCTACACGGCAGCATAGCCGGCTGTGGGAGGAGGGAGCAGGCAGTCCCGCTGACGCTTGTTTGAGCGGCTGGAGCAGGAAGAGCAGAGATTGACGAAGCACGACGGCCGTTGGATGGACATCGAACAGTCACTGCTCTCGTGTGTTGACTAAGTTGACACGGTGTTGCGTGTGCATCAACCTTTTTTTAGGAAAGCATACGCGTCAACCTATAGTAGGTGCACAAGTCAGCCTCAAATCTGTGGAAAACAGCATACAACCCATCTGCCGTTATTTCCAATAATTTACATCCCATTTGCTAATTCTTAAGATTTTTTTGGATCCCATCTTCTTTTTGTTAGCATTACACCCCATATTGTGGCCACGGTTAAAAATTATACCAAATTTTGCATATTTCAGTGCGGTCAACTATTTTTAATCCTGAAATATCGAGTCACATTCAAACTATTTTGAAAAATAATTTATATAAATATAAAATCCAAATAGTTGTCCACGCATAAAAATCAATGGAATTTAAAATCAAATAATGAAAAAAATTTGAAACTAATTCCCAGTTTGATGTGTTTTTAAAAATGTACAGCCCTTTTCTGGGCAAACTGAATGAAACTCTTATCGTCTTGAAAGATTTGCAGCCCAGTAGGGCTGATAAAGCATGTAGGCCTCATTTGGGTATTTCTTTTAAAAAATTAGAACTAGGCTAGCCATTTTCAGCAAGAAAAAAACACAACTGGGCTCATGATGTGGTAAGCATAAATAAAACCCTGGCTAGACGGGCCAGAGCCCCCGCACAGCCCCGTTGTTACCCTAATCCGTTGCTAAAACTAATATAAATAACAACTGCTTGTTCCTCAAAAAAAGTAAATAACAACTGCGTGACCTACTGGGTCCCTGGTGTCAACCGCTTGTTGTGTAATTCTCTCGTTTATTGACTATGTTGACAATGGCGTGAGCCCCAGATATCCAACCATTAGGAGGAACTATTTTTTTGGGCTTGTAATAATGAGGCACTTGCTTGCATACTGCCAAGATGCTGGTGGGTCCCTACTGTCATCCTCTCAACGTACAATCATCTCCTTGTTCCTCTCGGTTGTTGATGACATTGACAATGCAAGAGGGCGGCGCACCGTGCACGGCAAGCAAACCAAGGCCGAGGACGATGGCGAGGCCTCGGACAGAATGAATAGGAGCTATGGAAGATGCGCCGGTCCAGTCGCAGGCGGAGGGGAGTACGAGGGTTGGCTGGTTCGGGTGCGGGTGCGTGTTGGGGTTTATGTCGCCGGAGAATAACAAGACGTGTGGGGGAATAGAGGGAGGGACTGGCCAGTGTTGGAGGGTATAGTAGGGCGGTGGAGGCGCAGCCAGCCATGGGAGGCGGGAGCAGGTGAAGCCGACAGGGTGGCTTGGTTTGGGCGGCTGGAGGAAGAAGACAAGAGATAGAAGATACACGACAGATATTGGATGTCAATCCAACAGCTGGTAGGCAGAATCGTTTGTTGACTAGCTAGTAAGTCGACACCACCTTGGATAGGCTATTTCCTCGTGGGTCCCAAATGTCAGAATCCAAATCTGTCACGGTCATGCAGCCTTTCCTATGAAAATTTATAGCCCATTTGGTGTGCTAGTTCGAAATAAGTTTGTGGGTGCTGGTGGGGGCTAATCACTTGGCTTCTGTAATGCACAGTGAGCTCAAGCAGCCGGTGAGAGTGATGTTATTTCCCGTGGTTGGGATTTGTTACAATATTTCACTCTAAATTAAACAAATGGCAAGCCATTTGCTTTGTTTCAAAGAAAATATGACAGTCACAGCCGAGTTGAAAAGGGCAAGAACATCTAACTCCAGCTTACAAACTGTACAAAAGCACGAGGGTTAATTGTTCATCAGGTTTAGAGAAAACCCAGGTTGAGAAGGGCAACAACATCTAACTCCAACACTGTTTTCGGTAGTCACAGTCAAATGGATCAGTTAGGTCCATAGAATGAACATCCTGGGTCGTAAAATTTACTGGATTATGACCACAGTATGTTGTAAATAGAAGCCCGGCACGTTCAGAAGCTCTTTTGCCCACCTGAAACTCCTTCTTTTGCTCTTCGACATACCCATCCGTCAAAACCATGTTGCTGATAAACTTAAGCCTGATGGACAATAGTAATCTCGCATTCAGCAGGAAGAATGTGACAAATCTAGTGTTTGCATTGTTGGCTAAATATCGTTCTAGAGTTATTGTCTTCAATCGAATGTCATGAGAAGTGAGAAAATCCCGGTGCTTATGAATCCACCGATTGGTTATAACTTTCTTACCCCGTCCTGTTGCCTAAATAGACATGAAGATTGAAAACAGTTAAGGTCTAAAAAAAGAGTGTGGAAAGAGCAACAACTGAACGGTTAATTCTAGTACACTATATATGTAGGCTTCCAATCTACGTGAAATTATCACCTTTATATACAACTTCTCCAGACATGTAAAACATTGTAGCAAGCCAATAATCTTGTTCAGATCAAAACTATTCATTTGGATATATAAGATCTTGACAGAATCCAGCTCCATTGATAGGCTATCCATCGAGAAACTCTTCATTGAGCATAAAATATAATATTAGTACAAAATGTGTACTTTGAGATGATATATAACTTATGCGCAGAAATTTAAAATGCAGCTTATGGTTACAAGTGTAGATGATAATATAAAGTACCTGAAGAACTATGGAGCCAAACACCATATTGAAATGAGCACAAAGATCATGTATTACACCCAAGGTCTCCAGTTTAGGTGTAGAGAGGATGGTTATTTGCGATGGTGAATAACTAGAATCGAGGATCAACCTTTGAAGTGAAGGGGCATCTTGGATGATGAGCTGCCTTCCGTCAAAAGAAATTCCAATTCTTACAAGGTTAGGCGACTTTACATGGAGACAACCAATTCTAACTGTGAAAACAAGCACCAAGCACTCCAGGGCAGGGCAACAGGAGTGGATGATGTTGTGCAATGAGGCCTCTGATATATGAACCCGCACAAGTGAAAGTTTCTTGAGAAATGGGAGTTGAAGGTTTAGTACCAGATTGTCTGGTAGGTAGCACAACACAAAGGTGGCGGTGCGGAGTGAGGAGGAAAACCACGAGATGGACATCGGTGCTGAGGGCACAGGTAGATGGCGTTCAGTATCTGGTAGGTGATTTCCAGGGGAATAGTAGAACTCAAGCAGCTGTAGTTGTGTGAATTCAGGGGATTTCAGCCAGGCGTCCACCATGCAGGGCATGGTATGTTTGCTCAGGTAGCATGAAAGGATGCATAGGCTTTGAACGAAGCCCTGGTGGGAGGAGATGATGGCTCTGGGGATTTCAAAATCATTGAAGAGAGATAGCTGACGACAGTTGAGATTAAGCGGCACAGCGCCATAGAGGGCACCACAGAATGGAGAGGACTTGGGTGCGACATCAATCCTTGGTGGGGAGAAGCGAGATGATCTCCCCAAGGACGGTGTCTGGGAGATCGCTGATGTGGTCCACCCGAGATTCTACGGGTTCCTGGGATCTGGTGGGGGCAGGTGTTGGAAATATGTCCTAGAGGCAATAATAAAATGGCTATTATTGTATTTCCTTGTTCATGATAATTGTCTATTATTCATGCTATAATTGTATTGACCGGAAACCGCAATACATGTGTGAATACATAGACCACAACATGTCCCTAGTGAGCCTCTAGTTGACTAGCTCGTTGATCAACAGATGGTCATGGTTTCCTGACCATGGACATTGGATGTCATTGATAACGGGATCACACCATTAGGAGAATGATGTGATGGACAAGACCCAATCCTAAGCATAGCACAAGATTGTGTAGTTCCTTTGCTAAAGCTTTTCTAATGTCAAGTATCATTTCCTTAGACCATGAGATTGTGTAACTCGCTGATACCGTAGGAGTACTTTGGGTGTACCAAACGTCACAACGTAACTGGGTGGCTATAAAGGTGCACTACAGGTATCTCCGAAAGTGTCTGTTGGGTTGGCATGAATCGAGACTGGGATTTGTCACTCCGTGTGACGGAGAGGTATCTCTGGGCCCACTTGGTAATGCATCATCATAATGAGCTCAATGTGACTAAGTAGTTAGTCACGGGATCATGCATTGCGGAACGAATAAAGTGACTTGTCGGTAACGAGATTGAACGAGGTACTGGGATACCGACGATCGAATCTCGGGCAAGTAACATACCGATTGACAAAGGGAATTGCATACAGGATTTCTTGAATCCTTGACATCGTGGTTCATCCGAAGAGATCATATTGGAACATGTGGGAGCCAACATGGTTATCCAGATCCCACTGTTGGTTATTTACCGGAGAACGTCTCGGTCATGTCTGCATGGTTCCCGAACTCGTAGGGTCTACACACTTAAGGTTCGCTGACGCTAGAGTTGTTATGGGAAATAGTATGTGGTTACCAAAGGTTGTTCGGAGTCCCAGATGAGATGCCGGACATGACGAGGAGCTCTGGAATGGTCCGGAGGTGAAGATCGGTATATTGGACGAAGGGTATTGGAGTCCGGAATTGTTCTGTGGGTACCAGGTGATGACCAGCGTGTCTGAAAGGGGTTTCGGAGGCCCCGACAAGCGTTGGGGGGCCTTATGGGCCAAGGGGAGAGGGCACATCAGCTCACTAAGGGGCTGAGCGCCCCTCCCACCCCATCTCACGTAACCAGGAGAGGTGGGGGCGCCACCCCTAGGGCAGCCGCCTCTCCCGGCTTGGGGGGCAAGTTTCCTAGGGGGTGGGGGCGCCCAAACCCATCTAGGGTATCCCATGTGGCCGCCGCCCCTTCCCTAGGGTACCCTAGGGTGCCTCCCCCTCCTCCCTTCCCCCTATATATAGTGAGGGAGAGAGAGGGCAGCTGTACCCTTCCCTTGGCGCAGCCCTCTCCCTCCTCCAGCACCTCCTCCTCCTCCTTGCTGCTTGGCGAAGCCTTGCCGGAGAACCACGAGCTACATCACCACCATGCCGTCGTGCTGTAGGAGTTCTCCCTCAACTTCTCCTCTCCCCTTGCTGGATCAAGAAGGAGGAGACGTCCCCGGGCTGTACGTTTGTTGGACGCGGAGGCACCGTTGTTTGGTGCTTAGATCGGAATCAACCGCGATCTGAATCGCTGCGAGTACGACTCCTTCATCCGCGTTCTTGTAACGCTTCCGCTTAGCGATCTTCAAGGGTATGAAGATGCACTCCCTCTGTCTCTCGTTGCTAGTCTCTCCATAGATTGATCTTGGTGATGCATAGAAAATTTTGAATTTCTGCTACGTTCCCCTACAGTGGCATCATGAGCTAGGTCTTTTGTGTAGATTCTATGCACGAGTAGAACACAAATTGTTGTGGGTGTTGATTTTGTTCAATATGCTTACCGTTACTAGTCCTATCTTGTTTCGACGGTATTGTGGGATGAAGCGGCCCGGACCGACCTTACACGTACACTTACGTGAGACAGGTTCCACCGACTGACATGCACTTGTTGCATAAAGGTGGCTAGCGGGTGCCAGTATCTCCCACTTTAGTCGGATCAGATTTGATGAAAAGGGTCCTTATGAAGGGTAAATAGCAATTGGCATATCACGTTGTGGCTTTTGCGTAGGTAAGAAACGTTCTTGCTAGAAATCCATAGCAGCCACGTAAAACATGCAAACAACAATTAGAGGACGTCTAACTTGTTTTTGCAGGGTATGCTATGTGATGTGATATGGCCAAAAGAATGTGATGAATGATATGTGATGTATGAGATTGATCATGTTCTTGTAATAGGAATCACGACTTGCATGTCGATGAGTATGACAACCGGCAGGAGCCATAGGAGTTGTCTTAATTTATTGTATGACCTGCGTGTCATTGAACAACGCCATGTAATTACTTTACTTTTTTGCTAAACCGTTAGCCATAGTAGTAGAAGTAATAGTTGGCGAGACAACTTCATGGAGACACGATGATGGAGATCATGATGATGGAGATCATGGTGTCATGCCGGTGACGATGATGATCATGGAGCCCTGAAGATGGAGATCAAAAGGAGCAAAATGATATTGGCCATATCATGTTAATTTTTTATTGCATGTGATGTTTATCATATTTATGCATCTTATTTGCTTAGAACGACGGTAGTAAATAAGATGATCCCTCATAATAATTTCAAGAAAGTGTTCCCCCTAACTGTGCACCGTTGTGAAAGATCGTTGCTTCGAAGCACCACGTGATGATTGGGTGCGATAGATTCTAACATTCACATACAACGTGTGTAAGCCAGATTTACACATGCGAAACACTTAGGTTGACTTGATGAGCCTAGCATGTACAGACATGGCCTCGGAACACAAGAGACCGAAAGGTCAAACATAAGTCGTATAGTAGATACGATCAACAAGAAGATGTTCACCGATGATGACTAGTCCGTCTCACGTGATGATCGAACACGGCCTAGTTGACTCGGATCATGTATCACTTAGATGACTAGAGGGATGTCTATCTGAGTGGTAGTTCATCAAATAATGTGATTAGATGAACTTAATTATCATGAACATAGTCAAAAAGGTCTTTACAAATTAAGTCGTAAGCTCGCGCTTTAGTTCTACTATTTAGATATGTTCCTAGAGAAAATATAGTTGAAAGTTGATAGTAGCAATTATGCGGACTGGGTCCGTAAACTGAGGATTGTCCTCATTGCTGCGCAGAAGGCTTATGTCCTTAATGCACCGCCCGGTGTGCTGAACCTTGAACGTCGTCTATGGATGTTGCGAACATCTGACATACACGTTTTGATGACTACATGATAGTTCAGTAATGTTAAATGGTTTAGAATTGTGGCGCTGAAGGCGTTTTTTTTGAAACGTCGCGGAACATATGAGATGTTCCAAGGGCTGAAATTGGGATTCAGGCTCGTGCCCACGTCAAGAGGTATGAGACCTCCGATGAGTTTCTTAGCCTACAAACTAAGGGAGAAAAGCCATGAGTCAGTCAAGGGGTACAAGTGTGATCCAGGAATGGATCGAAGGACAGCGGTCAAGGTTATCCTTAGTAACTAGTGGACTAAGGAATTTTCTCGATTACGGAGGTGGTAAAAGAGTTCATCGTAAAGGGTTACGCCGATGCAAACTTTGACACTAATCCGGATTATTCTGAGTAGTAAACCGGATTTGTATAGTAGAACAGTTATTTGGAATAGCTCCAAATAGAGCACGGTAGCTGCATCTAGGAGATGACATAGAGATTTTCAAAGCACACACGAATCTGAAAGGTTTAGATCCGTTGACTAATAACCTCTCTCACAAGCGAGATATGATCAAACCCCATGGGTGTTGATTCATTACAATCACATAGTGATGTGAATTAGATTATTGACTCTAGTGCAAGTGGGAGACTGTTGGAAATATGCCCTAGAGGCAATAATAAAATGGTTATTATTGTATTTCCTTGTTCATGATAATTGTCTATTATTCATGCTATAATTGTATTGACCGAAAATCGTAATACATGTGTGAATACATAGACCACAACATGTCCCTAGTGAGCCTCTAGTTGACTAGCTCGTTGATCAATAGATGGTCATGGTTTCCTGACCATGGTCATTGGATGTCATTGATAACGGGATCACATCATTAGGAGAATGATGTGATGGACAAGACCCAATCCTAAGCATAGCACAAGATCGTGTAGTTCCTTTGCTAAAGCTTTTCTAATGTCAAGTATCATTTCCTTAGACCATGAGATTGTGTAACTCGCTGATACCGTAGGAGTACTTTGGGTGTACCAAACGTCACAACGTAACTGGGTGGCTATAAAGGTGCACTACAAGTATCTCCGAAAGTGTCTGTTGGGTTTGCACGAATCAAGACTGGGATTTGTCACTCCGTATGACGGAGAGGTATCTCTGGGCCCACTCGGTAATGGATCATCATAATGAGCTCAATGTGACTAAGTACTTAGTCACGGGATCATGCATTACGGAACGAGTAAAGTGACTTGCCGGTAACGAGATTGAACGAGGTATTGGGATACCGACGATCGAATCTCGGGCAAGTAACATACCGATTGACAAAGGGAATTGCATACAGGATTGCTTCAATCCTTGACATCTTGTTTCATCCAATGAGATCATCATGGAACATGTGGGAGCCAACATGGGTATCTAGATCCCGATGTTGGTTATTTATCGGAGAACGTCTCGGTCATGTCTGGATGGTTCCTGAACCCGTAGGGTCTACACACTTAAGGTTCGGTGACGCTAGAGTTGTTATGGGAAATAGTATGTGGTTACCGAAGGTTTTTCGGAGTCTCAGATGAGATCCCGGACATGACGAGGAGCTCTGGAATGGTCCGAAGGTGAAGATCGGTATATTGGACGAAGGGTATTGGAGTCCGGAATTGTTCCGGGGGTACCAGGTGATGACCAGCGTGTCCGAAAGGGGTTTCGGAGGCCCCGGCAAGCGTTGGGGGGCCTTATGGGACAAGGGGAGAGGGCACATCAGCCTACTAAGGGGCTGAGCGCCCCTCCCACGCCATCTCGCGTAACCAGGAGAGGTGGGGGTGCCGCCCCTCCCGGCTTGGGGGGCAAGTTTGCTAGGGGGTGGGGGCGCCCAAACCCACCTAGGGTTTCCCCTGTGGCTACCGCCCCTCCCCTAGGGAACCCTAGGGCGCCTCCCCCTCCTCCCTTCCCCCTATATATAGTGAGGGAGAGAGAGGGAAGCCACACCCTTCCCCTGGCGCAGCCTTCTCCCTCCTCCAACACCTCCTCCTCCTCCGTGGTGCTTGGCGAAGCCCTGCCGGAGAACCACGAGCTCCATCACCACCATGCCGTCGTGCTGTCGGAGTTCTCCCTCAATTTCTCCTCTCCCCTTGCTGGATCAAGAAGGAGGAGACGTCCCCGAGCTGTACGTGTGTTGAACGCAGAGGCACCGTTGTTCGGTGCTTAGATCGGAATCAACCGCGATCTGAATCGCTACGAGTACGACTCCTTCATCTGCGTTCTTGTAACGCTTCCGCTTAATGATCTGCAAGGGTATGAAGATGCACTCCCTCTCTCTCTCTCTCGTTACTAGTCTCTCCATAGATTGATCTTGGTGATGCATAGAAAATTTTGAATTTCTGCTACCTTCCCTGACAGCAGGGTCGCTGCTTCTCCCTGCGCTGCCAGGTGCGAGATCTACAATAGGCATCACCGCTGGCGGGAGCCTCATCTTCTTGGCACCGAGGTCAGCCGACTCCATTTTCCTCGAGGGCATCGTGTAGCGCTCACGGATTTGAGCAGAGTAACGAATGCCAAGCCTAGTTGTAGTGCGAGTGAAGAAGAAGGGGAGCTGGGGTGTTTTTGTAGTAGTGAGGAAGAAGGGGAGCTGGGGTTTTCTGTAGGAGTGAGGTGACGAATTTGGGGGTACAAGTGGAGCGAGCTGACGTGAGGTGGGTGGGAGTGATCACTACAGGAAGCAGGTAATTTGCCGTCTGTGGATCACATACGACAAAGACCTAAATCCAGATGGCAAAGACTTTGCCGTCAGGAAGCAGACGGCAAACTCAGACGGCAAAGATAAGTCGGCAAAGAATAATTTGCCGTCAGCTTTTTTATAGGGAAGACGACAAAGACTTTGCCGTCTGCCAATCCCAATAACACACGGTAAAGCAATATCTTTGCTGTCAGGCAAAACACAATCTTTTCCGTCAGGTGATCTAATTTACAGACGACAAAGAATTTTTTAATTTAAAAAAATTCACAGGACATTTTCTAAAACATTTCTCATGACATTCTTCATAGATCAATTTACACAACAAGTCTATTACAATTCTGTTCGCAGAACACCTAACCATAAAACATTGGTAGCTACAACATTGTTTGTATATCCATTTACACAACTCAACATCAATATTTTCGATAATCAAGATATACATTCATGATACAGAGAAAAAGGGCCAAGCAACTCTGTCGCCCTGCTGCAGACCGCACCGGGCACGGGGCAGCGCCTGTTGACAGCCGCTCGTTGTCTTGCACCCGATGGAGACGAGCAGCAGCGGCCCTCCGCGCACGGCGCTGCTCCATGCGATGGCCGGTGAGGCGAGTGAGGCGGGCTCCGGCAGTCGGACAGCATGGGCGGAGGCGGGCACACGCGGGCGGAGGCGGGCGGCGCTCAATGGCGCGGGCAGAGGCAAGCTCCAGCGGGTGGCACGTGGTGGCGCGGGCAGAGGCAAGCTCTGGCAGGCGGCAACCAGTGGCGCGGGCGGAGGCAAGCTCCGGCGGGCTGATACGGGCGGAGGCGGACGCGGGGCCGCTGCACCTCCTTGTCCTCCTGGCCGTGGACGTCATCTTTGGCGCCGTCGTTGGACAGCGCCGCTCCCGATTGGCCTTGGCTAGCGCGGCGTCGAGGAGCGCCCTCATTCCAGCGAGGGGACGCCACGGGGACGAGGTGGGGTCCAGCGTGGGGACGAGGCGGGGTCCGGCGAGGGGACGCCGCGGGGTCCAGCGAGGGGACGCCACGGGGACGAGGTGGGGTCCAGCGTGGGGACGAGGCGGGGTCCGGCGAGGGGACGCCGCGGGGTCCAGCGAGGGGACGAGGCGAGGTCTGGCGAGGGGAAAGTGAATGGGGCCGGCGGCGAGGTGGTGGATGGCGAGGCGAAGCGAGGTGGTTGCGGGCGCTGCCCTTCTTGATTTGGATCACAGAGAGACAAATGAGAGAGAGAGAGAGAGATCATGGTGGGGGTGGGCCGCTCGGGTGGATAAGGACAAAGCAGTGGAGCCCGTGGGTGCGTGGGGCGCGGGGGAGCGTGGGTGCGTGGGGCGTCAGGGGCATGTGAGGATGTGCGGCTCAGATCCTACCATCTTATCGATCCATGTGATCGATCCGTGTATTGTGTTTCTTCTTTGCCGTCTGCGTTTTTTAATACAAACGGCAAAGAGCATACTTTGCCGTCTGTAAAAAAAACACAGATGGCAAAGATCTTTGCCATCTGTGTTTTGTATTATAGACGACAAAGAATGCTCTTTGCCGTCTGTATTTTTTTTTGCAGACGACAAAGTTTTTTTTGCCGTTAGTTTTTTCTTTGCCGTCTTCTGATGACGGAAAATCCACTCTTTGCCGTCTGCTCGACGAAAAGCTGACAGCAAAGAGGCCTCCTGACGGAAAATTAGCATTATCATGAGGAGGAAGAAGAGCACCCAGGTCTTTTTGGGGGGTGGTGTGCTGGGTGTGGGTAGCGCCTCTCATTAAGTAAATATATGGACTTTTGAATTGATTTTATTATTTACTAGGGTGGATGGGCTGTTTTGTCTTGGGCCTAGAGAAACAATTACTACTAGTACAGTGGAGACACTCTACAGCTACCAGAAAAACAATTACTACTAGTACAGTGGATACACTACCGCTTTTGGCTCCTCCTAAATCATCGAAACGTCTCCCTCTACTAAATGTCATTTTACTTTTGTTCACCGACATGCGGGCCATGCCGCGCGCGGGCCCAAATGCCATCCACCAAATTAGAAGGCAGTATGCAGGCGGAGAGTCACTCCGGTCGTAGCACGGCAGTAACGAGCTGTCATATCACAAAACCCCACTTCCCCGCAACCATCATTTCACTCTTCGCTGAATCCCCTTCTCCCTCGCCGTCTTCAAGAAAACCAATACTCGCATCTACCACTGTTCTTCTCTCCCAACAAAGGAAAGGTAAGCGGATCCGTGATATTGGTATATTTTTGTTTAGAGAAAAAAAAAGAACTTTTGCTAAGCAGTAACCGATCCTCACTCTTTTTTTTTGTTTCATTGTCAGTGCGATTGTGTTTTCCTTTCAGTGGTCTCCTAGTATTCTTCAGTTTCATGATGGACTAAGGAGAACCACGCAAAGATCTTCCGTTATTGGAGCAGACACGAGAGGCTGATCCCCACGAGACAGAGAGCTCTAAGAAGATGGAGGCAGCCACCGAGCCGACCCCAGATATGCTCACGGCCACTACTGGGATGGTCAACGCCTTGTTTGAGGTTACAACCCCCATGGCACTTCAAGAGCAGTTTGCCCCCTTCGAGGATGTGTCCCCCCCCGCTGAGCTACCCAAAGTGATTTTCTTCTTTGCCGATCTCAGTTGTGGTTTTTCATCTAAGTATGTGGTGATGAATAATGCGAAATTTTATTAGCTTAGATGCCATGCTATACATAGTGGTTCAAATAACTTGTGTTTCTTATAATGGAAAGTAATTCAGAATTTGTTTCTGTTTTAATTAGAGCCCTGATGCAGACAAGGATTGTGTGGTTGTACATGTCACTCGCTATGAGGCAGATGACCTGAATATACGCACTGGGAAAACAAAGTTCTTAGGCTGTTGGATTCTGGAAGCCATTTGCACTTATACCAATGTCGAGATGTATTCCAGTCTCACTGTTATCAGGCATGTTGTCCAGGGTGTACTGAAGCACAAGAAGTTCAAAGCTACTCCTTCGTTTGTGAGGCATACCGTTCTTGCCAGGCTTACGCACGAAGATGACGTCGCATGCCTCCACAAACAAGTTTATGAGTGGCAAGGTCACAAGGTTATCTTCATGAAGGTTCACATGATTGAGCTGCTACCGGACGTCCTCGATGATGTTCATGGCAAGGTCCGTCTTGTGTCCAGCCCAAATTAGATCGAGGCATGAAATAGTTGCCCCAGCTAGTGTTTAATAGTAGTTTGGATTGTGTCTACTTATCCGAACCTTGCCTATTAACGAGCCCTCTGGGCTAGTACTCTGTTTGAATCCATCTATGGGAACTGCTGCTACTTTTGTGTGCCCGTGAATCATGTGAGAACCATCGTAATTGTTGCTGAAACAGATGTGTCCTCACTAGTTTTTTTTATCAAAATGGCATGGTAAGACATAAGTTGTCACGGTTTATCATATGAGCAGTGTGTGTTTGATGAAATAGAGTACTCATTCGAGAACTGTGCGCTGACGTATACATAAGTACTTGTAAACACTGTTGGTGCTATGCCACTTGTAAGCAGTTGTGCAAAACACGACACATTGGCTCAGCTCGCTTCAACACTAGGCTATCGACCAACTAACAATCAATAATCTGCCGTCTGACATATAAGCAACTACGTATCTTGTTACAGTGGTTCATGTAGTTAACTGAGGCCACAATGTAAATTCCAAACGTTCACACGCTAGTCCAGCATTCATGTGGAACACTCACATTAAACTCGACTTCATAAAAAAGTTGAAAAGCATAAGTTAAGCAATTTTATACATCTCAATGATTCATAGAACATAACAAACATATACTAGTTCACAGCAAAAGACAAAGTTGTGAGAAGGTTTACAAATCAGGAAAAATCAAGCAAGGCTTCTCTGAGCAAAGGGCCTCCCTAGGCAGGCTTAAATTTCCTAGAGTTCACCCTGGTTTTTTCTGGAGTTCACTCTGGAATGCTGAACTGAACCATGTAGTGTACTGACCAGCTAAAATTCTTGTGCATTCCACTAAATTTAAGCACCGCTATTTGTAGAAATAAGCAAACCACAATCCCTCTTGTCGGTGCACCTGCCCCAAAAACCTTTGTGCAGCCATGCCAGCTAGACCTCGGTCCATGGATCACCTCATAGAAAGTGCATTCCGGACTAGGATGCAGTTGTTTTCGCTCGTCCCTGCACTGCAATCAGGAAGTAAAACGTACGAATCAGCTTCTTTTAGATCACGTTGGTCATTCTACCTAGTTACTACCAATGTAGTAATACCTGGAAGACTGGTGGTTAGAGGACGACAGCTAGGAATAGCCATCTCATTTTGTGCAGTTGTACTAAAACTGAGGTGTGTACTTTTGATTGCGCAGATAGAAATGATATGGAGATAGACATCCCTGTTTGCGCAAATACGAAATATAGTTATTTAAACAGTTCAGGTATTTGTAGTGGCGTATGATTAACAGCAGCATCTATTGTGTTATAATTGGCACTAGATTGACAGTATCAAAGTGCCCTTAAGTAAGTAGCATCACATCACATCAACACTGCCACTACATTAACATGCAGAACAATAGCTTTAGTATTACTGTCATGAGAGTAGCACATGGTCAGTAAATGTGCAATCAAATTTGTGCAGTTCCACTGGGACGAAGCAATGTTAGCAGTGTGAGATTTAAGTGTAACTGCAAAAACACAATTCATGGAAAATAAAGCAAGATAGAATCACTTCATAAAATGATGGTGGCATTGCTTCAATTTATCGACGGCACTAGACCATTACTTATAGTGACATTAGGTGGCATTGCTTAATGCTTCATGTGATTTTACATTAATGGTAGCGATATGGGCATAGGGACAACAGGGGCATAAAGTGGTGAGGCAGATGTGGTTGCTGAGAGTGGCAAACACTCAGGCAGCATGTCTGCATTTGTCCCATTTTTTATCTCCTCGACGACATTTTCCTATGTGAGCATAGGAAATCTAGACATGCTCATTCTCATTTGTGTTGCCCCCCAACACCCCTCATTTTCTTTCCTTTTTCAACCAAGAGACAGGTCCACTTCCCCCACCCTTTGCCATCCAGCATGCTTTCTTCGCCTTTTCAACCAAGAGACCAGTTGGGTAGCCCGTATCTACTACTTTCCCCCGTTTCCTCTTAGAACCAAGTCCTAGATTCATGCTACAGCTTTCCCACTTTATTCCCTGTTTGAACCAACTCTTAGATTCGACTGTATGAACTAGCTTTACTCTAATAATAGTAAAAGTCAAGGTGGTTTTGGAACAACCGACGGAAGTAGAAAAAGATCCACACACAGCCACGTGGGAAGCTGGGGCAGTAGAGCAAGGCAGGTTTCGAAGGAATATATACCTGAGGGTCGTCGGCATGTGGCAAAGACGACATCGGGAGGCCGCACCTAGGCCAAAATACCGCAGGGAGGAAGAAGGGGTCGGAGGCCCTCCCGAGCCGGTGCTCTCTTGGAGAGAACGGCATGGCCGCCGATCGGGACGCGCGGGCAGCCATTGTTCTCCTCCCTCTCCATCGACAACAGTGTGAACGATTCACCTACACCCCTGCCCCAGTCGAGGTGGTCCGGCCGGATTTGTGACCAGCCGTGAGCAGAGAGAGTGTCGCCACCTATGTCTTGCTTAGATATGGAGAGCATGAGAGAGTGGAAGAGAGGAACCCTAGTAAAGCAAGTGGTAAGGCTCCTGCTTATATATATATATATATATATATATATATATATATATAGTGGAGTGATTTTGTTGTACCAGTGATAACCCACAAGCATAGGGGATAGCAACAGTTTTCAAGGGTAGAGTATTCAACCCAAATTTATTGATTGGACACAAGGGGAGCCAAAGAATATTCTCAAGTATTAGCAGTTAAGTTGTCAATTCAACCACACCTGGATAACTTAGTATCTGCAGCAAAGTATTTAGTAGAAAAGTAGTATGATAGTAACAACAATAGTGGCAAAAGTAACGATAGCAGTTTTGTAGTAATTGTAACAATAGCAACGGTAAAGTAAACAAGCAAAGAGCAATATGTGAAAAGCTCGTAGGCATTGGATCAGTGATGGATAATTATGTTGGATGCAATTCCTCATGTAATAGTTATAACATAGGGTGACACAGAACTAGCTCTAGTTCATCAATGTAATGTAGGCATGTATTCCAAATATAGTCATACGTGCTTATGGAAAAGAACTTGCATGACATCTTTTGTCCTACCCTCCCATGGCAGCAGGGTCCTAATGGAAACTAAGGGATATTAAGGCCTCATTTTCATAGAGTACCGGACCAAAGCATTAATACTTAGTGAATACATGAACTCATCAAACTACGGTCATCACTGAGAAGTATCCCGATTATTGTCACTCCGAGGTTGTCGGATCATAACACATAATAGGTGACTATAGACTTGCAAGATAGGATCAAGAACTCACATATATTCATGAAAACATAATAGGTTCAAATCTGAAATCATGGCACTCAGGCCCTAGTGACAAGCATTAAGCATAGTAAAGTCATAGCAACATCAATCTCAGAACATAGTGGATACTAGGGATCAAACCCTAACAAAACTAACTTGATTACATGGTAAATCTCATCCAACCCATCACCGTCCAGCAAGCCTACGTTGGAATTACTCATGCACGACGGTGAGCATCATGAAATTGGTGACGGAGGATAGTTGATGATGACGACGGTGATGAATCCCCCTCTCCGGAGCCCTGAACGGACTCAAGATCAGCCCCCGAGAGAGATTAGGGCTTGGCGGCGGCTCCGTATCGTAAAACGTGATGAAACTTTCTCTCTATTTTTTTCTCCGCGAAAGGGAATATATGGAGTTGGAGTTGAGGTCGGTGGACATCCAGGGGGCCAACGAGGCAGGGGGTGCGCCCAGTGGGAGGGGGCGCGCCCCCACCCTCGTGGACAGGGTGTGGGCCCCGGGCCTTGATTCTTTCACCAGTATTTTTTATATTTTCCAAAAATAATCTCCATGGATTTTCAGGTCATTCCGATAACTTTTGACTCTGCACAAAATAACACCTTGGCAGTTCTGCTGAAAACAACGTTAGTTCGAGTTAGTTTCATTCATATCATGCAAGTTAGAGTCCAAAACAAGGGCAAAAGTGTTTGGAAAAGTAGATACGATGGAGATGTATCAATTCCTCCAAGCTTAAACCTTTCCTTGTCCTCAAGCAATTCAGTTGACAAACTGAAAGTGATAAAGAAAAACTTTTACAAACTCTGTTTGCTCTTGTTGTTGTAAATATGTAAAGCCAGCATTCAAGTTTTCAGCAAAGATTACGATCTAACCATATTCACAATAATACTTAGGTCTCATGTTTGAGAACTAGCGAGAAATAATAATAAATCTCGAATGGCAACACTTTCTCAAAACAATCATAATATGATATAACAAGATGGTATCTCTCTAGCCCTTTCTGAGACCGGAAAACATAAATGCAGAGCACCTTTAAAGATCAAGGACTGACTAAACATTGTAATTCATGGTAAAAGAGATCCAGTCAAGTCATACCCAATATAAACTAATAGTAATGCATGCAAATGACAGTGGTGCTCTCCAGCGGGTGCTTTTTAATAAGAGGGTGATGACTCAACATAAAAGTAAATAGATAGGCCCTTCACAGAGGGAAGCAAGGATTTGTAGAGGTGCCAGAGCTCGATTTTAAAATAGAGGTAAATAACATTTTGAGCGGTATACTTTCACTGTCAACATAACAACTATGAGATCTCGATATCTTCCATGTTACACACATTATAGACGGTTCCCAAACAGAATGGTAAAGTTTATACTCCCCCACCACCAACACGCATCAATCCATGGCTTGCCCAAAACAATGGGTGCCTCCAACTAGAAACAATCCTGGGGGAGTTTTGTTTAATTATTTTGATTTGATTCGATCTTTTGATCATGGTACTGGGCATCCCGGTTACCAGCCATTTTCTCATGAATGAGGAGCGGAGTCCACTCCCCTTGAGAATAACCCACCTAGCATGAAAGATACAGACAACCCTAGTTGATACATGAGCCGCTCGAGCATACAAAACAAAATTTCATTTGAAGGTTTGGAGTTTGGCACATACAAATTTACTTGGAACGGCAGGTAAATACCGCATATAGGAAGGTATGGTGGACTCATATGGAATAACTTTGGGGTTTATGGAGTTTGGATGCACAAGAAGTATTCCCGCTTAGTACAGGTGAAGGCTAGCAAGAGACTGGGAAGCGACCAACTGAGAGAGCGACAATAGTCATGAACATGCATGCATTAAAATTAATCAACACCGATTGCAACCATGAGTAGGATATAATCCACCATGAACATAAATATCATGAAGGCTATGTTGATTTTTTTTCAACTACATGCGTGAACATGTGCCAAGTCAAGTCACTTGAATCATTTAAAGGAGGATGCCACCCTATCATACCACATCACAACCATTTTAATAGCATGTTGGCATGCAAGGTAAACCATTATAAGCTCCTAGCTAATTAAGCATGGCATAAGCAACTATAGTCTTTAATTGTCATTGCAAACATGTTTATTCATAATAGGCTGAATCAGGAACAATGAACTAATCATATTTACAAAAACAAGAGAGGTCGAGTTCATACCAGCTTCTCTCATCTCAATCAGTCCATCATATATCGTCATTATTGCCTTACACTTGCACGACCGAACGATGTGTAAAATAATAATAGTGCACATGCATTGGACTAAGCTGGAATCTACAAGCATTCAATTCAAGGGAGAAGACAAGGTAATATGGGCTCTTGGTTAAATCAACAATCATGCATATTAGAGCCACTAAAGATTTTCATTATGGTCTTCTCCTCTCGACCCCTAAAGGAAAGAAAAGAAATGAAACTATTTACACGGGAAAGCTCCCAACAAATAAAAGAAGAACGAGAAATCTTTTTGGGTTTTCTTTTAATTACTACTACAAGCATGGAAATTAAACTAACTATTTTTTTTGTTTTTCTTAAGTTTTATCAAACACACAAGAAGAAAACTAGAAAAAGAAATTAAACTAGCATGGATAGTACAATGAAAAAGTATGAGCACCGACAACTAGAATGAGTGTGTGGACATGAATGTAATGTCGGTGAGAAATACGTACTCCCCCAAGCTTAGGCTTTTGGCCTAAGTTGGTATATGCCCATGGATGGTAGCTACTCTCCCCGGTGTACTGAGATACATCATCGTACTGCCACTGGTTGGCGATCTACTCTAGATCCCACTAATAAGATGATGGACGATAAGGGTCCAGTGGTGGTTCCGGCTCAGGCTCTGGAGCTGATGTCTGGCCTCGGTGCGCGTACATGGCCGACGGTAAGACGAGGTAATGGCCTGCAGTTAAATCAAACAAAGAAGGCGCAGGCACGATAATAACCTCATTGTGTTTCTTATTAAATCTTAGGTTATATAGAAGCATTTTATCATCATTGTTAACAATAAACTCATGTGCAACCATGCTCTTATAATCTATAAAAGTAGGGGGCAGCAGTGTCTCCTCTTTCTCATAATGGCTAATAGGTATCTCGAAATGTTTAGCAAGGCGTGCAGCATAGATACGTCCAAAGATGGGGCCTTTTGTACAGTTCAGGCTTAATCGTTTAGCAATAACGGCACCCATACTAAAAGAGTTATCGTGAAATAAGGCATGAAACAAAATAATGATATCAGGAACACTAAGGTTTCCACAGTTTCCGCGACCAATTAAGCATCGACTAGCAAATATGGCAAAGTAGCGTAAAATAGGAAAATGTATGCTAGTGATTCTTGCATCGGAAACCTTCCTCGATTCCCCTACAGTAATAGTATCAATAAAACCATCCACATCTTTATGATGTGGTTCATCTAAGCTGCCTTCGAAGGGTATTCTGCAAACCGCGCAAAAATTACGTAATGACATCTCCTTAGCCTCATCATATAAATGAAAAGCTACTGAAGGAGGTGAATTCTTAGGATAATAGTAGAAGTTTTGCACGAAAGTATTGGTGAGTAAGAGATACTATTCGATCCGGTCGTAGAGGAAGTCAGTGAGGCCCGCATTATCAGCCAAACAATAAAATTCTTCATAAATACCGGCTGCTCTCAAGAAATTATCACAAGGCCATTCACACGGCCGTACTTCCGCTACGCGAGGAAGATTATACTTGGCCTTTTCTTCCTCCTTAACTTGCTTATCCTTGGAGCTTTGGCTAGAAGAGCCCCTCAAAAATATCTTCATCATTTTCTGAAATTTTCTGAAATTTTTAGTAACTCAAAATAAAAGTGAATCAAACTAAACAAGATTGATAGCAACTACTCCCACAAGTGCCTAGAGCCTATATCATGCATTAGAATTACTTGGAACATCATAAATTTGACATGCAAGCTCAAGAACAGGGTCACCAATGTAGCAAAAATTTGTAATGAATAAAGCACTAGAACAAAAACTAATTGGACCATTGGAGGAGTCACATACCAAGGAACAATCTCCCAAAGCAGTTTTGTGAATGGAGCTTTGAGCAAGGAGATCGAAAATCGCAGCAAAATGAGCTAGAACTCGTGACTGGATGGGGAATTTTTTGAGAGGAAGATGAAGTGTGTGGGTGTAAGAATAAGTGGAGGGGGCCACCATGGGCACACGAGGCAGACCGCGTGCCCTGTTGGGGTGGGCGTGCCCTGGACCCTCGTGGCCAGGTGCTTGGTCCCCCTGTTGTGTTCTTAGTGCCAAAAATTCTCAAATATTCCAGAAAAAATCATAGTAAATTGGGAGGGCATTTGGAGAACTTTTATTTTAGAGATATTTTTTATTGCATGGAGAATCCAGAATACAAACAAAAAAAATACTATTTTTACTTTATTTATTCTAAATAACAGAAAGTAAAGGAGGGTACAGAAGGTTGTGCCTTCTAGTTTCATCCATCTCATGATCATCAAAAGGAATCCACTAACAAGGTTGATCAAGTCTTGTTAACAAACTCATTTTGGATAACATGGAACCGGAGAAATTTCGAATAACACTAGGTTACCTCAACGGGGATATGAACTTCCCCAATAACAAGAATATCATATTTTTTCTTGACAGTAGGAAGAGGAAATTCAAAACCTCCAATAATGATAGTTGGAATTTTTCCAATAGAATTGATGCTATGAACTTGAGGTTGTTTCCTCGGAAAGTGTACCGTATGCTCATTACCATTAACATGAAAAGTGACATTGCCTTTGTTGCAATCAATAACAGCCCCTGCAGTATTCTAAAAGGGTCTACCAAGGATAATCGGCATACTATCGTCCTCGGGAATATCAAGAATAACAAAATCCGTTAAGATAGTGACATTTGCAACCACAACAGGCACATCCTCACAAATGCCGGTAGGTATGGCAGTTGATTTGTCAGCCATTTGCAAAAATATTTCAGTAGGTGTCAACTTATTCAATTCAAGTCTACGATATAAATAGAGAGGCATAACACTAACACCGGCTCCAAGATCACATAAAGCAGTTTTAACATAGTTTCTTTTAATGGAGCATGGTATAGTTGGTACTCCTAGATCTCCAAGTTCCTTTGGTATTCCACCTTTGAAAGTGTAATTAGCAAGCATGGTGGAAATTTCAGCTTCTGGTATCTTTCTTTTAGTTTTAATAATATCCTTCATGTATTTAGCATAAGGATTTACTTTAAGCATATCAGTTAAGCGCATACGTAAGAAGATAGGTCTAATCATTTCAGCAAAGCGCTCAAAATCCTCATCATCCTTTTTCTTGGATGGCTTAGGAGGAAAAGGCATGGGTTTCTGAACCCATGGTTCTCTTTCTTTATCGTGCTTCCTAGCAACAAAATCTCTCTTATCATAATGTTGATTCTTTGATTGTGGGTTATCAAGATCAACAGCTGGTTCAATCTCTAGATCATTATTATTGCTAGGTTGAGCATCAACATGAACATTATCACTAGGTTCATGTTCATCGCCAGATTGTGTTTCAGCATCAGAAATAGAGATATCATTGGGATTCTCAGGTGTGTCTACAATAGGTTCACTAGAAGCATGCAAAGTCCTATCATTTTTCTTTTTCTTCTTTTTAGAAGGACTGGGTGCATCTACATTATTTCTCTAAGAATCTTGCTCAATTCTCTTAGGGTGGCCTTCAGGATACAAAGGTTCCTGAGTCATTTTACCAGTTCTAGTAGCCACTCTAATAGCAAAGTCATGTTTATTATTTAATTCATCAAGCAAATCACTTTGAGCTTTAAGTACTTGTTCTTCTTGAGTGGTAACCATAGAAGCATATTTGCTAATGAGTTTAAGTTCACCTTTAACTCTAGCCATATAATCACTCAAGCGTCCAATCATGAAAGCATTACTCTTTAGTTCTCTCCCAACATAAGCATTAAAGTTTTCTTGTCTAGCCATAAAGTCATCAAATTCCTCTAAACATTGCCTAGGAAACTTAGTAGACGGGATTTCAACCTTATCATATCTATAGAGAGAATTTACCTTTACTACTTGTGTCGGGTTATCAAGACAAGGTGTTTCTTCAGTAGGTGGTAAATTAAGACCATGTATTTCTTCAACACGAGGTAAATTCTTAACATCTTCGGCTTTAATACCTTTTTCTTTCATAGATTTCTTTGCCTCTTGCATATATTCAGGACTGAGAAATAGAACACCCCTCTTCTTCGGAGTTGGTTTAGGAATAGACTCAGGAGTTGGCTCAATTGGCTCAGTAAGAGTCCAATTATTTTCGTTAGTCAACATATTATTCAATAACAATTCAGCTTGATTGACTGTTCTTTCCCTGAAAACACAACCAATACAACTATCCAAGTGGTCCTTGGAAGCATCAGTTAGTCCATTATAAAAGATATCAAGTATTTCAATTTTCTTAAGAGGATGATCAGGCAAAGCATTAAGTAATGGAGAAGCCTCCCCAAGCTTGTGGGAGACTCTCTTCTTAAATTTGCACAAAATTATATATTTCCCTTAAGACAGCTTGTTTCTTTTGAGCAGGGAAATACTTAGCAGAGAAGTAATAAATCATATCCTTGGGACTACGCACACAACCAGGATCAAGAGAATTAAACCAAGTTTTAGCATCACCCTTTAATGAGAATGGAAATATCTTAAGGATATAATAGTAGTGAGATTTCTCATCATTAGTGAACAGGGTGTCTATATCATTCAATTTAGTAAGATGCGCCACAACAGTTTCAGATTCATAGCCATAAAAAGGATCAGATTCAACCAAAGTAATTATCTCAGGATCGATAGAGAATTCATAATCCTTATCAGTAACAAAGATAGGTGAAGTAGCAAAAGCAGGGTCATATTTCATTCTAGCATTTAGAGATTCTGTTTCAGTTTAACTAGTAACTTCTTAAGATCAGATCTATCATTGCAAGCAAGAAAATCTCTAGCAATTTCTTGATCCATAACATAACCCTCGGGAACAATAGGCAATTCATACTTAGGGGGAGAACCTTCATCATCACTATCTTCAATAATTTCATTCTCTCTAACCCTAGCAAGTTGTTCATCAAGAAATTCACCTAATGGCAAAGTAGTATCAAGCATAGAAGTAGTTTCATCATAAGTATCATGCATAGCAGAAGTGGCATCATCAATAACATGCGACATATCAGAATTCGTAGCAGAAGCAGGTTTAGGTGTCGCAAGCTTACTCAAAACGGAAGGAGAATCTAGTGCAGAGCTAGATGGTAGTTCCTTACCTCCCCTCGTAGTTGAGGGAAAAATCTTAGTTCTTTCGTCTTTCAAGTTCCTCATAGTGATCAGCAGATATAAATCCCAAGTGACTCAAAGAATAGAGCTATGCTCCCCGGCAACGGCGCCAGAAAATAGTCTTGATAACCCACAAGTATAGGGGATCGCAATAGTTTTCGAGGGTAGAGTATTCAACCCAAATTTATTGATTCGACACAAGGGGAGGGAAAGAATATTCTCAAGTATTACTAGTTGAGTTGTCAATTCAACCACACCTAGATAACTTAGTATCTGCAACAAAGTATTTAGTAGCAAAGTAGTATGATAGTAACGGTAACAGTGGCAAAAGTAATGACAGCAGTTTTGTAGTAATTGTAACAATAGCAACGGTAAAGTAAACAAGCAAAGAGCAATATGTGAAAAGCTCGTAGGCATTGGATCAGTGATGGATAATTATGTCGGATGCAATTCCTCATGTAATAGTTATAACATAGGGTGACATAGAACTAGCTCCAGTTCATCAATGCAATGTAGGCATGTATTCCGAATATAGTCATACGTGCTTATGGAAAAGAACTTGCATGACATCTTTTGTCCTACCCTCCCGTGGCAGCGGGGTCCTAATGGAAACTAAGGGATATTAAGGCCTCCTTTTAATTGAGTACCGGACCAAAGCATTAACACTTAGTGAATACATGAACTCCTCAAACTATGGTCATCACCGAGAAGTATCCCGATTATTGTCACTTCGGGGTTGTCGGATCATAACACAGAATAGGTAACTATACACTTGCAAGATAGGATCAAGAACTCACATATATTCATGAAAACATAATAGGTTCAGATCTGAAATCATGGCACTCGGGCCGTAGTGACAAGCATTAAGCATAGCAAAGTCATAGCAACATCAATCTCAGAACATAGTGGATACTAGGGATCAAACCCTAACAAAACTAACTTGATTACATGGTAAATCTCATCCAACCCATCACCGTCCAGCAAGCCTACGATGGAATTACTCACGCACGGTGGTGAGCATCATGAAATTGGTGATGGAGGATGGTTGATGATGACAACGACAACGAATGCCCCTCTCCGGAGCCCCGAACGGACTCCAGATCAGCCCTCCCGATAGAGATTAGGGCTTGGTGGCGGCTCCGTATCGTAAAACGTGATGAAACTTTCTCTCTGGTGTTTTTCTTTGTGAAAGGGAATATATGGAGTTGGAGTTTAGGTCGGTGGACATCCAGAGGGCCCATGAGGCAGGGGACGCACCCAGGGGGAGGGGGCACGCCCCCCACCCTCATTGACAGGGTGTGGGGCCCCTGGCCTTGATTCTTTCTCCAATATTTTTTATATTTTCCAAAAATAATCTCCGTGGATTTTTAGGTCATTCCGAGAACTTTTGTTTTTGCACAAAAATAACACCATGGCAGTTCTGCTGAAAATAGCGTCAGTCCGGGTTAGTTTCATTCAAATCATGCAAGTTAGAGTCGAAAACAAGGGCAAAAGTGTTTGGAAAAGTAGATACGATGGAGACGTATGAACCAGCTTCAAAAAAAATGTGCTCCTACGTGTACCCGCGAGTGGGTGTGAGAAAACTAGTGCGTGCATGCATCGCTTCTCTTCGTGAGAGTACAATATACTATGCCCAAGAAACGTTCGCCACAAGAGTAATAGTATAAGTGTGTGAGACATGTGGGCTAAAATAAAAGGTGCGCAACATCTTTTGTTTTTCAGAAGTTTTGAGGGTAGGGTGTGAAGAGCACATATGTGTGTGACATCTACATGCAGATAGACGGTGGGTGCGAGAGGACTCGGGAGAGTCGTGACTCATGAGGGTGCGTGTGTGCGTGAGAGAGAGGGGGCACGTATCAATGCAATGCATGTGTCCGTAAATCATTATCCGACAAACGTTCGCCACAAGCCGTTTCCTGAGGAACGCTATAAGAACCGTTAGATTGACATCCGACAATGTAAGTTTTGCCTTGTCATTTAACATAGCAGCCACTCCTCCTACACACAAATCTTCCATGTGGGTGTTAGCAACTGCCGTATGATCCTCCCTCCATTCCAAAATGCAGTGCATATAGCTTTATTGAAAATTCGAACCTCACAAACTTTTACCGAGTTTTGGTGTACCAAAATGCACATATAGAATACCCAGTATATATCATTCCATTCATCTTCCAGAGGTAACTATAAAGACAGGGGAGGAGTCTACAAAGAAATACCGTCTTATCGCCTGCATCAATTTCAACCATCCTTAGGTGTGGAGGAATATCATAGGAACTCTATATGATATGATTTTATAGGATTTTTTCCTTTAGAGCCAATTGGTTCGTAGGAATAGATTCATATACTCCACATTTCAAAGGAAATGAACATGATATAAATTTTATAGCTTTAGAGCCACTTGGTTCATATGAATGGATTCCTATACTCCCATAATTTCAAAGGAAAATAAACATTAGCGTATATTCAATAGAAAAGTTCCAATGATGTGAACCAAATGACATCTCTTTTCTAATTCCTCCTCATAGGAATTGAGATACATGTCATCTCTAGATTCAATAGAAAAGTTCCTATGATGTGAACTAAATGCCATCTCTTTTCCAATCCCTACTCATAGGAATTGAGATACATGTTATCTCTTTCCCTACAACTTCCATGTATACATCTTCTATTCCTAAATAGCTAGTACAACCCACTAGTAGCTTTTTTCCTAGACATGCAACTATGGCACAAGAACACGTCATGCATGCAAGTCATAAATCATATTATTTTTCTACTCTATGCATGCAAGCACCACATCATTAATTCGTGCATGTTACTCATAAGTTATTTATTGCATTAAATATTGTATTGACAATGTATGTGCTGGTCACGTGCACACATATGTAGTTCACATTCACACTTTTGTTAGAAATATCATTCTTTTAATTGCAGTTCATTTTTTCTCTTTGTACTCCCTCCGTCTAGGTGTGTAAGTCATCTTCCGAAAACCAAATAATCCCAAAACATTTTGGCATGGGACATTAACTCCCTCGTTTCTTGTTTCGTGACATATCAACCAATAAGAGATGTGGGTAGTGCATGCTTCCAATGGCTTGAGACTTTCAAACATGACATGTAGTGGTTAATTCATTGCATGGAATGCTATTAACTAGCAAAAAACCCTAAGATGACTTATACACCTAAACGGAGGGAGTATTACATTTTTTTATTTTAAGCATACATTCACTCCCCATTAGTTATAGATGTTTTTGGAGGAACTTTTATGCATTATCTATACCTATACCCCTATATAGTATGCGAATAACTTTGAAAGATGGTCGTTGGATGAAGCTAATCCGATAGTGCAGAGATGGCAAATCCGAGCACTACTGGTTTATGGATATCATCAACATTCCACCAGATTCTGCCACATGTACAATCTAGAAGACTCCATGGTTGAACTTAAGCATAATGCACAAACCTCAAAACACAAGCACTTCTTCTTTGTTCTAGAATCTTCCATATCATAATTTCCCAAACTTTTTTTTCTAAATGAATTGCCATTATTTGTTTTTTACTTTATGCTTTACAATGAACAATCCCATGAATCATAACCTTTTTATAAAACTAATTGATTTTGAATGAGATGAACTATAAGAACTAAACGAACATCTACATCATGCATATATGACTCAAAGCTTTACATGCTATAGTGCGTATTTATTCATAATTTGGTTTCCAAATCTCATGCGGTCAATGCTTGTGTACCTTACTAGTTTTGAGTAGAGTAGCAAATTTCACGCGGCCGCAGGTATATCAAAATGCAGGGCCCATGCATCATTGCCTTTTGGTCGAACCTACATCCACAATTTTTTGTATGTATATCTCCACTGGTCCCTGAACCCAAAATGCTGCCTTGTTCCCGTAAAACCAAGCGGCCCACACATATTAAGGCATCGACTCAAACTCAATCCCTCTCTCGTTTACTATGACGTGTCCTTGCATGCTGTAGTACTCCTACAAACACTACCGCCGCACGCATCATCGGTTTTCTTCAAGAGGACGAGGGAGAAGAGGATTTGTAGTGGAGGCGCTTTTAAAAAAATGGATTTGTAGTGGAGGGCCCTACCCTAGGGTGCCCTAGGTAGCTGCCGCATGCATCATTGGGTTTCTCTTTTCTTTATGCTCTTGCGCCCTAGAGTGAAATGATGGTTGCTTCGTCCGTCCAGCTTAATGCGGGAAAAGGTGGGGCTTTGTGATTTGACCCCTCATCGCTCATTTACTACTACTGCGATGCTATGACCGGGGTGCCTCCAAGTCCAACCGCTGCTCCGAAGTGTAATTTGGTGCATCGCACGTGGAACAAGACGGTGGATGAGCCACATGTCGGCCAAAGGGGTCCTGTTAAGTGTGTCACCATTTTGTGTGCGGACTGACCCTGCATGAGTTGATACGCCAACACAACAAGAGCAGCCTACCACTTGGTTTTGCTCCTTGGTGAATCCCTACTATATTGATCTAAAAAGATACGTACTGTACTACCCTCTCCATCTTGGTTTATAGGGCGCGCACGTAGTTCTCGGTCATCCATTTGACTAACTAAATATGAGTTACTATGTCACAAAAAGTATATCATTGGATTCTTAAGCAGATGTAGTTTCTAAACATATACTGTTCATCACATATATAGCCAGTTAAATTCTCAACCTAGAACCACGTGCATGACCTATAAACCGATACAGAGGAAGTAGTAAAATGAGGTGATTTTACCGAGCGATGGGCGGGGGAGCAGGGCCTGTCATGCAGTCCCACATGTCATGATGTACCAAGGTGATGTACGTGTCCCTCTTGAGGCAGAACAATGGCAGAAGCAATACTGCGTGGTTTTCTTGAAGGAGATGATGGCGAAGCGAAGTGTGAAATAATGGTTGCTTTGTCTGTCTGGGAAGGTGCGACATTGTGATTTGACGTCTCATTGCTCATTACTACTACTATGGCGGTACGACCGGGGTCCGCCCCCCTGCTGTTCTGCTTTGTTATTTGGTGCAAGACACGTCGACCCCGTTGCTATATGTCCCACATGTCGGCGAGACCAAGTACAACATTCATGAAAGAGAGCGTCGACGGGGGAGTACAAGACACGACTTGGTTTTTGCTGCCTCGCGCGATCCATCAATACAAATCCAGACTAAAAAAAGGCGAGGGCGGGTCTTTTCCTGCGCGGCAGGCAGGGGAGTTTGGCATAGTCTATTTGAGGCAACGAGGCACGAAGGGAAACAAGCAAATAAAGGTTGAGCGACTTAGTTTTGGGAAAATCTGATTTTACGGAGTACGTACCCACTATGGAGGTAGTATAATACTTACTACTCCCTCCTTTCCTGTTTATAGGGCTCGTCTAAAAAAAATTCGTTTTTCCGTTTTATAAGTCTCAATTCTACTAGTAGTAGTAGTACCATCACATGTTGGATTTTGAGGTGCGTTAAATCACCAGATGCAAGCATTGTCAAGAGAAAACCCACCAATGCATGTAGAAGTTCATGGAAATTTAGTGGTCATGCATGCATTCATTCTAATTAATGCCTCAGTAAACATAGCTTCTTGAGAAAAACGAGCGTACATTACTTGTGCAAACTACGAAATTAATTTCACCACTCACAGTCTACCTTGGTTGGAGAGATTTTGAAATTGAGACATAAACTAGAAAGGAGGGAGTAGTAACATAGCCTAGGGTAGCTTGCTGCACCACGGACTCCAAGGAAATTGCTGTAGTAGTACTACTCCTATATACCACTGTACTATTCCTACTACTACTAAAAGACATATATTCCAAACAATAGGATAATCTCTCTAACCAAGGTAGGGACGAGGAGTAAACGGAGGGAGTAGTAAAATATTCTCCTCGTCCTGCGAGCCACTACGTGCGTGGGCGAGGGAGCGGGCGTAAGACGTAGTACTACTACCTTTGTCTTGGTTTATAGGTCACCTTTGTAGTTTGTGCCAAATTTTGACCAAATATTTAGTTAACAAAATGTTAATGCATGTCAACAAAAATTATATCGTTGGATTCATATTTCAACATATTTTTCAATGATATAATTTCTGGTAACATGCACCAATGTTCTGTTAGTTCAATCTATAGTCAAAATTTGACACAATATACAATGGAGACCAATAAACCAGGATGGAGGTAGTAGTAAGCAAGCTTCACCTCGTCCTGCGAGCCACTGCACCCATGGGCAGGGGAGACGGCATAGTAAGCAAGCTTCTCCTCGTTCAGCGAGTTGATGGGACACATCAAAAGTAATACATACAGAGCATCTCGAGTGTATAGAGCCTTGCCTCTAAGGTAGGCTCCACATGGCTTGCCTCTTTTTTAACATAACACATCAAGTCACAATTTGTTTGTTCACCTGTGGTAGACGATCCTCCATCAAGTGGACAACCAGTACACATGTCAAATTACCACGTGGGCTGCCTTTTCATACAAAAATGAGCTCCACCATGTACCCGCACGGGTGTGGTTGGGAAAGAGACGGGAGTACGTGCGCTGTGCGTGCACCTCTTCTCTTCGTGCACGTCCCCCATCTATGTTGGTGTGTGAGAGAGAGATACAAACCTAGACATAATGCGGCGTCCATCCCCATGCCCGCACCCAGTCCGACCACCAGTCACCACCACGCCCCACTCCTCCTCACCTTATCTCTCATCTTTCTCGAGAAATCATTTTTTCGATGAAATTCTCGTGATACCATTTTTCCGATAAAATTCTCGAGATATCATTAGTTTTTACACATGGGATTACTCCTGCATGGGTCAATCACACCAGGTGTTTCGTAAAAAAAATCCATCTTTATGTTCCGTGCAATGCACGAGCATCTTGCTAGTCCATGAAAACAACACATGGCAAAATTTCACGGTGAACGAGGGATTTGAATCTGCTTGGAGGGGTTGTTTGGATCTTGCCCGGGGTAGCCAAAATATTGGCGACCCTTTTGTCCACCAGTGCCTTTGCCACCGATGAACGAGGAATGGCTCGGGTGCTCATGCATCCTCCAGCGCGCACATTGGAGACGAGCTCGCACGACCTGTGCTTTTTTTGTCCCACCACACCGCCCGAGCCGAACGCAGACCGACCGGTGACCCGCATATTACACCATCCAACCATATAGCCGCACACATTCTGACATCAACTCAACCAACCGGACGAAATTCATGCAAACACGACGATATTTCATATAAACAATGACAGAATTCATATAAAATACCTGATTTTCATACAAACATGACAGATTTCGTTACATTCAAATCAAGTAAGCGGTGATAGTTCTAGACAGCACAGGTATATAATACCTGGCCTAAATGGTCGCCCGCCAATCCATTTGTGTTCCTCATGTCCGGCAGCATGATCACCGGATTGCCGGAGCCCCCGAGGTATATACTTCAGCGCAAAGGATGGCTCATTTCCCAACTGCCGAAGCCGAAGATGATGGTGGAAGTGGGCTTCTCCGCTTCCGTGGAGCCCATGCAGGGTTGACGAAGGTCATCGCAACAAAAGGATCCGGTAAGACACCTGCTGTGTACGCCGGCGTCGCCTCCGCGGTGGACTTCATGGGACGGCGACGGCCTCCAGTGTTCTACTTCTCCTCGATGATGGCGGCGGACGCGGAGGCGCTGGCCACCGACTCGTCGCTCTCCGTGCACCCAGCTTCTGTCTCTGCTTGCATGGTGCGGCCGCCGACACGGGAGTCTCAACCACAGAAACGGGATACGCGGTCATAGACACGGGAGGCACGGTACGAGGCGGCGGTGCGGACGGCAGCGACGACGCCCGTGCGCCGCTCCTCGTCGAGCTGGCCTGGAGAGGCAAGTTCCTGAACCGCGTGCCGGCTTGGGGGGCAATTGGCTCTGTCGGGCGAGGGGAGGGAGGTGGATCAGCGAGCTACATAGGTCGTATCTTGCGGGCTCGGCGGGCCACCCAGCCGGCTTGGATGAGGGATAACTACTCTTCTTAAGCCATTGTAAGAGTGGACACAATGCTGAAGGAGGAGATAGGGGAGCGGAAGAGGTGTGCGATTCTTGGCTGGCGTTTGGCCTTGTTTAAATAGGAAATTAAATAGACGGTGGACGGGAGGAGCTCGGCCAGCGTTGCTTTAATGCCGGCCCGGTCATGAATAGACGTGTGTACAGAGTGGGTTTCTCGGCTTCCACACGGGTTTCATGCAGGCGTTTGAATGTGGCAAGGAGGCGTGTTCAGCTGGGCGTGCATTGAGTGGCGCCCTCGACTCTAATTTATGACACCGCACCGTTCTTCCACTGACGCATGGGCTCTTTAGAAACATGGCCTGCATGTTAGTGACCCAACGCAGGCAGCGCACGGCAGAGGAACTTTTTGTGGGCCATGGCGGTCAGAAGCGGGCATTTCATAAACCGATGATTGTTCATTGAGTGTGAAGTACTTGAACTTCACATGTAGCAGTAGGACTATCTAATAATGTCACATATATTTTCCTTACTTCAGTGTTGTTGAACTTCTGTGGTACCAATACTTGAACCTCACAAGTAACAGTATTACTAACTAATAATGTCACATATATATTTCCTTACGGCAGTGTTTTTGAACTTATGTTGTACAAATACTTGAACTTCACAAGACTATCTAATAATGTCACATATATTTTCCTTACAGTAGTGTTGTTAAAGTTTTATGGTACCAGTGCTTGAACTTCGCATATATAACTATATTTTTTCTGAACGTGTTTCATATATTTTTTCTTACAGCAGTGTCCCTGAACTTCTATGATTCCTGTATTTGAACTTCACATCCAGAACTATATTTTTCTAAACATGTGACATATATTTTTGCTTCTTGTACTGTTTGTTGGACTTCTGTGCTAACAATGGTTGAACTACTTGCTTTACATTATTTTCAGATAAAACCAGTGTACCCAAATGCAGACCCATAGACTGAAAAATTGATGAAACTTGTAGAGTTTTTTTTTGAACTTACCTATTAGAATGCAAGTTGGGTGTTTGTTGTTCATGCACCGTACAAATGTATCGAACAACCACTTGAATTACTTTGCATCTTTCTCTCTGATCAGGGCAACAACAAATATCGCTGACTGCAAATGATGGTTTGTTCCAACAAACACTCACAGAGGCATGTGAAATCTGTTGGTCTTGTAAGGTGTGTCAAATCTTATGCAGTCGCCAAAGTCTTGATGCGCTCCTCGGCAGCTTGTATTGGACCAGAAAATGCTTTTAACTGATTTGTCACTGTCTAATTGTATGTCATAGAAAAACTCATCATTGATTGCCTTCATGTCTTTAAAGAAAGACACAAGTTACAATACATCATTCAAATCATCTTTCCTTACATTCATGGCTTTCCTACAAATTATATGCAAACATGCATTTGTTATTTTTGCTAGCAAAGGGTTGTGACTTAGGATGCTATGTACATTGCAGTATGTGCATTTTTGAATACTTGCTGGTTTAGTAGGTCTCGTCCGGTCATGCTTAGGAAGTAGCTTCCATCTTCATTTTCAGATAGCATGGACATGATTGTTGTGTGCTTGACATCATGGTACTGCAGGAGCTTTACGTACTCCAAAATAGCAGGGTCATTATTCTTGTGTGAGTGCAAGAAGACCAGCATGTCATCAATTTGCATGAGGTAGTGATTATGATTGTACTCAATGTCCACTACCACACATGTGTTATCCTCCTGCACCTGCACCCTTATTGTTGCATTGCAGCTTTTCCTCTGCGATGTTTTGTTTTGCTTCCTGTGAGCCTCTGAAATAGAAGTTGTGTGTTTCCCTTGGAACGCGCAAACAAAATACTTGTGATTGTCATTCCCTCCCGTCTTCCTGATTCCAAAACTAGCGTGTCTGGCGTATCTGTTATAAAATTCCCTTGCTTTCTCTACATTCTAGAATCACATCTTTAGTCTCGGTATTAGATAATCCAGGAGATCCGGCATCTGCAGAAAAAGAAAAAAATAATCCAAACGGCACATTAAAATGCAGTTTATAAACTTGTTATCCTGGAGGGAGCAGAAAAATTGCAGATCATACACGATGCATATATAAATACCTAAATTTTGTTCACTTACGTGCGTGTATGATCGCAACTCCACCAGAGTCTGTTGCTGGCCCTCTGGGATGGGGCACGGTGAAGTTATCATAGCAGGATACAGGAGTGGATCACGAGGAGGAAGGAGGGCTGAAGATGGCCTCTCTCTTGTTTGCGTCCTTTTTGCTTGTGGTGGTTGTGGAGGTATTGCGATCCTGGTTTTGGTTTGCTCTTTTGTTTTGTGAAACAATCAATCTACCGTATGTCCTGTACAATTCTAAGTTGTAGCAGCAGCAACAACAACATCCAACAAGGGTAGTGTGAAGATCACTCTCCTCCGTGTGTGTGCGTTCCTCTTGGATTTGTCTTCGGATCTGATTTAGTTGCTTCCCTTTGGCAAAGACAAGCCACACCAGGATAACCTCTAGAGTTACACGCATGACTTGAGCTAACCCCCTCCTCCATCGGTGTGCTTGGAAGTCTGCTGGTGGATACAAAGAATCCGCGGGCGATTTCCGACGTCACCCAATTAGGTGGAGGCGCAAAGTGGTGCGGATAGGGCTGTGACCCAGCAGCTTGGTAGTCTGCATGTGTTTCTGGTGTCATCCAATTTTGGTATGGAGCAGGTTGGTAATGTTGTTGGTGCGCTTGAGGTGTGACCCATTGAGGTGGTGGCGCAACATGTACTAGGATTGTGTACTTGCTGGTGGGAACTTCTAGGCTTCTTCCTACGTCTCTCATCTTGTTGCCATAAAAAATGTGTTAGCACACAAGTTACATCTGCCTATACTTGTGTAACTGAACTGAGCATTATTGATAGCCCTAACTTCTCATATAAAAGTGGTACGGTGTTCATGTACATATTATTTCGCTAGGACAGGTATCAGACTCTGAACTGAGGTGAGCATCTGCCCATACCTGTGTACCTGAACTGAGCATTCTTCACAGAATGAACCTCACATTTCTTTATTCTACACTATTTGATTTCTTATGTACCTGAACTGAGCACTCTCCACATACTGAACTTCTTGTTTTCAAAGGGGAAATATTGTCTACAGTTAAAAAACCTGACCTTCATTAGTTCGAATGGTTGAACCACTAGTGCATACCAACCTGACCTTCATGTGTTCATTTGTATGTTTTATTTTACTTTTATTTTTTGCACACAACCAAATACATACCAACCTGAACTTTAGCAGACTTACTAGTTGAACTTCACATGGTTTTTTACATATGAATGCATGCAGATTTTTTAATGTTTGTAGCCTGGACTAAGGCTCACACACTACCAGAACTTCACATGGCTGAAAGAAAATAATAGACAGCAGGAAGTTCAACCATACCTTGGCTAGAAGTTCGGCCAACCTTTTTCCAGCAGTAGATAGGCCACCTTGAGAGCAATTCGTTGGAGAGCTAGGAGAGGAATTCCATGGCAATCCATGTCTTGCAAAGGGCGTGAAGTTCATTTGCACGAAGCAATAAGGTCATGGAAGACAAGATTGAAGGGGTAGGCAAGAAGAGGGAGGAACTTTATCTATCGTTGCTAGATTTGAAGGCGCCACCAATGCAGCCTCCGCCGCTGAGATGCTTCCTTGGCCGCGTCGTTCACCGTAGCTTGTGCCTTGGCCGTCATCAGCTCTGCTAAGCCATCGGGCGGTGAGGATGGAAGGATGAGGATGCTTCCGGAAGTCAATGGCTATTAGTGGCAGAAAGTCTGGCGGCTTCGCCGCCTCTAGGTGACGCGGGCTCCCTCGCGTTGGCGTCCGCCGGCGGTCGAACGGGAGGTGGCGACGGAGAGGAGGCGCTGGATCCGGTCGGCCAGGAGCTGGAGATGGAGTGGAGGCGCTGGATCCGGTCGGCCAGGAGCTGGAGACGAAGGGGAGGCGTTGGACCTGGCGGAGTTCGGTGGCGAAACACGGGGGCTGGGGCGGCTGAATCGGGATCTAGACCAGGTCCAGGTGGGATCCTGTCGGGACGGGCCGGCAGTTCGGGAAGTTCGGATGGGTTCTGTCGGGCCTTATAGGGGCTGTTGTGATCCAAATAACTATTCTAATCCTGGGATGAGAATAGTGCTGTCCTATATACTCCCTCTGTTCCAAAATAGATGACCCAACTTTGTATTAACTTTGTATTAAAGTTAGTATAAAATTGAATTATCTATTTTTGAACAAAGGGAGTATATATATTGAGAGAAAAGAACTGGAGCAGCCAGCCCAGCTTACCCTCCATCTCTCTGTTTGACCGTGCTAGCCCAGCCCAGCCCACCGTGATGAAACGACACGCCCTCAATAGAAAATTCCGTGCTTTTGGTGTGATAATCTTGGGGCAACCTACCTCTTAGCCAATCCTGTTTTTCATGCTCGTACCAAGCACATCGAAATTGATTATCATTTTGTCAAACAAAGGGTGGCGAAGAAACTACTTCAAGTACAATTTGTGTCTTCAAAGGATCAAATTGCAGATGGGTTTACAAAAGTTTTACCGGTACGGAATCTAGAAGAGTTAGGCGCAATCTCACTCTTACCAAAGTTTGATTGAGGTGGGTTGTTAACATAAAATCTTCTAGAGTCAATATCTTGTACACGGGTATGGTTAGAGATAAAACCAAATCGTGGTTAAACTTACCATCTTCTTGTTTCCCACGTTTGTAACAATCAGATCATGTACATGCCGTGATGGGGGCTATTTCCATTCTATATAAACATGCAAACACGGCCTACTTAGGTAGGTAGAAACGCTTACCAAAAGTTTATGCATACTCCCTCCGTTCTTAAATATAGGGTGTATAGTCTTTCGCACGGAAATTAAAGAACACACGTGGAGGGAAAAATTTAACAAGTTCTGGGCGAGATTACACCTGACTAATTGACATGAGAAAATAGAGGAGCTTGCCTGATATAAGAAAATGTAATCAAATCCCTAAAAAATATCCAAAGGAGTGGTGCAATGCAACACACCTTATATTTCAAAAAATTTCTCAAAAATCTATACACCTTATATCAAGGAACAGAGGGAGTAGTACAAAGGACTACTCCCTCCGTTCCTAAATATTTGTCTTTTCTAGAGATTTCAACAAGTGACTACATACTAAGCAAAATGAGTGAATCTACACTTTAAAATATGTCTACATACATCTGTATGTGTAGTCCATTTGAAAGCTCTAAAAAGACAAATATTTAGAAACAGAGGGGGTAGAACCTAAGCTCTTGAAGAAACCTAAAAAAATGCCATACTAATGGGTCTACAACTATAGGGTTTCTATTTATAGCATATATAGCTGGTTAAGAGTGATGAAGCTATGTACCCAGGGTAGGGTCATGGACCTGTCCAAGATACCCTCCCCAAGGACATCTCTAAAAGAAACCACCTTTCAGTCGACCCGGAACGTTCCACTCGACAGACTCACAGACACTCGACCATGGAGCCATCCACTCGACAGCCAGGAGACTTAAAGTCACTCTGCATGCAAACGGTTGGTCATCAAGTAGCTTTTATGGTCATCCTAGCACTTTATTTGTAGCATTACCAGTAACGCCCGATCTTAAAGTATCTTAAACCCTGCATAACTGAGGGCAGGAGGGGTCTGCGGACTCTATATAAGCCACCCCCCTTCTTAGTGTAAACGGTTCACACCCCTGTAGCTCATATACACATAATACCAGTCGACCGCCTCCGGGCTCCAAGACGTAGGGCTGTTACTTCCTCTGAGAAGGGCCTGAACTCGTAAACTCCTTGTGCATACAACTACTCCATAGCTAGGATCTTGCCTCTCCATACCTACCCCCCCCCCCCCCCCCGCTTTCTACTATCAGACTTAGAACCACGACAGTTGGCGCCCATTGTGGGGCAGGTGTCTTAGCGACTTATTGGAGAAGTTGCGATTTGTCCGATCTCCTTCATCATAGTTTCAGGCGGAGTTTTGGTTGAGGGCCGCGAGATACGTCTCGGCGCGCTCACGTTCATTGCTGACGACTCCGCTTGGCTTCAGGAGGCTCCGCTCGACATCGACGCGCTCCCAGTCCGCGGAGCGACGCACTTTCGCGCGTGCGTCCGCGGTGTCCTCCTGCAGCAACCGTCGACCCAGTATTGATCGGCCCCTGTGTTGTCCTCCCTCCCTATTTCGCACCGGCGCAAGCGCTCCGGTCGATTGAGGCTTCAGCGGTGGGTAAGGCACGCGGTGGCTCGCCAGTCGGCCACCCCCCAAGTCGCGGCAATTGAGCCCGACGAATCTCTCTACGGCCTGTTCGACCTGTCGGCTGGCTCCGTAGGGACTGCATCCTAGTGCGACAGCAGTGATCCCGCGGTGGAGGTTTTGATGGTCGATGGACCACACAGTCCTCCCAGTTTCCCCTGCATCGATGGAGGCGACGGCGGAGGCGATCCTTCGCATGTCCATGAAGAATATCTCCCCGAGCCCCATACTTCGCTGTAGAGGGAAGATCTTCGCCGCCGGAACATGGATGCGCTGTACATAGGGCTGGAATTCGAGCCGAGTCGAGCTAGGTCGACTCGACTTGCTAGAGCTTGTTTCATTAACGAGCTAGCTCGACTCGACTCGTTACTATAACGAGCTCAAACCCAAGATTGGCTCGACTTGTATAACTCACGAGCTAGCTCGTTTAGCTTGTTAAGCTCGTTTAAGATATAAACATAAAGCCCTCAAATATGACAAATATTATTATGTATATATTAAACATATATATCACTAAACAATTGTAATTTTCTTGTAATGCATGAGTCTCCTAGGAGGCTAGGCCTTCAACTGCTCAGCCTTGGGTTGTGTGCCTGGGACGTAGGTTGTTTAGTGGCTGATCTTTCTTTGTATTGGGAGTGGCTGATCTATTATATCGAGCCTAACGAGTTACATGAGTGCTCGTGAGATTGGCTTGTTTAACTTGGTCTATAAACGATCTTAAACTAAAGCTCGGCTCGACTCGTTATTCTTCAAGTTCGAGTCAATTCGAGCTGATTCACGAGCTACTTGTTTAGCTCGCGAGCTTCGAGCTTTTTTTCTAGTCCTAGCTGTACACTCCTATCGTTGGAGAAACCCCCGAGGCTCGTGCCTTAGAGGACGCGCGCTTGGCTAACTTGGATGAGCGTACTCGACTGGAGAACCTTCAGCGAGCACTCGACGAGCGTGCGCAGCAACGGGTTCCAGAATCCAGTCGACGTCAACTCTTTCCACCATCGACTCGGGTATATCGAACTTCGATCCAGAATTTAGCGGCTGCAGCCCGTATAGCAGAGTCGATTCAGCCTTCCCAGTCAAAGGCTGGCAGAGGCTTGTTACAGATCAGAAATTTACTCCGGGCAGCAAGAGATCAAAATTCAGCTATATCGCAGTTAGGATTCACAGCAGATCCGTCGCTGCAAATACAGTCCAGTCGGCCCATAGCCCAAGATCGCCCCCGAGGCGTGAGGAACATGGAGACCGGCGTGATTAGTACAAGAACCGTGAGCAGTATGATCACCGAATCGATCGCGATGATCAATGTCGAGTGCCCACCCCTCCCCCAAGGGGTGGATCATACGCGCCTCTACAACAGGATGATAGACGCCATCACAGTGTTGGGCGAAGGATTCCAGTCGACCCCAGGGAACCAGGCTTTGATGCGAGATCCATTATCGTTCAAGGTTTGGTCGACAGGAACAGAGCTCACCGAGAAGGTCATGACAGAGATATACCCACCAGCAGTAGAGTACACGTCTCAGGACCAGAGTGTTTCAGCAGAGCCATCAGGGCCGCGGTGATTCCTCCCAACTTTAGGTTGGCGACTGGAGTCAGTAAGTTCACTAGTGAGTCCAAGCCTGATACTTGGCTTGAAGACTACCGAGTGGTTGTTCAGATTGGCGGCGGCAATGATGAGGTGGCCATGAAACACCTGCCTCTTATGTTGGAGGGCTCGGCCAGAGCATCGTTGAATCAGTTAGCACCCAGCAGCATTTACACTTGGGAAGATCTTGCCCGAGTGTTTGTCAGAACATTTGAAGGAACTTGCAAGCGACCAGCAGGGTTGACAGAGCTGCAGTGTTGTGTGCAGAACGCGAATGAAACTTTGAGGGATTACATCCAGAGATGGATCACGTTGCATCACATGGTAGAGATTGTATCTGATCACCAGGCAGTCTGTGCCTTCAAGGAAGGTGTTAGGTACAAAGAGCTAAACTTGAAATTCGGTCGAACCAGAGACATGTCTCTAAGTCGAATGATGGAGATTGCCACCAAGTATGCCAATGGTGAAGAAGAGGATCGGCTCCGGAGTGGCAAGCACAAGTCAGTCGCCCACGAAACCGGAGGAGGGAACTCCAGTCGGAAGCAGAAGCGGAAAGTCAAGCCAGTTGCTCCTGGAGAAGCCTTGGCTGTGACTCAAGGAAAGTTTAAAGGGAAGCCCAAAGGGTCTTGGAGCCCTAAAAAGGTGAAGGAGAAGGAAGGAAATGATGTGATGGATTTGCCGTGCCACATCCACACGAAGAAAGATGAGGAGGGTAAATTCATTTACCCAAAACATACCACTCGGCAGTGTCGGCTCTTGATCCAGCAATTCCAGGGGAAACAGCCCAAAGATAAGGAAAAGGAGTCAGATAAAGTTGAGGACAAAGAGGATAGTGATGAAGGATATCCCCATGTCAATTCCACCCTGATGATTTTTGCTGATGTTGAAAGCAAAAGTCGACTGAAAGTTATCAACCGAGAAGTGAATATGGTTGCTCCGGCGACACCCAGTTATCTGAAATGGTCTCAGACTGCCATCACATTCGACCAGTCCGATCATCCAACACACATAGCCACCCCTGGGAGGCAAGCTTTGGTGGTTGACCCAGTCATCGAAGGCACTCGACTGACTAAGGTTTTGATGGATGGTGGTAGTGGCCTAAATATATTACATGCAGAGACGCTGAAAGGGATGGGCATTCCGATGTCCAGACTCAGTACCAGCAACATGAGTTTCCATGGAGTCATTCCTGGAAAGAAGGCTGAGTCACTCGGCCAAATTGCTCTTGATGTGTTTTTTGGCAATTCCAAGCATTACCGCAAAGAAAAGTTGATGTTTGAAGTTGTGGATTTCCATAGTGCTTATCATGGTATTTTGGGCAGGCCAGCTTATGCACGTTTCATGGCTCGACCATGTTATGTGTACCTCAAATTGAAGATGCCTGGTCCCAAAGGTGTGATCACTATTACTGGCAATCGGAAGAAGGCGGAAGAGTGTTTTCTGAAAGGCTCAAAGATCGCCGATGCTCAGATGGCAGTGGTGGAGCTGCAGGAATACCAGAAAACTGCAGACCCGAGTGATTTGTTGTGAGCCAAGAAGCCCGCTACAGAATCAGCATTTCAGTCGTCCGGTGAGACAAAACCGATTCACATTCACCCGACCGACCCCAATGCTGCTCCGACTCATATCTCTACAACACTCGACTCCAAATAGGAAGAAGTGCTCATCCAGTTCCTCCGTGAGAACTGGGACATCTTCGCATGGAAACCTTCTGACATGCCGGGTGTTCCCAGGGGGCTGGCTAAGCATCGCCTACGAGTTGACTCAAAAGTGAAACCTGTCAAAGAACATCTTCGATGGTCCGCCGTCTAGAAAAGAAAGGCCATTGGCGAGGAGGTGGCTCGGCTCTTAGCAGCGGAGTTTATCCGAGAGATTTACCAATCCGAGTGGCTCGCCAATGTTGTCATGGTCCCCAAAAAGGACAAGTCACTTCGCATGTGCATCGACTTCAAACATATCAATCGGGCCTGCCCAAAAGATCATTTTTATCTCCCCCGCATCGACCAAATAGTCGACTCGACTGCGGGATGTGAGTGCCTGTCTTTTTTAGATGCCTATTCTGGTTACCATCAGATCCGTCTGTATGGACACGACGAGATCAAAACAGCTTTCATCACTCCATTCGGGTGCTTTTGTTATGTCACCATGCCATTTGGCCTCAAGAATGCCGGAGCCACGTTCATGAGGATGATTCAGAAGTGTTTGCTCACTCAAATCAGTCGGAATGTGGAAGCATACATGGATGATATTGTGGTCAAGTCACGGAAAGGTTCCGACCTGCTGACTGACCTTGCTGAGACATTTGCCAACCTCAGGAGGTATGATATCAAGCTTAATCCATCAACGTGCACATTCGGAGTTCCTGGCGGAAAGTTACTCGGTTTTCTCATTTTCGAACGAGGAATCAACGCCAATGAAGAAAAAGTTGGTACTATACTCCGAATGAAACGTCCTATGCGTGTGCACGATGTCCAGAAGCTTACTAGTTGCTTTGCCGCTTTAAGTCGATTCATCTCTCGTCTCGGTGAGAAGGCATTGCCTCTTTACCGACTGATGAAGAAGTTAGACAAGTTTGAGTGGACTCCTGAAGCTGATGCAGCGTTTGCAGAGCTAAAAGCCCCGCTTTCCACCCAGCCGGTGCTTGCTGCCCCAATTAGCGAAGAGCCTTTGCTGCTTTACATTGCAGCCACGGGACAAGTCGTTAGTACGGTACTTACGGTCGAGCGGGGAGAAGAAGGAAAAGCCTTTAAAGTTCAGCGCCCAGTATATTATGTTTATGAAGTTTTGACCCCATCAAAGCAAAGACGCCCTCATTATCAGAAGCTTGTATATGGGATTTATATGACCACGAAGAAGGTTGCTCATTACTTCTCTGACCATTGCATTACAGTCATCAGCGATGCTCCATTGTCAGAGATTCTGCACAACAGAGATGCAACCGGTCGAGTGGCAAAATGGGCGATTGAACTCCTTCCCATAGATATCAAGTTTGAGGCAAAGAAGGCCATCAAGTCCCAAGCAATAGCGGATTTCATCGCCGAGTGGACTGAGCAGCAACTGCCGACTCAAGTTCACTCGGAGCACTGGACCATGTTCTTTGATGGTTCTAAGATGCTGAATGGTTCCGGTGCTAGGGTAGTTTTGGTGTCCCCCCGAGGAGCTCAGATATGTGCTCCAGATTCACTTTGATTCTTCCAATAACGAAGCAGAATACGAAGCACTTTTGTATGGGTTGCGTATGGCCATTTCACTTGGCGTCCGTCGCCTCATGGTCTATGGCGACTCAGATTTAGTGGTTAACCACGTGATGAAGGAGTGGGACGTCAGAAGTCCGGCCATGACTGGTTACTGCAATGCAGTGAGAAAGCTAGAGAAGAAATTTGAGGGGTTAGAGCTTCATCATATACCCCGACTGAAAAATCAAGCGACTGATGATTTGGCAAAAATAGGTTCCAAGAGAGAAGCCGTTCACAGTAATGTGTTTTTGGAACACATCCACACACCATTAGTTCAAGAGGATCCTTTCACCGAAGAAGCCCCGCAGCCAAAAACTGCCACAGATCCGACTGAAGTTGAAGTTCCAGCTATGGTCGACCTGGTCATGGAAGCTTTGGTCATCACTCCCGACTGGACGGTGTCATACATGACGTATATCCTAAGGAAATAGCTCCCAGAGAATGAATAACAGGCTCGATAGATCGTCCGTCGATCCAAAGCCTTTACTATGATAAAGTGACAGTTGTACAGGGAAAGCGCGACTGGAGTCGGTGAGAAATGTATAACACCAGAAGAAGGTAAGATAATTCTTGACGATATCCACTCGGGGACCTGTGGTCATCATGCGTCCTCCCGGACCATTGTGGCTAAAGCATATCGAGTGGGGTTTTACTGTACAAGGGCGAATGAAATGGCGAAGGAGATAGTCGACAAGTGCGAAGGATGTCAGTTCTATTCCAATATGTCGCACAAACCCGCCTCAGCCTTGAAGACAATTCCACTCGTCTGGACCTTTGTTGTTTGGGGATTAGATATGGTTGGACCACTGAGAACTGGCAGGAGCGGCTTCACCCATGTACTGGTGGCAGTCGACAAGTTCACTAAGTGGATTGAAGCTAAGCCTATCAAGAATCTTGATGCCAGCACTGCTATCAGCTTCATCAGAGAGTTGATATTCAGATATGGACTTCCGAACAGCATCATCACTGCTAATGGGTCAAACTTCGATTCCGACCAATTCAGAGCCTTTTGTGCTTCTCAAGGCACGCGAGTCGACTACGCTTCCGTCGCCCACCCCGAGTCGAATGGACAAGCAGAAAGATCAAACGGCCTAATTCTCAAAGGACTGAAACCCCGGTTGATGCGTGATCTCAAGCATGCAGCAGGCGCGTGGGTCGACGAACTTCCTTTAGTTCTTTGGGGATTGAGGACCACTCCTAATCGGTCGATTGGGCGAACTCCATTCTTTCTGGTCTATGGAGCTGAAGCAGTTCTGCCGAGTGACCTGCTTCATAATGCACCCCGAGTTGAGCTCTACTCTGAAGGTGAAGTAGAACAAGCCCGGCAGGACGGAGTCGACCTTCTAGAAGAAGAAAGAGAGATGGCTATGATCCGATCGACCATGTATCAGCAAGACTTGCGTCGATTCCATGCCAGAAACATGAAGAGTTGAGCCTTCCAAGAAGGAGACTTGGTCCTCCGAGTGGATCAACAGAAACCGCACAAGCTCGCTCCTACTTGGGAAGGCCCCGTCATCATCACCAAAGTTCTCCACAATGGAGCGTACCGTCTTTACAATGTCGATCGCCAGATTGATGAGCCACGAGCTTGGAATGCGGAGCTGCTCCGCCCCTTTTATAGTTAAGTATTCACTCGGATGAAATGTAATAAGAAGTACCTCTGTAGTTTGTTTATCAAAGACAAGAGTGTTATAATTTTCGAAGTGATTGTTGTTGCTTTTGTTTACGTGAGAAATCCCCTAGTGGATGGCTTAGCTGCGAATCCGTTTCGCCTAAGTTTGTAAAAAAATCCTTGTCGAGTGACGAGAGAGCCTCTCACTCGGGGGCTTAGCTGCGAATCCGTTTCGCCTAAGTATTTGAAAATCCTACCGTGTGGAGAGCAACCCTCCCACTTGGAGGCTTAGCTGCAGTCCAGTACTCGCCTAAGTATTTGAAAATCCTACCGAGTGGAGAGCAACCCTCCCACTCGGGGGCTTAGGTGCAGTCCAGTACTCGCCTAAGTATTTGAAAATCTTACCGAGTGGGGAGTAAACCTCCCACTTGGGGACTTAGCTGCAGTCCAGTACTCGCCTAAGTATTTGAAAATCCTACCGAGTGGAGAGAAAACCTCCCACTCGGGGGCTTAGCTGCAGTCCAGTACTCGCCTAAGTATTTGAAAATCCTACAGAGTGGAGAGCAACCCTCCCATCCGGAGGCTTAGCTGCAGTCCAGTACTCGCCTAAGTATTTGAAAATCCTACCGAGTGGAGAGCAACCCTCCCACTCGGGGGCTTAGCTGCATTCCAGTACTCGCCTAAGTATTTGAAAGTCCTACCGAGTGGAGAGCAAACCTCCCACTCGGGGGCTTAGCTGCAGTCCAGTACTCGCCTAAGTATTTGAAAATCCTACCGAGTGGAGAGTAACCCTCCCACTCGGGGGCTTAGCTGCAGTCCAGTACTCGACTAAGTATTTGAAAACCCTACCGAGTGGAGAGCAAACCTTCCACTCGGGGGCTTAGCTGCAGTCCAGTACTCACCTAAGTATTTGAAATCCTACCGAGTGGAGAGCAACCCTCCCACTCGGGGGCTTAGCTGCAGTACAGTACTCGCCTAAGTATGAAATCCATTCCACTTTGCAAGGATGACGAGGTGCAGGTCGATTGCTGCCATATCCCTTAGAGCTACGCCACAAATACAACGTGCGCTCTACAAGGGCGACGAGGTGCAGGTCGACTGCTGCTTTCTCCTTCAGAGCTATGCCATGAATACAACGTGCGCTCCATCCTGATCCGCAAGGACCCAGGTCGATTGCAATCTGCGCTCCATCCCTACCTGCAAGAGCGATGAGGTGCAGGTCGACTGGATTTTCCACCTCAGAGTTGCGTCTCAAGAACTAAAGTATATTCCGAGTGAAGAACAAAGTTCGCTCGAAGGCAAATGCAAGCATATTCAACGATAAAGCAAGTTCTGATAACATCCTACGGATTCAGAAGTGCTCAGGCATCAAGCCTGTAAAAGTTTATCGGTTACAAAACCACTCGGCATTCCAAGGCAAATTTAAGGCGAAGCATAGAAGTTTTTCTTACTCCTCGGGTGGAGGACTAGAAGGCGCGACAAACTGGTCCAGGTCGATTCCATCAGCAATCCGAGTGGCAGCAGCAATGAAGGTCTCCATGAAAGATTGGAAGTCATGCTTCTTGGTATTGGCCAGTTTGAGGGATGCCAGCTTGTCCTCTCGTGCAGCCTTGCAGTGAACACGGACCAGGGACAGAGCAACATCAGCACCGCACCTAGCAGAAGACTTCTTCCATTCTTGCACTCGACCTGGAACTTCATTCAGTCGAGTCATTAGAGACTCGAGGTCATTTTGAAGCGTCTCTCCCGGCCAGAGTGTCGTGTCGATTCGCGACGCCACAACCTTCAGTCGAGCAAGGTAGTCAACCACACCAGCAACAAGAGACTCCAGTCGGAGCACGTTCATAGCAGCTTCGTCCTTCACAAGAGAGTTAATGGGGTCCAACCTGTCTCCACTCGACTGGCCTCCTCCTCGAAGTTTTGGCAGAATTCTGTAAACACAACTCAAAGATAAACCAGCAGTTCTACAATAAGTCGATGATTACAAGTGAGTCGGGTAGGAGAGATTACCCTCAAGCATGATGAATAACTTCTTGGCGAGACCTCCCAGATAAGCCTCCAGATCGTTCTTCTTCCGCACCAGTTCACCAGCCTTGTCATTCAGAGCTATCCTATCATTCTTCAGACGGCTGACTTCCTTGTTGGCCGCGTCGAGAGCAGCTTTCAGATTGGCGTTCTCCTCTTCAAGTTTACCGACTGAAGCCGGTTTTTCTTCCGCAAGCTTCGTTTTGTCAAAAGCCGCCTTCTGTGCCTCGGCAAGGTCGTGGTCCTTCTTCTTCAGAGCCTCCTTAATTTTATCTGGAAAATGACAATGAGATCAGAATCAGGAATGGGCAGAAAGATAAAGACAGTTGTCAAGTTTTCACCAATCATACCTTTTGATTCGTCCTTCGCCTTCTGAAAGTTCTCCTGAACAAGCTTCAAGTCAAGGTCAAGCTGCATATGTTTGTTTTCCAACTCAGTATAGCGAGCCACAAGCTAGCAAGATTTCTGTGAAAGATCAGTCGGCAGACATCAAAGATAGGTTGATTCCGAGCGACTAAGAGAAAAATTGTAGCATTTCTAAGACTATAGCTGAATCAAAATATTCAGTAGTAGTCTCGGGGACTACACCTAGTGGGTGCACTCAGTGTGCCCCAACTGGTTCTTCGGACTCGGTCCGATCAGTCGGCCGAAAGAGACAAAGAGGTTATGATCCTAAAACTATAGCACTATAGCTAACTGCCAGCAGTCAGTCATGGTCTCATCATGATCTAAAAAAACAGGTTCTTCAGACCTTAGTCGACTGCCAGCAGTCGACCATGGTCTCGGGGACTACACCCAGTGGGTGCACTCAGCATGGCCCCACCGGTTCGAAGATTACACTCGACATGGTCCGACCAGACCGAGTGAAGAAATTCAAGATACAAAGACTACAGTCGACTGCCAGCAGTCCACCATAGTCTCGGTGACTACACCCAGTGGGTGCATTCAGCGTGCCCCCACCAATCCAAAAATTCAATCGACACACCCAGTGGATGTATAGAAACAAAGATCTTCGGAAAGAAAGTCTTCAGACAGCATATCCTAACAGAACAAGCGGTGACCAACTAACCTGGAGGTTGCTCTAAAGGGCTGAGCTAGCATCATAGGCTGCTTGGCTGGCTTCCCGGATCGCCTTCACCTGCTCCATCATGATCCCCGCCTAGCGTATAGCCTCCTTAGCAGCACCCGCTTGGTCCTTTGGGACGTGGTGTGTGACAAAAAGGGAGGGCGGGTCAGCAGTCGACGATGAAGGTCGGGCGCTCGTCAGTGGCACAACGACGGACACGGAGTTCCGAGTGATGTTGCCACCCTCTAGAACCAATGTCTCAGGCATTGATGCAGTCTGAGTAGTCTTGCTAGCCGGCGCCTTTCTATTCCTCCTCGACCTCAGTGGCGCCTCATCGTCATCATCAGGGAGATCAATAACATGAGGAGGAACTACAAGAAAAATCCAAAGTTGAAATCGAAAATCCAATCGACCAAAAGTGAAACTACAGAGAGCGTACCAAGGTTGGAAGTGGCAGTGTCTTCCATTTCATGGTCTTCGTTCTTGGTGGAGGTCTTGGAAGTAGCAGCACTGCATATTTCAGAAACCAGTCGGATAGTCAATAAGTCGACCAAGAGTTCGTCCGTGCTAAACAAGAAAACACAAGTTCTGCTGTTACACGGAAATGGTGGGAATGGCCATTCTCATCTTGGGCAAGGCCTTCGGCGACTTTGATGGCCCCGCTCGTAGATGCTTTGGCGCTTTTTCAGTCGGTGCCGGAGAGGCCGCTCGAGGGCGCTTCGACGATTGCCCAACGGGCGCAGTCGCTTTGCCACACTCACTCACGGGATCGTGGGTGAGCTTGGATCGCCTAGGATCGACTTCCTACTCCTCCTCATCTTCATTGGAGCCATCGTCATCCTCTTCCCCCTCACCATCAGATCGCCACTCCTCCTCACTTTCACCTCCGCTCGCCTCTTCCTCCTCGGCCTGTTCTTGCGCCCTGTTGGGCATCGAGTACATCTCAGTAGTGGCCTAGAAGACAACAAACAAGACAAAAGTCAGTCGAAAGAGTTTTTAGCAAAACGGAATGAAGAAAGCAGGATCACAGTCAGAAATGCAGAATTGGACCTTGTCTGGTTTGTATGATTGGTCGAGTGGAGGAATCCTCCTGGCTCCTCGGGGGTTGTCTTTGTTCCCTGTGATGCTCGCCAGCCACCTCTCCAGCGTGGCATCGTCAATCTCCTCTAGGTGGATCCGAGTGGTGTCCTCAGTCCTAGAATACAACCACATCGGATGGTCTCGAGCTTGAAGCGGCTGGATGATTCGTCGGAGGAAGACCTCCAAGAGGTCCATGCCGGTCACCCCGTCACGGATAAGCTGGACAACACGTTCGACCAGCACCTTAACCTGCGCCTTCTCTTCCAGGATCACCTTCAAAGAGGAAGGCTTCCTCACTCGGTCCATGGAAAAAGGAGGGAGTCCGGTCGACTGCCCTGGCGTCGGCTGGTCTTTGCAATAGAACCAAGTCGACTGCCATCCATGGACCGAGTCGGGTAGGATCATGGCCGGAAAAGCACTTTTCCCCCTCATTTGAACCCCAAGAACCCCACACATCTGAATCACTTGGGTTCTCTCGTCACTCGGATTGGCCTTTTTCACCGTCTGGGAGCGACAGGTGAAGATGTGCTTGAAAAGACCCCAATGAGGCCGACAACCCAAGAAATTCTTGCACAAAGACACGAAAGCAGCAAGGTACACGATGGTGTTGGGCGTGAAGTTGTGGAGTTGCGCCCCAAAGAAATTCAGAAATCCCCGAAAGAAAGGGTGAGGCGGCAAAGAAAACCCACGGTCGACATGGGTGTCCAAGAGAACGCACTCACCCTCCTGAGGCTGCGGCTCAGACTCCTTTCCCGGGAGCCGCACCGATCCATGGGGGATTAGTCCTTCATCGGCCAGGTCATCATGATCTGCTTGACGAATCGTCGAGCGGATCTAGTCACCCTGGATCCAGCCCTGCGGCAGGCCGGCCCTCGATGAAGATCCGCCTCGACTGGTCGCCCTTCCCTTCGCCTTCACTGTCGCTTTCTTCGCCCGCTCCAGGGCCGCCGTATTATCGTTCACCATCGTCGCCAGCGAGACGCACACGGGGCAACAGCACTGAGACGGAAGCGAACACGGCGGATAAGTCTGGGGAAGAGAGGAGGAAATGAGAATGCACTGTTCAAAAACCCCCGTCCGGCGCCTTATATGAGGTTACTTCCGAGTGACTGACTTGTAGGCCCGGGCGATCCTGTCAAATCCTCCAATAGTCGCGCGCGTGATACGTGGCGAAAAAGGTGGCACGGAGATCGAGGCGTCCCTACCTTATCCCATCCGATTACTGCGGCCTCCTCCACCCCGCGCGCTTCCCGAAATGCGAATCCCGCTAAACCCATGAGCTGCAGAACAACTCGTCAGACGAAAGATCTCCTCCGCTCTTTCGTTCGGAGTTCTCCAAGTAAAAAACTTCACTCAACGGATACAAATAATGGATCAAGGCGACTAAAAAGAAGTTGGTGCCGTCACCTAAAGTTCATTGATCCAGAACAAGACATACGCGTAGCACGAAAATGGGTCGGAAGCGTGTTCAACTCCTTCCCCACTCAAGCCTCGATCCATTCGGGGGCTAATGATGAAGCTATGTACCCAGGGTAGGGTCATGGACCTGTCCAAGATACCCTCCCAAGGACATCTCTAGAAGAAACCACCTTTCAGTCGACCCGGAAATGTTCCACTCGACAGACTCAAAGGCACTCGACCATGGAGCCATCCACTCGACAGCCAGGAGACCTAAAGTCACTCTGCACGCAAACGATCGGTCATTAAGTAGCCTTTATGGTCATCATAGCACTTTATTTGTAACATTACCAGTAACGCCCGATCTTAATGTATCTTAAACCCTGCATAACTGAGGACCGGAGGGGTCTGGCGGACTCTATATAAGACACCCCCCTCCTCGGTGTAAAGGGTTCGCACCCCTGTAGCTCATATACACATAATACTAGTTGACCACCTCCGGGCTCCGAGACGTAGGGTTGTTACTTCCTCCGAGAAGGGCCTGAACTCGTAAACTCCTTGTGCATACAACTACTCCATAGCTAGGATCTTGCCTCTCCATATCTACCCCCCCTTCTACTGTCAGACATAGAACCACGACAGAGTTCATTTGAGCAGAAAGAAGCATATAAGAGGATTTATAATTTACTTGCAGAAAGAGGCATGTAACGGGATTTATAATTTACTCCCACAAAACCTTGTGTAGTTTTGTTTGATATATGCATACTAAATATATGTGTCATGTTTGTACCCATTGTGGTGCCCGCACTCACCACCTCCGTCGTGTTCCTTCATCCTGTTTGATGAACAAGATTTTTATTACTTTAGTCAATATTGAATTTCTAAGATTTGAGATTTTTAACCACATGACGAATTCATGAGGAACGAGGTGGTAATATATGAGGGAAAGATTGGACAAATAATGTAGTCCAAACAGCGGGAAAAACTTTGTAGAGATAGAAGTTTCACTGTTACAAACACAATAAAGGTACCCTCTGCTCCTTCCTTTGACACAAACCATTTCAGATCATCTCTGTCTACCAACCAGCATCTATAAATAGCAGCGGTGATATTATAAGGTTGCGGTATTATATAGTATTTTCTTAGTTGAGAACTTGGTAGTCAGGGCATGCGTATTACAAGCACCATGACAAGAAAACTTGTCATTGCAGGTTTCATGGAGGTAGTGCCTTCTTCTACATGATGGGAATTCAACGACATTTTGTTGTTTTGTTGTTAAATACCAGCTGGGTGGGTCGTCTATTCCCATATCAAGTAATATGACCATCTCTTGCAGACAAAATGCTTTTGGAAGGTTCCCAGCCGTGCACATGTGCCCACTAGAGCGGCATACTGTCTTAGCAATGCATGACAGACTGGTCGGGAGGTTTGTGTCTGTAGGATGGAATTAAAAGATATGTCAAAATGATGGTCTTTATTATGCAATTTAACTGACCTCTTGTTGAACCCCTCCTTTTCCAGAAAAAACTATTATTTAATCTTGGAAGTTTGATCTTCTATAGTTTTAAGCATAATTGAATGCATCAGTTCAAAGCATTTTGTGGTGAATAACTAAATATCTAGGTCAACAGTCATTACTAAGTCAACTTATTACAAACTGCATTTCCTGTTAATAGAATTTATTGTTCGATATTTGGGACCCCTAGTTTCGCTCAAAATCTCATCATCCAGATGCTGATCCTGTCATATTAATAGAGAAAGTCTAGATAATCAAAGTGAATTTCTTTGAAATTATTCCAACTCTGTAACCGGTGGAGTGCTGCGCTTAACATAAGGTCCCGAAAGGGGAAAAAATCTTATGTTCTTTCTTACCATCTTTGACATCGCCAATCGAGTAAAACAAAACATCATTGTGTCATGTTACTTCAAATAGTTTAGGCGGTTGCTTCTTTTGTGTAGTGTAACTATACATGGAGTGTCTCTTTCAATACGGCTCTATTATGTTGCAACCAAGCAAGTGCGTGGTCATGCCAGGTACTTATATTCTTAGTATTTTGTAGGTTTCTATATGTTGAATTTATAGAAGCATAATTAAGCTCATGCTTTTGTGGAAATGATTGACATTTGCAGTTTTTAGCTATGATGCTTGTATCTTACCAAATGGTATCATTTCAACCCAACAGACAATGTTGAAACTTGAGTTCATACTCCATCTGATTTTACTTCCTATCATTTTCAGCCTGTTATGTGGAAGATTTATACATGGCAGCTACATGAATGGAAATCAGCAGTAAACAGAATGCATGGTTCATCAAATGGGTACTGTTGGGGATATAACTACTGAGTGTAAACCGCCCAGGAGGGGCCGGTTCACCTTCAACTATATTGAATCCCATGAAGACCCAGAAGATGGCGCTTTACTAATGAATCTTAGAGGCCCGGAGCCCGAAGGCGGATTAGGGCCCATAGTGGTAAACCGCCATGGTTATGTAACTTGTATCGTAAGTTAGGGGAGATGAGACCGAGCCGGACACTTGTGTGAGCTGGCCTGAGGACTCCATAGACTGGCCGGGCGTCAACCTATGTATATAAAGGGACGACCCGACGGCGGTTCAGGGACAACAAACAACAACTAGAGACTCAGGCAAAGCGTATTTGCTCCCTGGTCATCGAAACCCAATCAATTCCATCACAACTAGACGTAGGCTTTTACATTCATCGAAGGGGCCGAACTAGTATAAAACTCCCGTGTCCCTTGTCCGGTTTAACCCCTTCAAGCTAACCCGTCGCGATGGCTCCACGACTAAGTCCTTTCATGAGGACATCTAACGTGTTAATTCCACGACAGTTGGCGCCCACCGTGGGGCTATCGCACGATGGTTTCGAGTTCTTAAGAGGCAGCTTTGAAGGACTCAAAGGGTACATGGTCGGCCGGATGACCAAGAGTCGTCGCGACAAGCTCTACATCGACGATGAAGGATGGGGCCCCGAGGCCGGCTCAATCAAGTACGGGTACCGGGTCCCATTTGGCGGAATTCATGTCTTCATCGGCAAGATCGGCGAACCGGGCCCTGAGCCGTACATCTGCACCGACCTCGTGGAAACGGCTCAGCGTGTGAGTCCTGCCCGGGTTAAGCCCGCCATGAAGCGTGTGTTCGTAGGATGTGTCCATGGGATAGGATCTGAACCAGTGTCTGAAGGCGACACGGCTGTTTATTCCGACGGTGAGTCATCCACTGGTGAAACCGAGTCCCTATACCAAATTCATCATGGTGTGTGATAGAGTACATCTCCTTCAAGTATTCTACTAATTAGAATCAGTTAGAATCTAATCTAATCCCTTGTAATTAGGAAAGGTTGTATGCCTATATATATGATGTATATGCCACACCTATGGGTGTCGTGCATTGTCCCCTTGATCTCTCTCACAGAATACATCTAAGTTTACATGGTATCAGACTAGGTTTCGCTATGTCGTCTTCCGCCAACTCTCTCGCCCCCACCTCCTCCGCCCTTGTTTCTTCCCTGTCGTCGTCAACTTCCCTTGGTGTCGCTTCGACTGGCCTGTTCCACTTCGGGCATCTGATCACCGTCAAGCTCTCGCCAGATACCTTCATGATCTGGCGGACGCAGGTCATGTCCCTTCTCCGTAGTCATCTCCTCCTTGGCTATGTTGACGACATCCACCTGTGCCCTCCGGCCACTTTGTCGCTTCGTCCGATCGGCAAGGAGGTCAAGGAAACTGACCCTGATGTGGTCGTTCCTAAGCCGGCATACAACACATGGCACCAACAGGATCAAGCGATCTTGTCTGCGGTCCTCTCATCATCCACAATCGAGGTCGCCGGCATGGTGATGTTCGCGGAATCCTCCTATGATGCCTGGATCACGCTCTCTAGTAGCTTTGCGTCCCAATCCAATGCTCGGGCGATGCAAATTCGTTTAGAATTAGGCCTGGTGAAGAAACCTGACTCCTCGGCAGCGCCCTTCTTCAATAAGATCAACTCTCTTTCAGACACGCTGACATCCATCGGCAAGCCCCTTCGACCTGAGGAATTCACTTCCTTTGTTCTGGTTGGTCTTGATGAAGAGTACGATGCCCTTGTGGAGATGGTCATGGGCCGTGATGATCCCATGCCCATGCGTGATCTCTATGCACGCCTCCTGTCAACGGAGCAACACATCGAGAGCCATCGTTCTGCGTCACTTGCTGCTGGTCCTCACTCGGCGCATGTGGCCCGGCTGGGTGGCCGCCCCTCGTGTTCCACTGCCCCTGCCTAGCATCACGCCACTACAGGTGCTTCTGTGCCGGCTCCGCGTCCCACTCATTCGTCGCAGTTGTCCTCCGGCGGCGGTGGTGGTGGTCGCGGCGCTGGGACGCGCCCGATCTGTCAGATATGCGGTGACCTTGGACATGTTGCGTCCTACTACTTCAAGCGTTTCCAGAACGATTTTCTTGGGATTGGCAACAATGGGCGCTTCACTGCTCGTCAGCTGGCCATGGCCAGTCACGTCTCTTATGGGCATACTCAGTCCCTTCCTGCTGATGCCAGTTGGTACATGGACACGGGGGCGACTGATCATCTTACTAATGAACTTGACAAGATGCACGTGAAGGAGACCTACCAGGGGAAGGAGCGAATTCATATGGCTGACAGCTCAGGTATGCGTATTCATCATGTTGGTCAAGCAATTCTACCCACTCCTTCATCTCGCAATCTTCATCTCAACAACGTTCTTCATGTTCCCGAAGTTACAATTAATCTTTTGTTAGTTCCTCGCTTTACTCAAGACAATCGTGTAATTGTTGAATTTCATCCTTATTGTTTCTTTGTTAAGGATCCGGCCACCCGAGAGCTTCTTCTTAGAGGTCGCTATCGTGATGGTCTCTACAAGCTTGATGCACCCATCATAAAACAAGTCTTTAGCAGTCTCCGTGCGTCGTCTTCCCAGTGGCACGCTCGCCTTGGCCATCCGTCATCACAAGTGGTGCAACATGTTTTGCGTAGTCATGAGCTTCCCTCAGTCTCAAATAAATTAGATGTTGTCTGTGATGCATGTCAACAAGGGAAGAGTCATCAGTTACCTTTTTCTCTTTCTTCTCATGTCACACATCCTCCATTGGAACTTATTCATTCTGATGTATGGGGCCCTGCTCAAACCTCTGTTAGTGGACACAATTTTTATGTCAGTTTCGTTGACGATTATAGTCGTTTCACATGGCTCTATTTGCTCAAGCGTAAATGTGATGTTTTGGATATATTTCTGAAGTTTCAAAATCATGTTGAACGACTCCTTGATCGAAAAATTCTCCGTGTTCAATCTGATTGGGGTGGCGAATACATGAAGTTAAATACATTCTTTGATAAGTTGGGCATCATGCATCGTGTTTCTTGTCCACATACTCACCAACAGAATGGCACTGCCGAGCGCAAGCATCGTCATGTTGTAGAAACCGGCCTCACATTATTAGCACATGCTTCAGTTCCTTTTTTGTATTGGAGTGATTCCTTCTTTACGGCATGTTTTCTCATAAACCGTATGCCTACTCGAGTTATTGCCATGCAAACCCCACTTGAGCGTTTGTTTGGAGAGGTTCCTGACTATACCTTCTTCAAGGTGTTCGGTTGTGCATGTTGGCCTAACCTTCGTCCATATAATAATCACAAACTTCAGTTTTGGTCGAAGAAGTGTGTGTTTCTCGGCTATAGCTCCCTTCACAAGGGCTACAAGTGCCTTCATGTTCCATCGAACCGTGTTTACATCAGTAGGGATGTTGTGTTTGATGAAAACGTGTTTCCATTCTCCGATGCACCTTCTTCCGATTTACCACCGTCCTCGTCACATCCATCCCTTATAGCCGACCAATTTGATGATTGTGCGCATACACCTTTGCTGCTTCCTAATCATGGTGCAGGTACCGGACGAGGAGGTCGCCTTGAGCTTCTTGTTGATGATCACGTCAATGACGTGGACGTGCCTGGCGGCACAGAACATGATGATGGATGCATGGCTTTGTCTGAGCCGGTCGTACCTCAGTCGGCTTCGTTCATATCGTCTGAGTCGGGGCATGACTCCTCTGCTTGCTCTCCAGCCGGCTCGCTTTTGGACCCTGCACCCTCCTCTGCTTTGGCTCCTCTACGTCCTGTTACGCGCTCCATGCATGGGATTCATCAACCCAAGTAGCACACGAATGGTACGGTTGCATGGCTTGCCGCATGTGTTGCTCGCTCTATTGCTAATCCTACGGCCGAGCCTCGACATTTTCGTGCAGCTCTTGGTATTCCACATTGGCGTGCAGCTATGGAACAAGAGGTTGATTCTCTTCTCAAGAACAAAACTTGGTAGCGTGTTCCCCCTGTTCCTGGTATAAATATTATTGATTCCAAATGGGTATTCAAGGTTAAACGTCATTCTGATGGCTCTATTGAGCGGTATAAAGCATGTTTAGTTGCCAAGGGGTTCAACCAAAGGTATGGACTTGATTATGAGGATACGTTTAGTCCGGTGGTTAAACCAACAACTATTCGACTCCTTCTGTCACTTGTTGTAAGTCGAGGGTGGTCTTTGCGGCAGCTTGATGTTCAAAATGCCTTTCTCCATGGAGTTCTTGAAGAAGAGGTGTTTATGCGATAGCCTCCTGGGTTTGAGGATCCACAACACCCACATCATCTATGTCTGCTTGATAAAGCTCTCTATGGTCTCAAACATGCACCTCGTGCATGGCATCATCGACTTGGCTATGCTCTTAATGCTCATGGTTTTGTTGCCTCCACGGCTGACACTTCATTGTTCATCTTTCACCGACAAGAAATCACGATGTACTTATTGGTCTATGTTGATGACATTATTGTGCTCAGTTCCTCTTCATCAGCAGTTGATCAGTTGGTATCTAGACTTCGTCAGCAGTTTGCTATCAAGGACTTGGGGGTTCTTCACTATTTTCTTGGTGTTGAGGTTGCTAGTCTCAAGCAAGGCTTGTCCCTTACTTAGTGCAAATATGCACGTGATCTTCTTGCTCGTGCCGGTATGCTCAAGTGCAAGTCAGAAACAACCCCAATGTCATCCACTGATCGTCTTTGTGCTACTGACAGGGGTTCTCTAAGTGATGATGATGCTACTCTATATCGCAGCCTGGTTGGAGGTCTTCAGTACTTGACACTTACTCGTCCTGACCTTTCTTTTGCGGTTAATCGAGTGTGTCAATACCTTCATGCTCCTCGCAGTTCTCATTGGTCCGCGGTGAAACGTATCCTTTGGTTTGTTCATGGTACTATTGCACATGGTCTCCTTATACAACCATCTACATCTAGTCCGTTGTCGGCCTTCTCTGATGCAGATTGGGCGGGGAGTCTCGATGACCGGCGATCAACCGGGGGTTATGCTCTCTTTTATGGACCTAACTTGATCGCCTGGAGTGCCAAGAAGCAGTCAACTGTTTCTCGTTTGAGTACCGAGGATGAATATAAGGTTTTTGCCGATGCTACTGCTGAGCTGATTTGGGTAGAAGCACTATTGAAGGAGCTTGGTGTTCAGCAAGTCTCCCCTCATGTTCTGTGGTGTGACAACATTGGTGCTACATATTTATCCTCTAACCCAGTGTTTCATGCTCGAACGAAGAAAATCGAGATTGATTATCACTTTGTTCGAGAGCGAGTTCCACGGAAGCTTCTGCAAATCCAGTTTATCTCATCCAAGGATCAACTTGCAGATATTTTTACCAAACCACTACCGCTTCCATTGTTTCAAGAGTGTAAGCGCAATCTCAATATGCTATCGATAGTTGAGATTGAGGGTGGCTGATAGAGTACGTGTCCTTCAAGTATTCTACTAATTAGAATCAGTTAGAATCTAATCTAATCCCTTGTAATTAGGAAAGGTTGTATGCCTATATATATGATGTATATGCCGCACCTATGGGTGTCGTGCATTGTCCCCTTGATCTCTCTCACAGAATACATCTAAGTTTAGAGTGTGTTCGAAGGATATTCTGATGGCAACAGTATTCCGGACCTCCTTGAACCACCAAGTCGGGTTGCTGTTTTTATGGCCGGAACACAGCCTACTTTGCAGTCTTCATCTACAATAGCAATGAATTTCGGATCAGCGGCCGCGGCAGGAGGCCCAGTGCACCGACCGTCTCAAGTCCTCTCCGGTTTGATGGATGCCTGGGCGACCTTGTTAACCATGACAGTTACCCCGGAGACGCGGGATCAGCACAATGCGGATATTGCAAAGCTGAAGGACCAGATAACGCGGGCTAAGGAGGACCTGGCAACGGAGGATGCTAGGATGGCTGAAGAACGGGCTGCTTTGGATGCCCAGTTACAGCAGATACAGGCACAAAATTACCGGCTCATGTTGGATCAGAATGCCTCAAACGACGTAATGTGAAGCAAGTACCGATCGCGCATGTTGCCGGTCTTTGAAGGATTGAACCTCTTTAATACGCCGGGGGCTGGGCCGAGTAATCCGACAGCTGCAAACCGGACCGACACGCCTAGGGCAGCGCCGGATCAACCACGGTTGACGGAACCACCTCGACGAACGGATAACCCGCCACCATACGTGTCAACACCATCGGGTCACTTTTCGAGCCCTTTGGATAACATGATTGCTGCAGCATCTCGCCTAGAAGCTATTCTGATGGAGGGCGATTCACTGGCAGCGATTGAGACAAGGCGGGCCAGCGATCTTCTTCAAACCGCCGTGGTGCAGCAGCAGACTTATTCCTATAGTCGAGATAGAATTCATTCGACCCCCTGTTCGAGCAAAAGCTATAGCAGGCACATGGATGAACTGGAAGTGTCTAGCAGTGCGTGGCGCCGCAATGTCCCTCAAGGACCCAATCCGGCGCGCGGTGAGGTAAATGCTCAAGACATGATGGATAATGGCAGAGCATGAAGGGAGGCCGCTTTGGCAGCACAATATGTGGGTCGTTATCAACCCGCCCCGGTTCAGCCAGCGGCGTCAGTAGACCGAGGCACTGGGCTTGCTTTTATTTCCTGGGGAGTGCCGTGTCTCATTCCGGCTCTCCGTAACGTGCGACTGCCCAAGGATTTCAAGGGTCCACGTAAGGTTCCTAATTACACTGTTGATCAGCCACCTGAGGCGTGGGTTGAGAGTTATGAGATGGCAATGGAGATGCTAGATGTGGATGAAGCGGCTTGTGCAAAGTATTTCACGATGATGTTGGAAGGGACAGCCCACACCTGGTTGAAAAACCTACCAGCCAACTCCATCGATTCATGGATCAGTTGAAGGCCCGGTTTATAGCCAATTTCAAAGAAACATGCAAACAACCTATGTCCATTATGGATCTGGATGCCTGTGTTCAAGGGGAGAACGAGTCAACAACTCATTGGGTGCGCCGGGTTTCCGAAGTTTTGCATTCATCAGACCGGATTAATGCTGGCCAAGCGATCATAACGCTGGAGCATAATTGCCGGTTTAAGTCACTAAAGATGAAGTTCGGACGGCTCAAGCGCCACTGCAATGACATGGGAACACTTATGGCAGCCTTGGTCAAATATGCCAATTCTGATAATACCAAGGATCCCGATTCTGATGAGGAGAAACCGGAGAAGGGTAAGAAGAACGGAAATGCGAAAGGACAACATCACAACCAAGGAGGCCATGGGAATAACGGTAAGCGCAAAGCAGATAGTTCAGATTTTGTGGCTAACACCAATATGCAGCGTCGTAAAGGTAAACCGCCCCAGCGCGGTGGAGGGATGAATCTGGAACGTTTGTTAAATCAGCCTTGCCCGAAGCACGGGACCAAGGAGGTTCCATCAACACATCTTTGGAAAGATTGTCACATTATGAAAGAGTTCAAAAATTCTGATCTATTCCGGTATGATCAGGGCCCGTTGGGCGGTTCAGGTCCAGGTTTTCATGGTGGCGGCGGTTCAAACTCTAGATTTTAGAATAATAAGGGCAACAAGAAAAACCAAGGTGGTAATAGCCAACAAAATAATCAAGGAAATCAGAAGCAGTTAGGTTATCAAAATCACCCCAAGCAGTTAAATGGTGGGCAGTATCATGTGTTCACTACTAGCCTATGCAAGCATGATCAGAAGCTTCACAAAAGGGCGGTTAATACTGTTGAACCGGTAGTGCCACGTTATTTGCGGTGGTCCGAGCAGCCCATTGTGTGGAAGAGAGAGGATCATCTGCCCCGGGTTGACAATCCGGGTCATCTGGCTTTGGTGTTAGCACCTCAGGTGGGAGGTTATAAATTCACCAAGGTGCTGATGGATGGAGGGAGTAGCATCAATATCCTATACTATGAGACTTTCCATCGCATGGAGTTGACAGACAAGATTTTTAAACCGTCGAACACTGTTTTTTGTGGTGTGGTACCAGGTAAATCGGCATATCCTGTTGGCAAGATTGCTTTGGAAGTTGTGTTTGGAGATGAGCATGATTCTAGGTCTGAAACATTGACCTTTCAAGTGGTGAAAATTCAGAGCCCATACCATGCACTATTTGGACAGCCGGCTTACGCTAAATTCATGGCGAGGCCCTGCTATATCTACTTACAGCTTAAAATGTCGGGTCATAAGGGGACTATCACAGTACATGGGAGTCGAAAGATCACTTTGGATTGTGAGGAAGGTGATGCGGCCTATGCTGAGTCGGTTTGTGCTACAGAAGAGTTGAAGTTTTAGAAAGATAATGTTGATTTGACAGACATGACCCCTCTGAAGAAGCCCACCACCGAGCATGACCCGACCCTAAAGTTCAAACCGGCTGATGAGACTAAACTTGTTGACTTTGTTCCTAGCGATTCATCCAAACAGTTTAGCATCAGCACCAATCTAGATCCAAAATAGGAAAGCGCGCTCATCGAGTTGATCCATGAGAACCGGGACATTTTTGCATGGAAGCCTTCTGACATGCCAGGTGTACCGAGGGAACTTGCTGAGCACACTCTCAATATTGATCCCAAGTTTAAACCGGTCAAGCAATTTCTTCGCCGCTTTAACGAGGAAAGACGCAAGGCCATTGGTGAAGAGGTAGCTCGGCTGTTGTCGGCTGGGTTTATCGTCGAAGTATTGCACCCCGAGTGGTTGGCTAATCGGTGCTCGTTCTTAAGAAAAACGGCACTTGGCGTATGTGTGTGGACTACACAGATTTGAACAAAGCTTGTCCGGCAGATCCTTTTGCTCTCCGGCGTATTGATCAGATGCGACGGCGGGTTGTGAGCACGTGAGTTTCTTTGATGCTTATTCAGGTTATCATCAGATTAAGATGGCAGTTAAGGACCAGGAGAAGACAACCTTCATCACTCCCTTCGGAGCCTTCTGCTATGTTTCTATGCCCTTTGGGCTCAAAAGTGCCCAGGCAATTTATCGGCGTTATGTGCAAAATTGTCTTCACACGCAGATTGGGCGTAATGTTCATGCCTATGTGGATGACATTGTGGTAAAATCCAGGAAGGAAACCTTGATAGATGACCTCAAGGAGACGTTCGACAATCTTCGGGTTTACAAAATGATGCTCAATCCAGACAAGTGCGTCTTTGGTGTTCCGGCAGGCAAGCTCTTAGGTTTTCTGGTGTCCAACAGAGGCATTGAGGCTAATCCGGAAAAAATCAAAGCGATTACATCCTTGGCTAAACCGAAGTGTATCAATGATGTTCAGCGTATGGCGGGTCGAATTACAACCCTTAGCCGGTTTATCAGTCGTTTGGGTGAAAAGGCGTTTCCTTTGTATCAGATGTTGAAAAAGACAGGCGATTTCGTCTGGAGTGACGCAGCTAATGCGGATTTTGAGGACTTAAAGCGGCTATTGGTTGAACCACTGGTTCTTGCTGCTCCGGTTGATAAGGAGCCCTTGCTATTGTACGTGGCTGCCAATACCCATGCGGTCAGTGTGGCAATTGTGGTTGAGCGTAAGGAGGCTAGGAAGGAATATCCGGTTCAACGGCCGGTTTATTATATCAGCGAAGTGTTGATCGAGTCAAAAAACGATATCCGCATTGGCATAAGCTGGTGTATGGAGTTTTTATGGCAAGTCGGAAGCTCAAGCAATACTTTCAAGGCCATCCCATCACAGTGGGTAGTTCCACTCCCTTGGGCGATATAATTCAGAACAGGGAAGCCACTCACCGGGTTACAAAGTGGGCAATTGAGCTTGGTCCACATGTATTGAAGTATATGCCTCGAACCGCCATCAAATCTCAGGCGCTTGATGACTTCATCAATGACTGGACTGAGTTACAGGCACCAGAGGACAAACCGGACAATACATACTGGACTATTCACTTTGATGGGTCCAGGCAATTGGAAGGCTCGGGGGCTGGAGTTGTCCTTACTTCCCCTCGAGGTGATAAAATTTGTTATGTTCTCCGCTTAATGTTTCCTTGTATTAACAATGCAGCTGAGTATGAAGCCTTACTCCACGGTCTCCGCGTGGCTAAGGAAATGAACTTAAGCCGAGTTCGTTGTTTTGGAGATTCTAATCTGGTGGCTCAGCAAGTTTCTGGTACTTGGGATTCTAAGGATCCACTCATGGCGGCTTATAGATGCGAGGTGGATATTATGGCAGGTCACTTTAAGGGTTATCAGGTTGAGCACATTGACCGGCGCAAAAACGAAGCAGCAGATGCTTTAAGCCGGCTAAGATCTTAGCGTAAACTGGTACCACCCAATACATTTTTAGATATCCCGCATAACCCGTCTGTTAAGTTGCCTTCAGAGGAGGATTTAGCTGTTCCTGATCTAGAGGCCCAATTGGTAGCCGCTTTACATATCACTCTGGATTGGACGGTTCCATATTTGGCGTATATGAACTGGAGCGAGTTACCATATGATGAGGTCTTCGCCAGACAGATAATCCGGTGGTCCAAGTCCATGGTTATTCACAATGGCGAGTTACACCATTGAGTGTCTCAGGCGTATTCCAACATTGTGTTTCTCCTGAAGAAGGACAAGAGATTCTACGTGAAATCCATGAAGGGGATTGTGGTCACCATGACGGTTCAAAATCCCTGGTGGCTAAAGCTTTTCGTCATGGGTTCTATTGGTTGACAGCTCATGCTGATGCGGAGGATTTGGTAAAGCGGTGTGCCGCTTGTCAGAAGTTTTCACGTCGAGCTCATGTTCCGGCTCAAGAGCTACGGATGATTCCTATCACTTGGCCTTTTGCCACTTGGGGGCTTGACATGGTGGGACCTTTTAAGCGCTCCAAGGATAAGAAGACCCACCTGTTGGTGACAGTGGACAAGTTCACTAAATGGGTTGAAGCGGAGCCCGTCAACAAATGTGATGCAGCTATGGTGGTTCAATTTCTCAAAAAGATTATCTTCCGCTTTGGCTTTCCGCACAGCATCATCACAGATAATGGCACCAACCTTTCTAAAGGTGAGATGGAGGATTTCTGTCAGAGAGAGCACATCCGGCTTGATTTAGCATCCGTAGCACACCCCCAGTCCAATGGTCAAGCTGAGAGGGCGAATCAAGAAATCCTGAAGGGTATCAAGCCCCGGCTTATGGTTCCTTTGAAGCGGACGCCGGGTTGTTGGGTGGAAGAATTACCATATGTGTTATGGAGTATAAACACCACCCCAAACCGATCTATGGGTTATACACCTTTCTTCATGGTTTATAGGGCTGAGGCAGTCCTCCCAGTGATATTCGTCATGACTCGCGCCGGGTTGCCAATTATGTTGAAGCGGACAATGAGCAAGCACGCAAAGAGGCGCTGGACCTGTTAGATGAGAAACGGGACATGGCTTTGGCTCGATCGGCGGTTTATCAACAAAACTAGTGGCATTATCACAGCCGCCGGGTTAAGACAAGAACCTTTCAAGAAGGCGACTTAGTGCTCCGGCTCATCCTAGTTATCCCCACCTTGGGAAGGACCCTTTGTGGTCAGCAAGAATCTGCACAACGGATGATACTACCTCATTGACGTTCGAGACAACTCACGCAACCTAGGAGGAGACCCGGCGGCCGTGGAACATAGCTCTCCTTCGGCCTAACTATACTTGAGCCATAGGCTTTTCTTATGTACATATTTCAACAATGTATATTGTGATCAATATAATAAACCAGCATCCTTGCTATAAGCAGGGCCTTTGCTGTTTTTTCTCAAATATCCTTTGAGTTACATGGGGGCTTCAGCTGACAAAGCGGAGTACTACCTGTTAAACCGGCTATCATGCCACAATACAGCTTGGGAGCTTCACACCCAAGGGGACAAAGAGAGTCTAGATGCTATGCACAGCTCAAACACAGGCACCCATGAGCACAGCTCACAAAGTTACTTGGGGGCTCTTTGTGTAAAGTAACAAAGAGTTTGAGAGGACCCTTGTAGCTGGGTATCGACCCACGGCTTGGAAGCCTGGTGTATTCACTAAAAACCCAGGTTAACCTGCCTTCATTAAGTAAGCCACTCATATCCAGGTAATCCTGGCATGACCCACTGAACGTTTGACAAGTCAATCTTATACAGACCCTGAACTTGTCAAAGTTAAAATGACGATTGGTTAGTTGGAGGCCCATCTTAAAAGGCTTTGTCAAATGGTTTAACTCAGTGGCCTGGCAGCCCATGAAAAGCCCCGAATTTGGGCCTGGCATCCCTTGAAAGCCTCGACTACAAGTTTTATTTGCTTTTTGAAGTTTTCTCTCCTGTGATAAGGTTTTGAATTAAACCGGCGTCTCTTGACCCCGTGTGGCTTTTCAGTCATTATATTAACCCGGTGTTTGTTAACCCGGCTTGGCTTTCAACTCTAAGTTGTCAGACCATCTTATCAAATCGATGTTTAAACTTGGCCTGGCTTTGACTCTATGTCGCCAGTTTGATCATCTGGTGTTCATCGTAACCCGGCATGACTTATTACATAACATCATTACATGGTGAGAGTTATAACATCTCAAGATTTGGGTTTTCACCCTTACTACAATAAAAGTTGGTAAACCAACTAAGTGATTTCATATCACAGGTATGAGTTATTTCATATTTATTCTGCTTTGGTTATTAGCCAGGGTTTATCTTGGGCACTATGACCCGTCCGGCGGTAAACCGCTAGGACGATTCCTTTTATGCAGATATCAGAATCACATGAAAATTATCAAAGTGTAATCAAGCATAGCAAATATCATGACGGATCAACAATGTTATGCATCAGTGCGACAGAGCAAAGTATTTTAACTAGCCTATTATAAGGCGCTTTGAGGCCCAGGATAATGATTGTTTTTACAGAACAAAGTCTATGACAATAACCAGATTGCCGGATCAAGATTCATCACCGTGTTGACATGATGTAGATGGATCTTCAGGCATTGGTTCAACCTCCTCCTCTCCACCCAGTGGCTAGAAGTCAATGGCGGTCCAGTAAATCCGGGTTAGAGCCTGAAATACAGCTTCTTCACTTATCAGATTGGACGGTTAACCATCAGGGGCGTAAGTGTGCTTACGGATTGGCGGGATAAGGTTTTGTGCTTCTGCCACAGTCGTATCAACCCGCTGGTTCCTTTCATCATAAAAGGACCGATGAACAGTTAAGTTAGCCTCTTCATCTAGTTGACTCGAAGTGGATGCATCTCCTGTTGGGGAACGCAGTAATTTCAAAAAAATTCCTACGCACATGCAAGATCATGGTGATGGCATAGCAACGAGAGCGGAGAGTGTTGTCCACGTACCCTCGTAGACCGTAAGCGGAAGCGTTATGACAACGCGGTTGATGTAGTCGTACGTCTTCACGATCCGACCGATCCAAGTACCGAACGTACGGCACCTCCGAGTTCAGCACACGTTCAACTCGATGACGATCCTCGGACTCCAATCCAGCAAAGTGTCGGGGATGAGTTCCATCAGCACAACGGTGTGGTGACGATGATGATGCTCTACCGGCGCAGGGCTTCGCCTAAACTCCGCGACGATATGACCGAGGTGGAATATGGTGGAGGGGGGCACCGCACACTGCTAAGGAACGATCCGTAGATCAACTTGTGTGTTCTAGGGTGCCCCCTGCCCCCGTATATAAAGGAGCCAAGGGGGACGGGGCAGCCGGCCAAGGAGGGCGCGCCAAGGGGGAGTCCTACTCCCACCGGGAGTAGGACTCCCTTCTTTCCTAGTTGGAGTAGGAGAAGGGGGAAGGAGGAAGAAGAGGGGAAGGAAAAAGGGGGCGCCGCCCCCTTCTCCTTGTCCTATTCGGACTAGGGAGGGGAGGGGGCGCAGCCCACCTCTTGCCTCCTCTCCTCTTCTCCCTTAGGGCCCATGAAGGCCCAATAACCCCCGGGAGGGTTCCGGTAACCCCCCGGTACTCCGGTAAAATGCCGATTTCACCCGGAACACTTCCGATGTCCAAACATAGGCTTCCAATATATCAATCTTTATGTCTCGACCATTTCGAGACTCCTCTTCATGTCCGTGATCACATCCGGGACTCCGAACAAACTTCGGTACATCAAAACTTATAAACTCATAATAAAACTGTCATCGTAACGTTAAGCGTGCAGACCCTACGGGTTCGAGAACTATGTAGACATGACCTAGAACTATTCTCAGTCAATAACCAATAGCGGGACCTGGATGCCCATATTGGCTCCTACATATTCTACGAAGATCTTTATCGGTCAAACCGCATAACAACATACGCTGTTCCCTTTGTCATCGGTATGTTACTTGCCCGAGATTCGATCGTCGGTATCCAATACCTAGTTCAATCTCGTTACCGGCAAGTCTCTTTACTCGTTACGTAATGCATCATTCCGTAACTAACTCATTAGTCACATTGCTTGCAAGGCTTATAGTGATGTGCATTACTGAGAGGGCCCAGAGATACCTCTCCGACAATCGGAGTGACAAAACCTAATCTCGAAATACGCCAACCCAACATGTACCTTTGGAGACACCTGTAGTACTCCTTTATAATCACCCAGTTACGTTGTGACATTTGGAAGCACCCAAAGTGTTCCTCCGGTAAACAGGAGTTTCATAATCTCATAGTTACAGGAACATGTATAAGTCGTGAGGAAAGCAATAACAATATACTAAACGATCAAGTGCTAGGCTAACGGAATGGGTCATGTCAATCACATCATTCTCCTAATGATGTGATCCCATTATTCAAATGACAACACATGCCTATGGTTAGGAAACATAACCATCTTTGATTAATGAGCTAGTCAAGTAGAGGCATACTAGTGACGTTATGTTTGTCTATGTATTCACACATGTATCATGTTTCCGGTTAATACAATTATAGCATGAATAATAAACATTTATCATGATATGAGGAAATAAATAATAACTTTATTATTGCCTCTAGGGCATATTTCCTTCAGTCTCCCACTTGCACTAGAGTCAATAATCTAGATTACACAGTAATGATTCTAACACCCATGGAGTCTTGGTGCTGATCAAGTTTTGCTCGTGAGAGAGGCTTAGTCAATGGGTCTGCAATATTCAGATCCGTATGTATCTTGGAAATCTCTATGTCTCCCACCTGGACTTGGTCCCGGATGGAATTGAAGCGTCTCTTGATGTGCTTGGTCCTCTTGTGAAATCTGGATTCCTTTGCCAAGGCAATTGCACCAGTATTGTCACAGAAGATCTTCATTGGTCCCGATGCACTAGGTATGACACCTAGATCGGAAATGAACTCCTTCATCCAGACTCCTTCATTTGCTGCTTCCGAAGCAGCTATGTACTCCGCTTCACATGTAGATCCCACCATGATGCTTTGTTTAGAACTGCACCAACTTACAGCTCCACCGTTTAATAAAAACACGTATCCGGTTTGCGATTTAGAATCGTCCGGATCAGTGTCAAAGCATGCATCGACGTAACCATTTACGACTAGCTCTTTGTCACCTCCATATACGAGAAACATATCCTTAGTCCTTTTCAGGTATTTCAGGATGTTCTTGACCGCTATCCAGTGATCTACTCCTGGATTACTTTGGTACCTTCCTGCCAAGCTTATTGCTAAGCACACGTCAGGTCTGGTACACAGCATTGCATACATGATAGAGCCTATGGCTGAAGCATAGGGAACATCTTTCATTTTCTCTCTAGCTTCTGCTGTGGTCGGGCATTGAGTCTGACTCAACTTCACACCTTTGTAGCACGGGCAAGAACCCTTTCTTTGCCTGATCCATTTTGAACTTTTTCAAAACTTTATCAAGGTATGTGCTTTGTGAAAGTCCAATTAAGCGTCTTGATCTATCTCTATAAATCTTGATTCCCAATATGTAAGCAGCTTCACCGAGGTCTTTCATTGAAAAACTTTTATTCAAGTATCCCTTTATGCTATCCAGAAATTCTATATCATCTCCAATTAATAATATGTCATCTACATATAATATCAGAAATGCTACAGAGCTCCCACTCACTTTCTTGTAAATACAGGCTTCTCCAAAAGTCTGTATAAAACCATATGCTTTGATCACACTATCAAAGCGTTTATTCCAACTCCGAGATGCTTGCACCAGTCCATAGATGGATCGCTGGAGCTTGCACACTTTGTTAGCACCTTTTGGATCAACAAAACCTTCTGGTTGCATCATATACAACTCTTCTTCCAGAAATCCATTCAAGAATGCAGTTTTGACATCCATTTGCCAAATTTCATAATCATAAAATGCGGCAATTGCTAACATGATTCGGACAGACTTAAGCATCATCTATGTCTGCTTGATAAAGCTCTCTATGGTCTCAAACATGCACCTCATGCATGGCATCATCGACTTGGCTATGCTCTTAGTGCTCATGGTTTTGTTGCCTCCACGGCTGACACTTCATTGTTCATCTTTCACCGACAAGAAATCACGATGTACTTATTGGTCTATGTTGATGACATTATTGTGCTCAGTTCCTCTTCATCAGCAGTTGATCAGTTGGTATCTAGACTTCGTCAGCAGTTTGCTATCAAGGACTTGGGGGTTCTTCACTATTTTCTTGGTGTTGAGGTTGCTAGTCTCAAGCAAGGCTTGTCCCTTACCCAGTGTTAATATGCACGTGATCTTCTTGCTCGTGCCGGTATGCTCAAGTGCAAGTCAGAAACAACCCCAATGTCATCCACCGATCGTCTTTGTGCTACTGACAGGGATTCTCTAAGTGATGATGATGCTACTCTATATCGCAGCCTGGTTGGAGGTCTTCAGTACTTGACACTTACTCGTCCTGACCTTTCTTTTGCGGTTAATCGAGTGTGTCAGTACCTTCATGCTCCTCGCAGTTCTCATTGGTCCGCGGTGAAACGTATCCTTTGGTTTGTTCATGGTACTATTGCACATGGTCTCCTTATACAACCATCTACATCTAGTCCGTTGTCGGCCTTCTCTGATGCAGATTGGGCGGGGAGTCTCGATGACCGGCGATCAACCGGGGGGTATGCTCTCTTTTATGGACCTAACTTGATCGCCTGGAGTGCCAAGAAGCAGTCAACTGTTTCTCGTTTGAGTACCGAGTCTGAATATAAGGTTTTTGCCGATGCTACTGCTGAGCTGATTTGGGTAGAAGCACTATTGAAGGAGCTTGGTGTTCAGCAAGTCTCCCCTCCTGTTCTGTGGTGTGACAACATTGGTGCTACATATTTATCCTCTAACCCAGTGTTTCATGCTCGAACGAAGAACATCGAGATTGATTATCACTTTGTTCGAGAGCGAGTTCCACGGAAGCTTCTGCAAATCCAGTTTATCTCATCCAAGGATCAACTTGCAGATATTTTTACCAAACCACTACCGCTTCCATTGTTTCAAGAGTGTAAGCGCAATCTCAATATGCTATCGATAGTTGAGATTGAGGGTGGCTGATAGAGTACGTGTCCTTCAAGTATTCTACTAATTAGAATCAGTTAGAATCTAATCTAGTCCCTTGTAATTAGGAAAGGTTGTATGCCTATATATATGATGTATATGCCGCACCTATGGGTGTCGTGCATTGTCCCCTTGATCTCTCTCACAGAATACATCTAAGTTTACAGTGTGTTCGAAGGATATTCTGATGGCAACAGTATTCCGGACCTCCTTGAACCGCCAAGTCGGGTTGCTGTTTTTATGGCCGGAACACAGCCCACTTTGCAGTCTTCATCTACAATAGCAATGAATTCCGGATCAGCGGCCGCGGCAGGAGGCCCAGTGCACCGACCGGCTCAAGTACTCTCCGGTTTGATGGATGCCTGGGCGACCTTGTTAACCATGACAGTTACCCCGGAGACGCGGGATCAGCACAATGCGGATATTGCAAAGCTGAAGGACCAGATAACGCAGGCTAAGGAGGACCTGGCAACGAAGGATGCTAGGATGGCTGAAGAACGGGCTGCTTTGGATGCCCAGTTACAGCAGATACAGGCGCAAAATTACCGGCTCATGTTGGATCAGAATGCCTCAAACGATGTAATGTGAAGCAAGTACCGATCGCGGATGTTGCTGGTCTTTGAAGGATTGAACCTCTTTAATACGCCGGGGGCTGGGCCGAGTAATTCGACAGCTGCAAACCGGACCGACACGCCTAGGGCAGCGCCGGATCAACCACGGTTGACGGAACCACCTCGACAAACGGATAACCCGCCACCATATGTGTCAACACCACCGGGTCACTTTTCGAGCCCTTTGGATAACATGATTGCTGCAGCATCTCGCCTAGAAGCTATTCTGATGGAGGGCGATTCACTGGCAGCGATTGAGACACGGCGGGCCAGCGATCTTCTTCAAACCACCGTGGTGCAGCAGCAGGCTTATTCCTATAGTCGAGATAGAATTCATTCGATCCCCCGTTCGAGCAAAAGCTATAGCAGGCACATGGATGAACTGGAAGTGTCTAGCAGTGCGTGGCGCTGCAATGTCCCTCAAGGACCCAATCCGGCGCGCGGTGAGGTAAATGCTCAAGACATGGTGGATAATGGCAGAGCATGAAGGGAGGCCGCTTTGGCAGCACAATATGTGGGTCGTTATCAACCCGCCCCGGTTCAGCCAGCGGCGTCAGTAGACCGAGGCACCGGGCTTGCTTTTATTTCCTGGGGAGTGCCGTGTCTCATTCCGGCTCTCCGTAACGTGCGACTGCCCAAGGATTTCAAGGGTCCACGTAAGGTTCCTAATTACACTGTTGATCAGCCACCTGAGGCGTGGGTTGAGAGTTATGAGATGGCAATGGAGATGCTAGATGTGGATGAAGCGGCTTGTGCAAAGTATTTCACGATGATGTTGGAAGGGACAGCCCACACCTGGTTGAAAAACCTACCAGCCAACTCCATCGATTCATGGATCAGTTGAAGGCCCGGTTTATAGCCAATTTCAAAGAAACATGCAAACAACCTATGTCCATTATGGATCTGGACGCCTGTGTTCAAGGGGAGAACGAGTCAACAACTCATTGGGTGCGCCGGGTTTCCGAAGTTTTGCATTCATCAGACCGGATTAATGCTGGCCAAGCGATCATAACGCTGGAGCATAATTGCCGGTTTAAGTCACTAAAGATGAAGTTCGGACGGCTCAAGCGCCACTGCAATGACATGGGAACACTTATTGCAGCCTTGGTCAAATATGCCAATTCTGATAATACCAAGGATCCCAATTCTGATGAGGAGAAACCGGAGAAGGGTAAGAAGAACGGAAATGCGAAAGGACAACATCACAACCAAGGAGGCCATGGGAATAACGGTAAGCGCAAAGCAGATAGTTCAGATTTTGTGGCTAACACCAATATGCAGCGTCGTAAAGGTAAACCGCCCCAGCGCGGTGGTGGGATGAATCTGGAACGTTTGTTAAATCAGCCTTGCCCGAAGCACGGGACCAAGGAGGTTCCATCAACACATCTTTGGAAAGATTGTCACATTATGAAAGAGTTCAAAAATTCTGATCTATTCCGGTATGATCAGGGCCCGTTGGGCGGTTCAGGTCCGGGTTTTCATGGTGGCGGCGGTTCAAACTCTAGATTTCAGAATAATAAGGGCAACAAGAATAACCAAGGTGGTAATAGCCAACAAAATAATCAAGGAAATCAGAAGCAGTCAGGTTATCAAAATCACCCCAAGCAGTTAAATGGTGGGCAGTATCATGTGTTCACTACTAGCCTATGCAAGCATGATCAGAAGCTTCACAAAAGGGCGGTTAATACTGTTGAACTGGTAGTGCCACGTTATTTGCGGTGGTCCGAGCAGCCCATTGTGTGGAGCAGAGAGGATCACCTGCCCCGGGTTGACAATCCGGGTCATCTGGCTTTGGTGTTAGCACCTCAGGTGGGAGGTTATAAGTTCACCAAGGTGCTGATGGATGGAGGGAGTAGCATCAATATCCTATACTATGAGACTTTCCATCGCATGGAGTTGACAGACAAGATTTTTAAACCGTCGAACACTGTTTTTTGTGGTGTGGTACCAGGTAAATCGGCATATCCTGTTGGCAAGATTGCTTTGGAAGTTGTGTTTGGAGATGAGCATGATTCTAGGTCTGAAACATTGACCTTTGAAGTGGTGAAAATTCAGAGCCCATATCATGCACTATTTGGATGGCCGGCTTATGCTAAATTCATGGCGAGGCCCTGCTATATCTAGTTACAGCTTAAAATGTCGGGTCATAAGGGGACTATCACAGTACATGGGAGTCGAAAGATCGCTTTGGATTGTGAGGAAGGTGATGCGGCCTATGCTGAGTCGGTTTGTGCTACAGAAGAGTTGAAGTTTTAGAAAGATAATGTTGATTCGACAGACATGACCCCTCTGAAGAAGCCCACCACCGAGCATGACCCGACCCTAAAGTTCAAACCCGCTGATGAGACTAAACTTGTTGACTTTGTTCCTAGCGATTCATCCAAACAGTTTAGCATCAGCACCAATCTAGATCCAAAATAGGAAAGCACGCTCATCGAGTTGATCCATGAGAACCGGGACATTTTTGCATGGAAGCCTTCTGACATGCCAGGTGTACCGAGGGAACTTGCTGAGCACACTCTCAATATTGATCCCAAGTTTAAACTGGTCAAGCAATTTCTTCGCCGCTTTAACGAGGAAAGACGCAAGGCCATTGGTGAAGAGGTAGCCCGGCTGTTGTCGGCTGGGTTTATCGTCGAAGTATTGCACCCCGAGTGGTTGGCTAATCGGTGCTCGTTCTTAAGAAAAACGGCACTTGGCCTATGTGTGTGGACTACACAGATTTGAACAAAGCTTGTCCGGCAGATCCTTTTGCTCTCCCGCGTATTGATCAGATGCGACGGCGGGTTGTGAGCACGTGAGTTTCTTTGATGCTTATTCAGGTTATCATCAGATTAAGATGGCAGTTAAGGACCAGGAGAAGACAACCTTCATCACTCCCTTTGGAGCCTTCTGCTATGTTTCTATGCCCTTTGGGCTCAAAAGTGCCCAGGCAATTTATCGGCGTTATGTGCAAAATTGTCTTCACACGCAGATTGGGCGTAATGTTCATGCCTATGTGGATGACATTGTGGTAAAATCCAGGAAGGAAACCTTGATAGATGACCTCAAGGAGACGTTCGATAATCTTCGGGTTTACAAAATGATGCTCAATCCAGACAAGTGCGTCTTTGGTGTTCCGGCAGGCAAGCTCTTAGGTTTTCTGGTGTCCAACAGAGGCATTGAGGCTAATCCGGAAAAAATCAAAGCGATTACATCCTTGGCTAAACCGAAGTGTATCAATGATGTTCAGCGTATGGCGGGTCGAATTGCAACCCTTAGCCGGTTTATCAGCCATTTGGGTGAAAAGGCGATTCCTTTGTATCAGATGTTGAAAAAGACAGGCGATTTCGTCTGGAGTGACGCAGCTAATGCGGATTTTGAGGACTTAAAGTGGCTATTGGTTGAACCACTGGTTCTTGCTGCTCCGGTTGATAAGGAGCCCTTGCTATTGTACGTGGCTGCCAATACCCATGCGGTCAGTGTGGCAATTGTGGTTGAGCGTAAGGAGGCTAGGAAGGAATATCCGGTTCAACGGCCGGTTTATTATATCAGCAAAGTGTTGACCGAGTCAAAAAACGATATCCGCATTGGCAGAAGCTGGTGTATGGAGTTTTTATGGCAAGTCGGAAGCTCAAGCAATACTTTCAAGGCCATCCCATCACAGTGGTTAGTTCCGCTCCCTTGGGCGATATAATTCAGAACAGGGAAGCCACTGACCGGGTTACAAAGTGGGCAATTGAGCTTGGTCCACATGTATTGAAGTATATGCCTCGAACCGCCATCAAATCTCAGGCGCTTGATGACTTCATCAATGACTGGACTGAGTTACAGGCACCAGAGGACAAACCGGACAATACATACTGGACTATTCACTTTGATGGGTCCAGGCAATTGTAAGGCTCGGGGGCTGGAGTTGTCCTTACTTCCCCTCGAGGTGATAAAATTTGTTATGTTCTCCGCTTAATGTTTCCTTGTATTAACAATGCAGCTGAGTATGAAGCCTTACTCCACGGTCTCCGCGTGGCTAAGGAAATGAACTTAAGCCGAGTTCGTTGTTTTGGAGATTCTAATCTGGTGGCTCAGCAAGTTTCTGGTACTTGGGATTCTAAGGATCCACTCATGGCGGCTTATAGATGCGAGGTGGATATTGTGGCAGGTCACTTTAAGGGTTATCAGGTTGAGCACATTGACCGGCGCAAAAACGAAGCAGCAGATGCTTTAAGCCGGCTAAGATCTCAGCGTAAACTGGTACCACCCAATACATTTTTAGATATCCCGCATAACCCGTCTGTTAAGTTGCCTTCAGAGGAGGATTTAGTTGTTCCTGATCCAGAGGCCCAATTGGTAGCCGCTTTACATATCACTCTGGATTGGACGGTTCCATATTTGGCGTATATGAACTGGAGCGAGTTACCATATGATGAGGTCTTCGCCAGACAGATAATCCGGTGGTCCAAGTCCATGGTTATTCACAATGGCGAGTTACACCATTGAGTGTCTCAGGCGTATTCCAACATTGTGTTTCTCCTAAAGAAGGACAAGAGATTCTACGTGAAATCCATGAAGGGGATTGTGGTCACCATGACGGTTCAAAATCCCTGGTGGCTAAAGCTTTTCGTCATGGGTTCTATTGGTTGACAGCTCATGCTAATGCGGAGGATTTGGTAAAGCGGTGTGCCGCTTGTCAGAAGTTTTCACGTCGAGCTCACGTTCCGGCTCAAGAGCTACGGATGATTCCTATCACTTGGCCTTTTGCCACTTGGGGGCTTGACATGGTGGGACCTTTTAAGCGCTCCAAGGATAAGAAGACCCACCTGTTGGTGACAGTGGACAAGTTCACTAAATGGGTTGAAGCGGAGCCCGTCAACAAATGTGATGAAGCTATGGTGGTTCAGTTTCTCAAAAAGATTATCTTCCACTTTGGCTTTCCGCACAGCATCATCACAGATAATGGCACAAACCTTTCTAAAGGTGAGATGGAGGATTTCTGTCAGAGAGAGCACATCCGGCTTGATTTAGCATCCGTAGCACACCCCCAGTCCAATGGTCAAGCTGAGAGGGCGAATCAAGAAATCCTGAAGGGTATCAAGCCCCGGCTTATGGTTCCTTTGAAGCGGACGCCGGGTTGTTGGGTGGAAGAATTACCATCTGTGTTATGGAGTATAAACACCACCCCAAACCGATCTATGGGTTATACACCTTTCTTCATGGTTTATAGGGCTGAGGCAGTCCTCCCCAGTGATATTCGTCATGACTCGCCCCGGGTTGCCAATTATGTTGAAGCGGACAATGAGCAAGCACTCAAAGAGGCGCTGGACCTGTTAGATGAGAAACGGGACATGGCTTTGGCTCGATCGGCGGTTTATCAACAAAACTAGTGGCATTATCACAGCCGCCGGGTTAAGACAAGAACCTTTCAAGAAGGCGACTTAGTGCTCCGGCTCATCCTAGTTATCCCCACCTTGGGAAGGACCCTTTGTGGTCAGCAAGAATCTGCACAACGGATGATACTACCTCATTGACGTTCGAGACAACTCACGCAATTCTGAGGAGGAGACCCGGCGGCCGTGGAACATAGCTCTCCTTCGGCCTTACTATACTTGAGCCATAGGCTTTTCTTATCTACATATTTCAACAATGTATATTATGATCAATATAATAAACCGGCATCCTTGCTATAAGCAGGGCCTTTGCTGTTTTTTCTCAAATATCCTTTGAGTTACATGGGGGCTTCAGCTGACAAAGCGGAGTACTACCTGTTAAACCGGCTATCATGCCACAATACAGCTTGGGAGCTTCACACCCAAGGGGACAAAGAGAGTCTAGATGCTATGCACAGCTCAAACATAGGCACCCATGAGCACAGCTCACAAAGTTACTTGGGGGCTCTTTGTGTAAAGTAACAAAGAGTTTGAAAGGACCCTTGTAGCTGGGTATCGACCCACGGCTTGGAAGCCTGGTGTATTCACCTAAAACCCCGGGTTAACCTGCCTTCATTAAGTAAGCCACTCATATCCAGGTAATCCTGGCATGACCCACTGAACGTTTGACAAGTCAATCTTATACAGACCCTGAACTTGTCAAAGTTAAAATGACGATTGGTTAGTTGGAGGCCCATCTTAAAAGGCTTTGTCAAATGGTTTAACTCAGTGGCCTGGCAGCCCATGAAAAGCCCCGAATTTGGGCCTGACATCCCTTGAAAGCCTCGACTACAAGTTTTATTTGCTTTTTGAAGTTTTCTCTCCTGTGATAAGGTTTTGAATTAAACCGGCGTCTCTTGACCCCGTGTGGCTTTTCAGTCATTATATTAACCCGGTGTTTGTTAACCCGGCTTGGCTTTCAATTCTAAGTTGTCAGACCATCTTATCAAATCGATGTTTAAACTTGGCCTGGCTTTGACTCTATGTCGCCAGTTTGATCATCTGGTGTTCATCGTAACCCGGCATGACTTATTACATAACATCATTACATGGTGAGAGTTATAACATCTCAAGATTTGGGTTTTCACCCTTACTACAATAAAAGTTGGTAAACCAACTAAGTGATTTCATATCACAGGTATGAGTTATTTCATATTTATTCTGCTTTGGTTATTAGCCAGGGTTTATCTTGGGCACTATGACCCGTCCAGCGGTAAACCGCCAGGACGATTCCTTTTATGCAGATATCAGAATCACATGGAAATTATCAAAGTGTAATCAAGCACAGCAAATATCATGACGGATCAACAATGTTATGCATCAGTGCGACAGAGCAAAGTATTTTAACTAGCCTATTATAAGGCGCTTTGAGGCCCAGGATAATGATTGTTTTTTACAGAACAAAGTCTGTGACAATAACCAGATTGCCGGATCAAGATTCATCACCGTGTTGACATGATGTAGATGGATCTTGAGGCATTGGTTCAACCTCCTCCTCTCCACCCAATGGCTAGAAGTCAATGGCGGTCCAGTAAATCCGGGTTAGAGCCTGAAATACAGCTTCTTCACTTATCAGATTGGATGGTTAACCATCAGGGGCGTAAGTGTGCTTACGGATTGGCGGGATAAGGTTTTGTGCTTCTGCCACAGTCGTATCAACCCGCTGGTTCCTTTCATCATAAAAGGACCGATGAACAGTTAAGTTAGCCTCTTCATCTAGTTGACTCGAAGTGGACGCATCTCCTGTTGGGGAACGTAGTAATTTCAAAAAAATTCCTACGCACACGCAAGATCATGGTGATGGCATAGCAACGAGAGGGGAGAGTGTTGTCCATGTACCCTCGTAGACCGTAAGCGGAAGCGTTATGACAACGCGGTTGATGTAGTCGTACGTCTTCACGATCCGACCGATCCAAGTACCGAACGTACGGCACCTCCGAGTTCAGCACACATTCAGCTCGATGACGATCCCCGGACTCCGATCCAGCAAAGTGTCGGGGATGAGTTCCGTCAGCACAATGGTGTGGTGACGATGATGATGCTCTACCGGCGCAGGGCTTCGCCTAAACTCCGCAACGATATGACCGAGGTGGAATATGGTGGAGGGGGGCACCGCACACTGCTAAGGAATGATCCGTAGATCAACTTGTGTGTTCTAGGGTGCCCCCTGCCCCCGTATATAAAGGAGCCAAGGGGGAGGGGGCGGCCGGCCAAGGAGGGCGCGCCAAGGGGGAGTCCTACTCCCATCGGGAGTAGGACTCCCTTCTTTCCTAGTTGGAGTAGGAGAAGGGGGAAGGAGGAAGAAGACGGGAAGGAAAAAGGGGGCGCCGCCCCCTTCTCCTTGTCCTATTCGGACTAGGGAGGGGAGGGGGCGCAGCCCACCTCTTGCCTCCTCTCCTCTTCTCCCTTAGGGCCCATGAAGGCCCAATAACCCCCAGGAGTGTTCCGGTAACCCCCCGGTACTCCGGTAAAATGCCGATTTCACCCGGAACACTTCCGATGTCCAAACATAGGCTTCCAATATATCAATCTTTATGTCTCGACCATTTCGAGACTCCTCGTCATGTCCGTGATCACATCCGGGACTCCGAACAAACTTCGGTACATCAAAACTTATAAACTCATAATAAAACTGTCATCGTAACGTTAAGCGTGCAGACCCTACGGGTTCGAGAACTATGTAGACATGACCTAGAACTATTCTCGGTCAATAACCAATAGCGGGACCTGGATGCCCATATTGGCTCCTACATATTCTACGAAGATCTTTATCGGTCAAACCTCATAACAACATACGTTGTTCCCTTTGTCATCGGTATGTTACTTGCCCGAGATTTGATCGTCGGTATCCAATACCTAGTTCAATCTCGTTACCGGCAAGTCTCTTTACTCGTTACGTAATGCATCATTCCGTAACTAACTCATTAGTCACATTGCTTGCAAGGCTTATAGTGATGTGCATTACTGAGAGGGCCCAGAGATACCTCTCCGACAATCGGAGTGACAAAACCTAATCTCGAAATACGCCAACCCAACATGTACCTTTGGAGACACCTGTAGTACTCCTTTATAATCACCCAGTTACGTTGTGACATTTGGAAGCACCCAAAGTGTTCCTCCGGTAAACGGGAGTTTCATAATCTCATAGTTACAGGAACATGTATAAGTCGTGAAGAAAGCAATAGCAATATACTAAACGATCAAGTGCTAGGCTAACGGAATGGGTCATGTCAATCACATCATTCTCCTAATGATGTGATCCCATTATTCAAATGACAACACATGCCTATGGTTAGGAAACATAACCATCTTTGATTAATGAGCTAGTCAAGTAGAGGCATACTAGTGACGTTATGTTTGTCTATGTATTCACACATGTATAATGTTTCCGGTTAATACAATTATAGCATGAATAATAAACATTTATCATGATATGAGGAAATAAATAATAACTTTATTATTGCCTCTAGGGCATATTTCCTTCAGTCTCCCACTTGCACTAGAGTCAATAATCTAGATTACACAGTAATGATTCTAACACCCATGGAGTCTTGGTGCTGATCAAGTTTTGCTCGTGAGAGAGGCTTAGTCAATGGGTCTGCAATATTCAGATCCGTATGTATCTTGGAAATCTCTATGTCTCCCACCTGGACTTGGTCCCGGATGGAATTGAAGCGTCTCTTGATGTGCTTGGTCCTCTTGTGAAATCTGGATTCCTTTGCCAAGGCAATTGCACCAGTATTGTCACAGAAGATCTTCATTGGTCCCGATACACTAGGTATGACACCTAGATCGGAAATGAACTCCTTCATCCAGACTCCTTCATTTGCTGCTTCCGAAGCAGCTATGTACTCCGCTTCACATGTAGATCCCACCATGATGCTTTGTTTAGAACTGCACCAACTTACAGCTCCACCGTTTAATAAAAATACGTATCCGGTTTGCGATTTAGAATCGTCCGGATCAGTGTCAAAGCATGCATCGACGTAACCATTTACGACTAGCTCTTTGTCACCTCCATATACGAGAAACATATCCTTAGTCCTTTTCAGGTATTTCAGGATGTTCTTGACCGCTATCCAGTGATCTACTCCTGGATTACTTTGGTACCTTCCTGCCAAGCTTATTGCTAAGCACATGTCAGGTCTGGTACACAGCATTGCATACATGATAGAGCCTATGGCTGAAGCATAGGGAACATCTTTCATTTTCTCTCTAGCTTCTGCTGTGGTCGGGCATTGAGTCTGACTCAACTTCACACCTTTGTAGCACGGGCAAGAACCCTTTCTTTGCCTGATCCATTTTGAACTTTTTCAAAACTTTATCAAGGTATGTGCTTTGTGAAAGTCCAATTAAGCGTCTTGATCTATCTCTATAAATCTTGATTCCCAATATGTAAGCAGCTTCACCGAGGTCTTTCATTGAAAAACTTTTATTCAAGTATCCCTTTATGCTATCCAGAAATTCTATATCATCTCCAATTAATAATATGTCATCTACATATAATATCAGAAATGCTACAGAGCTCCCACTCACTTTCTTGTAAATACAGGCTTCTCCAAAAGTCTGTATAAAACCATATGCTTTGATCACACTATCAAAGCGTTTATTCCAACTCCGAGATGCTTGCACCAGTCCATAGATGGATCGCTGGAGCTTGCACACTTTGTTAGCACCTTTTGGATCAACAAAACCTTCTGGTTGCATCATATACAACTCTTCTTCCAGAAATCCATTCAAGAATGCAGTTTTGACATCCATTTGCCAAATTTCATAATCATAAAATGCGGCAATTGCTAACATGATTCGGACAGACTTAAGCATCGCTACGGGTGAGAAAGTCTCATCGTAGCCAACCCCTTGAACTTGTCGAAAACCTTTTGCAACAAGTCGAGCTTTATAGACAGTTACATTACCATCAGCGTGAGTCTTCTTCTTAAAGATCCATTTATTCTCAATGGCTTGCCGATCATCGGGCAAGTCAACCAAAGTACATACTTTGTTCTCATACATGGATCCCATCTCAGATTTTATGGCCTCTAGACATTTTGCGGAATCTGGGCTCATCATCGCTTCCTCATAGTTCGTAGGTTCATCATGGTCAAGTAACATGACTTCCAGAATAGGATTACCGTACCACTCTGGTGCGGATCTTACTCTGCTAGACCTACGAGGTTCAGTAGAAACTTGATCTGAATTTCATGATCAATATCATTAGCTTCCTCACTAATTGGTGTAGTTGTCACAGGAACCGGTTCTTGTGATGAACTACTTTCCAATAAGGGAGCAGGTACAGTTACCTCATCAAGTTCTACTTTCCTCCCATTCACTTCTTTCGAGAGAAACTCCTTCTCTAGAAAGGATCCGATTTTAGCAACGAAAATCTTGCCCTCAGATCTGTGATAGAAGGTGTACCCAATAGTCTCTTTTGGGTATCCTATGAAGACACATTTCTCCGATTTAGGTTCGAGCTTATCTGGTTGAAGTTTCTTCACATAAGCATCGCAGCCCCAAACTTTAAGAAACGACAACTTTGGTTTCTTGCCAAACCATAGGTCATAAGGCGTTGTCTTAACGAATTTTGATGGTGCCCTATTCAACGTGAATGCGGCCGTCTCTAAAGCATAACCCCAAAATGATAGCGGTAAATCAGCAAGAGACATCATAGATCGCATCATATCTAGTAAAGTACGATTACGATGTTTGGACACACCATTTCGTTGTGGTGTTCCGGGTGGCGTGAGTTGCGAAACTATTCCGCATTGTTTCAAGTGTAGACCAAACTCGTAACACAAATATTCTCCTCCACGATCAGATCGTAGAAACTTTATTTTCTTATTACGATGATTTTCCACTTCACTCTGAAATTCTTTAAACTTTTCAAATGTTTCAGACTTGTGTTTCATTAAGTAGATATACCCATATCTGCTCAAATCATCTATGAAGGTGAGAAAATAATCATACCCGCCGCGAGCCTCAACATTCATTGGACCACAAACATCAGTATGTATGATTTCCAACAAATCAGTTGCTCGCTCCATCGTTCCGGAGAACGGCGTTTTAGTCATCTTGCCCATGAGGCACGGTTCGCAAGTACCAAGTGATTCATAAAGTGATTCCAAAAGCCCATCAGTATGGAGTTTCTTCATGCGCTTTATACCGATATGACCTAAACGGCAGTGCCACAAATAAGTTGCACTATCATTATCAACTCTGCATCTTTTGGTTTCAACACTATGAATATGTGTATCACTACTATCAAGATTTAATAAAAATAGACCACTCTTCAAGGGTGCATGACCATAAAGGATATTACTCATATAAATAGAACAACAATTATTCTCTGATTTAAATGAATAACCGTCTCGCATCAAACAAGATCCAGATATAATGTTCATGCTCAACGCTGGCACCAAATAACAATTATTTAGGTCTAAAACTAATCCGGATGGTAGTTGTAGAGGTAGCGTGCCGACCGCGATCACATCGACTTTGGAACCATTTCCCATGCGCATCGTCACCTCGTCCTTAGCCAATCTTCGCTTAATCCGTAGTCCCTGCTTCGAGTTGCAAATATTAGCAACAGAACCAGTATCAAATACCCAGGTACTACTGCGAGCATTAGTAAGGTACACATCAATAACATGTATATCACATATACCTTTGTTCACTTTGCCATCCTTCTTATCCGCCAAATACTTGGAGCAGTTCCGCTTCTAGTGTCCAGGCTGCTTGCAGTAGAAGCACTCAGTCTCAGGCTTAGGTCCAGACTTGGGTTTCTTCTCTTGAGCAGCAACTTGTTCGTTGTTCTTCTTGAAGTTCCCCTTCTTCTTCCCTTTGCCCTTTTTCTTGAAACTGGTGGTCTTGTTAACCATCAACACTTGATGCTCTTTCTTGATTTCTACCTCCGCGGCTTTTAGCATTGCGAAGAGCTCGGGAATAGTTTTGTCCATCCCTTGCATATTATAGTTCATCACGAAGCTCTTGTAGCTTGGTGGCAGTGATTGAAGAATTCTGTTAATGACACTATCATCAAGAAGATTAACTCCCAGTTGAATCAAGTGATTATTATACCCAGACATTTTGAGTATGTGTTCACTGACAGAACTATTCTCCTCCATCTTGCAGCTATAGAACTTATTGGAGACTTCATATCTCTCAATCCGGGCATTTGCTTGAAATATTAACTTCAACTCCTGGAACATCTCATATGCTCCATGATGTTCAAAACATCGTTGAAGACCCGGTTCTAAGCCGTAAAGCATGGCACACTGAACTATCGAGTAGTCATCAGCTTTGCTCTGCCAGAAGTTCTTAACATCATCAGTTGCATCAATAGCAGGCCTAGCACGCAGCGGTGCTTCCAGGACGTAATTCTTCTATGCAGCAATGAGGATAATCCTCAGGTTACGGACCCTGTCTGTGTAATTGCTACCATCATCTTTCAACTTTGCTTTCTCAAGGAACACATTAAAATTCAACGGAACAACAGCATGAGCCATCTATCTACAACAAACATAGACAAGCAAAATACTATCAGGTACTAAGTTCATGATAAATTCAGGTTCAATTAATCATATTACTAAATAACTCCCACTTAGACAAACATCTCTCTAGTCATCTAAGTGATTACGTGATCCAAATCAACTAAACCATGTCCAATCATCACGTGAGACGGAGTAGTTTCAATGGTGAACATCACTATGTTGATCATATCTACTATATGATTCACGTTCGACCTTTCGGTCTCCCCGAGGCCATATCTGTATATGCTAGGCTCGTCAAGTTTAACCTGAGTATTCTGCGTGTGCAACTGTTTTGCACCCGTTGTATTTGAACATAGAGCCTATAACACCCGATCATCACGTGGTGTCTCAGCACGAAGAACTTTCGCAACGGTGCATACTCAGGGAGAACACTTCTTGATAATTTAGTGAGAGATCATCCTAAAATGCTACCGTCAATCAAAGCAAGATAAGATGCATAAAGGATAAACATCACATGCAATCAATATAAGTGATATGATATGGCCATCATCATCTTGTGCTTGTGATCTCCATCTTCGAAGCACCGTTGTGATCACCATCGTCACCGGCGTGACACCTTGATCTCCATCGTAGCATCGTTGTCGTTACGCCATCTATTGCTTCTACGACTATCGCTACCGCTTAGTGATAAAGTAAAGCAATTACAGGGTGTTTTGCATTTCATACAATAAAGCAACAACCATATGGCTCCTGCCAGTTGCCGATAACTTCGGTTACAAAACATGATCATCTCATACAATAAAATATAGCATCACGTCTTGACCATATCACATCACAACATGCCCTGCAAAAACAAGTTAGACGTCCTCTACTTTGTTGTTGCAAATTTTACGTGGCTGCTACGAGCTGAGCAAGAACCTTCTTACCTACGCATCAAAACCACAACGATAGTTCGTCAAGTTAGAGTTGTTTTAACCTTCTCAAGGACCGGGCGTAGCCACACTCGGTTCAACTAAAGTTGGAGAAACAGACACCCGCTAGTCACCTGTGTGCAAAGCACGGCGGTAAAACCAGTCTCGCGTAAACGTACGCGTAATGTCGGTCCGGGCCGCTTCATCCAACAATACCGCCGAACCAAAGTATGACATGTTGGTAAGCAGTATGACTTGTACCGCCCACAACTCACTTGTGTTCTACTCGTGCATATAACATCAATGCATAAAATCTAGGCTCGGATGCCACTGTTGGGGAACGTAGTAATTTCAAAAAAATTCCTACGCACACACAAGATCATGGTGATGGCATAGCAACGAGAGGGGAGAGTGTTGTCCATGTACCCTCGTAGACCATAAGCGGAAGCGTTATGACAACGCGGTTGATGTAGTCGTACGTCTTCACGATCCGACCGATCCAAGTACCGAACGTACGGCACCTCCGAGTTCAGCACACGTTCAGCTCGGTGACGATCCCCGGACTCCGATCCAGCAACGTGTCGGGGATGAGTTCCGTCAGCACAACGGTGTGGTGACGACGATGATGCTCTACCGGCGCAGGGCTTCGCCTAAACTCCGCGACGATATGACCAAGGTGGAATATGGTGGAGGGGGGCGCCGCACACGGCTAAGGAACGATCCGTAGATCAACTTGTGTGTTCTAGGGTGCCCCTCTGCCCCCGTATATAAAGGAGCCAAGGGGGAGGGGGCGGCCGGCCAAGGAGGGCGCGCCAAGGGGAGTCCTACTCCCACCGGGAGTAGGACTCCCTTCTTTCCTAGTTGGAGTAGGAGAAGGGGGAAGGAGGAGGAAGAGGGGAAGGAAAGGGGGGGAGCCACCCCCTTCTCCTTGTCCTATTCGGACTAGGGAGGGGAGGGGGCGCAGCCCACCTCTTGCCTCCTCTCCTCTTCTCCCTTAGGGCCCATGAAGGCCCAATAACCCCCGGGAGGGTTCCGGTAACCCCCCGGTACTCCGGTAAAATGCCGATTTCACCCGGAACATTTCCGATGTCCAAACATAGGCTTCCAATATATCAATCTTTATGTCTCGACCATTTCGAGACTCCTCGTCATGTACGTGATCACATCCGGGACTCCGAACAAACTTCGGTACATCAAAACTTGTAAACTCATAATAAAACTGTCATCGTAACGTTAAGCGTGCGGACCCTACGGGTTCGAGAACTATGTAGACATGACCTAGAACTATTCTCGGTCAATAACCAATAGCGGGACCTGGATGCCCATATTGGCTCCTACATATTCTACGAAGATCTTTATCGGTCAAACCGCATAACAACATACGTTGTTCCCTTTGTCATCGGTATGTTACTTGCCCGAGATTCGATCGTCGGTATCCAATACCTAGTTCAATCTCGTTACCGGCAAGTCTCTTTACTTGTTACGTAATGCATCATTCTGTAACTAACTCATTAGTCACATTGCTTGCAAGGCTTATAGTGATGTGCATTACCGAGAGGGCCCAGGGATACCTCTCCGACAATCGGAGTGACAAAACCTAATCTCGAAATACGCCAACCCAACATGTACCTTTGGAGACACCTGTAGTACTCCTTTATAATCACCCAGTTACGTTGTGACGTTTGGTAGCACCCAAAGTGTTCCTCCGGTAAACGGGAGTTGCATAATCTCATAGTTACAGGAACATGTATAAGTCATGAAGAAAGCAATAGCAATATACTAAACGATCAAGTGCTAGGCTAACGGAATGGGTCATGTCAATCACATCATTCTCCTAATGATTTGATCCCATTAGTCAAATGACAACACATGCCTATGGTTAGGAAACATAACCATCTTTGATTAATGAGCTAGTCATGTAGAGGCATACTAGTGACGTTATGTTTGTCTATGTATTCACACATGTATCATGTTTCCGGTTAATACAATTATAGCATGAATAATAAACATTTGTCATGATATGAGGAAATAAATAATAACTTTATTATTGCCTCTAGGGCATATTTCCTTCATCTCCTTTGTAAGGGCTTTGAGAGCTTCGTTGTCAAAAGCTGATCCGTCTGCTTGCTCATCCGGAAATCCTTTAGCGATATCAACATGATCCAAGTCAGATATCCATGCTTTGGCCCGAGTCAGTGCCAGTAAAGCGCCAGCCCTGGCAGCAGATCGCTTCACCTCTTCTATCTGAGCCGGCGTCATGGATAATCTCACTAGTGTGTCCTTGATGAATGTTGGTGCCGGTTTGTTGTATGAGACTGCATAGACAACCCATTGGGCACCAGTATACAATTGCTCAATCAAAGTGTATGCTGCCTTCAATAATGAGCAATGCGGTTACCTGAGGTGGTTTAAAAACTTAATGTTAAACCGGCGGAGTTGCACAAAACTTCAGATCAGGCTATTATAAAGTAATTACCAAAAATTGCAGCTGTCATGGTGTTCACTTGATGCTTCAGCCTAGTCAACTCTTCCTCAACCGGTTTAAGAGCTGCTTCAGCCTCTTCGGCCCGTTTCAACAGAGCAGCCCTTTCAGTTTCCCAGTTGGTGCGTTCAGTTTTGAAGCCATCCTTCAGTTGTTCCATGGCAGTCCAAGTGCCCTTTAGCTCCTCTTTGGCTTTAGAGGTCTCTTCTTGCTGGGACTTGATGTTTTCTTGAAGGTCTATGATTTGAGATTCTTTGATATTCTTATCAGTCTACAAATGTCAGAAGAGGAAGTTGTTAAACTCCCAAGCACATAACAAGTTATGCACTCAGCACTTGGGGGCTAATGTGGATTGCTTTTTAAAAGTGAATATTTTCAAGTCCCAAGGCTCAATCCAGGTATTAAGCTTGGCACTTAGGGGCTAATGCACATTTGATCAGTAAAGGCAATTAACAAGGATAGACAGTTCCTGTTTGTCTTCAAAAGACAAACCGGCCCTTGGGGGCTACTCAGTTGAAGTGTGCTTTATATCGAAGTCCCGGTTTATCTTCAAGAGATAACCCGGCCCTTGGGGGCTACAATGGAAGAGATATACAGAATAAAATAAATTTCAAAACGTTCTTGAAGATTACCTCATAACGTTCCTTCATCAGGTTCACCAAACCGGCTTCAAAATCGCGGCTGGTGTAAAGGCGGTTTAAAAAGCCAGAATGAAGTTCCTTGGCACTAAGATTGATAAAGTTGGATAGACCAGTCTTCCCTTTCCCCTTGCCCATAGCAGTGAATTCCTCCTTGGCAGTACGTTTGGACAAGACAACCGGATTACCAGGGCTAGTGTGACCTGCGCCAGTAATAACAACATCATCATCATCACCCTTTGGTGGACTTGGCTGATTGATGTTATCCCTAACTAGACTTGGTGGATTAGCAGCTGGGCTCGGCGGATCAGCAACTTGGCTCGAAGGAGTAGCATGAGGGCTTGATGGATCAATTTGAGTGGCCGGGTCAGCTTCCAGTGGATTAACTTCAGTGTTCTCGCCTTGTGGGGCGGAATCATCCATGACATCGGTAGTTCTACCAGTACCTTCAGGAGCCCTCTCCAGTTCAACTTCACCACTAGGGGCACTGGTTTTAGCCTTCTTGCTCAAACGAGCTTTGGCACTGCGATATCAAAACAAACATTAGCACGGTAAACCGAAATTTGAAGGAAAGTGACAAAGGGTAGTATACTTACCCAGGGACAGTTTTAAGGGGAGGCAGCTAAGTGGTTGATGAACCGCCAGACGAATTGGAAGACACCTGGTAATTCGGATCAGACGGATTGAGTGGGTATCAGAAGAAACCCTTCAAAGGATAATGTTTTTCAGGAGAACAAGTAACCTCTGGATGACGCTTCCGGGTTGGCGTATCCGGTAAACCGGAAGAGGTGACTTGCTGACCATTGTGTCAGGTTGTGCGACGCCCTTCAGCTTGCTGTGTCTTCAAAGAAAATTGCGGATCCAAATAAGCAAGAGGGTGAGAGTATTTTACTTTCCGAACTGCATAGCGAAATCTTTGAACCGGCACAAGATCTGAATCGGAGGAAAGAGAGATTACCTCAACATGGTCCGCACGGCTGGCCTCCGCATCATCCTGGGAATAGTCATTGTCTATAAGATGTATGAGAAAGGAACCAAGCAAGTCAAGTTCTACCTCTTGATCCGATTTGTCAACATCTTCTAGCGGATCAGAAGACTCGGCAGTTTTCTTCTTGGCAGCTCTCTTGGTGACCTTGCTCTTCACACGAGGAGCCCTAACCGATTTATCTTGAGTTTTCCTCTTCCAGAAGGAGTTGTTGGCCTGCAAAATTAAAACAAAGGAGTGTTAGCACATTGTTAAATCAGAGGCGGATCAGTAAGCATCAAGTTAAACTTTACTGCTGGTGGTTTGTTGGAGGTGTAAAAAGGTGGCAACCCGGTTTGGCTGCATGTGGCGATTGGTTCGTCAAGCATTTTCTTCATAGATTCAGTAACTTCATCGTCCTTCATCACCACTTCATGATATCGTTGAGGATCCTTGACGTTGCCAGTATATTCATGCATTAATCCGGGGCAGTAACTTAAAGGCAGAATACCCCAAGAAACCTAGCTGCGGACGAGATCAATACCAGTCAAACCATTGGCTAGGAGAGCCCGGAGCTTGGCGAGTTGAGGTGCATAAGTTTGTCGTTCTTTGGCAGTTAATCATTGAGGTAGCGGGTGGCCATTGCTAAGCCGGTGAGGGCGATAACCCAGCAAAGGATTTTCTCCAGCAGGGGCAGTGTTTTGGCCATAAAACCAAGTTTGGTTCCAATCTTTGGGATGGCTGTGGTGTTTTGCATGAGGGAAATCAACTTCTTTTCTCTTCTGGATTGATACCCCACCAAGTTCCATGTTGGGACCATCAGAGAACTCTGTACGGCGGTTTAAATGGAAAAAATCCCAAAAAAGCTCCACAGATGGTTCTTCTTGAAGGTAAACTTTGCAGAACACTTGAAAATTGCATATATTGGACACGGAATTCGGTCCAATATCTTGTGGATGGAGTTGGAAACTCACAAGGACATCCTGGAAATTTTTTGATCCGGGTGGGCTGAATCCCCGGTCTAAGTGCTGCATAAAAACAATAACTTCTCCATCTTGAGGCTCAGGAGGGCACTCAGGGCCAGGGACTCGCCATTGAAGGACCCTTTTTGAGGCTAAAGCGCCAGTGGTAACATATCTGTTAATTTGCGTTTCCGTGATCCGGGACGGAACCCAGTTGCAAGCAGAGAATTGTTTGGTCATCTTGGAAAGCAAGCTATAAAGGTAAAACGGAGGCCGGTTTACGATTGACGGTTTATGTGCACTAATTGGTATTAAACTGGAAATTTGATCACAGCATACATGTGAGATAAACCAAAAATTATTATTCAAGTCAAGATGGTGGTTTAAGTGAGGGCTAATGACATATGGCGGATTATCACTTACTAAAGGTTAAACCGCCCTTAGGTGGAAGAGCTAGAGTTGAAAATCTATTAAGTGTTGACAGAAACAGGTTTCATAAAATGATGCTATAAAATTGATCTACCGTGGTTCAGTAAAGAAAATTATTTTGAGCCCTAAAAATGGCGACGACAGAACACCACAAAGTCCAGAAGGGAACTATCAAGGCAGGAGGAGATTCTATGGCGAGGTAAACTAAAATGACAACTTTGGCCGCAGGAGGAGGATGACAAGTTCATCTAGTTTCGATAGTAAGTGAAAAGGCAGCAAGCAAAGATGAACACTTATGAACATGGATGAATGCAGAAACCCTAGAAACAGATCTAGGGTTGAGAGGAGGAGGTTTACCAGATGCGCAGGGATAGCGGAGGAAAGCCGCAGGTTTCTGGTATGATCAGGTTGATGCAGCGGCCTTTGTCGATGCACTGCTCGAAGGTTGAGGGCGGCGGCGGAGCTTCAGAGCTTGAGTGTCGCGAGGAGGAAGAAGAGGCACGGAAGGGGGAGAAAGAAAGGACCCCGAGCCTATTTATAAGGCAAATGGATAAAGGTGGACGCGGGGATCGAGGAGCCTGAAGCGACGAAAGAGGGCGTAGCTATCGCCTCGATCTTTGGGATACCATTAAATGAAGGGAATCTTTTTAATCTTTTATATAGAGATGACGTCATGATGATCCGTTGCTGTGTGCATAGGATGACGTCACGATGGCGGTTTAACAAAATTTGCAGGAGAAGACATCATGGCGGTTTACGAGAAATGTAAGGAGATGTTCACAGATTTTCTTTAAGTAATTAGGATTGACATGAACAGGTTCAAATCAATCTGGGGCCTAATGCTGGGGATATAACTACTGAGTGTAAACCACCCAGGAGGGGCCAGTTCACCTTCAACTATATTGAAGCCCATGAAGACCCAGAAGATGGCGCTTTACCAATGAAGCTTAGAGGCCCGGAGCCCGAAGGCGGATTAGGGCCCATAGTGGTAAACCGCCATGGTTATGTAACTTGTATCGTAAGTTAGGGGAGATGAGACCGAGCCGGACACTTGTATGAGCTGGCCTCGGGACTCCATAGACCGGCCGAGAATCACCTATGTATATAAAGGGACGACCCGGCGGTGGTTCAGGGACAACAAACAACAACTCGAGACTCAGGCAAAGCGTATTTGCTCCCTGGTCATTGAAACCCAATCAATTCCATCACAACTAGACGTAGGATTTTACCTTCATCGAAGGTGCCGAACTAGTATAAAAATCCCGTGTCCCTTGTCTGGTTTAACCCCTTCAAGATAACCTGTCGCGATGGCTCCACGACTAAGTCCTTTCATGAGGACATCTGACGTGTTAATTCCACGACAGGTACCAAGAAAAAGGCTGCCCCCAAAACATGCATTGCTTGCCTTCCGTTTGGAACCTCATGGACTCAAGCTTCAGATACCATCTAACTGATGGAAGCAGAGATCACATAAGAAGTTTCAGCGACATAGCTTCTGAAAATAGCATGATGGCTTTTATCGACAAGTTACAAAATGTATGTTTTGTAGTTAAATCATTAGCTCATGCTTTTTTCTGGTAGAGTTTCATGTTTATGTCAGAAGCTTCGAGCCGAAAAAACAATGAATGTTGGGGATGGGAGGACATGTCAATCCCATGAAGAAGAGAGCCAATTGCCTAATGCACAAGGACCCCATTTGCGTCACGGTCGCTACATCAATCAAAGCGTCTAGCAGCCAGCAGGGCAGTACTAGAAGAATGCTTATAGATAGAATATTAGCAGTAGCGCTAGCTTACTTGCCGCGCTACTGCTAAGTAGTAGTAGCGCGCGGCAGCAACAGGCGCTACAGGTCGTAAGGTAGCAGTAGCGCTACTGCTATTGGGCTTAGCAGTAGCGCGCTCCATGGGTCGGCGCTATTGCTATGGGTGCCTTATCCCTGAATTCCTCTCTCCCGCCCGACCTTCTTCTTCCTCCCCTCACTCCCCGCTGCCTCACTCTGCCTCCGCCTCCGCCGCCGCATCACCGTCGCCACTGCATTGTCGTTGTCGTCCTCCCTACTACTTCCTTGGTATGCCCTCCTCCCTCCTCTCCCTCCTCCTCCCACCGCCCTCCTCCCTCCTCCTCCGGCCGAGCCCTCCTCCTCCCCCGGCAGCTCTCCTCCCACCGCCCTCCTCCCTCCTCCCCCTCCTCCTCTCTCCTCCCTCCTCCTCCCTCCTCCCACCCCCTCCTCCCTCCCTCATCTCTCCTCACTCTGTTGTTGCATAATGTAGTTTTTTAATGTTTTCTCAATACAATAGAATGTACATTATTTGCATTGAATAGAATGTAGATTATTTCAATGTAGGTCTTTGGAATAGAGTATTTTTTTATTAAATGTAGGTCTTTTGAATAGATAAGAAAATTAGTAAATGTAGGTCTTTTGAAATGAATATTTTCAATGTAGGTGTTTGAATAGAGTAGATTTTTTTAGTAAATGTAAGTGTTTGAATAGAGTAGATTTTTTAGTAAATGTAGGTATTTTGAGAGAGAGAGAGAGACCTAATGATGACATGGTTTCGCAAAAAGATGAAATGATACCAAGTTTGAAATTTAGACATGTGATATGTAGTGTTGTGTACTACTAGTGCTTGCCCAAGTGGCCTATATACACTACTAGGGATAACCCTAGCAGTAGTGCTAGAATTAGAGCTATAAGTAGTGCTTGTACAAGCGCTACCACTAAGGCGCTACAGCTAACTGGTAGCAGTAGCGCTGATTTTCCAGCGTTACTGATATGCCTAGTTCGCAGTAGTGCTTGAATGAAACCAACGCTACTGCTAATAGTAAGTAGTTGTAGTGCTTTTTCCTGTCCCAGCGCTACTGCTGTATCTTTCAACATTTTTTCTGCTTTCTATTGATGTAGAACAGTACCCGTTTCAATAAACTGCAATTTCACATATACTAGATAACAATATCATTAACCACAATACCAGATTCTCATATATAGTCATGCAGTAGTCATTCAATATCATTAAGCATTATAGTTACTCATATATAGTCAACATGCATCCTCACACACATATATGGTTCATACAGTAGCATATATGATAAGCAGTACTAGGTAGTCATACAGCCACACATATATAGCATTCTACTAGGTAGTCATACATCCACACACATATATAGTTCTAGATGATATCGATGATGATCATTATCCTCAAGCCTTGGTGGTGGGTCTTCCTGATAGTAATCAGGATGGCATGTCCAACACGAAGATTCTTGCCAACGAGGAAGCTCTTCCACCCAACCGAGCTTAAGTGTGTGTGATCGTCCGTGTCCATGCCGTACGCATAGGTGGTAACGGAGCCCCTTGCGGTAAGGCGTATTCCAGCTAAGCCTTCTTCATCAGGCTCGATACCACAACTCACAGATAGGCTCTTTGGCAATTTCTGAATAAGAAAAACATATCAATTAATAAGTAGCCTCGCACATACTGTTACGAATATATTTCTACTAAATATAGATTTCTACACTATGGAAAGACATAGTACTACATTTCTACTAAGCATGAATTCTACTAATAAGTATGGATTATCTACACAATTAACAGTTCCTTGGATTCTACACTAGTAAGCATGTCATTGGACTCTACACTAAAGCATATCACCGGCTAGCTTCCACACAGCATATCATTGGACTCTACACTAAGCATATCATCGAATTCACTAAGCATATCATCAGATAATTTGCATTTGTAAGTATAACAATAAAGCATATCATCAAATTACTACAGTAAGTATAACATACCATGACAAGCCGATCAACCATGGTACTTGTCAGGCGGGTCACGAATGGCACCCCAACAAAGTCAGCACGTGGCGGAATTATGTCCCATAGGTTGCACACCTCCTCCTTGCTCAGCCTCATTCTTTGAGCATAGATTGCTTCATCAAGTGGGTCCTCATCATCTTCAGCATCTTCCTCTGTGTTGACATAAATGACAGCCAGCTTGAGTCTTTCTGCTCTGAAGGAGAAGCTGATCAACTCACCACGAAGGATACCCATGTGAGCAAGGAAATGGACCCATCCATCTCCTCCAATCTGCGACATATTGTGTCCTTTCTCAATCTCCATAGTGTATTGGCCCCTCGAAGCCTCAAAGGTCACAGTGTCTCCGGTCATCTTGTTGAATTTCAACCTCACATTGCATGGGACGATCTATGTAAAAAAAGCAAAATGACACAATACATTAATGCCAATAACACTAAAATCAAAATAGTTGTTACAAGTTTCATATAATTTGTTGCCGCCGCATGAATAAAACTCGGTTGGAAGTAGATGTTGAACAACATCCCAGTTGCAAGGCTGCTGGCGCACCTTCACTTGCACATTCAACATGGTAGTGGTGGTGGTGGCGCCATTTTCCTAAAGCAATATGAGCAAGAAAAACAGTAACATAAAGTTCTCAATGCATCGATCTTAATCGGAAAACAGAATATTTAGGTTTAGTAACTAAAATTAACACCATTCACATGTTTCCATAGTGTGAGAAATTAACAGAATATCTAGTCACAAAGGCTAACAAGAACTGCCATGCTACTATTTTCAATCTTTGTTGTTTATCTTGTGCATATAAAAAAACAAAACAAAATTTCAAAACTTACAAATGCAGATTATCTCTAGACTCTTTGGTGGTCATGTCGTACAATGGTTAGCATCAGTACTAGTTAAACAAGATCAATGGATCTAACAACCACATTTAGCAACCTAGCATGGGATGATCATCAAGCTCAACATGCAAACAAACATAAGAAACTAGCATCGACTAGTCATGAAGCTGAACATAGTACCATACTAGCATGGAAACCGACATGAAAAGCATGTGCATCTACCACAATAAGAACATCATCATTGCCGACAAGCAAAACCTAGCATACTACCAAAACCGTGCCACTAGCATCAGATCTACCACATCCTATGTTCACTGATAAACTCTAATGCTAGCATAACCTACTGGCCGGAGTGGGGGTCGGCCAGAGTGGGGGCTGGCCAGAGCGGGGCTGGCCGGAGTGGGGGCGGCGGTGGAATTGGCGGGGAGGGGCAACAGGGGGAGTGGGTAGGCGACCGACGAGAGCACGCGGGCGGTGACAGATCGGGGCACCGAGAGGGGAGGAGCAGCGGAGGAGGGAGGAGCATTACCGGCAATGGCGCGTGGTGGCAAAGATCGAGAGCGAGTGAGAGATCGGTGTGAGGGGAGGATGCGGGCGGGTGGATAAGGTGCCCAGCGTTGGTCGGTAAAAACCGCTACTACTAAGCTCCATAGCAGTAGCACGCTTAGGCAGCCCAATGCTACTGCTAAGTTGGTTATCAGTAGTGCTTTTTAGAGGACCCGCGCTACTGCTAAGGCTAAGCATGTAAAAAAACATCAAAAAACATTGGACATCAATGATCTTTTTGTGTATAATCTAAATTGTCCATATGAATCTCTCACTGATTTAGGAACCGATGAGGATTCATATTGCGGCGACAAATCCTACACATGGAGTTCAATGAAGACCAAGTGGTTGTGATAGTTTGAGAAGCACCATATTTAAAGTGTTAAACACCCTATTCATGGAGCGAGGTGGGACTAAACTTGGGTCCTAGGAGGGGACTAAATTTAGCAGTAGTGCTGGTTGGCAAAACAAGCGCTACTGTTAAAAGCTTAGTAGTAGCGCTGCATTCTGGGCTGCACTGCTACTACAGCTAGTGTCGGTGGGCTCGTTGCGTCCCACTTATTAGTAGCATTTTTTCCTTTTCCGGCGCTTCTGCTAAAGTGTTACTTGCAGCACTGCCCCAAAGCAACGCTACTGCTAATTACCAGCAACGCTTGCTATTTTTCAGCGCTACTACTAATGTCCTACCTATAAGCATTTCCCTTGTAGTGATATGTTTGCAGGGAACACCTCCGAGCTAGTGGCCTATGTTTTGCCGGAGTGTTGATTAATTTTTGTTCCGGCAAATTTTAGGCGCTCGACACGTCCTTTTTAGCAAAGGTCATGCCGCATTTTTCCGTGATTTTTAGCATTGCTTATGCTAGAATGTAGGAAATATCGAGTGCCTTGGATTTGCCGGAAAGAGAATTAAACGACATTTATAATCTTTGAATTTTGAACACACGAGATGTCTAACGACGATAGGATCCTGGAGTGCGAGTACTGCTATGATGACCGGGGTTTGTGCGACAGGTTTCTTCACCTGCAAAATGATAGGTTTTTCACCGTGGAGGTGGAAGAGACCTTTGATGTTTGTATGGTACTCAACGACAAGCATTTCATCACAATTAATATCATCGCTTGTGCTTCTTTCGTTCAACGTGTAATTTCTGGATTTTTTTCCATTTCGATTAGTACATCACGTGCCATGCAAGACCATATGTATTGAAGAAGCTCGGTTTCAAAGACTTTGAGAATATGCAGGCGAGGAGGGCTCACTTAAGAAGTAAACATGGTTTTGTGTTTCTAGTTAAGCTGTACAATGCGGTCAACCACTCACATTTCGGTTGCTCTAATTGGAAAGCTCTCTGCAAGGCGTATGGATTTGAGGAGGGTATGCAAATAACATTTGATATCGTCCCGAAGATGATGATGATAATATCAACATCTTGGTGGATGTGGATATGCCTCCAGTTTTGCCTAAATGTGAGTTTGTCAAACTAATTTGTTAAGTTAAGTAATTTATATTGTTAATTTAAAAATATTTGGTGTTCATCGGTACTAAACTTATTTATTTATAATTGCTAACTTATTTCTTATCATAAATAAATACTTGAAAGGTTGTAGATATGACATACTACATCTATGACTCCGAGCTTAATAGTGAGGAGAAAGGTTATCTTGTCTCATTCATAGATGATGTTGAGGCCTTTAAAACCAATCACTCTATCAACCCAATTTTACTAGATACGTGCCACTAGTCCATAAATTTCTTGATGGTAACTTCATTGCCAAAAACTTGGTAAGATTTTGTTAATGATGGTAACTTCATTGCATACATTCTTATTAAGTAAACTACATTGCTAACTATATATGTTACTATTACGTTTTTCAACAGAGGCTCCCGAAAGAGGTTTTGCCTGGCATGATGTTTATCGAAGGTGATATGCATATGGTTAGCTTACGAGCAACTCCTTTGAAGGCTTGCCGCGGTGCATATTCGATTTCTTCAAACGATGGAAGGCTCAAAATCAAAGAATGAAGCAAAGTGATGAATGCGCACATGCAACTAATTGGAGACAACGTGAATGTGCGCAAGCCACAAATTGGAGATAGGTTTATCTCTATTCTCCATTATTGAGATGGACCGATTTATCTGTTTTATGGTATTTTACCTAGGAGAGAGGAGTAGGTCCTAGGTATTAAGAACAATTAGTTAGTTTTGATTATGACTGATGATGATGATGAAAAGTTGTTATTATGTGCTACAATGTGTTAGAGTTAGATGATGATGAGGGGGAGGAGTTGTGATTATGAGTACTATGATGATGACGATGAGGAGTTGTTATTATGACTAATGACCAAGTTGTTATATGATGTCTCATGGACGAAAATGATGATGACGAGGAGTTGTTATACGACAATAATGTATTATGATGATAAGTTGTTAATGGTATTATGATGATGATAAGTTATTATATCATTGGGGTGAAAGAACCGCAGATTAATTTCAAGTGGATGGATCCAAAGTGCACGCTAATCCAACTTGGTCACTTTGGATCCATCTACTTGAATCTAATTAACGGTTCTTTCACCCAATGATGTAATAACTCATTATGATGTAATAACAATATCTAAATTGCTATTGTATGAAAACTTGTATAACGGTGTATGAATATGACATAAAATAGAAAAGAAATAGAATACGTAATAATAGTAGTAGCACGGGATAGAGCGACGCTGCTAGTAACTACCAGTAGCGTGTTCTGCTAAGTAGGTATAACAGTAGCGCCAGAAAACCAACGCTATTGCTACAAGTTAGCTCTAGTGCCGTAGCAGTAGCGCGGGCACCCGCGCTACTGCTAGGCCAAAAACCAGCGCTACTGCTAGGCTTTTCCCTAGTAGCGGGGACTCGTCCATGGTGGTGGTGGACAACAAAAAAGACCCTTGGGAAGAAGAACAGTGACAACTTCTGTCCTTAGGTGTGAGTTGATGCGGAGACACCTTCTATCCTCAAGCGTGAGCTTAGTCGGAATCACATAAGACGTGTGCAGTCAAATTTTAAATTATGATTTTTCTGAAAGTAAATTATGTTTATCAACGCAATGTTTGTCTGTACTCTGTTGTATATTTCTTATACTGGAGCCAATATCTCTAGGTGAAGGGCCAGTGTGCCAAACATGTGCAGTGATACACTCATGGTGTAAGAAATGTGTGTTTGCCCAACATTGATCTTTAAACAGTAGAAGCTGCCATTCACTAAGGCATTCAACAATTTCTTTCCTACAACAAGAAAATGTGCATCAAGCGCTCATATTACAAAAGGCTAGAACCTAAGCTCTTGAAGAAACCTAAAAGAATGGCATACCGAAGGGTCTACAACTAGAGGGTTTCTGTTTATAGCGTGTATACATGCCAGTTAAGAGTTCATTCGGGCAGAAAGAGGCATGTAAGAGGATTAATAATTTACTTGCAGAAAGAGGCATGTAAGAGGATTTATAATTTACTTCCATAAAACCATGTGTAGTCGTGCTTGATATATGCATGCTAAGTATATGTGTCGTGTTTGTGCCCATTGTGGTGCCTGCACTCGCCACCTAGCTTCGCCGTGTTCCTTCATCCTATTTGACGAGCAAGATTTTTATAACTTCTAGTCAATATTGAATTTATAAGATTCGAGATTTTTAACCGCATGACGAATTCATGAGGAACGAGGTGGTAATATATGAGGGAAAGATTGGACAAATAATGCTCTGATAGGAGAAAATAAATCATAAGCGCATGACACAAGAAGACAGTAACATGTATATTGACATGGTATATTTGTTTTTGCGAGGACAAGGTGTAAAATTACACATGACACCTTTCAATCAAATGCCACCGCATGACGAATTCATGAAGGACGTGTGTTACCGGATAAGGGAAAGACTCGACAACTAATGCTCTTCTTGGAGAAAATAAACCATAAGAATGACAGAGGAATACAATAAACATGTATAATGACATGGTGTAAAACTGCACATGACACCTTTCGATCAGATGCCACCGCATTCCTTTTTATTACTCCCATAGCAATGCATGGGCATATAATTAGTACTCCCTCCGTCTGGAAATACTTGTCATCAAAATAAATAAAAGAGGATGTATGTAGATGTATTTTAGTTCTAGATACATCCCTTTTTGTCCATTTTGATGACAAGTATTTCTGGACGGAGGGAGTAGTTATTATGAGATGTTGAACTTTGCATTTTCATTTTTTTTCATCATGACATTAAATAACTGACATAAAATTGAACATTTTTCAGAATTCAATTGAAGCTTCTTTGCATTTACTTATTTTGCTCACTCAAATTCAATTCAAGCCCTATCCAAATTCCTTTTGAATTTAAATTCAATGATCACACTACAAAATTTGCCACAAATTATTACATCACAAAAATAATCTCCAACAGAAAATTGAGAATTTTTGGACACTTTAGAAAACCTAGACCTAATTCAAATGAGTTTGAATCTAAACTTTCCAATCATGCCCAAAGCGATTTTTCTTGGATCACATATTTTGTAAAAATTCCATAAGAATTGGTCTCATGCCCAAACTCGTCCCTATGCCCTATCTTTTTCTTTTTGTATTTTCTCTATTTTTTAATAGAAAAGAAAAGAAATACACACACAGAGAGAGAGAGAGAGAGGCACACACACAGAGAGAGAGAGAGGGGGGGGACTAGAGCTGCCCAGCCCAGCTTACCCTCCCTCTCTCTCTTTGACCAGCCCAGCCCACCGTGAAACGGCACGCCCTCGTCTTCCACCTCGGTAAGAAATTTTCACCGTGCCCTCAAAATGGACACAGTGGAGAAAGGGGGCAAAGATAGTGATTTCGTCAAAAAAGCCATCAAAGACATGTACAACGCTGTATGCAAGCCATGGACAAAGAGAGAAATGTAAGTTCATGCAACTAACACAGAAAACATTCTTACACACGATCATTTTGACTATATCACCTGTGAACTAAAACATTTTTCTAAATATACTTTGCAGGGATCAGCTTTCCATTAAAACAGACAAGTTTGATGTAAATCTAGGACATGTCTCCGAAAGCTTCATGGTCGGTAAATTAGTACGCACCGAAGCAATAGAGCCCATGCTAACAATCTTGAGAAAACAACTCAATGGCACACGGAGAAAGATTCTGTCGTTAAGCAACACTGTAAGTAAATATCACGGCAAAAGAATCACATTTAAAACAATATATATGACTTTATAAATAGATGAACTTCCCCTATAGCTGAACTGAAAAATTCCCTTTGTCTATCTATTACGAAACAAGCAGCACTCAATAAGGGAAGCCGACGACGAAGATCCAATGTGCTAAGAAAATAATGATCAACAACACATTACAAAAAAATTACTACCTGCAAGGCTTAGATCATTTTTCAGCATGCAAGAAGAAGAAAAACTGCAAGATTATAACATGGTAAGGAGATCAGCTGTTTCAAAAACAAAACACAAATTGCGTGTATGTTATGCAAAGTTGTCTTTTTATTTTATGTTTCTAAATATAAGAAGATTTCCAAATGTTTTCTTTTTATTTTGTGTTTTCCAGTTCCTTCTACCATGTTCGTTGTGCAGGTTTGAGCAAGACGAAACTATAAGTCATTACTTCACCATCACAGTTAACATGCAAAAAAAGCTCTTTGAACTCCTTGACTCTTCAACTGCATATCCAGGCATAATAGAATTCTTCAACAATGTAACCAGCAAACTAATGAAAATCTGGAAGCACATAAGCACAGAGCAACAGCTTTCAGAAAAAAGCATCGACCATTACAAAAAGGTCAGACTGCAGGTGCCACTTCAAGGAGAAGACACGTAAGCACTTCCAACATCTTCACTTATTTTTTTTTGTCAATGCAAGATTCAATACTACAATTACTGAAATAATTCTGTTCTTTTTTCTTTTCAATACAACAATTACCACTACCATTGCTCAAACTTTTCTCTTCTTTCCGTTTCTTGAAGGCAACAATCTTACCAGTACCATTCATCTACATGCAGAATGGACTGCGCATTCTATATGTACATGAACCTGAAGCACTACTCCATTGATGGAACAACAGCAACCTTAAAGCCAAAACAATTACGAAAGTTGAGGAAAAAGGTTATATATCAACTAATCAGTCAACACAAAGGGAATACAAAACTGTCACTAATCAAGTGTACAACAGGTAAGTCTTTTCAGAAACTAAATCTTACAGTTTCGTAACACTAGAAGAAGTAATATTTTTTTTAATTATTGTTTTACAGATATGCTGAAATATGAAGTAGATATGGAATACAAAGAAATGCAACAAGCATAATGTTGCGTACTAGAAGAGTTTCCGCCAACTACCGGGCCAAAAGAACATATTATGCATGCGACAACCACACAAGAGCATGAAGTTATTGATATATCTAGTAAACGCAAAGATATTATGGATTTCAGCAGCCACGCAGTCGCCCAACAATCTTGCACAGACCACGAACAAAATGATCCACCAATAGAACCAGATCAACCACCACCAGACGACAAGATACCACACCATGCCGAAGAGGAAACAGACGAGCAAAATATCAATAGCAATATCACGACCACAGAGCAACTGGAACAAACAGGCACTGATTTAAAAGAGGATGACAGAAGCAACGACGTACCAAATACACAACAACAGGTTTTCGGGCAGAAGAAACAGCATGTTCTTCTTCAAGAAGAAATAGGCTCGACAAGCAATCAGCAAGGCACCTCCAGCACCATCTCTTTAGACTTCCTAAAACCAAAAACAATGGAAAAGCAGGAAGAAGTTGACGAATTGCTTTCAAGCCTTAACCCACTATGATGACCCACAAGTATAGGGGATCTATCGTAGTCCTTTCGATAAGTAAGAGTGTCGAACCCAACGAGGAGCAGAAGGAAATGATAAGCGGTTTTCAGCAAGGTATTCTCTACAAGTAGTGAAATAAGTGGTAACAGATAGTTTTGTGGTAAGGTAAATTGTAACGAGCAACAAGTAACAAAAGTAAATAAGGTGCAGCAAGGTGGCCCAATCCTTTTTGTAGCAAAGGACAAGCTGGAACAAACTCTTATAATAGGAAAAGCGCTCCCGAGGACACGTAGGAATATTATCAAGCTAGTTTTCACCACGCTCATATGATTCGTGTTCGGTACTTTGATAATTTGATATGTGGGTGGACCGGTGCTTGGGTGCTGTTCTTACTTGAACAAGCATCCCACCTATGATTAACCTCTATTGCAAGCATCCGCAACTACAACAAAAGTATTAAGGTAAACCTAACCATAGCATGAAACATATGGATCCAAATCAGCCCCCTACGAAGCAACACATAAACTAGAGTTTAAGCTTCTGTCACTCTAGCAACCCATCATCTAATTATTACTTCCCCATGCCTTCCTCTGGGCCCAAATAATGGTGAAGTGTTATGTAGTCGATGTTCACATAACACCACTAGAGGTTAGACAACATACATCTTATCAAAATATCAAACGAATACCAAATTCACATGACTACTAATAGCCAGACTTCTCCCTTGTCCTCAGGAACAAACGTAACTACTCACAAAGCATATTCATGTTCATAATCAGAGGGGTAATAATATGCATAAAGGATCTGAACATATAATCTTCCACCAAATAAACCAACTAGTATCAACGACGAGTAATCAACACTACTAGCAACCTACTAACACCAATCCCGGACTTAGAGACAAGAATTGGATACAAGAGATGAACTAGGGTTTGGAGATGAGATGGTGCTGGTGAAGATGTTGATGGAGATTGCCCTCTCCCGATGAGAGGAGAGTTGGTGATGATGATGACGATGATTTCCCCCTCCCGGAGGGAAGTGTCCCTGGCAGCACAGCTTTGTCGGAGCCCTAGATTGGTTCCGCCAAGGTTCCGCCTCGTGGCGGCGGAGTCTCGTCCCGAAAGGTTTTTTTCTGATTTTTTCTCATTGAAAGACTTCATGTAGGAGAAGATGGGAGTCGGAGAGCCACCAGGGGGCCCACGAGGTAGGGGGGTGCGCCTAGGGGGGAGGGGCGCGCCCCCCACCCTCATGATCAGGGTGTGGGCCCCCTGGCCTTCATTTTTGGCAATGATTTTTCTTTATTTAATTTAAGATATTCCGTGGAGTTTCAGGACTTTTGGAGTTGCACAGGATAGGTCTCCAATATTCACTCCTTTTCCAGCCAGAATTCCAGCTGCCGGCATCCCCCTCTTCATGTTAAACCTTCTAAAATAAGAGAGAATAGCCATAAGTATTGTGACATAACATGAAATAACAGCCCATAATGCGATAAATATCGATATAAAAGCATGATGCAAAATGGACGTATCAACTCCCCCAAGCTTAGACCTCGCTTGTCCTCAAGCGAAAAGCCGATAACTTTAAATATGTCCTCATGTTTAGAGGTAGAGGCATCGATAAAAATAAAATACGGACATGAAGGCATCATGATTATTTCATAACAGCAACATATATAGATTTGTCATATGATTACTTATGTTCAAGTGATGATCTTTTCACAATGCAAAAGTATGAATCAGAAACCTTATTAGGCACTAACAAATTATAACCTCAGTCATTGAAACAATTGCAATTTATCATAACATCGGGAAGAGTCTATGTCAGAGCTTTAAAAAGCAAGTCCACATACTCAACTATCACTTAGTCCTTCATAATTGCTAACACTCACGCAATACTTGTGGTTATGAAGTTCTAATCAGACACAGAGAAAGATTGGGGCTTATAATTTTGCCTCCAAACTTATTCACCTTTGGGTGATGTCAACAATAATAGTTCATGCTAATGTACATCCAATTGGATATATATATCAGGATCACCCCACCATGAAGTGCTTGCCAAAGGATAAAATTAAAAAGGGAAAGGTGAAGATCACCTTGACTCTTGCATAAGATAGAAGATAATAATAATAGATAGGCCCTTCGCAGAGGGAAGCAGAGGTTGCCATGCGCTTTTTATGGTTCGATGCACAAAATCTTAATGCAAAATAACATCACTTTATATTGCCCCTTATATGTGAACCTTTATTATGCAGTTCGTCGCTTTTATTGGGTCCACAACAAGTTCGTACAAAGCTTATTTCTCTGCACTAATAATTCATGCATATTTATAGAGCAATTTTTATTGCTTGCACCGATGACAACTTACTTGAAGGATCTTACTCAATCCATAGGTAGATATGGTGGACTCTCATGGCTAAACTGGTTTAAGGGTATTTGGAAGCACAAGTAGTATCTCTACTTGGCGCTGAGAATTTGGCTAGCATGAGGGGGAAAGGCAAGCTCAACATGTTTGAATGATCCATGACAATATACTTTAACTGAGATGCGAGAAAACATAACCCATTACGTTGTCTTCCTTGTCCAACATCAACTCTTTAGCATGTCATACTTAATGAGTGCTCCCAATTATGAAAGATGTCAATGATAGTATATCTATATGTGAAACCTCTCTCTCCTTATTACTTCCTATTAATTGCCACGATGACCAAAGCTATATTTGCCAACTCCTAACAACTTTTTAATCATCATACTCTTTCTATGTGAAGTCATTACTCTCAATAAGATCAATATGAACTCTTTTTTTCTTTTTATTCTTTTCTTTGATTCACCCAGGATCATGGCAACGTGATCAAGCCCTTGACTCAACACTAATCTTTATTATATATAGCTCACGGACTCGATTGCATAGAGGGATCATAAAACAAAACTCAAAACTAGATCATGCCATGACTTTATTCTACTAAATCAAGATACTACTAATAGGATCAAACTAAAAAACGGTAAAGATAGGAGTTGTGATGATGATACGATACCGTCCCCCAAGCTTGGCAGTTGCCAAGGGCAGTGCCCATACCCATGTGATTATGTCTCCTTCTTTGTTGGTGGGGGTGGAGGTGTTGTTGATAATGCAAGCTTGTCGTCCACCTTCCATGGAATAGGCTCACCCTCATAGAAGGATGATCGAGTCTCCGGAATCCTCAAATCTGCAACGGCAACAGCTCGAAACGAAAACAGAAGATATTTGCGTGATACGGTCGTCAAAACCTTCGGGAGAATATATAATGAGTTTTTACCGACCAAAATACGTATCGTGCAAGAAAACGGAGTCCGGAGGGCACACGAGGTGCTCACGAGGTAGGGGGGAGCGCCCAGGGGGTAGGACGCGCCCTCCACCCTCGTGGAGGCCTCGTGTCCTCCCTGTACTGCTACTTATTTTTCTATTTTTCTAAATATTCCAAAACGGAGAAATATTGCCTTAGAATTTGTTTTGGAGTCGGTTTACTTACCGTAACACATACCTATTCCTTTTCAGAGTCTGGAACGTTCTGGAAAGTGTCCCTTATGTATTCCTCCGGGGTTATGGTTTCAATAACATTGGTTTCAACATTTATAGGATTACCTAAGATATAATGTTTGATTCTTTGACCGTTCACCACCTTCGGATTTGTGCCTTCGAAGTTGTTGATTTTTATGGCACCGGAACGATAGACCTCCTCGATAACGTAGGGACCTTCCCATTTAGAGAGAAGTTTTCCTGCAAAAAATCTTAAATGAGAGTTGTATAGCAACACATAATCACCCACATTAAACTCACGCTTTTGTATCCTTTTGTCATGCCATCTTTTAACTTTTTCTTTAAACAACTTGTTATTTTCATAGGCTTGGGTTCTCCATTCATCAAGTGAGCTAATATCAAATAACCTCTTCTCACCGGCAAGTTTGAAATCATAGTTGAGCTCTTTAATAGCCCAATATGCCTTATGTTCTAGTTCGAGAGGTAAGTGACATGCTTTTCCATAAACAATTTTATACGGAGACATACCCATAGGATTCTTATATGCAGTTCTATAGGCCCATAATGCATCATCAAGTTTCTTGGACCAATTCTTTCTAGACCTATTAACAGTCTTTTGCAAAATTAATTTGAGCTCTCTATTACTCAATTCTACTTGACCACTAGACTACGGGTGATAAGGAGATGCAATTCTATGATTAACATCATATTTAGCAAGCACTTTACGGAAAGCACCATGAATAAAGTGTGAACCACCATCAGTCATTAAATATCTAGGGACTCCAAACCTCGGAAAAATAACTTCCTTAAGCATTTTAATAGAAGTGTTATGATCAGCACTACTAGTTGGAATAGCTTCTACCCACTTAGTAACGTAATCAACAGCAACTAAAATATGAGTGTATCCATTAGAAGCAGGAAAAGGTCCCATATAATCAAAGCCCCAAACATCAAATGGTTCAATAACAAGTGAATAATTCATAGGCATTTCTTGACGTCTACTAATATTACCAATTCTTTGACATTCATCACAAGACAAAACAAACTTACGGGCATCCTTGAAGAGAGTAGGCCAATAAAAACCAGATTGCAATACCTTATGTGCAGTTCTATCTCCAGCGTGGTGTCCTCCATAAGCTTCGGAGTGACACTTGCATAGGATTTGTTCCTGTTCATGCTCAGGTACGAAACGTCTAATAACACCACCTACTCCTTCTTTAGAAAGATGTGGATCATCCCAAAAGTAATGTCTCAAATCATAAAAGAACTTTTTCTTTTGTTGGTATGTGAAGCTAGGTGGTATAAATTTAGCAACAATATAATTAGCATAATCAGCATACCACGGAGTGCTACCAGAAGTACTTATGACATTTAATTGCTCATCAGGAAAGCTATCATCAATAGGTAGTGGGTCATCAAGAACATTCTCTAACCTAGATAAGTTGTCTGCAACTGGGTTCTTAGCTCCTTTTCTATCAACAATATGCAAATCAAATTCTTGCAGCAAGAGAACCCATCTAATAGGTCTAGGTTTAGCATCTTTCTTTTCCATAAGATATTTAATAGCAGCATGATCGGTGTGAATAGTTACTTTAGAATCAACAATATAAGGTCTGAATTTATCACAAGCAAATACAACTGCTAAGAGTTCCCTTTCGGTAGTAGCATAATTTCTTTGAGCATTGTCTAGAGTCTTACTAGCATAATGGATAACATTTAATTTCTTATCAACTCTTTGCCCTAGTATAACACCTACAGCATAATCACTAGCATCACACATAATTTCAAAGGGTAAGTTCCAATCAGGTGGCTGAACAATAGGTGCAGAGACTAATGATTTCTTAAGTATTTCAAATGCTTCTACACAATCATCATCAAAGACAAATGGTACATCTTTTTGTAATAAATTAGTCAGAGGCCGAGAGATTTTTGAGAAGTCTTTAATGAACCTCCTATAAAATCCGGCGTGACCAAGGAAACTTCTTATACCTTTGATGTCCTTGGGACATGGCATCTTTTCAATAGCATCAACTTTGGCTTTATCAACTTCAATACCTCTTTCAGAAACTTTGTGCCCCAAGACAATACCTTCATTAACAATAAAGTGGCATTTTTCCCAATTCAAGACAAGATTAGTTTCTTCACATCTCTGCAAAACTCGATCAAGATTGCTCAAGCAATCATCAAAAGAGGATCCATAGATGGAAAAGTCATCCATGAAAACCTCACAAATCGTTTCACAAAAATCAGAGAATATAGCCATCATGCATCTTTGAAAGGTAGTAGGAGCATTACATAGACCAAAAGGCATATGTCTGTAAGCAAAAGTACCAAAAGGGCATGTAAAAGTAGTCTTTGATTGATCTTTAGCCGACACAGGTATTTGAGAGAAACCAGAATAACCATCTAGAAAGCAATAATGTGTATGTTTGCATAATCTTTCTAGCATTTGATCAATAAAAGGCAAGGGGTAATGATCTTTCTTAGTAGCTTTATTTAATTGCGGAAATCAATTACCATCCTATAACCTGTGATAATTCTTTGCGGGATCAATTCATCTTTATCATTAGGGACAACAGTAATACCTCCCTTTTTAGGGACACAATGGACAGGACTTAACCACTGACTATCAGCAACGGGATAAATTATACCTGCCTCCAGAAGCTTGACTATTTCCTTCCTTACCACTTCTTTCATTTTAGGATTCAAACATCGTTGAGGATCACATACTGGTTTAGCATCCGCTTCCAAATTTATTTTATGCTGACATAGAGTGGGACTAATACCCTTAAGATCATCGAGAGTATATCCAATAGTTGCACGGTGCTTCTTCAGAGTTTTCAATAATCTTTCCTCTTCATGCTCTGAAAGGTTAGCACTAATAATAACAGGATATATTTTCTTTTCATCAAGATAAGAATATTTAAGATTATCAGGCAACGGTTTAAGCTCAAACATGGGATCACCCTTGGGTGGAGGAGGATCCCCTAGGATTTCAACAGGCAAATTGTGTTTCAGAATAGGTTCCTGTTTAAAGAATATTTCATCTATTTCCCTTCTTTCATTCATAAACATATCATTTTCATGGTCTAGCAAATAGTGTTCTAAAGGATCACTAGGAGGTACAGCAATAGAAGCAAGACCAATAATTTCATCCTTACTAGGCAATTCTTCCTCACGATGTTGTTTACTAAATTTAGAGAAATTAAACTCATGAACCATATCATCCAAGCCAATAGTAACAACATCCTTTTTGCAGTCTATCTTAGCATTTACAGTATTCAAGAAGGGTCTACCAAATATAATGGGGCAAAAGCTATCTTGTGGAGAACAAAGAACAAGGAAATCAGCAGGATATTTAGTTTTCCCACACAAGACTTCAACATCTCTAACAATTCCCACTGGCGATATAGTATCTCTATTGGCAAGCTTAATTGTAACATCAATATCTTCTATCTCAGCGGGTGCAATTTCATTCTTAATTTCTTCATATAAAGTATGTGGTATAACACTAGCACTCGCACCCATATCACATAAGCCATGATAACAATGATCTCCTATTTTAACAGAAATAACAGGCACGCCTACCATAGGTCTATGTTTATCTTTATCACAGGGTTTAGCTATTCTAGCAGTTTCACCAGAGAATTCAATGACATGCCCATCAATATTATCAGACAAGAGATCTTTAACAATAGCAATATTTGGTTCTACTTTAACTTGCTCAGGAGGTGTATAAGTTCTAGTATTGCTTTTACGAACAATAGTTGAAGCTTTAGCATGATCCTTTACTCTAGCAGGGAAAGGTGGTTTCTCAACATAAGAGGTGGGAACAATAGGATCATTATAAGTGATGGTCTTTTCTTCAACTTTATAGGTGCAGCTACTTTTACTTCTATGGGAGCATGGTATTTAAACCACTTCTCCTTGGGGAGATCAACATAAGTAGCAAAAGATTCACAGAAGGAAGCTACTATCTTAGAGTCAAGTCCATATTTAGTGCTAAATTTACGGAAAATATCGGTATCCATAAAAGATTTAACACAATCGAACTTAGGTGTCATACCTGACTCCTTTCCTTTGTCGAGGTCCCAATCTTCAGAGTTGCGTTTAATTCTATCCAATAAATTCCATCTGAATTCAATAGTCTTCATCATATAAGAGCCAGCACAAGAAGTATCGAGCATGGTGCGATTGTTATTAGAAAGCCGAGCATAAAAATTCTGAAGAATTGTTTCTCTTGAGAGCTCATGATTGGGGCATGAATATAACATTGATTTAAGCCTCCCCCAAGCTTGAGCGATGCTTTCTCCTTCGCAAGGCCAAAAATTATATATGTAATTGCGATCACGATGAACAAGATGCATAGGGTAATACTTTTGATGAAATTCCAATTTCATTTTTTTATAGTTCCACGATCTCGTGTCATCACATAGCTTATACCATGTCGATGCGTCTCCCTCCAAAGATAAAGGGAAAGCCTTCTTCTTAACAACATCATCGGGTATACCTGCAAGCTTAAATAATCCACAAATATCATCCAAATAGCGTAGATGCTCATCGGGATGCTTTGTCCCATCTCCTGTAAAAGTATTAGCCAGCAGTTTTTCCATAATACCCGAAGGAAATACAAAAGGAGTTTCATTTTCAATAGGTTCAGTAGGTTGAGGAGCAACTCTTTGCTCTACTGGACGGGGTGAAGATACCCCGAACAAGCCCCTCAGAGATTCAGTTTCCATAGTAACAAGTGACAAAAAATTTCAGCACACTATATAAATTTTTCCTTACCAAATTCCCCTTACCAAAGGCGCTACACTCCCTGGCAACGGTGCCAGAAAAGAGTCTTGATGACCCACAAGTATAGGGGATCTATCATAGTCCTTTCAATAAGTAAGAGTGTCGAACCCAACGAGGAGCAGAAGGAAATGATAAGTGGTTTTCAGCAAGGTATTCTCTGCAAGTACTGAAATAAGTGGTAACAGATAGTTTTGTGATAAGGTAAATTGTAACGAGCAACAAGTAACAAAAGTAAATAAGGTGCAGCAAGGTGGCACAATCCTTTTTGTAGCAAAGGACAAGCCGGAACAAACTCTTATAATAGGAAAAGCGCTCCCGAGGACACATAGGAATATTGTCAAGCTAGTTTTCACCATGCTCATATGATTCGCGTTCGGTACTTTGATAATTTGATATGTGGGTGGACCGGTGCTTGGGTGTTGTTCTTACTTGAACAAGCATCCCACTTATGATTAACCTCTATTGCAAGCATCCGCAACTACAACAAAAGTATTAAGGTAAACCTAACCATAGCATGAAACATATGGATCCAAATCAGCCCCTTACGAAGCAACGCATAAACTAGGGTTTAAGCTTTTGTCACTCTAGCAACACATCATCTAATTATTAATTCCCAATGCCTTCCTCTAGGCCCAAATAATGGTGAAGTGTTATGTAGTCGACGTTCACATAACACCACTAGAGGTTAGACAACATACATCTTATCAAAATATCGAATGAATACCAAATTCACATGACTACTAATAGCAAGACTTCTCCCTTGTCCTCAGGAACAAACGTAACTACTCACAAAGCATATTCATGTTCATAATCAGAGGGGTAATAATATGCATAAAGGATCTGAACATATGATCTTCCACCAAACACTACTAGGAAAAGGGCTATAGATAGGGCTGATTCTAATGGCGCACCAGGTAAGTAGTGCGCCACTACTATATACTAATGGCGCATCGCTTACACGTGCGCCATCAGTGTGGAATACACTAATGGCGCACCGTGCTCACGGTGCGCCACTACTATTGATTTTTTTTTCCATTTTTCCATACAAACTAATGGCGCAGGGATGGCAAAGTGCGCCATTACTAGTTAGAACTAGTAATGGCGCACGACGAAGACAGTGCGCCATTAGTATATATATATATTTTTACTTTTTTGCAAATCTACTAATGGCGCACTATGCCAAAGTGCGCCATTACTAGTTTAAACTAGTAATGGCGCACTTTTCCACAGTGCGCCATTAGTATACATATGTTTTTTCTTACTTTTCTGCAAAAAGTACTAATGGCGCACCACCTGCCGGTGCGCCATTAGTAACCAGGGTTACTAATGGCGCATTTTGTCGTGGTGCGCCATTAGTAACCTGGGACAAACAAGATATTTTGGACAGCCCACCTACCCACTCACTTTCCCCACTTCATTCTCTCCACCTCCTCCTCCAAGCTTGTCTCGGCTGCCTCCTCCTTCTCACCTCATTTCCACCATAGATTCATCAAAATTAAGTGGTGAAATCACCTTTTTTTATAGGTAAGTAAGGGGAAAGCTATCTTCATGATGTAGATCTACTTTTTTTCTCCGTAGCTCGCTCCAACAACGTGCACATGCACTTTTTGTGGCCTATCTAGATCTATGTACGTTTGTGGTGTTGCTTGTGTTTGTGGTGTTGCATATATGTTTGTGTTTGCAGGTACCGATATTTGAAATGCGATAGTTGCCAATATTTTGCCGGAATGTTGATTCATTTCCGTTTCGGCGAGAATTTTGGCACTATGCATTCTTTTTGGTCCTATTTTTAGGGAAGGTCATGCCAAAAATTTTCTTGGTTCTAAAATATCGTTTTGCTCTACCCCGCAGGCGACCATGGTCTGCACGATGACCGAAGGCATCGTGAATAGGTTTTTGAGCTCCGCGAAGGCCGAGATGCTTCAAAAGAATGAGATGGAGATAAGATGTCCGTGTCGAAGATGCAAGCTGAAGAGCCTTATTGCGGACCCGGATCCCGGGCAGGTGCGGGACCACCTACTCTTGCGTGGTTTCATGGATGGCTATCGGTGGCAAGGTGATGAAGATGACTATGAAGTCGTCCATGGGGGCCGGGCAAGAAATGAGGAAGGGCAACAAGACAACCACCGCGGTGAGGGCGGGCGAGAAGACAAAGAATCTCCAGGACATGATCACGACGGTGATGATGTACACAATCATCATGTAGAAGATGTCGTACATGATGATGAGGAAGATCAAGACGAAGGCATGATCGCGAGGATGAAGATGCCGGAGCAGACGACGATGGAGGCGGGGTGTAGGACCCTCATATTCAAGAGCTGCTTTGCAAGCAGACGGATAATGCAAGAGCTGCTGCCCGAGAGAAAGCCAAGCTGGATCAACTGGAGATAGACGCGGTTACTCCATTGTATGAAGGATGCAGGCCCGAGGATACCCGCCTGAAAGTAACGCTCGTGGCTCTGGAGATGAAGGTAAAACACAAAATGACCGACGCATGCTTCGACGAGAACATGTCATTCTGGCACGAACGTCTTCCCAAGGGGAACAAGTGCCCGACCAGTTTCGAGGAGGCGAAGAAAATCGTGTGTCCTTTGGATTTACCGCACGTGAAATACCATGTGTGCATGAACAATTGCATCATTTATCGGGACGAGCACGCGGACTCTACCATATGTCCGGTGTGCGGCGTCACTCGATACAAGAAAAGCTCCTCGAAAATCGGTGTGGTACTTTCCGATCACTCCTCATCTGCAGCGGTATTTCACAGACCCTAAGGTAGCAAAGCTCCTGCGTTGGCACGCGGATAGGGAGGAGAAGAAGCGGGAAGATGACGGAAATGATCCGGAGATAAATAAAAAAGACAAGATGCTGAGTCACCCTAGGGATGAGAGCCAGTGGCAAGCGTTGAACTTCGAATACCCAGAATTTGGGAAGGATCCAAGGAACATTGTGCTGGGCGCGAGCACCGATGGAGTCAATCCGTTTGGCAGCCAGAGAAGCACACATAGCACCTGGCATGTGTTTGTGTGGATGTACAACCTTCCCCCCTGGTTGTGCATGAAGAGGAAGTACATTCACATGAGTATGCTAATTGAAGGGCCGAAACAACCAGGGAATGACATCAATCTGTATCTGGGGCTGCTGAAGGAGGAGCTAGACACGCTGTGGAAACCTTCCCCCCAGCCAATATGTGGGACACCACAGAGAAAGAATATTTCCCTATGAGAGCCGCACTGCTTACGACGGTGCACGACTATCTTGGTTACGGATATCTCGCGGGGCAGGTACTCCACGGATTTTCTGGATGCGTAAAGTGCATGGATGACACAACGTATCGCCGGCTAGATAGAGATCCCGGGTCTTCGAAAACCGTGTTCATGGGACATCGAAGGTGGCTTCGCGACGATGACCCGTGGAGGAAACGCAAGGATCTGTTCGATGGTGAAACCGAACCCCGAAAACGCCCGTGTACGAGGAGCGGCGAGGAAATAGACGAGCTGTTGAAAAATTGGAAAGATTGCCCACTGCCGGGAAAGAAGCAAAAGGCGCCAGAGCCGGGAAAGAAGCGAAAGGCGCCAGAGCCGCTGCTGAAGGTATGGAAAATGAGGTCTGTTTTCTGGGACTTGCCGTACTGGAAGATCCATCGTGTGCCTCACAGCCTTGATGTCATGCATATCACGAAGAACGTGTGCGAGAGTCTGCTTGGTACCCTGCTCAACATGCCAGAGAGGACCAAAGATGGGCCGAAAGCAAGGGCAGACTTCAAATCAATGGGTATCAGGCAGGAGCTTCACGCTAATGATGATGATGATGATGAGGCGAAGCAGGACACAGAAAGTCGTCGCAAAGGCAAAAAGTCCAAGAAGACCGAAAATGACTACCCTCCCGCTTGCTTCACTCTAAGTCAGGAGGAGATCGAGCAGTTTTTCACCTGCCTCCTAGGAGTAAAACTTCCTTATGGTTACGCGGGGAAGATAAGCAGATACCTAGACCCAGCGAAGCAGAAGTTCAGCGGGATGAAGTCTCACGACTGTCACGTGCTGATGACGCAGATACTTCCAGTTGCAATCTGTGGGATCATGGACGCGCACGTCCGTGAAATGCTATTTGGCCTATGCAACTTTTTCTACGTCATCTCTCGGAAGTCGATTGGCGTGAGGCAACTCAGAAGGCTACAGGAAGAGATCGTGGTGATACTATGCGAGCTTGAGATGTACTTCCCGCCCGCATTCTTAGACGTTATGGTGCATCTGCTGGTCCATATCATGGAGGATATCATCCAACTCGGGCCGACGTTCCTGCACAGCATGATGCCGTTCGAAAGGATGAATGGTGTCATCAAAGGATACGTTCGGAACATGTCACGTCCAGAGGGAAGTATAGCCAGGGGCTTTCTGACCGAAGAGTGCATCTCCTACTGCACAAATTATCTAGGCATCGAGAACCCCGTTGGTCTGCCCGTCAACAGGCACCTCGGCAGGCTCGCTGGATGGGGTCACCGTGAGGGTCGCTGCAAAATGCATGTCGACTTCGAGGGTCGACTCGCCGACTTTGAAAGAGCAAACCTAGTCGCGCTACAACACATAGACGTGTCGATCCTTGGGTGGTTCAAGCAGAAGCTTCTATCGTACCCTTTACATGAAGATTCTTCCGCGGAAGAGCAACTCATATTCGCCTTGTCACAGGGCGCCGAGCACAACCTGATGCCCTATGAGGCATACGATATCAACGGCTACACATTCTACACCGAGGACAAGTACATGAAGAGCGATGGTTATCAGAACTCTGCGGTAACGATGGAATCCTACGCCAGTAAGGACAAGGACAGATACTACGGAAGGATCGAGGAGATCTGAGAGCTGAGCTACGCTGGAGAGAAGGTGCCGATGTTCCGTGTCAGATGGGCCAAGAGCGTCCTAAAAGAAGACCGATATTTCACCACCATGGTTATACCCGAAGCCAAATCCAAGACCACGGGCGCAAACGTCACCGCGAAAAATGAGCCATGGGTACTGGCTTCCCAAGTGGACCAATGCTTCTTCATTACCGACCCGCCAAAGCCCAGTCGTGTTGTCGTGAGGAGAGGCAAAAGGATGATCATCGGAATGGATGGAGTAGCCAATGAGCAAGACTTCGACAAGTACGGCGACCCGAAGATCGAACATGACGACGACGATGAAGTAGCATCACACACCACAAGAAGAGGCAGGACCACCCTACCTAAAGGACGTCCGTTCCACAGAAGAACTCCATTTGCGAAAAAGAAGGGCAATAAGATTGTGAACAGATAGCTAGCTAAGATCGATTGTATTTAAATCGTAGTCTTCATTTCTCGATTGTATTTCATGGGCACTTTTTGATATCATGAATATTTTTAAATTTCATGGGCACTTTTTGAAATCATGAGGACACTTGATCTCGATCCCCCTCCATCTCGATCTCGATTCCCCCTCCATCTCGATCTCGATCCCCCTCCATCTCGATCCCGCACCCTCCCCCGCTAGCTCCACCGCATTTAAACAAGTTTGAACATATTTAAACACAAATAAATATAAAAACAGCGTTTAAAATGCATAAAAAATATTGGGGAGCCTGGGAATCGAACCCAGGACCTCCTGGTGTGTGTGTTGCATGCTGACCAGTTGGGCTAGTGGGTGGGTTCTGTTGTAGATAGGGTTAGGTTGTAGATAGGGCTAGTGGGCTAGATTAAAACAAAATTCTAATGGCGCACCGAGGGGTGGTGCACCATTAGAATAGTCGTACTTATGGCGCACGAGGGGGTGGTGCGCCATTAGAAAGCTTCCCCCCACACTAAATCCCCAATCTCTCTAATCTCTCCCTGCCTCATCGATCTCACCCGCTGCCCCCCGTGTTCACCGTCCCCCTCGCCGCCCCCCTCGCCTCCTTCGCGTTGTCCCCAAGCCGAGCGCCGCCTCCCTCGCCGCCTCCCTCGCCATCCCCGAGCCGAGCGCCGCCTCCCTCGCCGCCTCCCTCGACGTCCTCCCGCCCAAGCGCCCCCTCCCCCCATGGCCCCGCCTGCACCCTCGACGTGCTCGCCGTCCAACACCGTGCGGCCTGCCTAGGAGGACCGCCGCCGTCTTCCTCTTCGACTACGAGGACCCGGACGAGCTCGGACGCCCAGGAGGACCGCCACCGCTTGACGCCCTCGACCGTGCGGCCTGCCCAGGAGGAGCGCCACCGCTCGACGCCGAATTCGTGCCGCCTCGACTAGCTCCGGCTGCCCCGAGTCGCCCTCGACCTCCCAAGTGAGCACCCAAGCCGCTTCCCCCTCTTCCCCCTCTTTATTTCCTTCTGATGTGTTCTAGGGTTGGGGGTTGGAGAAATTTGGACAAGGAAAGGGGGTTGGACAATTAAGTAGCTAGGGTTTTCAAAATGTTCAAATCTCTGAGCTTGCATTTAGATGCATTTTAGAGGATACTAGTCTCAACTAAGCATCCGCCTAGAGATTCTTTCTTTAAGTAGCTAGGCTCAATTAGTGAATTTTCCAGTGAGTTTGGATTCATGCAACAATATGAAACATTAATTACTATTATTTCTGGCCACTAATGATAGATGTAACATGTAAGAAGTCCATAATTGATTAATGGATCTGTTAGTTTGATAGTCTTGTTACTCCTAGGTATCTACAAATGAGTAGATCAATATTTGTTACCAGGAGGGGTTACAATATCTTTAAAACTGATGTTGTTCTCATGATCATGCTTTCTAATGGTTTGATATCACCCAAAGTTTGGCATGGAAACTACACAGGTACTATGTAGTGTTGTATTACTTCTTCCGAATTCAGGGTGTTTAAATGTGCATTAGTTCTTCTGATAATTAATGGTTAAAGTCCTTTGACAAGAATGTGAACAATAAGAGATGTAACCAATCCCAGAAGTAGAACCATGTATCTTTTCTCTCTACAATTCTCATGCAACAATATGGAACTAATTCTTTAAGTAGTTAATGAGAACACTTGGTCCATATTCATTTGCAGTGAACATACATTTTCACTATTCTTATAATATTTGCTTGATGTCAGATTATGCTATGAGGATATTAGTCTAAGCCCAGTGTTGGATGCATTGTTTTATCCTGCAGTGGTTAAACTGGTTCTGAAAATTATCTAGTTTGACCTGTACTTGTCCAGCTATCATAATCTATTCTTTGACCATGGCAGTAGCTGGCATTTTGTTATGATAATTTCAGTATATATCTTACTATCATTTGCTGATCTCGTTGTATTTTCATTGCAAAGGCAACTCTCCGATGAAGTCTCCTCCAGGTAATATATGTCTCATGCTTTCTAAAGAGTACTAGTATACTGACTAAACTATCCACTTGCTATGCTTAGTTGCTCTGTTGTCTGAATCATGACACTTTGCCAGCTGAAACTTGCCTATCACACTGTCGTTGTATTTCTCAACTAAAAACACAAATATTTGCAGGTACCCCGAGAGGCCCTTGAGTTTGCCGGAATGTTGATTAACTTCCGTTCCGGCAAATTCGGGTACTCCATATGTCCTACTTTCAGCAAAGGTCATGCTGAAATTTTAGCATGACTTTGCTAAAAATAGGACATATGGGGTACTTGCGACTAATGCATGGACCGGGGTATCTTAGTACTTAGTTAAGTAGGATCAAATGCCCCGCCATTCTTGCTGCATTAAACCATAGGTGGCAATAGAGCCAAGTGATTAATGCCAAGTGATTAGGCCCAACCTAGGGTGCCTCGGCTTAGGCTTTTAGGGTGCCTCGGTGTCGACAAACCCTAAATGATGAAAGCTTAGCTTTTAGGATGCCTCGGTGTCGACAAACCCTAAATGATGAGACCATGATCTTGTTCCTTGACAATAACCAACTTTTTGACCAAACTGTTTTCCTATTTAAAGCGAAACATGGCCAACAACGATGAGGCCGGCGGTTCGGGCGGCAAGCAATTCTGGGAGCTGTCCCAGGAGATGGAGGAACAACCTCACCGCTATGAGGACGCCGTGGAAGACACCGATCCTGATTACACAACCCCTAGTGGCGTCGGGGATGACACCACTGATGGTGCCGCCGAGGATGCCACCACTGATGATGGCGGCGCACACACAGATGGCAGCCAACCGAAGAAGCAAAGGAAGGACCGGCGCCCGAATGCGCTCTGCACCCTCAAGGAGGAATTCACTCAAGTGGACTCCGACGGGAATCCAACGGAGCCCAAACATATAGTCAAGGGGTACTCGGTTCAGCTCGGGTGCATTCTCCGGAGCACCGTCTCGATCAACACCGAGAACCTTGGCATAAGGACCGAGGAATTTGCGCAACCTTCTCTTCACAAAGCTGCACGAACGATACAAGTTCCCCGCCGAATTTGAAAACACACGCCTCTCAGGGAATAAAGTGAACAGTGCCGCCCTCACGAAGATGAGCACGGCCCTGTCTACTTGGAGAAGAGCGGTGAAGAGAATGATTGATAAAGGTGATAGTTATGAGAAGATCAAGGCAAAATATCCTTTGATGAGCGAAGATGACTACAAGGAGTTCAAGATAAAGTGCGAGAGCAGTGCAACCACCGAATCAAGTCAGTGGGGGAAAGAAATGCGGGAGTTGAACTTAGGGGAACACAAACTCGGTCCCGACAGTTACAGAGTGGCGGAGCCTATATGGGACAAGGAGGACGCGGAGCGTGCTGAGCAAGGCCTACCGCCCCGCTTCGAGAAATACAGCGGTAACAAGCAGACCAGGAACTATGTCAGGGCCCGGTACAAGGAGGACCCGATAACAAAGGAGCTTACCATGGATCCGAAGACCAGGGCGCTTGAGCTTGTTCTGGTAAGGAATACACCGCCGCGTAATTAGCTCCATATGGTTGCACTCTAATTAATCCCCAATATTTCTAAATGGTTCACGTTCCTTTCGCAGGAAACTGAAAGCAGTAGCGCGGGGTCGTCTCAGAGCTCCCCTTTCGACACCCCTTTAAATAGGGCGTTGAATGTAATGAAAAGCAAGGATAAGCTCACTAAGACGACGTCAGCTGGTCGTGTGGCCGGCAAAGGCTTGTCCACAAAATGGGGGTCATACTATACCGCTGGTGTGCGGAAGGAGAAAAAGGCCAGCTCGGAAAGCCAGACGCGCGAGGTTGAAGCACTCAAGGCACAAGTGGCGCGGATTCCGGAGCTTGTCCAAGAGCAAGTGGAACAACAAATGGGAACGAAGCTCAACGCCATGGTGCCTACGTTGATTCATGGGCTAACGACGTGGATTGCGGGAGGCCAACAGGGGCCTCCCCCGGTTCCCAGCTTCACGGCCAGCAACTCGCACAACGCGCAGGCAGCGCCATTGGTGTCTTCGGCGGTGCCATTGGTGTCTTCGGCGGCGGCGCCATTGGTGTCTCCGGCGGCGGCGCCATTGGTGTCTCCGGCGGAGGCGGTATTCGTGTCTCCGGCGCCGGCACGGGCATTGGAGCTTAATGCACCCGGGTGTACGCCGACCGGCACCTCGCCAGCAAGCGCCCCCTCCGTCAGTTGCACGCCCGCCGTTGGCGGTGCCTCGACATTAGCCGAGCTCGATGGCATCACGGTAACTAAGCCTCTCGGCCGATGACTTCATCTCCTTGCCTTTGACTGGGCATCCCTGATGCCCTGTACATGTTTTCGCAGGGCATCGCCGACGTTCCTTGCACTCTTCTGCACTTCGTGGGCGCCGAGTTGGTCGATGTCGCCAAGGGCAAAATCGTTCAACCGGGCAACCACATGTTCCACGGTAATCCGATGCCACCCACAGCGTATAGGGTTGAAGTGGTTTGGGTGCTCCCAGGCTGCGACGAGCTGTTACCTACGGTTCGACCCGCTGGGGCCGACGAAGAAGATGAGATGACCCTCAGCGCCTGCGTAAACTGGCCGCTGCTTTGGCCGAAGAGCCAGATTTGTTTGGGGGCGGGGGACACCACCCCACAGACAAGACCGCCAGTCGTGCCGGCGCCAAGCCATGGCAAGAAAGCCGCAACGCTACCGGACCTGTCGGACATCCCTATGGCACAGGATCCGGACGACGACGACATCAGCGACAATACATTTACCAAAGTCGATAAGTACTTTGCCGAACATGGGTACGCTGACGAGTTTTGCAGGCCTCTTTCTCAAGAACCCAACCAAGACGACCGCAATCTAGCTGGTACGACGGAGAAATCCAATTGCAATAGGCGTCGTCTGGCATTCAGTTCTCAGGAGACGCCTCCAACTCCCGCCTTCACCGAGCCTCAGATAGCTGAGGTGCGAAATATTATCAGCCCCAACACGCTCAAGAAGGCGGTCTGTGAGCAGAACTCGGTCCCATTACAGGAGATCAAGAAGAAGGGACGGAAACGAAAGACTAACAAGGGCGCCGGTGCGAGCCAGCCGGCACTGAGTTCGAGCCATGCTCAAGATGGGCCACCTTCACCTAAGGATATCTCGAGGAGCGTGCATGTGGCGGGTAGGGCGATGCTACCGCCAAATATGCTGAATGCTGCAACCGGTGCTATGCGGAGTCTGCACGACAGTGTTCTTTCTTTGGAGAAGCGGCATCTCAGAGAGATGGATGTGGCATACCCGGTTTTCGTGACCAAGGTGCCAGAGGGCAAGGGCTTTGTGGATGGAGACATCGGGGGTACGATCGTCCTGCGGTTTGATGACATCTTTGCTATGTTTAACCTTCATCCGTTGCACTACACCTTCGTTCGGCTGTTTTCGCTGAGTATGGAGATGCGGATCATTAGAGACAAGACTCCGGACATCGTGATAGTCGACCCCTTCTACATGTGTGCCAAGCACTTGAGCAGCGCTGGGGACCGCCAAGTTGCGATTTCACACCTCGAAGGCATCATTCTGGCAAACCCAGATAAGGATAACTTCCTTGTGGCTTACTTTCCCGAGTAAGTCATCCCTTAACCGCCCCGTAACATATGATTTCTTAGATTTCGATCGTTCTTTTTTTTCTAACATTCTGTGTTCTGTGCAGTGACACACATTGCACACTCATCCTCTTAAGCCCAAAATATTCCATGGCCACGTATTTCGACCCGAACCGTAACTCCAAGATAGTCTAAACAAATGTCAAGAAAGTTCTTGATGATGTTCTCCTCGGCTACGCCAAATCTGGAGGCACCTTCAGCAGGACTGTTCGTAAGTACGGCAAGCACATGTTCTCACACAATACGAAGTTCTGCTGTGTCAAGCAGCCGCCTGGCGGTCAGAAGGATGCCTACTACGCCCTCCATCACATGCGGGCGATCGTAAGGGACCATCATCAACTTCTGCTACCAGATAATCTCAAAGATTGGGCCGCGAACTTGTCGGCAATCCAGGACGCGGACCTCAGACAAGAATTCTTTCACATCCAGTCGGACTTTGCGGACATCATCCATCAAGATGTCCTTCATACGTCGGGGCAGTTCTACCTCAGATATCAACCGTCCAACAATGAGATAGATGGAACGCTACAAATGCAGGGTGACAACGACCGCGATTTCATGACCATCACGACAGACGGCGGCTTCATCCACGCTCCTGTCCGATGAGTCGAGTCGAAAGTAGTGATGTGTAGTTCTGAAACATTGATTGGCTCATGTTGTAATTAAACTTTAATGAATTCGTATGTCTCTTTGGTTTGGACAGTCGTTCAACTTAGATGTAATCGATGCTATTTATTAGTAGGACCATGAATCGTGCTATTAATGTCTTGCTTTTCTCTTTTGATCCTTTTGTTGCATACTTACATATTGCTTATGTACGTCTGTTGTTTGGCTTGTGCATAGAGATGCCGTCGTATGTCGTGTACAAGGGTAAGGTTCCCGGAGTGTACGACGACTAGGAGGAGTGTCGGAGACAGGTTCACCGTTTCAGCGGTAACAGTTACAAAGGGTACACCACTAGGGCGGAGGCCGAATCTAGATATGCCCGCTATCTAGTGGGAGAGAGGAGGGAGCGTTGGAGGAACCGGATGAAGACCAGTTTGATCGCGATGATGCTCATCGTGATGACCACAACTCTCTTTTATGTGATGGTAGTTTAGATGATCGATATCGACTTGTAATGTGAAGACAAACTCAATACTCGCGGTCTTGAGACTTGTAATGTTTTATCTTTGTTCGGTCTTTTGAATTCGGAGACTAATATGATGAATTGTATTCGGAGACTAATCTTCTATTGTATTCGATGAATCTAATGTTGCTATGTGCTGCTGTCTATATTCTGTCCAATAATATATTTTGTAATCTGTGCAAAAACCAGAAAAGCAAAAAAAACCAAATATTCATACTAATGGCGCATCAAGGCAGAGTGCACCATTAGTATGCCAGAGGATACTAATGGCGCATCAAGGCAGAGTGCGCCATTAGTGTGACAAAGCACATGGTTACATATGGCCCCCCGGGAGGCATACTAATGGCGCGTGGAGTTACATACTAATGGTGCACTGCCAGGTGCGCCATTAGTATACCAGATACTAATGGCGCACCTGTGGTGCGCCATTAGTAAAAAATTCTAATGGCGTGCTACTAATGGCGCACCGGTAGTGCGCCATTAGTAGGCAAAACCGGTGCGCCATTAGTAGGCCTTTTCCTAGTAGTGAAATAAACCAACTAGTATCAACTACAAGGAATAATCAACACTACTAGCAACCTACTAGCACCAATCCCGGACTTAGAGACAAGAATTGGATACAAGAGATGAACTAGGGTTTGGAGATGAGATGGTGCTGGTGAAGATGTTGATGGATATTGCCCTCTCCCGATGAGAGGAGCGTTGGTGATGATGATGACGATGATTTCCCCCTCCCGGAGGGAAGTGTCCCTGGCAGCACAGCTCTGCCGGAGCCCTAGATTGGTTCCGCCAAGGTTCCGCCTCGTGGCGGCGGAGTCTCGTCCCGAAAGGTTTTTTTCTGATTTTTTTCATCGAAAGACTTCATATAGGAGAAGATGGGCGTCGGAGAGCCACCAGGGCGCCCACAAGGTAGGGGGGCGCGCCCAGGGGGGAGGGGCGCGCCCCCCACCCTTGTGAGCAGGGTGTGGGCCCACTGGCCTTCATCTTTGGCGACGATTTTTCTTTATTTAATTTAAGATATTCCGTGGAGTTTCAGGACTTTTGGAGTTGCACAGGATAGGTCTCCAATATTCACTCCTTTTCGAGCCAGAATTCCAGCTGCCGGCATCCCCCCTCTTCATGTTAAACCTTGTAAAATAAGAGAGCATAGCCATAAGTATTGTGACATAATGTGAAATAACAGCCCATAATGCGATAAATATCGATATAAAAGCATGATGCAAAATGGACGTATCACACTACAACTAGAGGTGTACAACGACCATATAAAGATGGGCTCTAACTTCGATTTAATTAAAACATGGCTGACCAAGCATGAAAGCTATGAATTCAACAAAAATCCCAAGCCGTATCTGGCAATCTTGCAGCAAGAGTCAGGAGAACATTCAATGCCTCAATCATCTGAGAACAGCTCCAACAAGAAAATCTCGGTCAAGAAAAGGCCGGTAAAGCCTTCAAGAAGGCTCCTTGGAGAAATCAGGATTCCTACTTTTGCCCCAGGAGATTTCAAATTTATGAACAAAGCCAGAGCACTCCATGAATACCTATTCAGCAAAGAAGGACATGACGAATGCGGAAAGTAAGTACTTTCTCTTGCATAAACCAAAAAACAAAGAAATGTTGCCCCTTTTTAAACCAACCTAACTAATGTATAAACTTTTTTTGCTTGCAGTCTAAACGTATATATTAGCTCGATGCGACCCGATTGGATTACAGGAAAACAAGCAATGCAACAGCTAATGAAAGGAGATCATGGACAGATGGAGGGCTCCATCGCAAACGCATTGTTCGATGAATGGACAGTGCAGCAACAATACAACACAACCGATAAAGCCATACTTCCCGCAGAATTTGCAAACGTGTGAAGTCCAATTTGACAAAAACACTTGCATCAATTCAGTGATTACAATGATTGAACTAAAAAGTAGAAAACTTTTTGGTCGCAGATCGTGCTCGGTGTTAAAAGTGGAGAAGAAGAAGGACTAGCAGAATTAAATGAGGAAGATGCATTGAAACAATTTGCATCCCTTGTAACAGGGAAGGAACTTTTAAAGAAAAAGCTGGTAAGTTGATAGAAATATAGAAACATAATTCATTCTTCCTACAGATTGCACATTCACATGTCATTTAATTCTCCTGACAAGAATGAACTTTAACTCACTCTATCTCCAAACACTACAGATTATGATACCCCACAACACAGCTAAACACTACACATTGTACGTGCTCAACAAGTACACGAGCTCCATCGACATACTTGACTCACTGAACTACAGACACGGAGACGGAAAAAATACATGGATAACACACCATAAGGATCACCAAGAACTGGTACGTCAATTCAACATTGTTTTCTAATTGGTTTTTCAATTCCTGCATTCGCTTTATTAATGACAAAACCCAATAATAACACAGATTAAAAGGATGCACGCACTCATGAAGAAGCATTACGGCGAAGCGGAGCTACGGGCCAACAGCGAACTGAACTGGTCGAGGATAGCAGAAATACCTAACAGAGTTTGCGTGCCAAAACAATAGGGTACCCAATGCGGACACTTCATGGTTCAATTTGCAAAATACTGGAATGACATTGATCTCATAAAAGATGATGAGGATTTCAATGTAAGTGAACAGTACAAGAGCAAAAAAATTAATTTTTACAAGCAGCACTACTTGAATACTTCAATTATCTCATGAAAGAAAAATAAAAGAATATCCGATGACCTCCATGCAGCAAAGCAACGTAGATGCCGAGTGGAAACCAGAGTTCCTTTTTACAGCCATATTTGGTGAAACAAACCTAGTAAACTGGGAGCAACTACCTGGAAGAATCAAAGAATTCAAACCAGAAACTTCAAAGTTCTTTTCCACCAACAAAGGTAAGAAAATCATTTCTACTTATCTTTTTTTTGTAATAACCTACTCATCCCACGGTTTACCAATGTCTTTCATATCATGAGACCTTACATATTACATATTTGCTTCCGCTGACACGAACAGATGAAACAAAAAGGAAAGAAAGACAAATCACCAGTACATATCAAAAACATTCTTATTGCTTCCAATACACAAAGGAGGCGTCCGACCTCTTCCATCTAGTCATGAGCGACAGCTGGCAGGAGGAATACAAGAAGTGAGTTGTTTTCTATTGCACCTCAAAATAGTTGCATAGAGGCAAAAAGTAATGTAAGAATCTGTTTCTCACTAACCGTGACCTCCAAAATTATTTTATCTCCCTGTCGTAGCAAAACTATATTTAGGCGCATCCGCAGGGACAATGAAAGCACACAACTTACTGGAGCCCAACTAAAGGCAGTATTTGGTCCAAGACCAGCACAAACAAACATACCACATCATATGGAAAAAAGGGTCCTCGATGACATAGCAGAAATTTGGGAAAGCAGACAAGATTCAAAACAGAGTGACAGAGTAATATTAGGCCCAAACTTTGCAGAGGTAAACTTTTAAAAAGCAAAGTATTGTGTTATATTGCAACAACTACTCTTTTTATATTGTTACACAGCTCTTTTTTCTAACAGTTTTTGTCATCATAAATATTGTTTGCAGCATATATTGCATTTAAACGAACAAAAAACTAGTATTAATAAATTTAAAATTGAATTGCAAAAGGCAAAGAATCAGCTGGTTTCCATGTATTTCAAGGAAAATCAACGGAAAAAGCTCTCAACAGCAAACATGGTAACAACCCTTTCTTCCATGACAAAATCAGAAAATATGTGTTCTATCAAATTACTTTATATTAAACTGTCATCTAAGCAACAAGTATTTTGTACGCAGATATTCATTCCAACGGAGAAGCATGACCGCTATGTACTATATGTCCTGGACAAATACAAACACAAAGTTCACATTATTGATCCTCGAGAAACGACTCACAAGGAATTTCAGAAAGAAAAGATAGACGTCGAAAAATTGACAGAAGAAGAAGCATGTCGAGTTCTTCAGGAAAATGAAGATGCTAAAGAAGAAAGAGAAAGATAGCTTGATGAATATCATGTTCATAAGTTGACAATCGTAAGCATTTATACATAATAATTTTTTCAGTTTTACAAGTTGCAATATTAAAACAATTAATTACAAAATGCAATATTCTCAGGTACCTAGGTTTAAAGAAGTCTTCAACATCATACTAGGACAAACACTGAATCCCAAGGGTACAAGATGGCAGACTCATACCGTGCAAGATGTTCCAGTGGTAGAAAAGGGAGAATCAACATTTGCTGTTTTAAAGCTTGCATTCCTCTACAATGGTGAAAAGATTGTCGAAGACCTGGAAGATTTGACAGTAAGTTTATACATATTTACATATAAATAGCTTATATGCACAAACTCTAATAATATACTTCTCTTCTTGGCAAAATTTCACAAGATGAGGTCGAAGACTGGAGGGCAGAGGCGATGTACATTCTCTTAAATAGCGAGATGAATCAAGTCAAAGCTAGTGAAATGGGTGTCGAGATTAGCAAGATCTTAAGCAAAAATGAAGAGTAAAACTTTTGATTTAGCCCGAGAGGCTAATTCTATCTAGACGCGAGAAAACAGTTTGTCAATAACTCACATTTATATGTAATATAGTTATAAATTGCGTGTTCATGTTGAAAAGAGAACTATTTCGATAACAGTGCCTCTTACATCATAAGAGCATCATAAGAGAGTGCCATTAAACTATAAACAACAATGTCTCTTCTTATTTGTACTACAACAGTGACTCCCAAAACGAACCCTTACGCGTGACTCTGGAAAGCACTGTCCCGTGCCTCCAGAGGCGACATGGCCTTGTGCCACCAAACCCTGAGTCACCATGCCTCCGGGCAATATCCATACACACACATACCTTTAAGCGTGACTCTGAAAAGCACCGTCATGTGCCTCCAGAGGAGACATGGCCTTGTGCCAGCAAACACTGGGTCACCATGCCTCCGAGCAATATCCATACACACACATACCCTTACGCGTGACTCTCGAAAGCACCGTACGGTGCCTCTAGAGGCGACATGGCCTTGTGCCACCAAACACTGGGTCACCATGTCTCCGGGCAATATCCATACACACACATACCATTACGCGTGACTCTGGAAAGAACCGTCCCGTGCCTCCAGAGGCGACATGGCACATGATTTATAGGAATAGAATGAACATTTATGGAGGCCAAAATCATATTCATATCCACCAAACCCGGGGTCACCATGCCTCCGGGCAATATCCACACACACACATATCAAGAGCGCCTCAACCGTGGCTACCTCCTACGCACACGTGACTTCACATGCTTCAAAACCCATGCCTCCGGAGGCAACATACCAATGCCTACGTAGTATGCACACATGTGCATGCATGCACAAACCTATATATCATCAACAAAGCATAGCTCTTAAGTAGACGTGACTGCACATTCTTCAAACTTGTGTGTTCTGAAACAAAGGAGCTTGCCTTTTGCACGACCTGCTAGGAGGTTCCCTCGCACCGAAGGCGCCGTGCCACACCGCGACGGACAAGGCGCCGCACGAAATAGCACGCTACACGACCAACACACACTTCGACCTATGCCCCCCCTTCAAGATGTTTATGAAAATTAAACGAGCCGAAGGCGAGCAGGAGGTTCCCTCGCACCGGAGGCGCCGTGTCACACCGCGACGGACAATGCGCTGCACGAACCAGCACGCTGCACGACCCAACACACACTTCGACCAACACACACTTCGACATATGCCCCCCCTTCAAGATGTTTATGAAAATTAAACGAGCCGAAGGCGAGCAGGAGGTTCCCTCGCGCCGGAGGCGCCGTGTCACACCGCGACTGACAACGCGCCGCACGAACCAGCACGCTGCACAACCCAACACACACTTCGACCAACACGCACTTTGACCTATGCCCCCCCCCTTCAAGATGTTTATCAAAATTAAACGAGCCGAAGGCGAGCAGGAGGTTCCCTCGCGCCGGAGGCGCCGTGTCACACCGCGACGAACAATGCGCCGCACGAACCAGCACGCTGCATGACCCAACACACACTTCGACCTATGCCCCCCCCCCTTCAAGATGTTTATGAAAATTGAACGAGCCGAATGCGAACAGGAGGTTCCCTAGCGCCGGAGGCGCCGTGTCACACCGCGACGGACAATGCGCCGCACGAACCAGCACGCTGCACGACCCAACACACACTTCGACCTATGCCCCCTTCAAGATGTTTATGAAAGTTAAACGAGCCGAAGGCGAGCAGGAGGTTCCCTCGCGCTGGAGGCGCCGTGTCACACCGCGACGGACAACGCGCCGCACGACCCAGCACGCTTTTCTTCAATTTAGTAAAGTTATACACCCGTGCCTCTCCTAGTGTTCACCTGTGCCTATAAAGAAGTCAAACGATTGAACAATTCTGAAGACTGCCGTTTTACATTAAAAAGTTGCTTTTTTCGTTACTTGAAAGGTCACATTTGATAGTGTTGGTAGTCCCCGCCCGTAACTACCCCATAAATCTCCATTACCCGGAAATATAATGGGAACAGAAAGGGAAACGAAAAAGGGAAACAGGGAACCAAGCGCACGAACTGGTATTTTTTTGTGTTTTCGCGCGGAAAGGGAAAACGAAAAAATATCGCAGTATGAGGGTCAAAGTGCAAAACGCACGAAACCACAAACCGAAAAGGAAAAACCGGAAACCAACCGTGTCACCTGGTTTTTCCTGGCGGGAGCGCTCCACGCGCGACACTTGTCACGCACGGGGCGCTCCTGAACAGCTCGTTACGAGTGCTCCGAAGGAGCGCTCGTTAACTAGTTGCGAGAGAGAGAGGGAGCCCCTCCCTCTCTCTCTCTTTGACCGCGCCAGCCCAGCCCAGCCCACCGTGATGAAACGGCACGCCCTCGTCCTCCACCTCGGTAAGAAATTTTCACCGTGCCCTCAAAATGAAAGAGGATTTTTCACCGAGCTGTACAGTGGCACATGGCCAGGGCGCGCCCAAAGCCGCCGTCCACACTTACCCGCGTCCTTATAACCGCCCCTCGGCGTCCGCGCGACGGTTTCTACCGCCCGCCGCCACCAGGGTTTTCTTCCCCCCTCGCCTTCTTCCTCCTCCTCCCCACGCAATCCACGGAGGAACCGAGAGCGCGTAGGAGCGCAGCCATGGCGTGACCGTGTCCAAGATTCTTCCCCGTCACCGGCTCCGTGTCCAGGAGCTCCGCCGTCCACGTCTTCCTCGCCTACGTCCAGGAGGCCGCTCCCGAACGACTACAGCCACCACTCCTTCCTCTTCGGCCGCCGCCACGTCGTCGTCAAAGTCCTCCGCCTCCGTCCGCTACTCGACCGACGGATCACACCTCCGTGGTCCTGGTGAGCTCCTCTTCCTCCCCAACTCTTTCCCCTCTCGATAGCGTTCTCTGACATCGAGTTCGTTCGACGATCTCAAGAAGCCGCCGCCGCGCGGCATGGTCACCGGCGTCGCTCCGGTGACCCTCTGCACGCCCCCTTTGTGCCGCGCGCACCGCATGTCGTAGTAGAACCTTCCGCCGCCTTTTGTTTCGTCCTTAGCGAGCTCCTACGCCACGGACCTCGCCGCCGGCGTCGAATCCGTCGGTCCCCGGCCACACCGCGTGCACCGCTAGATGCGCGGCTTCGTGCTCTTCTGTTCGCACACAGCGCCGCGCCCTTTTGGTTGTCGGAACCCACTCCAGTGAGGTCTCCGCCGCTATGGAAGGTCACCGCCGGCAGATGGATCATGAGCTCGATACCCATCCGAACCAGAGGGGAATAAGAGCCTCCTTTTATTTTGCATCCTCTCCGAATCTTGCTCCTATCGTAACTCGAGCTTCTTGCCTGCAATCGAATTTATTATTTCGCTGAAGCCTTTATTCAATTGCATTTTCAGGCTGCTGAACATGATGGATGATGATTTATTCAAGTGAGTCTTAGTCGGTGTTTGTTTCGAGGGACTTTTTGGTGTAGGGAGTAGAAAAAGTCCCTAGCAAACCAAACAGGATGAGACTTTTTTGGGACTTTTTGCTAAAAATCCTTAGAAGCACCTTTTTGAGAGTCTTTTTCAAAAAGTCTTAGGGACTAGAAAAAGTCCTAGAACTAGAGAAGCCTTTAATCAGGACTCACTACTGTTGTATATTTTAATAGGTTGGACACTGAGCTTTTGGGGGTTTATTCCGAAGATGCAACCAATGATGACAAGCCCCTGGAGGATGAACCTCAGAATGAGCGGACATGTAAAAATTCGTTTATAGTTTAATGAGTTCTTTGGTGCTTCTTATTATTGCTTAATTCTTTCCCGACCTTTGTTGATTGCTTGTTTATTGCTGAAAATGCAACTTGGGCACCTGAGAACTTATATTTTGTTGTTTCCCATGGTGCATCAAAATATTTTCTACATGTCTTTGATTTCTGTTCGATAACGATGCAGGTGATGATGATTTCAAGCACCTGTCACAGAATGCAGAAGATCATGTGCCAGCCTTTGACGAACTTGGTACGTGCAAACCCTTGTATAGTTTGAGTATGGATTTGTTCCTGAATCTGAAATCGCTGTCTTAGGTCAAACATTTTCCAAATTCTGAATCATCTTACTTGAGTAAATTGCTGTGTTGTCTAAATGGAAACGAGTGACTATACCTAGAGCGAGCATTATGTTTTTCTGTATACTTGCTGTCTCCAGTTCTCTTTGGATTAAACTGAGTTTATGACTGATAATGATGCAGATGAAGATAATCTGATGGGGCAGTTATTTGCCGAGAACCCCCTGGAGCTGGCTAACTATGCAAAGAATCACGTGCCAATGTATGATGAACATGGTATGTATAAACTCTTTAGTTTTAGGATGGATCTGGTTCTGAAGTCATTGTCTTGGGTCGACATTTTCCAAGTTCTAAGTTATCAACTATACATTACTCTTTGTTGTCTGGAAGAAAAGGAGTGACTGAGATATTACCTTAGATGTCATCCGATGTGGTCAAAATTGTATCATTCTTAAGATATTACCTCAGAATGTCTTCTAGAATATAATGCTCTATGTATAGGAATATAATGCTCTATGTATAGGGATATTACCTCATGATAATCCGACATTGTTGCTTCTTTGCAACACAAAAATCTTATACTGTTGGTAGCACCTTTCTGTTTGTACCTGCATTATCTTAGGTCAGACATTTTCCAAGTTCTGAATTATGTTTACTCGAGTAAATTTCTGTGTTGTCTAAAATAAAACGAGTGACTATACCTAGAGCATTATGTTTTTCTGTAACTTGCTGTCTCCAATTCTCTTTGTATTAAACTGAGTTTCTGATTGATACTAATGCAGATGAAGATGTTCTGACGGGACAATTATTCGCTGAGAATCCCCAGGAGCTGGCTCGGTATACAGAGAATCATGTCCCAATGTATGATAACCATGGTATGTATAAACTCTTTAGTTTGAGGATGGATCTGGTCTGAAATCATTGTCTTGGGTCGACACCTTCCAACTTTTAAATTGTTAAGTATACATTACTCATTGTTGTCTGAAAGAAAAGGAGTGACTGAGATATATCTACTATATCTAAATAGCTAGCCCCCACTACAAATAATTCTCTCCCTTCTCCTTGTGCCACATCATCCAAATTAATTTAGCCATTGGATACACAAGATCAGTCTACAATAGCCATTGGATCTACAGGTTGAGAGCTCCTCCACCAAGCGCATGCAGTAACGGAAGCATGCATGCAAAACGTGTAATGTTTGTTTTAACCCAAAAGAAATCTGATGCATGCGTGCTTGCAACTCACACTCCGATGCTCCATGAAAGAAAAATATCGCATGCATCCTTTTTTTTTTTTTTGCTTCAGTTTGGGCTTACTCAGAGAGATAAACATTTGTTTTAAAATATTTATAAGAAAATTATCATGCTATATAGGAGGAGCCATAAAGACATTAGCTAGATTATTCAGTGTAGTATTTAAGGATACAAATTGCTACAGCAACGCGCGGGGTATTCGTGTAGTTTACATAGTTAAAAGGAACAAAAGACAAGCATTTTCCATATTAATGCTGATCTCTAGCAAAGAAAAATGAGGTGAACTAACCAGACAGTCCAGACAGATTGAGGATGGGCAGTGGTGCAACGGCGCACGAGAGGGCACAGCACCAGCGCAGTAGAAGAAAACATAGGAAAGACGAACCTCGGTTGGCGACCCATAAATTCAAATGTGCTATGGTCCATACAGCGCGTCCGGATCGCATGTACGATCTTAACAAAAAAGAGGCAAACATGCTTAATTTTTATATAACCGAATCCAAAAGACACCAATCCGACAATATGTGCATTTCTACCCTGCCGGACCGGCAATCTCAACCGTGTGCTCCTCGATCAAGGTGTCGCCGCCGCCGCGTAGACAACCTCCGCATCCTCCGCGTTCACCTCCACTGCGTCCTCATTCTCCGCCACCGCCAACTGATCTTTCTGCCGTTGCAGCATCTGGCAGCGGACGGATTGTACGACCATTCTTGCGTCGGCATCCAAAGAGTCCATATTCAAGGTCAATATCTTGGCGTCCTCCGCATTGGCAGCGATCTTCGCCTTCTTTTCCACGAGCGCGGCCTTCCTCACTTCGATCATGGCCCTCCTCTCTTCGAGCTTGAGCTTCTTCTTCGTCGCTTCGATCAACAATTTGAACCTCTCCGCCTTCTTCTCCTACTTGATGTCGGAGCGCTTCACGCATGCCTGCCTCTTCTTCGCCAAGATGTTCTTGAACCTCTCTGTCAGCTTGGTCACTGCACCTTCTCGCTTCGCCCTCTCCTCCTCCCGTTTCTTCCCCCGTAAATTTCTTCTAACCTTCTTCGACGGTTCTTGGGTTGGGTCGGTAGGATCACCGGTTTCTTCCTCGATGCCTTCTTCCTCGGATCGCCCGTTGTATCATCCGGATCATCGTTCTCGCTGTCCTCCTCCTCCCCCTTCCTCTCCATTAGTTGCTCTCCGGCGGCCCAATGCTGTTGTTGCTGTGTACCATCGCCAACCTGGGTGTAGGACTGCTGCGTGGCCATCTGGGTGTAGGACCGCTGCTGCTGGTAGTTTCTAGACTGGGTGGGATCCGTGTCTTCCACTTGCCCGTCCTCATAGCTCCCTTCTCCTCCCTCGCCTCCGTCGTGGATGATGTCGAGCATCTCCCTGTCCCTGGCATCATACGTCGGCTCCCCCACTCCAGGCATTACAGTGAACAGCGTGCGGGCACCCATCTGCTCTCCACCCGCTGTTCGCGCCCGGATGAGCTGCGGCGAAGAATACTCCGAGAAGTGTGGCGCCGCATTAACACCGATGATGTAAGGACCGTACCGACGAGGTTCCGAGCTGCTTGGCGTAGTATTAGTACAGAGACTTGTAAGGCTCCGGCAATAGCACCGTATGTACTATGGGCGCGCCCATCTAGTGGCGTCTGCCACGGTCGCCACGACCAACGCCACCACCAGGCCCACCGACGGCCAACCTCTTCTTGAGCTTCTCCTTCTTTGCGGCCCTCTCTTTGACACGACGATTTTTGGCGAGTGTGATGGTCGGATCCTCCGGCACCAACACTGGCTCCATCTCCGATAGGTTCTCCAGTGGTTCCATGTGTTGGGTAACGTAGTAATTTCAAAAAAATTCCTACGCACACGCAAGATCATGGTGATGCATAGCAACGAGAGGGGAGAGTGTGTCCACGTACCCTCGTAGACCGAAAGCGGAAGCGTTAGCATAACGCGGTTGATGTAGTCGTACGTCTTCACGGTCCAACCGATCAAGCACCGAAGGCACGACACCTCCGAGTTCTTGCACACGTTCAGCTCGATGACGTCCCTCGAACTCCGATCCAGCCGAGTGTCGAGGGAGAGTTCCGTCAGCATGACGGCGTGGTGACGATGATGATGTTCTACCGACGCACGGCTTTGCCTAAGCACCGCTGTGATAATATCGAGGAGGACTATGGTAGAGGGGGCACCGCACACGGCTAAGAGATTAATGATCAATTGTTGTGTCTATGGGGTGCCCCCCTCCCCGGTATATAAAGGAGTGTAGGAGGGGGCCGGCCAAGGGGAGGAGGCGTGCCCAAGGGGGGAGTCCTACTCCCACCGGGAGTAGGACTCCACCTTTTCCTATTTGGAGAGGGAGAGGGAAGTAAGAGGAAGGTGGGAGGAAGGAAAGGGGGGGCGTCCCCTCCCTTGCTCCTTTCCCCTCCTTTCCACTAAAGCCCATTAAGGCTCATATACCTCCCGGGGGGTTCCGATAACCTCCCGGAGCTCCGGTATTGTCCCAATCTCACCCGGAACCATTCTGGTGTCCAAATATAGTCGTCCAATATATCGATCTTTATGTCTCGACCATTTCGAGACTCCTCGCCATGTCCTTGAGCACATACGGGACTCCGAACAACCTTTGTTACATCAAAACACATAAACTCATAATATAACCGTCATCTACTCTTTAAGCGTGCGGACCCTACGGGTTCGAGAGCTATGTAGACATGACCAAGACACGTCTCCGGTCAATAACCAATAGCGGAACCTGGATGCTCATGTTGTCTCCCACATATTCTACAAAGATCTTTATCGGTCAAACCGCATAACAATATACGTTGTTCCCTTTGTCATCGGTATGTTACTTGCCCGAGATTCGATCGTCGGTATCTCAATACCTAGTTCAATATCGTTACTGGCAAGTCTCTTTACTCGTTCCGTAATACATCATCCTGTAACTAACTCATTAGTTACAATGCTTGCAAGGCTTATAGTGATGTGCATTACCGAGTGGGCCCAGAGATACCTCTTTGACAATCGGAGTGACAAATCCTAATCTTGAAATACGCCAACCCAACAAGTACCTTCGGAGACACCTATAGAGCACCTTTATAATCACCCAGTTACGTTGTGATGTTTGGTAGCACACAAAGTGTTCCTCCGGTAAACGGGAGTTGCATAATCTCATAGTTATAGGAACATGTATAAGTCATGAAGAAAGCAATAGCAATATACTAAATGATCAAGTGGTAAGCTAACGGAATGGGTCAAGTCAATCACATCATTCTCCTAATGATGTGATCCCATTAATCAAATGACAACTCATGTCTATGGTTAGGAAACTTAACCATCTTTGATTTACGAGCTAGTCAAGTAGAGGCATACTAGTGACACTATGCTTGTCTATGTATTTATACATGTATCATGTTTCCGGTTAATACAATTCTAGCATGAATAATAAACATTTATCATGAAATAAGGATGCCTCTAGGGCATATTTCTTCAGTCTCCCACTTGCACTAGAGTCAATAATCTAGTTCACATCGCCATGTGATTTAACATCAATATTCATATTTGTATATATGATTAACACCCATAGTTCACATCATCATGTGACCAACACCCAAATGGTTTACTAGAGTCAATAATCTAGTTCACATTGCTATGTGATTAACACCCAAAGAGTACTAAGGTGTGATCATGTTTTGCTCGTGAGAGAAGTTTAGTCAACGGGTCTGTCACATTCAGAGCCATGTGTATTTTGCAAAAATATTCTATGTCTACAATGCTCTATACAGAGCTACTCTAGCTAATTGCTCCCACTTCCAATATGTATCCAGATTGAGACTTAGAGTTATCTAGATCAGTGTCAAATCTTGTATCAACGTAACCCTTTACGACAAACCTCTTGTCACCTCCATAATCGAGAAACATATCCTTATTCCACTAAGGATATTGTTGACCTTTGTCCAGTGATCTACTCTTAGATCAAAATTGTACTCCCTTGCCAAACTCAGAGCAAGGTATACAATAGGTCTGGTACATAGCATAGCATACTTTATAGAACCTATGACTGAGGCATAGGGAATGACTTTTTCATTCTCTTTCTATTTTCTGCCATGGTCGGGTTTTGAGTCTTACTCAACTTCACACCTTGCAACACAGGCAAGAACTCCTTCTTTGACTGTTCCATTTTGAACTACTTCAAAATCTTATCAAGGTATGTACTCATTGAAAAATCTTATCAAGCGTCTTGATCTATCTCTATAGATCTTGATGCTTAATGTGTAAACAGCTTCACCGAGGTCTTTCTTTGAAAAACTCTTATTCAAGTATCCTTTTATGCTATCCGGAATTTCTATATCATTTCCAATCAACAATATGTCATCTACATATAGTATTAGAAATGCTACAGAGCTCCCACTCATTTTCTTGTAAATATAGGTCTTCTCCAAAAGTCTGTATAAAACCATATGCTTTGATCAACTCATCAAAGCGTATATTCCAACTTCGAGATGCTTGCACCAGTCCATAGATGGATCGCTGGAGCTTGCACATTTTGTTAGCACCTTTAGGATTGACAAAATCTTCTGGTTGCATCATATACAACTCTTCTTTAATAAATCCATTAAGGAATGCAGTTTTGACATCCATTTGCCAGATTTCATAAACGTGGCAATTGCTAACATGATTCGGACAGACTTAAGCATCGATACGAGTGAGAAAATCTCATCGTATTCAACATCTTGAACTTGTCGACAGACAATTTGAGCTTTGTAGAAAGTAACACTACTATCAACGTCTGTCTTCCTCTTGAAGATCCATTTATACAATATGGCTTGCCGATCATCGGGCAACTCCACCAAAGTCCACACTTTGTTCTCATACATGGATCCCATCTCAGATTTCATGGTCTCAAGCCATTTTGCGGAATCTGGGCTCATCATCGCTTCCTCATAGTTCATAGGTTCATCATGGTCTAGTAACATGACTTCCAGAACAGGATTACCGTACCACTCTGGTGCGGACCGTACTCTGGAAGACCTACGAGGTTCTGTAGTAATTTGATCTGAAGTTTCATGATCATCATCATTAGCTTCCTCACTAATTACTCTGGAAGACCTACGAGGTTCTGTAGTAATTTGATCTGAAGTTTCATGATCATCATCATTAGCTTCCTCACTAATTGGTGTAGGAATCACTGGAACAGATTTCAGTGATGAACTACTTTCCAATTTGGGAGAAGGTACAATTACCTTATCAAGCTCTACTTTCCTCCCACTCACTTCTTTCGAGAGAAACTTCTTCTCTAGAAAGGATCCATCTTAGCAACGAATATCTTGCCTTCGGATCTGTGATAGAAGGTGTGCCCAACAGTTTCCTTTGGGTATTCTATGAAGACGCACTTCTCCGATTTGGGTTCGAGCTTATCAGGTTGAAACTTTTTCACATAAGCATCGCAGCCCCAAACTTTAAGAAACGACAACTTTGGTTTCTTGCCAAAATACAGTTCATAAGGCGTCGTCTCTAATGCATAACCCCAAAATGATAGTGGTAAATCGGTAAGGTACATCATAGATCGCACCATATCTAATAAAGTGTGGTTACGATGTTCGGACACACCATTACGCTGTGGTGTTCCATGTGGCGTGAGCTGTGAAACTATTCCACATTGTTTTATATGAAGGCCAAACTCGTAACTCAAATATTCTCCTCCACGATCAGATCATAGAAACTTTATTTTCTTGTTACGATGATTCTCCACTTCACTCTGAAATTTTTTGAACTTTTCAAATGTTTCAGACTTGTGTTTCATTAAGTAGATATACCAATATCTACTCAAATCATCTGTGAAGGCCAGAAAATAATGATACTCGCCACTAGCATCAACACTCATTGGACCGCATACATCGGTATGTGTTATTTCCAACAAGTTAGTAGCTCGTTCCATTGTTCCGGAGAACGGAGTTTTAGTCATCTTGCCCAAAAGGCACGGTTCGCAAGCATCAAATGATTCATAACCAAGTGATTCCAAAAGTCCATCTTAATGGAGTTTCTTCATGCGCTTTACATCGATATGACCCAAACGGCAGTGCCACAAATAAGTTGCACTATCATTATCAACTTTGCATCTTTTGGCATCAATATTATGAATATGTGTATCACTATGATCGAGATACAATAAACTATTTTCATTGGGTGTATGACCATCGAAGGTTTTATTCATGTAAACAGAACAATAATTATTCTCTGACTTTAAATGAATAACTGTATTGCAATAAACATGATCAAATCATATTCATGCTCAACATAAATGCCAAATAACATTTATTTAGGTTTAACACTAATCCCGAAAGTATAGGGAGTGTGCGATGATGATCATATCAATCTTGGAACCACTTCCAACACACATCGTCACTTCACCCTCAACTAGTCTTTGTTTATTCTGTAACTCCTGTTTCGAGTTACTAAGTTTTAGCAACCGAACAAGTATCAAATACCCAGGGGCTACTATAAACACTAGTAAGGTACACATCAATAACCTGTATATCAAATATACCCTTGTTCACTTTGCCATCCTACTTATCCACCAAATATTCAGGGTATTTCCACTTCCAGTGACCATTTCCTTTGCAGTAGAAGCACTTAGTTTCAGGCTTTGGTCCAGCTTTAGGCTTCTTCACGGGAGTGATAACTTGCTTGCCATTCTACTTGAAGTTTCCCTTTCTTTCCCTTTGCCCTTTTCTTGAAACTAGTGGTCTTGTCAATCATCAACACTTGATGCTCTTTCTTGATTTCTACCTTCATTGATTTCAACATCAGAAGAGCTCGGGAATCGTTTTCGTCATCCCTTGCATACTATAGTTCATCACGAAGTTCTAGTAACTTGGTGATGATGACTAGAGAACTCTGTCAATCACTATCTTATCTGGAAGATTAACTCCCACTTGATTCAAGAGATTGTAGTACCCAGACAATCTGAGCACATGCTCACTAGTTAAGCAATTCTCCTCCATCTTTTAGATATAGAACTTGTTGGAGACTTCATATCTCTCAACTCAGGTATTTTCTTGAAATATTAACTTCAACTCCTGGAACATCTCATATGGTCCATGACGTTCAAAACGTCTTTGAAGTCCTGATTCTAAGCCGTTTAAGCATGGTGCACTAAACTATTAAGTAGTCATCATATTGAGCTAGCCAAACGTTCATAACGTCTGCATCTGCTCCTGCAATAGGTCTGTCACCTAGCGGTGCATCAAGGACATAATTCTCCTGCGCAGCAATGAGGATAAACCTCAGATCACGGATACAATCCATATCATTGCTACTAACATCTTTCAACATAGTTTTCTCTCGGAACATATCAAAATAAAACAGGGGAGCTAAACGCGAGCTATTGATCTACAACATAGATATGCTAATACTACCAGGACTAAGTTCATGATAAATTAAAGTTCAATTAATCATATTACTTAAGAACTCACACTTAGATAAACATTCCTCTAATCATCTAAGTGGTTACGTGATCCAAATCAACTAAACCATAACCGATCATCACGTGAAATGGAGTAGTTTTCAATGGTGAACATCACTATGTTGATCATATCTACTATATGATTCATGCTCGACCTTTCGGTCTCAGTGTTCCGAGGCCATATCTGCATATGCTAGGCTCGTCAAGTTTAACCTGAGTATTCTGCGTGTGCAAAAAACTGGCTTGCACCCGTTGTGGATGGACGTAGAGCTTATCACACCCGATCATCACGTGGTGTCTGGGCACGACAAACTTTGGCAATGGTGCATACTCAGGGAGAACACTTTTATCTTGAAATTTAGTGAGAGATCATCTTATAATGCTATCGTCAATCAAAGCAAGATAAGATGCATAAAAGATAAACATCACATGCAATCAATATAAGTGATATGATATGGCCATCATCATCTTGTGCTTGTGATCTCCATCTCTGAAGCACCATCATGATCATCATCGTCACCGGCGCGACACCTTGATCTCCATCGTAGCATCATTGTCGTCTTCGCCAACTATTGCTTCTACGACTATCGCTACCGCTTAGTGATAAAGTAAAGCAATTACAGGGCGATTGCATTGCATACAATAAAGCTACAACCATATGTCTCCTGCCAGTTGCTGATAACTCGGTTACAAAACATGATCATCTCATACAATAAAATATAGCATCATGTCTTGACCATATCACATCACATCATGCCCTGCAAAAACAAGTTAGACGTCTTCTACTTTGTTGTTGCAAGTTTTACGTGGCTGCTACAGGCTTAGCAAGAACCGTTCTTACCTACACTTCAAAACCACAATGATAGTTCATCAAGTTGGTGTTGTTTTAACCTTCTCAAGGACCGGGCGTAGCCACACTCGGTTCAACTAAAGTTGGAGAAACTGACACCCGCCAGCCACCTGTGTGCAAAGCACGTCGGTAGAACCAGTCTCGCGTAAGCGTACGCGTAATGTCGGTCCGGGCTGCTTCATCCAACAATACCGCCGAACCAAAGTATGACATGCTGGTAAGCAGTATGACTTGTATCGCCCACAACTCACTTGTGTTCTACTCATGCATATAACATCAAGGCATAAAACCAGGCTCGGATGCCACTGTTGGGTAACATAGTAATTTCAAAAAAATTCCTACGCACACGCAAGATCATGGTGATGCATAGCAACGAGAGGGGAGAGTGTGTCCACGTACCCTCGTAGACCAAAAGCGGAAGCATTAGCAGAACGCGGTTGATGTAGTCGTACGTCTTCACGGTCCGACCGATCAAGCACCGAAAGCACGGCACTGCTGGGGGTCGTAGCAGAAATTTAAAATTTTCTACGCATCACCAAGATCAATCTATGGAGTAATCTAGCAACGAGGGAAAGGGGAGTGCATCTACATACCCTTGTAGATCGCTAAGCGGAAGCGTTACAAGAACGCAGTTGAAGGAGTCGTACTCGTAGCGATTCAGATCGCGGTTGATTCCGATCTAAGCGCTGAACAACGGCGCGCCTCCACGTTCAACACACGTGCAACCCGATGACGTCTCCCGTGCCTTGATCCAGCAAGGGGAGAGGGAGAGGTTGGGGAAGACTCCGTCCAGCAGCAGCACAACGGCGTGGTGGTGGTGGAGGAGTGTGGCACTCCAGCAGGGCTTCACCAAGCACCGCAAGAGACGAGGAGGGAGAGGGGTAGGGCTGCGCCAACAGGGAGATGTTCTCATGTGTATGGCATCCCCAAACCCCCCACTATATATAGGGGGAAGGCAGGGGTTGCGCCCCCATCTAGGTTTCCACCCCTAGGGGGGCGGCCAGCCCTAGATCCCATCTAAGGGGGCGGGCAAGGGGGGGAGAGGGGGGCGCACCACTAGGTGGGCCTTAGGCCCATCTGAGCCTAGGGTTTCCCCTCTTTCCCTTCTCTCTTTGCCTTGGGCCCTGGTGAGGGGGGCGCACCAGCCCACCTGGGGCTGGTCCCCTCCCACACTTGGCCCATGCAGCCCTCTGGGGCCGGTGTCCCCACTTGGTGGACCCCCGGGTCCCTCCCGGTGGTCCCGGTACGTTACCGATAGCACCCGAAACTTTTCCGGTGACAAAAACAGGACTTCCCATATATAAATCTTTACCTCCGGACCATTCCGGAACTCCTCGTGACGTCCGGGATCTCATCCGGGACTCCAAACAACATTCGGTAACCACGTATCTCTATTCCCTATAACCCTAGCATCATCGAACCTTAAGTGTGTAGACCCTACGGGTTCGGAAACCATGCAGACATGATCGAGACAACTCTCCGGCCAATAACCAGCAGCAGGATCTGGATACCCATGTTGGCTCCCACATGTTCCACGATGATCTCATCGGATGAACCACAATGTCAAGGATTCAATCAATCCCGTATACAATTCCCTTTGTCTACTGGTATGATACTTGCCCGAGATTCGACCATCGGTATCCCGATACCTTGTTCAATCTCGTTACCGACAAGTCTATTTACTCGTTCCGTAGCACATCTGTTGGGAAACGTAGTAATTTCAAAAAAATTCCTACGTACACGCAAGATCATGGTGATGGCATAACAACGAGAGGGGAGAGTGTCCGTCCACGTACCCTCGTAGACCGTAAGCGGAAGCGTTATGACAACGTGGTTGATGTAGTCGTACGTCTTCACGATCCGACCGATCCAAGTACCGAACGTACGGCACCTCCGAGTTCAGCACACGTTCAGCTCGATGACGATCCCCGGGCTCCGATCCAGCAAAGCTTCGGGGATGAGTTCGGTCAGCACGACGGCGTGGTGACGATGATGATGCTCTACCAGCGCAGGCCTTCACCTAAACTCCGCGACGATATGACTGAGGTGGAATATGGTGGAGGGGGGCACCGCACACGGCTAAGGAACGATTCGTAGATCAACTTGTGTGTTATGGGGTGCCCCCTGCCCCCGTATATAAAGGAGGGAGGGGGAGGTGCGGCCGGCCCCCTTGGGGTGCGCCTGGAGGAGTCCTACTCCCACCGGGAGTAGGACTCCCCCCTCTTGCCTTGGTGGAGAAGGAAAGGGGGCAGGGGAAAGAGAAAAGGGGGGGCGCCGCCCCCCCCCCCCCTTCCTTGTCCTATTCAGACTAGGGGGGAAAGGGGCGCGCGGCCTGCCCTGGCCGGCCCTCCTCTTCTCCCTCATGGCCCACTAAGGCCCATTAACCCCCGGGAGGGTTCCGGTAACCCCCCGGTGTTCCGGTAAAATCCCGATTTCACCCGGAACCTTTCCGATGTCCAAACATAGGCTTCCAATATATCAATCTTTATGTCTCGACCATTTCGAGACTCCTCGTCATGTCCGTGATCACATCCGGGACTCCGAACAAACTTCGGTACATCAAAACTTATGAACTCATAATAAAATTGTCATCATAACGTTAAGCGTGCGGACCCTACGGGTTCGAGAACTATGTAGACATGACCTAGAACCATTCTCGGTCAATAACCAATAGCGGGACCTGGATGCCCATATTGGTTCCTACATATTCTATGAATATCTTTATTGGTCAAACCGCATAACAACATACGTTGTTCCCTTTGTCATCGGTATGTTACTTGCCCGAGATTTGATCGTCGGTATCCAATACCTAGTTCAAACTCGTTACCGGCAAGTCTCTTTACTCGTTCCGTAATGCATCATCCCGTAACCAACTCATTTGGTCACATTGCTTGCAAGGCTTACAATGATGTGCATTATCGAGAGGGCCCAGAGATACCTCTCCGACAATCGGAGTGACAAAACCTAATCTCGAAATACGCCAACTCAACATGTACCTTTGGAGACACCTGTAGTACTCCTTTATAATCACCCAGTTACGTTGTGACGTTTGGTAGTACCCAAAGTGTTACTCCGGTAAACGGGAGTTGCATATTTCTCATAGTTACATGAACATGTATAAGTCATGAAGAAAGCAATAGCAGTATACTAAACGATCAAGTGCTAGGCTAACGGAATGGGTCATGTCAATCATATCATTCTTCTAATGATGTGATCCCATTAATCAAATGACAACACATGTCTATGGTTAGGAAACATAACCATCTTTGATTAATGAGCTAGTCAAGTAGAGGCATACTAGTGACTATATGTTTGTCTATGTATTCACACATGTATCATGTTTCCGGTTAATACAATTCTAGCATGAATAATAAACATTTATCATGATATGAGGAAATAAATAATAACTTTATTATTGCCTCTAGGGCATATTTCCTTCAACATCGTCCCGCGATCAACTCCTTGATCACATTGTGCACATTATGATGATGTCCTACCGAGTGGGCCCAGAGATACCTCTTCGTCACACGGAGTGACAAATCCCAGTCTCGATTCGTGCCAACCCAACAGACACTTTCGGAGACACTCGTAGTGCACCTTTATAGCCACCCAGTTACGTTGTGACATTTGGTACACCCAAAGCATTCCTACGGTATCCAGGAGTTGCACAATCTCATGGTCTAAGGAAAAGATACTTGACAATTAGAAAAGCTTTAGCATACGAACTACACGATCTTGTGCTAGGCTTAGGATTGGGTCTTGTCCATCACATCATTCTCCTAATGATGTGATCCCGTTATCAAAGACATCCAATGTCCATGGTCAGCAAACCGTAACCATCTATTGATCAACGAGCTAGTCAACTAGAGGCTTACTAGGGACATGGTGTTGTCTATGTATCCACACATGTATCTGAGTTTCCTATTAATACAATTCTAGCATGGATAATAAACAATTATCATAAACAAGGAAATATAATAATAACCATTTTATTATTGCCTCTAGGGCATATTTCCAATAGTCTCCCACTTGCAGTAGAGTCAATAATCTAGTTCACATCACTATGTGATTGTAATGAATCAACGCCCATGGGGTTTGATCATATCTCGCTTGTGAGAGAGGTTATTAGCCAACGGATCTGAACCTTTCAGATCCGTGTGTGCTTTGCAAATCTCTATGTCATCTCCTAGATGCATCTACCATGCTCTATTTGGAGCTATTCCAAATAACTGTTCTACTATACGAATCCGGTTTACTACTCAGAACAATCCGGATTAGTGTTAAAGTTTGCATCGGCTTAACCCTTTACGACGAACTCTTTTACCACCTGCATAGTCGAGAGAATTCCTTAGTCCACTAGTTACTAAGGATAACTTTGACCATTGTCTTGTGATCCATTCCTGGATCACTCTTGTACCCCTTGACTGACTCATGGCAAGGCACACTTCAGGTGTGGTACACAACATAGCATACTGTAGAGCCTACGTCTAAAGCATAGGGGACGACCTTCGTCCTTTCTCTCTCTTCTGTCGTGGTCAGGTCTTGAGTCTTACTCAATACTCATACCTTATAACACACCCAAGAACTCCTTCTTTGCCAATCTATTTTGAACTCCTTCAAAATCTTGTCACGGTATGTATTTATTTGAAAGTACCATTAAGCGTTTTTGATCTATCTTTATACATCTTGATGCTCAATGTTCAAGTAGCTTAATCCAGGTTTTCCATTGAAAAACACTTTTCAAATAACCCTATATGCTATCTAGAAATTCTACATCATTTCTGATCAACAATATGTCAATAACATATACTCATCAGAAATTCTATAGTGCTCCCACTCACTTCTTTGGAAATACAAGTTTCTCATAAACATTGTATAAACCCAAAATCTTTGATCATCTCATCAAAGCGTATATTCCAACTCCGAGATGCTTACTCCAGTCCTTAGAACGATTGCTGGAGCTTTGCATACTTGTTAGCATCTTTCAGGATTGACAAAACCTTCTGGTTGTATCACATACAACCTTTCCTCAAGAATATCGTCGAGGAAATAATGTTTTGACATCCAATCTGCAAGATTTCATAAACCATGCAGTAATTGCTAATATAATTCCAATAGACTCTTAGCATCACTACGAGTGAGAAAGTCTCATCGTAGTCAACTCCTTGAACTTGTCGGGAAACATCTTAACGACAAGTCAAGCTTTCTTAATGGTGATACTTACCATCATTGTCCGTCTTCCTTTTAAAATCCATCTGTACCCAACAGCCTTACGACCATCAAGTGGTTCTTCCAAAGTCTACACTTTGTTTTCATACATGGATCCTCCCTCGGATTTTATGGCCTCGAGCCATTTGTCGGAATCCGGGCCCACCATCGCTTCTCCATAGCTCGTAGGTTCATTGTTGTCTAGCAACATGACCTTCAAGACATGATTACTGTACTACTCTGAAGTAGTACGCATCCTTCTCACCCTACGAGGTACGGTAGTGACTTGATCCAAAGCTTCATGATCACTGTCATAAGCTTCTATTCCAATTGGTGTAGGTGCCACAGGAACAACTTCTTGTGCCCTGCTACACACTGGTTGAAGTGATGGTTCAATAACCTTATCAAATCTCCACCATCCTCCCACTCAATTCTTTCAAGAGAAAGTTTTCCTCGAGAAAGGACCCGTTTCTAGAAACAATCACTTTTGCTTTCGGATTTGAAATAGGAGGTATACCCAACTGTTTTGGGTGTCCTATGAAGATGTATTTATCCGCTTTGGGTTCGAGCTTATCAGGATGAAACTTTTTCACATAAGCGTCGCAGCCCCAAACTTTTAAGAAACGACAGCTTAGGTTTCTCCAAACCATAGTTCATACGGTGTCGTCTCAATGAAATTGCGTGGTGCCCTATTTAAAGTGAATGCGGTTGTCTCTAATGCCTAACCCATAAACGATAGTGGTAGTTCGATAAGAGACATCATGGTATGCACCATATCCAATAGGGTGCAGCTATGATGTTCGGACACACCATCACACTATGGTGTTCCAGGCGGTATTAGTTGTGAAACAATTTCCACAATGTCTTAATTGCATACCAAACTCATAACTCAGATACTCATCTCTATGATCATATCATAGACATTTTATCCTCTTGTCATGACGATCTTCAACTTCACTCTGAAATTACTTGAACCTTTCAATAATTCAGACTTGTGTTTCATCAAGTAAATATACTCAGTATCTACTCAAATCATCTGTGAAGTAAGAACATAACGATATCCACTGCGTGCCTCAGCACTCATTGGACTGCACACATCAAAATGTATTACTTCAAACAAGTTGCTTTCTTGTTCCATTTTACTGAAAACGAGGCTTTTAGTCATCTTGCCCATGTGGTATGATTTGCATGTCTCAAGTGATTCAAAATCAAGTGAGTCCAAACGGTCCATTTGCATGGAGTTTCTTCATGCGTATACACCAATAGACATGGTTCGCATGTCTCAATCTTTTCAAAAACGAGTGAGTCCAAAGATCCATCAACATGGAGCTTCTTCATGCGTTTTATACCAGTATGACTTACATGGCAGTGCCACAAGTAGGTGGTACTATCATTACTATCTTATATCTTTTGGCATGAACATGTGTATCACTACGATCGAGATTCAATAAACCATTCATTTTAGGTTCAAGACCTTTGAAGGTATTATTCAAATAAACAGAGTAACCATTATTCTCCTTAAATGAATAACCGTATTGCGATAGACATAATCCAATCATGTCTATGTTCAATGCAAACACCAAATAACAATTATTTAGGTTTAACACCGATCCCGATGGTAGAGGGAGCGTGCAATGTTTGATCACATCAACCTTGGAAATACTTCCAACACATATCGTCACCTCGCCTTTAGCTAGTCTCTGTATATTCTGTAGCCTTTTATTTCGAGTTACTAACACTTAGCAACCGAACCGGTATCTATTACCATGATGCTACTAGGAGTACTAGTAGAGTACACATTAATATAATGTATATCCAATATACTTCTGTCGACCTTGCCTGCCTTCTTATCCGCCAAGTATCTAGGGTAATCCTGCTCAAGTGACCGTTCCCCTTATTACAAAAGCACTTAGTCTCGGGTTTGGGTTCAACCTTGGGTTTCTTCACTAGAGCAGCAGCTGATTTGCCGTTTCATGAAGTATCCCTTCTTGCCCTTGCCCTTCTTGAAACTAGTGGTTTCACTAACCATCAACAGTTGATGCTCCTTCTTGATTTCTACTTTCGCGGTGTCAAACATCGTGAATATTTCAAGGATCATCATATCTATCCCTGATATGTTATAGTTCATCACGAAGCTCTGGTAGCTTGGTGGCAATGACTTTGGAGAAACATCACTATCTCATCTGGAAGATCAACTCCCACTTGATTCAAGTGATTGTTGTACTCAGACAATCTGAGCACAAGCTCAACGATTGAGCTTTTCTCCCTTAGCTTGCAGGCTAAGAAAATCGTCGGAGGTCTTATACCTCTTGACGTGGGCACGAGCCTGAAATCCCAATTTCAGCCCTTGAAACATCTCATATGTTCCAGGATGTTTCGAAATCGTCTTCGGTGCCTCAATTCTAAACCGTTTAACATTACTGAACTATCACGTAGTTATCAAAACATGTATGTCAAATGTTCGCAACATCCACAGACGACGTTCGAGGTTCAGCATACCGAGCGGTGCATTAAGGACATAAGCCTTCTTCGCAGCAATGAGGACAATCCTCAGTTTTCGGACCCGGTCCGCATAATTTCTACTATCAACTTTCAACTAAATTTTCTCTAGGAACATATCTAAAACAGTAGAACTAAAGCGCGAGCTACGACATAATTTGCAAAAATCTTTTGACTATGTTTAGGATAATTAAGTACATCTTATGAACTCCCACTCAGATAGACATCCCTCTAGTCATCTAAGTGATTACACGATCCGAGTCAACTAGGCCATGTCCGATCATCACGTGAGACGGACTAGTCATCATCGGTGAACATCTTCATGTTGATCGTATCTACTATACGACTCATGCTCGACCTTTCGGTCTCTTGTGTTCCGAGGCCATGTCTGTACATGCTAGGCTCGTCAAGTCAACCTAAGTGTTTCGCGTGTGTAAATCTGGCTTACACCCGTTGTATGTGAACGTTAGAATCTATCACACCCGATCATCACGTGGTGCTTCGAAACAACGAACTTTCGCAACGGTGCACAGTTAGGGGGAATACTTTCTTGAAATTTTAATGAGGGATCATCTTATTTACTACCGTCGTTCTAAGCAAATAAGATGCATAAACATGATAAACATCACATGCAATCAAAAAGTGACATGATATGGCCAATATCATTTTGCTCCTTTTGATCTCCATCTTCGGGGTTCCATGATCATCATCGTCACCAGCATGACACCATGATCTCCATCATCATGATGTCCATCATCGTGTCTCCATGAAGTTGTGTCGCCAACTATTACTTCTACTACTATGGCTAACAGTTTAGCAATAAAGTAAAGTAATTACATGGCGTTGTTCAATGACACGCAGGTCATACAATAAATTAAGACAACTCCTATGGCTCCTGCCGGTTGTCATACTCATCGACATGCAAGTCGTGATTCCTATTACAAGAACATGATCAATCTCATACATCACATATCATTCATCACATTCTTTTGGCCATATCACATCACATAGCATACCCTGCAAAAAAAGTTAGACGTTCTCTAATTGTTGTTTGCATGTTTTACATGGCTGCTATGGGTTTCTAGCAAGAACGTTTCTTACCTACGCAAACACCACAACGTGATATGCCAATTGGTATTTACCATTCATAAGGACCCTTTTCATTGAATCCGATCCGACTAAAGTGGCAGAGACTGGCACCCGCTAGCCACCTTATGCAACAAGTGCATGTCAGTCGGTGGAACCTGTCTCACGTAAGTGTACGTGTAAGGTCGGTCCGGGCCGCTTCATCCCACAATACCGTTGAAACAAGATTGCACTAGTAACGGTAAGCATATTGAACAAAATCAACGCCCACAACAACTTGTGTTCTACTCATGCATAGAAACTACGCATAGACTAGCTCTGATACCACTGTTGGGGGTCGTAGCAGAAATTTTAAATTTTCTACGCATCACCAAGATCAATCTATGGAGTAATCTAGCAACGAGGGAAAGGGGAGTGCATCTACATACCCTTGTAGATCGCTAAGTGGAAACATTACAAGAACGGGGATGAAGGAGTCATACTCTTAGCGATTCAGTTCGTGGTTAATTCCGATCTAAGCGCCGAACAACGGCGCCTCCGCGTTCAACACACGTGCAGCCCGATGACGTCTCTCGTGCCTTGATCCAGCAAGGGGAGAGAGAGAGGTTGGGGAAGACTCCGTCCAGCAGTAGCACGACGGCGTGGTGGTGGTGGAGGAGCGTGGCACTCCAGCAGGGCTTTGCCAAGCACCGCAAGAGACGAGGAGGGAGAGGGGTAGGGCTACGCCAAGAGGGAGATGTTCTCATGTGTATGGCAGCCCCAAACCCCCACTATATATAGGGGAAGGGAGGGGTTGCGCCCTCATCTAGGTTTCCACCCCTAGGGGTGGCGGCTAGCCCTAGATCCCATCTAGGGGGGAGGCCAAGGGGGAGAGAGGGGGGCGCACCACTGGGTGGGCCTTAGGCCCATCTAAGCCTAGGGTTTCCCCTCTTTCCCTTCTCTCTTTGCCTTGGGCCCTGGTGGGGGGGCGCACTAGCCCACCTGGGGCTGGTACCCTCCCACACTTGGCCCATGCAGCCCTCTGGGGCCTGATACGTCTCCAACGTATCTATAATTTTTGATTGCTCCATGCTACTTTATCTACTGTTTTGGACTATATTGGGCTTTATTTTCCACTTTTATATTATTTTTGGGACTAACCTATTAACCGGAGGACCAGCCCAGAATTGTTGTTTTTTGCCTATTTCAGTGTTTCGAAGAAACGGAATATCAAACGGAGTCCAAACGGAATGAAACCTTCGGGGACGTGATTTTCTCACCAAATGTGATCTAGGAGACTTGGACCCTACTCCAAGAAGTGCCAGAGGCGGTCACGAGGGTGGAGGGCGCGCCCCCTACCTCGTGGGCCCCCTGTTGCTCCACCGACGTACTCCTTCCTCCTATATATACCTACGTACCCCCGACAGATCAGATACGGAGCCAAAAACCTAATTTCACTGCCGTAACTTTTTGTATCCACGAGATCCCATCATGGGGCCTGTTCCGGAGCTCCACCGGAGGGGGCATCTACCATGGAGGGCTTCTACATCACCACCATAGCCTCTTCGATGAAGTGTGAGTAGTTTACTTCAGACCTTCGGGTCCATAGCTAGTAGCTAGATGGCTTCTTCTCTCTTTTTGGATCTCAATACAATGTTCTCCCCCTCTCTTGTGGAGATCTATTCGATGTAATCTTCTTTTTGCGGTGTGTTTGGTGAGACCGATGAATTGTGGGTTTATGATCCAGCTTATCTATGAATAATATTTGAATCTTCTCTGAATTCTTTTATGTATGATTGAGTTATCTTTGCAAGTCTCTTCGAATTATCCGTTTGGTTTGGCCAACTAGATTGGTAGTTCTTGCAATGGGAGAAGTGTTTAGCTTTGGGTTCAATCTTGCGATGTCCTTACCCAGTGACAGAAAGGGTTGCAAGGCACGTATTGTATTGTTGCCATCGAGGATAACAAGATGGGGTTTTTATCACACTGCATGAATTTATCCCTCTACATCATGTCATCTTGCTTAAGGCATTACTCTGTTTTTAACTTAATATCTAGATGCATGCTGGATAGCGGTCGATGAGTGGAGTAATAGTAGTAGATGCAGAATCGTTTCGATCTACTTGTCTCGGACGTGATGCCTATATACATGATCATACCTAGATATACTCATAACTATGCTCAATTCTGTCAATTGCTCAACAGTAATTTGTTCACCCACTGTAGAATACTTATGCTCTTGAGAGAAGCCACTAGTGAAACCTATGGCCCCCGGGTCTATTCTCATCATATCAATCTCTATCACTTTATTATTTGCTTTGTTTTTACTTTGCCTTTTACTTTTCACTTTGCATCTATATATCAAAAATACCAAAAATATTATTTATCATCTCTATCAAATCTCACCCTCGTAAGTGACCGTGAAGGGATAGACAACCCCTAATCGCGTTGGTTGCGAGTAGCTATCGTTTTGTGTAGGTATGAGGGACTTGTGCGTGGTATCCTACTGGATTGATACCTTGGTTCTCAAAAACTAAGGGAAATACTTACACTACTTTACTGCATCATCCTCTCCTCTTCGGGGAAAACCAACGCAGTGCTCAAGAGGTAGCAGGGCCGATGGCCCCACTTGGTGGACCCCCAGGACCCTCCCGGTGGTCCCAGTACGTTACCGATAGCACCCGAAACTTTTCCGGTGACCAAAACAGGACTTCCCATATATAAATCTTTACCTCCGGACCATTCCGGAACTCCTCGTGACATCCGGTATCTCATCCGGGACTCCGAACAACATTCAGTAACCATGTATATCTATTCCCTATAACCCTAGCGTCATCGAACCTTAAGTGTGTAGACCCTACGGGTTCGAGAACCATGCAGACATGACCGAGACAACTCTCAAGCCAATAACCAACAGCGGGATCTAGATACCCATGTTGGCTCCCACATGTTCCACAATGATCTCATCGCATGAACCACGATGTCAAGGATTCAATCAATCCCGTATACAATTCCCTTTGTCTACTGGTATGATACTTGCCCGAGATTCGATCGTCGGTATCACGATACCTTGTTCAATCTCGTTACTGGCAAGTCTCTTTACTCGTTCTGTAACACATCATCCCGCGATCAACTCCTTGATCACATTGTGCAGATTATGATGATGTCCTACTGAGTGGGCCCAGAGATACCTCTCTGTCACACGGAGTGACAAATCCCAGTCTCGATTCGTGCCAACCCAACAGACACTTTCGGAGATACCCGTAGTGCACCTTTATAGCCACCCAGTTACGTTGTGACATTTGGTACACCCAAAGTATTCCTACGGTATCCGGGAGTTGCACAATCTCATGGTCTAAGGAAAAGATACTTGACATTTAGAAAAGCTTTAGCATACGAACTACACGATCTTGTGCTAGGCTTAGGATTGGGTCTTGTCCATCACATCATTCTCCTAATGATGTGATCCCGTTATCAATGACATCCAATGTCCATGGTCAGGAAATCGTAACCATCTATTGATCAACGAGCTAGTCAACTAGAGGCTTACTAGGGACATGGTGTTGTCTATGTATCCACACATGTATCTGAGTTTCCTATCAATACAATTCTAGCATGGATAATAAACAATTATCATAAACAAGGAAATATAATAATAACCATTTTATTATTGCCTCTAGGGCATATTTCCAACAGGCACCTCCGAGTTCTTGCACACGTTCAGCTCGATGACGTCCCTCGAACTCCGATCCAGCCGAGTGTCGAGGGAGAGTTCCGTCAGCACGACGACGCGGTGACGATGATGATATTCTATCGACGCAGGGCTTTGCCTAAGCACCGCTATGATATTATCGAGGAGGACTATGGTGGAGGGGGGCACCACACACGGCTAAGAGATCAATGAATAATTGGTGTGTCTATGGGGTGCCCCCCTCCCCCGTATATAAAGGAGTGGAGGAGGGGGCCGGCCAAGGGGAGGAGGCGCGCCCAAGGGGGGGAGTCCTACTCCCACTGGGAGTAGGACTCCTCCTTTTCCTATTTGGAGAGGGAGAGGGAAGGAAGAAGAAGGACTCTTAATCTCACCCGGAACCATTCCGGTGTCCAAATATAGTCGTCCAATACATCGATCTTTATGTCTCGACCATTTCGAGACTCCTCGTCATGTCCGTTATCACATCCGGGACTCCGAACAACCTTCGGTACATCAAAACACATAAACTCATAATATAACCGTCATCTAACTTTAAGCGTGCGGACCCTACGGGTTCGAGAACTATGTAGACATGACCGAGACACGTCTCCGGTCAATAATCAATAGCGGAACCTGGATGCTCATATTGGCTCCCACATATTCTACGAAGATCTTTATCGGTCAAACCGCATAACAACATACGTTGTTCCCTTTGTCATTGGTATGTTACTTGCCCGAGATTCGATCGTCGGTATCTCAATACCTAGTTCAATCTCGTTACCAGCAAGCCTCTTTACTCGTTTCGTAATACATCATCCTCCAACTAACTCATTAGTTACAATGCTTGCAAGGCTTATAGTGACGTGCATTACCGAGTGGGCCTAGAGATACCTCTTCGACAATCGAAGTGACAAATCCTAATCTCGAAATACGCCAACCCAACAAGTACCTTCGGAGACACCTGTAGAGCACCTTTATAATCATCCAGTTACATTGTGATGTTTGGTAGCACACAAAGTGTTCCTCCGGTAAACGAGAGTTGCATAATCTCATAGTTATAGGAACATGTATAAGTCATGAAGAAAGCAATAGCAATATACTAAACGATCAAGTGCTAAGCTAGCGGAATGGGTCAAGTCAATCATATAATTCTCCTAATGATTTGATCCCGTTAATCAAATGACAACTAATGTCTATGGTTAGGAAACTTAGCGATCTTTGATTTACGAGCTAGTCAAGTAGAGGCATACTAGTGACACTATGTTTGTCTATGTATTCACACATGTATTATGTTTCCAGTTAATACAATTCTAGCATGAATAAGAAACATTTATCATGAAATAAGGAAATAAATAATAACTTTATTATTGCCTCTAGGGCATACTTCCTTCACCATGCGTCGGCGGCGTAAGAAAGGAGAGGGTGGGAGAAAAGAGCGGGAATTGGATGGAGAGCACGCGGTGATGGAAGAAAATAGTGGGGAATTTTGGCACGAAAACAATGAGGGATGATCCAAAAGCGCGGGCTCCGCCTTCCTTTTGGGTGGGCCAGGGGCAGAGAGCGACGTTTCGTGTGTCCGAACTCCTGCAGAGCTCCCCACGTTTATCTCTGGTTTACGGGAGAAAACACGTCCAAACCATGCCACGGACCGATACAGGACCATGTTGGATGGCTTTCGCAGTTTGGACAACACGTCCGAACGGATGCGGGCGGTTTGCGGGTTGCCGTTGGAGACACCCTTAGTGGTTTTTTCTCTCCTCAGGTTAGTGAATTTTCCTGGCATGAGCGACACGAAGCACAAAGTTTGACCTCCACGACGACACAATGACCAGCACGGTCCACCTCCAGATCGCTAAGAGGACATCTCCAACACCGACCTTGAACGCCCGCAAACGTCCGGATGGATGTGTCCGGGCAGTACAAGGCATCCATTGCGTGTTAGAACTCTCGCAAAGTAAGAGGAGGTTTGCAACACATTGGCCATGTACGTGTTGGATCCACTCAAATCCTCTCAGCGTGAAACGGGTGTCGTGCATTCATGTCGGTCAAGCCGCTCCAGAGCGGACGTGACTTGACAACATTGACGCCGTCCAGAGCAACACGATCGGACGAGCGGGCGGTGGTGCTTTAATATCGACGCGGCGACGACCGAGAAGCCCACTTCGGCCGGTGCGCCACATTGAAGCTGACTGCCCATCCACTCGCTTGGCGCGGCTATTTAAGCACGGCTCCAGCTCCATCCACATGATATCTCTTATTCTTTCCTCTCTTCTCACTGCCACTCCCTTCCTCTTAGCTCACCGCCGTTATATCTCCTCTCTTCTCTGCGACGATGACCAAGTCATGGTTCTCTGTGCTAGTGATTGGTTTCTTCCAAATCCGGATCATGGCCCCATCACCATAGCTCTCTTGGGCCATCGTACTCCACATTGCCCGGCTCCTCAACGAAGGAGGAGATCATCCTCTCCTCCGACAAGGAGGAGTAGCAGCAACTACACTTCCTTGTGTGTGTGTGTTGTGGGGGGGGGGGTGGGGGGGGAGGGCGGCACGAAGGAGGAATACTAGCCTCACCTGGCGCTCCTCATTGAGTGGTCACTCAAGGATGGCGGTCTCGCACCGCCCCTCCACCGTCTCAAGGTGGAGCTAGCATCACCGCTTGTCCGGCGCGTCAAGAAGGATCTCTCCCTAGCGCAACCGTGATGTCCAAATCGAACGACGCGTGAAGGGTGAGCCGGCGTTGCCATCGCACAGCCGGTACAACCGCGTCAACCAACAAATGTTACGGTCGCACCACGTCTGGTGTGACAAGGCCGTGAAGGAGGAGGTGCCCATCGTGAAGGTGCGAGGGTGCCTCCTCCACTATATTGGTCGTCCTGACGGCTACTCGTCTTTGTGGAGCACGACATTGGCAGAGAAGGGTGCGGCATTCGCAAAGTCCGACGTCATGCCGGCCTCGGTTCACGCAGACCCGACCTAGCGGAGCCATGGGCCCGAGACCGGCCCGTCACCACCACGGAGACGTCTGTGCGGCGCCTACGCCACGTCGACGGGAGCTTGCCAAGATAGAGGATGAATCGTCGCTGAGCGACACCGCCTCACCTCCAGCAAGGGGAAGGGCAGGGCTCCCCAGTCAGGGTCGACGTTGGCCGACACGAGACGTGCACAAGGTGTCGTGGATTTGTCACGGCATATGTCCTAGTGTGAGGACTTTTCGTGAGGCCAACACAACTAGGTAGTAGCTTGAGAGGGGTTGATCGGGACGAGAGACGCGTGTAGATCATCGAAGCGGATTAGCACACGAGACAAGATTTAGACAGCTTCGGGCCCCGGAAAACATCATCCGGAAATAACCCTACATACTGTTTGTGGCTAGGTCTTATTCAATATGCTCATGAGGGAGTTGCTATGTAAGCAGGCTCTCCTCTAGTTGTGTCTAGCCCTCAAGATTATTTCCCCCCTTCTTGGGGTGCCCTGCCCCTTCTTATATAAGTTGAAGGGACGGGTTACATGTGGAGTCCTAGTAGGATTAGGACTAGTCTATCTTCTAATACAAGCCAGATACAAGTCCAGATCTTGATTCCTTGTAAGGAAAATATTCCACGCCTTTCCTCTTAAGCCGGCCCACCATCACATGAACCAACCTACTGGGCCTTGGGCCTTGTCGTCCGTCTGATCAGCCCGCCGGGTCACTAGTGAGTCGCAATGTTCAGGCGGATTGCCCGTAAACCGCCAGGTCCGGGCGGGTCGCCAGTGAGTCGCCAAGCTCCAGCTGGGTCATACATCCGACGGGTTACACCGCGGGGTATATCCCCGACACAAGGCCCAGGAGGAAGCCGAGTGGCTCCTCGGCGAGCGATAGGCGGTGACCAGGCAAGGCTGTCGTGCCCCCGCGCCCTTCCGCTGCTAGAAAGGCCTCGACGGGTGTTCCAACTCTGACGATTGCATGGACGGCAACAAAGGTGCCGCCGGCCAGGCATACGAGGTCACTGCCCGCTACAAATTACTTTCGGTTTTTTGTTAAGTTTTAGTTGAACGGACGAAATACCGAACGGTTCATGTAAATTATCTCAAATTTTGTATGTTGCATGAATACGTCTGCTTTAGGTTTTTTAAGTTTTATAGTTCAACATACGAAATATTGTCCAGTTTATGTAAATCATATTGGATTTTATGTAGGTCTGCATGATATTTGTCCATCTCTGGTTTAATTTTTGTTTGTATTGCAGACGAAGGTTTGGGGTAATTTTTGTTTGTATTGCTGACAGAGGTTTGGGGCAAGTGCAGCTCCATATGGGTGTCCGTGGAAGCGTCAAAGTCGTGAATAAATACTACGGTAGTGTTTGGTTTTCTAGTCTTAGGACTTTTTTTAGTCCGTAGGACTTTTTAAAAAAGACTCTTAAGGAGGTGCTTTTCAGAACTTTTAGCAAAAAGTTCCAAAAAAGTCCCTCCTTGTTTGGTTTGTTAGGGACTTTTATGAACTTTTTTTAGTCCCAACACAAAAAAGCCCCTGAAACCAAACACCCCCTATGTCTGTTTTTGGGAGCCGGCATTGGAGATGTCCTCGGTAATGTTAGCGATTTCACAACAAAAACAAGGAGCAAGCATTTGCCACGAATAACACATCATAACTTTCATTTGCCAAAATACTTCACACTAATGTCAAGAGTTACTCCTTATCCTCCTCGACTCAGTACAATCTCAAAACACAGATAATTGAAAAGATTGACTAAGTGACAATTAATCGACGCATACAACAACTCCTGTCAACTGCAGCTTGCAGCCCCGCAAAAAAAACGCAGCTTGCAGCTCAAGCGCAGTGCTTTGGCCAAGTAAAAAAATTCCCTAAACTTGGGAACTGAATCCGGACGAGCGAAGACAGCATCCCCTTGCTGAGTTTGTAGCTAAGCAACGACTTCTCCTTCAACGTCCACTCCTGGAGCATGTGCTTGCAATTCTCACACACTGGACTCTTATAAAGTTTTATGTCCTCGAGATTCACCGCTGCTTCCATGACATTCCTGACAAAGCGCACGATATTTTCTTCTGCTTCAAACCTCCCATAGATTCTGAGCTCGGCAAGGTTGTGGTGCTTGAAATCAGATGCAGATGGTTCCCACTCTAGTCCCTTGTCCTTCTCCTCGCTAAAGGCATACTTTTTTCTCCGCTCCCCCGTTACCATTTCACATAAATGGTCCCGCACCTGCATTTGTTCAGGTAAAAAATTCTTAACTGGCCACAGCAAGTTTGAACTTCAGAGTGAGATAATAAAAACGAGAATCGAATAATCGGCACAAGACTTCACCAAGATGCGTAGTTCCTTAAGGGTGGGTGCACCTTGAAGTATGAACATTATCCGAGACAGATCGCATTCTTCAGAAATGTTAATCAAATTCACAAGCCTTAGCTTGTGTAACACTGGTAACAATTGTCTTCGACCTTCCGGCTTGACCCAAATCTGCACAAGAGGGGGGAAATACAGAATTATGTTAACCAAAAATAGTGATTATAACCTCCACCCACCACGGACACCAAAACTTACGCACATCACTGACAACATTGAGAACCTTCACTAACCTTTTCACTTTTGAAGTTCAAATGGAGGTTGCTTATGGCGGTTTTACCCAGCAACTCACTTATCCTGAGCATCTTGTGCCAAGAAAAACCAGTATTAATGATGCTCACAGTCTGGAGCAGTGGGACATAGCCAAGACAGAAGGGGTCATCTTGAGATCGAAATATATTAAATTTCAGTACGGTGAGTTTTGGTACCCACTTCAGATCAACCCTCTTAATAAGCACGCTACGGGCAATCACCAGTTCACTGAGTTGTGGGTGTTCCACTTCCAGCAAAGACTCAATGCCCATATCACAGTGGTAGAGGCAGAGGAACTCGAGTTGCTTGCATATACTGAAAATTTTGGGAAAGCCTGATTCTCCTAACCTCAAATTCTCTAGCGTGAGGCGTGCAAGACCACCAAATGTGTTTGGACACGAATCAAGGAATGACATGAACTGCCTCCCATGAGTGAGCAGGTCATTATTGGTAAAATTTGTGCGCACCTTGGTCAAGATTGTGAACTCAACTGAAGCAACCTTGTGTGTTGCTATGGTGTTGGCAACAGTCTGACCAATGAAAATGGACTCATCTCCCAAGTAGAATTGCATGCGCAGCAGGTGAATGGTGTGTGGACTTGCAGCCCTCTTTTCCAGTATGCTCCTGGTTGCTTCCAGCACATTGGTATTGGCCCGAACTATATCATCTGAGGTTAACTTCCCACCTTCATGCTTGGGTTGAAAAGAAGCAACCATTATAGCAATCTTTGAGAGTATAGCAGGGATGTGCTTCCAGCGTCTGGAGAGGATGGTGGCTCGTGCAGCATCAGCGATATCAAGTCGCTCCACAATGTTGAGCAAAACGTCATCAGGCAACTTACTGAGCCTGTCAACTCCATTGTCCTCCTACATTTTGATATGGAAACAAACCATAGTTGATTTCTTATGTTAGTCTCATCACAGGTGCAGTTTTAATATTCTCCACAAACGTAGACACAATTTTCATACTTCCCAAAGAAAGACGCAATTTTGATTGTACAATTTTTGTACTTGCCCACAAAAGGATGCAATTTTGATTATAACTATACAGTTTTTATACTTTGGACAAAAAAAAACCCCGCAAATTTGACGATATACTTTCAAGGGACTGAGGCAATTTTAATATATTTTTCCAACCAAAAAGGTAAAATTCGACGACGAATTCTGATCATGCGCTGACTTTGTAAGAGTTCCACCTAAAGGAAAAAAGGAACAGGAGGACAGACTCACCACCATATCGAGGGAGGATTTGCCGAGGCCGTCCACGGATGGTTTGGCCATCGATCTGGCAGTCGGCCGCCGAAGGGAGTTGATCGTATCCTCTTAAAACTGGCGGGTACCACGGTTGCCGCCAGGCCAGATTTATAGCAGCAGCTCGGAGACTTATATTAAAACTGGAAACAGGACCTGTTTCTGATTGCAGCCCGGGAAGGACTGCTTTGATTCCGGATTGCCACTGAAAAAAGGAGACTCGGAGAGGAGCCGCTTGATTCCTTGGATTGCGGATGGCAGCTCGAAAAGGAGCTACTGCTGCTGCTGCTGCTTCGATTGGGAACTGCAGCTCCCAAAGATAAGATTGGGAGCTGCTTATTCGGTCGTCTCTTCTGAAGCACCACTCAATCCTCATACGAGGCATCAGGCAAGGGCGATGGCGCGTGGCGGGAGCTCGGCAGACGGGAGGCGGCGGGGCAAGCGGCGCATAGCTGACCTCAGATCCCCTTTTCGGTCTTTCCTCTCTGATGATGAAACCCTGCGAGGGTGGGCGGCGTGGCAGGGTAGGGATCACCGTTATGTTTTTTTGAGGGGTCACCGTTGATTTTTTTATTTTATTTTGAGAAATGGGTCACCGTTGATGATGTGTACTGTGGCCTGCGATGGAGGAATGATGTCACGGATGGGCCAAGGCCCAACCCGCGATTGCAGTGTCTTTCGAGAAAAAAAAGCTTCTCAGACGTTCCCTTCGTCGGTGGTGGCGACCGCGGTATCGTACGTGGAGCAGCGGGTGGCGATGTCGACGACTGCGGCAGCCTGTCAGGACCCAACCTTGTGGTAACTAAAAGACTAACTGGGGCATGATGAACGTCCAGGTTGAGCTGGACTGCCAGGTTCTAGTCAAGGCTCTACAAGGATCTGAGATGGATCTAGCTGCTGAAGGCCTCCTGTTTAGAGAGATTCGTCAATTTGCCAGACTAAATTTCAGTCGTGTTGTCTTTTCTTTTGCCCCGAGGGCATGTAATAAGCTAGCTCATGTTTTAGCTGCCTTTGGTGCTAGCCATCAGGCAAGTGGAGAGACCTGGTATGAGGATCTCCCGGATGATGTATCCGTCCGTTTGGCCAGCTCTATGGCTGGACCTATGTGAAGTATGGAATCGTTGTGTTCCATTTCAAAAAAAAAAAAAATGCTAAACGAGTTCAACCTAGCTCTAGTGCGCAAACAAAAGAATTCACCTGTCATTCACCATCTCTCTCCACCGGCACCGGCAGACATCATTCGCCACCTCCTAGTCGGTTCGTGCCATGGCGTCACCTCTCGCACTCGATAGTCGACGGCGCCCGCAAAACATCTCCGGTGCGTGACCTCTATCCTCGTGTACATATACTTTTACCTCATAGCCGACTCTCAACCCGTGTAATTTGGATGGCCAACACGAGAGACTGATTAACCCATGGTATTCTTCTAGCCAAACCACTTCGTAATGCTTAAGAAACTTCACATAAGACAAATACATATACAAAAAAGAAAGAATAGCACTACACAATGCAACACGGTTACTGTGCTGATATCACGATTCCATCACGATCATGCGTGTCAACAGCTATGAGACAAATCATAAGGCGAATATGGTGTTGCACTTCATGACCACCCGGGAGCTTTCGTTCTCTATTTTTTTTGTTAGAAAATTTATACGCATATGCTCTCGACTTTTTAATTAAGCATTTGGGGCCATAAGTCTCACCAGTTTAAGATGACTTGTTTATTTAGGCATGGAAGGCATTAGCGTAGGCCTCGGTGGTGAATTACTTGAGTGAAGTGTTTCCAGCGTGTATTATCATGCTTATTTTTTCCTTTTCGAGGAGAAAGGCATGAGCTCCACCGAATTCATTAAGAGAGGTAAACAAATGCAGAGTGACCCATATTGTGAGCGAAACTAAGCGGAAAAAGAGGAAAAACAACAACAATGCATGCATCAGCCAACTCAAAATTCCACTACCAACATGCCCAGAACCCAGAGATGAGCGGGCCCTTTCGAGACGCCTTTAAGAAAGAAAACAACATCCAAGAATGCCATCGTCGTGAGAATCGACCCACAATGAAGACTTAAGCTTTTGCCCAGAGCTACCCACAACAGCGTTGTCAATCTGTCATGCTTACAAAATGCAATTTTATTGTTGATAGTATTGATGTTGGTTGATTCTTTGAACAAGTCCACCTTACGCATAGGAAATAAACGGTGCGAGTCTGCTCACAAACTATTGTTGGTAAATTTGAAGTTTCACTAGCTTATATAATCCCACTTTATTCATCTAACTCAAGAGTTAAGTAACTCTTTCTTCATTCATCTTTGTATAGCCTTCAGTTAAGTATAGGAAGGTTTATAACGGGCGCCCCCATTGTATTTTTTCTTACTATTGAACAGTAGCACTGAAGGTTCATGATTGTCCATTAAGGCACATTAACACAACTACATTTTCCTTTGACTGTACCGTAATACCAAATCATTTGACCTGATGAGCAATGATGGGTCACGAACTAGCATCTTAAACACATTCAATACAAAAAATCCTTTGCTGAGAAGGAAAAACAGAAAACCTAGTGGTGACCTTCGGTTTACCATCTCCATATTCCGGCATCCGTCTCCATAGCAACATTAATGCTTATGGTTTAATTTGATCAAAGAGCGGACCATAGTATGCATGTAGCTACGTATAGACCCCCCCCCCCCCCCCCCCCAAAAAAACTATACATAACCATCAATCCATACATGAGTACATGACATGTATCAGAGACAAAGAGGGCAACATAAAGATTTATGTATCATAAACGAGGGTTTCCAATACTACACAAACCATGCTAATGTGTTGGTGGCTAAAAGATAGGGAAGCTACTACCTCCGTCCAAATATATAGGGCCTTATGTTTTTTGGGGTTGCCTTTGACCATTGATAAAATTACTAATATGAGATATATGATAGTATAAAAATTATATCTCTAGAAACTCGTTTCACATAAGAATTTGATGCGACATTTTTTTCCATAACTTGCACAAAATATATTGATGCTCTAACTGGTGGTCCAAGGCAAGCTCAAAAAATGTTTTAGGCCCGATATATTTAGATGGAGGGAGTACACGGTTGGAAGCTTGGAGACAAGAGGTAGCAACAAACGATCACTAGAGGAATGCGTTCGCCGAGTGAGTTGCTGAAGTTGACGGAGCACCCTTGTGCCATGAGGGCAATGATGGGCGTAGAGCACACCATGTCCCTCGGCTATCGTCCATGAGGAACATGGATATAGCCTCCTCGAATTCCCACGGTGGCACAATTTGTTGAGTGATCTTATCTATCAGCTGACAATGAGGTGATTGTCTGGCACTAGCTTACCAATGCCGCGATCACGTCAGCCACCTTCTTGAGGTGAGCACCTTAGGCTGAGAGATACAAGTCACCCTGCACCTGGTTGTACAGTTCGTCGGTGAGGCACGACGGTTGTGGACGAAGAGGCTTTTGCTGGAGGTCAAACATCATGGCAGCAAGATCCATGAGCTCATCGAGGAGCTCCATGGAGACGTGGTGTAAAGCCAAGATTTCACCGTTGTGTGGCCAGATGGAGCTCACCATTGCCCAGTTCGACGCACATGTCTGATGACTTCGACAACTATGGTTAATTAATGGGAAACCCTTATCTGTATTCTGATAGGAACCAATTGCCAGACCAGTCCTGATCCATTGATTCTTATTTAATCCCATGGTCGAGATCCTCTAGAGAAAAATCCACAACGAGTTATCTCTGTATCTCACGCATGCACTCCCCTGATCTCTCGCGAATCCTTGTTGTTCTCTCTCCTAGCCTCCCTCCGAGGCTGCACCAATCACGCCGCCCAGATTCCTTCTTCCTTGCATCATGCTTCCTTCCCACCTCGTCGCTGACCAGTTGATCCACCCCAACCAAGGACGATTCTAAGGGGGGACGAGGGGGGCGAGACCCCCCCCCCCCCCCCCCCACACACACACACACATACACGATCAAGTGGTCCCTTGATAACGGGCAATGCTCCACCTATGTGTGACACCCGGATAAGTAGACTACATTAATTCCATGCTAATGATGCCACGTCACCTCGGTTACTATAGATAATCTCGCGTTAGTTCAAAATGATCTAAATTCAAATTTGAATTAAAGTCAAAAAATAAAAGTTTTCAAACATCTCTTACTACCTAAAAGGAACGGAACGTTCCGTTTCCCCTCTTACGTCGCAGCCTTCGTCCGACCTCCTTCGATCGCCCCCCCCCCCCCCCCCCCACACACACACACACCCCTACGTTTTTTTGCCCCTTCCATCTTTGGTTTTTCTTTCACAGGTTTTCTACAAAACCAACCTTAAATTACGCTCTAATTTGTCTCCCCTATTGCCTTCGGTTGGGCGAGCCATACTAGGGTTTTCCCGTCGCCCTCTCCTGCCATCATCTAGCCTAGCTAACTCATGCCGCGTAGATCTTGAGCCACCCTCCCCTGAAAGCACAGAGGCGATGTGGAGGGTTTCAGGACGGCAACATCTTCCCTGCGGCTGGACCTTTGATCGTGCGCTCCAATTCTCTCAAACATGATCCAGCGCGACGCCCTCCGTTGACCTTAATGACCTTCACGACGCAGCACGCCGCCGAGTTCTTTCGCCGAGTACACGCACGTACAATGCTTAGGCCAAACCAAGCTACTGGATCGATCTTTGGAGTTCACATAGGAAAGCTAGCTAGCTAAGCCAGCGATCGGATACGGTCGGACGGCCGTACAGGAAACTCAGGTACACGAGATCGTATTCTTTCCCCCCTGCCGCCATGATCTTGATCGTCGCTCCATGCAGTCACAGCTCACACCTGTCGATGTAGAACTTGGCTCAGATGCCTTGCCACATTTGACCTCCTGTTCGGCCTTGACTCGCCCTCACGCCATTGACCTCCTCATTGCCTGGATGAACATATACATACCTTCAGTTTGTGTTATCAAATTGTTACGTAGTAGATCCGAGGATATTGTAACGCCCCGATCTGTGTCGCAGGCGACCAGAGTAGGCAGAGGGGGATCTGGGGAAGGGGGATGAGATAAACTTGGAGAAGGGGATGAGCAGAGGAGAGGACAGAGGAGGGGAAATAGTTTACTTCTTCAGACTTGGGATACACGCCCATCTCCAGGGCTTAAGTACACACGCACACCTACTGGCTCCTGGCCCTAGCGGCTTACATGTGGGACCACACACGCTTACACTTGGCATGCCAACTGGCAGTCACACGGTGGTATGCAGCACCGGGGTGACATTCTCCCCGCCTTGAGAAACGGCCCCTTCTTCGGAGTGACTGTCTTCCCAGATTGGTGACTGTGGATAGCGACGTCGAAGAACTTCATAGTCTTCCCAGGTTGTCGACAGAGGAGTTGTGTTCCATGCCACCTGCACCTGAACCACTGGTGCGTCTCCTCTCTTCATCATCCTCCGATCCAAAATCTGAACTGGGTTAGAGTCCACTGCTGATAAGTCGACGGTTGCAGGCAGTTCGGAGAACACTGGTGTATAATTGGGTATGAACGGCTTCAGCTGGGACACATGGAACACAGGGTGAATGCGACTGTCGGGCGGCAGCTCCAGCTTGTATGCCGAGGGACCAATTTTGGCGCTGATGGTGAATGGTCCGAAGAACTTGAACGCCAGCTTGGCGCACGGGCGGCTGGCCACCGATTTCTGCACATAGGGTTGCAATTTCAGCAGTACTTGCTCCCCAACCTGAAAGACGCGCTCAGTGCGGTTTCTGTCTGCAAACTTTTTGTACTTCTGTTGCGCCCGGGTCAACTATGCCTGCAAGTTTTCCTTGTGCAGTGCCCAATCCCACTGCTCCCCTTCCGGCAATGATGCTTGTGTTGCCGGCCATGTTGCCATGCTGCCCTCGTTGGCATCCACCCCATACAGAGCCTTGAAGGGAGAGCAACCCAGAGAAGAGTGGAAAGAGGAATTGTACCAGAATTCTGCAGAGGGCAGCCAGCGACACCATTGCGTGGGAGTGTCGTGAACAGCGCAGCGCAAGTACATCTCCATGCACTGGTTCACGCGCTCGCTTTGCCCGTCCGTCTGGGGGTGATAGGCAGTGGAGTAGAGGAGCTTGGTGCCCGCGCTGGCGAGCAGTTCCCGCCAAAGCACGCTGGTGAACACTTTGTCGCGGTCGGAGACGATGGAGGAGGGGATGCCGTGCAGCTTGACGATGTTGTCCCAGAACACTCTTGCCACTCGTGTCGCCGTGAATGGGTGTCGCAGGGGCACAAAGTGTGCAAGCTTGGTGAAGCGGTCGACAACCACCATGATCGTGTCATACCCTTCGGACTTGGGCAAGCCCTCGACGAAGTCCATTGTCAGATCACGCCACGGGGCTGTCGGAATGGGCAGGGGTGCCAACTTGCCTACTGGTTTATGCAATTCATGCTTCGCCTGTTGACAAATCTGGCACTGCCGCACATAATCTTCAACATCATGTTTCAGACCCTTCCACTCAAACAGCTTCTTGACCGGTGGTAAGTTGCTGTCCAGCCAGAATGGCCCCCCACGGCCCTGTCATGCAGAGCGCTGATCAGCTTGGTGCGCAGGGTTGTGTTTGCGCCGATCCACAGCCGCCCGCGACGGCGAATGACTCCACGGTACAGCTCGTACTCCTCGTCGTCCGGACTGTGCAGCGCGAGCTGCTGAATCTTTTCCTGGGCATCTGGATCCGTGGCATACGAATTGGCCACTTCCTGAATCCATGTTGGCTGGCAGAGGGACAGAGCATTGGCGCTGTAGTGACTGCCCACGCGAGAGAGAGCATCCGCCGCGCTGTTGTCGACGCCCTTCTTGTACTGGAACTTGAATTGGAGGCCGACCAATTTGGACATGGCGCGGCGCTGGACATCGGTCACCAGATGCTGGTCCCCAAGCGTGCATAAGCTTTTGTGGTCCATGACAATGGTGAACGGCCCGCGTTGCAGGTAAGAGCGCCATTTGTCCACGGCCATCATGACGGCCAAGAACTCTTTCTCGTAGGTGGAGAGCTTCTGGTTCTTCACGCCCAACGCCTTGCTGTAGTATGCGATGGGGTGGCCGTCTTGGACGAGCACGGCACCGATGCCGGTGTCGCAGGCGTCGGTTTCGATGGAGAATGGCTTGTCGAAGTCAGGAAGGGCGAGCACCGGCGTGGTCACCATCGCCTTCTTGAGCGTGTCGAACGCGAGCTGCGCCGACTCGGGCCATGCAAAGCCTTTCTTGGTGAGCTGCTGGGTTAGCGGCTTGGCAATGATCCTGTAGTGGGGAACGAACTTGCGGTAATAGCCGGTGAGCCCCAGAAAGCCACGGAGCTCGGTGGCGTTGGTTGGAGTAGGCCACTGCGCCATGGCGTCTGTCTTCTCAGCATCAGTCGCGACGCCCTGCTTGGAGATGACGTGACCCAGATAATCAATGTGATCTTGCGCGAACGAGCACTTGGACATCTTGGCATATAGCTGGTGCTCGCGGAGCAAGTTGAGGACGATGTGGAGATGTTCCAAATGGTCCTCGAGTGTCTCACTGAAAACAAGGATGTCGTCAAGAAAAATGATGACAAACTTACGGGTATACTTGGCGAAGATAGCGTTCATCGGGCATTGGAACGTGGCCGGAGCATTTGTCAACCCGAATGGCATGACTCTGAATTGGAAATGGCCGTGGTGAGTTTTGAATGTTGTCTTGTGTTCATCCTGTTCGCGCATGCGAATTTGATGGTAGCCTGCGCGCAGGTCAAGCTTGGAGAAGAAAGCCGCTCCGGCAAGTTCATCGAGTAGCTCGTCGACGACGGGCAAGGGAAACTTGTTCTTCACGGTCACGTCATTGAGACGCCTGTAATCCACGCAGAATCGCCAGGTGCCATCCTTCTTCTTCACAAGCAAAACTGGCGCCGCGTATGGACTAACCGAGTGCGTGATCACACCGGCGTCGAGCATTTCTTTGACCTGCCGCTCAATCTCGTCCTTTTGCAATGGAGAGTAGCGGTAGGGCCGTGTGTTTGTTGGCTGGGCTCCATCTTCCAATGTGACCGCGTGATCATACTGCCTGTGGGGAGGCAAGCCGGTGGGTGCGGTGAACACGTCACTGAATTCTTCCAGGAGATCGTTGATGGGCGTCTGCGAGGGCTTGCGTGGTCTTGGTTTGGGGGGCTGCATCTCCACCATGGCCATTGCCCAGATATCATTGCCGGCGATCAACTTGCATAGTTCTGCCGGTTGCACCGCTGCGAGAGTGGGTGTCGACTTTGGACGAACACCTTGTAGCTTGACTGTCTCGCCCTCGTGCAGGAAGGAGATGAATTTCTCCTGCCAGTGGCAAGTCATTGGGCTGTTCTTCTCCAACCAGTCCATGCCTAGGATTCCATCGTATGCGCCTGTGTCGAGCTCGTACATCGGCGTCGAGAACGTGTGGCCCTGCATCCACCACTGGAGCTCCGAAACTTGGCGCGAGCAGGTTAGTCGGTCGCCGTTGGCCACCCGCACCTCCAATGTGGCGATCTCTTGCGTTGTCGCCCCAACGCGCTTGACGAACGACTTGTTGACGAAGCTGTGGGTGCTCCCAGAGTCCAGTAGCAGGAGCATAACTTGGTTGCCCACAAGCGCGCGGAGACGGATTGTGCTTGGCGCCTCCGAGCCATCCAGGGCGTGCGCTGATATTGTGCAACACTCTGGAGGGGGTGCTTCTTGTTGGGGTGCATCGAGCAGGTCGAGAGCGTGCACGGTGTCATCGGTGAGCAGCTCCCCGTATGCGCCCACTTGGATGGTGAGGAGCTGGGCCTGCGTGTTGCAGCGGTGATCATGAGTGTACCGGTCTCCGCACTTGAAGCAGAGTCCGTTGGCGCGCCGGAACTCCTTGAGTTGTCGTTCGCGGCCGTAGTCGTCGGGCTGTTGGCGGGGCGTGGCCGGCGGCCGGGCGGGCACCGGTGGTGGTGGGCGGCCCTGCGGCTGCGGCCGTGGACGCGCCCTGGGCGTGTTCAGCTCCTCCTCTTGAATGCGTGCGAGAATGGACGCACGCGTGATGCTGTTGGGCGCCTGCAGTCGAACTGCTGCGCGCAACTCGTCCTTGAGGCCCAGCAAAAATTGAGTGATGAAGAATTTGTTGCTGAGAGATGGGTCGAGCGCCAGGAGATGATACATGTATGTATCGAACTCCTTGCGATACTCGCTGACCGTGCCAATCTGACGGAGCTACAACAATTTGTGCATCTCCATCTCAAATTCATCGACCCCGAACTCCTCTTGAATCGCAGCGCAGAACGCATTCCAACCGAGTCTGCCATGTGTTTGGCGAAATGCTTGAAGCCAGTGAGCCGCTTGCCCTTCAATGTATAGTGTCGCCGTGGTCACCCAACTCGCGGGCGGCACATGGTAGAGGTCGAAATACGCCCGGCAGCGGTCGAGCCAGAGGTAAGGCGCGCTGCCATCGAAGCGAGGGAAGTCGTGCTTCGGTGGCTTGACTTAGTGGTCACCGTGGTGCTGCTGCTGGTGGTGCGCCTCGCCGATCTGGTGGTACTGCTGGTGCTGGGATTGAACGCCGGGTTGTGGTGCTGTGGCCAACAGGGGCGGGCGCTGGTCTGAGAGGCGCGGAGACGGCGGCGGCCCATGTTGGTGCTGTGGCGCCGGGGCCTGGGGCCGCGGAGGTGGTGGTGGTGGTGGATGGAGCACGGTCGGGGAGTGCGATTCCGACGGTGAGGGCGATCTCTCCAGCGCCTTGCGAGTCTCGTCGACATCCGCCTGCGTGAGATCGACTTGCTTGGCGAGGGAGCGCAGATCTTGCGAGACTTGGGTGTTGAAGGCGATCTGTGCCTCGAGCCGCTTGTCGCTGTCGACCTTCTGTTCGTCGAGGCGCGCGAGAATCGTCTCCATCATGGCCTTGAGGCTGGTGGTGTTGTCGTCCATGGCCGCCAGCAACTGCCGGGTCTGGACGGAGGGCTTGGACGGTGCCGTCTCGCACCCCTGCTAGATCGAACCCCGCCGGGGATTTTGCGTGATCTCGCCGGAGCAAGTCACACCCGAGGCGGTGGATGTTACCGATCCAAATCAGGAGGCAGCAGCGAAAAAAATTTGGGGCAGGATCGGAGGCTCTGATTACCAATTGTAACGCCCCGATCTGTGTCGCAGGCGACCAGAGTAGGCAGAGGGGGATCTGGGGAAGGGGGATGAGATAAACTTGGAGAAGGGGATGAGCAGAGGAGAGGACAGAGGAGGGGAAATAGTTTACTTCTTCCGACTTGGGATACACGCCCATATCCAGGGCTTAAGTACACACGCACACCTACTGGCTCCTGGCCCTAGCGGCTTACATGTGGGACCACACACGCTTACACTTGGCATGCCAACTGGCAGTCACACGGTGGTATGCAGCACCGGGGTGACAGATATGCCCAGAGCAGGCAACAGAAGGGTACAAACCATTCGAATGCCCATTGCAGCCTTCAGGAAAATTCGAAGTATTCTCACTGTCCATTTTCTGTTGTTGTTTTTAATGTGCCGACAGCAAGAACTTTTTCTTCAAACATGCCCATTTGTTTGTGTGTTTCTTGATTGATTTCCATGGTTAAGATTATTTTGATGGTGTTTCCGTGGTTAGTATAGTTGGATGCATAGAAAGTAATGAGTTATCATTTTGTTCCATGCAAGAGCAAGGAGGCAAAAGCAATCCCCAAAAGCAAGCAGAGTCTGAACATTTGGTTCCTGGCCAGCTGAACTTCTTTGTGATATCCTAATTGACGTTGTACAGGTTTGCTTCTCCTATGTTATGAGCCAAAGCGAAATGCCATGTGGTCAATGTCGATGATTCCTTTATATATTTCAAGTAATTAGCACCTTACTAGATAGAATAACTTCTACATTGGTGCGCAAGTAGTGTGAAAGAATTTAACACCAACCATTTGGAATTTCAGATACACACTCTTTAAGATAAACTACCGTTGAAACTTATGAAATTAAACGAGATGGTCACAGATTCAGTTTGTCTCATGAACATGAGAAATAAAATAATACTCCCTCTGTAAGTGATCTAAAACATCATATATTAGTTTACAGAGGTAGTAATTGCTATGTATTACCATTGTGTTTTCGAGTACAATTCTTTGTCCAGGATGTTAAATTTAATATAGGCAGTGCATCTTCTATTCTCGAGTGTACTACACCCGAGTTTACAAAAAAAAAGGATATCAAATGTGATTCAAAAACTCTGAAATTTTTTGACATGAAACATGATCAAATGTTTTAAGTTGTTGCAGAATTTCATCCACAAAAAAATTATTCGAGGAGCTATCAAAGAAAAAACAAAATCATGCACCCCAAAATGAAGAAAACATTAACGAGTGAAATTTTTTGTGAGAGCACCTTCAATGTTATTTCTGGCTGAAATTTTGCAAGTATCTAAAACATTTGATCATGTTCGATGTCGCAAAAAATGGATTTTTGGATAACATTTTTATATGTGTTTTGTCGGTTTTTTAAAAACTCAAGTGTATTACACCTGAGTGTAGCCACACCTTTCCGTTTAGAATAACTCTCAATAGCTTCAGAGAACATCTTCCCTTTTATGTCTGTTCATACTGATTTTCATAGAGATTACTACCTCCCAAATTATAAGGAGTTTACGCTACCAAAAACTCCTTATAATTTGGGACAGAGGAAGTAGAATTAATTACAAACACAGTTATCAGCTCAAAATCTGTACTTGTAAATGTCTCATGGTGGGCATGAGGATTTCAAAGGTAAATGTTAGACATAATTGATGTTGAACCATTCGAATATATATATGTATGCCCCGTTGCAACGCACGGGCAATTACCTAGTTAAAGCTAAAATGTTTTGGATGTGACAAATAAATCATAAGCACGTATGGTGGAGAAACCACATTTTTATATAATGCCTAAATGCTCTAAAATAAACAAAACAACAACAAAACCAATTAATTAAATGCCTTTGATAATGTTATAAAAATGTAAACTAATATTTGGAGTGCCAACCTTTTTGTGGCAGCACCTAGTATTGCAATACTAATTAGGTGTCCATCTCCACAATTTACGGAACTCATTTGCTAATTGGTTTAAGTGCAAAACATAGACTAGAAAAAGTAAAACAGTAAAAGAAAAATAAACAAAAGAAAAGGGAATTGCAAAATAAAAGAAAAGCGAAAATAAGAAAGGCCCCCTTGGCCAACTGGGCCAACGGCCCAACAGGCCAGCCCACTGGCCCAACCGACCCCTCACCCCTGCTTAACCCTCCACCATGGCAAACCCTAGATCGATCCCCATCTCTCCCTCATTCACCACCTCGCGCCGCACGCACACACACGCACACATCGTGCCGAGGAGAGGAGCTCCTCGCGCCATCCTCTGTTCCGCTCGTTAACCCGGGGCCCGACGCCCAGCGCCCACACCCGTCTGCCCACTCGCCCGTTAAGGCCCCTGGGCCTATGACAAGGGGGCCCCCACCCCAGAATGATTTAGAAAAAAAGAGAGAATAAAAAGAATAAAAAAATGTTAGAATAAATAAATTATTAATTAATTAACTTAATTAATTAATTTTGTTTAATTAACCTAATCAACTAATTAAACCTATTTAATCATGATTAGTTCGCCTTAGTCTATGACATGTGGGACCCAGTGGTCTATTGACTAGTCAAAGTCCACAGTTGACCGATGACGTCATGCTGACGTCATAAAACGATTTTCGAATTAAATTAATTTTGTTAATTCTAAAAATGATTTTAAAACTTTGAAAATTAATATAAAATAAACCGTAGCTCGGTTGAAAATACTTTGTACATGAAAGTTGCTCAGAACGACGAGACGAATCCAGATATGCAGCCCGTTTGTCCGCCACGCGTCCCTGGCATAGTGAACCTGCAACATTGCACCTCTGGTTCATGTGTCCAAAAACACGAAACGCCAGGGATACTTTCCCGGATGTTTCCCCCTTTCGTAGGTATCACCTACTACCGTGTTGGGGCACACCTAGCACCGCGTATTGCCATGTTACGCTCTCTGATGCTTTGATTGCTTTGTTATTTATTGTGTTCCCCCTCCGTTACTTCTTTCTGGTAGACCCAGAGACTGCTGGCGACCCCAGTTTGACTACGGAGTTGACGACCCCTCCTTTTTGCCAGAGCAACCAGGCAAGCCCCCTCCTTGATCACCAGATATCGCCTATTCTTCTCTCTACTGCTTGCATTAGAGTAGTGTAGCATGTTACTGTTCTCTTAATCCTATTCTGTTGCATAGCCTGTCATTGTTGCTACATTGTTGATACCTTACCCGCAATCCTAAATGCTTAGTATAAGATGCTAGTTTATCATCATTGGCCCTACATTCTTGTCAGTCTGCCTTGCTATACTATCGGGCCGTGATCACTCGGGAGGTGATCACGGGTATATACTATACATATACATACTATTCAGGTGGTGACTAAAGTCGGGTTGGCTCGTTGAATACCCGCAAGTGATTCCAATGTGGGGGCTGGAAGGACAGGTGGCTCCATCCCGGTAGAGATGGGCCTGGGTTCCTGACGGCCCCCGACTGTTACTTTGTGGTGGAGCGACAGGGCAGGTTGAGACCGCCTAGGCGAGAGGTGGGCCTGGCCCTGGTCGTCGTTCGCGGTTGCTTCATAATAACACGCTTAACGAGATCTTGGTATTTGATCTGAGTCTGGCCACTGGCCTATACGCACTAACCAACTACGCAGGAAAGATATGGGCAGTCGATGTTGTGGTATCAGCCGAAGCCTTAGTGATGTCAGCGACTGAGCGGCGCGCGTCGGATTGGAACATAAGCCTGCTCTTGTATTAAGGGGGCTAGTTCTGCTTCCGGCCGCCCTCGCAACGTGGAGGTGTGCAATGGGAGATGGGCCCAGACCCCTGCGCCATAGGATTTAGACTGGCGTGCTGACCTTTCTGTTGTGCCTAGGTAGGGCTGCGACATGTTGATCTTCCGAGGCCGGGCATGACCCAGGAAAGTGTGTCCGGCCAAATGGGATCGAGCGTGTTGGGTTATGTGGTGCACCCCTGCAGGGAAGTTTATCTATTCGAATAGCCATGTCCCTCGGTAAAAGGACGACCCGGAGTTGTACCTTGACCTTATGGCAACTAGAACCGGATACTTAATAAAACACACCCAAACAAGTTCCACAGACAACCCGGTGATCGCTTTCCCACAGGGCGACGAGGGGAGGATCGCCGGGTAGGATTATGCTATGCGATGCTACTTGGAGGAATTCAATCTACTCTCTTCTACATGCTGCGAGATGGAGGCTGCCAGAAGCGTAGTCTTCGACAAGATTCACTACGGGAAACATATAATTTGCCGTCAGGAGGTGTCTTTGCCCTCTGCTTTTCATCGGGCCAGACGGCAAAGACAAGGTTTGCCGTCTGCTGCAGACGGCAAAGAAATACTAATAGCAAAATATACTTTGCCGTCTGCCCAACGAAATACGAATGGCAAACCGCTCACTTTGCCGTCTACCAAAACAATAACAGACGGCAAAGACTTTGCCGTCTGTTCTTTTGATCAGCAGACAGCAAAGTGAGAGGTTTGCCGCCTGTATTTTATTTGGTAGACGGCAAAGAAAAAACACACCACGCGGATGGATCACGCGGATCAATGACATGGCAAAATCCAAAACGCACATATCCATCCACCGTATGCGTCGGACACACACGCAGCCACCCACCCACAAGTCAGGGGCCCACCACCATGCATAAATTGAGCCAGGAGCCCACCCACGAGGCCTGCCACCCCACGCGCCCAACTCCTCTCTCTCTCTCTCTCTCCTTATCCACTCAGCGCCCTCCTCTTTCCTCCATGAGCAGTTCCACGCCGCCGGCCAGCTTCCTCCTCTCTCCTGTAGCTCCTCTCTCCTCCAGCTCCTCTCTCCTGCTCCTCTCTACGTCTCCCCCGAGCAGAGCCCGCCGCCGGCCAGCTCCCTCCTATCTCTTGCTTCCTCCTCTCTCCCAGCGCCCGCCTGCCCGTCCCGCGCACCCGAGCAGCCGCACGCCGCCGGTTAGCTTCCTCCTCTCTCCTGCAGCTCTTCTCTACATCTCCCCCGAGCAGAGCCCCGCCGCCGGCCAGCTCCATCCTATCTCCTACTTTCTCCTCTCTCCCAGCGCCCGCCCACCCGTCCCGCGCCCCCGAGCAGCCGCACGCCACCGGCTAGTACCCGCTCGTCAACCTGTCCCCGAGCAGTCGGCTCTGCGCCCATCGCCCGTCCGGCCGGTGCCACGCACGCTAGTCCCCGAGAAGCTGCACTCCACGCCCGTTAGTCCTCGAGAAGCCGCACTACACGCCGCTCGTTCGTCCGTCCAGTTCCGCGCCCCTCGCCTGCCTGTCCATCGTGGTCAGTGTGCAGCACCATCGTCGCCACAGCGTGCAACTCCACTGCCGCCGCGTGAAGCTCCTCCATCTCCACCACGTGAAGCTCCGCCACCTCACCAGCTGCGAGAAGCTCCACCCTCCTCTCTTCTGCGGTCCTCCTCCCTCCTGCACGGCCGCCAAACGACAACATGGCATGACCATGTTGGGGAACGTTGCAGAAAATAAAAAATTTCCTATGGTTTCACCAAGATCCATCAATGAGTTCATCTAAGAAACGAGTGAAAGGGGAGATGCATCTACATACCACTTTGTAGATCGCGAGCGGAAGCGTTCAAAAGAACGGGTTGAAGTAGTCGTTCTCGTCGTGATCCTATCACCGGAGATCCTAGCGCCGAACGGACGGCACCTCCGCGTTCAACACACGTACGGTCAGCATGACGTCTCTTCCGTCTTGATCCAGCAAGGGGGAAGGAGAGGTTGATGATGATCCAGCAGCACGACGGCGTGGTGGTGGATGCAACAGAACTCCGGCAGGGCTTCGCCAAGCTGCTGCGGGAGGAGGACGAGGTGTAGCAGGGGGAGGGAGGCGCCAAGACTTGGGTGCGGCTGCCCTCCTCCCTGCCCTCCTTTATATAGGCCCCCAGGGGGGGCGCCGGCCCTGGGAGATCAATCTCCCAAGGGGGGGCGGCGGCCAAGGGGGGTGGAGTGCCCCCCAAGGCAAGTGGTGCGCCCCCCACCTAGGGTTTCCAACCCTAGGCGCAGGGGGGCCCAAGGGGGGCGCACCATCCCACTAGGGGCTGGTTCCCCTCCCACTTCAGCCCACGGGGCCCTCCGGGATAGGTGGCCCCACCCGGTGGACCCCCGGGACCCTTCCGGTGGTCCCGGTACAATACCGGGTGACCTCGAAACTTTCCCGATGGCCGAAACAGCACTTCCTATATAGTTTTCTTTACCTCCGGACCATTCCGGAACTCCTCGTGACGTCCGGGATCTCATCCGGGACTCCGAACAACATTCGGTTTGCTGCATACTCATATTCATACAACCCTAGCGTCACCGAACCTTAAGTGTGTAGACCCTACGGGTTCGGGAGACATGCAGACATGACCGAGACGGCTCTCCGGTCAATAACCAGCGGGATCTGGATACCCATGTTGGCTCCCACATACTCCTCGATGATCTCATCGGATGAACCACGATGTCGAGGGTTCAAGCAACCCCGTATACTATTCTCTTTGTCAGACGGTATGTTACTTGCCCGAGACTCGATCGTCGGTATCCTAATACCTCGTTCAGTCTCGTTACCGGCAAGTCACTTTACTCGTACCGTAATGCATGATCCCATGACCAAACACTTGGTCACTTTGAGCTCATTATGATGATGCACTACCGAGTGGGCCCAGTGATACCTCTCCGTAACATGGAGTGACAAATCCCAGTCTCGATCCGTGTCAACCCAACAGAAACTTTCGGAGATACCTGTAGTGCACCTTTATAGTCACCCAGTTACGTTGTGACGTTTGGTACACCCAAAGCACTCCTATGGTATCCGGGAGTTACACGATGTCATGGTCTAAGGAAGAGATACTTGACATTGGAAAAGCTCTAGCAAAACGAACTACACGATCTTGTGCTATGCTTAGGAATGGGTCTTGTCCATCACATCATTCTCCTAATGATGTGATCCCGTTGTCAACGACATCTAATGTCCATAGTCAGGAAACCATGACTATCTGTTGACCAACGAGCTAGTCAACTAGAGGCTTACTAGGGACGTATTATGGTCTATGTATTCACACGTGTATTATGATTTCCGGATAATATAATTATAGCATGAATAAAAGACAATTATCATGAACAAGGAAATATAATAATAATCCTTTTATTATTGCTTCTAGGGCATATTTCCAACAGTCTCCCACTTGCACTAGAGTCAATAATCTAGTTACATTGTGATGAATCGAACACCCATAGAGTTCTGGTGTTGATCATGTTTTGCTCGCGAGAGAGGTTTAGTCAACGGATCTGCGACATTCAGATCCGTATGTACTTTGCAAATATCTATGTCTCCATCTTGAACTTTTTCATGGATGAAGTTGAAGCGACGCTTGATGTGCCTGGTCTTCTTGTGAAACCTGGGCTCCTTGGCAAGGGCAATAGCTCCAGTGTTGTCACAGAAGAGTTTGATCGGCCCCGACGCATTGGGTATGACTCCTAGGTCGGTGATGAACTCCTTCACCCAAATTGCTTCATGCGCTGCCTCCGAGGCTGCCATGTACTCCGCTTCACATGTAGATCCCGCCACGACACTCCGCTTGCAGCTGCACCAGCTTACTGCTCCACCATTCAACATATACACGTATCCGGTTTGTGACTTAGAGTCATCCAGATCTGTATCGAAGCTAGCATCGACGTAACCCTTTACGACGAGCTCTTCGTCACCTCCATAAACGAGAAACATGTCCTTTGTCCTTTTCAGGTACTTCAGGATATTCTTGACCGCTGTCCAATGTTCCTTGCCGGGATTACTTTGGTACCTTCCCTACCAAACTTACGACAAGGTTTACATCAGGTCTGGTACACAACATGGCATACATAATAGATCCTATGGCTGAGGCATAGGAGATGACGCTCATCTCTTCTTTATCTTTTGCCGTGGTCGGGCATTGAGCCAAGCTCAATCTCACACCTTGCAGTACAGGCAAGAACCCTTTCTTGGACTGGTCCATTTTGAACTTCTTCAAAATCTTATCAAGGTATGTGCTTTGTGAAAGACCTATGAGGCGTCTCGATCTATCCCTATAGATCTTGATGCCTAATATGTAAGCAGCTTCTCCAAGGTCCTTCATTGAAAAACACTTATTCAAGTAGGCCTTAATGCTATCCAAAAACACTGATTCACTCGGACTTAAGCCTCGCTACGGGAGTGAAAGTCTCATCGTAGTCAATCCCTTGAACTTGCCGATAACCCTTAGTGACAAGTCGAGCTTTATAGATGGTGACATTACCATCCGCGTCCGTCTTCTTCTTAAAGATCCATTTGTTTTCTATCGCTCGCCGATCATCGGGCAAGTCAGTCAAAGTCCATACTTTGTTTTCATACATGGGTTCTATCTCGGATTGCATGGCCTCAAGCCATTTGTTGGAATCTGGGCCCGCCATCGCTTCTTCATAGTTTGAAGGTTCATCGTTGTCTAACAACATGATTTCTAGGACAGGGTTGCCATACCACTCCGGTGTGGAACGTTCCTTGTGGACCTACGAAGTTCAGTAGCAACTTGATCAGAAGTACCTTGATCATCATCATTAATTTCCTCTCCAGTCGATGTAGGCACCACAGGAACATTTTCCTGAGCTGCACTACTTTCCGGTTCAAGAGATAGTACTTCATCGAGTTCTACTTTCCTCCCACTTACTCCTTTCGAGAGAAACTCTTTTTCCAGAAAGGATCCGTTCTTGGCAACAAAGATCTTGCCCTTGGATCTTAAGTAGAAGGTATACCCAATGGTTTCCTTAGGGTATCCTATGAAGACGCATTTTTCCGACTTGGGTCCGAGCTTTTTAGGTTGAAGTTTCTTGACATAAGCATCGCATCCCCAAACTTTTAGAAACGACAGCTTAGGTTTCTTCCCAAACCATAATTCATACGGTGTCGTCTCAACGGATTTAGACGGTGCCCTATTTAAAGTGAATGTAGCTGTCTCTAGAGCGTATCCCCAAAATGATAGCGGTAAATCGGTAAGAGACATCATAGATCGCACCATATCCAATAGAGTGCGATTACGACGTTCGGACACACCGTTACGCTGAGGTGTTCCAGGCGGCGTGAGTTGTGAAATGATTCCACATTTTCTTAAGTGTGTACCAAATTCGTGACTTAAATATTCTCCTCCATGATCCGATCGTAAGAATTTTATCTTTCGGTCACGTTGATTCTCTACTTCATTCTGAATTTCCTTGAACTTTTCAAAGGTCTCAGACTTGTGTTTCATCAAGTAGACATACCCATATCTACTCAAGTCATCAGTGAGAGTGAGAACATAACGATATCCTCCGCGAGCCTCAACGCTCATTGGACCACACACATCAGTATGTATGATTTCCAATAAGTTGGTTGCTCGCTCCATTGTTGCAGAGAACGGGGTCTTGGTCATTTTTCCCATGAGGCATGGTTCACATGTGTCAAATGATTCATAATCTAGAGACTCTAAAAGTCCATCAGCATGGAGCTTCTTCATGCACTTGACACCAATGTGACCAAGGTGGCAGTGCCACAAGTATGTGGGACTATCGTTATCAACTTTACATCTTTTGGTATTCGCACTATGAATATGTGTAACATTACATTCGAGATTCATTAAGAATAAACCATTGACCATCGGGGCATGACCATAAAACATATCTCTCATATAAATAGAACAACCATTATTCTTGGATTTAAATGAGTAGCCATCTTGTATCAAACGAGATCTAGATACAATGTTCATGCTCAAACTTGGCACTAAATAACAATTATTGAGGTTTAAAACTAATCTCGTAGGTAAATGTAGAGGTAGCGTGCCGACGGCAATCACATCAACCTTGGAACCATTCCCGACGCGCATCGTCACCTCGTCCTTCGCCAGTCTCCGCTTATTCCGCAGGTCCTGCTGTGAGTTATAAATGTGAGCAACGGCACCGGTATCAAATACCCAGGAGTTACTACGAGTACTGGTAAGGTACACATCAATTACATGTATATCAAATATACCTTTAGTGTTGCCGGCCTTCTTGTCCGCTAAGTATTTGGGGCAGTTCCGCTTCCAGTGACCCTTCCCCTTGCAATAAAAGCACTCAGTCTCAGGCTTGGGTCCATTCTTTGACTTCTTCCCGGCAACTGGCTTACCGGGCGCGGCAACATCTTTGCCGTCCTTCTTGAAGTTCTTCTTACCCTTGCCCTTCTTGAACTTAGTGGTCTTATTGACCATCAACACTTGATGTTCTTTCTTGATTTCAACCTCTGCTGACTTCAGCATTGAGAATACTTCAGGAATGGTCTTCACCATCCCCTGCATATTGTAGTTCAACACAAAGCTCTTGTAGCTCGGTGGGAGCGACTGAAGGATTCTGTCAATGACCGCCTCTTCCGGGAGGTTGATCTCCAACTGGGACAGGCGGTTGTGCAACCCAGACATTTTGAGTATGTGCTCACTGACAGAACTGTTTTCCTCCATCTTACAACTATAGAACTTGTCGGAGACTTCATATCTCTCGACCCGGGCATGAGCTTGGAAAACCATTTTCAGCTCCTCGAACATCTCATATGCTCCGTGCTTCTCAAAACGCTTTTGGAGCCCCGGTTCTAAGCTGTAAAGCATGCCTCACTGAACGAGGGAGTAATCATCAGCACGTGATTGCCAAGTGTTCATAACGTCTTGGTTCTCTGGGGTGGGTGCTTCACCTAGCGGTGCATCTAGGACATAATCTTTCTTGGCTGCTATGATGATGATCCTCAGGTTCCGGACCCAGTCCGAATAGTTGCTGCCATCATCTTTCAGCTTGGTTTTCTCTAGGAACGCGTTGAAGTTCATGTTGACATGAGCGTTGGCCATTTGATCTACAAGACATATTTTGCAAAAGTTTTAGACTAAGTTCATGATAATTAAGTTCATCTAATCAAATTATTTAATGAACTCCCACTCATATTAGACATCCCTCTAGTCATCTAAGTGTTACACGATCCGAGTCGACTAGGCCGTGTCCGATCATCACGTGAGACGGACTAGTCATCATCGGTGAACATCTCCATGTTGATCGTATCTTCCATACGACTCATGTTCGACCTTTCGGTCTCTGTGTTCCGAGGCCATGTCTGTACATGCTAGGCTCGTCAAGTTAATCCTAAGTGTTCTGCATGTGTAAATCTGTCTTACACCCGTTGTATGTGAACGTAAGGATCTATCACACCCGATCATCACATGGTGCTTCGAAACGACGAACTTTAGCAACGGTGCACAGTTAGGGGGAACACTTTCTTGAAATTATTATAAGGGATCATCTTATTTACTACCGCCGTTCTAAGTAAACAAGATGCATAAAACATAATAAACATCACATGCAATTATATAGTAGTGACATGATATGGCCAATATCATATAGCTCCTTTGATCTCCATCTTCGGGGCTCCATGATCATCTTCTTCACCGGCATGACACCATGATCTCCATCATTGTGTCTTCATGAAGTTGTCACGCCAACGACTACTTCTACTTCTATGGCTAACGCGTTTAGCAATAAAGTAAAGTAATTTACATGGCGTTCTTCAATGACACGCAGGTCATACAAAAATTAAAGACAACTCATATGGCTCCTGCCGGTTGTCATACTCATCGACATGCAAGTCGTGATTCCTATTACAAGAACATGATCTCATACATCACAATATATCATTCATCATTCATCACAACTTCTGGCCATATCACATCACATGACAATTGCTGCAAAAACAAGTTAGACGTCCTCTAATTGTTGTTGCATCTTTTACGTGGCTGCAATTGGGTTCTAGCAAGAACGTTTTCTTACCTACGAATAACCACAATGTGATTTTGTCAACTTCTATTTACCCTTCATAAGGACCCTTTTCATCTAATCCGCTCCAACTAAAGTAGGAGAGACAGACACCCGCTAGCCACCTTATGCAACTAGTGCATGTCAGTCGGTGGAACCTGTCTCACGTAAGCGTATGTGTAGGGTCGGTCCGGGCCGCTTCATCCCACAATACCGCTGAAGCAAGAAAAGACTAGTAGCGGCAAGCAAGTTGACAAGATCTATGCCCACAACAAAATTGTGTTCTACTCGTGCAATAGAGAACTACGCATAGACCTAGCTCATGATGCCACTGTTGGGGAACGTTGCAGAAAATAAAAATTTTCCTACGATTTCACCAAGATCCATCTATGAGTTCATCTAAGCAACAAGTGAAAGGGGAGATGCATCTACATACCACTTTGTAGATCGCGAGCGGAAGCGTTCAAAAGAACGGGTTGAAGTAGTCGTTCTCGTCGTGATCCTATCACCGGAGATCCTAGCGCCGAACGGATGGCACCTCCGCGTTCAACACACGTACGGTCAGCGTGACGTCTCCTCCGTCTTGATCCAGCAAGGGGGAAGGAGAGGTTGATGATGATCCAGCAGCACGACGGCGTGGTGGTGGATGCAGCAGAACTCCGGCAGGGCTTCGCCAAGCTGCTGCGGGAGGAGGACGAGGTGTAGTAGGGGGAGGGAGGCTCCAAGACTTGGGTGCGGCTGCCCTCCTCCCTGCCCTCCTTTATATAGGCCCCCAGGAGGGGGGGCACCGGCCCTGGGGGATCAATCTCCCAAGGGGGGGCGGCGGCCAAGGGGGGTGGAGTGCCCCCCAAGGCAAGTGGTGCGCCCCCCCCCCCAAGGCAAGTGGTGCGCCCCCCCACCTAGGGTTTCCAACCCTAGGCGCAGGGGGGCCAAGGGGGGCGCACCAGCCCACTAGGGGCTGGTTCCCCTCCCACTTCAGCCCACGGGGCCCTCCGGGATAGGTGGCCCCACCCGGTGGACCCCCGGGACCCTTCCGGTGGTCCCGGTACAATACCGGGTGACCCCGAAACTTTCCCGATGGCCGAAATAGCACTTCCTATATAGTTTTCTTTACCTCCGGACCATTCCGGAACTCCTTGTGACGTCCGGGATCTCATCCGGGACTCCGAACAACCCTAGCGTCACCGAACCTTAAGTGTGTAGACCCTACGGGTTCGGGAGACATGTAGACATGACCGAGACGGCTCTCCGGTCAATAACCAACAGCGGGATCTGGATACCCATCTTGGCTCCCACATACTCCTCGATGATCTCATCGGATGAACCATGATGTCGAGGGTTCAAGCAACCCCGTATACTATTCCCTTTGTCAAACAGTATGTTACTTGCCCGAGACTCGATCGTCGGTATCCCAATACCTCGTTCAGTATCGTTACCGGCAAGTCACTTTACTCGTACCGTAATGCATGATCCCGTGACCAAACACTTGGTCACTTTGAGCTCATTATGATGATGCACTACCGAGTGGGCCCAGTGATACCTCTCCGTAACACGGAGTGACAAATCCCAGTCTCAATCTGTGTCAACCCAACAGACACTTTCGGAGATACCTGTAGTGCACCTTTATAGTCACCCAGTTACGTTGTGACATTTGGTACACCCAAAGCACTCCTACGGTATCCGGGAGTTACACGATCTCATGGTCTAAGGAAGAGATACTTGACATTGGAAAAGCTCTAGCAAAACGAACTACACGATCTTGTGTTATGCTTAGGAATGCGTCTTGTCCATCACATCATTCTCCTAATGATGTGATCCCGTTGTCAACGACATCTAATGTCCATAGTCAGCAAACCATGACTATCTGTTGACCAACGAGCTAGTCAACTAGAGGCTTACTAGGGACGTATTGTGGTCTATGTATTCACACATGTATTACGATTTCCGGATAGTACAATTATAGCATGAATAAAAGACAATTATCATGAACAAGGAAATATAATAATAATACTTTTATTATTGCCTCTAGGGCATATTTCCAACAGACCGGACATTGACCATGACGACGCGCTACACGACCCTCTCGGCGCTGTTCGGCGAGCAGCTCAGTCCTGGTGAGCTCCGCCTCAATCTGATTTGGTTCGACGACGGCTGGTGGGCGAGATGCGCTGCTCCGGCGTCTTTTAAAAAAAAGAAAAAACATTTTTTGTCGTCTGTAGTTTAATATGACTGACGACAAAGAACACTTTTTGACTGACGGCAAAGAACGTGTCTTTGTCGTATGCTATTTTTGTGGCAGACGGCAAATTCACAGATTGGCTGACGGCAAAATCTTTGCCGTCTGTCCGATGAAAAGCTGACGGCAAAGTTTTCTTTGCCGACTTATCTTTGCCGTCTGACTTTGCCGTCTGCTTCCCGACGGCAAATTCTTTGCCGTCTGTAATCCACAGACGGCAAATTATCTGTTTCCTGTAGTGATTAGCTATCCCCCTCTTATTCTAGCATTCTGCAGTTGAGTCCACCGATATGCCCCTTTACACATATACCCATGCATATGTAGTGTAGTCCCTTGCTTGCGAGTACTTTGGATGAGTACTCACGGTTGCTTTTCTCCCTCTTTTCCCCCTTTCCCTTCTTCCTGGTTGTCGCAACCAGATGCTGGAGCCCAGGAGCCAGACGCCACCGTTGATGACGACTCCTACTACACCGGAGGTGCCTACTACTACGTGCAGGCCGCTGACGATGACCAGGAGTAGTTTAGGAGGATCCCAGGCAGGAGGCATGCGCCTCTTTCGATCTGTATCCCAGTTTGTGCTAGCCTTCTTAAGGCAAACTTGTTTAACTTATGTCTGTACTCAGATATTTTTGCTTCCGCTAACTCGTCTATGATCGAGCACTTGTATTCGATCCCTCGAGGCTCCTGGCTTGTATTATGATGCTTGTATGACTTATTTTATTTTTAGAGTTGTGTTGTGATATCTTCCCATGAGTCCCTGATCTTTTTTTTGAGGGAAGGTCATCATGGCAAGCTTTATTAATCTAAGGAAGGAAATACATTGTCTATGAGATTGGATACCAGACAGCCTGGGGGCTCATCTGTCCAACTCATCGAAGTCTTATTACAAACACAAAATTTAGCCAACGCATGCGCTGCTTGATTACTCGAACAAAAACAATGTCTAAAGACGACCTTCCCGATCGATGATGCCACATCCACACACTCCGCAAATAGTGCCGCTGCTGCATCCCACCACTTGGACTGACCATCACAGAAATTGATTACATTTTGGGAATCTGATTCAGCTTCCACCCGAGGGAGCCCTAAAGAATTTGCAAAAATAAGCCCATCACGCATAGCCGTTGCTTCGGCTGTCACCACATCCGCCACATGGGTGATATACCTGCACTGTGCAGCTAGGAAATTCCCATTAGCATCCCTAATTACAGCTGCTGTAGCTCCCACTCCTTCATCAACAAAGAAAGCAGCATCCACATTTACCTTCACAAATTTGGGTTCTGGTTTACACCATCTTTGTTCCCTATTTGATCTTTCTTTGGTATTGGCCTCGTGATAATTGTTAGCGATTGCTAGTACTGATATATGCCATCTCGTAGGTGGTGGTGGAGTACTATCATGAGTGAGCTGACGCCTAATCCACCAAAGATACCAGGCACCCACAAGCAGCAGTCCCTGATCTTGATCGTACACGTTTGCGTGTATGATTAGTGTATGATTGAATCGGGGGCAAATTTCCTTAACTAAATCCCCCCCCCCCTCCCCGATTTTCAGGGGGTGGGCTCCTTCACCCCCTAATCCTCCAATCCTAACTGTCCACGTTTTGATTTACGTAAAACCCGTAGCTAATCTTAGGTAGGTCTAGCATTGCCCCTTGATAACGATTAACGATCCCCTAATTTTTCTGCTTGCCTCCATGTACGTAAACCTGCTTCGCCCCCCCATCCTTAGCCCATGTACTGGTACAACCCATTAGATTTTTTTTGACTTGGTACATCCCATTAGATATGGAGCACTAACATGCCAACCTGGCCCATCGTGGAAAACAAAAAGGCCCTGTTAGTTACAGCACGAATCCACGTATCGCTAGAGTAACAACGATCTCCCGTGGGTGTGCATCGGAGATTTCAACGAAGTGCTACGTCCAAACGAGCAACAGGGTATAGGAGAGAGAAGCAATGCCCAAATCCAGGGGTTTCGAGATGCGGTTGACGTGTGCATGTTGATGGATATAGGCTACCAAGGCCACTTCTGGACATTTGAAAAGAAGGTGACAGGGGGAAGCTATACCCGCGTCCGTCTAGATCAATCTTTGGCAACGGCAGAATGGAGTGAGAGATTTCCAAATGCACATGTAAAACACCTAGCAGCAGCTACCTCGGATCACTGCCCCATCCTGTTGGAATTTCAAGGGAGGGCACCAAAATACAAAAAGGGTTTTAAGTACGATTTAATGTGGGAAACACACGATGAATGGAGTGATACAATCAGGTCCAGCTGGACAGGTGATCCGGTGGAGTTTATGGCAGACTTGAAAGCAAAACTGAATCGAGTGTCGGTGCAGTTAGGCGACTGGAACAAGAACACCTTTGGTTCAGTTCGGAAGGAGATTAAAAGCTTAAAGATGGAGGTAGACCGACTCCGCAGTGATCCAACCAGGACAGCGCCAACACACATTGAGCTGAAGATCAATGAAAAATTGATTGAGTTATATCATAGGGAAGAAATAATGTGGATGCAACGTTCGAGGTTGGAGTGGCTCTCGGCAGGGGACATAAATACTCGTTTCTTTCACCTAAGGGCTAGTGACAGAAGGAAGCGGAACATGATTAAGGCTTTAGCAACATCTTTGGGTGTAATGACAGAGAACCAGGGCGAGCTAAAGGCTATGGTGACAGATTTCTATAAGAACCTATACACAACAGAAGGTGTATCTAGAGTAGAGGCTGTTTTAGCAAGCGTCCTGGTAAAGGTTACGGATCATATGAATGCCCATCTTCTTGCACCATACACAAATGAAGAAGTCAAAACAACCCTCTTTCAAATGTTTCCGACGAAGGCACCGGGGCCGGACGGGTTCCCAGCCCACTTTTATCAACGACATTGGGACATCTGCGGGGATGAAGTTACTAGGGCAGTTCTGAGAATCATCAGAGGAGAGGGAAGTGTTGCATGCGTCAATGAAACGGTACTGGTTCTTATCCTGAAGGTACTAAATCCGACACTACTCTCCCAGTTTCGGCCTATAAGCTTGTGCAATGTAATATATAAAATTGCTTCCAAAGTAGTTGCAAACAGGCTCAAAGTCATCTTCCCAGACATCATATCTCAGGAACAATCAGCTTTTGTCCCAGGCAGATTGATCACAGATAATATCATATGTGCGTACGAGTGCCTGCACTTTATGAAAAGAAGCAAAGCTAAATCTAACAGTTTCTGTGCTCTGAAGTTAGACATGATGAAAGCATATGATAGACTGGAGTGGCCATACCTTCGAGCTATGATGGAGAAATTGGGGTTTGCACGCCCCTGGATTAACACAGTGATGGACATGGTACAATCTGTATCCTTTTCTGTTCTTTTTAATGGTGAGAAGCTAGAACAGTTTAATCCTACCAGAGGCATTCGACAGGGGGACCCAATCTCCCCGTACCTTTTCTTGATTGCAGTAGAGGGCCTTTCATGCCTTTTAAGATCCAGTTCTTAGTCGTCTAGTTTGGAAGGGATCGAGGTGGCTCCGACAGCTCCAGCTGTTAACCACCTCCTTTTTCCTGAGGATAGCCTGTTGCTATTCAAATCAAGTGCGGAGGGGGCTACTAGAATTTCTAAATTATTGGAGACATATTGTAATGCTTCAGGTCAAAGGATAAATAATGAAAAATCTTCAATATTTTTCAGTAAAAGGTGCCCACAAACAGTGAAGGATGAGGTCAAGCAGATTTTGAATGTGACAAATGAGTCATTGAGCGAAAGGTACTTGGGGATGCCTACGGAGGTTGGTCAATCTAAAATGGGTACCTTCAAATACTTGAGGGACAAAATTTGGGACAAGGTGAGAGGGTGGATGGAAAAACTCCTTTCAGTGGGAGGGAAAGAAGTGCTCATCAAATCAGTGGCGCAAGCCATCCCAGTTTATTCCATGGCGTGCTTTCGATTGCCAAGAGGACTTTGTGAAAACATTGCTTCCATTATCCATCAGTTTTGGTGGGGTAGCAAGCAAGGGAAGAGGAAGCCAGCTTGGGTATCATGGGATGTTATGACAAAAGCCAAATATCTTGGTGGTATGGGCTTCAAGGACATGGAGATTTTTAATCTTGCTTTGTTGGCTCGCCAAGCTTAGAGGTTGTTGAATGAACCGTACTCTCTCAGTGCAAGGATCTTAAAAGCGACATACTTTCCAAATACAGATTTCCTCGAAGCAGAAGTAGGCAATCACCCATCACAAATTTGGAGGGCGATTCTAGACAGAGGAGATGTATTAAGGCAAGGCATTGTGAGACGGATTGGCAATGGGAATACAACAAATATTTGGAGAGACAATTGGCTACAGCGGGCAGGACCCTTGAGACCGATAACTTCTCTGACACCCAACCCGCCACGTTTAGTGTCTGATCTCATAGACACGACCACAGCATCATGGAAGGAGGAGCTCATTCGTACTACCTTTGTACCTTTTGATGTTGAATCCATTCTATCCATCCCTATATGCACTAGGGTTGTTGAAGATTTTTGGGCCTGGTCAGCCGAGAGGAACGGGAGATTTTTGGTAAGATCTGCATACAGGATGATCATGTCCAAAAAGGAGGACCATGGAAACTGGCTAGAACACAATCCTGGGGGATCGACACTGAATTCAGATCGCGGGGACTGGGCAATTCTATGGAATATCAGGGTACCTTCAAAGCTCAGGGTTTTTCTTTGGCGGCTGGCGAGGCACTCCATGCCAACGGCGGATCACTTACACCATCGGCACATGTCAGACTCTCAGTTGTGTTCTTTGTGCGGAAGGGAGGACTCATGGAGGCATGCTCTACTAGAGTGCACTATGTCAAGATGCATTTGGGCGCTATCAGAAGAGGAGGTGGTACAGCATTTAAGTTTGAATATGAACCCAAATGCAAAAACTGGCTCATGGAGATGCACGACAGTCTATCACAGGAGCTTTTTCTTAGGCTGGTGGTGACACTGTGGGCGACATGGAAAGCTCGTCGCAAGGCCATCTATGAGGGAGTGTTTCAAAGCCCTCAAGGTACTGATCAATTCATACAAGCATATATATATATATCAGATTTGCAGATCATCGCCGATGTGGGGAGAAGCCGGGTAGCACAGCCACCAGCCAGATCGCGTAATTGGATAGCACCTCCGGATCAATATGCCAAAATCAAAGTAGATGCGGCGGTCAGAGCCAACCACGGATGGGGAGTGGCTGTTGCAATATGTCGTGACCAAGCGGGCTCCTTTCAGGGTGCTTCGGTTTTTGTTACCAGAGGGATCAAGGACCCATCGATGCTTGAAGCAATGGCGGTCAAGGAGGCTTTGGCGCTTGCTGAAGATATCAACGTATGAAGGATTCACGTTGCATCGGATTGCAAAGTCGTGGTGGATGACATCAAGAGCAAAACGCCAGCCACATATGGAGCTATCTTGCATGAAATCATAGATCACACTTCATCGTTTATTTCTTGTAATTTTGTGCATGAGTTTAGGAGCTCGAATGTCGAGGCTCACAATCTAGCGAAGCATAGTTTGAAGTTGGGGGTTGGCCGCCATGTGTGGTTGGGCAACCCAGGTAATCTTTCTTTTGTACCTTTGAACATTGGCACAAGTTAATAAAAGCTTTGCGAGATTGTGTAAAAAAAAACGTATCGCTAGAGTAGTCCGTTCGTTTCCAAGCCGCCGCCCGCTGCTGAGATCGAGACTTACCTGCTGGCCGCTCAGATCAGATCTCTCCATCGCGCACAGGGAAGCGCCGTTGCACCGATCCACAGACACGTTGCCGGTTGCCCGTTGCCCATTGCCGGCGGCCCGAACACACGGCGGCTGAGCGGCAATAATACAAGGGGAAAAGGTAATCTATTCTTGCATCAGATTGGTTCAGGCCTTCAAAAACTATACAAGTATAATCATACAAATTATAAGCATTAATCATCAAGTATAACATTTTCATTTATTGTGCTTGTGTAGACATGAAGAGAAAAAGAGCTGAATCCATACATAAATTTTTCAAACCAGTTGGTTCAAGCTATCAACCATCGGAACATGATGCTACAGTTCTCTCTCAAAAAAAAACATGATGCTATAGGACAATGTGAACCAGCCTAATCCTAAATAAGGCTAAAGACTTTCATTGATGCTACGAGGCAAGCAAGAATTGTTTATTTTCCAAATTTTAATAATTTCTTAATACATGATCTCTAGTAATTATTTTTGTTGATTGCATCAGGTAGTTAATTTTCCAAGCATGCCCCTATAGAGGAAATGGTGAATATGATGATTCCATGAACCAAGGTAATGGCTCAAGCATAATTTAATTGATACGCAAGCTCCTAATAAAAAATTGTCACTACTAAAATTTGACGATTCTACATCTCTTGTGTCGTTGTCTTTCTATTAGTGCTCAGATTTGCTCTCTTTTTCCTCTTATCACTGTAACAGGCTGGTAAATTTTGTTAAGAAATTAGTGGAAAGCGTGTTAACCTAAAAATATCTCTAGTGTCGAGTCTTCGCCCCCTATGGTCAAATCCTGGCTCCGTTGCATCGACCTGCTCCTCGACGCGGCCTTGGGTTACCTCGTCGATGCGCCATCCCCACCATAGGTATCCGCGGCCGCCATGCCCATTTGTTGCCTCACTAGGATGCGCAGAGGTTGAAGTAGCTGCCGGTGTACGTACCACCTGTCAGCGGGTGAACCAGCAGCGGCGTCGGGTCCTTTCCCTAATTCGAAGTCCCTTCTCAGGAGTCAGGATCGAAGGTATCGCATTGCGTTAATCGCCCATATTTCCATCATTGCCTATCCCCACTCCGCAGTCCGCACACATATATAAACTAGTAGAGTGCTCGTGCATTGCCACGGGCTCTTGAAATAGTTTACCAGAGTTACATGTTCAAATCCACACATACAAACAATATAACACAAACTGAAGTCCATTATTGCAATGTAACAAGCTGAGTGATGTTACAACTTAACATATATTACAAAAATATTAATATCTAGATGATGCACTTAAGAAATTCTTTCACAATATCAGGAAAGTTTCCTCTAGCTTCATTCCCGTGATGTTTTAGCAAGTATAATAAAAAATGCTTCCTCAATTCATACCCATCCCGCAGAAAAAATAAATGTAGTTACTATGAAAAATTCACGGAGAAGGTCTTAAAACATATTACTCACAATACTCACCGCGCAAACCGGCTTGACCAATTCTGTACCGTTCCACCAGAGCATAAAATGAAAAACAAAATAGCCAGACACATTCCTGGAAAACTTTCAATTAATATTATAAATAATATAATGATAACAAAAGTAAATATTCTTGTTTTGAATTCATTACATGTCTATACTCGTTGGAACACCGGCCGGAAATAAATGATGCCATTTAGATATATCAGAATTCCACCCAGGCAGCTTTATTTCGAGTGCTTCTTTGAAATCCCTTGAAAAACTTTTTAATTTCAGTGAATGCCTCAAGTTTTTATCCTCTGACGATTGTGATGATTGAATAGGGTCCATAATATATGGACGACGTGCCTCTTTGTCGATGATGTGCAGGATGTATCGGTCGATGGATGCATAGGGAAGATAAATGTACAAGTGGAGATACTAGAAACAAAAACAAACCATGATAACAATGGTCAAAATATTTTATTTACCTTATTGCAAGATGAGATATCGGTCTCCACCCCAGGCCAACTATCAAATAATGTTGCCAACGTCTGGATAGTTTCCTTCTCACAAAACTTCTAACCTCGTGTTGACTCTAGCAGCATGGACTAAGTAAAAGAAAAAAAATATTGTTTCAACATGTTGATACTAATGGCACCTAGAATGAAGAGTTACGGTAACTTACACAAAATCGTAGATCCATGTAGTGTATAGGAGGGTCTGTGAACAATACTCCCTCGTCACATGCGAGCATAAGCACGGCGGTGTTGAAGCAATCATTGTCCATGGGTTGTTCCATGTGAAGTATGCACTGAAGTTTCTTAAGACTTAAGCTCATTGGATCGGGTGTGGAGCTCCGGACCCATACCTTCCTATAATTTGGATGGTAAGAAGAACAATAATATACATCCGCATATTAAATATTGATACATGATACTTACTCCAAACATCCAACATCATTGATCGACATGAAGTTGCAGAGGCCGGCAAGTATTTCACATTGGTCCGTGGGAATGATACTGATTGGGGCGGGACGTTTCTCTTCGACCACGTCAGATGGATTATCCAGGACCTCAAGATCAGAATTAGCTAAAGTTTCTTCCTTGAGAGGTTGATGGTACATGGGACATCCTTTTAACTTATTAAGCTCTGAATCGAGCAAAATAATTGCTAATTTTTGTCGAAAATATTTCATATCCTCCTACAAAAAAATATGAAAATAATTTATAAGATATTTTGATAAAACATTATGAGATAATGTATAACACTGAAATACCTGCGTAAACTGGTATGACAGTCCATGTGGTGTCCAGTATTCTATATAATTTAGCATAAACAATCCACATGATACGCAATAATATTATAAAATAATGCTTTAGAATATCACACAGATGAATCTAAAAACAAACTATTGAAACAAATGCTTACCCATCGGTTTGTATTGCGTCCTAAATTTGCTCTACAACTGTCCATTTTGTAAGATTGAGGTCAGGCCACTTATGACCTTTGATAAACTCCGGACTATGCTCTACAAGTTTCAGCCATTTTTCGAGCCCTAATAACTTTTATATATATATATATATATATATATATATATATGAGGAATGTTAAGGATGAAGTCAAACAAAATAAATGCTAAGATGAGAAAATAAATAGATAGTTACCGTAGTAGCAAGGTCGTTGCGTTTGACATTCTCACCAAGTGAGTCCAATACTTGGATCTCTCGTTTTTTGGCGTTGGCAACTGCTAGATACCAATGGTAGCCCGGCATGTTAATCAGAATGAATAACTGTTGTAAATAAGATACAAGTCACGGTCACTATTAGATACAATTATTAACAAATCATTAAACATATGAACTAAATAAAAACAATCCATAATTATATGCATGGATTACGAGACAAAAACTAACCATATCTGTTCCATAATTTTCATCTGTTTGTATCTTATCCTTTTTCCTCCGGTAAGAAGCTCTCCTAAGAGCATTTCTATGATCTCTCTTGCGATCTTCCTCGGTTATATGATTTGTTTCTTCAAGTATATTCTCGTCGACATCTGGTGTCATTCAGGACATAGTTTAAATGCAGTTAGTAAAACACAATATAACCACAATGATGACATATTATTCACCAGTCGATTACCATGGAGATCATTGTCATTAACCAGACCAGATGTCTCCGTAGTTGTAGCAGTAAATGCTGATTCAGTGTGCGATAATGTTGTATAGGCGGAGCTAGTTGGGTTGTCTGGTTAAACATGGTTAATAAAACATACACAAAATTAAATGGTTAAGACATGACTTGAAGGTAATAAATATAATGGTTAGAACATTGTATTCTTACCTGATAAATTAAGGGCGCGGAGTTTATCTTCTTGGACACCCTGCTCTTTTTCCTCCGATAAGACGCTCTCCTGAGGGCGTTCCTATGATCTCTTTTGCGATCTTCTTCCGTTATTGCCGGATTCTCTTTGGTGACATTCAAGGCATCTGATTCAACATGATAGGTCAGTAATCTTTTATAATATACAAAGGGGACGCTGGGCCTACAAATTGATAAACAAAGAGTATTTGATGTACCCGAGATCACATGTCTAGGTTGAGGAACATTCGTGATATCACCTAGGGTACGACGTTGAACAATGTGACCATCGACTGGTTGTTTTTTCAAACCCTCTGACTTGCTAATGCGATAAGATGCCCGCCTCCACGCGTTGTTAAGTTCCCTCTGGTCTAGAAGTTTAATTAAAAATATGGTAGTTAGTGAATGAAAACAGCCACTGCATGTAGCCAGTTTATCCTAACAACTCATGTGGAAAACATTGTCACAATATATAAGATAACAGTTCCAAAACTTGGATGCCGCACATATTAGTCAGCATACTGCAGTTAAACAACTTACCAGATTTCGACAAGCAGGGCTGTTGAATCTCTTGCAATGACACATTGTCTAGGACCTTTTTCTTCTAATAAGTTGCACGCCTTTGTGTGTTGAGCTGTTCCTTAGTTATATGACTTATATCTATGGATCTGATGTCGCCAGCATCATGTCAAAAGTATAAAACACAAATCCCATAATGATTTGCTGCATCATGTCAATATGGATGCTAGATAAGCTAGCGTGGGAATACCTGTTAGCTTTGTCGCACCATCGATATCATCGTTTGAAGGTTCACTGCCTATAGATTACCAATATGCAAAAAATGAGGTATGTTGTACACGAAAGAGACTTCCCATAATTGTACTAATGGCATTTGAATTATGAATGAGTCAGTACCAGTACTATTGTGGCCATCTTCATTTGTGCCACAAATTTGAGTAAGATTACTGGAACCTAGAAACGAACCATCATGATGGTCTTTAATCCGTCTAGGACTTGATCCATCTGTATAGTTGTAACCAGTATGAAAAGGAAATCAATGTTATATAGGCGACAATATACGCAGCTAATAATCTTGGCATATGAAATGCGGCTGAGTGAGTACCATTTTCATTTTCGCAATAATCCAAATTCAGTATACTCGGAGCCGTAATCAAAGCCTCATTATGCTGTCCATCCGGAAACGACATTGTTCCACCTGTAGGGTTGTAACGAGGATGAATACAAGGCAAATGATATAAACGTCGTATGTCCATGGCAACATTATCAACAACATTCACACAAGCATTATACCTGAACCCATAGCCGAGTATTCCCCAACATTTTTAGCTACGGGTATGACGCTTGCATTGTTATCTTCTACTATTATAGAGCTTGTAAGGCCTGCAAAGCATAAAGCATTAATCATGTGAATATCAGGAATGCACAAAACGAATGTGTAGAACATTATAAACATGCCCGTAGTGTGATCTTCAGCAGTTATCACGCTTTTAGGGCCTGCAAAACATGATCATATAATATTGCGAATGCACGTTCATGCATTGAACACAGGTGTAGCACTTTCTGATAGAAATGCATTATACCCGTAGTAACGTCCTCTTCTGGTTGCTGATCAACTGCCTTGCTTCTTGAATTACCCATACTCACCTATGTAAGAACACATAACTGACATTAAATGACCTTTGCATGAAGTGAAGTAAGGAAATGGCACAAAATCTGGTAGATGTTCTATAATATCAATATTCTGTGGTCCATATACATGCATCATTTGGTCATACTGTTGCATTTTCACGAAGTAAACCCTTTTCATGCTATTATGCAGTAAAAAATGCAAGCTTCTAATGAATCTTCATGCTACAGTATTAATACATGATGTGATTTAAACGCAGCACTGGATTACACGCACAGCCGCACAACCATGAGGGTGCTCCAAGCACGACATCATCACTTAGGGATTGGATATATATAGCATCCCAACGATCAACCCAATGATCATCAGTGCTTGCTGGCGCGGCGAAAGAGCCGGATCATGTGAAGGGTACCCAATATAGCATCCCAATGATCGGCAGTATAAGCCACTTGCACCTACTATAGTACTACTCCTGGTCCCTTCATGCATACGGTTTTGCATACGGTTTTCAGCTCGTCCATATTCAAGTTTCAGCTGATCAAAAAAGTAGATTATAGTATAGGTTACAAGTTCAGACTGCACCAACCTTGACTATTGCAACAATCTGATGCTCACCTAAGTCATATTTCCTGTTGGCATACAAACCTTGACTATTGCATGGAACCTATTAGATTCAAGTGTCATAACTACCTTTTGTTTGTGTAACTTTTTTGCATGTGATCCTGTTGTGAGCTGCAAATTCGAGATCTTCTGAATCGTGAATTGCAAACTCAATATCCTTGGCAGATGTTGCTACTGATGACACTGTCTCCAAGGGCCGTCACCATAGGCAAGTAAATTGGGTGTCAGTTTGCCATAGAAAAATCCAGTATGCTATTTTCTGTATTTTCCAAAAATTGACAATTATAGGAAGCTTAGAAGTCGTGTGTCATGCTTTGGAAATAAAACTTACAGGCCGCATAGTTCAGAATCTTACTGAACTTTGCGTGTCATGTATTTATAATATAATTTGTTTCTCAAGTTTTAGTTGTTAAACTTTTTCTCTAAAACTGCAGAGTTCCAGTTCTGAATACTCAAATTTGCAATGCATGTGTTTATTACTTCAGAAACATGTTAATCTTAAAAAAACACAAATTTGAGAAATATCAAATGGAAGTTCACAACTAATAGAAAAGGTTAGGTCTTACATTCAAGATGGTAGGGATTTCAAAAGTTTTAGCTCCATCTTTTTTTATTACACCATATGTCAAGTCAGTAAATTGAGTTATACAAACTTTGACTATTGCATGGAACCTATTAGATTCAAGTGTCATAACTACCTTTTGTTTGTGTAATTTTTTTGCATGTGATCCTGTTGTGAGCTACAAATTCTAGATCTTCTGAACCTAGAATTGCAAACTCAATATCCTTGGCAGATGTTGCTACTGATGACACCGTCTCCAAGGGCCGTCACCACAGGCAAGTAAATTGGGTGCCAGTTTGCCATAGAAAAATCCAGTATGCTATTTTCTGTATTTTCCAAAAATTGACAATTATAGGAAGCTTAGAAGTCGTGTGTCATGCTTTGGAAATAAAACTTACAGGCCGCATAGTTCAGAATCTTACTGAACTGTCCGTGTCATGTATTTATAATATAATTTGTTTCTCAAGCTTTAGTTGTTAAACCTTTTCTCTAAAACTGCAGAGTTCCAGTTCTGAATACTCAAATTTGCAATGCATGTGTTTTTTACTTGAGAAACATGTTAATCTTAAAAAAACACAAATTTGAGAATGTCAAATGGAAGTTCACAACTAATAGAAAAGTTTAGCTCTTACATTCAAAATGGTAGGGATTTCAAAAGTTTTAGCTCCATCTTTTGTTATTACACCATATGTCAAGTCAGTAAATTGAGTTATACAAACCTTGACTATTGCATGGAACGTATTAGATTCAAGTGTCATAACTACCTTTTGTTTGTGTAATTTTTTTGCATGTGATCCTGTTGTGAGCTGCAAATTCGAGATCTTCTGAACCTGGAATTGCAAACTCAATATCCTTGGCAGATGCTGCTACTGATGACACCGTCTCGAAGGGCCGTCACCACAGGCAAACTCCTAGAGCCTAAGTCACCCTTACAAATTCAATACATGCAAGTAAATTGGGTGTCAGTGATATGCAGATGGAATTTGCAATAATCTAGTTCATACCTCTTGATCGTCAACTGTTGCCACTTGATGATTCTACTGACACCGGCAAAGAGATGGCTCACCACCTGCAAACATTCACATACAAAGAGTAATGAATTAGGGGCTGACAAAATGACACAAACAGGTTTGGCATCAACATTAGCGCGCGGTTCTCAATTCCAGGTTCTGAATTTACTTCTTCAGAGACATTGAATGGTGACGGAACCTGTATTTTTCAATTCCAGGTTCTGAAACTACCTGGCGAGGAGTGGGCAGGAGTCCACAATGTCAGTTTTTGCACAGTATGACCACGCTAACAAAACTGGTCCAGATTTATCAGGGTTAGCAATAATAATTGTAAGGATTAAAAAACAGAGGGATTTTTAAGGATTTGCCCGGATCTGTAAGGTTTCTAAATTTTTTAAAATTAACCTGTGAGGGTCCGTATGATCCATACCGGATCTGCCGCAGATCGGCGGTCCAGATAGCGCCCACTCAACTGGATCGGCCGTAGATCCGATGATCAGCGGCGGATCATACGGGCTCTTCGAGTCTTTGCACTCGGATGGCGGCGACGAAAGGATTGACCGGCGGTGAGGCCGACCAAGGGTTTGCGCGGCGGTGACGGCGGTAACGGCTGCTGGGTGTACCTAGGGAGCGAAAGAGATGCGCGGCCTGTAGAGAGGGACGATAGGGACGACTGACGGAGACAGGCAAGTGCATCGAGGGCAGGACGTGTCGGATGCCGAGGGGTTTTGTTTCGGATGCGAGGGGTTTTATTTCGTAGGTTAACCGTGGTAGATTTTTTTACATCGTGTTTCTACCGCTGAACCGTCTCGGTTCACAGTGGGCGTTGTTGTAACATCCCCCTTTTTTTAGCGATCGGGAGGGAGGAAGCGGGGGATCGGTGGGCAGCCGGGGGTGGGAAGAAGTACCAAAAATAACCGGTGGAGGGGGGACGAAATTTGACCGGCGGAGACTACCAACTGCTGCATTAGGAGTAGAGATATCAATTTGTTTCTACTAATTTTTGTGCCAAGTTCAACTCGTAGGTGTTCATGTTACGGTGAGTATTGTGTTGGCTGTCAAACTGTTCTTTCCAGTACTGTTCATCACTAAACCATCAGCAAAACTAGATGTATTTCGTATTTAGTTCTCCTAATCCTAAACTTGGATAGCTATCGTTCATGCAATTGTAATTATTTAATATTTTCAAATTTCTATATATGCTTCCTATTCAAATGAAACAATTGTGATAGCAAACTTTCCATGCTTCTTACATATTCCTATTCCGTGAATACGCTTCTATAGTTCAACCAAATTCTGTGAATTTTGTGGAACACATGTGACGTTTTGAGTTCTTCTCGCTGTCGCCGTCCATCCACGGAGGCCACAGCCTCAAGTTGTATGTGTGACATTTACGGCGATGTGGAAGACATAAAGGAGCGGGGTCATGCCATATTGCCATGCCTTGGGTGGAGATCACTGGTGGGTAAGAATTACAAGCCAATGATGATATTATTCACAGAAGCAACATTGCGTTGTCATCGAGCCCTAGTTCAAGAAAATTTTAATTTCTTTTGGAAGCAAATTCTGTTTTCCTTGGAGGCAAACTGTAATATATTTGTAAGCAATGCTTGATTAATGTAAAAAAAATTGTTTTGCTAGAAGCAATTCAATGTTATACAAAGAAAAGAAAAAACCAGTCTTTTGAAGCATATGTGTATGTGTAGCCAAAATATCATTATATTGTACATATTTATTTTACTATATCGAAGCAATCTCCTGCTGACATGGAAGCAATTTCTCCGCACAAGATTGTCAGTCAGATCGACGACTAACATCAATGGTGTAAACGCTCAAGGGGCAACGACGACAATAACATCTCCGCCCCCCCCCCCCCCCCCCCCCCCCCCCCCCCCCCCCCCCCCAAAAAAAACCACGTCAAAAACATTCCATGAGCCCTTCAGATGGAAGAAAGAATTTAGATGGATAGAAGCATATTCCTGTTCATTTAGAAATCATTTCGGCCCAATTCTAATGTAATTAGTAAAATGATTTTTTTTTACTGTTTGATGAAAGCAAACTGTAGTTCTGTTGGAAGCAACATTAGTTGGCATGAAAACAGAAAGCAGTGCTAGTTCGTTACCACGAAAATATTGGCCAGACTGTTCAGAATATTTTCCAGTTGTAATAGAAGCATACTGTGTCTAGTTTGCAAAAACAAATTATGCTTCGGTGGAAGCAAATAATTTTTTCTTTTTGAGGATGGTGGAAGCAAATTGTTGCTGTACTTCAGTCTACGTTAGATTGAAGCAAATATCAACTGCACTTGAAGCAAAATGCAATACAATTGTGCACAATGAAATTATTATATGGAAGCACGATGTGAAAACAAAAGAGGTTTTCTTGATATAAATCGTTATCTACTTGATTTGTTTCCTCAAATGTCAAGTGCAGGCTGTAAATTTCCTTAAATAAATTGTACTATTAATCAGGGAAGAAGCAAATGCAGCAACTACCGAAACTAGGACCTAGCAGATCAGGCGTGATTTAAGGAAGCAATTACTGGGAAACGAATAATAATAAATGAGAATCCCACGTATTCAGTTTGTTAGATCTATGAGCTAATCTCGCTCAGGTTCCAGGTGGCGTATCAGACGTCCATCTTGCTTCTATCCTACGGCCTAGGACTAGTGTGATAAAATGCAAATTAATAGTAGTAGTCTGATGCCTAGTGGTGCCCGCAGGGTGAAAGCGTGGCTACATATACACCGTCTCCATGGAGCTCTTTTTTTTCGAACCATGCAGGAGAGCTGCATGTAGTCTCCATCGAGCTCCTCGGAATGATCATGAATCCTACCATCATAGAACTTGTGGACTTGTATTCGTCGTCTGAGGATCCTATATATAGTACACAGAGAGTGGGCGAGGACAATACACACACACACACACCTAACTTGGTCCAAATCCTACGCTCTAGGAATGACTCCATAAGTGCCATGCATGGGTAAGGTCATGAGGAAGAGTGATCCTTTCCTCAAGAATTTGTTAAGAGCATAACATTCTTGGATGGAGTACTAGAAGAAGGACAATAACTCAAATGCAATGGTGTATCATATCATCTAGCCTGATCATAGTGATACATTGCCGTGCCGGTCCATCTTGGGAGAATAATGACACAAAATAGAGATATCTCTACTCCTAATGGAGCAGTTAGTGAATAGTCCGCACGGTTTATTTTCGCTGGTTTATTTTCGTCATCCCCCCACCACCGATTTTTTTTCGTCATCATCCCATCTCTACCAAAAAACCTTTGCGAACAAAACCCTCGAGCCCCGAGCAGATCGATCTCCCCCGCCGACCAGACCTTCGCATGCCCGATCTCACGCCCGATCCACCCCTACTCCCCCTCCCCGGCCGATCCATCCCGGTGTCGTGGCCGATCCACCCCTACGCCCCCTCCGCGGCCAATCCATCCCGGTGCCGCGGCCGATCCAAACCTTCGCCGTCGCTATTGCAGGAGGCGGCTAACTGCTGTCGGATCGGGCGAGGTGTCGTGGCCGCGATCCCGATTAAGATACGCCAGCGATCACGACCCCGATCCGACGGCGACCCCCTTCTGGACACGCACAGGGTCTCAACAGGCGCTGCTCCCCTTTCAGTAGTAAGTAATGCAAGTTCATACACAATAGTTAATACACAAGGTCATACAGAAAATCATATAAGGAGGCGGCGACTTGAAGGACGTGGACTGGGAGACTAGGCCGCGGTCCCGTCTACGTGACGCCGGCGAAGACGAGACGCCCAGGATCGCACGGCGATCCGCTTCTGGACGCGCCCAGAATCCAACTTCGCGCCCAGAATCCCGGGATTGCAAGTTTATACTCAATAATCGCTCACTACCTGTGTTGAAAACATACATACATAATCTCAATTTCATACTCAGAATAGGGATCCAACAGAATCTATAATGACTATCTTTGCTGTAGCATGATAGGCCAAACAGACGTTCTGAAACTGCATATTTGAGTTGGTTGCTTCTACTTTGTGTTGGTCAATGTCGGCAATCTTAGTGTACATATACATTAAGCACACGTCTTCCTTTCCTGGAGCATGGTATGCCAGACACCATTTCTGAAATCTGCAACATAATCGCTTAGGACCTGTTTACACAAGTTGCTGTACATTTTTATGACCCATTCCAGCAAGATCCGGTTACTGTACATGTTTGCATAACTTAGAGTGTTGCTTTTACTTACTTTGATTGCTGGGTGTGTTGCTTGTTCTTCTAACTTTGCACGGGCCAAGAAGCAGCCTTTCCAATAAGCATACTCCATTACATCCAACAATTTAGGGGCTGGAAGTACTATTCCCTCAGAACATGACTGGTTACGGAAAACCTCCCAATAAGGAGACCAGGACTGTTGTATACCTGCTACAACGGAAGTAAACATAACAAAATAAGATCATGAAGATGGGAGACAACTTCAGTTCACAAGCTATTGTTAATATTACTAGATCATTGATGGTGCGCGTTGCCGCGCCCATCTATTTTGACAATAAAATGGTATGTATTTATATATTTTTATATATGTGTGTGGTTGGGGGGGGGGGGCATTTGGACAGTTTACTCATAGCTCATAGAACAAAATGAATTTTAATTAAACCAAGCTACAGAACATGAATATTAAATTTGAATAAACTCCCATAATTGGGTAGTAAAAAAATAAAAAATAATTAAATAAATAAAAAGAGACACATGTGATGCGCTCAGGTAAACATTCTTTTAACTTTACATTTTGTTTCTGTCACAACATTACGAAAAGGTATAAGAACTGAAAAAAAGGTACCCTTTACGAAGGGAGTAGTCCACAGATTATGTCTATCTAATAGCATAATGATGGCAACCTCTATATAGCTACAATTGATATTAGATGCAGTAGCATGAATAGCTGGAGCTCAGGGAAAGGCAAGCATGATCAATACGCCCAAAAAAATTCCCATTATCTTTGTCATATGAGCAAAAACAATCTAGTTTTCAGACTTTATTGCATCTGATTCTGCTGCAAATGAATGCCACAAGAAGTAACACATCACTGTATGACCAATTATCAAGCACGGATGCCTTGCATAGCCATATCCTCATCAGAATAGCATGAATAAATAAACACAGTGTGATGGAAGTATATTAAATTGACAAAAATACCACTTTTATAAAATATATCCAAGTGCCTTGTTGTAATTGATCCCAGATAACCCAGAGTACATGGATAATATACATGTGTAAGCGATCACGGAGCTTTGGCAGCCAAGAAATATTTCAGTGCTCTGCAATCAGCTCCTTTCTCCCTCTTTGCCGAAACAGTACGTGAGAAATTTTGGAATATATATTCAAGAAACAGAATACATTATAAAATAAGACAATCTACAATAATAATCTGAGACTATACGTCTTGCTATACAAGACTACAGTTTCAGATTTCCTAGTTCGAAACCATTTTTTCACTTATGAAGTACATATTGCAAATGTGTGATTCTTTCTTGGATCAATCTCCTAAAAAATACGATCTCCTAAAAAAATACGAATACAAGGTTGAGAATGATCATCAAGTTATTACTCTAATCTGCAAGACAAATAACAAGTGAGGCATCACTCAGTAGAAATCTGATGTGTTATTTCATATAGACCACCAGTTTAATTTTTAGGTTTAAGTTTTCCAAGTGAAGAAAGTATACACTGAAATTGATGAGCAATTAAATAGTACAATCAAACCTTCTTTTCGACACTACTCTATTTCTAGCTATAGGGTTTGACATGGATGAACTTGATTGGACGATGGTAAGAGTAGTAAAAGGAAGCTATAAACCATATCAAGAGCAATTATACAGTCCAAAATGGTCATCATCAACGTGCAAAAAATAGGGGATTTTAAAAAAATGGAGCTCAAATTTGAGAAGGACTTTCAGTTGTCGCCCAGTCCCTACCACCGGAAGAGGTACAGGACCAGCTAACCCCACATATGGATGCAACGGTCAACGGCAAGACCGCCCAGACACACAGTTACTTCAACAGAACCATCTCACATCTGAAGCTCGTCATCTCCAACAGTAGAATGCCAAGATGTCTGACTGCCTACTTGGGCTTGGAGTCACTGTGAGTGCCTAATTTTTATGTATCTAGCTTAATTCACTTTTTTTAAGGTTCTAGCTCCCAACTAAGCAATCTAATGCAGAATGTTGATTAGTATGTTGCTCATAGGATTTTTCACATCTAATAAATCTTCTATGTTTTCATGTTAGATTCAGATGAACCAGATTTTTACATAATGCTAATTTTTGGGATGCAAGGCACACGGAGCACCTTTGCCTTGCCATGGTGCTCAAGAACTGCTGATGGTGCTCCAATCTGCAACACCTCACTACCACCCTGTGGAAAAAATGCCTCTACTCCTCTACCTAGAACGGATCTTCTTAATTAAAATTCTCTTAGAGAAATATTCACTGGAGGGGATGGGGATCAATATAACACAACTTGATTCAGATCCAAAAGAAGAGGTGGACGAACTACACGTGTTGAATTAGCTGATGAAAAGATGAGATGAAGGAGTAGTACCTGTTGGGCGGAAGCACAACGTCCATCTGGACGATTACTCACCTAGGGACACCGGTTCCACCAGCGGATCTGCCGCTAAGTTGAAGGTCAGGATAGGGGACACGCTCGTTACCATGGCGCTGGTCCAGGTCGCTAGGAAGTGCAAAGGAAAAAAGTTCAAACCCTTGAATTTTGTGCACTGAAAATTAATATGCATCCATACAACAGGGAGTTAAAGTTCAAAACTGATTGAAAAAGACATAAGCAAAAATTGTGTAGTTGAACAGTTTCTGAAATCTGTAGCAGTTAATTCTTTCAGCCATATGAAAATACCTGTTAGTAGGAAGGAAAGTAGTGTTAGACTATATCCGCCATAGATTAAAAAAGAGACGTGCTTAGTTGAAGCATCAGCCTAATATTGAAAGACCCTTTTCATCTAGATAAACCTGCAACTGCAAGTATACATCTGACCAAAATGAATTCAGAAGATTCTGGAAGAAAAAAGATCTACGAAGCAACTTTGTGGAGATGAGATTCATTCATTAACACAGTATTCCCAGAACTGTACTGCCTGCAAGTATATATCGGCCTATTTATCCATCTCTCATGAAAAAAATTTCATTTTGCTGAATTAACAAATCCCTTAACAATGTCACAACACGAACAAAGTACAGATGTATTCCGGCAAACGCACTTCACTTTCATCCATCCTACAGTCAGCAGAAAAATATAATTCCAAGTGAAACTCACATCGGGAGGAGGCATGCCGATCTTAGGCACCCGACGCTGGACGACGGGGCTGGTGTCGGTGGATCTCAGGACCGGTAGAAGGAGAGGCCCAGCCTGGCCGCTGCGGCCGACGGCGGTGAGTTGGGCTCTGACCTGAAGGGGGCGCCTGTGGTGCGCGAGCGGCGTGCCGCCACCCGGGGTGGATGGACGGATGAGGGCATGGAGGAAGAAGTCGACAAGGATACGAGTGATGGTAGGTGCCCCCGGTTAATCCCAGCGCATGCCTGCAACTCCGGTCGATTGAATCGCGCGCCTCACATTGCCTTGGCTCGATGCATCGATGCCTCTCCTCCTCTGTATCTGCATCGCCTTTGGGAGTACTACCACTGACCATAGGAAACGATTGCGACATTACCAGACATGAATAAGCCATGATTGCGAGCTTCAAGTGAGAGCAAAGCCGTTTCCAGCAGACGAGGCGTCTGCCCTTATCGCTCACGCCCCCACCTTCTTCAGCCGCATCGTGCGCCTCCTCGCTTCAGCTCCGGACTACATCGGCTGGACCCGGATCTTGCTCCTCCGGTCGATCCAGCGCACACATGTACTTGCCTCGATCCCATCCCGCACCTCAGGTTGACCGAATCGACTGAACCGGCCGCTCGTCTCTGCCACTCAAATCCGGACTGGATGGATTGGCTCCTCTCCCCTCCTCGAATCGATGGATTCGACGCGGTCACTCCCGCTGCGGTCGCTCTCGTCGCGCCTCGAATCGGGAGTCGATGGATTGGAGGACGCGCTCGCAAGCCCAGCAGTGGAAGTCTTTTGCGCTCGAATGGGCCTGCCGGCTGTCAGGTGGCCCAGTGCACCAGAGGCCTTCGTTTCGGCCTGTGGAGCAGCAGCCCACAAGACAACTGGGCCAAATTAAACAAAGTGCGGCACAGAATGTGTCACAGACGAGATCTAACGGCCAGAAATTCTTAAATCGTGAAAACGGACAGCCGAGAACCCAAATCGTTGTGAGGGCAGGGATTAGGTGCGGTTATACTGTCCTTAATGAAAACGTTGCTTGTAGGTACGTATGGGGAATCCACAAAGCAAATCGTCAGGTGTACCTAAAGGTAAATGTTGGACTATAAAACTTGCTATACATGTCAAGCTATATCCCGATTGTGATTTCCTGTAATGATGTTGTTGCAGATAATTTTGATGCGACAAATGATGGTGAGAACTACCTGAGTACCCCATTTATGACAGTTGGACTGTCAATTTACCATGATTTAATACTATTTATTTATCGATTTGATCTTGCTTACTGGTATGAGGGACACTCAGATGGGATGACACTTGAACTGACTGGAAAACCGGTTGTGCCGCATAATGAACTTGTGAGTATTGAAGATGTGGCATATTAGATGGATGGGACGAACGTTGTTGATAAACACCCTATTAGTCCAGGTATGAGGCTGTGCGAAGAGAGTACTTGTAATTTTTTTCTCTTAAGTTTGTGACTTCAATCTCAGTTACTATTATGATCCATGCTTTAGGCCAGTCCATACCTGAACAGACCACAGACCCGGTTGTTCCACAACCCACTGATGGTGATATCACATTTGTTCAGCGGCCTTCCGATCTGAACTCAGGTGAGCATGAAACATATTGAATAATCGACACTCTTCGGATAGCACTAAACTGACTCGGTTATTTAAACATCAAACAGGAACCCCGGCAAACTCATCTGCTTTTGTGCCTCTCAGATGTCGCACACACGAGTGTGCCACAGGCGTAGCACAAAATGTAAACGGTATTACCTGTTTCGTCTTTCGTTGCGAACCGTATCATGCTTATAGAGGTTGTGTTGCAGATGTTCATGAACATACTAAGGACAATATCATTTTGCTTATGTTTTGTTCCAGATGTTCTAGATGTGTATCCTATAGATGGAGGAAGACACCTGGACATTATGACAACTGCTCCAGTTTTATCCCAAACCGTTTCAACATCCGAGCACATGACTACAGGATCTTTCGTGAATGTCTCCAAGCAATTTAAAAAAGGTATAGTATCTAATGAAAAAAGGGAGCAGATAAACGCCAAGAGGCAAGCTACTTATCGGTGGAAAAAAGAGGAGGAAGCAGAAAATCACGAGCATGAAAGTCAAACTTTCCTTTCAATGACTGGTATGATTGTTTGATTTTAAATCAAAACAATGTGCATTCCTGCTTTGACTACCCTCACAACTTGCTGCATCTATAACTAGATCGTCAATTTACCATGATTTAGTACTATTTATTCTCCTAATATATCTCGCTTACTTGTGTAAGTGCATCTAGTGCCACCCCTAGTTGGTTTTGGAGTATTGACGACAAAGTTGGTTGAGGGACTAATGCGTTTGTGAGAATTGCAGGATAACGCAGGTAGTGTCCCTCATTGATTCGGTTTACCTACCGGAGATGACCCCTAAAAATGTATGAAGACATTGACGACAATGGTGGTATGTGAAAATATTCACATTGAAGACTATGACATGAGAAGACAATGAGTGAAGACTATGGAGCGCGAAGACTGTGTTGTTTCGTTGTTTCCTTCTCTTCTTTGTTGAGTCACAGGAACCACCGTACTGTTAAGTGGGGTCCAAGTGAACAAAGTCAGAATGACTGAAGTGATGCTCAACCCAAATCCTATGTCTTCGAGCGAAGACAATGAGAGAAAATCTTATCCAGAGCTAGATGAGTCAGCTTTGCTTGTAGCCCAAGTAAAGTTGCCATGTGTGTTTGAAATCTGACCGTTGGAACACGTGTCAGTTCCTTAGTGACCCAGGGTCATTTCGAACATATCAGGTCGGGTTGCCTTGTGGCTATAAATAGCCCACCCCCTACACCATAAATTGGTGGCTGCTCAGAGTTAGTTTACGGCTTTTATCGTTTGAGAGCAACCCACCTCGAAGCCTTTGAGAGAGAGAGAAATCCTTGCGAGGACAAAGCCCAAACACCCAGAGCTAAAGAGTGTTAGGCATCACTGAAGTCTTTCTGTCTGTGTGACCTGAAGACTTATTACACTTGAGGACTGTGTATCCTCCAGCCGGTTAGGCGTCCCGTTCTGAGCATCCAAGAGTCATTGTGGATCGCTGGTGAACGAAGTCTGTGAAGGTTCGGAAGTCTACCTTGAAGACTTACCAGAGTGATTGGGCGAGGACTGTGTGTCCTTAGCTCAAGGGGAATAAGGTGAAGACGCGGTCTTCTGAGTTGAATCTCAGCCTCCCTAACCAGATGTACAATTGTCACAGCAACTGGAACTGGTCCAACAAATCCTGTGTCTTCAACAAGTGACTGGTTCTATCCTCTAACTCCCCTTACCTTAAGTTTGTCTTCGTGAAGTCATTGCCTGTTTGTCATACCTGTTTGACTTCATTGCTTGACTGCTATCGTTGATTAGCTTCATACTATCTTCCATCCTGATCCTTACTACCAAGCTGCTATTTGTCGTCGTACTCTCACATTATTGCATACTTGACTATGGCTTGCTTGTTGTAGTTTATCTTCCGCTGCATATCAATTAGGTCATTTCTATTGTTTGTCTTCGAAACTTCCACGTTTTGAAGACTTTGATAAAAATCGCCTATTCACCCCCCTCTAGTCGATAACTAGCACTTTCAATTGGTATCAGAGCAAGGTACTCCCTTGTTCTGTGTGATTCGGTTTAACCACCTGGAGTTTAGCTATGTCGACTGCAGGGATAATCAAAGTCTCTGCTGCTTGTCCCGTGTTCGATGGAACTGAATATCCCTACTGGAAGAATAAGATGCGCATGCATCTTCAAGCCATTGATGTCGACCTCTGGTATGTCGTCAAGAACGGCATTCCCAAAACTGGTGAAGGTGTCACCCCAACTAATGTCAAGAAGTTCATTCAACTGGACTCCACTGCAAAGATAATCATTTGTGGTCATTTGACCAAAGGACAGTATGGACATGTGAGTGCTCTGGAAACGTCAAAGCTAGTCTGGGATTGGCTATCCAAGGTCAACGAAGGCGTCTCTACATAGAGAGATCAAAGGATCAGTGTTCTTCGCAACCTCTTCAACCGCTTCAAGAGAAACGACAATGAAAATGTCCAGCTCACGTTTGATCGCCTCACCGACATCACAAATGAGCTTCAGGCTCTCGGCGCCACTCAGATTACCAAGCATGAAATCGTCAAGACACTACTGAGATCTCTTGATAGCTCCTTTGACACCCTTGCCCTCATGATACAAGAACGCCCTGACTTCAAGACACTCGATCTGTTTGATATACTTGAGAGGCTCAACACACATGAGTTCCAGCTTTCTAAGAAAAGAGATATCTATGGTCCCAACTATGGTCGAACTCGCGCTTTGAAGGCAAAAGTTGTTTCCTCATCTGAAGAAGAATCTGACTGCGGTTCTGATGATCCTGAAGACATTGGAAAGGAACTTGCTATGCTTGTGAAGAAGTTCCAGAAGTTCACTAAGAAGAAGGGCTTCAGAAAGTCTTCACGAGCTAGCTCAAGAAATGATGAAGCTTCCACTCATGACAACAAGAAGAGAACATGTCACAAGTGCAAGAAACCTAGACACTATATCTCTGAGTGTCCACAGTGGGACAATAAGAAGAAGAAGAAGAGCAAGGAATATGATTCTGATGACAAGAAGAAGAAGAAATCCTCAAAGTCTTCTTCCAAGTCCTTATCAAGGTCTTCATCTCATAAGAAGAGCTCATCAGGCAAGGCTCGTGCTTTTGTTGGCAAGGAAATGGATTCAGAGGAGTCTGCTTCTGAGGAGGCAGAGGTGGAGTCTGAAGAAGAGTCCGACCCTGGTGTTGCAAGTCTGGCTCTAGCCACAGCCTATGTTGCCAAGTCCATCTTCAACACTGAAGACAATGACTTCAACACCAACGCTGAAGCTGATGACATGGACGATCCTGCTCCCACCTACTGCTTCATGGCACGTGGTGCCAAGGTAAAATCACGTGATGCTTACTTTCAAACATCAAGTGAAGATGACTCTGATTGTGAATCCAAACCCAGCTACATAACACTTGCTAAAATTGCTACTGAACAACAAAAGGCTATGGAACATACTCAAAAACTGTTAGACAAAAGCGATGACCTGTTGGACGCGGAAATGACACGTTCACAGTCCTTAGTTGAAGACATAAAAAATCTTCATGCTAAGTACCAAGAACTTGAAAGTCTTCATGAGACGCTCTCAACCACTTATGAAAAGCTCTCCTATGATTATCTTCAAAGTAAGCAAGAGCTTGAGAAATTGAAAGGACCTCATGAAGATCTTCAAAAGGAGAATGAGTCACTTCACGCTCAACAGATCAGTTCCGCTCAGGATGGATTTGAACCACCATGTCTAAAATGCATTGAGCGTGATAACGCTACCTCTGTTGCTGAATGTTCCACTGCTGCTGCTGTTGCATTGTCTTCAACTACTAATGTGGAAACTGACCCCTCTACGGAGGATACCACCGCTATTGCTGATGAAAATGCTAGGTTGAAGACATTGCTTGAAACAGGGATGTATAAAAGTCTGAAAGGACATCAGACACTTTGCGATGTCCTCAAAAAGCAGATTCTGAACCGGAACCCTAGGAAAGAGGGTTTCGGGTTCAAGAGGAAAATGAATGTTGATGGTTCCTACTGGAAGCCTGAGCAGTATCCCAAAACCACATGGGTTGCTGCAAAGGAACCTTCAGTGGATCCATCCACCTTATCTGGCTTTACCTGTGCTAATCCTATTATCATTGATGAATCCTTTGATGCAAACTATAAACTGTTCAAAAATCAGAATGGTGAAGTGTTTGCCAGGTATATTGGTACTAACTGCAGGAATGGACCACCTATGAAGAAGATCTGGGTTCCCAAAAGCTGTCTTGAGAATCTTCCAGTGAATTTCATCATGACACCACCAGGGAAGAAGACAAATCCCAGACCTAAGGCGTCATATGGTCCAAAGGCTTCATACATGACTCACCTGAGTCACCCTAACGCTAATGTTTTGCAGGGAAATCATACTCTGACTTATGAATATGAGCGTGTGTCCTCAAACCACTATGTTCATAGAACTAAGAATTTTTCTGCTTATTCATATGAGTATCATTCATCTCCTGCAAGGCTATTTGCTAGGGCTTCAAAGCCAAAGTTCTCAGATGCTGCACTTAGACTCATTGCTTCTAAGCCACCCCTGAAGATGTGGGTGGTGAAGAGAACTCTCTTTTGCAGAATATGGTATCCAGCCAGCAATCAAAGGCGTCCGATACTATTGCTGGGGACCTAAAACACATTAAGGGACGCATGATAAAATGACTTACTATGTATTTCACATATGAATCGCTTACCTGTCATACTGTGTGTTCTAACCTTGATCTAAGCTGTGATAATCCTTGTGTGTGTCAAATGCTTATGCTTCACAACATACCTTGTGAAGCCTATCCTCCTAACTGCACTGTAGGGTATGACACCTCATGCTTCAGAATGGATTATGGACAGCGGATGGACTAATCATATGACTGGTGATCGAAGTCTTCTCATGGACTCAACCTTACGTCCATCCGACAAGAGTCACATCACATTTGCTGACACTGGTAAAAGCAAGGTATTGGGTCTAGGTAGAGTTGCAATCTCAAAGGATCAACACATGGATAAAGTGATGCTTGTTGAATCCCTTGGGTTCAACTTAATGTCTGTCTCAATGCTTTGTGACTTGAACATGATTGTGCTATTCGGAAAATATTGTTGCCTTGTACTAATGGAATCTGACAAGTCTCTAGTCTTTGAAGGGTATCAGAAAGATGATCTATACATGGTAGATTTCTCAGCAGGTCCACAGCTTGCCGTATGTGTTCTTGCAAAAGCTTCAGAATGCTGGCTCTGGCATCGAAGGCTGGGGCATGCTGGCATGAGGAACTTACACACACACGTCAAGAAGAAGCATGTCATAGGCATCGAGGGTGTCAAGTTCAAGAAAGATCATTTTTGTGGTGCCTGCGAAGCTGGAAAGATAACTAGGGCAAAGCACCCCTCGAAGACAATCATGACGACATCTCAACCCTTCGAGCTGTTACACGTGGATTTATTTGGCCTACTCACTACTCTACCCTCACAACAACAGCTTGTCTCTATGGCTTCGTCATTGTTGATGACTACTCAAGATATACATGGGTGCACATAATTCTCTACAAGACTGAAGTACAAGATGTCTTCAGACGCTTCGCCAATCGAGCCATGAACAATTATGGCGTCAAGATCAAGCATATCAGAAGTGATAACGACACTGAATTCAAGAACACCGGGCTTGATCTTTATCTGGATACAATGGGAATCACTCATGAGTTTTCTGCTCCATACACACCTCAACAAAATGGCATTGTAGAGCGCAAGAACAGAACCCTCATTGAGATGGCTCGAACAATGCTCGACGAGTACAAGACACCAAGAAAGTTCTGGCCTGAAGCTATTGATACAGCATGTCACATCATCAACCGTGTTTACATCCACAAGCTTCTGAGCAAAACATCCTATGAGCTCCTTACTGGCAAGAAGCCAAATGTCAGCTACTTCAGAGTCTTTAGTGCTAGGTGCTGGATCAAGGATCCCCATCACAAGTCAAAATTTGCACTTAAAGCTCACGAAGGCTTCATGCTCGGTTATGGAAAGGACTCGCACTCTTACAGAGTCTTCAACCTCTATCACTACAAAATCGTTGAAACTGTGGACGTGCGATTTGATGAAACCAATGGTTCACAAAGAGAGCTCCTGCCAAGTACACTTGATGAAGCTCCGTCCAGCGAATCAATCAAGCTGATGGGAACAGGTGAAATCATGCCCTCTGAAGCACAGCCTGAAGAGGAACTTATCATTTCTGCACCAAACCAACCTGAAGACAATGCTCAGACCGAAGACAATCGTCCCAATGATGACAATGATCAGCAAGAGCAAGGTCTTCGTCTAGTTCATCCTCGTGTTCCTAATGAAGTACAAATTGAGAAGATAATTGATAGCATCAATGCGCCTGGTCCACTTACTCGCTCAAGAGAAACACAGTTAGCAAATTTCTGTGGGCATTTTTCATTTGTGTCAATATCAGAACCCAAGAAAGTTGCTGAAGCCTTTATGGAACCTGAATGGATTCAATCCATGCAAGAAGAACTTCAACAGTTCAAGCTGAATAATGTTTGGGAACTTGTCAAGCGCCCTGACCCTCGCAAGCATAACATTATTGGCACAAAATGGATATATCGAAGCAAGCAAGATGAGCATGGTCAAGTCGTCAGAAACAAAGCACGTCTTGTGGCTCAAGGATATACTCAAGTTGAAGGAATTGACTTCGATGAAACATTTGCTCCTGTGGCTAGGCTTGAAGCTATTCGCATACTGCTAGCCTATGCAAACCACCATAACATCTTACTATATCAAATGGATGTGAAGAATGCATTCCTCAACGGCAAAATTGAAGAAGAAGTGTACGTTGCTCAATCACCTGGCTTTGAAGATCCAAAACATCCTGATATGGTGTACAAGTTAAACAAAGCACTGTATGGCCTCAAACAAGCTCCTCGCGCTTGGTATGATACGATCAAAGACTTCCTGAAGAGCAAAGGCTTCAAACCTGGATCCCTCGATCCCACACTCTTCACGAAGACATATGATGGTGAACTGTTTGTGTGCCAAATATATGTGGATGACATTATCTTCGGCTGCACCAACCAGAAGTATAGTGATGAGTTTGGATACATGATGCAAGAGCAATATCAGATGTCCATGATGGGTGAGCTGAAGTTCTTCCTTGGTCTTCAAATTCGTCAGCAAAGGAATGGCATCTTCATATCTCAAGAAAAATATCTCAAAGACTGTCTGAAGAAGTTTGGAATGCAAGATTGCAAAGGTTACACGACGCCAATGCCAGCCAAACACCATCTTGGTGCCGATGACAATGGTAAAGAGTTCGATCAAAAGGTATACCGCTCCATGATTGGTTCCTTACTTTACCTATGTGCATCTAGGCCATATATTATGCTTAGTGTTTGCATGTGTGCTCGATTCCAAGCGGCACCAAAGGAATCACATCACTTAGCTGTGAAGCAAATTCTTAGATATTTGGCTTACACCCCAACACTCGGATTATGGTATCCAAAGGGCTCAAGATTTGATCTGGTTGGATTCTCGGATGGTGATTATGCTGGAGACAAGGTTGATCGCAAGTCCACATCAGGCACATGTCACTTTCTGGGACGATCACTTGTCTGTTGGTCTTCAAAGAAGCAAAACTGTGTATCACTCTCAATTGCTGAATCTGAATACATTGTTGCTGGATCTTGCTGCGGTCAGCTTCTGTGGATGAAGCAAACTCTCAAGGACTATGGCATCAATCTGAAACAAGTACCTCTCTTCTGTGACAACGAAAGCGCTATCAAGATTGCAAACAATCCAGTCCAGCACTCGAAGACAAAGCACATTGAAATTCGTCATCACTTTCTCAGAGATCATGTCATGAAGAAAGATATTGACATCATTTACATCAACACTGAAGAGCAACTGGCAAATATCTTCACAAAGCCCTTGGATGAGAAACGGTTTTGCAAGTTACGGTGTGAGCTAAATATCTTGGAATCCTCAAATGTCCTGTGATCAGGCACACATCCTAACACTTATGCATGTTGATGACTTAGAAGTGCAACACACGAAGTAAAGTATATCTTCAATCAATGAAGACTTACATTCTGAGCGTGAATACATTAACATGGAATTTGACCTCGGAGCGCCACGATAATTGTGCGCCGTGTCTGGGTCTAATACTTCCTATACGGTGGTAACGCCACCACCAAATTTCTTGGTTTGAAGTGTTTCACTCATGGCGTTATTGTTGAATATATGCGAAGATATTCAACAATAACGCCATGAGTGAAACACTTCAAACCAAGAAATTTGGTGGTGGTGTTACCCACCGTATAGGAAATATTATACCCAGACACGGCGCATAATTATCGTGGCGCTCCGAAGTCAAATTCCACATTAATGTATTCACACTCAGAATGTAAGTCTTCATTGGTTGAAGATATACTTTACTTCGTGTGTTGCACATCTAAGTCATCAACATGCATAAGTGTTAGGATGTGTGCCTGATCACAGGACATTTGAGGATTCCAAGATATTTAGCTCACACCATAACTTGCAAAACCTTTTCTCATCCAAGGGCTTTGTGAAGATATCTGCCAGTTGCTCTTCAGTGTTGACGTGAATGATGTCAATATCTTTCTTCATGACATGATCTCGGAGAAAATGATGACGAATTTCAATGTGCTTTGTCTTCGAGTGCTGGACTGGATTGTTGGCAATCTTGATGGCGCTTTCATTGTCGCAGAAGAGAGAGACTCGCTTCAGATTGATGCCATAGTCCTTGAGAGTTTGCTTCATCCACAGAAGCTGAGCACAACAAGATCCAGCAGCAATGTATTCAGATTCAGCAGTTGAGAGTGATACACAGGTTTGCTTCTTTGAAGACCAACAGACAAGTGATCATCCCAGAAAGTGACATGTTCCAGATGTAGACTTGCGATCCACCTTGTCTCCAACATAATCAGCATCCGAGAATCCAACCAGATCAAACCTTGAGCCCTTTGGATACCATAATCCGAGTGTTGGGGTGTAAGCCAAATATCTAAGAATTCACTTCACAGCTAAGTGATGCGATTCCTTTGGTGCTGCTTGGAATCGAGCACACATGCAAACACTAAGCATAATATCTAGCCTCGATGCACATAGGTAAAGTAAAGAACCAATCATGGAGCGATATACCTATTGATCGAACTCTTTACCATTGTCGTCGGGACCAAGATGATGTTTGGCTGGCATTGGTGTTGTGGAATTGTCACGGCAGATGTCCTAGCGAAAGGACTTAGTCGTGGAGCCATCGCTACGAGTTTACTTGAAGGGGTTAAAGCGGACACAAAGACACGAAGGGTTTATACTAGTTCGGCCCCTTCGATGAAGGTAAAAGCCTACGTCTAGTTGTGATGGAATTGATGTGGTCTCGATGGCTAGGGAGCAAACAAGCTTCGCCTAGACTCGAGTTGTTGTCGTTGTCTCTCTTGAACCGCCGCCGGGTCATCCCCTTATATACACGGGTGACGCCCGTCGGTCCATAGAGTCCCAACCGGTTCATATTCGTATCCCGGTTGGTATCTCTCTATTCCTAACTTACAATACAAGTTATACATCAGGTCGGTTTACGGCTACAGATTCTAAACCGACTATAGGCCTTGGGCCTTCACCTGCTTATACCATTATGAAGTTAACCCGACCCAAGTAGGCCGGTTTACGCCTAGTGGCAATATCCCCAACATTAGGCCCCAGATTGATTTGAACTGGTTCATGTCAATCCTTCACAAAATCTTGTATCTTGGACATCTTCTGGTAATTGGTAAACCGCCATGTTGTCATCATTTCTGGTTGTTGTAAACCGGCATGACGTCATCATGAAATTTGTCATTTATAACGCCCTCTTTTAACGGCAGCTCCTGGATCCGCGCGCTTGACCTAACTCTGTTGCCTTTATAAATAAGACCGAAGGGTCATTTCTTTCCTTTCTCCTTCGTCTCTTCTTCTTCTTCTTCCTCACGTCGCCGGCTTTGGAGCTCCGCCACCGCCGTCGACCTCTGCCTCGCCTCAGGCCGCTGCATCAACCTGAACGTACCAGAGTATTGCGGCACCTTCCCGCATCTTCTCCGTTCCCGGTAAGCTTTCTCCTCTTCTTAACCTAGATCCGTTCTTAGGGTTCCGTGTTCGTGCTGTGTTCATCACGCGCTCATATCTGTTCTCTGATCTTGAATGAATCCGCGAACTCTTGCTGTGTTCAGTAGCGATCCCTAAGCATCCGCTTGCAACTTCTCATCTAATCCCATAGATCTCCCGCACATATCCGCTCAATGGTTCACTTCTGTTTCCGCCTTACTCTTCGAAATATTTCCTGTTTTGTGAGCTTGCTGTAGATCCGCGGCTGTAACTCGATTTTGTGAAACTTGTTTCTGCATACACAATTATCCATAGCTTCAATTGCTTCCGACGCCTAGATCAGGCGGTTTAACTTTACCATAGAAAAAACTGCTAAACCGGTATCTATCATTAGTCCCCTGGTTGAACCGCCAGAATCCATTTGACGCCGCATTGTAGAAAACCGGTTTATAGGTACGGCCGCCGGTTTATCGTAGTTAGATTAACACCTTTTTTTATCCGGCATGTCCTTGAACTGGATTACCTATTTCTTGTAGATCTCGTCATGGCAAAACAAGTGTATGAGTGCAACTGGGTTCCCTCTCGCGTCACAGAATCACAGTTGGACGATCTAGTCCTGATCGGCGCTTTGGATAGTAAAGATACGATCCACTGGAGGGTTCCTGGAGATGAATGTCCTCCTACGCCCCAGGAAGGAGAGGTCGTGGTCTTCGCAGATCATATGGCCCGGGGCTTCAAACCGCCCGACTCTAAATTCTATCGGGATGTGTTAGCCAACTTTCAACTCCGTCCACAGGATATTGGCCCCAACTCCGTCACCAATCTATGTCACTTTCAAGTACTTTCTGAGGCATACCTTCAAGAGGAGCCTTCAGTCGAGTTATTTAGAGATCTCTTTCATCTGAACCGCCGTACTGAATTCACTGACGGCCCTAATACCGAACTGGGCGGTATGGCCATTCAGAAAAGGAAAGAAATCACCTATCCCCACGTCAAACTCCATACTCACCCCAAGGAGTGGAACGCAACTTGGTTTTATTGCAAGGATACCTCCCCTGACAATGAAAATCCCTTGCCTGGCTTCCGTCCGGAACGGCTCAGCAACACTCACCCTTTTCCACAAAGGCTAAGCGCCAAGGAGAGAATTAAATATGCTCCTCAACTGTCCAAGCTCCGGGCCTTCATGGCCAATGGTTTAACAGGAATAGACCTTGCACGCTGCTGGATATCATGGAGCATTTTGCCTCTAAGCCGGCGCCCCAATTTGATGTGCAAGTATACTGATAGTGTCGATGACCCACTCCGACACACTAAAATCCAACTCCCTGATGACGAAGTCACAGAATCTGTGAAAAAGATGCTGAATGAACCGGAGCACCTCTGTGCTCAAACCGGTCTGCCTCCTTACTGCACCACCAACAAACCGCCAGCGGTAATATTTTAATTGCTCTATTGTTGAACCGGTTACTGTTTTATATGTTTAACATTTAATTACTGCTGATCCAGGGCGATAATCCGTTTTGGAGCAAGAAACTTCCTCAAGACAAAACGGAGAAGGCAGGACGGCCAACCCGGCCCAAGACCAAGGTTATCAAGAAACCAGCTCATAAGAGAAAAACCACCGCTTCATCTGACCCAGCCATTGATGATGATGTGGGTAATCCGGATCTTGAGGTAGAACTTGATTCACTTGGCTTGCTTTTTACACGCCTTATTGATGATAATGCTTGTCAGGATGACGCTGAAGCCAGCAATGCGGGTTTCGTTGAGGTAACCATTCTCTCTTCCGATTCAGAAATCTTGCCTTTGCCAAAATTTCGCCGGGCAAACCGGAAAGTTAAATTTTCTCATCCTCTTGCTTATCTGGATTCCCAATTTCTTATGAAGACCCAGCAACACGAAGCTCGCCGCACAACCCGGCACAGTGGCCAGGTAGTTACCTCTGCCGGTTTACCAAACAGTCCGGTTCGAAAACGCCGCTCCGAGGTCTCCGACCTTTTTATTGATTTAAATCGTAAAGCGGGTTTCTTCCGTCAACCTCTTAATCCATCCGACTCCGATTATCAGGTCACTTCTCATTCATCGTCTGGTGAATCGTCAGCCACTCAGCTACCACCTTTGAAAACAGTTGCTGGGTAAGTTAAACTGAACATATGCTTCCAGTATACCGCATAATGGCTTATGCTTTTCCTTGACTTTTTGTTTTTCTTTCAGGGCTAAACCGAAACCAAGCAAGAAGGCCCGCCTGGATAAAGCGGCTGAAGAAGATGTAGCCCCAGAACATGACCAAGCGCCGGATCGTGAAATGTTTACTTCTGAAGATATCCCCAATGATCCTCCTTTGCAAGACGACGTTATTCCCGAAGAAGGGCTTGTTAATACTCCAGCCTCTGCCGATCCGCCTGCCAGCTCCATCCAGATTGAGAAATCCCACACTCCTGCTGACCAAACGGCCGCACCAACACAAACTGGCGAGTCCAAAGATGATGATGTTGTGATTACCGGTGTGGGCCGCTCTGAACCCGGGAATCCTGTCACCCTTACCAAGCATACCATCAAAGAGGATTTTTCCGCTTTGAACAAAGGAAAATGGGATGTTGAACTAGAGACATATGCTGCTCTGAGTGCCCAAGATCTTCACTCCGGCTATTTAAACCGGCTTTACACTAGCCGTGACTGTGAAGCTGGCCTGGTCAAAATGATGAGGGATAAATTTGAGGTAACTTACTTTTTTTCCTTGCTGCCATTACCTCCATCCTTCTAGCCCCCAAGGGCCGGTTTGTAACGTTGGTCAAACCGGGACTTGATCCTGAACATTCTTGAAACCGATCGGTATAGCCCGCAAGAACCGGTCTAACTTAACATAAGTAAACGGGGCTCCAATAGAGAACTGTCCTTAGAACATAACTTGATCAAATAGCCATTAGCCCCCAAGTGCCAAGTTGAATACTTGTATTGAGCTTGGGACTTTGTGATCGAGTAATATATAAAAATTGAAGGTGCATTAGCCCCCAAGTATCAGGCATATAACTTTGTTATGTGGTTGATACTTCAACTCCTTGGATCGCCTGTGCAAAGCTTAAACGCTGTCTGTGTGCAGGCTGAGGTGAAAATCAAGGAGGACCGAGTTGCCGATTTGCAAGAGGCCTTGAAAACCCAGCAGGCTGAAACAGATAAGGCAAAGCAAGAATTAACCAGCGCTTTGAGCACTGCTGAACGGCTGAAAGAAGGCTTCAAGAAAGAGCGGGCTGACTGGGCCACTGAGAAGGCCGGTTTAACCAAAAGAGCGGAAAATGCTGAAGCTGCCCTTAAACCGGTGGTGGATGAACTGACGGCCGTACAGCGGCAAATACACTCCATGACTGCTGCAATCTTTGGTAAGCTCCTTGTAACTTCTGTGATAATTTGAACCTGCTGTAGCGTAAATCCGGTTTGAGACCATTCCAATCTTGTTGTAGGCACACGTATTGGGCACTTAGGAAATGATGTGCGGAAGAAATTAAAAGCTGCCTACACCTTGGTGGAACAATTATATACCGGAGCCCAACGGATCATCACCACAGCTTCTCACAACAACCCGGCACCCTCTTTAATCCAGGACACTCTTAGCAAGTTGTCAATGCTTCCAGCCCGGATTGAAGAGCTGAAAAAATCCGCTGCCCGAACCGGAGCCATCAATGCCTTAATCCGGGCAAAGGCATGGGTACCAGATTTTGATCCTGTGGAAGCAGCTCAAGGCTATCCCAGCCTGAAAGAAGATGGCTCTGAATTCAACGAAGAGGATTTAAGGGCAATAAACCGTGCAGTGCGCCCTCTGGCTTGCCAGCTAGCTGAAGAGGCAGATTTGACGCATTATCAAGCGCAATATAACGAGCAAAACAAGCGAGTGCCTGCCCCAACTGTTGAAGCGGAGAATCTGATCCCTCCAATCCGTAAGCACACTTATGCCCCTGATATTGAACCGTCTTCCCTGATCCATGAAGAAGCTGTTTTCCAAGCTTTAATGGGAATCGACTGGACCACTGTTGATTTCCAGCCAATGGGTAGAGACGAGGAAGCTGAAGCGGCGGAGGATGAGGAGCAGGCTTGAACCAGAAGCCGGTCTGGAGAGCTGTTTGTAATACCTTCCGAAAAGAACAATGATCTTATTTGGGTACCGTGTTGCCCTGTAATAGGATAGTTAATGCTTCTAACTGGAATATGCCTTCGTGCATAAGTACTGAAGCTTTCGTTTGAAGAACTCCAATTCATATTTCCTGCAATCAGAAAATTTTGAACTGCCATGTTTGGGTATGAAGCTGGCTTAGCCAAGCCTGAAGCGGCGGTTTTATAAACCATTACCGTCGAAAGAAAAAAGGTGGGAGAAAATAGCTCCCGTATAAATCGTACTGAATCAATACGAGTCCCCTTGTTACTCCATGATGTTAACAGGAAAAAGGTAAACCGGGCATACTCCTCCGGATTAAAGGGGAATCAAATCCATCGGCTGAATCGGAAAAAAGGGGTTTGTCGACATAAAAGAAATCCGACAAAAGCAAAGAAAAAACAAACCATGAAAATAACATGGAAGCAAAGGCAATGATAAAAAACCATTTGCAAAAATATGCTATACTGAGCTGATCAGATGGTATTACCATGGTCGGACAGGATCAAGGCCCCCAATAGGAGTGACAATGATTCAAGTCAGCCAGGTCCCCAAATGATTCGTGGCATATATGCCAGATCAAGAGGCGTGGCAATGGTTCGGGTTCGACCATGCCCCCAAGTGATTTTGTGGCCTTAGGCCGACCAAGAGGCGTGACTGGTTCAGACTTGACCATGTCCCCAAATGATCTGGTGGCTGTCGCCTATCAAAGGGTGTTCGTTGGTTCGGACACGACCAAGGCCCCCAGTGATATATAAAAAACAAATGTCAAGGGGTAAACCGGAGGCCGCTTTAAACAGAACCACTCCGTGTAACCTCGCATGATGAGAAAGACAGAGACCCCGCTTTAGCTGAGGCTCCGGTTTGATATATCAAAGATAATATATACATTGTCATGATATGTACATAGATAGAGCCGATGGCTCAAGTATAGTAAGGCCGAAGATGAGCTATATTCCACGGCCTGTTGGTCTCCTCCTCTGATGTACGTGAGTCTTGATGCCCTCGAATATCAATCAGATAGTACGACCCGTTGTGCAAATTCTTGCTGACCACGAAAGGTCCCTCCCAAGGTGGGGATAACTTGTGCATATCCGTTTGATCTTGGATGAGTCGAAGCACCAAATCTCCTTCTTGAAAAGTTCTGGTTCTAACCCGGCGACTGTGATAGCGACGAAGATCTTGCTGGTAAATCGCCGAACGGGCAGCCGCTATATCACGCTCCTCGTCCAATAGGTCCAAAGCGTCTTGCCGTGCTGTCTCATTGTCTGCTTCAACATAAGCTGCCACACGAGGCGAATCGTGCCGGATGTCACTAGGGAGAACTGCCTCTGCTCCATAGACCATGAAAAATGGCGTGTATCCTGTGGACCGGTTTGGCGTAGTATTGATACTCCATAATACAGATGGTAGCTCTTCAACCCAACATCCTGGTGTTCTTTGCAATGGGACCATAAGCCGGGGTTTGATGCCTCGCAAGATTTCCTGATTAGCTCGTTCTGCCTGTCCATTGGACTGGGGGTGTGCCACTGACGACACGTCAAGTCGGATGTGCTCACGTTCACAGAACTCCTTCATAGCGCCCTTGGATAAATTGGTACCATTGTCAGTAATGATACTGTGTGGAAAACCAAACCGGAAAATCACCTTCTTGATGAACTGCACCGCTGTTGCTGCATCACACTTGCTGACAGGCTCCGCTTCAACCCACTTGGTAAATTTGTCAACTGCCACCAAAAGGTGGGTTTTCTTATCCTTGGATCTTTTAAAAGGCCCAACCATATCCAGCCCCCAAGTTGCAAACGGCCATGTTATTGGGATCATCCTCAATTCTTGAGCCGGCACATGAGCACGCCTTGAAAATTTCTGACATCCATCACACCGTTTAACCAAGTCCTCCGCGTCAGCATGCGCTGTCAACCAGTAGAACCCGTGACGAAACGCCTTTGCCACCAGAGACTTTGAACCGGCGTGGTGTCCACAATCCCCTTCATGGATTTCTCTTAAGATTTCACAGCCTTCCTCAGGAGAAACACAACGTTGAAACGCCCCTGATACACTGCAATGATGTAATTCACCATTGACAATCGTCATAGACTTGGATCGCCGGACTATCTGCCTGGCCAGAATCTCATCCTCTGGTAACTCCCCCCGGTTCATGTACGCAAGATAAGGAACTGTCCAATCCGGAATAACATGCAGGGCTGCCACCAATTGAGCCTCCGGATCAGGGATAGCCAAATCCACCTCACCTGGGAGCTTGACTGACGGGTTGTGCAACACGTCCAAAAAGACGTTAGGCGGGACCGGTTTACGCTGAGAGCCCAACCGGCTTAAAGCATCCGCCGCTTCATTCTTCCGACGGTCCACATGATCCACTTGATAACCCTTGAAACAACCTGCAATATTATCCACTTCCCGACGATATGCAGCCATGAGCGGGTCCTTAGAATCCCAAGTGCCAGACACCTGTTGAGCCACTAGGTCCGAGTCACCAAAGCACTTAACCCGGCTTAAATTCATCTCTTTAGCCATCCGGAGACCATGGAGCAAGGCTTCGTACTCAGCTGCATTATTAGTACAAGGGAACATTAAGCGGAGAACATAACAAAACTTATCACCTCGTGGGGAAGTTAATACGACTCCAGCCCCCGAGCCTTCCAATTGCCTGGATCCGTCAAAATGAATAGTCCAATATGTGTGATCCGGCTTCTCCTCTGGTGCTTGTAACTCCGTCCAGTCATTGATGAAATCAACAAGTGCTTGAGACTTCACTGCCGTCCGAGGCACGTACTTCAGTCCGTGTGGCCCAAGCTCTATAGCCCACTTGGCAATCCGGCCAGTCGCCTCCCGGTTCTGTATAATATCACCCAAGGGAGCTGAACTGACCACTGTGATGGGGTGCCCTTGAAAATACTGCTTCAACTTCCGACTGGCCATAAAAACACCATAGACCAGCTTCTGCCAATGCGGATACCTTTGCTTGGATTCAATAAGCACCTCGCTGATATAATAAACCGGCCGCTGAACCGGATATTCCTTGCCTGCCTCTTTGCGTTCCACCACAATAGCCACGCTAACTGCCCGAGCATTGGCCGCTACGTATAATAATAGTGGCTCCTTGTCGACCGGAGCTGCAAGAACAGGCGGATTGGCTAACTGCCGCTTCAGGTCCTCAAATGCTTCATCAGCAGCCGGACTCCAAATGAAATGGTCTGTCTTCCTCAGCATTTGGTACAAAGGAATGGCCTTCTCTCCGAGGCGGCTGATAAACCGGCTTAGTGCAGCGATCCGGCCCGCCAAACGCTGAACATCGTTGATACATTTTGGTTTAGCTAGGGATGTAATAGCCGTAATCTTCTCCGGGTTAGCCTCGATTCCTCTGTTAGACACCAGGAAACCCAATAACTTGCCTGCCGGAACACCAAAGACACACTTGGCCGGATTAAGCATCATCTTGTAAACTCGCAAGTTGTCAAAGGTCTCCTTCAAATCATCCACCAGCGTCTCCTTCTGTCTTGACTTCACTACAATATCATCCACATAGGCGTGCACATTGCGGCCGATCTGTTTATGCAGGCAATTCTGTATACACCGTTGATAGGTGGCTTGGGCACTCTTGAGCCCGAAGGGCATAGATACATAGCAGAAGGCTCCAAAGGGAGTAATAAATGCTGTTTTCTCCTGGTCCTTAACCGCCATCTTGATCTGATGATATCCAGAGTATGCATCCAAAAAACTCAAACGCTCACAACCCGCCGTGGCATCAATGATTTGGTCAATACGGGGGAGGGCAAAAGGATCTGCCGGACAGGCTTTGTTAAGATCTGTGTAATCCACACACATACGCCAAGTGCCGTTTTTCTTAAGAACCAGCACCGGATTAGCAAGCCACTCTGGATGGAACACCTCAATAATAAAACCAGCTGCTAAAAGCCTGGCCACTTCCTCTCCAATGGCTTTGCGTCTTTCTTCGTTAAACCGGCGGAGGAACTGTTTCACCGGTTTATACTTAGGATCCACATTAAGAGTGTGCTCAGCGAGTTCCCTCGGTACACCTGGCATGTCAGACGGCTTCCATGCAAAAATGTCCCGATTCTCACGGATGAACTCGATGAGCGCGCTTTCCTATTTGGGATCCAGGTTGGCACTGATAGTGAACTGCTTGGACGAATCGCCGGGCACGAAGTCAACAAGCTTGGTCTCAGCTGCCGATTTGAACTTCAGATCTGAGTCATGCTCTGTAGTTGGCTTCTTTAAAGGGGTCATATCCGCCGGATCAACATTGTCCTTATAATACTTCAACTCCTCCGTGGCACAGACTGACTCTGCATAAGCCGCATCACCTTCCTCACATTCCAAAGCGACCCTACGGCTCCCATGAACCGTTATGGTCCCCTTGTAACCCGGCATCTTGAGCTGCAAGTAGATATAACAAGGCCGCGCCATGAACTTGGCGTAAGCCGGCCGGCCAAACAAGGCGTGATACGGGCTCCGGATCTTCACCACCTCAAATGTTAGTTTTTCCGACCGGGAGTCGTGCTCGTCCCCAAAGGCCACATCCAGGGCTATCTTACCAACAGGATATGCAGATTTGCCAGGCACCACACCATGGAACACCGTATTCGACGGTCTGAGATCTTTGTCTGTTAAACCCATGCGGCGGAATGTCTCATAGTACAATATGTTAATACTGCTTCCTCCATCCATGAGTACCTTGGTGAATTTATAACCCCCCACCTGAGGGTCTACCACTAATGCTAGCTGGCCCGGATTATCAACCCGGGGCGGGTGATCCTCTCTGCTCCACACGATAGGCTGCTCCGACCAGCGCAAGTAACGTGGTAAGGCCGGTTCAACAGAATTCACCGCTCGCCTGTGGAGTTTTCGGTCGCGTTTATCCAAACTAGTTGTGAAAACATGATACTGCCCATTGTTCAACTGTTTTGGCTGGCTCTGATAACCCGACTGCTGCTGCTGCTGCTGGCTGTTCTGATTATTCTGGTGATTGTGACCGCCCTGATTGCGACCTGAACCGGAAGCTCCATCGTGATCCGGCCCGTGGAAACCGGATCCTGAACCGCCACCTGATCCGTGATCATACCGGAAAGCATTAGAGTTTTTGAACTCCTGCATGATATAACAATCTTTCCAAAGATGGTTAGCCGGCGCCTCCTTCGTCCCGTGCTTCGGGCAAGGCTGATTCAACAAATAGTTCAAACGGCTTGCGTTAGGATTGGGAGCCCCATTACGATTTGCCGCTTTACCTCTGCGCCGCTGCCCCCTGTCCTGTGCATTAGTGTTGGCCACAAAGTCCACGCTGCCATCCGCTTTGCGCTTGCCTCCGTTTCCATGACCCGCTAGTTTGTACTGCTGCTGTTTGGAGTTGCTATTCTTCTTTCCCTTCCCTGCTTCATCATCATTAGGCTCGGGATCCTTGGTACTGTCCGAATCGGCATACTTCACTAAAGCGGCCATGAGGGTTCCCATGTCATTACAGAACCGCTTCATGCGTCCCAACTTCAATTTTAGAGGCTCAAACCGGCAGTTGCCTTCCAGAGTTAAGATCGCAGAGTCAGCATTAATCCTGTCAGACGAGTGCAAAATTTCCGAAACGCGGCGCACCCAACGGGTCGTTGATTCTCCTTCCTCCTGGACACAAGCCGCCAGGTCTACTATGGACTTGGGCTGCTTACAGGTATCCTTAAAATTCTGTATAAACCGGGCCCGCAACTGGGCCCATGAGCTGATAGAATTGGGTGGTAGGCTCTTTAACCAAGTACGAGCCGTGCCCTCAAGCATCATGGTGAAGTATTTTGCACATGCGGCCTCATCCACGTCCAGCATTTCCATGGCCATCTCATAACTCTCTACCCATGCTTCAGGGGGTAAATCAGCGGTGTAATTCGGCACCTTGCGTGGACCCTTGAAATCTTTGGGCAGGCGCACATTACGTAAAGCAGGGATCAAGCAAGGCACTCCCAAAGCGGATGTGACTCCTAGTCCGGCGAAGGTGGTAGAACGAACCGGCGTAAGTTGACCCGCATTATCCTGGGCTGCTAACTCGGCCTCCCTTTGTGCTCGGGCCCGGTCCACCACATCCTGCGCATCGCGGACACCGCCTGCCGGGCTATCGCCACAGGCTGCTTCACGGCCTCGCGCATTGCTCGATACGGCGGGTTCGTTCAAGCGCCTGCTATAACTCCGGCTTGGACGGGGTGTAGAGTGGATCCGATCACGGCTGTATGAATATGCTTCCTGCTGAATCAGCGCAGTCCGGAGGAGCTCCTTAACCCGGCGCGTCTCTATCGCTTGCGGAGAATCCCCTTCGACTGGGATGGCCTCTAACCGTGCAGCGGCCGCAACAAGGTTGTCCATAGGATTCGAATAATGACCCGGGGGCGTCTGGACCGGCGGAGGAACCACAATGTTTTGGTGAGGAGGTTCCATTAGGCGAGGTTGGACCGTCGCCCCTGGTCCTGGTGCCTCAATCCGGTTTGTCTCCGGGTACTGCGGCGGATTACTGGGTCCAGCTCCTGGAGTGTGAAAGAGATTTCGGGGGTCAAACCCTAACGGCAGGCGTGATCTGTGCTTCCGCTTCAAAACCTCCTGTGATGCGTTCTGGTCAAGCATGAGTTTATAGGCCTGGGCGTCCAAAGCGGCCCGCTCTGCAGCCATCCGGTCTTTTTCTGCTGCCAGATCCGCTTTGGCTTGCACGATCTGCTCTCTCACCTTCGCAATTTCTGCATTATGGGCCTCCTGATCCGCCGGATTGTCCTCTGCCATAAGCGCGGCTAGTGCATCAAACAGCTCAGATAGAACTTGAACCGGCGGGCGCATAAGGCCTCCTGACCCTGCTGCTGCTGCCGCTGCTGATCCGGAGAGCATTGCTGCGGCGGTCGAAGAGTGATTCGCCGCCTGTGTGCCGGCCATGAATATTCCAACCCGGTTGACCTGGCCCGGGGGGTCCGGAATACTGTCGCCATCGGAACAGCCCCTAATCTGGTCGTCTTGCAACTGGTACAGCGATTCGGTCTCTCCGGTCGAGGACTCGTCATCGGAATAGACGACGGTCTCACTACCGTGTTCTGATTCGTCCTCACGCTCTCCTTCGTGGACGACTCCAACGAAGACACGCTTCACGGCCGGTTTAGCCCAGGTAGATCTCGCACGCTGAGCCGTCTCGATGAGGTTGGTGCAGATGTCCGGCTCAGGCCCAGGCTCACCGATTTTGCCAATGAAAACGTGTATGCCACCAAAGGGGACCCGGTACCCGTACTTGATCGAATCGGCCTCGGGACCCCATCCTGCGTCGTCGATGTAGATCCTGCCCCGACGACTCTTGGTCATCTGGCCCACAACATAGCCTTCGAGTCCCTTGAGCTTGCCCTCCAAGATCGTCAAACCATCGTGCGATGGCCCCACGGTGGGCGCCAACTGTCGTGGAATTGTCACGGCAGATGTCCTAGAGAAAGGACTTAGTCGTGGAGCCATCGCTACGAGTTTACTTGAAGGGGTTAAAGAGGACACAAAGACACGAAGGGTTTATACTAGTTCGGCCCCTTCGATGAAGGTAAAAGCCTACGTCTAGTTGTGATGGAATTGATGTGGTCTCGATGGCTAGGGAGCAAACAAGCTTCGCCTAGACTCGAGTTGTTGTCATTGTCTCTCTTGAACTGCCGCCGGGTCATCCCCTTATATACACGGGTGACGCCCGTCGGTCCATAGAGTCCCAACCGGTTCATATTCGTATCCCGGTTGGTATCTCTCTATTCCTAACTTACAATACAAGTTATACATCAGGTCGGTTTACGGCTACAGATTCTAAACCGACTATAGGCCTTGGGCCTTCACCTGCTTATACCATTATGAAGTTAACCTGGCCCAAGTAGGCCGGTTTACGCCTAGTGGCAATATCCCCAACAATTGGCGTCGTGTAACCTTTGCAATCTTGCATGCCGAACTTCTTCAAGCAGTCTTTGAGATATTTTTCTTGAGATATGAAGATGCCATTTCTTTGCTAACGAATTTGAAGACCAAGGAAGAACTTCAGCTCACCCATCATGGACATCTGATATTGCTCTTGCATCATGTATCCAAACTCATCACTATACTTCTGATTGGTGCAGCCGAAGATTATGTCATCCACATATATTTGGCATACAAACAGCTCACCATCATATGTCTTCGTGAAGAGTGTGGGATCTAGGGATCCTGGTTTGAATCCTTTGCTCTTCAGGAAGTCTTTGATTGTATCATACCAAGCGCGAGGAGCTTGTTTGAGGCCATACAGTGCTTTGTTTAGTTTGTACACCATACCAGGATGTTTTAGATCTTCAAAGCCAGGTGGTTGAGCAACATACACTTCTTCTTCAATCTTGCCATTGAGGAAAGCACTTTTCACATCCATTTGATATAGCAAGATGTTGTGGTGATTAGCATAGGCTAGTAGTATGCGAATAGCTTCAAGCCTAGCCACAGGAGCAAATGTTTCATCGAAGTCAATTCCTTCAACTTGAGTATATCCTTGTGCCACAAGACGTGCTTTGTTTCTGACGACTTGACCATGCTCATCTTGCTTGTTCCGATATATCCATTTAGTGCCAATAATGTTATGCTTGCGAGGGTCAGGGCGCTTGACAAGTTCCCAAACATTATTCAGCTCAAATTGTTGAAGTTCTTCTTGCATGGCTTGAATCCATTCAGGTTCCATAAAGGCTTCAGCAACTTTCTTGGGTTCAGATATTGATACAAATGAAAAATGCCCACAGAAATTTGCTAGCTGCGTCTCCCTTGAGCGAGTAAGTGGACCAGGTGCATTGATGCTATCAATTATCTTCTCAATTTGTACTTCATTTGCAACACGAGGATGAACTGGACGAAGACCTTGCTCATGCTGATCATTGTCATCATTGGGAGGATTGTCTTCGGTCTGAGCATTGTCTTCAGGTTGGTTTGGTGCAGAAATGATAAGTTCCTCTTCAGGCTGTGCTTCAAGGGGCATGATTTCACTAGTTCCCATCAGCTTGATCGATTCACTGGAAGGAGCTTCATCTAATGTGCTTGGCAGGAGTTCTCGTTGTGAACCATTGGTTTCATCAAATCGCACGTCCACAGTTTCAACGATTTTGTAGTGGAAGAGGTTGAAGACTCTGTAAGAGTGCGAATCCTTTCCATAGCCGAGCATGAAGCCTTCGTGAGCTTTGGGTTCAAATTTTGACTTGTGATGGGGATCCTTGATCCAGCATCTAGCACCAAAAACTCTGAAGTAGCTGACATTTGGCTTCTTGCCAGTAAGGAGCTCATAGGATGTTTTGCCCAGAAGCTTATGGATGTAGACATGGTTGATGATGTGACAGGCTGTATCAATAGCTTCAGGCCAGAATTTTCTTGGTGTCTTGTACTCGTCGAGCATTGTTCGAGCCATCTCAATGAGGGTTCTGTTCTTGCGCTCAACAATGCCATTTTGCTAAGGTGTGTATGGAGCAGAAAATTCATGAGTGATTCCCATTGTATCCAGATAAAGATCAAGCCCAGTGTTCTTGAATTAAGTGCCGTTATCACTTCTGATATGCTTGATCTTGATGCCATAATTGTTCATTGCTCGATTTGCGAATCGTCTGAAGACATCTTGTACTTCAGTCTTGTAGAGAATTATGTGCACCCATGTATATCTTGAGTAGTCATCAACAATGACGAAGCCATAGAGACACGCTGTTGTTGTGAGGGTAGAGTAGTGAGTAGGACCAAATAAGTCCATGTGCAACAGCTCGAAGGGTTGAGATGTCGTCATGATTGTCTTCGAGGGGTGCTTGGCCCTAGTCATCTTCCCAGCTTCGCAAGCACCACACAAATGATCTTTCTTGAACTTGACACCTTCGATGCCTATGACATGCTTCTTCTTGACGAGAGTGTGTAGTCCCAGCCTCTGATGCCAGAGCCAACATTCTGAAGCTTTTGCAAGAAGACATACGGCAAGCTGTGGACCTGCTGAGAAATCTACCATGTATAGATCACCTTTCCTATACCCTTCAAAGACTAGAGACTTGTTATATTCCATTAGTACAAGGCAAAGATAGTTTCTGAATATCACAATCTTGTTTAAGTCACAAAGCATTGAGACAGACATTAAGTTGAATCCAAGGGATTCAACAAGCATCACTTTATCCATGTGTTGATCCTTTGAGATTGCAACTCTACCTAGACCCAATACCTTGACTTTACCAGTGTCAGCAAATGTGATTTGACTCTTGTCGGACGGACGTAAGGTTGAGTCCATGAGAAGACTTCGATCACCAGTCATATGATTAGTGCATCCGCTGTCCATAATCCATTCTGAAGCATGAGGTGTCTTACCCTACAGTGCAGTTAGGAGGATAGGCTTCACAAGGTATGTTGTGAAGCATAAGCATTTGACGCACACTTGGATTATCACAACTTAGATGAAAGTTAGCACATAGTATGACAGGTAAGCTATTCATATGTGGAATACATAGTAAGTCATTTTATCATGCGTCCCTTTGTGTTTTAGGTCCCCAGCAATAATATCGGATGCCTTTGATTGCTGGCTGGAGACCATGTTCTGCAAAAGAGAGTTAGTTCTTCTTCACCACCCACATCTTTAGGGGTGGCTTAGAAGCAATGAGTCTAAGTGCAGCATCTGAGAATTTCGGCTTTGGAGCCCTAGCAAATAGCCTTGCAGAAGATGAATGATACTCATATGAATAAGCAGAAAAGTTCTTAGTTCTATGAACATAGCGGTTTGAAGACACACGCTCATATTCATAAGTTTGAGTACGATTTCCCTGCAAAACATTGGCGTTAGGGTGACTCAGGTGACTCCTATTTCCGTATGAAGCCGTTGGACCATGTGACGCCTTTGGTCTGGGGTTTGTCTTCTTCCCTGGTGGTGTCATGACAACATTCACATGAAGATTCTCAAGACAGCTTTTGGGAACCCAGGTCTTCTTCATTGGCGGTCCATTCCTGCAGTTAGTACCAATATACCTGGCAAACACTTCACCATTCAGATTTTTGAACAGTTTATAGTTTGCATCAAAGGATTCATCAATGATAATAGGATTAGCAGAGGTAAAGCCAGATAAAGTGGATGGATCCACTGAAGGTTCCTTTGCAGCAACCAATGTGGTTTTGGGATACTGCTCAGGCTTCCAGTAGGAACCATCAGCATTCATTTTCCTCTCGAACCAGACACCCTCTTTCCTAGGGTTTCGGTTCAGAATCTGCTTTTTGAGGACATCACAAAGTGTCTGATGCCCTTTCAGACTTTTGTACATCCCTGTTTCAAGCAATGTCTTCAACCTAGCATTTTCATCAGCAACAGTAGTGGTATCCTCAGCAGAGGGGTTAGTTACCACATCAGTAGTTGAAGACAGAGCAACAGTAGCAGCAGTGGAACATTCAGCAACAGAGGCAGCATTATCACGCTCAATGCATTTTAAACATGGTGGTTCAAATCCATCGTGAGCGGAACTGATCCGTTGAGCGCGAAATGACTCATTCTCTTTTTGAAGATCTTCATGAGTCGCTTTCAATTTCTCAAGCTCTTGCTTCCTTTGAAGATAATCATAGGAGAGCTTTTCATAAGTGGTTGAGAGCGTCTCATGAAGACTTTCAAGTTCTTGATACTTAGCATGAAGATTTTTTATGTCTTCAACTAAGGACTGTGAACGTGTCATTTCTGCGTCCAACAGGTCATCGCTTTTGTCTAACAGTTTTTGAGTATGTTCCATAGCCCTTTGTTGTTCAGTAGCAATTTTAGCAAGTGTTTTGTAGCTGGGTTTAGATTCACAAACAGAGTCATCTTCACTTGATGTTTGAAAGTAAGCATCGCGTGATTTTACCTTGGCACCGCGTGCCATGAAGCAGTAGGTGGGAGCAGGATCGTCCTTGTCATCATCAGCGTTGGTGTGGGAGTCATTGTCTTCAGTGTTGAAGATGGACTTGGCAACGTAGGCTGTGGCTAGAGCCAGACTTGCAACGCCAGAGTCGGACTCAGCTTCAGATTCCACCTCTGCCTCCTCAGAAGCAGACTCCTCCTCTGAATCCATTTCCTTGCCAACAAAAGCACGAGCCTTGCCAGATGAGCTCTTCTTATGAGATGAAGACTTTGATGAGGACTTGGAAGAAGACTTTGATGATTTCTTCTTCTTCTTGTCATCAGAGTCATATTCCTTGCTCTTCTTCTTCTTCTTCTCGTTGTCCCACTGAGGACACTCAGAGATGTAGTGCCCAGGCTTCTTACACTTGTGACAGGTTCTCTTCTTGTTGTCTTGAGTGGAAGCTTCATCATTTCTTGAACTGGATCGTGAAGACTTTCTGAAGCCCTTCTTCTTGGTGAATTTCTGGAACTTCTTCACAAGCATAGCAAGTTCCCTTCCAATGTCTTCAGGATCATCAGAACCGCAGTCAGATTCTTCTTCTTCAGATGAGGAAACAACTTTTGCCTTCAAAGCACGAGTTCGGCCATAGTTGGGGCCATAGATATCTCTTTTCTCAGAAAGCTGGAACTCATGTGTGTTGAGCCTCTCAAGTATATCAGACGGATCAGGAGTCTTGAAGTCAGGACGTTCTTGTATCATGAGGGCAAGGGTGTCAAAGGAGCTGTCAAGAGATCTTAGCAGCGTCTTGACGATTTCATGCTTGGTGATCTCAGTGGCGCCGAGAGCATGAAGCTCATTTGTGATGTCGGTGAGGCGATCAAACGTGAGCTGGACATTTTCATTGTCGTTTCTCTTGAAGCGGTTGAAGAGATTGCGAAGAACACTGATCCTCTGGTCTCTCTGTGTAGAGACACCTTCGTTGACCTTGGATAGCCAGTCCCAGACTAGCTTTGACATTTCCAGAGCACTCACACGGCCATACTGTCCTTTGGTCAGATGACCACAAATGATGTTCTTTGCAGTCGAGTCCAATTGAATGAACTTCTTGACATCAGCAGGGGTGACACCTTCACCAGTTTTTGGAACGCCGTTCTTGACGACATACCAGAGGTCGACATCAATGGCTTTAAGATGCATGCGCATCTTATTCTTCCAGTAGGGATATTCAGTTCCATCGAAGACGGGGCAAGCAGCGGAGACTTTGATTATCCTTGCAGTCAACATAGCTAAACTTCAGGTGGTTAAACCCAATCACACAGAACAAGGGAGTACCTTGCTCTGATACCAATTGAAAGTGCTAGTTATCGACTAGAGGGGGGGAATAGGCGATTTTTATCAAAGTCTTCAAAACATGGAAGTTTCAAAGACAAACAATAGAAATGACCTAATTGATATGCAGCGGAAGATAAACTACACCAAGCAAGCCATAGTCAAGTATGCAATAGTGTTAACGTACGAAGACTAATAGCAGCTAGGTAGTAAGGATCAGGATGGAAGATAGTATGAAGCCAATCAACAATAGTAGTCAAGCAATGAAGTCAAACAGATAAGACAGATAAGCAATGACTTCACGAAGACAAACTCAAAGTAAAGGAGGGAAGGGATAGAACCAGTCACTTGTTGAAGACACAGGATTTGTTGGACCAGTTCCAGTTGCTGTGACAACTGTACGTCTGGTTAGGGAGGCTGAGATTCAACTCAGAAGACCGCGTCTTCACCTTATTCCCCTTGAGCTAAGGACACACAGTCCTAGCCCAATCACTTCAAGGTAGACTTCCGAACCTTCATAGACTTCGTTCACCCGGCAATCCACAATGACTCTTGGATGCTCAGAACGCAATGCCTAACCGGCTGGAGGATACACAGTCCTCAAGTGTAATAAGTCTTCAGGTCACACAGACAGAAAGACTTCAGTGATGCCTAACACTCTTTGGCTCTGGGTGTTTGGGCTTTGTCCTCGCAAGGATTTCTCTCTCAAAGGCTTCGAGGTGGGTTGCTCTCAAAACGACAAAAGCCGTAAACTAACTCTGAGCAGCCACCAATTTATTGTGTAGGGGGTGGGCTATTTATAGCCACAAGGCAACCCGACCTGATATGTCCGAAATGACCCTGGGTCACTAAGGAACTGACACGTGTTCCAACGGTCAGATTTCAAACACACACGGCAACTTTACTTGGGCTACAAGCAAAGCTGACTCATCCAGCTCTGGATAAGATTTGCTCTCATTGTCTTCGCTCGAAGACATAGGATTTGGGTTGAGCATCACTTCGGTCACTCTGACTTAGTTCACTTGGACCCCACTTAACAGTATGATGGTTCCTATGACTCAACAAAGAAGAAAAGGAAACAACTAAACAACTCAGTCTTCGCGCTCCATAGTCTTCACTCAATGTCTTCTCATGTCATAGACTTCAGTGTGAATATCTTCACACACCACCATTGTCTTCAATGTCTTCATACATTTTTAGGGGTCATCTCCGGTAAGTAAACCGAATCAATGAAGGACACTTCCTGCGTTATCCTGCAATTCTCACAAACGCATTAGTCCCTCAACCAACTTTGTCGTCAATACTACAAACCAACTAGGGGTGGCACTAGATGCACTTACAAAAGCCACTGTTATTGCCACTGCTCCTGTTTCGCCACCAAGGCCCCATACAATTGAGCAAGCATACAGCCATGGCCAGCTAATCGCTGTCAGATGGCCCATTCTGGTTCCTCCGCCTCATGTCTCTGGTCCTCAGTTTGATTATCACATTGAGCATAGGCCTCAGGTCTAGAAACCAAAGCCAAGACTACCAAGGTTTCCAGGTACTGCCACTTCTACAGGGTCCTTCAATGCAAATGGCTTCAAAAGCCACAACACCTTCTTTGACAGCGCAAAGAACCCCTACTCAAGGCCAAGAATATAATCTGATCGTTTTTGGAGTCATCAGCAGCAAAGCTATTACTCCTGCGTTCTGTATGATCAAGGGCGCATTTTCCCTCATATGCGCCTCGACACTGAAGCCATTGCAGGACTGCCATGCTTAGAAGAAGCACTTGACTGCTTTCGTGATGAAGGTGTGCTCAGCTTTGTGACAGACAAAGAATATTGGAATGAGGAACTTCTGCTTCAATTCTATGCTACCCTCCACATTCGTGGCTACAACAGGGATACAAAAACATGGGTTCTGGAGTGGATGAAAGGAAATGTTCATCATGAATCCAAAGCTCTTGACATCATTGAGCTTACAGGGTTATCCACTCCCGGAGAGCTGTACGAACCTGGTTGTCAACACCACCGCAATGCACTGGAGAGCATCTTCCATAAACCAGAACCCAACATGAGCCAGATGTTGAGCATGATGAAGCTATTGCCACATGACGCTGGATACCCAAAGGAGTTCTTTGTTGATGACCTTGAGTATCTGTTGCGCACAATATATCACATCATAAGGAAGACTCTATGGCCTATCAAAGGGCATTCATCAGCTGCAAAACTTGAAGGAGCCATGAAGACATTGGTCTTTTACATCCTCAATGGCATCAGCTTCAATGCACAAGATTTCTTCCTCTGGCAACTGGCTGCATCTGGATCTGACCTTTTTGGTCTGAAATTCTATGCTCCATGGGTCATGCGCCTCATCAAGCTATACTCTGCTATCAACTATCAGCCCTCTGCTCGCAATCATGTGATCTTTCTACCAGAGGTTGATATGTCAGTTGAAGCCATATACCCTGAGCCTGCCAAGAAGCCTCTTTGTCTTCAAAATGCTGACCACCAAAGCTTCACTCAGCCTATGGAAGGAGTCCAAGCTATAACTCGTGTCTATTAGATGGCTGGAAACACTTGTCTACCTCATCGTGCACCAACTGAAGCTACTGAGAGCACAATTGCTCAAAGGCCAAAGAAGCGCTCTCGGGTCCTAAATGACCGAGAACTTCTTGTGGCACTGCATCAGAAACAAGACAAGCATCACTTTTGGCTCAAGCGACAGATGCAAAGCCTCTTGGTGGACGTAAATCGCATTCGAAATCTTGCCACCAAGAATGCATTTGTCACTCACGAAACCTGTCGGCGATCATGGAAGAGTTTGACATTGCTCAGTGCTGAAGCAGATCTTCAAGACGATGGCTTCATTGAAAGATTCAAGTTTGACTCCACTCCTCCATGGGATGCTGTCCTACGTCGAACTCCATCCCTTGAAGACTCTGACTATTCTTCCTCCGTGGCAACTGTGAATGACAACATGATCGATGATGAAGACGATGCTACTTCACCACCCCCTACTTCTGCACGCATCGACACTGCACCAAGTTCGTCTGCACCGCCAACCAACAACGACAACCCTGCTGCTTCACCTACTCCTCATGAGGACGAGTAGATGCTCTATGTCTTCAAACCTTTTTGGTCATTACTGACAAAAGGGGGAGAAGCATGTGAGTTTGATAGTCTTCAAGCGGGTTCATATGGGCGGCTGCTTTATATTTTTCCTAGTGGTTACAACTCTTGCTTTTGATACATTTCGTTCGTTGAGTTGTAACACTTAAACTCGATGGTCGTCTGCTACTTATTTGCTCTTTCATGTGCGATGATAACTTCCGCACTTAGATCATTCTGCAGACGTCCATTTTCCATTATGCATGTCATTCTTTTAGTTATATCATTTCATGCATGATGAATTATCTTCATAAGTTGAAGAGGATCTCCACAAGTACAACCTGCCATGTGCATTTGCATTCCAAAAGCAAATTACTTATATGCACATCTTCAGGGGGAGCCCTTGCCACTTATGAAGACAATACCCTATCCTTTACAATTTCACATACTTCATTCCCGTTGAAAACTTCAACCAGTTTGTCATCAATCACCAAAAAGGGGGAGATTGTAAGTGCATCTAGTGCCACCCCTAGTTGGTTTTGGAGTATTGACGACAAAGTTGGTTGAGGGACTAATGTGTTTGTGAGAATTGCAGGATAACGCAGGTAGTGTCCCTCATTGATTCGGTTTACCTACCGGAGATGATCCCTAAAAATGTATGAAGACATTGACGACAATGGTGGTATATGAAGATATTCACATTGAAGACTATGACATGAGAAGACAATGAGTGAAGACTATGGAGCGCGAAGACTACGTTGTTTCGTTGTTTCCTTTTCTTCTTTGTTGAGTCATAGGAACCACCGTACTGTTAAGTGGGGTCCAAGTTAACAAAGTCAGAATGACTGAAGTGATGCTCAACCCAAATCCTATGTCTTCGAGCGAAGACAATGAGAGCAAATCTTATCCAGAGTTGGATGAGTCAGCTTTGCTCGTAGCCCAAGTAAAGTTGTTGTGTGTGTTTGAAATCTGACCATTGGAACACGTGTCAGTTCCTTAGTGACCCAGGGTCATTTCGGACATATCAGGTTGGGTTGCCTTGTGGCTATAAATAGCCCACCCCCTACACCATAAATTGGTGGCTGCTCAGAGTTAGTTTACGGCTTTTGTCGTTTGAGAGCAACCCACCTTGAAGCCTTTGAGAGAGAGAGAGAAATCCTTGCGAGGACAAAGCCCAAACACCCAGAGCCAAAGAGTGTTAGGCATCACTGAAGTCTTTCTGTCTGTGTGACCTGAAGACTTATTACACTTGAGGACTGTGTATACTCCAGCCGGTTAGGCGTCGTGTTCTGAGCATCCAAGAGTCATTGTGGATCGCCGGTGAATGAAGTTTGTGAAGGTTCGGAAGTCTACCTTGAAGACTTACTAGAGTGATTGGGCTAGGGCTGTGTGTCCTTAGCTCAAGGGGAATAAGGTGAAGACGCGGTCTTCTGAGTTGAATCTCAGCCTCCCTAACCAGATGTACAGTTGTCACAGCAACTGGAACTGGTCCAACAAATCCTGTGTCTTCAACAAGTGACTGGTTCTATCCTCTAACTCCCCTTACCTTAAGTTTGTCTTCGTGAAGTCATTGCCTGTTTGTCATACCTGTTTGACTTCATTGCTTGACTGCTATCATTGATTGGCTTCATACTATCTTCCATCCTGATCCTTACTACCAAGCTACTATTTGTCTTCGTACTCTCACATTATTGCATACTTGACTATGGCTTGCTTGTTGTAGTTTATCTTCCGCTGCATATCAATTAGGTCATTTCTATTGTTTGTCTTCGAAAATTCCACGTTTTGAAGACTTCGATAAAAATCGCCTATTCACCCCCCCTCTAGTCGATAACTAGCACTTTCAACTTGTATGAACGCTACTCAGAACGGTTGACACTTGAACCGACTGCGCAAACGGTTGTTCCGCATAATGATATTGTGACTACTGAAGATCTTGCATATCAGAGGGATGGGACAAACGTTGTTGATAATCAGACAATTAGTCCAGGTATGAGGATGTGCGGAGAGAGTACTCACAATTATATTCTCTTTATGTGATGAATTAAATATCTGTTACTTGTATGAACCAACTTCAGATCAGTCCATAACTGAATAGACCGCAGTAGTTGTTGTTCCCCAACCCACTGTTGGTGATAACACATGTGTACCACGGCCTTCCGATCTGAACTCAGGTTAGTATAAAACATAATGAGTACTCTCTATTCTTCGGATAGCACCAAGATGACCCGTTATGACCACTAACGGTTATTTTTACATCAAGCAGGCAACCCGGCAACCTCATCAACGTTTATGTCTCTCAGTTGTCTCACTGACGAGTGTGCCACAACTGTAGCACAAAGTGTAACGGTATTACAAGATTCGTCTTTCGTTGTGAACCGTATCGAGATTACAGAGTTTGTGTTGCAGATGTTCAATAACATACTAAGAACATTATCATTCTGCTTTGGTTTTGTTCCAGAGGCTCTAGACGTGTCTCATATATATGGAGGAAGGCGTGTGTACATTCATGCAACCCCTCAAGTTTTACCCCAATCCGGTTCAGTATCTGAGCACATGACTACAGGATCTGTCGTGAATGTCTCCAAACCATCTAAGAAAGTTATCTTGTCTGTTGAAAAAAGGGAGCAGATAAACGCTAAGAGGCGAGCTACTTATCGGAGGAGAAAAGAGGAGGAAGCAGATAAACTACAGCATGAAAGTCAACCTGACCTTTCAATATCTCGTATGATTGTTTGATTTTAAATCAAAACAATGTGCATTCCTGCATTGACTACTTTCACACATTCATTCATCTATTACTAGATGGCAAGAGGGAGCTAATAAATGCGCGGAGGCAGGCAACGTATCTTAAGAACAAGGAAAATGCTGACATTAATAAGGAACAGAAGAAAGCTCCGTTGCTTGATGGTTATCTAAAAAATTGGATGATGCCGCCTGCAAGCATCTCCATGAAAATCTGCCTGCCGTTGACATGTCGGGTACGACTATTTCTATATTACAGTTCAGTCGTCGAATGAATATACTTCCTTTGTTGATAACAGTATGATTGTTATCTGATAATGCGTATGGCCTTTACCATCAATCATAATGCAGGTATGCAAAATGTTCCACGGAGCGCTCTCGGTGATATCACTAATCGGGTACAAGCTCCCTCTATGCTCCTTGTCGACAAAAATAGCCAGATCAAGGCTCAAGGGCGAGCTAACGTGAAGCACAAAGATGATAACCTTCCTGCCCTTACAAGTTCAGGTTAGAATGCTTTTTGATTCAACTCCCTTTTGATACTATATATATTCCTAATGTTTTCGAATAAATATGTTTAATAAGTTTGCATGCAAAACATGCTTTTCACGCTCAGTGTTTCATCGTTCGCTCGTATGACTTTTGATTATATATTAAGACCTTATGAAAATGGACGGAAGTAGACAACTGATATGACCTACATAATCTGCTGGTACCTTTTGTATCAATGACCAATTAATGCAGTGCTTATTAGTGTTTCACACTGTTGTATAACCAGCCGACCCAACTAGGTCCAGCTATACGTCATTGTCATAAGATGAGGCAAGATTGCCTCATACCACTACAATCACGGCAGATGTCATTCATGATAACCAGCTACCTAGGAAGCAGCATGGTAAGCAACGCAGAACTAGCATAACTCCTGATCAAATAGAGCAGTCAAACGCGCGTAGGCGAGCAACATATCGGAAACATCTAGAGCACGGAACTACCGATCTTGAAGAAAAAAATTCCAAGCTGCGAGAATGGAGGGCATGCAGCAAAGAGAAGGGGGAGTTAAGTGCAAAAAGAAAGGCAACTTATGCTGCAAAGAAAAACACCCCATGCAAAGAATCCCTCGCACTCCCACGTCCAGACCTAGCAAACTTATCCCACGCAAAACCCCTCTCTCGGGCCGCTGAAGATGATTCATCTGATGACGAGCCTCCGACGATCATGCCCAATCTCACTGTTGGTACCAATGGTATGATAATTCTATTGTCACATTGTTGTGCTCATTCTCACCAACCCTCATCTGACATGACGTTGTCTATTGTCACATTCGTCGGGGAGATAATGCAGACGACATCGATGGGTTCCGAGACTGCATGATGGGCGATGAGACGACACCATCCGACTTTATGGATGAGGAGTACTACATGTTTCGCGGAGAAGGTATGGTCAACTATAAACTATGAGATCGTGGAGCTTTATCATAATTATAGTTAGTAGTTATTAATGTTTCGAACATCATGTTTCAACAAATGCACGTAGGATCCGATAATGACACCTTGGAGGATCACGAGGAAGCAATCATGTCGTCTGCTATACCTAGCATGGTTGATCCATTAGACTTTGTCTACACAAACATCCCAGACACCACTCACATCCTGAAGCTCGACGCAAACTGCAAACACTGCAAGTCCAAAAAGTTTGTGTCTGAGACTGACGGTTTCTGCTGTCGCAATGGCCAGATCGAACTTAAACAACCGGAGCCAATCCCAGAGCTGATGAGGCTATGGTCAAGCATGGATGCAGATTCTAGACATTTTCGGGAGAACATACACTTCTTCAACGGCCATTTCGCCTTCACAACCCTTGGCGTCAGCCTTGATGAGAACTACACAAATATGAAGTCTGGGGTGTACACATTCCGGGCACACGGCACCATCTACCACAATGTGCATTCTTTCGGGCCTAGCTCCCGTCCTGAGCACCTGCAGTTGTACTTCTATGATGATGACCCAACCATCACTCTTCATTAGGCGGCCACCAAGCAATTAGACCAGGATGTCGTGAAGAAGTTAGTAGACATACTCAAAGAAAACCCGTACTCCCAGCAATTTAGGAGTTTGGGTGCACACAAGGACAACCTCGATGATTACAGGATAGACCTAAACACCGATAGAAGTCTTGACCAAAGAAGATATAACAGACCGTTGTCATCTGAGGTCGCTGCAATTTGGGTTGAGGGCAACGACATAGCAAAAAGGTTTGACCGGAGGATAACACTTTGTGGTAATAACAACGAAAGGCACAGTATACGTGTGACCTCTGGAGCATATGACCCTTTGTCTTATCCCCTATTCTATCCAAGGGGGGAACTAGGTTGGCATCCGAAGCTACCTAAACATAATGTTCCTTGGGAGGTTGTACAAAATCCTCAACTAGTCCATGATGATGAGGAGGATGCAGGTATGCCGTCTGCATCCCATATTGCTACAGATAATATTTTATTTGTCGATTATATCCTCATTTTGATGGTAGTCAATCATGTGCAGAGGGCAACAGCAGGTTGTGCGTCTCTGTCAGAGACTACTACTGTTACATGCTGCAGACACGGCTTGCGATCTTTAATCCCATACTCTGTGGAGCACGCCTCTTGCAGCAATGGGCCGTCGACATGTACGTCAAGATTGAAAGTTGTCGGTTGAGGTGGTACAGGAAGAACCGAACACAAATTCGTGCCGACTTGTATAAAGGAGTTGTTGATGCGATCACATCGGGGGAGACACGAGCAAGCGCTGTTGGGGTAAGAATAGTTCTCCCTGGAACATACCCTGGTGGCGACCGCGACATGAAGAAGAGGCATATGGATGCCATGGAAATTGTACATACATATGGGAAGCCTGCCATCTTCTTGACCATGACTTGCAATCCTAAATGGGAAGAGATAATGAATGAGTTGCTGCCTGGTCAGACGGCGTAGGACCGACTTGATATTGTGGCTCGTGTGTTCTTCGGCAAACTAGAGGCTATGAAGGACATGTTGTTCAAGAAGCACATCCTGGGTGTTGTTGTCGCATATGTATATGTTGTTGAGTTTCAAAAAAGGGGCCTCCCAGACGCACATTTTTTGTTGATCATGGACTCAACATATAAGCTTCTCGTCCTGGAGCAGTATGACCGACTCATTTCCGCAGAGCTCCTAGACAAGCATAAGTATCCAGAATTGTATGCAATGGTGGTAAAACATATGATGCACGGACCATGCGGTGCTCTCAACCCGAAGAATGTTTGCATGCAAGAAACCGGATGCAAGTGCAGATACCCGCGGCCGTTCAATGAAAACACAACACAGGGGAAGGACTCGTACCCAGTTTATCGACATAGAGACGATGGAAGGCGTGCTAAGGTCCGAGGGAAGATGTTGGACAACAGATGGGTTGTGCCTTATAACCCATACCTTCTGCGGATGTTCAATTGCCACATCAACGTTGAGGTCTACTCGAGCATAAAGGCCGTCAGATATCTTTACAAGTACATTTACAAGGGCCATGATAAGGCTTCTTTCAGCATCGACCAGCCCGACGCCGATGGTAACATTGATGAGATCAAGAGATACGTTGACGCAAGGTGGATCACACCTCTGGAGGCTATGTGGAGGATATTTGGCTTTCCACTTTGCGCCAATTACCCTCCTATCTTGCAGATGCCTCTTCATCTCCGGAATATGCACAGGGTTGCATTCAATGCGCAGGCCGACTTGAAGACTGTTGTCGCGTCCGAAAATGCACTGAAATCAATGTTAACGGAGTATTTCAAGGCTAACCAGGAACACCCTTGGGCTCGGAAAATATTGTACAAAGATTTTCCTGGAATCTTTACGTGGAAGAAGAAAACAAAGTGTTGGAGGCCGCGGGTGGAGCGTTTTCAAATAGGCCGTATTGTCTCTACGAATCCTGCTGAGGGGGAGCGACATTACCTGCATGTTATGCTCAACCATGTTACCGGAAAAACATCCTTTCAGGACTTGCTCACCGTGGATGGCCTGGTTTGTGAGATCTTTAGAGATGCTGCTGAAAGGTTGGGACTCATCAAGGCAGACAACACGCTCGACGACTGTCTTACTGAAGCAGAGCAATGGGTGATGCCTTGTTCTCTTAGGAGGCTCTTCGCGACCATCTTGGTGCACTGTGAGCCAGGCGACATGCAAGGTTTATGGGATAGACACGTCGAGCCTATGTCCAATGACTACCGTCGAACACGGACGTCCCCGAAAGAGGTGGAGCAAATGGTGTTGCTTGACATCAGGGGTATGTTGCAATCCATGGGTAAAGACATAGGTGATTTTTTGCTTCCAAGCATCGATGATGCCTTTGACCCAACTGAGGGAGAGGCGAGAGAGGTCATTGAGGAATCAACCATCGAGTTTGACGTAGATGACACAAAATTGTCAACTTCACTAAACTTTGAGCAGAAGGTGGCATACGACGAGATACTAGCAGCTGTTGAACTTGGTCTTGGGAGGGTATTCTTTGTTGACGGCCCTGGAGGTACAGGGAAGACCTTCCTCTATAGGGTGTTGCTCGCCAAGTTGAGGAGCGAGGGCAAGATTGCTATCGCTACCATGACCTCAGGTGTCGCCGCTTCTATCATGCCTAGCGGCAAGACTGTGCACTCTAGGTTCAAGATACCACTGAGTTGTGACGATGGAGCCTCGTGCAGCTTCACCAAGCAGAGTGGGACCGCAAAGCTACTAAGGATGGCATCGTTGATATTATGGGATGAGGCCAACATGACTAAACCACAGGCGGTTGAGGCATTGGACAATAGCATGCGTGACATCATGGGAACACACGACCTACCCTTTGGAGGAAAGACTGTTGTCGTTGGCGGTGACTTTAGGCAGGTGCTTCCGGTTGTCAGAAGGGGGTCGCGTGGCCAGATAATTGATGCAACCCTCCGGAGTTCTCATGTATGGAAGTGTATGCAGAAACTTCGACTCATCACCAACATGATGGCTCATAATGACACGTGGTTTGCAGATTACTTGCTTAGGATCGGCAATGGCACCGAAGAAGCTGACGATCAGGGCAATATACTACTCCCCGATGACATCTGTCTGCCGTCTACAGGCGATGCTGACGACCTAGAGAAGCTCATTGAACACGTGTTTCCGAGTCTAGATGACAACATGACTGATTCGGATTACATGACATCTCGCGCAATCCTTTCCCCAACCAATGACAACATCGACAAGATAAACACACACATGATTGAGTGTTTTCATGGAGATGAAGTAATTTACCATAGCTTTGACAGTGCGGAGGACGATCCATATGGATACTATGCTCCTGAGTTTCTGAACGGATTGACTCCAAACGGTCTTCCTCCGCATGCACTCAAACTCAAGATGAACTGCCCTGTCATACTCCTTAGGAACATTGATCTAGCTAATGGTTTGTGTAACGGGACCAGGCTTGTTGTCAGAGGTTTTAAGAGGAACACCATTGACGCAGAAATTGTGATTGGACAACACGCAGGTAGGAGGGTTTTCCTTCCTACAATACCTTTGTGCCCATCTAAGAACGACATGTTTCCATTCAAGTTTAAGAGGAAGCAGTTTCCTATAAGGCTTAGCTTCACTATGACGATTAACAAGGCTCAAGGTCAGACCATCCCGATTGTTGGTGTGTACCTACCTAATCCAGTGTTCTCACATGGTCAACTCTACGTCGCATTGTCTCGAGCGACCGCAAAGAGCAACATAAAGATCCTCATTGAGAAGGACAAGCCGAAGGAGAAGGGCAAGAAGCAGTCTAAGGATTCTAAAAAGTGCAAAAGACCTACCGTGTTAGTGCTTAGCTCCATGAAGAACATCGTTTACAAGGAAGTCCTTACAGGCTGATTTTTGTTTGTATTATATCTGATTGTTATGGAATTACGAATAATTTGTTCAACCAATGGTAAATTTTTTAACTATTGCTTTAGTCCTTATATTTCTTTAGTAGCAACAAAGCTATATCATCGGTAGAGACATTGGTGCTCAGATTGATGTGTTGTTTTGAATAAACATAATAAAGCGGAGGAAGGTTGTGATTATTAATGGACAATACGTCATAACACAACAATATGAAATAACCTAAGCTTTAATATCGGCTCTCTCAGTAATTGGTAGAGATCATGTCAATCAATTTCGGATATGTTCATGTTTTAAATTACATACCTTTGTTTTGTATATTTAATATGGTTATAGCATTCATGTTCATGAAAATTTAGTTTTGCAACACAAATTCACTTAGCACAACTATGAGAAACGACTTACTTTGTTTTATTAGTATTTCGAAAAACCACAACCCGAATGTTTGAAACATATCCACCGTGTGTGCTAAGTTAATTAATTTTCCTTAGAAATATTTCCGCCTTCAGATTGTATTTTTTGTTGTGTACGCTAAAAATAACATTCGGATACAAAACAACGTTGTGCTAAAAATGTAAAATAAGATATTATAAAACTAACAAACGTTTATTTATACAAACAACTATTTAATATCAGAATCGTCTGGTGTGTAAAATTTTAATTAATTATGAATTTATAGCCAGATATTTCGCGAATCTCTGATATCCTGTCAATAAAACAATACATGCATGTTAACTATTTTATTTGCTACCTTTAAAAAAATTCCTAATCGGCTTATCACGCATGAAATCTTAAGACATGTTATCTTTTTTGTCTTGTAGTCATATAGTAGGTTCTACTCACTGAATCACAAAATTGATCCCATTAATTAATATTTGATTGTGACCAAATCGGTCGATTTGTTTACCGATTTCGTATTCAGAGCTTCCTAGAAACGCTTATATATTGATCAACCGTTCCAGAGACCTTACCAGACCTCTCTTGAACAAGTTAAACGATATCTTGACACTCCATCCTCCTCTCACATGGCGTCATCCAACAGTTCAATTCGCTTCAGCGATGATGCTGTTGAGGATATTCGTTGGCAGAAAGAAGAAAGTGAAGATCTCGTGGTACTGGAAGATCATGACGGCACTACGCCGATGTGTCCCTTTGGTAAGGGTAATACACCAAAGTAAAAAATGCTTAGGATGCATAATCACGTCGAGCCTATTAACCTGCCTATTAGTAGTAGATATCCCGCTAGGAAAGACGATAGGAAAGAAGGTTTGGGGGACGGTTTGGGTACTAGAAACGATCAAATTCTGCAGGCAACCAAGGAGAGCAACAAGCTGATGCAAACTCTCATAAAGAAGATCAATAAGTTGGAACATATGGTTGTGAAGCACATGCAAGCATGCGACAAGAAGACGGAAATGCCTTGAAAGGAGCAATCATGAGGAGTTATACAATATTCTTTACAACTTTTTATGTTTCTATGCTCCTTAAGAGCATTTTGCATTGTAATCGATTTGGAGTCAAACTATGAAAGTATGAATAAAGAACAGATATTGTTTCATGCTTGCTTTCTTACTCTTTGTTTTTGATCTTCCCATTGAGTTTTGTCGCCTAACATGCTATATTTTTCATACAAATGCTGTAATCCGTACTTCCATCAAAATTTTCTTTTTATTACAAATGGCAATGACTGCGTTTGTGCTGTATTAACTAACTTACGTCACAAAACGCACAGGCTTCTCAATTAAGCATGTTGGTTTTGAAAGTGCGGCTGTTACTACACTGCGCATACAGAATCAAATTAAAAAAGAGATGCTAATTAAATATCAGATCGAAGTTAGCTTTTCACGCGCATACTCAATTGTGCATGCAACCGCGACCAACGAATCAAGCCATCAAAGACCGACTGAACAATTTATTACTATTGCTAATAACTTCGATTTAATTTTTTGTTACTATTTTAAAATGCCCATAAAATAGTAGTTGCAAAGTAACACAACGACATCTCATCACATGTAATAAAATCAAATATGTTGGGATTTTATAAAAAAACATATAGTATAACAAAAGCTTAGTAAATAATGGTAATATATATAATCGACCAAATATTGCTGAATCCATGGTAATATATTAATTGTGTGACTACACTTACCTTAACGCACTATCACCTAAATTATTTTGATATATCTAATTATTACGTTTCTAACTAAAAATCTGAAGTCATCATTATATTCCCGTAGTTTTTTATATTGAATATAGCGTATTCATAGGCGAAAAGAAAACAATGATACTGGTGAGATAATTGACATGATTTTGATCGGATTAAGAATCTCAAGTATCTATAAATAATTAATTGATTCAAAAAGATTTAGCAATAAATTATTTGTTGCCAAAGAACTCTCATAACTTACTATTTATAATAGTTTCGATAGTAGAGGTTTTTTTTCGCTAGACGACCACATGCAAATATTGAAAGAATGTTGATTTTCCCGCCCGTGGGCACCTTGGACTATATATATAAATGCCACTACCCATGCCCGTGCACCCCTCTATCTTTCATCCATTAGCTCCCTGACCATGGTGATATCGTACAGCTCGAGGCCCTCCAGGAGGGTGATGGCGAATCCACCGGATCCTATCATGCCTCTGCCTACCATCCCTCCGATGAACAGCAAGTGTACAGATCTTCATGCACGCTTATCTGACATCACTGTTTGTTTATCCCATCATTTCATATTATTTTATGTAGGTACCTAAATTTTCAAAGTGTACAGATGGAACATATCTATCATAGATGTTGGATCATTCGAGCTAAGGTCATGTGGAAGTCCCATATCAGGGTGCATGCAATGGGAAACCCATACTTTCGTTGCATACTTCTGGACCAGGAAGTATGAGATTAGTGATCACTAAATATAGCAACCTTTTTTAATGTATATACACATGTGTTCTCAAAGTCTTGTTATCTGAATTTTTTTAAAAAAAATAGGGAACAAAGATTGAAGCAATTGCCTTCAGCAACCAAGCCTATTGATTCAACGCCATTCTGGAGACCGGGCTAACATATGACTTCAGTAACGCCGGGATAAACCCCACAGAAATGCTAGATGGTCACTTCTGGTATCTATGCATGGAGTTTGTCATTCAACTAAATGCTATAACGATGGTTAGGACATCGGTGCACAGTATTGCATCGACAATTTGTCCACCTTTTTTCCCACAACTTGGTGCCATATCCTTGCTACGGGACAAAACCATTACCGGTGCAACATCTTTTAGTTTGTTTTTGCATATTTATCGATTTAACATTTTGTCTCACCCAGACTTAATTTTTTCCAGATGTTGTTGGTATTCTTGTTTATGCTGGTAGGATACAACATAGGTGGGAATCAGTATATAGACGGCTGGTCCATTTTGTTGACATAGGCATCATGAATTTTCGGTAAACTCCAATTAGTAATTGAGGTTTTATATGATTATTAATATTTGATACTTGCCTACCATCAACATATCTTTATCATTCCAGACGGGAGATACTTTTTATACGCCTAAGTCAAGAGCATGCTGGTCGTCACTTGTACCAATTGTAGAGCACTGAAAATTTGTTCAAGAAAATTACAGTTACGTACATACAGGTAAACCGGAGGGATAAGTGCATGGAGACTATGAGGGAGAGCACATTCTTGTTCTCCCCCGACATTAATGATGATGTTCATCATCTTCAAGGTAAGTTCTATAAACTATTTCAATTTTTATGGCTTTTTGTTCTTTTCTGTATTACGATGTTATTAGTACTAACAAATTGTTTTTTGTAGACATCCACGAAGCCTGCTTAATGACACTTGACGAAACACTAGCATACGTCAATGCTGTAGTTGTAGCCAGGGAAAATGGACAGTAGATGACTTTGTTTTTCAACACGGCTCATTAAATAGCTCGTTTCCCTCGGTCCTTTTATCTACATTTGGAATAATAATGTATTCACAGAGAACAATCATTTCTGTTAAAGTGTGTTTTCTTTTTGCTTGTCAACTCTACGTGTAGCCATTATGGCACTATGTATTTTCTGTACGCGTACTTAATTCGGGATATCTGGTTTTATACAAAGGTTGATTTTTTTCGATTCGTTGAGATTGAACTGTAAATATGGCATGCCTTAGGAACAAAATATTCAACTATAAAAAAGGAGAAAGATCTGATACGCCACCGTCGCGTTTTTTTATAATTAGAAAGAATCATCTACGTCTTAAAAACAACTTGAAATATTTGGCAGGCAATAAAAAGCATTAAAAATATATCCGTTTATATAGATGCTGCATCGACATCCTAATTGCCAAGACACGTCAATGAACGATCACTCATGCGTATCGATCAGCGATGGAGCCCATCATTGGAAACAATGCGCCGGCGATCCAGGTTGTGGCAGCGCGCACTTACCAGGAGGTTTCTGTGCCCAGGCCCCCGGATGCCGCTGCCCCCGACCCCAATGAGGCTTCCCTCCAGCTCCACGATGCTGTGGCCGACCCCCAGGAGGATTTGCCCGCACCCTTGCATCTTCTGCCCCCACCAAGACATTTCGTGGAAGATGCACTTGAATATATGTTCGGTTTTATGAACGACGTTCATGATGAGCAGACACTAGAGTAAGTTATGCTATTGTATGTTTATTTTCTCAAAAGAAATCTCATTAGAAGTAGGTCGTGCACAACAGACTCTGTTTGATATAAGAGTATGGTATTGCTTGATTTGTTTTTCTTTAGATTAAATCTTACTTTTTGTGGCCATTAGTACAAAATTATTTTTGTTAAATGTTTTGGCAGTATTTCCGTTGCACATCAACCGTGTGTAATGAATAACAAAATTCTAATATTGTTTGTAGTACAAATGTTGAAAAACTTAATGTCCTTACTATATTGTACAACAATTTAATATTGTTTTTGAACAGCCAGCAAACTTGGTATAATGGGTGCTACCTAAATTTTCCTGCTCTTAATTTCTAACATATTAATATTGTTCTTACGGAGAAATTATTATTTAATTTTAGCTTTAGCTAGAAGGTGCTGCAAAAAATTTCATGCTGTATAGTTTATCAAAATATTATGTTCTACTCATAGATATTAGATTATCTATAAAATGTTACCATATGAACAATATAATATGTTTTAAAGTACCACTCATAGTGCTAACCATTTTTATGTATTTCTACATGCAGCTCAATCTGGATAAGAAGCGATACACCATACCAGATCGAAAGCAGGCTCAGAATGCTGAAGGACACACTATTTGTAACGTCAGCAAGCCTATATCCCGAATGCTTCAATCTCGCTGTTCGTAAGCTTGCGAGCGCTGAAGTAGAGAGGCATGCAGGCACTAACATGGTTGGAGGAAAACATTATTTTGACTTGCAGTTTCATGCTCAATCACGAGCTCTAAGGTATTCCTGGATGTCGCAAGGGCAGCGCACCTCGACGCTGATCAACAATGCTGTTCTACAGCCCTTTCCTAGATATGATGTGTTCAACTCCACAATTGTAAGAAGAGTCTTTAATTCCTAAATTATTTTTTCTTTCCTGATAGCAATTAACCTGTGTTGACCTTCTGTTGTATCTACTTCCGTTGTCTATCCCAGATTCCTCGTATGGTCGACTTGTGGTAAATCGGATGAGGAGAAGGGTTATCGTATTTAATCCATCACTAGACGTACGACAAGTGGGAAATAGCACTCACAACAAAGAGATGATGAAGGAGATCACTATTTTGAAGCAAGAACTCAATGAAGTGTTGCAGGATAGGGTCCTTGGATGGAACACCAAACTCATGGATTGGCGACAAAACAACATGTCATTCAATTTTCGGCGATAATTTAATAAATTTTTCAGATGAATAAGATGCAGTATGTAGAAATCTCAAGTTTTTATTCTGTTTGTCACAGCAAAGACTCGGGTTTCTTAGTTCTACAAGAGATGGCCCACCAGCTAGGTTCTTTGCGTAGCATGACCTGGATGAACACTACAGTAATTATCTTTACGACGAGTTTTAATGTGCCATTTATAATCCAACCACTTCAGCGTTTAATGGTGAATTTGTTTCATTGTTTCTAGGATCCAGTTATGCTCAGGAGCCAAGTGGTAGTCCAGATGCTTATGGTGAAAGACAATCTAGCTGCTGGAAACATCCCTCAGGAGATTACGGCGGCCTTGAGGGTTCTGAACAACTAAATATGCTTCTATGCATGCAGAACCGTCAGGAATACTTCAATCATCTTGTCATGTTTGGTTATGGATGGAAACTATAAATTTTGTTTTTTGGTTTAGAATATTTAAGAACTATTTCGAGTTTTGGTACTACTACAAGTTGGTTTCGCTGCTATATATGTTGTTTTGATATCGCTCTGTTTGTCTGACGTCAATGATCATTGAGCCACATTTGATAGCTGTATTAGTCATTATGTATTGATGCTCGTTTCTGATATGTTTAGCGACTCAAGACGATATGAAATTTTTTCACAGTAAAATCGTTACACTACTGAAAGAAAGAAATTGCAAAAAACATGCCGAAAACCTACTACACATACATTGTGATAGAAATTGCTGTATAACTTCATCTCGTATCGTATAACTTCATCCATACATGCACTGTTATACGATACGATGTATACTTTCAAGCCAGTAATCGTATGGTCATAAGGCACGTACCTTCAATTGTCACCAATCTTCAAGTTCACACAGGATCCACATTTCTCTGTCATGCTCAAGATGTTTCTGATAAAGCATTGATTATCTTGTATGTGTTCCTGAATATAGTAGCCAAAATTAGTCCCCGCCAAAGTGTTTTTGTATTGACTACATAAAGTACAAGTCTGTCCTAGGATGTTCCGACAATTATTATTCGTTACCAACATTTTTCAATTTTAGTTGGTGAGGAAGAAAATTATTATTAAATTACCCTAAGGGAGTCACGTCTTCTTCTAATATAATATAATTCAAAATATGATTTGTTCTATGTATGAACTTTATCTAAACAGAATAGACATGTGGGGTAAGTAAACTTAAATTAAAAGAGGCACTAACGGATGATTCATAGGATGAAAAAAAAGCAATATGCATCTCAATTGGTGTTATATAAAAAAGAGTAATCTCAAGATTTGTTAGCTGATTTACATCGAATTTTGTATTCCTCCTATTTTTCTGGCACAACTAAGATTATTATTACGTACTTTGTAAACTCTTTATTGATGGAAAAACATATCAATATGTTTATTAGTTGTGTATATCTTGAAAATATTATGCAGAGATTTTATAGTCAGAAAGAAGCAAATTGGCATTGAACTAATGGTAAGTGATTTAATTTTTTGGTAAGTTAATATCTCTGACATCTTTTCCAAATTATTAATAGGTGTGTATTTGATATGAAAAGGAAACAGATCCTTGCCATACAGAAATATTAACGGCATGACTGGATCAAGGCATGATCTGATACCCAGATGTCCTCCGCATGGCATACTATATATATGTTAACATTAAAATACTATGCCATCCCTCCTCTCCCTCCTTATTATCCCTTCGCCCAGACCAGGAGGACGATTTCCAAGGACTACGTTGTGTAAGCAAGAACCATCAAGAATTGGAGTTCCTCTCGGTATGTCAATTTCTGGATCTTTCTCTTATATAACAGCATGTTATTTATTAGATTAATAGTTTTTATATGTTTAGTTATACCATCAAATCCCAGATAAAGAACACCATTGCAGATTATGCAAGCTTATATAAGTATCATACACAATTAAATTGTTTGTAGTGGGCTGGAACTACTTACAAATTGTTTATACACATATTTTAGCCTATGAGTCTATTATTTAGATTACAATTGTGCCACACCCCTAGCTTTTGTACCGATGAATAGTTCTCACTGCCTAATTTTGCAATGCAAATTAAAATTCATAATCTTAAATACTTTATATGTTGGAATACGGTTCAATAATTTTGTGAACAGTCCTAAGTTTAACAACAAGCTAAGTAAGCATAACAATTTACCAGAGATTCCTTTCCGTTTTATGACCTCATTGTTTTATCCATGCCTGTCTTCTAAGTCCATCTTACTGATTCCATGAAGTAGCTGTCAGCCATAATATGTAGGCCTTGGGAATATCTGTCACGAGGAATGTAAAACTGTTATGGTATGTACATGTCTTCACTAGGCACTTGCATGTATGTAAATAGCTACAAGTAATAGATGAAAACTCCTGTTAAGTTTTAATATTGAAAAATATAAAATATTTAAAAAATGTTCAAAGAGAGACAATTGTTTGAATTTTTACAATAAAAAACGAATTTTATTTGTAACAGAGTCATATTCCGAAGAGATGTTTCATGCTGATTCACATGGGTCATAGGGAAGAACAAATATTGATGATGATAGTATTACCAGGTCGTACTTAATAGGCATATCAATTGCTAGCAAACTAAATTTTCACAATCATGTGAAAAAAGTAGGCAATGTAAACTTTCAGTAAGAGATACAATAGTGTGGAATCAGCAAAGTTTATGTAACCGTTCAAAATGTCAGTTAGAAAGTATATTTATTTTATTTATACATGGTAATCATCAAATGTTAACTTAATATTTTTTTGATGGTAAAAGGTTAAATGGTTTTAAATTACAAGAAGATCAACAGATTATTTCGTGCACTCAACTTCTCCAATATTGGTCCATTCTCTTTCTTCCCTTTGCTCTGTTTAGTCCCTTCATGAAAATCACAGTTAGTAGGAAACAAATAATTAGTAAACTAAAGAAGCTTATCTCGAGAGATAATTTATGCATGTCAAAATGCAGTACTTTAAGAAAAAGTTGCAATTGATATAATAGACTTTGAGTTATGTACAATAGCAACACCAATTATATATTTTTTTAAACTGACCAAAACTAGGTGATTGTCTCTCAATGCAATATTTAAGAGTGTTCTTTTAATTACAAAGCAGAACTACCATCACATGTAAGTTTTAGACCCTCGCACAAAAATCACCATGATTCATAGTTAAGTTCAGTATTGTTCAGACTACCACAAAACAACAAAAAATTCAACTGGTCAATTTTTTGAGTGAGCAAGGCATAGTTTGGCAGTATAATTTTAGTAAGAACTGAACTACTGTGAAACCACTATTTTTTTATTTGTGGGCAACAAATACTCTGGATGCTAAAAAACATACATTTTCTAAGTACTGCCAAGTCCACCAAAGTGTTTTACTGGTATTGTTTTCCTACAGTTTTTTTCAGATAACTACTTCACGGCCAAATAAATTAGCATCTGCGTTCTTAGCTTCGCCTAAGCAACATGTTGGAAGGATTAATCAGTATGTGCTAACGGATTCCGGCTTAGTCAAAAAAAAAAATACTTCACTCCCAAATGCACCCTAACTTGACTTCAACACACATAGCAGTAAATGTACTCCATCATCGTTACACCCTCACATAGCATACACAAATAATGAAATGGTTATTGATAGTTAACCAGACACACGACTATATGAAATCAAAGTGAACCGGTCATTTAAGTCGATATTTTGTTCTCACGTACCTGCTCCCATGCCTTTAAACTTATTGGTGATGTAGGAGTTGTAATTGTCGTCCCCCGGCTCCATCTCTCTGCTCTCAGCGCTCGTTCTCAACACAGCAGGACACACATCTCGGCTCACACACAGATTTTTTTTGATTAGTTTTATTGATAGGCAGATGATCAATAGATATTGAAATTGAGATATTTTAAAATATCATTGTTATACATAGATTTCTCGAATTTAAACAGTCAACATGTCTACTGTAGATACGGAGGAAGCTAGCATATGTACGATTGGGGCACAACAAATAAGCTTGATTAACAAATTTAATTAAATCATTTAAAACACATATTTTCTTTTTGTGTTTTTTGGAAATGTAATTTTTGGATATGAAATTTTACCATTATACATATACAACCAGATTATACAACCAAATAGCATTGTACAACCAAATAGTATGCATGTATTTTTTGGAAACAATTTAAATTGAATAGCAAAGTAATTAAAGCAAATTATATTTTTCAAAAGGGCGCAAAATCTGACTTATGCAAACTGCCAACATTAACAGAAATGTAACACAATAAGAAAGAAACAATTCTGTATCATGCTCATATTATTGTTGCATGAGGTTGACACATCTTGAAACACAAATATAATAATCATGTATCATGACCACAAATATAAATTATATCCTCTTCTTGCCTCACAGAATTAGACTAGACTGAGAACCTAACTACTGAACCCTGTTCCCAAACGTTGAAGAAAGCAGTTTGCTAATTTTGTTAATTACATGTCAGATCAAAAATATAATGTTTAATCCAACTGAAAAATCTTGTGGAAGACCCGACCAAGTATTTTGTAGACAACTGCATGTACAAATACTATATCACGTAATAACAGGTAGCTTTGACTACTTTTACAAATACTGAATTATGATAGGGTGAACATGATGCAGACGTACCATATAATATTCAAACAATAAGAAGATATGTCTGCATGAGATATTTGATGTATGGAGCATGAGATATTTCATGCATGGGGGGTGGGGTGGTTAAGGAGGAGCTTACTCATGATGAGCAGCCAGGCATGCAAGTAATAACTGGATTTGTGGCCGTCGTCCGTGCATTGCCGAGACAGAGCTTGGGGTAGGTTGTCTCCCTCTCATCACAAATCTCCATCAACCTAGGGTGGGCGGTTGCAAAGAAATCATCAGAGCCGCATGGTCGATAGACGGCGGAGGCTGCGGCGTTGAAACATGATTGCGGCGTCAAATGGAAAGGGTCGGGCACCCGCCTGACTCACTTGAGCACATGCTTGGTTCAGTTCATGGCGACGGCATGGCGGAGCGGACATGAGATGAAAGATATGTGGCGTCGGATGACGATGGAACAAGGGGACTGGCGCTCGCTCTGCTCGCTACAGATAGCAGTAATCCAGTCCATCGTCATTACACACACAAAAAAATGGTGTAAACCGAAATGGCCATGGGGGGAGCTGCTTACCGAGGAGATGGTCAGGTTGACCTTGCTTCTCAACTCCATCAATGCCGGATCTGCGCTACTCTCCTGGCGCATCCGGTCGTCCGTCGAGGAGGAATAACAGCCGTCGCTCGCTACATCTACGGTGCGACGGTCGTCGCATGGATTCGAGCGATTCGGTGAGAGCCATGGTCGTCGGTTTTGCCACCGTGGGGGCGAGAGCACAGACAGTACAGTGGGTGAGGGGAAGGAGAGTGAAGAGGATGTCGCCGCCGTCGGGTCAAGAGCGACGGGAGTGGAGTGAGGTAGGGGAAGGAGAGTGGTTAGGTGTTTGTTTGACAGATCCGCCGGCGGTCGGAGTTGTGCGGCTACTGGCTGGCCGATGCAGGTGGCATTGCTATGGGGGAGGGGACAAGTCGAGGGTTGGCATGCGGCGGGAGAGGGGAGAAGTCGAGGGTTGGGATGCAGCGGTGGAGGGGAGAAGTGGATAGGAAAGTAGGTGTTGACAGTCTCAACACGCATGGGTCAGATCCGGCGGGACGGCGGCGGCGCATTGGATAGATCCGTCGCTCGGCGGGCTTAGTCTCCCGGCTGGCCGTCGGAGTTGCGCGGCGGCTGGCGCTCGGAGAGGCGCGACTGGTGGATGCAGTCGCCATTGCTGCGGGGGATGGGAGGAGTCGAGGCTTGGGAAGCGGCGGGGTAGGGGAGAAGTGGAAAGGAAAGTAGGTGTGTGAATGAGTTGGTGGAGGGGATAGCTGAGTGAGGCTAGGGTTGCAATGCAGCGGGGGAGGGCAGACGGCTAGGGTTTTGTAGCTTGTGGTTTGGGTCGGGCTGTGATCCAGCTTGGGCCTGGCTGGGCCGGTGAGGCCAGCACGTGTGCCTGGCCCGTGTGATCCTGGCCGAGCCGTTACGTGTCTGGCCGGCTTTGTCTAAAAAAAAGTGTCTGGCCGGCCCATTTTACATGGTAACAATTGTTTCCTAAAAAATAATGCCATACAAAAGGTAATTTCTTTTATAGGAATTTTTTAGTGTGGCCCATTTAACCATTTATATTGTAATCCTATTTACCATTTGCCTGTTTTTTTGCCGTGGTGGATATCTAATTTTATGCTTACGTGCAAATTGTGCTCGACGTTAGAAATGCTATTCTGACATTTGTACTTATTTATTAAAAGAAATCTTATATATTAAATGTATAGGAAACTCATATAAAAATAGAATATATATATATATGTTATTAAATATGATTAATAAAAATAATTCTGAATACTAATTGTATGACAATAAAAGAGATAGGAAAAAACTATAATACTTTGTTGTAGAAGTTTTGTTTGCAAGTTTCTGTAATTTTTTTGGCTAATTTTTCATGTCCTGTATAAGTAATTAGTTTGGCGCGTTTAAGCCTGCCCTGGCCGTGCCGTTCCGGACCGGCCCATTTGTCCAGTAGTAGTTGTTATAAGAGTTTACATATATATATTTATAGTTTATACATTAAACATGGTTGATAAAAATATAAAATTTTGTGCTTTGTTATTTCTGGTTTGTTTGCATTTTTGGATAAAAACGTTAAATTGAGGGTATCAACAAAAAATCATATTAAAAACAAATATACTTTGTTATTTATGATTTGTTTGCATTTTTTTAATTTTGTTGGACAATCTTGCATAGCCTATAAAAATAATTTAAAAACATTTAAGCAATTTCAGATGAATACTTATGTTTCCATGAACATTATAGAGAAAATAGTTGTGTTACTAAATTGGTTTTAGTAAAACATTTTAATAATATAATGGAAAGATTATTTTATTACATTGAAAATAGTTGTGTTAGTAAAATGATTTAAGCATCTATATATTGTGATATAACTAAATGTATTTTTTTTATTTCGGATAATTTAGTTGTGTTATCACATTTAGTTATTTATATTTCAGTATATATATAAAATGATGGGTTCAAACATACTCACTGATGTAACGATGACAGACCGCAGTGAATCACCAGGAGAAGAGGTGCATATGACTAACCTTCCTATACATTTATTTTATATATGATATTACGAAAGGTCTATTTTTTAATTTATTTGTTCTTTCAGAAATTAGGAGACATATATATGGACTTTGGAGATGCACATAAAAAATCCATTGATAGACGTCGTTGAAAGGGTACCAAAATTTATCTACTTTTTTATAAAATAATAATGTCGAAGCGGTGATATATCATAACAAACCAAAAAAGGATGCCAAACTAAATATTATCCCACAAGGTATTTTTTTAAAAATTTATCATTAATATTTTTTTTTCTGAGATTGCCTATTGTAGTCAGCTAAATTTACTCATTTTGGAAACTAACTAGACTCACACTTGTATTATGTCTACAGACTATGTTTGTACCCCTAAAGATATTACAGTCATCGAATCAATAAAGTCTGCCCCCAAGAATACCCAGTTCATGGACATTGGAGATGCCTTGATAGCAACCGACGATTTGAAATGCCTTATAAAAAATGATATGTTCTTACATGACGGTGTAAGACCAATTGCACAAAGTTTGTAATCAATAATATGAACATTATATAATATCATAAAATATAAATATATTCTAAATGTTGTTTACATGTGATAAATGCTTACATATATTGCATGCTTGCTCACGACCATCTACAAGACAGAGTGGGTGAAAAGGTATACATTATTAGCACGTTTGTATCTGGCCAGATAAAAGAAGACAGTGAAAGAGACATCGACCCATCAAAATATTGTCGCACCGTGCGTCATGTAAATACTTATCTACAGCAAGAAATTGTTAGTTTTTGTCTTGTTATACATGCATATAATTATGGATTGTTTTTATTTAGTTCATATGTCTAATGATTTATTAATAATTATATCTAATTGTGACTGTGATTTGTATGATATTTACACCAGTTATTCATTCCGATTAACATGCCGGGCTACCATTGGTATCTAGCAGTCGCTAATGCCAAAATACGAGAGATCCAAGTATTGGACTCACTTGGTGAGAATGTCAAACGCAATGACCTTGCTACTACGGTAACTATCTATTTTTTACTCATCTTAAAATTTGTTTTGTTTGACTTCGTCCCTAACATTTATCATATGATAGTTACGGGGACTCGAGAAATGGCTGAAACTTGCAGAGTAGAGTCCGGAGTTTATCAAAGGTGATAAGTGGCCCGATCTCAATGTTACAAAATGGACGGTTGAAGAGCAAGTTCAGGAGGCAATACAAACCGATGGGTAAGCAATTGTTAAAATGGTTTGTTTATTTGACTCATCTATGTGATATTCTAAAGCATTATTTTATAATATTATTTTCTTTTTGTGTTTTTTGGAAATGTAATTTTTGGATATGAAATTTTACCATTATACATATACAACCAGATTATACAACCAAATATCATTGTACAACCAAATAGTATGCATGTATTTTTTGGAAACAATTTAAATTGAATAGCAAAGTAATTAAAGCAAATTATATTTTTCAAAAGGGCGCAAAATATGACTTATGCAAACTTCCAACATTAACAGAAATGTAACACAATAAGAAAGAAACAATTATGTATCATGCTCAAATTATTGTTGCATGAGGTTGACACATCTTGAAACACAAATATAATAATCATGTATCATGACCACAAATATAAATTATATCCTCTTCTTGCCTCACAGAATTAGACTAGACTGAGAACCTAACTACTGAACCCTGTTCCCAAACGTTGAAGAAAGCAGTTTGCTAATTTTGTTAATTGCATGTCAGATAAAAAATATGATGTTTAATCCAACTGAAAAATCTTGTGGAAGACCCGACCAAGTATTTTGTAGACAACTGCATGTACAAATACTATATCACGTAATAACAGGTAGCTTTGACTACTTTTACAAATACTGAATTATGATAGGGTGAACATGATGCAGACGTACCATATAATATTCAAACAATAAGAAGATATGTCTGCATGAGATATTTGATGTATGGAGCATGAGATATTTGATGCATGGGGGTGGGGTGGTTAAGGAGGAGCTTACTCATGATGAGCAGCCAGGCATGCAAGTAATAACTGGATTTGTGGCCGTCATCCGTGCGTTGCCGAGACAGAGCTTGGGGTAGGTTGTCTCCCTCTCATCACAAATCTCCATCAACCTAGGGTGGGCGGTTGCAAAGAAATCATCAAAGCCGCGTGGTCGATAGACGGCGGAGGCTGCGGCGTTGAAACATGATTGCGGTGTCAAATGGAAAGGGCCGGGCACCCGCCTGACTTACTTGAGCACGTGCTTGGTTCAGTTCATGGCGACGGCAAGGCGGAGCGGACATGAGATGAAAGATATGTGGCGTCGGATGACGATGGAACAAGGGGACTGGCGCTCACTCTGCTCGCTACAGATAGCAGTAATCCAGTCCATCGTCATTACACACACAAAAAATGGTGTAAACCGAAATGGCCATGGGGGGAGCTGCTTACCGAGGAGATGGTCACGTTGACCTTGCTTCTCAACTCCATCAACGCCGGATCTGCGCAACTCTCCTGGTGCATCCGGTCATCCATCGAGGAGGAATAACAGCCGTCGCCCGCTAGATCTACGGTGCGACGGTCGTCGCATGGATTCGAGCGGTTTGGTGAGAGTCATGGTCATCGGTTTTGCCACCGTGGGGGCGAGAGCACAGACAGTACAATGGGTGAGGGGAAGGAGAGTGAAGAGGATGTTGCCGCCGTCGGGTCATGAGCGGCGGGAGTGGAGTGAGGTAGGGGAAGGAGAGTGGTTAGGTGTTTGTTTGACAGATCCGCCGGCGGTCGGAGATGTGCGGCTGCTGGCTGGCCGATGCAGGCGGCATTGCTACGGGGGAGGGGAGAAGTCGAGGGTTGGGATGCGGCGGGGGAGGGGAGAAGTCGAGGGTTGGGATGCGACGGTGGAGGGAAGAAGTGGATAGGAAAGTAGGTGTTGACAGTCTCAACGCGCATGGGTCCGATCCGGCGGGACGGCGGCGGCGCATTGGATAGATCCGTCGCCCGGCAGGCTTAGTCTCCCGGATGGCCGTCGGAGTTGCGCGGCGGCTGGCGCTCGGAGAGGCGCGACTGGTGGATGCAGTCGCTGTTGCTGCGGGGGATGGGAGGAGTCGAGGCTTGGGAAGCGGCGGGGTAGGGGAGAAGTGGAAAGGAAAGTAGGTGTGTGAGTGAGTTGGTGGAGGGGATAGCTGAGTGAGGCTAGGGTTGCAATGCAGCGGGGGAGGGCAGACGGCTAGGGTTTTGTAGCTTATGGTTTGGGTCGGGCTGTGATCCAGCTTGGGCCTGGCTGGCCCGGTGAGGCCAGCACGTGTGCCTGGCCCGTGTGATCCTGGCCGGGCCGTTACGTGTCTGGCCGGCTTTGTCTAAAAAAAAGTGTCTAGCCGGCCCATTTTACATGGTAACAATTGTTCCCTCAAAAATAATGCCATACAAAAGGTAATTTCTTTTATAGGAATTTTTTAGGGTGGCCCATTTAACCATTTATATTGTAATCCTATTTACCATTTGCCTGTTTTTTTGCCATGGTGGATATCTAATTTTATGCTTACGTGCAAATTGTGCTCGACGTTAGAAATGCTATTCTGACATTTGTACTTATTTATTAAAAGAAATCTTATATATTAAATGTATAGGAAACTCATATAAAAATAGAATATATATATATATATATGTTATTAAATATGATTAATAAAATTAATTCTGAATACTAATTGTATGACAATAAAAGAGATAGGAAAAAACTATAATACTTTGTTGTAGAAGTTTTGTTTGCAAGTTTCTGTAATTTTTTTGGCTAATTTTTCATGTCCTATATAAGTAATTAGTTTGGCGCGTCTAAGCCTGCCCTGGCCGTGCCGTTCCGGACCGGCCCATTTGTCCAGTAGTAGTTGTTATAAGAGTTTACATATATATATTTATAGTTTATACATTAAACATGGTTGATAAAAATATAAAATTGTGTGCTTTGTTATTTCTGGTTTGTTTGCATTTTGATAAAAAAGTTAAATTGAGGGTATCAACAAAAAATCATATTAAAAACAAATATACTTTGTTATTTATGATTTGTTTGCATTTTTTAAATTTTGTTGGACAATCTTGCATAGCCTATAAAAATAATTTAAAAACATTTAAGCAATTTCAGATGAATACTTACGTTTCCATGAACATTATAGAAAAAATAGTTGTGTTACTAAATTGATTTTAGTAGAACATTTTAATAATATAATGAAAAGATTATTTTATTATATTGAAAATAGTTGTGTTAGTAAAATGATTTAAGCATCTATATATTGTGATATAACTAAATGTATTTTTTTTATTTTAGATAATTTAGTTGTGTTATCACATTTAGTTATTTATATTTCAGTATATATATAAAATGATGGGTTCAAACATACTCACTGATGTAACAATGACAGACCGCAGTGAATCACCAGGAGAAGAGGTGCATATGACTAACCTTCCTATACATTTATATTATATATGATATTACGAAAGGTCTATTTTTTAATTTATTTGTTCTTTCAGAAATTAGGAGACATATATATGGACTTTGGAGATGCACATAAAAAATCCATTGATGGCTCAGTCGAGACGTCGTTGAAAGGGGACCAAAATTTATCTACTTTTTTACAAAATAATAATGTCGAAGCGGTGATATATCATAACAAACCAAAAAAGGATGCCAAACTAAATATTATCCCACAAGGTATTTTTTTAAAAGTTATTATTAATTTTTTTTTTGTGAGATTGCCTATTGTAGTCAGCTAAATTTACTCATTTTGAAAACTAACTAGACTCACACTTGTATTATGTCTACAGACTATGTTTGTACCCCTAAAGATATTACAGTCATCAAATCAATAAAGTCTGCCCCCCAAGAATACCCAGTTCGTGGATATTGAAGATGCCTTGTTAGCAACCGACGATTTGAAATGCCTTATAAAAAATGATATGTTCTTACATGACGGTGTAAGACCAATTGCACAAAGTTTGTAATCAATAATATGAATATTATATAATATCATAAAATATAAATATATTCTAAATGTTGTTTACATGTGATAAATGCTTACATATATTGCATGCTTGCTCACGACCATCTACAAGACAGAGTGGGTGAAAAGGTACACATTATTAGCACGTTTGTATCTGGCCAGATAAAAGAAGACGGTGAAAGAGACATCGACCCATCAAAATATCGTCGCATCGTGCGTCATGTAAATACTTATCTACAGCAAGATATGGTTAGTTTTTGTCTTGTTATACATGCATATAATTATGGATTGTTTTTATTTAGTTCATATGTCTAATGATTTATTAATAATTATATCTAATTGTGACTGTGATTTGTATGATATTTACACCAGTTATTCATTCCGATTAACATGCCGGGCTACCATTGGTATCTAGCAGTCGCTAATGCCAAAAAACGAGAGATCCAAGTATTGGACTCACTTGGTGAGAATGTCAGACGCAATGACCTTGCTACTACGGTAACTATCTATTTTTTACTCATCTTAATATTTGTTTTGTTTGACTTCGTCCCTAACATTTATCATATGATAGTTACGGGGGCTCGAGAAGTGGCTGAAACTTGCAGAGTAGAGTCCGGAGTTTATCAAAGGTGATAAGTGGCCCGATCTCAATGTTACAAAATGGACGGTTGAAGAGCAAGTTCAGGAGGCAATACAAACCGATGGGTAAGCAATTGTTAAAATGGTTTGTTTATTTGACTCATCTATGTGATATTCTAAAGCATTATTTTATAATATTATAGCGTATCATGTGGATTGTTTATGCTAAATTATATGGAATATTGGACATCACATGGACTGTCAGACCAATTCACCTAGGTATTTCATTTTTATACATTATCTTGTTATTTTATCTGAAAATATTATATAATTTTTTTGTATACCATTTTTGTAGGAGGATATGAAACATTTTCGTCAAAAAATAGCAGTCATTTTGCTCGATTCGGAGCTTAATACACTACTAGAAAAACCCCTACTAATGGCGTACCTAATATGGCCATTAATGGCGCATCTGTGGTGCGCCATTAACAGCACGCCATTAGTAATTTTTACTAATGGCGCACCACCTGGTGCGCCATTAGTATCTGGTACACTAATGGCGCACCGCGGGTGGTGCGCCATTAGTATAGGCCAGCGTGCGCCATTAGTATGCCTCCCAGGGGCCATGTATACCCAGGTGCTTTGGCATACTAATGGCGCACCACCACTGGATGCGCCATTAGTAACCGCGGCATACTAATGGCGCACTACCCAGTGATGCGCCATTAGTATGCACTGTCATACTAATGGCGCACTGTCCTGTGATGCGCCATTAGTATGAATATTAGGTTTTTTTTATCTTTTTATTTTCTGTTTTTTGCACAGGTTACAAAATGTATAGTTTGACAAAATATAGACAACACACATCAACAACAGATTCATCGAATACAATAGAAGATTAGTCTTTGAATACAATTCATCATATTAGTCTCCGAATACAATTCATCATATTAGTCTCCGAATTAAAAAGACCGAACAAAGATAGAACATTATATTACAAGTCTCGAGACCGCGAGTAGCGAGTTTGTCTTCACATTACAAGTCGATATCGATCATCTAAACTACCATCACATAGAAGAGAGCTGCGGTCATCACGATGAGCATCATCACGATGAAACTCGTCTTCATCCGGTTCCTCCAACGCTCCCTCCCCTCTCCCGCTAGATAGCGGGCGTATCTAGATTCGGCCTCGGCCCTAGTGGTGTACCCTTTGTAACTGTTACCGCTGAATCGGTGAACCTGTCTCCGAAACTCCTCCCAGTCATCGTAGACCCCGGGAACCTTACCCTTGTACACGACATACGTCGGCATCACTATGCACTAGCCAAACGAAACGTTAGTACCAGTTCACAGACAATACATAAGCAATATATAATTATGCAACAGAACGATCGGAAGAGAAAAGCAAGACATTAATAGCATCGATTACATCTAAGTTGAACGACTCTCGAAACCAAAGAGACATACTACAAGTTCATTAAAGTTTAATTACAACATGAGCCAATCGATGTTTCAGAACTAGACAACTCGACTCAAGGGACCGGAGCGTGGATGAAGCCGCCGTCTATCGTGGGAGTCATGAAAGAACGGGCGTTGTCATCCTGCATTTGTAGCATTGTGTCGATGTCACTGTTGGACGGTTGATTTCTGAGGTAGAACTGCCCCGAGGTACGAAGGACATCTTGATGGATGATTTCCGCAAACTCCGACTGGATGCGAAAGAATTCTTGTCGGAGGTCCGCGTCCTGGATTGCCGACACGCTCGCGGCCCAATCTTTGAGTTTACTCGGTAGCAGAAGTTGATGATGGTCCCGTACGATCGCCCGCATGTGATGGATGGCGTAGTAGGCACCCTTCTGACCGCCAGGCGGCTGCTTGACGCAGCAGAACGTCGTATTGTGGGAGAACACGTGCTTGCCGTACTTACGAATAGGCCTGGTGAAGGTGCCTCCAGATTGGGCGTAGCCGGGGAGAACATCATCAAGAACCTTCTTGACATTTGTGTAGTCTACGTTCGACTGACGGTCCGGGTCGAAATACGTGGCCATGGAATATTTGGGGCTTAGGAGGATGAGCGTGCAACGTGTGTCACTGCAGAAAACACGGAATGTTAAAAGAAAAACGATCGAAATGTAAGAATTCATATGTTACGGGCCGGTTGAGGGGAGGACTTACTCGGGAAAGTAAGGCACGAGGAAGTTATCCCTATCTTGGTTTGCCAGAATGACGCCTTCGAGGTAAGAACTCGCGACTTGCCGGTCCCCAGCGCTGCCCAAGATCTTGGCATGCATGTAGAAGGGGTCGACTATCACGATGTCCGGGGTCTTGTCGCGAATGATCCGCATCTCCATACTCAGCGAAAATAGCTGAACGAAGGTGTAGTGCAGCGGATGAAGGTTCAACATAGCGTGGATGTCATCAAAACGCAAGACGATCGTACGCCCGATGGAGTTATCCACAAAGCCCTTGCCCTCTGGCACCTTGGCCGCGAAAACCGGGTATGCCACATCCTTCTCCCTGAGACGCCGCTTCTCCAAAGCAAGAACACTGTCATGCAGATTCCGCATAGCACCGGTTGCAGCATTGAGCATATTTGTCGGTAGCATCGCCCTACCCGCCACATGCACCCTCCTCGAGATATCCTGTGGTGAAGGTGGCCCGTCCTGAGCACGGATCGTACTCGGTGCCGGCTGGCTCGCACCCTTCTTAGTCTTTCTTTTGCGTGCCTTCTTCTTCTCCTGTAATGGGACCGAGTTCTGCTCACAGACCGCCTTCTTGAGTGTGTTGGGGCTGATAATATTTCGCACCTCGCCTATCTGAGGCTCGGTGAAGTCGGCAGCTGGAGGCGTCTCCTGAGAGCTGAACGCCAGACGGCGCCTGTTGCAACTTGGCTTCTCCGCGGTACAAGCTAGATCGCACACGTCTTTTGTTGGGTTTGGTTCTTGAGAAGGAGGCCCCATGAAGTCGCCATCGTACCCATGCTCGGCAAAGTACTGATCGACGTTGCCAAATGTATCATCGTCGTCGTCGTCGTTGTTCTGATCCTGTGCCATATGCATGTTTGGATCCAGTGGCATAGGGATGTCCGGCACCGTTACGGCGGTCTTGCCATGGGGCCGACTTGGCGCCGGCACGACTGGCGGTGTTGTCTTTGGGGTGGTGTCCCCCGCCCCCAAACGAATCTGGCTCTTCGGCCAAAGCAGGGGCCAGCTCAGGCAGGCGCTGAGGGTCATCACGTCTTCATCGTCGGCCCCGACGGGTCGAATCGGAGGTAACAAGTCGTCGCAGCCTGGCAGCACCCGAACCAGTTGAACCCTAAACAAGTTGGGTGGCATCTGGGTACCGTGGAACAAGGGGTTGCCCGGTTGAACGATTTTGCCCTTGGCGACATCGACCAACTCATTGTTCACGAAGTGGAGGAGAGTGCACGGAACGTCGGCGGCGCCCTGCGAAAACATGTAGGGCGTCAGGGATGCCCAGTCAAAGGCAAGGAGATGAAGTCCTCGGCCGAGAGAGGCTTAATTAGTTACCGTGATGATGGCGTCGAGCTCAGCTAATGTCGAGGCACCGCCAACGGCGGGCGTGCAGTTGACGGAGGGGCCGCTTGCTAAAGAGGTGCCGGCCGGCGTACACCCGGGTGCATTAAGCTCCCGTGCCGGCGTCGGAGACACCAATGCCGCCTCCGCCGGAGGCACCAATGGCCCCGCCATCGCATTATGCGAGTTGCTGGCCGTGAAGCTAGGAATCGGGGGCGGCCCCTGTTGGCCGCCCGCAATCCACGCACTCAACCCCGAGATCAAGGTAGGCACAAGGGCGGTGATCGTCGCTCCGAGTCGTTGTTCCACTTGCTCTTGGACAATCTCTGGAATCCGCGCCACCTGTGCCTTAAGTTCTTGAACCTCTCACGCCTGGCTTTCCGAGCTGGTCTTTTTCTCCTTCCGCACACCAGCGGTATAGTATGACCCCCATTTTGTCGACAAGCCTTTGCCGGCCACACGACCAGCTGACGTCGGCTTACTGAGCTTATCCTTGTTCTTCATTACATTCAACCCCCTATTTAGAGTGGTGTCCCAAGGGTTGCTCTTAGTCGACCCCGCGCTACTGCTTTCAGTCGCCTGCGGAAGGAATGTGAACCATTTAGAAATTTGGCTTCATTAATTAGAATGCAACCATATGGAGCTAATTACGCGGGGGTGTATTCCTTACCAGAACAAGCTCAAGCTGCCTGGTCTTCGGATCCGTGGTAAGCTCCTTTGTTTTCGGGTCCTTCTTGTACCGGGCCCTAACAAAGTTCCTGGTCTGCTTGTCACCGTATTTATCGAAGAGGGGCGGTAGGCCTTGCTCGGCACGGTCCGCCTCCTCCTTGTCCCATATAGGCTCCGCCACTCTGTAACCGCCGGGACCGAGTGTGTGTTCCCCTATGTTCAGCTCCCGCATTTGTTTCCCCCACTCACTTGATTGGGAGCTTGCGGTGCTCGAGCAATTGATCTTGAAGTCGTTGTAGTCATCTTCGGTGATCGAAGGATTTTTCTCCTTGATCTTCTGATAACTCTCACCTTTCTCGATCATTCTCTTCACATTGCTTTTCCAAGTAGACAGGGCCTTGCTCATCTTCGTGAGGGCAGCATTGTTCACTTTATTCCCTTTGAGGCTTGTGTTCTCAAATTCAGCGGGGAACTTGTATCGTTCGTGCAGCTTCGTGAAGAGGAGGTGGCGCAAATTCCCTCGGTCAGGATGCCTCAGGTTCTCGGTGTTGATCGAGACGGTGCTCCGGACAATGCACCCGAGCTGAAGCGAGTACCCCTTGACTATTCATTCGGGCGCCGTTGGATTCCCGTTGGAGTCCACTTCAGTAACTTCCTCCTTGAGGGTGCGGAGCATGATCGGGCGCCGGTCCTTCCGTTGCCTCTTCAGTTGGCTGCCATCTGTGCGTGCGCCGCCATCATCAGTGGTGGCATCCTCGGCGGCACCATCAGTGGTGGCATCAGTGTGGTCATCCTCGGCGGCACCATCCGTGGTCTCAGGATCGGTGGGGAAGGCGGCGGCCTCATACAAGTGAGGTTGTTCCTCCATCTCCTGGGACAGCTCCCAGAATGCCTTGCCGCCCGAACCCCCGGCCTCATCGTTGTGGGCCATGTTTCTCTCTAAATAGAAACAAAGTTTGGTCAAAAAGTTGGTTATTGTCAAGGAACAAGATCATGGTCTCATCATTTAGTGTTTGTCGACACCGAGGCATCCTAAAATCTAAGCTTTTATCATTGAGGGTTTTTCGACGCCAAGGCACCCTAAAAGCCTAACCTTTCATCATTTCGGTTTTTATCGACACCGAGGCACCCTAAAAGCCATGCATTAGTCACAAGTACGCCGGGGCACTTGATCCTACTTAATTAACTACTAAGATACCCCGGCCCATGCATTAGTCACAAGTACCCCATATGTCCTATTTTTAGCAAAGTCATGCTAAAATTCACGGAAAATTTTAGCATGACCTTTACTGAAAATAGGACATATGGAGTACCCGAATTTGCCGGAACGGAAGTTAATCGACATTCCGGCAAACTCAAGGGCCTCTCGGGGTACCTGCAAACTCATTATCCCAGGTGGACATGGATGCAATGTCACATGTCACATGGATCCCACACCCACAGGAGCTGGTGAAGCTTCATGTGTATTTCATGAAAACCAGCCTGACTAAAGAGCTTTATGTAGAAAACAAATCACTCCAGCAGCTCACACGGGATCATCCCTCTAAGCAATTACTCAAAATGGGCACTAGCAGCAAAATGAACATTTTACAATCTGAACTTTTTTTTGTCATCTATGTGCTCATTTAACTTTGATCCAAATAGTATCAAAGTTCTTAGCAAGTAAGTAATACATGCCTGCTTGGCTAATTAGCAAGTAAGTAACTCTTACATTATCAAAGCTTGCCAGTTTCTGAAATCAATTACTGACAGGGAATAGCACAGGCACACAGCAAACCTATAACTTAATGATGGTTATTAGGGAAGACAGGAAATGAGGATGGACAGAACCATATGTTTGGGAAATGCAAATAGAAGTAGTGCTATGAGAGTAATTTTTTTTCAATTTTCATTGATGTTTCAAATTAGATCGGTGCACATGTGGCTGCAATTTCTATTGGTCATCCAAGATGGGTGTTCATAGTAAAGTACTATATAGTGGCACTAACATAACCAAGGATTGCTTTTAAAAAAACATAACCAAGAATCACCTTCCACGTGGCTTCTTCTCTTTAGCCTGGCTTCCTTCTGCAAAGTGGGCAAATACTTCTGTCTGCTGCAGTAGGTACTTCAGTCGCCCTTTCCCTTCTTGTTCTGTGATCAAAACCACGATGAGAATGCAATACACACCAAAGAATATCATATACAAGAATTGCAGAAATTAAACAAGGTCAGACCCACACTATCTATTCTTTCTTCATGGCAGAATATCATATACAAGCACAAATTTTGTTCACATTTATATAGCAACAAATATTTATACACTCATATAGCAGCACTAAGTATATTGCACTTAGAAGAAGATTTGCTTTTACATGCCACCCAACTTAACAATCTAGTAGAGTTGTGATTTATTAATATTGTCTTTCCTTTGCAGGTTCATGTCAAGTCGATCGAGGATTTCGCGCAGCTGGGTTGTTTCGATGAGAACCAAGACAAGCAGCAGCCCACCAAAGCTTCTTCTACCCAGCAGCAAACACAACAAGAAGAAGTGCGGAACAATGTGATTCTAGTGCTAGTTACTACTGCTGCTGCTGGAAAGGGTGATGATTTGAATCTGATCAAAAGAGGAGGCTTCAAAGTAGAAGGTTGTTTCTGTCATGTTGAGGATTCAAGGAACCTGCCCTAGTGGTATCGTCTTGTTGTACAATTGTCCTTGCTACTGTAAATGGAAGGATCATCTATGCTTTCTCCAACACCCGGAGAAAAGCCACTACTTTGTTGCTAATGTCCTTGTCTCTATGAAAAGAGTATTTTTATTTGCGCATTTGAAATCTTATCTATCTTGCTTGTTAGGTACAGATTGCACTCACAGTTATAAATTTTTGCAGATGCACAATCATGATAATCTAGACTTAGCACCATGCAAAATTTCCTTTTCTCCGCTATGTGTTTTCACAGAAACTACCTTGAGAAAGCCACTGATTCCATGATGCGCATAAGGGTTGTGTGACGATCCTTGTATAAGTTCTGTACTAACATGTTGTTCTTTTAGAGTTTATAATATTTTGAAGTGGACAAACTGAAGATTGGCTTTTTTAAGTGCAAAAACTGAAGATACATGCTACGTTATTGTGCAAAATGTTTACATTAACTCTGTGTAAGTGCAAGTGATGAAAATCTGCTCTCCTTATGAGAAAGAAACTGAATACATGCCCTGTTTATCTGAAGAATTGAATGAACATTGGCCCCGAAGCATTTTCTTGACTAAACTGTGCTCGTAATCCAATTTATGGCCTAATCTACTCAGATTTTACTCAATGACCATGTGCCCAGAGAAAAGGGGAAGAACAGAAGAGGAGGAAGAGCGTACCACGTCTGTAGTCGGGCTAAGCTGTCGCCGGTGACGGTGGAGACGAGGCTGGCTGACCGAGGCGGCGTCGGGGCGGGGTCGGGGTGGCGGGGCGGCGTCGAGGCGGCGTCGGGGCGGCGGGGCAGCGTCGAGGCGGCGTGGCCGCGGCGTCGGGAGAGGAGAGGGGAAGGGGATCTAGGGCGAGGGAGTGGGCGAGGGAGAGGGAAGGCGAGGAGAGGGCGAGGGAGGGAGAGGGCGAGGGCGAGGGCGAGGGGGAGGGTCAGGGCAGCGGCGGCGGCGGCAGTGGATCGAGAAGGAGAGGGAACTGGCGAGGGGGAGAGGGAAAGGGGGGATCGGGCGAAGGGGGAGAGGGAAGGGGGATCGGGCACAATACTAATGGCGCACCTCACCGTGGTGCGCCATTAGCATGTCCATACTAATGGCGCACCTCACCGTGGTGCGCCATTAGTATTTTTTTATTTCAACTCGAGCCAACAAGTTATGTACCACCAGAACTGATCCACATCAAGTCCCCTCTACTAGCTCGACTGGTCAGCAGCCAGTTCTCACACCAAGAGGTCCTGGGTTCGACTCCCAGGCTCCACAAAATTTTTTTAGCATCTAAAAAGCTGTTTCATACTTATTTGTGTTTAAATATGTTCAAAATTGTTTAAATAATAACAGTAATATTTTTTTATAAGACAGTAGCATTTAAAAAGTTGTTTGATACTTATTTTTTTTATAAGACGGTGCGCGGGGTGCGGGGGGTCAGCGGCGGCGGTTGAGTAGGGGAATCGAGGGTGCAGGGAGTCGGCGGCGGCGGCCGGTGGACTGGGGGGGTGCTCGGCGGCGAGGGGGACCGGATCTGGCGAGGTGGGATAGCGATCGAGATGGAGGGGGCCGGGATCGAGATCGAGTGTCCATGAAATTTAAAAATATTCATGATAGTTCAAAAAGTACCCATGAAATATAATCGAGAAATGAAGGCTACGATTTAAATACAATCGATCTTAGCTAGCTATCTGTTCACAATCTTCTTGCCCTTCTTTTTCGCATATGGAGTTCTTCTGTGGAACGGACGTCCTTTAGGTAGGGTGGTCCTGCTTCTTCTTGTGGTGTATGCTGCTACTTCATCATCGTCGTCATGTTCGATCCTCGGGTCGCCGTACTTGTCGAAGTCTTGCTCATTGGCTACTCCATCCATTCCGATGATCTTCCTTTTGCCTCTCCTCACGACAACACGACTGGGCTTTGGCGGGTCGGTAATGAAGAAGCATTGGTCCACTTGGGAAGCCAGTACCCATGGCTCATTTTTCGCGGTGACGTTTGCGCCCGCGGTCTTGGATTTGGCTTCGGGTATAACCATGGTGGTGAAATACCGGTCTTCTTTTATGACGTTCTTGGCCCATCTAACACGGAACATCGGGACCTTCTCTCCAGCGTAGCTCAGCTCCCAGATCTCCTCGATCCTTCCGTAGTATCTGTCCTTGTCGTTACCGGTGTAGGATTCCATCGTTACCCCGGAGTTCTGATAACCATCGCTCTTCATGTCCTTGGCCTCGGTGTAGAATGTGTAGCCGTTGATATCGTACGCCTCATAGGTCATCAGGTTGTGCTCGGCGCCCTGTGACAAGGCGAATATGAGTTGTTCTTCCGCGGAAGAATCCTCATGTAAAGGGTACGACAGAAGCTTCTGCTTGAACCAACGCGTGAAACATGAGTTGTGCTCTTTGAGTATATCTCCGTCCGTCCTCTGTTGGCCTCGGTCATTGTACGTCTTCTTAATAAAGGTTTTGTGCTCTACCACCCAAGGATCGACCACGTCTATGTGTTGTAGCGCGACTAGGTTTGCTCTTTCAAAGTCGGTGAGTCGACCCTCGAAGTCGACATGCATTTCGCGGCGACCCTCACGGTGACCCCATCCAGCGAGCCTGCCGAGGTGCCTGTTGACAGGCAGACCAACGGGGTTCTCGATGCCTAGATAATTCGTGCAGTAGGAGATGCACTCTTCGGTCAGAAAGCCCCTGGCTATGCTTCCTTCTGGACGTGACATGTTGCGAACGTATCCTTTGATGACACCATTCATCCTTTCGAACGGCATCATGCTGTGCAGGAACGTCGGCCCGAGTTGGATGATATCCTCCACTATATGGACCAGCAGATGCACCATAACGTCGAAGAATGCGGGCGGGAAGTACATCTCAAGCTCGCATAGTATCACCACGATCTCTTCCTGTAGCCTTCTGAGTTGCCTCACGCCAATCGACTTCCGAGAGATGACGTCGAAGAAGTTGCATAGGCCAAATAGCGTTTCACGGACGTGCGCGTCCATGATCCCACGGATTGCAACTGGAAGTATCTGCGTCATCAGCACGTGACAGTCGTGAGACTTCATCCCGTTGAACTTCTGCTTCGCTGGGTCTAGGTATCTGCTTATCTTCCCCGCGTAACCGTAAGGAAGTTTTACTCCTAGGAGGCAGGTGAAAAACTGCTCGATCTCCTCCTGACTTAGAGTGAAGCACGCGGGAGGGTAGTCATTTCCGGTCTTCTTGGCCTTTTTGCCTTTGCGACGACTTTCTGTGTCCTGCTTCGCCTCATCATCATCATCATCATCATCATCATCATCATCATCATCATATATAGCGTGAAGCTCCTGCCTGATGCCCATTGATTTCAAGTCTGCCCTTGCTTTCGGCCCATCTTTGGTCCTCTCTGGCATGTTGAGCAGGGTACCAAGCAGACTCTCGCACACGTTCTTCGTGATATGCATGACATCAAGGCTGTGAGGCACACGGTGGATCTTCCAGTACGGCAAGTCCCAGAAAACAGACCTCGTTTTCCATACCTTCAGCAGCGGCTCTGGCGCCTTTCGCTTCTTTCCCGGCTCTGGCGCCTTTTGCTTCTTTCCCGGCAGTGGGCAGTCTTTCCAATTTTTCAACAGCTTGTCTATTTCCTCGCCGCTCCTCGTACACGGGCGTTTTCGGGGTTCGGTTTCACCATCGAACAGATCCTTGCGTTTCCTCCACGGGTCATCGTCGCGAAGCCACCTTCGATGTCCCATGAACACGGTTTTCGAAGACCCGGGATCTCTATCTAGCTGGCGATACGTTGTGTCATCCATGCACCTTACGCATCCAGAAAATCCGTGGACTACCTGCCCCGCAAGATATCCGTAACCGAGATAGTCGTGCACCGTCGTGAGCAGTGCGGCTCTCATAGGGAAATATTCTTTCTCTGCGGCGTCCCACGTATTGGCTGGCGTTTTCCACAGCGTGTCAAGCTCCTCTTTCAGCAGCCCCAGATACAGATTGATGTCGTTCCCTGGTTGTTTCGGCCCTTCAATTAGCATACTCATGTGAATGTACTTCCTCTTCATGCACAACCAGGGGGGAAGGTTGTACATCCACACAAACACAGGCCAGGTGCTATGTGTGCTTCTCTGGCTGCCAAACGGATTGACTCCATCGGTGCTCGCGCCCAGCACGATGTTCCTTGGATCGTTCCCAAATTCTGGGTATTCGAAGTTCAATGCTTGCCACTGGCTCGCATCCTTAGGGTGACTCAGCATCTTGTCTTTTTTATCTATCTCCGGATCATTTGCGTCATCTTCTCGCTTCTTCTCCTCCCTATCCGCGTGCCAACGCAGGAGCTTTGCTACCTTAGGATCCGCGAAATACCGCTGCAGACGAGGAGTGATCGGAAAGTACCACACCACTTTTCGAGGAGCTTTCTTCCTCTTCTTGTATCGAGTGACACCGCACACCGGACATATTGTAGACTCCGCGTGCTCGTCCCGATAAATGATGCAATTGTTCATGCACACATGGTATTTCACGTGCGGTAAATCCAGAGGACACACGATTTTCTTCGCCTCCTCCAAACTGGTCGGGCACTTGTTCCCCTTGGGAAGACGTTCGTGCCAGAATGACATGTTCTCGTCGAAGCATGCGTCGGTCATTTTGTGTTTTACCTTCATCTCCAGAGCCATGAGCGTTACTTTCAGGCGGGTATCCTCGGGCCTGCATCCTTCATACAATGGAGTAACCGCGTCTAACTCAAGTTGATCCATCTTGGCTTTCTCTCGGGCGGCAGCTCTTGCGTTATCCGTCTGCTTGAGAAGCAGCTCTTGAATATGAGGGTCCTGCACCCAGCCCATCGATGGTCCAACGTCGTCTGCTCCGCCGGCATCATCATCATGTCCTGCATCTTCTACATGATGACTGTGTACAGCATCACCGTCGTGATCATCTCCTGGGGATTCTTCGTCTTCTCGCCCCCCCGAGCCGCGGTGGTTGTCTTGCTGCCCTTCCTCATTTCTTGCCCGGCCCCCATGGACGACTTCGTAGTCATCTTCATCACCTTGCCACCGATAGCCATCCATGAAACCACGCAAGAGCAGGTGGTCCCGCACCTGCCCGGAATCCGGGTCCGCAATAAGGCTATTCAGCTTGCATCTTCGACACGGACATCTTATCTCCGTCTCGTTCTTTTGAAGCATCTCGGCCTTCGCGGACCTCAAAAACCTATTCACGATGCCTTCGGTCATCGTGCGGACCATGGTCGCCTGCGGGGTAGAGCAAAACGATATTTTAGAACCAAGAAAAAATTTGGCATGACTTTCCCTAAAAATAGGACCAAAAAGAATGCTTAATGCCAAAATTCTCGCCGAAACGGAAATGAATCAACATTCCGGCAAAATATTGGCAACTATCGCATTTCAAATACCGGTACACCTCCAAACACAAACACATATGCAACACCACAAACATATGCAACACCACGAACATACATAGATCTAGCTAGGCCATAAAAAGTGCATGTGCACATTGTTGTAGGGAGAACAACATAAATATAGCTTCCCCCCTTACTTACCTAGCAAAACAAGGTAACTTAACCACTTAATTTGAATGAATCTATGGTGGAAATGAGGTGAAAAAGAGGAGGCACCCGAGACAAGGAGGAGGCGGTGGAGAGAATGAAGTGGGGAGAAAGTGAGTGTGGGAGGAGAGGCTGTCCAAAATATCTTGTTGCTGCCCACTTACTAATGGCGCACCAGCAACAAATGCGCCATTAGTAATCCAGGTTACTAATGGCGCACCCCCTGGCGGTGCGCCATTAGAACTTTTGCAAAAAAAGGAATAAAAGCAATAATAAAAAAATAACATTAGTGGCGCACCTTCTGGATGGTGCGCCATTACTAGTTACAACTAGTAATGGCGCACCACCAGGGGATGCGCCATTAGTATGTTTGGACAGGCGCACTAGTTCAAAAAAAAATTTGGTACTAATGGCGCACCGTGGTCAGGGTGCGCCATTAGTAGTTTCAACACTAATGGCGCATCAGAAGGTGGTGCGCCATTAGTATATACTAATGGCGCACCACTTGTCTGGTGCGCCATTAGTGTCATTTCCATCTATAGCCCTTTTCCTAGTAGTGAATAAGCTAAAAGGATGTCCCATATACCATCAACATGTCAACAATGAAACTTTAGCTAATTCTGATCTTGAGATCCTGGATAATCCTTCTGACGTAGTCGAAGACAAACGTCCTGCCCCAATCACTATCATTCCCACGGACCAATGTCAATTACTTGCTGACCTCTGCAGGTACATCATGTCGATCGATGATGCCGGGTGTTTGGAGTAAGTATCATGTATCAATATTTAATGTGCGGATGTATATTATTGTTCTTCTTACCATCCAAATTACAGGAAGGTATGGGTCCGGAGCTGCACACCCGATCCAAAGAGCTTAAGTCTTAAGAAACTTCAGTGCATACTTAAGATGGAGCAGCCTATGGACAATGATTGCTTCAACACCGCCGTGCGTATGCTGGCATGTGATGAGGGAGTATTATTCACAGACCCTCCTATACACTACATGGATCTACGATTTTATGTAAGTTATCGAAACTCTTCATTCTATGTGCCATTAGTATCAACATGTTTTAACAATATTCTTTTTTTACTTAGTCCATGATGCTAGAGTCAACACGAGGTCAGAAGTTTTGTGAGAAGGAAACTATCCAGATGTTGGCAACATTATTTGATAGCTGGCCTGGGATGGAGAACGACATCTCATCTTGCAATAAGGTAAATAAAATATTTTGTCCATCGTTATCATGGTTTGTTGTTGTTTCTAATAACTCAACTTGTAGATTTATCTTCCCTATGCATCCATCGGCTGATACATCTTGTACGTCATCGACAAAGAGGCACGTCGTCTATATATTATGGATCCCATTCAAACATCACAATCGTCAGAGGATAAAAACTTGAGGCAATCACTGAAATTAAAAAGTTTTGCAAGGGATTTCAAAGAAGCACTTGAAATAAAGATGCCTGGTTGGAATTATGATATATCTAAATGGCAACGTTTATTTCCGTTCGGTGTTCCAACGAGTGTAGACGGGTAATGAATTCATAACAAGAATATTTACTTTTGTTATCACTATAATTTTTATATTATTAATTTAAATTTTTGCAAGAATGTGTCTGGCTATTTTATTTTTCATTTTATGCTTTGGTGGAACGGTAAAGAATTGGTCAAGCCGATTTGCGCGGTGAGTATTGTGCGTTACATGTTTTAAGACCTTCGGCGTGAATTTGTCATACTAACTACATGTGTTGTTTCTGCAGGATGGGTATGAATTAAGGAAGCAATTTTTATTATACTTGCTAAAACATCGTGGGAATGAAGCTAGAGGATTCATAATATTGTTAAGGAATTTCTTAAGTGCATCATCTAGATATTAATAGTTTTGTAATAGATGTTCAGTTGGAACATCACTCAGGTTGTTACATGGACATGTCGTTAATTTTTCTTTTATGTTATCCAATTACATTGTAATAATGGACTTCAGTTATTAAATATTGTTTGTACGTGTGAAATTTAACATGTAACTCTGGTAAAATATTTTAAGAGCCCGTGGCAACGCACGAGCACTCTACTAGTATAAACTACAAATCCAATACGTACTTGCAAGTTCAGCACGAAAGAAAGTCATTAGTATAACAAACTGACCTTGCGTATTCTTTTGTTTACATACCAATTGTAGTATATTTAAGGACATCAAAAGTACGTTCTCTTTGTTCCAGCGGTGCTCGATTTTCTTCCAGCGCCACTGGAGTTTGCTCAAGGATGACATTGTTCCAGCGGTGCTCGATTTTCTCAATGGGGGAGTATTACCTACGGGCATGAATGATACCTCTATTACTTTGATCCCCAAGGTACGATTCCCTCAGCATATTTCCCAATATCGACCCATCTCTTTGTGTTTGGTTTTGTACAAGATCGCTGCCAAGGCCATTGCTAATCGTATGCGGGAGTGTATGGACGATATTGTCGGTGTTGAACAGAGCGCATTTGTCCTTAGTCGTCTTATTACTGACAATGTACTTATCGTACATGAGAGTGTGCATGCCATGAGAAGGAGGAAGAAGGGGGGGAACGCAACATGTGTCATCAAGCTGGACATGATGAAAGCGTACGACGGGTTGAATTGCACTATTTGCAAGCGATCATGATGAAGCTTGGATTCTGTGTGGAGTTTGTTCGCCTAGTCATGAAGTGCGTCACTTCGGTCAGATTTGCAATTCGTGTGAATGGTGAACTCCTTCCATTCTTTACCCCCTCAAGGGGTCTTCGACAAGGCTGCCCAGCATCACCGTACCTCTTTCTGCTCTGTGCAGAAGGATTGACATCGCCCTTGAATTATTTCGGTGGGGCGAGGGTAGACAAAGGAATCCGAGTAAGCTATAGATCTCCTTGGATCAATCACCCCCTCTTTGCGGATGACAGCCTTATTTTTATGCAAGCAAAGGTGGAGAGTGCTCAACGGCTCAATGAAATCTTGGGAATCTATGAGAGGGGCTCTGGACAGGCAGTGAACAAAGACAAGAGTTCAATCTACTTCAGCCCAAACACTTCTGCTCCAGACAAGCTGCTGCTGAAACAGGTTTTGAACATCTCCGTCGAAGCGTTCAGCGAGCAGTATCTTGGTCTACCTACAGCTGTGGGTAGGATTACAAGCGGTACTTTTGACCACATTGGGGAGAGAATCCTTAGCAAACTCCAAGGTGGGTCGGAAAGAATGATCTCTTGTGCTGGCAGGGAAGTCCGTATAAAATGTGTTGCCCAAGCCATTCCCACATTCAGCATGAGTTGTTTCAAGTTAACGAAGAAGGTATGCAAGGGACTAGTTTCTTGCATGGCCAAGTATCGGTTGAGCAGCTCCCTGGATCGAAACTCTATGCATTGGAAGGCTTGGGAAGCGTTGGCAACACCGAAGGAGAAGGGCGGCATGGGTTTTAGGGATCTTGAGCTGTTTAATTTAGCTCTCCTTGGCAAACACGGATGGAGACTGTTGACAAACCCTCAATCCCTATGTGCCCGCGTACTCAAAGGTAGATATTTTCCCTCATGTGATTTCATGCAAGCTACGGTTCCACGTTTTTCATCTGCAATGTGGCGGGCTATCATTGCCAGGAGGGATGCTCTGCAAGTCGGACTCATCAAGCGTGTTGGTGATGGTGCAACAATTTCAATTTGGGATGACAAGTGGATCCCGGGCACTATCTCCATGGCTCCGACAGTAAGAAGTGGAAATACACAGTTGAACTCTGTTTCAGATTTAATTGACAATGCAAATTGGTCATGGAAATCAGATGTTATTCGTCAAACCTTCATCACCCCCGACGCGGATGCTATTCTGAATATTCCTTTGAGGAGAGGAGGGGGTGAGGATGTGTTTGCATGGGCTCTCGAAAGATCGGGCTGTTATTCTGTAAAATCAGCGTATCGCGCTCTAATGACTCATAACGAGCAACAAGCTCTAGAGGAAGGGACGATCACCGAAACCTCATCGACAGACAAGCAGTTATGGTCCCGGCTATGGAAGCTCAAGGTTTTGCCAGTGTTCTGGTGGCGGGTTTTGCACGGGATTCTTCCGGTTGAAGCAACTCTCCAACACCGGCATATCGCTACCGTTGGCACGTGCAAACTCTATCTTCACACACAGGAAGATATGAAGCATGCATTACTGGATTGCACACATGCCCGGCGCTTCTGGAATGTTGCACCGGAATGGCTCGAGATCAAGCGACCGGATTTGCACCTGCTCACCTGGTCGAGGGATATCATATGTGATCCCATGTTCTCTGATTCTGAAAGAGCAAAACTGGTAACGGTCATGTGGGCGATCTGGACCTCGAGGAACAACGCTACACATGATAAGCGAGACATTGATCCTATCTAGTCCATGAAGAAGACCCAAGAGGCTCTAGCGGTGCTCGAGCTACCCCGTGAACACACTCGGATCCTTCCGGGCCATGGCTGGCGACCACCGGACTTGGGCTGGATTAAGATTAACACAGATGGGAGTATTGCGATGGAGGCTAGAAGGGGTGGAGCAGGTGGGGTCGCGATAACCCTCTCATCTTTCCTAGCAGCCTGGTGCAAACCTTACCCGGGAATCACTGATCCTCTTATAGCCGAAGCTCTTGCCCTCCGTGATGGTGTTATCTTTGCTCATCTCAGAGGCTATGAAGAAGTGGTTTTCGAATCTGATAATTTGGAGATTTTGAATCTCTGGAACTCGCGTCACAACGACTGTGTAGTGGTGGCGCCTATCTTGTCCGAGATTAGGGAGCATGTTCCTTCTTTTAAGTCCTTTGTATTTCAGCATGTAGGTCGATCGGCCAATGTCTCTTCCCATCTTTGTGCCAAGCAAGCTACTCTAGATGTCACAGAATGTTGGCTTGATTCTTCGCCAAGTCTTCTTGTAACCAGCCTCTCAGCAGACTTTGCTGGTGCTGTTAGTGTTGAATAAAGAGCTCCCTATTTCCCCCGCAAAAAAAGTACGTTCTCAATTTTCAATTGGAATCTCAATACAAAAAGCTCCCAATTGACAGAAACTCGCCTGAGGATGGAATCCTAAGGCCCTAGATTTTGGCCCAACTCTCCGGTCAGTCTTATTTTGAGAAACACTTTAGAACAGCAAAGGTATCTTATGGTTGAAGAGGGTTTGGCCAAACTCCATGATAAACTTTTACTAAAATGATTCTCTCAAAGTAGAAAGGTATCTGATGCCCAAAGCCCAGCTCATATAGGTTGCAAAAGTTACACCAAGTAGAGAGCAAACGTATTTCTTTGGCTGCTGTCAAGGTTGATCAATCACATGCCAAATTAAACAGGCAGCCACACGTACGTATACATACATATGCACTAGCGAGAGTACTCCCTACAATAAGTACTGGTATGATTGAGACATGACCTACTACGGTTGTGTCTCCAGTTGACATAGAGTACAAGATACTCATCAAGGTTGTAGGGTCTGGCAGCATGAGTTAAACCCAGTGTTACAACGAAGACGAACTTGTGCTCGGGTTCGGTCCTCCCATGGTTCTTGTTGTTGATATGATAGATGCCGAACCCACAAGTTTGCTGATGATAGCAGCTCAGGTATATCGACCTGGCAGTAATGGAGGGGAATATCTCAGTAGAGATGTGCAAGCAGTGCGTCCGGCCAAGAAACACCGCATGCCGGCCAAGGCTACTGATGGGGACCAGCCTCCGGCAGGCGATGTCCACCTTCAACACCTCAATTCGGCCAGTGATGCCGCCCACTGTGAATATCTCCTTCTGATTGTAAGCCTCGACGCCGCCGAAGCGCTCCATGCCTCTCCAGTACCGCACCATCAGCATCCTCCCGCCGGTGCCACGGACTAGGAACGAGATTATGTGATTTTCCCAAATGTAGTCTTTCTTGGCATGGCAGCGCTGGTTAACCACCCTCACCAGCCGAGGTATCGGCTGCAGCTCAAGAAGGTAGAACGAACCCTCTGGTGAGCTGATGTAGCAGCGTCCTCCCAGGGACAGTAATGAGGAGAATAGCACCTTGCGACGGTCGCCGTAAAAGGGGTGGGAGACAAGGCCTGGGCTGACCAGCATCCAGTGTGCATCGCCAGGTTTGGCGAAGATGATGGTGGCTACACCGGCTCTCACACAGAGCATCAGTGGCGGACCTAGCTGACTGGGCCAGGGTGGGCCAGCAGTGTTAGTTTGTACTGTACATGTACATTTTTTTTTATTTTTTATCCTTGCTCCTATGGTATAAATGGTATTCGGAAATCTCAGGGTGGGCCATGGCCCACCCTGGCCACCCTCTACCTCCGGCACTGCAGAGCATGAGCGTGGGCGGTGAGGTGGAGTCATCAAAACCTATGCCATTGATCATGTGCGGAATAGAGCTGAGGGGATTCTTCAACACCGGCAGGAGGTTATCTTCACTATAGGGGGGGGGGGGGGAGGGGACGGCGGCAACGATGCTGGAGACGACCGGGAACTCGGTGAGGGCGTTGGTGAGTGGGTCGAGGAGGCGAATGGTCTTGGTGGGCTTGCGGAAGAGGAGGAGCAGGCCCTCGGCGGCGCAGACGTGGGCACGTGGCAGTGGGTGGAGAGCGCCGGGTGGTGGACGCCGAGAGAGGCCGCGGTGGCCAGGTTGAGGAGGCGGCGGCGGGGCTCGACATCAGGCATGATGGAGAGCACCATCCAGTTGCGGGGGCGGAAGCGGCTGTCGAGGAGCCCTGCTGCCCGCGGGTCGGCGGACTCTAAACCACCCCCCCCCCCCCCCCCCGCAACCGTCCAGACCCCCTGGTCCCATGTGTAAGGAACCGCCGTCACCGTCTGCTATCCTTTAGCTACTTTATTTTGCCGAGTGGTACTGTTTGACTCTCGGTAAAGTGTTTGCCGAGTGCCCGCGTTCTGGCTCTCGGCAAACTCCTGTTTGCCGAAGAGGTGTACGCCGGGTGGCTTTTGCCGAGGGTGACACTCGGCAAAGGCTTTGTCGGCGGTTTTCGACCCTTTGCCGAATGTCCGTGGCACTCGACGTAGCACAGAATTCCAGTAGTGGCGCCACGGCCTGCACAAGGCGCGGAAGCGGAGGTACTCTGCCATGTCGAGGGAGAGCAGCCGGCCGGAGATCTCCTCGACGAGGTCCAGAGGAAGCAGGTTGGCCCAATCCCTCCATTCCTGCGGGTCAGAATGAATCTGACGACGCGCTTCCGTCGTCTCCCTTGCCGATGATTCATCTGACGCGCCAAGACCGCCCAATCGCTCGCGCTCAGTAGATTCTGCGAGGAGGCAAAGTCGCCGACGCCGTGCTCGTGTCATCATCCCTTGAGATCCGTCGCCATCGGATCCCGCAGCCATCGGGGGCACGGCGAGGCTCCGGCGCAGCGACAGTTGCCTTGCCATCGTGGCGCAGGTTTGGCGGCGGCGGTGGCGACAGGGAGAAGTGATGCAGATATGCGGGCGGGATTCGTGCGTCGTGAGTGGCTGCGGGCTTCTCGCAGCATCTCCGCTGCCAGGCCCAAGGATTAGTGGGCCCTTTGGTAATCTCGTGGATCGACATTGCCAAAGCATAACACATTTTTCTTGCGGGGTATTACATTGCATAACATTGTATGTTCCTGTGATCAGATAAACTATAGTATTCCGTCAAAAAAAGGATAAAAGTATTTTCAGCTAAAAAAGATAAACTATAGTATTTGGTTTGCCTAAAAAAGATGGGGTGTGCTACGCGTCCGTCGACTGATTTTTTAAAAGATCGGCCCGGTGGTGACTGTCCAATCTCGTGCATCGAGCGGCTGAGCGGGGCCTTCACCATTGCAACACCAGTCTTGTTGCAGGTTTTTTTGCAGCACAACTCTTGTTGCAGATTTTTCTTGTAGCAGAGCTGTTGTTGCCAATTTTCTTTTTTTCCGCAGAGCTCTTGTTACAATTTTTTCTGCAATATAGGTCTTGTTGCATAAATTTTTCACAACAGAGATGTTGTCGTAGAAGTTATTCGCAATAGAGGTCTTACTACAGAAAATTTTCGCAAAGAAAAACAGAACGTATAGCATCAAAGATTATGTTTTAGAAACATCATTGCTGTTGCAATCCATCAAAATCCAATTGAGAGAGAGAGAGAGAGAGATGGGGGTGAGGAGAGAGGAGGGAAGGATAGAGATGGTTCTACGACGCGAGAGGATAAGGAGCATTCGTTCCTTGTGGGTGTTTCTAGAGAAAGAGGTGGGACAGAAGGAGAGCGACATCGCCACACGACCTCCTTTGATTGGACAGCTGTGTGGGAGACCGATCGATGTGTGTTATCCGCCGGGTGAACCTAAGAGTTTCCCCAAAAAGATAGAACTCATATTCTTTTTTTTCTGAAGCGCCCAGCAACTGTTGGTTTTCTCATTATCATAGGTAGGGAGAGGTAATTATAAGGCTGCAGAGGCAGCCATAAGGAGCAAAAGAAAAAGAAGGTATAGAACCCTAGGCTAGAGAGGGATATGGCTACATTTCACGGAGGGTCCCCGAAGGGAGACAGCAAGCAGGTGGCTCCTGCGAGCCTCCAAGCCTCGATTGATCGGTAGATGTTCTGGATGATATTGCCCGTGCTCTCTCTCTTCTTTCTGAAGATCCTGTTGTTCCTCTCCAGCCACAGCTCCCAGGCAATGAGGAACAACATGGATTTGGTGCCCTTCACATGTTCAGGTGCTGCAACAGCCAGGATCGCTTCTCAGTAGGATGCAGAGTCATCCTGAGCTAGCCATGAAGATGGGTCCAGGGCAGCACAACCCTTCCAGTAGCTTGCCGATCGCTAGACGTCTCTGGCCACAGTGCATTGCCAGATCAAGTGTGTCGATGTTTCTAGGTTTCTGATGCAAAGCTGGCAGAAGTATTCATTTGGCCAAATGATGATCCTTTAATCACGAGGGTTGAAAATGCACCTGACGTTTGGTTTTTCTTTAAATAATCACTGATTGGAGGCTTAATTATTATTTAACAAATGGTCCAATCGAGGGCTAGGTTTTCATCTCACTACTGCTTGACCCAAATCTTATATAAGTGTACACATTAGCATTTCCAAGAAGGTTCATGAGAATTATGAAACTGCTTGCTATTGAATTCATGCTTCAGTGAACTCATCCAAAAGTCCAAACTGATGGAGGGAGACGGGCAATATATTTCAACACTCCCCCTCACGTCTAGGCTATTTTAGTCCTTAGACTTGGGATCGATGTAGGCCGCATAATCGTTTTATTTAATACTGCGTTGGCAGGGTCTTGAACTCAAGACCTCTAGGCTCTGATACCATATTGAAATCGTGCTCCAGCCAACTCATCCAAAAGTACGAACTAATGGAGGGAGGCGGGCAATATATTTCAACACTCCCCCTCACGTCTAGGCTATTTTAGTCCTTAGAGGTGGGATCGATGTAGGTCGCAGAATCGTTTTATTTAATACTGCGTTAGCAGGGTCTTGAATTCAAGACCTCTTGGCTCTGATACCATATTGAGTTCATGCTCCAGTCAACTCATCCAAAAGTCTGAACTGATGGAGGAAGACGGGCAATATATTTCAACAATTGCAGCCTTGCAGGAATGGAAGGATTGGGCCAACCTACGGGAAAAATGGACGCTGATAAGTAGGTTGGATGAGAGTCTGATTTTTGAGGAGGGGGCACTGAAAGCCTGAAGTGATATGCTCTGAATGATCCGAGCGTAGGCATGCAGAAAATTATATTGTCTGGCTAGATTTCTATCGAGTGTTATGTTGATGTAGTGTCCGTTTAGGCACCATCACACCATGCATTAATCAAGAGCATTAAGCGCATCAATAGATGGTCTAATGAACAAAAGAATTGATGTTTACCGCGCAAAAAAAAAGACTTGAGTTCAATTTTTATTTTGAATTTGCTACTAAACATAGTCTTGCGTTTTCACCCATGCCAATATGTGTAGTTCAGTTTTGGAATGGCACAAGAGAAACAAATTATTTTATAGTCTTTCTATTGTTGCTGGATAACATATAAGGTTTCATGATTTTTTTAAAGCAAATTAGGTTTGTACGTCTGTTGTTGCCCGTAGGATATCTCACGGGAGGCAGTTTGGTTGCTGCCCTGGGACAAACTAGCCTGGAATCTGCCTGTGCCATGTTTGGTTTGCATCCTCAACGATTCACTCTAGCCTGGCCTGGAGAGTGTCAGTGTATGATTAGCCTGGTTGGCTGTCCTTAGCCTGGCCCAGGCAACCAGAATCGGACGCCTGGGAGATGCCTGGCTGCAGCCTCGCATGCTGATTCATTGTTTAATGTAAACAGGAGAAGCAAGAGGTGGTATAATATATTTTAATAATCTCACCAGGCGTGGTCTCCAACCAAACAGCACTAGCCTGACCAGGCATATGGCAGCACTTCCCCAGGCCAGTCCCAGGCGCATGATTTTGTCAGGCACACCATGGAGGACACGAACCAAACAGCCTACAAGCAGAGCAGCACCACGAGCAGACTAGCACCTACACCATACATATTTTTTTTTAAAAAGAAACATCGCTGCCGGTCACCGACGCCAATTCCGATGACTTTTTTATTTAGGAAAAGTTCCGATGACTCTTTGTGTTTCGACCATCTGCGACCGTGGGTCGGAAGATGAGAATAACCCATTCGGACGAAGAAGTACCGGACTGTGGCCCCATGAAGGTCGAACTTTTTATTGCGGTTGCAGAGAGAGTACTTCGCGAGCAAGTGGCAACAGAAACAGTCAGACAGAGGGATCTCTTTCAAAATTGGTGATGCTATTTTTCTGGCACGAGCAAACCAGCACGACCTTGCGTTACCGAAATCACTAGTTACGGAATACTCCTTGCGAAGATCACTCCAACTTTTCTAAGTTGCGGCAAGTGGCATGCTGCATGTGCGTCACTTGTCGCAACCTGGGAGTTTTTCCTTTTTTCGTAGATCCGTTTATTCAAAACGATTTATCTTTTAAACTATGCGTCCAAATCTCGAACCGCTTTCGCCGTTGAATTCCTCCTGTCGAGATCTTTAAAACTAGATCCCATATTGATAGGTTTTGCGAACTTTTTTTTCATGAAAAAAAACCGAACCGGGAGCGCGGGTTTTTTCCCTTCCCGAAGAGGCACGCCCGTGCCTCCGACGAAATCACAACCGTGCCTTTCGCGAAAGCAAAACCGTGACTCTCGCGAAAGAAAAAAAAACAGAAAACACGTTTTTTTCGTTTCCGAGGAGGCACGGCCATGACTCTCACGAAAGCACAACCGTGCCTCTCGCAAAAGAAAAAAAAAAGAAAAAACATGTTTTTTTTTCGTTTCCGAGAGGCACGGCCGTGACTCTCGCGAAAGCACAACCGTGCCTCTCGCGAAAGGAAAAAAAGTAGAAAACGTGTTTTTTTTCCGTTTCTGAGAGGCGCGGCCATGACTCTCGTGAAAGTTAAATCGTGCCTCTCGCGGAAGCAAAATCGTGACTCTCGCGAAAAAGAAAAACATGCGTTGTTTTGCGAAAAAAAGTTTTTTTTGAAAAAAGTTCTGTCGAAAAGCTAGGGAAGACCAGTGGAAAAATAAAACGTCAAAAAACCCGAAAAAAATCATTTAAAAAGCCAAAAACGCGTGCGGAAAAATTTAAAAAAAATGGACTACCACACACGGACGTATATAGACATATTTTAGAGTATAAATTCACTCATTTTGCTCCGTATGTAGTCACTTGTTCAAATTTCTAAAAAGAACTATATTTAGAAACGGAGGGAGTAGTTAATTGTAAGACAAGTAAATGAGGATGTAGCTCAATTGGTAGAGCGCTAATCCAAAACTTAGTAGGACCAGCACGTTTGAGGACGAGCTTGCCATGCATGAATCCATGACTAGCTAGAGCGAACATGTACGGCACAAATAGCAGATCACTCGCAGTACAATTTTTGTCGGCGCCTCTAGACGTACACGATAGGAGAAGAAATTTGCTATTCTACCATCTTCTTTGTCGAATAGCACAACATATAAGAATGAAGGGTCTTTGACTTGTTTCTTCTTCAAACACTTTAACAATGTTTGTGCATCTTTGGATTCTAGGTACTTCTCACGCTCACTTTTTATGTAATTGTTGCTATCCATATCCAAGAACGGTACATTTTCAGCATCTCCATACCATTGCTCATAGAAATTGTATATCTCAAATGGCCTTATTCCAGATGCGTGCATTTGCTTAATTATGTGACGATCAGCGTCCAATAATTTACACTACGACCTAAGCATATGCGAGTTATCAGGAGTTACAAGATGATGATTCTGACTAAGCTCGACTTTCTTAATGTTCCACATGCCTTCCCTATTGATGTTGAATTGAACAATGTCTGTGCATTTTACCCTTGTTGTAGCTTGTTCTTTAACATCTCATGAGTTGGACGTTTAGACTTCACACCTTCCTTGCTACAAAACAACATATTTTGAAGATAAAGTCTGATCTGCTCTTACTTTTTTGTGACACTTTCTGGTACTGAATCCTTTGCCTTTAGGGCATCTACAAGGCGGACCCTAACACCCCCCCCCCCCCCCCCCCACAACCGTCCAGACCGCGGAAGCCATCAAACGCCAACTTGTATCGGTCCGGGGAGTGTTGGAGGTTTGCAGGATTCCGGACACCCGAAACTTAGGACTCTGACACCCTGGGCCCACCCAATCGATCCTCCCGGTCCCATTTTCTTCCACTCCCCCTTACTTTGCATTTCCACACTCCACCTCCGCCGCCACTGTTGTTCGTCTCCGGCCACCACAGAGCCATTATCGAACGTCCGCAACCAAAACCGACGTGCCCGCTTGCCGTTCCGACACAACTTTCAACCTTGGAGCTGTTTGTAGCCAGGTATACTCCGCCCCTCATGGACGACCTCTATGGCAGACACCACCCCCGACAGGTGTTCGGTCAAATGCCATTGAGCTTATTTTCAAATTCTATGTCATTTTTTAGCATAGGATGGTGAGCTACTTGACCATGGAGGATGAGTTGTTGTGCGATGCGTGGTTGCCATATCCACGGATTCATAGGCAGGAGTAGACGGGAGCCCTTCTAGGAGCAAGTGCATGAAAAATTTCACGCACGAAATTAAAGCACATTGCGCCCTACGACATGTACATCATTCAACTATGCCACGTGAGGTCGTTGTTGTGTAGCTGACACGCTATTCGGGTCAGTGTCATCAAGTTTTGTAGCGTGGTTCGTCAGCTCGAGGAAAGGTAGCCATTGCACGCGACAGAGGACGACATAGTAAGTTTTACTTCCTCTTGCTCAACTTGTTGGTTGATTCATTGACTCAATGTTGGTCTACATATTATATGTACCCCGCACACGCCGCCATGGTGTACCACAGGTCAGAGGGACGGCCATATACGCGCACACACTGTTGGATGAAGCTGAAGGAGAAGTATGTGTGGGAGGACATGATCCGTTCATAAAAAACTTGTTGGACATGCGGGACCTAGTCGAATTTGAGACCTTGTTGTACTAGACTTAATTTGCATACTATGTGTGGATGATTTGTGCTATTTTATATTCAAATTTTGATGAATATCGACCGGTTTGCATGAATTTCGTCTGCTTTATTAGAATGCGGTTTGAAATATATGCGTTTAGTGTTGGATGGCTGCCACCCGCATCCGTGTCCGCAGACTGGTCCTCCCTATCCACAGACGGATGCTGGAGATCTTTTGCGTGTTGCCATTGAAGATGCCCTTAGCATATGAATTATAGTATGTGTGTGCTTCTTCTGATTGAAAGCACATTCCAACTTTTGGCACCTACCACACAAAAACAGCATAACACATGTTAAGTAATGGTGGATACACTTCATATACAAAAATGGGGGCCACATAAATCAACAAAGTACCTTATCACCCTCGATCCCCACTACTAACTCGGAATCATACGGCAATGTGCTACTTGGGCTGGCAACCTTCATCGATGTAACAGGTTCACGACTAGCATTAGCTACTATCGCACTTGTTAGAGCATCTCTAGCAGACTCTGCATTTTGTCAAACTGTAAACTGTGTTTGCAGTTTGCACGGGGACGCTTATATAGGCTCAAAAGCGCGGCAACAAAACAGAAATAGTATTCAAACCCGTAAAATTTTAAAAAACTTGTTTCGCGCAAGAAATTTAAGCAAAAGCTCGCCGGAGCTCGCTCGCGTAGATAGTTCTTCACATAGTTAGTTCTTCTACACATAAGTTCGTAGACAACATGCATATATTACATATAAGTTCGCCGGAGCTAGACCGGGCCTACGCTACCGTACCACTACACAAAATTGAGCTCACTGGAGCTCGTGCGGTAGCTGTCCAACGGCGATGCACTCCTTGGACGCGTGCCTTCATCACTCGGAGTCGGAGGAGTCGGAGGAGTCGAGGTCGATGTAGAGCTCCGCCTGCTCCGCCTTCATCACTCGCAGGTCAGCCTCCTTGGACGCGTGCGCCTGCGACGCGGCGACGCCCGTCTGGAGGAAGAGCCGCTCATACTCGAGCCCGCGCCAGATGTGCTCTTCCATCTCCTCCTTCTCCCTCGCCGACCGCTCGAGGACGACACGCTCGAGGAGCTCCTCCTGCCCCGGGGAGAGGTGGTCCTTGGGCCCGATGATGCCTCGGCGTGGCGGCGCATCGGGCATGGCGCGAGGCAAGAGCTCCTCCTCTGGCTCGCTCTTCACCGGAATGAGCCGTGAGATCGATGCGCTCGCAGATGAGCTCCCCGCGGACCAGTTGCCGGAAGAGACGTGGCGGCGGCGAGCGAGCGAGCTCGCGGTCAAAGTCGTCAAGCTCGCGGTGGTCGAACGCCGGCGGCGGCCAGCTACCGCGGTTCAACAACCGACGTGCCCCCCGCTTGCGCGCGGCGTTAGATCTGGCGCGGCGGCGCTCCGCCTCATTCCCAGAGCCGTCCATGGCTTTCACATCTTGTCGGCGGCGAGAAATCGAGCGGAACGGTGGGGAATCGGGGGGAAACGCGGCGACGGGGGGATAGGGTTTCGACCCGCATCTGCCCCGCAAACCCGCGCCCTAAACCCTAAACCCTAAACCCTAAGCTACTACACCATGACAACTTAGTTAAGGGCAGAAAAACTGCCGATAAAAGGTCCTTTATGGGGCAAGTACTCTGCCAAGAAAGACTTTCCCCGGCAGATGCAAACCACCCTGGAAAGTCCTGTCGGGAAATGTATTTCCCGACAGATACTAGAATTTCCGACAGTTAATGTGCCCTCTATCTGCATTTTATTCCCGGCATATAGTTCCTTTCCTGGCAGATGCTGCTTCTCCAACAGGCTATCTTTCCCGACAGATCTGAGCATTCCTGGCAGATAATTTGTCGGTGATTCTTACAGCTCCTGGCAGTCCATCTGCCCTTAAATGTAGGACGCCAATAACGCCCACACGTGTGGGTGTTAAGAGACCTGGCCACACATTTTGTGTGGTGTCTAAGAGGACCAGTCCACACGCCTACGTGTGGGCAAAACAACTAGCGCCCACACGCATCTTTTTTTTCTCGCGGTCCCTCTCACACGCTTACGTGGTGGCAAAATGAATAACGCCCACACGACCTCTCTCAGCCACCTACCTCACGGTGCCACACGTCCCGCGTGACAGTCACCACGCGTCCCCGCAGTTGCCATGGTCCGGGCCCTCTTCAATGTCCGTTTAACTGCAGTTGCCATGTCGCTGAACTATAGTTGCCATGTTGGACAAGTACAGTTGCCATGGTTGCTCAACTACAGTTGCCATGGTTGCTCAACTGCAGTTGCCATGGTTGGTCTGGTCTACTGCAGTTGCCATGATTTCAAAACTTTAGGAGTTGCCACCTATTAACACTAGGCAGTTGCCATATATGGTCTGGTCTACCGCAGTTGCCATGATTTCAAAACTTTGGGAGTTGCCACCTACTAACACTTGGCAGTTGCTATGTAGCACTATAAAAAAGGCATGGCAAAAAAACATGTTCGGGTAAAAGAGAGAGTTGCCATGTGCTCACAAGCACGCTAGGGCAGTTGCCATATAAAAGAAAGAATTGCCATCTGCTTACATGCACGCTAGGGCAGTTGCGATGTACCATGCAAAAACACATGGCAACTCGGGTAAAAAAGAGTTGCCATCTGCTTACAAGCAAAGCTAGGGCAGTTTCCATGTACCCTGCAGAAACACATGGCAACTGACAACTTTGGGTGTGGGCGAGGAGATGGGCGTGTGGGCGAAGTGATAAACGCCCACACACCAGCCCCTCTGCGTGCGTGAAAACTGGTGTGTGGGCCAATTGCTAAACACCCACACACCAGCCCCCCGTGTGGCGAAAAAGGACGTGTGGGCGACCGGATGAATGCCCACACACCAGCCCAGTCCTACATGGCACACAAAAACTGCTAGAACACGCCAAAATTCGTACAAAATTGGTTGAACGAGAATCCATGCGTGTGGGCGAGTTGCCAGACGCCCACACGTGGGGCGTTAGTCTTTCCGTGAATGTATTCCCAAAAAAAAACTACATGGGGATACTATTTATTTCTTTTACATTACAGCAGACATGAGCTGGCATCTCAACATAGCATTGAAATCCATTCATATCAAACATTCAACATATATGCTTCACATTTGTATGTTACTCCCTCCGTCCCATAATGTAAGACATATTTTGTCACTACACTAGTGTCAAAAAACGTCCTATATTATGGGACGGAGGGAGTACAAACCTAGTAACAGATCATTTCCACAAATAAGATATGTGCAACACACTGGGTACAAATGAAAAGATCATCCTAAGTTAGCATCTTTACTTTGTAGCCTTTCTAGGTGAATACAATATAAATTGAAAACTGAACTTGTATGGTCTTCAAGATGAGTGAAGAAAGTGGTTGCACAAGGTGAGTAGATCACTAGCCTTGTACTAGGGGTTGCCAACCTGAAAAAAATAAGTCAATTGGCATGTGCATTACTGAACCGAGTAATTTATTTGTTTGGCTCCTGAAAAGTGAAGCACATAAAAAATATGTCCACACAAGTGGTTCATGAATTAGAACTGAGAAGGAAATGCAACCTTCCGTTTCTTGCTGCGTCAAGGAAAAACATGTGCAAAGAGCCTGATGAACTTGTGGCAGCAAAAACATCAGGTTGAGCGATGCTTGGCCCAAATGAGAGCGAGTAAATTGTTGATGGATATGCTCCCCACTGAAACCTATGTGACTGTTGATGTAACAATGTAAAACGAGATCCGTCAAAATGGCAGAGTTGTTATCATGGTTGTAGAACAAAGATCAATAATGTTCACCTTAGTTGTGTGTGCCACAACATATACTCAAATCATAGTCCCCTTCTCAGAAACTGTTGCCAGACTCATGGGCATCTACCTGTTGATCAATTACAAAGAGGAAAAAGATATCAGTGAAAAGACATATACATATATTCAGATTACTAGGGTTGAGATAAGCCCCCAAAGTTGACTGAAAACTGTAGGAAAACAAATCTGGTCTCGGAAGTTATTCCTATTATGTTCTACAGTCCAGAAAAAAAGAGGTTCACATAATGTTTTTTCCCACGTATATAAATTAAAGACTGTCCATGCCACCACAGTTGCATGACCATTGCCTTTTCTTTTTTATGCCTTGAAAAGGCAGAAAGAGATCCAAAATAATCAATGAGTACTTGGTTTTTACAGTGATATCTCTCAAGAAAGATCCAGCACTTGGATAACTGTAAATCCGTAGATGCAATGATGTTTACTCGGCTGTACAAATGATACAGAAGCAACTAAACCTTTTGGAAGTTACCTGACATATCAATTCAGGATCTGATGCTTTATACACTACAGTGGATCCCTTGGATTCACGAACTGTAAATCCGTAGATGAAGTGAACTTTACAAGGCTCGCATGAAACTACAATCAAAAAGGTCATTTTAATATATCACCTAGCAGACCCTAGGAATTCCAAATCAAACAAGTACATGTTACAAAAACAAGGCTATTCTATAATAGAACAAATGTTTGTAAGTGAAGCAAATACATGTTTGCTCATCATAAAACTTGAAGAATAAATTAGCATTGATGATTACTTACAACAAGGTTCTTACCTGCAACATCCATATATGATCTAAATAGTTGACACTGGATGAACTGAGAGAAGGATTTTTCATGACGGGAAAGTATATCAGTTGCACAAGGTTCCTGCAATTTCCATATCGGCAAATATTTCTGTAAAACACCAAAAAACAGAAAGTAAGATATATCTAGAATCTTTAAATGTGAAGCATTTAATTCTGCACCGAGCTACTAACATAGACAGGATCCCCAACAAACCAAACACATCAGCAACCCATTAACGGCAATACTGTAATACACATCAATTCATTGAGGCTATATGCGGGGAGAGCATGGACACTAACCATCTAACGATGACAGTTACATGGCTGGCGATGGTGTATCCTTCACCGGATCAGAAGGCACAAGAAGAGACAGGAGACAGTTAGGCGGGTTCAGCTAATATCAATTATAAAGTGCAAGTTTTAGTAACAACTAACAAAGCTCCAGATCATACATGAAAGTGCCAGATGACTAACTGCTAGTATTAGCTAACAAGGTGCCAAAATTCCCACCATTCAGGGAAGTGCTCCTTTTCACATTAGGTGCTAGAAATCACTGTCGTTTTGACATATAGTTCATACATACACTAATTACATAGTATTAATACAAAGTGCCAACAACAGCCATGCTAAAATCCCGTTGAATGTTCATAGGAAAGTTCTATAAGCATATGAAAGATCCAATTTGATCAAAATTTCTACTAGACTACCACTGTTACAATTTATTTAACACAATGGCCGCCACTTCATACACAAGTGAGGGAGGGAGAGATGGAAACAGGGGACGGGGAGCAGCACAGCCTCACCAGATCGGAGAGAGGCAAGTCGCATGCAGAGGACGCAAATCACGGGGAGCAGCACAGCATCGAGCAGCCCGAAGTCCAGGGGGAAGCGATGCCAGCCAGGCGGACGAACGGCACCTCTTCCTCCTCGGGTTGGTGGTGTCCTGGCGAGGGCGACCTCCACTCCACGTATGGATGTAGAGACGGCGGTCTCGGCATGTTTTCAACCACCGTGTGGGGCCCTTGGAAGAGATCTCACAGTTTTTCTGGTAGATTGATAGGAGAAGAGGATGGGGAACAGAGGAACGAGAGAGAGTTCAGAGAACGAGAGAGAGAGAGAGAGATTCAGGCTTTTCTTTCTATTTCTCTTTTCATGACCAAATCTGAATACAAGCTGGGACTAAGTAGTCCACACACACACACACACGCCACACGCACCTAACCAGGCCCACTCAAGTCACACTTGCACGGTGCTAACCTGACCGGTGGACCCTGGGTCCACCTGTCTGTCGTCCGTCGACACCAACAGTGGTGGGGACGTGACACTTTCCCTCCCTTGAGATGCAGGCTCCTCCCAGATTGAAGCCTCCGGAAAACGAGCTCGAAGAACATAATAATCTTCCCAGCTTGCATGATCTGCAGCAATGCCGTGCCAATGAACTATGATTTGAGGAATTGCTGAGTTACCTTTCTTTACCATCCGTCGTTCAAGAATTGCTTCGGGCTGCAATGTAGCAACAGACAAATCTGGAGGCTCAGGCAAGTCTGCAAACACTGGAGAGTAGTTTACAGTAAATGGCTTCAATTGGGAAACATGAAAAACAGGATGTATAAGACTGGCACCCGGAAGATCCAAACGATAAGCAGCAGCACCAATTCTTCCAGTGACACGAAATGGACCAAAGAACTTTTATGCAAGCTAGTGGCAGGGGCGGTTGACCAGCGAAGATTGTGCATATGGCTGGAGCTTGAGCAGAACTTCCTCACCAACAGCAAATTCCCTATCCATACGATGCTTATCAGCCCGTGACTTGATTCTCTGCTGAGCACGCAGGAGATGGTCACGTAACAGAGCCAAAAAATCTTCACGATTTGCTGCTAGCTCTGCCAGGGAAGAAGGTAATTCTCCAGTGTCAATCGGCATAGTACCAAATTTAGGATCAATGCCATATAAAGCCTTAAAAGGAGTGTTGCCAAGTGATGTGTGGTAAGAGGAATTGTACCAAAACTCTGCCATTGGTAACCAGCGTTTCCACCTTGTCGGGCTGTCATGAACGGCACAACGTAGATACTGTTCTAAACACTGGTTAACACGCTCTGATTGCCCGTCCGTTTGAGGATGATAGGCAGTAGAGTAGCATAACTTGGTGCCTATCTCCTTGAAGAGCTTCCTTCAAAAAAAACTGGTAAACACCTTATCTCGGTCGGAAACAATCGATGCCGGAACTCCATGAAGGCGAACTACATTATCAATGAAAACTGTGGCTACGGACTGAGCTTTATAGGGGTGTTTCAGAGGAAAGAAGTGAGCGTATTTAGTGAGTCGATCGACCACCACTAGGATTACCTCAAATCCTTCTAATTTCGAAAGCCCATCTATGAAATCCATGGTAATGTCCTTCCAAGGGCGCGTAGGCACTGGCAAAGGCTGCAACAACCCACCTGGATGTGTGCGCTCATGTTTTGCTTGCTGACAAACTTGCCACTGCTTCACCCAGTCATAAACTTGTTGTTTCATGCCAGACCATCGGAATAATTTGGACACACGGTAATAAGTGGCCCTGACACCTGAATGACCCCCGACAGCACTTGAATGCAGAGCACTGATTAGTTTTGTTTGCAGCGCAGAATTACTACCAATCCACACACGTCCTTGATATTTAATCAGTCCTTGATCAAGTGAATAAATGTGTTCACCCGGACTATGAACTGCCAGACGAGCTAATCGGTCCAGAGCTGATTGATCAGTTTGATAGGAATTCATAATCTCCTGCATCCACATTGGTTGGCAAGTCGAGACTGATGTGATTGTGTACAAATGACCCACACGAGATAATGCATCTACGGCATTGTTCTCCGAGCCTTTGCGGTATTTAAACTGAAATTGAAGGCCCACCATCTTAGCCATGGCCTTGCGCTGAAGATCGGTAATCAGTTGTTGATCCTGTAAATGACATAGGCTTCAGTGGTCTGTAATGATAGTGAAGGGACCCCTCTGAAGGTAAGGGCGCCACTTATCAATGGCCATAATGACAGCCAAGAATTCTTTCTCATAGACAGACAACTTTTGATTGGCCATACCCAAAGCCCTGCTCAGATAAGCAATAGGATGGTTATTCTGTAAGAGTATGGCTCCAATTCCTGTGGCAGAAGCATCAATCTCGACCGTAAAAGGTTGACTGAAATCCGGTAGAGCCAATACAGGGGTACTAGTCATAGCTGTTTTCAATGTCTAAAAAGCTACAGTTGCTTGCTCTGTCCAAACAAAACCTTTCTTGGTCAGCAATTGAGTCAAAGGCTTGGCCATACTAGCATAATTTTGGACAAATTTGCGGTAGTACCCGGTCAACCCAAGGAACCCACGCAATTCGGTAGCGTTGGTAGGTTGAGGCCAATGTTCCATCGCCATAGTCTTCTCTGTGTCACATGACCCAAATATTGGATTTCAGTCTGAGCGAAAGAGCATTTGGAAATCTTCACAAACAGGCGAAGATGCTCCACATGTTCCTCCCAAGTGGTGCTGAAAACTAGAATGTTGTCTAGAAATGTGATGACATACTTGCGATTAGCTGGAGCAAAGATGCTATTCATTAAGCACTGAAATGTTGGTGGTCCATTGGTCACCCCAAATGGCATAACACGAAATTGAAAGTGTCCTGAATGTGTCTTGAACGCAGTCTTCTCCTCATCTGGTTCATGCATACGGATTTGGTGATAATTAACCTGCCCTAAGGTCCAGCTTGGACAACATTTTTGATCCTGCCAGTTCATCAAGTAATTCATTGACCATGGGTAGAGGGAATTTGTTCTTCACAGTGATGGCGTTGAGTTTGCGGTAATCCACGCAGAAATGCCAGCTATCATCTTTTTTCTTAACCAGAAGTACTGGCGATGCATACGGGCTTATACTAGGTTTCACAATCCCTTCCTGGATCATCTCTGCCACTTGTCATTCAATCTCGTCCTTTTGTTGTGGCGAGTATTGGTAAGGGAGAGAGTTTGGAGGGTTATGACCCACTTCCAACATGATTGCATGATCATATAATCTATGTGGAGGCAGTCCACTTGGAGTTTCAAACACATCTTGAAAGTCTGTTAAAACTGCACTCAGATCTTCTGGATAGGAGCCAGGCGTGCGAACAACATCACATGAAGAAGGATCAACCATGGCCATAGCCCAAATATCATTGCCAAGCAGAGCTTTGTCCAATTGTTCTACTGACATAGCTTGCAATTGCATAGTAGAAACAGGTTGCACACCTTGCAAGGAAATGATAGTATTACCATGGGCAAACTCTAATGATTTGCCCTCCCAATTGCAAATCAATGGACTGTGACACTTAAGCTAGTCCATTCCCAGCACCACATCATAGCCCCCCCGGTTGTAGCACTCTCATTGGTGTCACAAAAGTGTGACCCTGTGCCCACCAAGTCAGATTAGGGGTTTGAAACTTGGATTCCATAGTTTGACTATTTGCAACTGTAACTTTCACTTCTGGAACAGCGACCAAATCCAATGAAGCACGCTTGGCAAAATTTTCATCCACGAAACTATGACTACTGCCTGAGTCCACGAGTGCTAACATGACTTGGTTGCCCACCAATGCTCTTATGCGGATGGTTTCTGTATTGTCGGCTCCTGAAACAGCATGGGCTAAAATCTGACAGCACTCCGATGTGGTGGGTTCAGTTAGTAATTCCAAAGCTTGCACTGCATCTTCAGTTAAAATTTCACCATGCTCACCAACTTGTATAGTAAGTAGCTGCATAGGCTTCTTACATTGATGTTCCTTGCTGTACTTATCTCCACACCTGAAGCATAAACCATTAGCTTTTCTGAAATCTCGTAGCTGCCTCTCATGACCAAAATCATCCGTTGCTTTCTTTCCTGCTTGCTGAACATGTTGGATTACAACAGGCACGGTCTGTATTGGTGTATGTCTCTGGAACCGCTGTCAAGGATGTTGCAGATCGAGCTCTTCCTGGATTTTTGCCAAACAGACAGCACGAGTTACACTGGTGGGAGAATGCAAGCACACTGCTGCTCGAATGTCATCCTTGAGACCCAACACGAACTAAGAAATGAAGAATTTCAAGTTCAAGGAAGGGTCCAATGCGATCAAGTTATACATTGTGGACTCAAACTCAGTCTTGTATTCAATAACTGTACCCAGCAGTTTGAGTTGCAAAATTCTGGTCATGTGTGATTCATACTCCCCTTGGCCAAACCCCAGTGCAATCTCCGTTGCAAAATCATCCCAGGGCCACAAATGACGATGATGTTTGAACACCTGCCACCACAATGCCACATGTCCTTCCAGATATAATGTTGCTAGCGAGACCCAGTGATGTTCAGGCACGCGATACATGTTGAAATAGGTCAGTGCCTGATCCAACAACAACCTCGGATTCTCACCAGCAAATCGAGGAAAGTGATGCTTGGGTGGCTTGACATAGGATTCCTGATCTCGAGCCGCTCCAAACTCCCGACGAGGTTCTCGAACATGCTCCCGCCCCAGCCTGACTTGTTGATGCGGTTCTGGAGGTGGATCCTGACTTGGTACTTGCTCCACAGGCGAGCACTAGTAGAAAAACACCTAATAGTCCCGGTTCGTAAGGGCCTTTAGTCCCGGTTCATGAACCGGGACTAATGGGTCGTTACTAATACCTCCACCCATTAGTCCCGGTTCAAACACGAACCGGGACCAATGTGCCTCCACGTGGCCCTGTGCGCCGAGCCCAGTCAGGGGGCCTTTGGTCCCGGTTGGTGGCACCAACCGGGACCAAAAGGCATCCACGCGTCAGCATTCTAGTGGCTGGAGTTTTTTTGAAAGGAGGGGGGGTTGGGGGTTTTGGGGGGTTAATTTAGGTGTTTCATATATTGTGTTAGCTAGCTAATTAATAGAGAGAAGTGTCCTCTCTTATGTCCGTTCTTGGTCGACGCTACGTACTATATATATAAGTGATCGAGAGAACCATTGAGTACAGAAGTTCGTCATGCATACCGAGAGAAGTGATCGATCGACCTCTCCTTCTCCGAGAGATTGGTCGAACAACAAGTTTTCGTATCATGTATCCGACGCTATTGGCTACATACATGTACAATATGTATAAGATCTCTTAATTACAATCCCCTAGCAATTGAAATCAATTTCCACATGGTATTCTCCGGCTTTATTGATGACGTGGTCAAGAAAGAATCCCGCCAATTCCTCTTGAATTGCTTTCATGCGATCTGGTTCTAGGAGTTCATTTCGCATCTGCCACGTCTAATTTGAAGAAGGGGGTTAATTAATACATATATATGAATGAAACTCAACAGAAATGATGGTGTAATAAAATGAAATTGTGAATATTATTGCTTACGCACTTCATATTGTCTTTTAGAGTAGCCCCGCTTGTTTTTCAAAGTCGCGTTGTGGATGAACTCGCACATGTAGTATCCACAGAAATCATTCCCTTGTTCCTGCCACAAGCACTTTACGAGAAATAGAGGTTAATCAAACTGATAATGAAGCATTATAAATGGCATTGATGAAAGTATAGCTATAGAATCAATGGGAGATGCGCGCAACTAGCTAGCCAGTAGTACTTACTTTCGGGTATGTATATCGCAGCTCCTTCGGCAGTCCCAGATCTTCTGCGGTGAACTGTTTCCAAACCCTGCAAGACAAAGAAAATAATTATTATTACTTGAGATATCAGGAAATGAACAAAAAGTTACCGATATGGTGCGATAATGATCGATTGAACTTACTTGTTGAGCAATTCAGTCATGTCCGCATAGGTTTCGGGATCTTTCTGTCTCGAGTCTAAGACGGTTACTTGTCCCTGCTCAAGCTTAATCTCCAGAAGAACATAGTGGTACCTGCGCACGCATGCATAACTCATCAATTACATTACTATAACCTCGCTCGAGTAATAAGGGTAACCGAATATGCACACGACAGTAACACTCACTTGCCGTTGTAAGGAAAGAGTATGGTATCTTTGTTTTGATTTTTGATCAATGATCGTAGCAAGTTGTCCTCGGCCTCTTTGACGTGCTTTTAAACCAGAAATTCATCTATGATATTTGTGTTAATGAACCCAATATCATAAATTTCTTGTTTTTTGCACTCGACGATCTTCAATCTGCATAATATATTGAGGATAATTAATTATAAATACATGCAATGAAAGAGCCGAGCTATATATAGAGACTTAATGACAGAAATAGTACTTACATGCAGTAGCAAAAGACCATTAATTTATCGAGGGCCTTTTGATTGAAGAACGCGAAGAACTCATCAAATGGAACACACAACAGATCACTTGAAACGAGGTTGTGCTCCTCTTTAATGTTCAGATACAAACTATTCGTCCCCTCAGACTCTCTGCAGGTTTTCATGTACCAATTATGGAATCTTCGCATCATTGTTGTCTGAGATTTTTCATCTTTGACGAGAGGCTTCCCGTACTCGTATCTATGTTCGTCCACCTCCAAGAAATCAGGAAGTTGATTATCAGGCAGGTAATCTTCAAGATTGCCATAACCGGCCACCGTCCCCGGAGCATTAGCGACGATGTTGCCACTAGACACATTGAGCGGGGGGCACGATTGGTTTGCTTGTTTGCCAAGCTGGTCAATTTTTTTGCAGCTGCTTGTTCTCTTGACCTTAGATGTCTGACAGTACTTCCTGACCGCTCCGCTTGGAGATATGTCTGTTCAGTAATGCGCTCATAGTTGGTTCTCGGCGGAGACTTTGCCGGTTTCCTCAGGGCATCAAGAGTGCGCTTTGCTTTCACCGGATCTACCTTCTCCTCCGGAGGTGGATGCCTCTTTGCTTTCACCCCTTCAAAGAACTCCTTCACGTGGGTTCGCACGATCGTATCGTTTTCCTCCTCGGTCCTCTCGTACGGTAACTTCTCTAGAGGCTTGAGAGGTGGACCGTATCTGTATTGCCTCTCGCCTCTAGTTGTGCTGCTAGACACCGGAGCAGACGGAGCGGTTGCGGCGTCTGTCTTCTTTCGTGCTTGCTTACGAGGCGGAGGAGAAGGAGTACGACGCGCCGGAGCAGCCAGGGCGGCGGCGTGTCTCTTCAGCCCTTGCTGGCGAGGCGGAGAAGGAGGAGGCTGCTGGCTGCTCGAGAGCGCCGGCGCTGGCAGAGAAGGAGGCGGAGTGCCGCCACGCGCCGGAGAAGGAGGCGGAGTGCCGCCACGCGTGCCCTGATCGTCACTCGCCGGTGGAGGAGGCGGTGGAGGAGGCGGAGTGCCCTGACTCGCCGGAGGAGGAGGAGGAGGCGGAGGCGTCCAGTTCGAAAGGTTGATGAGCTTCTTCCGCCATAGGCATGGAGTCTTCAGAGCAGAACCCAGCCTAGTCTCCCCTTCACCGGTAGGGTGGTCAAGCAGGAGATCCTCAAATCCCTCCGTTATTTCATCCACCATCACCTTAGCATATCCTTCTAGAATCGGCCGGTAGTGATAAGTTGCTCCGGATCCAGTAGGATAAACAGAGCCAACAGCCGCCTTGACCTTCAAATTCATCCATCGCGCCATAATGTGGCAATGTTGAGACTCCGTGATAGCACCCACGGGATAGCTGGCAGGAGCCGTCAAGACATGCTCCGGCTGAAGCAGCTCAGTGGAAGCCACGCTGCTTCTCCGCTGAGATGGCGGGGTAGCTTCAGGGGAAGCTTCGGCAGGTCGTTTGCTGCGATCTGCTGCTTCTCGTTCCTCTTCTCATTCCTCTAGCCCCATTACCCTTTCGTGCAGCGCCTGCAGTTGGCCCTGCTCCAGTTTCTTCGTCTTCTCGTGGGTTTTGTAACCCCCTGCGTCCGGAAAACCAACCTTCCACGGAATGGAGCCTGGCGTGCCTCGTGTCCGTCCAGGGTGCTCAGGATTCCCGAGGGCCATTGTGAGCTCGTCCTTCTCCCTGTCTAGTACGAACGTCCCTCTCTGCGCTGCATTGATATAGTGTCGAAGGTTCTTGACTGGTATTTCCAGTTGCTCGTCCGTCGAACGGCACCTCCCTGATACAGGGTCCAAGGTTCCGCTAGCCCCGAAGAACCAAGTCCGGCAATGGTCTGGCCATCTCATTGTCTCTGGTTCGATCCCTTTTTCAAGCAGATCATTCTCAGCCTTGGACCACTTAGGCCGGACTTGCAGGTAGCCACCTGACCCCGTGCGATGGTGAAGCTTCTTCTTCGCAGCATTTTGCTTGTTTGTCGCCGACATCTTCTTACTCTTTTCCGATGTCTTGTGGGCCACAAATGCGGGCCAATGATCTTTGATCTTCTCATATTTGCCGATGAATTCTGGTGTCTTTTTTTTGTCGACAAACTTGTTCAGCTCTTTCCTCCACCTCCTGAATAGGGTTGCCATCTTCTTAAGAGCACACGACTTGATTAATTGCTCTTTAACTGGCTTCTCCGGATCCTCCTCTGGCGGTAGGGTGAAATTTGCCTTCAGCTGAGTCCAAAGATCTTCTTTCTGCATATCATTGACATAAGGCACCTCAGGGTCGTCCTTAGGCTTATACCATTGTTGGATGCTGATCGAGATCTTGTCCCTAACAAGAACCTCGCACTGAAAAGAAAATGCGTTCTTTGTCCGGATGGGTTCAATCAGTTCGCCGTCGGGTGCGATTTCTCTGATCTCAAACCTTTCATCCGAGCTCAACTTTTTCTTTGGGCCTCGTCTCCTTACCGAAGTTGTGCTCGATCCGGAGGGCTAGAAATTAAAAGGAAGAAAGACGAGAGTAATTAATATGTGTACATATACCAAAACAATGGATGCATCAATTAACTAGTTAGCACGGGCTTAACTAATATATATATACCTGGACGGACTCGGTTCGGTCACCGGAGCAGTCAGCACGGTCTCCTTCTTGTACCTCCATTGTGTCACCGGAGCCATCATGAATATAGCCCTCTTCTTGTACCAACATTAATGGGCCGAAGCCATCATGAACATAGCCCTCTTCTTCACCCAGTCCTTCCTGACGAACGACGTCGATGAAAAATGATGCAACGACATCAGTTCCTTCTGCGATTATCTCCCCCAACATCTCTTCTGTTGCTTCGTCTCGGTAGTGCTCCATAGTTTTTGCAAATATTTACAACATGTCAATTATTATTCAAACATGCATGGTACAGATGGATATATATTAGTGGCAAACGTAGAACTAGCTAGCTAATCACAATAAGGAATCATGTTAATTAGTGGCCTCCACGCTGCTTCTCTAGGGTTTGGGGTGGCCTCGACACAACGCTTCAAGGGTTTGGGGTGGCCTCCATGACAACACTCTTTTAACTTGGTAAATTTGGGTGTCCTCAAGAGAGTTTGTCAGGTAGGGGCGCAACGGGAGGGGGTAGAGACCAACATTGTTTTTTCTCTAGGGTTTAGGTGTCCTCGAGAGTTTTGGTCGAGCGAGAGGGCCGAGGGGGGGGGTATATCGACAATGACAGAGGAGACGATCATCAAAGAAAAAAAGAAGAAAAAAAAGAGGAGAAGAAGAAAGGAATAGAGGAGAAGAAGAAAAAATAGAAAAATTTATTTTCTATTTTTTCTTCTTCTCCTCTATTCCTTTCTTCTTCTCCTCTTTTTTTTCTTCTTTTTTCCTCTTCTTATTTTACTTTTTCCTCTACACTAAACTAAAATGCACTAATCTAAAACCTAATACTAACAACCTAAATAAAAAATTAATACATATATTAAAAAACATATATAAACAAAAAATGCTTCAAGGGTTTGGGGTGGCCCCGACGACAACGCTTCAAGGGTTTGGGGTGGCCTCTACGACAACAATCTTTTAACTTGGTAAATTTGGGTGGCCTCAAGAGAGTTTGTCAGGTAGGGGCGCGCAGCGGTAGGGGGTATAGACCAACATCGTTTTTTCTCTAGGGTTTGAGTGTACTCGAGAGTTTTGGTCGAGTGAGAGGGCCGAGGGGGGTATATCGACGACGACAGAGGAGAAGATCGAAGAAAAAAAGAAGAAAAAAAAGAGGAGAAGAAGAAAGGAATAGAGGAGAAGAAGAAAAAATAGAATTTTTTCTATTTTTTCTTCTTCTCCTCTATTCCTTTCTTCTTCTCCTCTTCTTTTTTCCTCTTCTTATTTTACTTTTTCCTCTACACTAAACTAAAATGCACTAACCTAAAACCTAATACTAATTAACAACCTAAATAAAAAATTAATACATATATTAAAAAACATACATAAACAAAAAAATGTTATGAACATTATATTTAGGTTGTTAGTATATACACATACATAAACATACATATATACATATATACACAAAAAAAATACACATATATACACATACAAACACATATATACACATATACACAAAAAATTCCATATATACACATATACAAAAAAAATGCAGGGCAGGGGCGGCGGCGCGGCGGCCGCGCAGGACAGGGCGGCGCGCGGCGGCCGCGCAGGGCAGGGGCGCAGGACTGCTCACAGGGGGCGGCGGCGACGGCGAAGGCGAGTAGCCTGACGGCGTCGGTGGCGGCGGCAACGGCAAGGTGGAGCAGGGGCGTCGAGCGGCGACGGCGACGGTGACGAGGAGGAGCAGGGGGCGTCGGGGAAGAAGTGAGGGATTTGGTCGAAAACTGTAAGTGCTAGTTATATATGAAGAGAATTGGTCCCGGTTCGTGAAACCAACTGGGACTAATGCCCCCTTTAGTCCCGGTTGGTGCCACCAACCGGGACCAAAGGCCTCTTTTCAGCAGCCCAAAGGGCGAGAAGCGGCGGCCTTTGGTCCCGGTTGGTGGCACCAACCGGGACTAATGCCCCACCCTTTAGTCCTGGTTGGTGCCACCAACCGGGACCAAAGGACCCTGTGCTGCCCGTGTCAGGGCCAAAGTTTAATCCCACCTCGCTAGTTGAGAGGGGCGCGCAGTGGTTTATAAGCCCCACTGCCGCACCCCTCTCGAGCTCCTCTCCACCGTAGGCTTGCAGGCCTATTTGCTACTGCTTTGCCTGATGGGCCTTCTGGGCCTACTGCGGGCCTGAATCCTGGCCCATGGTAGGGTTTCTAGTCGTATTCAGGCCGTGGGGGCCCAGTAGGAGGAATTTTTTTGTTTTCTTTCTTGCTTTATTTATTTTATTTTGTTTCTACTTACAACAAAATACTTATTATTGCTATTTTTAATTATTTTCCAGTTTTTTTGTTTTGTTTTCTGCATTATTTTTTTTGTTTTTTGCTTTATTTTTTAATTCTTTTTGCTTTTAGTTTTAGAAAAATTATAAACTTTTTGTTAGTGCCATTAGTTTTCAAATTTGAAAACACTTTTTTTGTTTTTTTGTTTTCTTTCTTGCTTTATTTATTTTATTTTATTTCTACTTACAACAAAATACTTATTGTTGCTATTTTTAATTGTTTTTTTGTTTTGTTTTCTGCATTATTTATTTTCTTTTGTTTTTTGCTTTATTTTTTAATTCTTTTTGCTTTTAGTTTTAGAAAAATTATAAACTTCCTGTTAGTGCCATTAGTTTTCAAATTTGAAAACACTTTTTTTATTTTTTTGTTTTCTTTCTTGCTTTATTTATTTTATTTTGTTTCTACTTACAACAAATTACTTATTGTTGCTATTTTTAATTGTTTTTTGTTTTGTTTTCTGCATTATTTATTTTCTTTTGTTTGTTGCTTTATTTTTTAATTCTTTTTGCTTCTAGTTTTAGAAAAATTATAAACTTTCTGTTAGTGCCATTAGTTTTCAAATTTGAAAACACTTGTTTTGTTTTTTTGTTTTCTTTCTTGCTTTATTTATTTTATTTTGTTTTTACTTACAACAAAATACTTATTGTTGCTATTTTTAATTATTACGAGGGCCGAACCATAAGACATTAAAGCATTTCAAATGAACTATGAAAAAGTTGAAAGTTGGCATGGTATCATAAATTCACCCACATAGCATGTGCATGTACAAAACGGACAATGGTATCATACTCGTCTGTTACAAAGTTGGTATGGTATCATCATAATAGTTGCGGGAGAGAGTCTTCACTTTTTCTTCGCTTGTGTCATTTGCTTATTGCGCCGTAACCATGGATAATCTTCATCGTTTATCAGGATACTAGGGTCAGCCTTGACTTTGAAGGGAGGAATTTCATGAAACTTTTCATAATATTCAGACATGTCTGTCTTGCCCTCCGCTCCCACGATGTCCCTTTTTCCTGAAAGAACTATGTGGCGCTTTGGCTCATCGTATGATGTATTCGCTTCCTTATCTTTTCTTTTTCTCGGTCTGGTAGACATGTCCTTCACATAGATAACCTGTGCCACATCATTGGCTAGGACGAACGGTTCGTCAGTGTACCCAAGATTTTTCAGATCCACTGTTGTGATTCCGTACTATGGGTCTACCTGTAGCCCGCCTCCTGACAGATTGACCCATTTGCACTTAAACAAAGGGACCTTAAAATCATGTCCATAGTCAAGTTCCCATATGTCCACTATGTAACCATAATATGTGTCCTTTCCCCTCTCGGTTGTTGCATCAAAGCGGACGCCGGTGTTTTGGTTGGTGCTCTTTTTATCTTGTTCAATCGTGTAAAATGTATTCCCATTTATCTTGTATCCTTTCCAAATCGTAACAGTCGAAGATGGTCCCCTGGACAACAAGTACAGCTCATCACAAACAGTGTTGTCATCTCTGAGACGTGCTTCCAACCAACTGCTGAAAGTCCTGATGTGTTCACATGTAATCCAGTCGTCGCACTGCTCCGGGTGTTTGGAGCGCAGACTGTTCTTGTGTTCATTGACATACGGGGTCACCAAGGTAGAGTTATGTGGAACTGTGTAGCGTGCTTGAGACCAAGAATATCCGTCCCTGCATATTATTGAGTCCCTTCCAAGCGTGCCTTTTCCAGTCAGTCTCCCCTCATACCGCGATTGAGGGAGACCTATCTTCTTAAGGCCAGGAATGAAGTCAACACAAAACCCGATGACATCCTCTGTTTGATGGCCCATGGAGATGCTTCCTTCTGGCCTAGCGCGGTTACGGACATATTTGTTTAAGACTCCCATGAACCTCTCAAAGGGGTACATATTGTGTAGAAATACGGGGCCCAGAATGACAATCTCGTCAACTAAATGAACTAGGACGTGCGTCATGAAATTGAAGATGGTGGGAACACCAGCTCGAAACTGACAAGACATTGCACCACATCACTCCTTAGCCTTGGTATGATTTTTGGATCGATCACCTTTTGAGAGATTGCATTGAGGAATGCACATAGCTTCACAATGGCTAATCGGACATTTTTCGGTAGAAGCCCCCTCAATGCAACCGGAAGCAGTTGCGTCATAATCACGTGGCAGTCATGAGACTTTAGGTTCTGAAACTTTTTCTCTGACATATTTATTATTCCTTTTATATTCGACGAGAAGCCAGTCGGAACCTTCATACTAAGCAGGCATTCAAAGAAGATTTCCTTCTCTTCTTTGGTAAGAGCATAGCTGGCAGGACCTTCATACTGCTTTGGAGGCGTGCCGTCTTTTTCGTGCAAACGTTGCAGGTCCTCCCGTGCCTTAGCTGTATCTTTTGTCTTCCCATACACGCCCAAGAAGCCTAGCAGGTTCACACAAAGGTTCTTCGTCACGTGCATCACGTCAATCGAAGAGCAGACCTCTAGGTCTTTCCAGTAGGGTAGGTCCCAAAATATAGATTTCTTCTTCCACATGGGTGCGTGTCCCCCAGTGTCACTCGGAACAGCTAGTTCACCGGGACCCTTTCCAAAGATTACATGTAAATCATTGACCATAGCAAGTACGTGATCACCGGTACGCATGGCGGGCTTCCTCCGGTGATCTGCATCGCCTTTGAAATGCTTGCCTTTCTTTCGACATTGATGGTTGGTCGGAAGAAATCGACGATGGCCCGGGTACACATTCTTCCTGCAGCTTCCCAGGTATATACTATCGGTGTCAAGTAAACAGTGCGTGCATGCGTGGTATCCCTTGTTTGTCTGTCCTGAAAGGTTACTGAGAGTGGGCCAATCGTTGATGGTCATGAACATCAATGCCTTTAGGTGAAATTCCTTCTGTTTGTGCTCATCCCACGTACGTACACCATTTCCATTCCATAGTTGTAAAAGTTCTTCAACTAATGGCCTTAGGTACACATCAATGTCGTTGCCGGGTTGCTTAGGGCCTTGGATGAGAACTGGCATCATAATGAACTTCCGCTTCATGCACATCCAAGGAGGAAGGTTATACATACATAGAGTCACGGGCCAGGTGCTGTGATTGTTGCTCTGCTCCCCGAAAGGATTAATGCCATCCACACTTAAAGCAAACTATACGTTCCTTGGGTCACTTGCAAACTCATCCCAGTACTTTCTCTCGATTTTTCTCCACTGCGACCCATCAGCGGGTGCTCTCAACTTCCCGTCTTTCTTACGGTCCTCACTGTGCCATCGCATCAACTTGGCATGCTCTCCATTTCTGAACAGACGTTTCAACTGTGGTATTATAGGAGCATACCACATCACCTTCGCAGAAACCCTCTTCCTGGGGGGCTCGCCGTCAACATCACCAGGGTCATCTCGTCTGATCTTATACCGTAATGCACCTCATACCGGGCATGCGTTCAAATCCTTGTACGCACCGCGGTAGAGGATGCAGTCATTAGGGCATGCATGTATCTTCTGCACCTCCAATCCTAGAGGGCATACGACCTTCTTTGCTGCGTATGTACTGTCAGGCAATTTGTTATCCTTTGGAAGCTTCTTCTTCAATATTTTCAGTAGCTTCTCAAATCCTTTGTCAGGCACAGCATTCTCTGCCTTCCACTGCAGCAATTCCAGTACGGTACCGAGCTTTGTGTTGCCATATTCGCAATTGGGGTACAACCCTTTTTTGTGGTCCTCTAACATGCGATCGAACTTCAGCTTCTCCTTTTGACTTTCACATTGCGTCCTTGCATCGACAATGACCCGGCGGAGATCAACATCATCGGGCACATCGTCTGGTTCCTCTTGATCTTCAGCAGCTTCGCCTGTTGCAGCATCATCGTGCACATCGTCTGGTTCCTCTTGATCTTCAGTAGCATCACCGTATTCAGGGGGCACATAGTTGTCATCGTACTTTTCTTCTTCGCCGTCTTCCATCATAACCCCTATTTCTCCGTGCCTCGTCCAAACATTATAGTGTGGCATGAAACCCTTGTAAAGCAGGTGGGTGTGCAGGAATTTCCGGTCAGAGTAAGACTTCGTATTCCCATATATAGGGCATGGACAACACATAAAACAATTCTGCTTGTTTGCCTCAACCACTTCGAGAAATGCATGCATGCCCTTAATGTACTCGGAGGTGTGTCTTGAACCGTACACCCATTGCCGGTTCATCTGCGTGCGTTATATATAATTAGGTGTGTCAAAAATCATTACAGAACATCATGAATAGATAATTAAGTGACCAAATTAATAGAAGTTCATCATCACATTAAAACCAAAGTACATACATAGTTCTCATCTAACAACATAAAGCTCTACAGAGCATATAAATTAATTAAACCATACGTTGAAACTATGTAAAACATTTCAATGCGAAAACAAATGCGATCATAATGGCAACCAATGTAACAACTGATCCAACGGCATAATGATACCAAGCCTCGGTATGAATGGCATATTTTCTAATCTTTCTAATCTTCAAGCGCATTGCATCCATCTTGATCTTGTGATCATCCACGACATCGGCAACATGCAACTCCAATATCATCTTCTCCTCCTCAATTTTTCTAATTTTTTCCTTCAAGAAATTGTTTTCTTCTTCAACTAAATTTAACCTCTCGACAATAGGGTCGGTTGGAATTTCCGGTTCAACAACCTCCTAGATAAATAAAATCTATGTCACGTTGGTCGGCATAATTGTCATAAACAATAGATGAACCAATAGTTATGAAAAGATAATATATACCAAATCCGAATTATAGACAGGACGAGGGCCGACGGGGGCGGATACCAAAACCATCGCACTATATAAGATGCAATAATAAAAGTAAGAAAATTATACAAGTATCTATATAAACATACAAGTAAGATTTTTTTTTCCTTTCAGAAAGAAGATAAGAACAAGAGGCTCACCACGGTGGTGCCGGCGACGAGATCGGCGCGGGCGACCGACGGCGGTGAAGACGAGGACGGGACGTAACGGACCGCTAAACCTAGACAAATATTAAGGAAAATGGAGCTTGGAGGTCGAGCTTGGAGAGGAGAAAGCTTAAGTAGTATGGCTCGGGCATTCCATCGAACACCTCGTGTGCATAGGAGGTGAGCTAGAGCACCACAAAGCTCTCTCCTCGCCGGCCACGAAAAACAGAGCAGTGAGAGTGCTCTGCTTGCGGTGAGGGGTATATGTAGGCAATTAATTGGTCCTGGTTCGTGGCAAGAACCGGGACTAAAGGGAAGCCTTTGGTCCCGGTTCAGGCTACCAACCGAGACCAATGGTGGTGGGCCAGGAGCAAGGCACATTGGTCCCGGTTCGTCCCACCAACCGGGACCAAAAGGTCCAGACGAACTGGGACCAATGGCCCACGTGGCCCGGCCGGCCCCCGGGGCTAACGAACCGGGTCCAATGCCCCCATTGGTCCTGGTTCTGGATTGAACCGGGACTAATGGGCTGACCCGGCCTGGACCAATGCCCCCTTTTCTGCTAGTGGAGGGAGGTGTTGTGGTGAGTACCTGCCCTTCCTGATGCTTTGCCGGTGTCCCCAGCAACGGCGGCTGCAGATTAGCGAGCCGCGGAACGGGGCGAGTGGTGGAGGTCGCACCCTGCTCCGTGACACATGATCCTGCCGGAGTAACGCCTGTCTTCACCTGATGATGACGAATCGCGTCGACGTTCTCTTGCGTCGCCTCGATTTGCTTGCCCAAGTCGAAATCCTGAGATCCATGGCCTCGAACTTGGTCAGCAAGGTAGCCAACGTCGACTTGATACTGTCGGAATTTTCCCCCATGGCAGCGAGGACGAGTTTGGTCTGTGCGGTCGGTAGCGACTACTTCGACGGCGCCGTTGCGGATTCCTCCAAACTGGGCTAACCCCGCTCAGGATTTTGGGCGAAAATTTGTGGAACAAATTTTCGCACCCTTTGCGGTGGAATTTTACAGCCCAATCGAGAGATTGAGAGCGCAGACGGATGCGATCTAGGCTCTGAATACCAATTGTGAGGCCCTTGGAAGAGATCTCACATTTTTTCTGGTAGATTGATAGGAGAAGAGGATGGGGAATAGAGGAACGAGATAGAGTTTAGAGAACGAGAGAGAGGTTCAGACTTTTCTTTCTATTTCTCTTTTCATGACCAAATCTGAGTACAAGCTGGGACTAAGTAGTCCACACACACACGCCACACGCACCTAACCAGGCCCACTCAAGTCACACTTGCACGGTGCTAACCTGACAGGTGGACCCTGGGTCCACCTGTCTGTCGTCCGTCGACACCAACAGTGGTGGGGACGTGACACACCGCCTGCTGGTGGTGTCCTATGACGAGGAGGGATCCAAGTGGGCGGTGGAGGCCAGATGTGAGGCCGGGGTGTCCGGATCCGGGTCTGGGGTGGCTGGATCTGACTCAAGCAGGGGGAGGAGGGCACGCCACGGCGGCTCGTCGAAGATGAGTGGTCGTCGCCGGCTGGGGTGGGTCAGGGGCGTCGCCCGCTGGAGAGACAAGAGCTCATAGAGGCAGGCACAGCTGGAAGGGAGGAGCGGTGGCGAGCGATAGGTACAAGAGAGGGAAGGTGGGGAGGCGACGAGGAGCTCTCCCTCCTAAGAAATTGCTTATTTATTTCTGCTTAGTCACAACATTATTCAATCCAGAGGAATTCCAGCCGTTTAGAAACACAGCTGATGGCAATGTTCGTATGGATTCGAAAGAAAAAATAGTGCTGCCAAAATATATTTTGATCACACCGCAATGCAATGTTGTTTTTTTCCAAAGAAATGAGCAGTGGTTTACATGGATTGCTGAAAATATTATTAACAGAACGCCATGTCCGGCATAAGAACCAAACAACCTGCTAGGAAGTTTAATTATATCTGTTTCAAATATCCAAAGTTCGTTGTTCTCAATTTTAAATTATCCATTGGTTGGCTTGTTCAGCAGATCATGGTTAGACATTTTTGTTTGCAGCTTGTACTGGATTTACCAATCTGTATTTGGACTTGCACTGCAGGTGGTTGCGAATCTTGGGCTTTGTGTGTCACTCTATGGCATCCTTGTCGTGGATTCATCTTTCCAGGATAGGGCTGCTCGACGTATAAAGTAATTTGTGCCGTCATCTTTGCCATCTATTTATGTTTAGGACTGTGACATGTTACTACTTACTGATTCTGTATGTTGTTTAGTATATGATCTGTACAAGATCAATGCCTAAAAGGGTGTCTGCATCGCAGTTGAGTTGGATACCTGAAGTTCGAGTATTTTTAAGTTCTTTCCTGTGCAGTTTCTTACGGTTGCATGTAACACCGGAGCCTTTCTTAGTGGTGCCTAACATTTGATTGATGTGTGTGCATAGAAGAACTCTTGAGATTGATACTGTAAGTTTATCTCTTAGGTATTGTTTCTCTTAGAAACTAAATTGTTTAATATAGGTTTTAAACAGCTGCATCTTACAAGTTAGAATGTGCGAAACCGACTGTTTTCCTTGCTGGTTAGGTTTCTCATTACTAACCTGCATTTCTTAATTTAGTTGTAATTTTATCAATAACTCATTGTTCTTATTCTGTGATTTGAAGTGTAATATTGCCTTTTTACTTCTAATTTCTTGCTGACATTGGAGTCTGGGGTTGTACTGTCTGTTTGGGGTGTGTTCGCTTCATGGGATTGTTTAGCTTTCCAGAGGAATTTTCATTCCGTAGTTTTTATTTCCTTCGATGGCGTTCGGATCAAAGGAATCAGCTACAGTGTTCCTGTGGAAATGTGTGTCAACAGTGTCCATTTCACAGGGATACAAAAATCTAGTCTAGCCTCTTTTTTGGGCGGAGGCTCGATACAACATAGTACAAGACGAATATAAAAATATTTTTCCACATCAGTGTGAGAGTAGACGAACCAGCATGCAGTGATTAGACAGCTCGGTGGCCCAATAAATACTTTATATTACTGCACTAATAGTACCACTCATCTGCAATGATTTCCTCTGAACCGAACACATCTCCTTCTCTGTTTTGAGAACTGCAGGATTACAATGTTCAACAAGCTCTATTCCTGCACATTTTCATGTTCCTCTGGTTTCTTCACCCGTATACCGAACGGGGCCTTGGTTCATAAAAAGTTAATATTGAAAGGTGGTTCATGGTTATATGTAGCTACCTAGCATACCATGATGTCATGATCCTGCTGTAAACTTAGACCTGGCTATATTTATTTATTTTTCTACCAAATGATAGAAGCTTTCAAAGAATTTTGCAGGGAAGTTGATGTTAACTATCGTAAGGAAACTGTTATCTTAGTTTTGCTATTTGAAATGTGAATCAGGTCTTTGAACCTATGTTGCGTCTGGAGGCAAGGATTCAAACAAAGGAGGGGGAGCAGTCGCGCCCGGAGGAGGTCATCCCCGGTGCCCGCATCTTCCTCGAAGAGGCTGTCCCCGACGTGTACCTTAGAGGTCACGCTGGGAGACAGGGGAATAGGCAAGTTGACCATTGCTGAAGGAGCATCAGTACCAAGTCTTTAACAAAATATGTAATAATGAAAAACAGTATGAGGTCTTATGATTTTACTCACACTACAATACTAGAACACCACTTCCAGTCTCTTGTTATTGCTGCGGATATTACTATATCTGTATGGAAAAAATTTATATTTTGAAAAAGTGTATACAAAGTAGTTTAAATGTAAAGAGCTTGCACGTACACATGCAACCAAAATTATCAAAAAGGAAGCTGGAAGGGGCGCTCCCCTATGCACCACCCATATGCCACTCAAGAGGCGCACCAAAAGTGCGCCCCAACAGCTAGTGGGATATTATCATCGGCTACGGGAGACGATGCGCTACGCCTCGGCTCGGGCCACTTGACATTCCGCTGCTGCGCTGCAGACGGAACAACGGAACATGGGACGATCACGACGGCTGCATATGAACGGGTGATAAAAGGGTATGCTTCATTTATGCCGATCGATCACTCTTCCGTTGCCCTGTCAAGGATGATGTGATTCTCCGTCGACAGATGAGCGTACAATAAGAACGAACAGTGTGCTCCGGCGCACTCGTACGCTTTCAATATAGACGGAAAGGCTACCAAAAAACCGCGAAAATGTGCAGGGGCACGCGCCTACGGGAATGCCTGCAGCCATCCGAGAGAAAAATGTTTGAAAAATGGATGAAAATTCTTAATTGTCTGAATACGAAACAATATACGCGTTTATTATGTACAAATACTTCTGCAGCCTTGCTTATACATGTGTCTACCTGTGCGTATCCTACATCCCCGTTTTCTTACAAACCCTATTCCACCAGTTCCGACAATTGTTCATCTTTTTGTTCCTTCGTCCCTGCTCTGCCCTGTTTTAATGTTATGTTATAATATCCTTTATCATACTAATGGTATTGTTTAAGCGATTATTGAAATAGAAAACCAACATGTGAATTTTCGCAAGGCCCTTATTGGTCAGCATTTAGCGGAATGGAATGAAAAAAGTCCTAAATGCTGCGGATGTGCAGCTAAGGTGGGACCTCGGTTTGTTTCAGTGGAACCCTTGCACTTTTCAGGTTTATGTGGTGCACTTGATGCAATTGGCTTTAAGCTACATGGGTCAAGTTTACGTCTAAAATTATTTTAAAATAAAATTTTTCATTTGCTTCCTGTGTCAAGAATTTATACTATTCAGGAATATTTTGGTGGGACGAATGTGTCAAGGGATACTTGTTGCAACTTCTATTTTTTTGAAACGAAGAAGCTTCTAGAGTTTATGGACAAGGCTGATCGCGACACCAACATAGGCAAATATTTTGCCCCAGCGAGACCCCACAAACCACACTCCTCTTTGATCTTTGTGACAATAACTCCGACCGGCCCCGCAAAGTTTCGAAAGACCCTTGCATTCCGTTTTTCCCATATCTCCCATGAAAGGAGTAGCATTAGGGAGGTGAGCGGTCATCAGGATTACGTCTTTCTGGTTGCGTTGAGGCTCCACCAATCTCTAACTGACCCACTCCTGGAGGTTCACATCATGAAGGTGATGTCTACTACAAAATCTTCTTCTTGTAGACTCGTGTTGGGCCTCCAAACGCAGAATTTTGTAGGACAATAGCAATATTTCCTCAAGTGGATAACCTAAGGTTTATCAATCCGTGGGAGGCATAGGATGAACATGGTCTCTCTCAAACAACCCTGCAACCAAATAACAAAGAGTCTCTTGTGTCACCCAATACACTGGTAAATTATATAAGTATGGATAGGGGATGTAGGTTTTTGTAATCTGAAAATATAAAACAACAAGGTAACTAGTAACAAAAGTGAGCAAAAACGGTATTAAAATGCTTGGAAACAAGGCCTAGGATTCATACTTTCACTAGTCTAAATTCTCTCAACAATGATAACATATTTGGATCACATAATAATCCATCAACGTGCAACAAAGAGTCACTCCAAAGTTTCTATCGGAGAACGTAGGACGAAAACATGCATAAATCCTTACGCATAGATTACCCTAATGCCACCTCGGGAATCCGTGAGTTGAGTGCCAAAACATACATCAAGTGAATCAATAGAGCATCCCATTGTCACCACAGATATCCCATCGCAAGACATATATCAAGTATTCTCAAATCCAATACTCAATCCAACATAACGAAACCTCAAAGAGCAAAACTCAATTCATCACCGAGATAGAGAGGAAAGAAGCACCATATGATCCAATTATAATAACAAAGCTCGCGGTACATCAAGAGCATGCCAAATCAAGAACATGAGAGAGAGAGAGAGGGAGAGATGAAACACATAGCTACTGGTACATACCTCAGCCCCGAGGATGAACTACTCCCTCCTCATCATGGAGGCCGTCGGGATGATGAAGATGGCTTCCAATGATGATTTCCCCCTCCGACAGGGTGCCAAAATGGTCTCCCGATTAGTTTTTCATGGCTATAGAGGCTTGCGACGGCGGAACTTCCGATCTAGGGTTGGGTTCCCGTATTTATAAGAATTTTTGGCGTTGGAAACACGTCAGGGGGTTGCCCAAGGGGCCCACAAACTCGGGAGGCGTGCCCTAGGGGGGTGGGCGCCCCCCAGGCGTGTGGCCTGCTCGGTCACTTCCTGGCCCAGCTCCGGTGCTTTGGGGGTCTCTTTTGGTCTATAAAAATTATCATAAATGTCTAGCCCATTCTGAGAACTTTTATTTCTGCACAAAAAAGATACCACGGTAGTTTTGCTGAAAACAGCGTCAGTCCGTGTTAGTTCTAATAAAATCATACCAAAACCATATAAAATTATTGCAAACATGGCATGAATATTTCATAAATTATAGATATGTTGGAGACGTATCAACATCCCCAAGCTTAATTCTTGCTCGAGTGCTCGTCCTCGAATAGGTAAATGATAAAAAGAAAGAATTAGTGGAATGGAATGAAAAAAGTTCTAAATGATGCAGACGTGCAGCTAAGTTGGGACCTTGGTTTGTTTCAGTGAGACCCTCACACTTTTTCAGATTTCTGTCGTGCACTTGATGTAATTGGCTTTAAGCTACATGGGTCAAGTTTACGTCTAAAATTACTTTAAAATAAATTTTTCATTTGCTTCATGTATCAAGAATTTATACTACCAAGGAATATTTTAGTGGAACTAATGTGCCAAGGGATACTTGTTGTAGCTTCTATTTTTCTAAAAGTAGGCAAAAGATTTGCCATTTTTATTGGATAAAGAAGAGGTTTCGAGAGTTTATGGCCAAAGGATGAATGCGGCATCAACTAATGCAAATGTTTCGCCCCAGGGAGACACCACAAACCACACCCCTCTTTGATCTTTGTGACAATAACTCCGACCAGCATCGCAATATTTCAGAAGACACTTGCATGCCTTACCTTCCACATCTCCCACAAAATGAGTAGCATTAGCGAGATGAGCGGTCTTCGAGATTGCGTCTTTCTGGTTGCGTTGAGACTCCACCAATCCTTAATTGACCCACTACAGGAGGTTCACATCATGAAGGCCAAGCCAAACTTTGATCATTACCTAAGCTCTAGTTGTGTATCACGATGGAAGAGTAGATGAGCCGCTAATTCCTGGACTTACTTACAGAGGGGCAAATGTTGCGATTAGGCCATCCTCGTCGTTGTAGTCGATCCGTGGTTCAAATCCTATTATTAATAATCAGCCAAGCAAAGAACTTACATTTTGGAGGGTCCCAATTCTTTTAAACCGTCTGGACAAGGTCTGTGTCAACTAAGACCCTGAATTGGACCTAGTAGGCCGATGCAACGGAGTAGTGGCCATCATTAAGATCTCTTATCTTAGTCAAGACAACGATGATGCTTTATTTAATCTATCTATCAGACTACTTACAAATGATGTTGCTTTTGGCAAGAAGAATTCCATTCATTTGCAAGTGCTACACTCATGTGCCAATTGGCTTCGGCCATAAGCGTACTACACAAACACATCACAAGAAGTTGTCCAGTGTTAGGCTTCTTAGCAGGCGGTTTTGTCCTGTGTTAGGCTTTGAGCAAGCATTTTTGTCCAGTGTTAAGCTTCTGAGCAAGCAATTCTATAAATTGTTAAGTTTCTGAGCATTCATATTTTCAATCTTTTGCTTTTTATCAAGATTAAAGTTTTATTTCTTAATGTGATATAATAAGGCTGCCACATGCATTTTAGAATACGCATAATGCGTCGTTGACCTCCTGGCCGAGTTTCTTGAGTTCATCACCCTTACCTTGGTGACCTCCCTACGTTGATCCCGGACCGGGAAGACTTCATCTCCTGGAAATGGACCTCCAATAGCATCTACTCCACTGCTTTGGCTTACACAACTTAGTTCTTCAGATCCTTCCCCATGTTCTGCCTGGTCAAATTTGGGAGGTGCACGCGGAACTGGAGTGCAAGTCCTTTCCCGGCTCGTGCCCCATGGAAGGATCCTTACCGCTGACATGCTCGCCATTAGGGGCTGGCCGCATGACCCACGCTGCCCGCTTTGTCTTGGGGACGCGCTCATCTCAGCGAGGATTGCCCTTTTGTCATTGCAGTCTGGTCCCACATCCAGAACTGGGTCGTCGAGGCCATTGCGAGCACGCCTCGCTCCCACCTCCCATGGGGATCTCGGACTGGTGGGATATGTTCGTGGCTCCTTTGTCCAAGGACGACCGACATCATCGTTGCGGACACTTCATCTACATAATATGGAATATCTGGAAGGAGCGCAACTGTCGTCTTCCCAACTAGACATGTCTCACCCACATGAAGGTGGCGGCACTGTCCTTCGAATATATCAAGCAGAGGGCCCTGGCTTTTGGCCGGGTCTAAGTTGCGTCCGGTATTAGTTAGATTGTACCCTCTCTGTTGGTCCCTTCAAGTTTTTGCCAAGTTTTTGAAAAAAACTTGGTCCCTCTGTACATAAACCCTCTTTTTCGTCTGACATGAAAAGACAGTGCTCCTGCCGATGTTGGGGAACGTAGTAATTTCAAAAAAATTCCTACGTACACGCAAGATCATGGTGATGGCATAGCAACGAGAGGGAAGAGTGTCCGTCCACGTACCCTCGTAGACCGTAAGCGGAAGCGTTATGACAACGCGGTTGATGTAGTCGTACGTCTTCACGATCCGACCGATCCAAGTACCGAACGTACGACACCTCCGAGTTCAGCACACGTTCAGCTCGATGACGTCCCTCGAACTCCGATCCAGCCGAGTGTCGAGGGAGAGTTCCGTCAGCACGACGGCGTGGTGACGATCTTGATGTACTACCAACGCAGGGCTTCGCCTAAGCACCGCTACGATATTATCGAGGTGGATTATGGTGGAGGGGGGCACCGCACACGGCTAAGAGATCCAAGGGATCAATTGTTGTTCTCGTGCCTAGAGGTGCCCCCTGCCCCCGTATATAAAGGAGCAAGGGGGGGAGGAGGCCGGCCCTAGGAGGGGGCACGCCAAGGGGAGTCCTACTCCCATCGGGAGTAGGACTCCCTCCTTCCTTGTTGGAGTAGGAGAAGGGGGAAAGAGGGGGAGAGGAGGAAGGAAAAGGGGGCCGCACCCCTTGTCCAATTCGGACCAGAGGGGGGCTGCGCGCCTCCTTCCTTTCGGCCTCTCTCCTCTATTCCCGTATGGCCCAATAAGGCCCATATACTCCCCGGCGAATTCCCGTAACTCTCCGGTACTCCGAAAAATACCCGAATCACTCGGAACCTTTTCGAACTCCGAATATAGTCGTCCAATATATCGATCTTTACGTCTCAACCATTTCGAGACTCCTCGTCATGTCCCCGATCTCATCCGGGACTCCGAACTCCTTCGGTACATCAAAACTCATAAACTCATAATATACCTGTCATCGAAACCTTAAGCGTGCGGACCCTACGGGTTCGAGAACAATGTAGACATGACCTAGAACTATTCTCGGTCAATAACCAATAGCGGAACCTGGATGCTAATATTGGCTCCCACATATTCTACGAAGATCTTTATCGGTCAAACCGCATAACAACATACGTTGTTCCCTTTGTCATCGGTATGTTACTTGCCCGAGATTCGATCGTCGGTATCCAATACCTAGTTCAATCTCGTTACCGGCAAGTCTCTTTACTTGTTACGTAATGCATCATCCCGCAACTAATTCATTAGTTACATTGCTTGCAAGGCTTATAGTGATGTGCATTACCGAGAGGGCCCAGAGATACCTCTCCGACAATCGGAGTGACAAAACCTAATCTCGAAATATGCCAACCCAACATTTACCTTTGGAGACACCTGTAGTACTCCTTTATAATCACCCAGTTACGTTGTGACGTTTGGTAGCACCCAAAGTGTTCCTCCGGTAAACGGGAGTTGCATAATCTCATAGTTACAGGAACATGTATAAGTCATGAAGAAAGCAATAGCAACATACTAAACGATCAAGTGCTAGGCTAACGGAATGGGTCATGTCAATCACATCATTCTCCTAATGATGTGATCCCGTTAATCAAATGACAACACATGTCTATGGTTAGGAAACATAACCATCTTTGATCAACGAGCTAGTCAAGTAGAGGCATACTAGTGACACTATGTTTGTCTATGTATTCACACATGTATTATGTTTCCGGTTAATACAATTCTAGCATGAATAATAAACATTTATCATGATATAAGGAAATAAATAATAACTTTATTATTGCCTCTAGGGCATATTTCCTTCAGTCTCCCACTTGCACTAGAGTCAATAATCTAGTTCACATCAGCATGTGATTCAACACCAATATTCACATCTGTATGTGATTAATACCCATAGTTCACATCGTCATGTGATCAACACCCAAAGGGTTTACTAGAGTCAATAATCTAGTTCACATCGCTATGTGATTAACACCCAAAAGAGTACTAAGGTATGATCATGTTTTGCTCGTGAGAGAAGCTTAGTCAACGGGTCTGTCATATTCAGAGCCGTATGTATTTCGCAAATATTCTATGTCCACAATGCTCTGCACGGAGCTACTCTAGCTAATTGCTCCCACTTTCAATATGTATCCAGATTGAGACTTAGGGTCATCTCGATTGGTGTAAAAGCTTGCATCGTTGTAACTTTAACGACGGGCTCTTTTATCACCTCCATAATCGACAAACATCTCCTTAGTCCTCACTAAGGATATTCTTGACCCATGTCCAGTGATCTACTTATTAGATCAAAATTGTATTCCTTTGCCAAACACAGAGCAAGGTATACAATAGGTCTGGTTCACAGCATAGCATACTTTATAGAACCTATGACTGAGGCATAGGGAATGACTTTTCAGTCTCTTTCTATTTTCTGCAATGGTCGGGTCTTGAGTCTTACTCAACTTCACACCTTGTAACACAGGCAAGAACTCCTTCTTTGACTGTTCCATTTTGAACTATTTCAAAAAATTATCAAGGTATGTACTCATTGAAAAAACCTTATCAAGCGTCTTGATCTATCTATATAGATCTTGATGCTCAATGTGTAAGCAGCTTCACCGAGGTCTTGCTTTGAAAAACTCTTATTCAAGTATCCTTTCATGCTATCCAGAATTTCCATATCATTTCCAATTAACAATATGTCATCCACATATAATATTAGAAATGCTACAGAGCTCCCACTCACTTTCTTGTAAATACAGGCTTCTTTTAAAAAGTCTGTATAAAACCATATGCTTTGATCAACTCATCAAAGCATATATTCCAACTCCGAGATGCTTGCACCAGTCCATAGATGGATCGCTGGAGCTTGCACAATTTGTTAGCACCTTTAGTATTGACAAAACCTTTTGGTTGCATCATATACAACTCTTCTTTAAGAAAACCATTAAGGAATGCAGTTTTGTTTATCCATTTGCCAGATTTCATAAAATGCGGCAATTGCTAACATGATTCAGACAGACTTAAGCATAGATACGAGTGAAAAACTCTCATCGTAGTCAACACCTTGAACTTATCGAAAACCTTTTGCGACAATTCTAGCTTTGTAGATAGTAACACTATCAGCGTCCGTCTTCCTCTTGAAGATCCATTTTATCTCAATGTCTCGCCGATTATTGGGCAAGTCAATCAAAGTCCATACTTTGTTTTCATACATGGATCTCATCTCAGATCTCATGGCCTCAAGCCATTTTGCGGAATCTGGGTTCACCATTGCTTCTTAATAGTTCGTAGGTTCATCATGGTCTAGTAACATAACTTCCAGAACAGGATTACCGTACCACTCTGGTGCGGATCTTACTCTGGAAGACCTACGAGGTTCTGTAGTAACTTAATCTGAAGTTTCATGATTATCATCATTAACTTCCTCACTAATTGGTGTTGTAGTCACAGGAACAGATTTCTGTGATGAACTACTTTCCAATAAGGGAGCAGGTACAGTTACCTCATCAAGTTCTACTTTCCTCCCACTCACTTCTTTCGAGAGAAACTCCTTCTCTAGAAAGGATCCATTCTTAGCAATGAATAATTTGCCTTCGGATCTGTGATAGAAGGTGTATCCAATAGTTAACTTTGCGTATTCTATGAAGACGCACTTCTCCGATTTGGGTTTGAGCTTATCAGGTTGAAACTTTTTTCCATATAAGCATCGCAACTCCAAACTTTAAGAAACGACAGCTTAGGTTTACTGCTAAACCATAGTTCATACGGTGTCGTCTCAACGGATTTAGATGGTGCCCTTTTAAACGTGAATGCAGCTATCTCTAATGCACAACCCCAAAACGATAGTGGTAAAACCGATAAGAGACATCATAGATCGCACCATATCTAGTAAAGTACGATTACGACTTTCGGACACACCATTACATTGTGGTGTTCCAGGTGGCGTGAGTTTGTGAAACTATTCCACATTGTTTTAATTGAAGACCAAACTCGTAACTCAAATATTCGTCTCCGCGATCAGATCGCAGAAACTTTATTTTCTTGTTACGATGATTTTTCCACTTCACTCTGAAATTCTTTGAACCTTTCAACTATTTCAGACTTACGTTTCATCAAGTAGATATACCCATATCTTCTCAAATCATCTTGTGAAGGTCAGAAAATAACGATACTTGCCATGAGCATCAACACTCATTGGATCACATACATCGGTATGTATTATTTCCAACAAGTCAGTAGCTCGTTCCATTGTTCCGAAGAACGGAGTTTTAGTCATCTTGCCCAAAAAGGCACGGTTCGGAAGCATCAAATGATTCATAACCAAGTGATTCCGAAAATCCATCTTTATGGAGTTTCTTCATGCGCTTTACACCGATATGACCCAAATGGCAGTGCCACAAATAAGTTGCACTTATCATTATCAACTTTTCATCTTTTGGCATCAATATTATGAATATGTGTATCACTACGATCGAGATCCAACAAACTATTTTCATTGGGTGTATGACCATCAAAGGTTTTATTCATTTAAACAGAACAACAATTATTCTCTGATTTTAAATGAATAACCGTATTGCAATAAACATGATCAAATCATATTCATGCTCAATGCAAACGCCAAATAACATTTATTTAGGTTCAACACTAATCCCGAAAGTATAGGGAGTGTGCGATGATGATCATATCAATCTTGGAACCACTTCCAACACTCATCGTCACTTCCCCTTCAACTAGTCTCTGTTTATTCTGTAACTCCTGTTTCGAGTTACTAATATTTAGCAACCGAACAAGTATCAAATACTCAGGGGCTACTATAAACACTAGTAAAGTACACATCAATAACATGTATATCAAATATACCCTTGTTCATTTTGCCATCCTTCTTATCCACCAAATATTCAGGGTATTTCCGTTTCCAGTGACCATTTCCTTTGCAGTGTAAGCACTCAGTTTCAGGCTTTGGTTCAGCTTTGGGCTTCTTCGTGGGAGTGACAACTTGCTTGCCATTCTGCTTGAAGTTCCCTTTCTTTCCCTTTGCCCTTTTCTTGAAACTAGTGGTCTTGTCAATCATCAACACTTGATGCTCTTTTCTTGATTTCTACCTTCGTCGATTTCAGCATCACGAAGAGCTCAGGAATCGTTTTCGTCATCCCTTGCATACTATAGTTCATCACGAAGTTCTAGTAACTTAGTGATGGTGACTAGAGAATTCTGTCAATCACTATCTTATCTGGAAGATGAACTCCCACTTGATTCAAGCAATTGAAGTACCCAGACAATCTGAGCACATGCTCACTAGTTGAGCAATTCTCCTCCATCTTTTAGCTATAGAACTTGTTGGAGACTTCATATCTCTCAACTCGGGAATTTGCTTGAAATATTAACTTCAACTCCTGGAACATCTCATATGCTCCATGACGTTCAAAACATCTTTGAAGTCCCGATTCTAAGCCGTTAAGGATGGTGCACTAAACTATCTAGTAGTCATCATATTGAGCTAGCCAAACGTTCATAACGTCTGCATCTGCTCCTGCAATAGGTCTGTCACCTAGCGGTGCATTAAGGACATAATTCTTCTGTGCAGCAATGAGGATAAACCTCAGATCACGGATCCAATCCGCATCATTGCTACTAACATCTTTCAACACAATTTTCTCTAGGAACATATAAACATATGAAAGCAACAACGCAAGCTATTGATCTACAACATAATTTGCAAAATACTACCAGGACTAAGTTCATGATAAATTAAAGTTCAATTAATCATATTACTTAAGAACTCCCACTTAGACAGACATCTCTCTAGTCATCTAAGTAATCACGTGATCCAAATCAACTAAACCATGTCCGATCATCACGTGAGATGGAGTAGTTTCAATGGTCAACATCGCTATGTTGATCATATCTACTATATGATTCACGCTCGACCTTTCGGTCTCCGTGTTCCGAGGCCATATCTGTATATGCTAGGCTCGTCAAGTTTAACCCGAGTATTCCGCGTGCGCAACTGTTTTGCACCCGTTGTATTTGAACGTAGAGCCTATCACACCCGATCATCACGTGGTGTCTCAGCACGAAGAACTTTTGCAATGGTGCATACTCAGGGAGAACACTTCTTGATAATTAGTGAGAGATCATCTTAAAATGCTACCGTCAATCAAAGCAAGATAAGATGCATAAAGGATAAACATCACATGCAATCAATGTAAGTGATATGATATGGCCATCATCATCTTGTGCTTGTGATCTCCATCTTCGAAGCACCGTCGTGATCACCATCGTTACCGGCGCGACACCTCGATCTCCATCGTAGGATCGTTGTCGTTACGCCATCTATTGCTTATACGACTATCGCTACCGCTTAAAGATAAAGTGAAGCAATTACAGGGCGTTTGCATTTCATACAATAAAGCGACAACCATATGGCTCCTGCCAGTTGCCGATAACCTCGGTTACAAAACATGATCATCTCATACAATAAAATATAGCATCACGTCTTGACCATATCACATCACAACATGCCCTGCAAAAACAAGTTAGACGTCCTCTACTTTGTTGTTGCAAATTTTACGTGGCTGCTACGGGCTTAGCAAGCACCGTTCTTACCTACGCATCAAAACCACAACGATAGTTCGTCAAGTTAGTGCTGTTTTAACCTTCGCAAGGACCGGGCGTAGCCACACTCGGTTCAACTAAAGTGAGAGAGACAGACACCCGCCGGTCACCTTTAGCAACGAGTGCTTGTAGCGGTGAAACCAGTCTCGCGTAAGCGTACGCGTAATGTCGGTCCGGGCCGCTTCATCTCACAATGCCGCTGAACCAAAGTATGACATGCTGGTAAGCAGTATGACTTATATCGCCCACAACTCACTTGTGTTCTACTCGTGCATATAACATCAACACATAAAACCTAGGCTCGGATGCCACTGTTGGGGAACGTAGTAATTTCAAAAAAAACTCCTACATACACGCAAGATCATGGTGATGGCATAGCAACGAGAGGGAAGAGTGTCCGTCCACGTACCCTCGTAGACCGTAAGCGGAAGCGTTAGGACAACGCGGTTGATGTAGTCTTACGTCTTTACGATCCGACCGATCCAAGTACCGAACGTACGGCACCTTCGAGTTCAGCACACGTTCAGCTCGATGACGTCCCACGAACTCCGATCCAGCCGAGTGTCGTGGGAGAGTTCCATCAGCACGACGGCGTGGTGACGATCTTGATGTACTACCGACGCAGGGCTTCGCCTAAGCACCGCTACGATATTATTGAGGTGGATTATGGTGGAGGGGGGCACCGCACACGGCTAAGAGATCCAAGGGATCAATTGTTGTTCTCGTGCCTAGAGGTGCCCCCCTGCCCCCGTATATAAAGGAGCAAGGGGGGAGGAGGCCGGCCCTAGGAGGGGGCGCGCCAAGGGGAGTCCTACTCCCATCGGGAGTAGGACTCCCTCCTTCCTTGTTGGAGTAGGAGAAGGGGGAAAGAGGGGGAGAGGAGGAAGGAAAAGGGGGCCGCACCCCTTGTCCAATTCGGACCAGAGGGGGGCTGCGCGCCTCCTTCCTTTCGGCCTCTCTCCTCTATTCCCGTATGGCCCAATAAGGCCCATATACTCCCCGGCTAATTCCCGTAACTCTCTGGTACTCCGAAAAATACCCGAATCACTCGGAACCTTTCCAAACTCCGAATATAGTTGTCCAATATATCGATCTTTACGTCTCGACCATTTCGAAACTCCTCGTCATGTCCCCGATCTCATCCGGGACTCCGAACTCCTTCGGTACATCAAAACTCATAAACTCATAATATAACTGTCATCGAAACCTTAAGCGTGCGGACCCTACGGGTTCGAGAACAATGTAGACATGACCTAGAACTATTCTCGATCAATAACCAATAGTGGAACCTGGATGCTCATATTGGCTCCAACATATTCTACGAAGATCTTTATCGGTCAAACCGCATAACAACATACGTTGTTCCCTTTGTCATCGGTATGTTACTTGCCCGAGATTCGATCGTCGGTATCCAATACCTAGTTCAATCTCGTTACCGGCAAGTCTCTTTACTCGTTACGTAATGCATCATCCCGCAACTAACTCATTAGTTACATTGCTTGCAAGGCTTATAGTGATGTGCATTACCGAGAGGGCCCAGAGATACCTCTCCGACAATCGGAGTGACAAAACCTAATCTCGAAATATGCCAACCCAATATTTACCTTTGGAGACACCTGTAGTACTCCTTTATAATCACCCAGTTACGTTGTGACGTTTGGTAGCACCCAAAGTGTTCCTCCGGTAAACGGGAGTTGTATAATCTCATAGTTACAGGAACATGTATAAGTCATGAAGAAAGCAATAGCAACATACTAAACGATCAAGTGCTAGGCTAACGGAATGGGTCATGTCAATCACATCATTCTCCTAATGATGTGATCCCGTTAATCAAATGACAACACATGTCTATGGTTAGGAAACATAACCATCTTTGATCAACAAGCTAGTCAAGTAGAGGCATACTAGTGACACTATGTTTGTCTATGTATTCACACATGTATTATGTTTCCGGTTAATACAATTCTAGCATGAATAATAAACATTTATCATGATATAAGGAAATAAATAATAATTTTATTATTGCCTCTAGGGCATATTTCCTTCAGCCGATTCTTTGAAAGAAAAAGGAATACACATAATGCAAATATTGAGGATAAAAACACTTCCATTTTCTGAAGTGAAACTACATTGCACTTGCGCAAGACATGGTCTGAAAACAAGCTATCCCTGCACTTAAGAAGCTAGAACTTTGGGATCTTTTTTAGAATAAATCTGGGATCTTCTGTTGAGTGGAACTAGTGTTGGCAGGCAGACAAGACAAAACCCTTGCTCAAACTGGATAGGGGAGTGTTCCCTGAAGGTACAATTTTGGGATCTTTTTCGCATCTGTTACCAAACTGAGTGTACTGTAGCTCAGGTGTGGGACGGGAATGATCTTAAGTTAACCTTTAGGAGATGTGTTGATCAAAGTGGCTTAGATAGATGGAAATAGCTGCTGGATACTGTCCAACAGTGCACCATGACAGCTAACTCTGATCTGCCTATTTGGTCCTTGGAAACTAATGGTATATATTCAGTAAAATCCTTCTATCAACACATTAACTTTGGGGGGATAGCTTCTGCTATCAGAGATGACCTTTGGAAAATTATTTTCCCTCAAAAAATTCATGTGTTCTTGTGGCTATGTGCTGATAACAAAATTCTAACTAGAGATAACCTTGCTAAAAGGAGAGATGTGGTAGACCCTTCCCGTCTCTTCTGTGCTGAGTTTGAAACTGTTCAACATCTACTATTCGAATATGTGGTTTCTCAACATGTTTGGAACTTTGTATCTGACTTCTTTGGGATTGATAGAATAGCTAATTTTGTAAGTATCTTTGGCTTGCATGTGCACACAAAAAAACCTGTACTTAATATGGTAATTGCTGCTACCTTGTGGAGCTTGTGGAGACTAAGGAACAAATTTTGTTTCCAGGGGCAGAAATGGAGAAATGTGAACTACATTCTTGCAAAACTAAGTTTCTATTTGCACTAGTGGTAAGTTCTTTGCGACGATGCTCAAGCAACACTGCTTCAACGATGCATTCTTCTGTTGGACAAGCGGCATGGAGAGCTGATGCAAATCGCATGGAAATGAAGCGTGGGGAGGGCGCATGAGCTGGGGAGAGAGTAGCTGAAGTTGATGCTCGCAATGAAGATTCCTATCTTGGCTTCGCTTTCTTTACTTCCTTTCGCCCATAGGTGCTGTAATAAGTAATTAAGGAGTTTATTGAGTGTCGTGTGGAGAGAACTATTGCTCTCATGCTTAGGGTGAAGTAGTCCCCTGTAGTAGCTTTTATTTCCCGGATCAGTGCTGAACTTTTGTTTCGTTATGCTTCAATCTATAAAATTGGGGTAGGGGGGCAACCCCTTTCATTCAAAAAAACTTACTCAAATCGGTGAGGTCTAACCTAGCCTTCATTGTTCAGATGAATACTGACAACGAAGGTTTGCAACTCTTCAGAGGGCAACTGCATACCAATCACACACCCTTTTTCAGTGGTTGCACCGTTCAGTGGTTGCACCGGCCAACGATGTTGATTGAAGAATGCCCAAACACCGGTGCTCTCTCTCAAAAGACAAATACACCGGTGCACCAATCCACCAAAAGTCTTGTATGTCTCTGCGGTGCACTATTCCTTTTGCAAGGCGCGACCCTGGCTTGCTTGCCTTTTAATAGAGTAGAAATATCTCTCCCTAATAATAAAGCACAGATTGAGTCCTTGGGTTCATCGTCACAATACGCTTTCTTTCTGTGAATTTATGCTTTCAGTTTGAATTTAAAACATATTCGAGGTGGTACTAAATTTTGTTTGCACGTGACCGAAGGAACGTATGGTTTGGTTTAAGCGCGGATGGCATTAATCCTTTCAGGGAGCAGAGTAGCAATCACAGCACCTAGCCTGTGACTCTATGTATGTATAACCTTCCTCCTTGGATGTGCATGAAGGAGAAGTTCATTATGATGCCATTTCTCATCCAAGGCCCTAAGCAACCCGGCAACGATATTGATGTGTACCTAAGGCCATTAGTTGAAGACCTTTTACAGCTGTGGAATGGAAACGGTGTACGTGCGTGGGATGAGCGCATATAGGAGGAATTTAACCTGCACGCGTTGCTGTTTGTAACCATCAACGATTGGCCCGCTCTCAGTAACCTTTCAGGACAGACAAACAAGGGATACCACGCATGCACGCACTATTTAGCTGACACCGAAAGTATATACCTGGACAAATGCAGGAAGAATGTGTACCTGGGTCATCGTCGATTTCTTCCGACCAACCATCAATGTCGAAAGAAAGGCAAGCATTTCAAAGGCGAGGCAGATCACTGGAAGAAGCCCGCCATGCGTAACGGTGATCACATACTTTCTATGGTCAACGATTTACATGTAATATTTGGAAAGGGTCCCGGCGGACTAGCTGTTCCGAGTGACGTTGAGGGACACGCACCCATGTGGAAGAAGAAATCTATATTTTGGGACCTACCCTACTGGAAAGACCTAAAGGTCCGCTCTTCGATCGACGTGATGCACGTGACGAAGAAACTTTGCGCGAACCTGTTAGGCTTCTTGGGCGTGTATGGGAAGACAAAAGATATAGCTGAGGCACGGGAGGACCTGCAACGTTTGCACAAAAAAGACGGCATGCCTCCAAAGCAGTATGAAGGTCCTGCCAGCTACGCTCTTACCAAAGAAGAGAAGGAAATCTTTTTTGAATGCCTGCTTAGTATGAAGGTCCCGACTGGCTTCTCGTTGAATATAAAGGGAATAATAAATATGCCAAAGAAAAAGTTCCAGAACCTAAAGTCTCATGACTGCCACGTGATTATGACGCAACTGCTTCCGGTTGCATTGAGGGGGCTTCTACCGAAAAACGTCTGATTAGTCATTGTGAAGGTATGTGCATTCCTTAATGCAATCTCTCAGAAGGTGATCGATCTAAAAATCATACCAAGGCTAAGGAGTGATGTGGTGCAATGTCTTGTCAGTTTCGAGCTGGTGTTCCCACCATCCTTCTTCAATATCAAGACACACATCCTAGTTCATCTAGTTGACGAGATTGTCATTCTGGGCCCTGTATTTCTACACAATATGTACCCCTTTGAGAGGTTCATTGGATACCTAAAGAAATATGTCCGTAACCGCGCTAGGCCAGAAGGAAGCATCTCCATGGGCCATCAAACAGAGGATGTCATTGGGTTTTGTGTTGACTTCATTCCTGGCCTTAAGAAGATATGTCTCCCTAAATGGCGGTATGAGGGGAGACTAACTCGAAAAGGCACGCTTGGAGGGGACTCAATAATATGCAGGGACGGATATTCTTGGTCTCAAGCACATTACACAGTTTTACAGAACTCTACCTTGGTGACCCCGTATGTCGATGAACACAAGAACAGTCTGCGCTCCAAACACCCAGAGCAGTGCGTCGACTGGATTACATGTGAACACATCAGGACTTTCAGAAGTTGGTTGGAAACACGTCTCAGAGATGATAACACTGTTTGTGATGAGTTGTACTCGTTGTCCAGGGGACCATCTTCGACTGTATTGACTTACAAAGGATACGAGATAAATGGGAATACATTTTACACGATCGCCCAAGATCAAAAGAGCACCAACCAAAACAGCGGTGTCTGCTTTGATGCAGCAACAGAGAGGGGAAAGGACACATATTGTGGTTACATAGTGGACATAAGGGAACTTGACTACGAACATGATTTTAAGATCCCTTTGTTTAAGTGCAAATGATTCAATCTATTAGGAGGCGGGGTACAGGTAGACCCACAGTACAGAATGACAACAGTGGATCTGAACAATCTTGGGTACGCTGACGAACCGTTCGTCCTAGCCAATGATGTGGCACAGGTTATATATCTATGTGAAGGACATGTCTGCCAAACCGAGAAAAAGAAAAGATAAGGAAGCGAATACATCATATGATGAGCCACCGCGCTACATAGTTCTTTCAGGAAAAAAGGGACATCGTGGGAGTGGAGGGCAAGACAGACATGTCCGAAGATTATGAAAAGTTTCATGAAATTCCTCCCTTCAAAGTCAAGGCTGACCCAAGCATCCTGATAAATGATGAAGATTATCCATGGTTACAGCGCAATAAGGAAAGGACACAAGCGAAATAAAATTGAAGACTTTTCCACAACTATTATGATGATACCATGCCAACTTTGAACCTTTTCGTAGTTCATTTGAAATGCCTGTTGTAACAGGCAATTTTTCGTATGAAATTCTGATACTTCGAAAGAGATTGTCCGTTTTGTACACGAAGTGCATCCAGTTTTTGCCGTAACCCTCTCAACTTACTTGCACATGCTATGTGGATTAAATGTTGATACCATGCCAACTTTCAACCTTTTCAGAGTTCATTTTCTGTTCAAAATCATTAAAAAGAAAAAGAATTTTCATGAAGAACTTTTTTGTTACAAACTTTAAGAGCAAAAACAATTATCATAAAAGAAAATAAATAAGTAATTAGAAACAAAATAATATAAATTTTAATAAAATATATAAGTAGAGACAAAATAAAATAAAGTAAAGTAAACTTTAATAACATAAATAAAATTTATGAAACTAAAATTATCAAATTATTTTCTGTTCAAATATTATAAGCAACCTCTAGTATTATTGAAACTAAAATTATATAAAATTGATGCAACTAAAATTATCAAAGTATTTTCTGTTCAAAATCATTAAAAGCAAAAAGAATTTTCATAAAGAACTTTTTTTGTTACAAACTTTAATAGCAAAAAGAATTATCATAAAGTAAATACATAAGTAATTAGAAACAAAATAAAAAAAGTTTTTTGTTGTAAGTAGAAACAAAACAAAATAAATAAAGCGAAAAAGAAAACTAAAAAACAGGAAAAAAGTAAAAATTATGCCACCTATTGGGCCACCACGGCCTGAATATGACTAGAAATCCATCCATGGGCCAGGATTCAAGCCCGCAGAAGGCCCAGTAGGCCCACAGGCATGTATAGAGTGGTTAGGCCCGTAAGCCTGCTTTAGAGAGGAGCTCAACAGCTCAGGTGCACGTACCTTATAAACAGGTGCGGCTCTGTCTCAGCTAGCGAGGTGGGACTAAACTCCCACCACCACGCCGCTGTGCAAGGCCTTTAGTCCCGGTTGGTGGCACCAACCGAGACTAAAGGGTGGCTTTGGTCCCGGTTAGTGGCACCAACCGGGACCAATGCCGCCCTTTAGTACCGGTTGTTGCCACCAACCGGTATCAAAGGCCTCTGCTTCCCGCCCTTTGGCCTGCTGAAAAGAGGCCTATGGTCCCGGTTGATGGCACCGACCGGGACTAATGGAGGCATCCATCCCGGTTGTTGTCACGAACCGGGACCAATGCTTCGTCTATATAACTAGCACTTGTGAAAATTTTCATTCAGTTCATCTTCCCCGCCCCGACGCCGCCGCCAGGCTGCCCCTCTGCGCCTCGCCGTCGCCGTTGTCGCCCCACGCCCCCTGCCCCGACGCGGCCGGCCCCGCCCAGCGTCGTCGCCGCCCCGCGCCCCCTTGCCCCGACGCCGCTGGCCCTGCCTCCTTGTCGCCCATCGCCGCGCCCCTCACCGTCATCGTCGCTGTGCCTTGCTTCGTCGCCCGTCGCTGCGCCCCTCACCGTCGCTATCCCCGTGCCCTGCCTCCTCGTCGTCGCCCCCTTGCGCAGTGAGCTCATATATATGAATTTTCCTAATTTAGATGTGTAGTTGAGATGTGTAGTTAATTGAGTTGTTGTAATTTGTTCATATTGTGTTAGAATTTTTTTTCTGTTCATAGATTTTTTTGGTGATATTATTGTTGAATATGCAAATGTTTGTATGTTCATATATATGCAAAGAATATGTCAATTTTTTATGATGTTTTCTGTTCATAGAATTTTTATGATTTTTTTGTATTGTAATTTTGTTCATAGAATTTTAATGATTTTTTGTTCATAGAGTTTTCTTTGTCAATTTATGTATATGTTCATATTGTGTATGCATAGGAAAATTTATTTTACTATAATTAGTTAAACTAGTGTTTAATATAATTAGCTAGAAAAATAATAGAAGTAGTTAAACTAGTTTATTTTTAGTAAGTGCTTAGTAGTTGAACTAGTTGATTAAATAAAACTAGTTTATTTTACTATATATAGAAGTACGTAGTTTATTTTTAGTAAGGACTACTTTATTTTATTTATAATACGTGCTAAGTAGTTGAACTAGTTGATTTAGTAAAACTACTTTATCTTACTATAGAAGTAGTTTATTTTTAGTAAGAAAATTAATAGAAATAGTTTATTTTTTTAGTTCAAGCAATTATTCCTGCATCAGCGTCGATGATGCCTATCCCACATCCTCGTCGTTGACTCGGCGGAGGAGGCCGGCTTGATCAGAGGGGCCATGTCCGGGACTGGGCTCCGCCAGGCTGGTATTGGGAGGTGCTACCTTCCGGGGGGCGTAGGTCGGTGAGGAGCCAGCCCGTCGTTGACGAGGTCCTTGTTTGGTGGCGGTCGTGTGGGCCAGTGACGGTGCCGAGGCTTCCGTACACCGCGGAGGTGGTACGTCACCGTGTCAGCGAGGAGGACGAGCACGTCCATCGCTACATGGTTGCGTTGGAGGGCAGGTTCGACAATACCTGGCAGGTTCTTCAGGGATCTCACTGGAGCTATGGTCCTGTGATGGTTCCTTCTCTTTGGGTGTCCACCACCCGGGACGATACCCGTCGGGGGTGCTACGGTTCTATCTATATTAGCGATGCTATATGTATGATAGTATTCGAGGAGTATTAGTGATAATATTCGACGATGTACGGACACAAGAGATGATGTAGTTTTGCTTATAATTGAATGCATGCTAATTTGAATACTACTTTATATTACGATTTGGTTTTGCTTATTAAATGCTCAAATTGGAAAAGAACTTCTACTTTGAATGCTAAAATTGGAGAGCACTATGCAAGGCGTATGCATTTGATTACTTGATAGCTTAAAGGGTTTTTGTTTTTACAAAAATCTAGGAGCCCCCTCCATCATCCGCGCCATCGTCCCCGTCACCGACCCCCCTCCGACCTCGAGGTGAGACCAGCCAAATCTTCATGTCAATATGAGTCCTATAATATGAGTCCTCGGGTTGACTTTAAGTCTGTCAAGTCTCCACCATATATGAGAGGACGAAGAATCCCGAATGTTGTCATGGGGATAGCTTCTCCTTCATTCCCGTGTGCTAGACATAATTTGGTGTAATGCACTCAGGAACAAAAGGAGGAGCTACCATCACCGACGGTCGCAAATGTCAGAGAGGAATCAGTGAGGGAGAGTCTCCAACCATATATATATATATGAGAGACGAAGAATCCTGACTGTTGGCGTGGGGGTAGCTTCTCCTTCATTCCCGTGTGCTATACAATTTGATGTAATGCACTCGGGAATGAAAGGAGGAGCTACCATCACCGATGGTCGAATATGTACACCACGTGAGCTAAGAGTTTTCAAGAAAAGGCTCGACAGACCAACAGTCAACCCATGATGAATAATAATGATCTAATTTAGGTTTTTTAGTACATATATTTAATTGTACAAGTTTAATATTTGAATTATGAACATAGTAAATGTCGTACTCGGACGACAAAAACCGCCCGGGGGAGTGCGAATGGTGTCATGACGACCAAGGTATTCCTTGAGTTGGACGAAGATCGGCGCTTCAGCATTAAGCTCGAGGAGACCTTCGATGTTGAAACGGTACGCAACGACGACAAGAGTTTTTTTTCGTAATTAAGCACGACTTTAACTATTTCAACGTGTATTTTTCATCTTTTCCAATTCGACTAGCTTATCCCATGCTATGCAAGACGCTATGTCTTGGAGGGGATGGGTCTTGAAGACCATGAAAGTATGGAAACAAAGAAAATTCACCTAAGGACCCATCATGGTCTGGATTTTGAAGTAAAGTTGTACAATTCTGAGAGTGTAACCCATTTTGGTTGCAAAAATTGGGAAGCACTTTGCAAGATGTATGGTTTTGATGAGGGTATGCTTGTCACCATGGATCTTGGTGATCCTAAAATCGAGCAAGACAATATGGACATTTGGGTCCTTGTTGATACGCTTCCAATTCTTCCCCTATGTGAACTTCTCAAACATAGTTATTAAGTAATTTATATTGTTTATTTCAAAATAGTTGACAACTTATTTCCATTGACAGCTTATTTTCATTCTTCAAAGAATGTGCGGAAGATGGTAGACAAAACCCACTACACCGATGGCTCCGAATTAACTTATCAAGAGAAAAATCATTTGATCGCATTTTGTACTAATCTTGAGAATTACAATATCTACAATCGAACTCCTCAACATTATGGTCAATACGTGCCACTAGTGCACGTGTTGAACTACGGTAACTACCATGGAGATACCCTAGTAAGATTTTTTACTATTACGACATCCGTGCATCTTTTGCATACTTCTAAAACTAGTACATCATTGTTAACTACGAAGTTATTACTATGTTTTTCAACAGATAATCCCGAATGATTGTGTGCCTCATCTGATGTATCAGCATGGTCGCCTTGATGTTTTGAACATACAATCAGGTCATCCTACGAATCTCAACTGTCCATACCGGATTTCTAAAAGAAGTGGATACATGACAATCAAAGAATAGAAAAAATGCATGGACAGTCGTAAGGAGGTTCTTGGAAGAAAAAGGAAGCGAAGCGCAAGAATTGGAGACAGGATGATCTCCATTCTCCATAATGGAGAGTCAGGGTCTATATTGTTTTATGCTATTTTACCTTAAGGGTATTTAGGTCCTACCTAATACTGATGATCATGTGCTAAGAACAATTAAGTAGGGTTGGTTCGATGACTATGAGGATGATGATCGTATGACTTGTTATTAATAATGAGTAGAAGTTGTATGATGATGCATGATTAGTAGGACTTGTTATTATATATGACGATGCATGATGCGAGCATGAAGAGTTATTATATATCAGCGGGTGAAATGAACATGGATTGGATTGAAGTGAAGGCAACATGCATGTGGTGCATGTCGAAAGTAGTACAATCCAAACTTGATCAAGTTAGGATTAGTATTACTTTCAACATGCACCACATGTTGCCTTCACTTCAATCTAAGCCATGTTTAGGCATAGCAGTAGCGTTGGTAAACCAAGCACGGAGATATACGAGAGGGCACTTCTCTCTATTACCTAGCTAATAACAACCTAAATTAACCCCCAAAGCCCCTAAACCAGCCCCTTTAAAAAAAACCTCAGCTCCAGCCAGCTGCTGACGCGTGGATGCCTTTTGGTCCCGGTTTATGTCACCAACCGAGACCAAAGGCCCCCCTGCCTGGGTTGGCCGCAGCGGCCACGTGGAGGCCCATCTGTCCCGGTTCGTGTGAGAATCGGGTCTAAAGGCCAAGGGCATTAGTAACGACCTTTTAGTCCCGGTTCCTAAACCGGATAGAAGGCCCTTACGAACCGGGATAAATGGCCCTTTTTCTACTAGTGTTAACCTCTATGGCCCCCAATTTTTCTCTGACAAGATGGACTTTCTTGCTGACCTGGAGCAAATTGGGATTAACTGCCCTGGCCCGCTCTTGTTCTTGGCGATTTCAATATGATTGCTGCAGCTAAGGATAAGAACAATGATAATCTCAACAGGGGTCTGATACACATGGAGAAATGAACAATTCAACACAATTCTTGTCAGGCTTAATTGATTCCTGTATAACCAATAGTGGTGTGAGGCTGCACCCAATGCCATGTTGCAGGCCCTCTCTGAAGAGGACCGCTACATTGAATTTTAACGCTCTTGGTTTTCAACCTTGTAAGCTGCTGGAACTAGAGCGCCCTTCACCGAAGAGGAAATAAAATAGGGCGTATTTGATATGCATCCTGAAAAGGTGCCCGGGCCGGATGGTTTCACCGGAATGTTGGGAATTCATCATGGGCGTTGTGACACTCCATTATCAGAGACTCCATCATGGGTGTTGTTATATATTAAAAATATGAGTGCAGAGGAAACTTACTATGTGTTGTTGCCCTATTCTTTTATAGCTGTGTCTGATCTCAAGCAGCTCATCTTGACCAGCCGTGGTAGAGGCGCAGGGATGAGATCTCTCTCTCCAACGCTTGATGAAGGTTCGGTTTACAAGTCATGGTTAGTCTATACAACAACATTCAATCATGTAAAGTTCTGGAAATTTGGGTTAACAACTCTGCTTACCACCTAAGTTGTTTGATCTGATAAAATCTTGTGTACACCATAAGTTAGTTATTTTGCCTATTGAGATCTGTTTCAGGACAGGTGGTTCTAGCTTTATTTGCCACGTTCATCATTGCTTGATTCTGGATTTTTGATGTAGCCTTTAGGTTAACTTTTTATGTGGTAGGCCTAACACCTAATTTATACTGAAGTAATTTAAATAAGCTATAAGGTTTAAGAGAAATCCTACCAATAAAGAAAATAATCAGGTTGGTCAAGGTGAGGGGAATGTGCCCCCTCCAGTATTACGTTACATCCGATACTAATCTAATTATATGCATGCTCACTAGAGTGCCTCATTTTTCTTGTAATTTACGGGGTTGTAAATTTAGTAGACATAGAGACTAATCCTTGATAATATTCCAGTTCCAGTGAGACTGAACGACCTTTTCAATAACATACTGATTTACAATATTGAGCTACAACCACTAGCTAGTTGTTGATTCCATAAACAAGTGCGGTTTACAATGACACTGTTTTCGCTTCATTGCTCACTTTGGACTGCGCTTCATTGCTCACTTCGGACTGCACCATAAAGTAGACTTGGATGAAGGTTAAGTGGCAACACTGGTGGGGTGCCGTGTTAAAATAGAGGGCATAGATGATCTTGGGGGGTCTATGTTATTTTTGTGGTTACTACCGGTAGCCACAATTACTGACCACTGATTAATTCAAAATTTAAACATTTCTTACAACACCTGAATATGTCCATCATTCAGTATACATCTATGACTAGGAACATAAGATGCCTTAATCCACAACCCCAGGCAACATGAACCTCTACAAAGAATAATTAGGAGAAAGTGAGATGTTTGCTCCGTTGCAATGCACCGACTCTTTTCATTAGATGACGTTTTTTGAACCCCCCCAAAAATATGACATTTTTAAGAACATTTCTCTATTAAGAAAAGACATGTTTTTATTAAGCCGGACAATGTACTAGGTTTAAGAAAAAAAAGTTTTGGGTTTAGGATAGAACTGTTCTAGATTTTAGGAAGATTGTTACAGATCCACAGAAAATGTCCTAACTTTAGGAAATTAATTATCCATTTTTTGGGTTCTTGGTTAATAAGTTGGTCACAAAGTTTTTTTTATTTTTTAACCCAATAGATTCCGGGTCCTTATGTTTCTCAGACTACACATGCCTCACATTAACAACAGACAATAAGTACACCTGCTACAGTGGAGGTGGTAATAAAACTAACAAACCCGCAAACCAAACAATGCAAACATTTGTTAGCCATTCACTAGTAGAAAAACACCTAATAGTCCCGGTTCGTAAGGGTCTTTAGCCCCGGTTCATGAACCGGGACTAATGGGTCGTTACTAATGCCCCCCCCCCCTTTAGTCCCAGTTGGTTCCACCAACCGGGACCAAAGGTCCCTGTGCTGCTCGCGTCGGGGCCAAAGTTTAGTCCCACCTCGCTAGTTGAGAGGGGCGTGCAGTGGTTTATAAGCCCCACTGTCGCACCCCTCTCGAGCTCCTCTCCACCATAGGCTTGCGGGCCTATTTGCTACTCCTTTGCCTGATGGGCCTTCTGGGCCTACTGCGGGCCTGAATCCTGGCCCAAGGTAGGGTTTCTAGTCGTATTCAGGCCGTGGGGGCCCAGTAGGAGGCATTTTTTTTGTTTTTTTGTTTTCTTTCTTGCTTTATTTATTTTATTTTGTTTCTACTTACAACAAAATACTTATTGTTGCTATTTTTAATTATTTTCCAGTTTTTTGTTTTGTTTTCTGCATCATTTATTTTCTTTTGTTTTTTGCTTTATTTTTTAATTCTTTTTGCTTTTAGTTTTAGAAAAATTATAAACTTTCTATTAGTGCCATTAGTTTTCAAATTTGAAAACACTTTTTTTTGTTTTTTTGTTTTTCTTTCTTGCTTTATTTATTTTATTTTGTTTCTACTTACAACAAAATACTTATTGTTGCTATTTTTAATTATTTTCCAGTTTTTTGTTTTCTTCTCTGTATCATTTATTTTCTTTTGTTTTTTGCTTTATTTTTTAATTCTTTTTGCTTTTAGTTTTAGAAAAATTATAAACTTTCTATTAGTGCCATTAGTTTTCAAATTTGAAAACACTTTTTTTGTTTTTTTGTTTTCTTTCTTGCTTTATTTATTTTATTTTGTTTCTACTTACAACAAAATACTTATTGTTGCTACTTTTAGTTATTTTCCAGTTTTTTTGTTTTGCTTTCTGCATCATTTATTTTCTTTTGTTTTTTGCTTTATTTTTTAACTCTTTATGCTTTTAGTTTTAGAAAAATTATAAACTTTCTGTTAGTGCCATTAGTTTTCAAATTTGAAAACACTTTTTTTGTTTTTTTGTTTTCTTTCTTGCTTTATTTATTTGATTTTGTTTTTACTTACAACAAAATGAACTACGAAAAAGTTGAAAGTTTGCATGGTATCATAAATTCACCCACATAGCATGTGCATGTACAAAACGTACAATGGTATCATACTCGTGTGTTACAAAGTTGGCATGGTATCATCATAATAGTTGCGGGAGAAAGTCATCACTTTTTCTTCGCTTGTGTCATTTGCTTATTGCGCCATAACCATGGATAATCTTCATCGCTTATCAGGATGCTGGGGTCAACCTTGACTTTGAAGGGAGGAATTTCATGAAACTTTTCATAATCTTCAGACATGTCTGTCTTGCCCTCCACTCCCACGATGTCCCTTTTTCCTGAAAGAACTATGTGGCGCTTTTGGCTCATCGTATGATGTATTCACTTCCTTATCTTTTCTTTTTCTCGGTCTGGTAGACATGTCCTTCACATAGATAACCTGTGCCACATCATTGGCTAGGACGAACGGTTCGTTAGTGTATCCAAGATTTTTTAGTTCCACTGTATTCATTCCGTACTGTGGGTCTACCTATACCCAGCCTCCTGACAGATTGACCCATTTGCACTTAAACAAAGGGACCTTAAAATCATGTCCCTAGTCAAGTTCCCATATGTCCACTATGTAATCATAATATGTGTCCTTTCCCCTCTCGGTTGTTGCATCAAAGCGGACACCGCTGTTTTGGTTGGTGCTCTTTTGATCTTGGTTAATAGTGTAAAATGTATTCCCATTTATCTCGTATCATTTCCAAATCGTAACAGTCGAAGATGGTCCCCTGGACAACAAGTACAGCTCATCACAAACAGTGTTGTCACCTCTGAGACGTGCTTCCAACCAACTGCTGAAAGTCCTGATGTGTTCACATGTAATCCAGTCATCGCACTGCTCCGGGTATTTGGAGCGCAGACTGTTCTTGTGTTCATTGACATACGGGGTCACCAAGGTAGAGTTCTGTAGAACTGTGTAGCGTGCTTGAGACCAAGAATATCCGTCCCTGCATATTATTGAGTCCCTTCCAAGTGTGCCTTTTCCAGTCAGTCTCCCCTCATACCGCGATTGAGGGAGACCTATCTTCTTAAGGCCAGGAATGAAGTCAACACAAAACCCGATGACATCCTCTATTTGATGGCCCATGGAGATGCTTCCTTCTGGCCTAGCGCGGTTACGGACATATTTCTTTAGGACTCCCATGAACCTCTCAAAGGGGTACATATTGTGTAGAAATACGGGGCCCAGAATGACAATCTCGTCAACTAGATGAACTAGGACGTGCGTCATGAAATTGAAGAAGGATGGTGGGAACACCAGCTTGAAACTGACAAGACATTGCACCACATCACTCCTTAGCCTTGGTATGATTTCTGGATCGATCACCTTCTGAGAAATTGCATTGAGGAATGCACATAGCTTCACAATGGCTAATCAGACGTTTTCCGGTAGAAGCCCCCTCAATGCAACCGGAAGCAGTTGCGTCATAATCACGTGGCAGTCATGAGACTTTAGGTTCTGAAACTTTTTCTCTGACATATTTATTATTCCTTTTATATTTGACGAGAAGCCAGTCGGGACCTTCATACTAAGCAGGCATTCAAAGAAGATTTCCTTCTCTTTTTTGGTAAGAGCATAGCTGGCAGGACCTTCATACTGATTTGGAGGCATGCCGTCTTTTTCGTGCAAACGTTGCAGGTCCTCCCGTGCCTCAGCTGTATCTTTTGTCTTCCCATACACGCCCAAGAAGCCTAACAGGTTCACGCAAAGGTTCTTCGTCACATGCATCACGTCGATCGAAGAGCGGACCTCTAGGTATTTCCAGTAGGGTAGGTCCCAAAATATAGATTTCTTCTTTCACATGGGTGTGTGTCCGCCAACGTCACTCGGAACAGCTAGTCCGCCGGGACCCTTTCGAACACCTCGTGTGCATAGGAGGTGAGTTAGAGCACCACAAAGCTCTCTCCTCGCCAGCCACGAAAAACAGAGCACTGAGAGTGCTCTGCTCGCGGGCGTATATATAGGCAATTAATTGGTCCCGGTTCGTGGCTTGAACCGGGACTAAAGGGAAGCCTTTGGTCCCGGTTCAGGCCACCAACTGGGACCAATGGTGGTGGGCCAGGACCAAGGCACATTGGTTCCGGTTCGTCCCACCAACCGGGACCAAGAGGTCCAGACGAACCGGGACCAATGGCCCACGTGGCCCGGCTGGCCTCCGGGGCTCACGAACCGGGTCCAATGCCACCATTGGTCCCGGTTCTGGATTGAACCGGGACTAATGGGCTGACCCGGCCTGGACCAATACCCCCTTTTCTACTAGTGATTTTGCAAAGATGGTTCGGCCGAAAGCATACTTCTTCATGTTGAGATTAGTTCATGTCGGTCATGAGTCAAAAAATTACTCGTGTAATTGGCTATGGTTACGGGGTGTGATGATTTTTTTTCTGTGCAACGCACGGGCATTTTTGCTAGTAAACACCAATACATGAAAAACACAAATGATCAGATGGCCGAGTTGGTCTAAGGCGCCAGATTAAGGCTCTGGTCCGAAAGGGCGTGGGTTCAAATCCCACTCTGGTCAGTTGTTTTTGTTACTTGCTCAATCCCTTGTCTCCGACGGGCAATCTTCCATTGCCTACAAAGAAGTTCAACACAGTAAGGACCGTACAAAGGATCATGCACACACGCAGTCTCGAAAGTTAGCAAACTAACTGGCCTTGCCTTCCTCCCCAACCAAGCCCTAGCGTCCGTCCGGGGTGCGCTGCCATTTGAGGTGTGCCCGTGCCGCGCGGAAGCCCTAGTCCACGGGCACGTTCTCAGGGTCGCTGGAACGACGCCGTCGGCAGCGCCCGAGGGATACACTCAGTAGGCGTCGCGTCACCCGGGGTGGATGCCGTTCACGCCAGTTCGGCCGGCGGAGCCACTCCGGCCTCGCCGACACAACCTTTGCCAGGCAGTGGCGCGGTGTCTGCTCGCCACGAGGCCTCGGAGATAAATACTCTGCTCCAACATTCTTCAGGGGTATTTCACGAGCTCAGGCAGGGGCTTGACGCTTGAGTCCCGTAGGCCTCCCTTCTGCTATATCCCCTGTGCTGCATGGACACTAGAGATTTATCATAGTAGACGTCCTAGAACAATGTGAAGCCTTTCTTATTCCCACTCATTGGAACGACAATCAAAACATGGGTGATATAGTAAAGAAGGTACCCGCACAGTCCACAAGTCTGGAGACATTCTTTGGACCGAGGGAGTGGGTTCAGTTTGCCGCGTATGGACGTGCTACACCCCGCACTACAGTTTGGCTGTGCTCGGGGCTGGACTTTGTTGTAAACCTTTCAAAGGCTGATATGCCTCCTTAAATAATGAAATCTCCCTTTACCCCGCAAAAAAAAAAGTGGGTTCAGTCAAATTAGCCGAATCTGCTAATGCCCCTGATGTTGTAGATGGTACGGAGCCTACTTGATGAATAAATTGTAATCTTTTTTTTCTTCAAAATCCTAGGTTAGTTCGGTGTCATCTGCTTCATTTATCTTATGTTTTCATCATGTAAGTATCTCACCTATGCTGGCATGTTGCCAATGCCGGTTTGTAGCAGTCTCCACGCAAAATGTCATACTAGATGACGAGCAGCTTGTGTTTTTTCAATCATGGCAGTTAAGATCCTTGTGGCTCATGGTAATCAGGGCAACAGTGCAATTAGTGGGATATTTATGATCAAGGGATGGTTCAAGCTCGACTACCTTGACATCTCATCCTACCACGATGCGCTCCATCAAGGACTGGTGGCTCAACATGTCGGCCGCCAATATGTCGAACCGGAAGGCGATTGCCTCCCTCGCTATGCTAACATGCTGGACCATATAATGTGAGAGAAATGCAGGGGTGTTTCATCACAAGTCGACGCTTCCACCCATCTTGCCTTCAAACATATAGAGCGAGGCCAACCTTTGGGTAACCACGGGCGCAAAGTACTTGGGTCAAATCATGCCAGGAGAGTAGCGGCATTGTATTCTTTCTTTTCGCTTTTCATTGTAAAAGCAACTCTAAACTCCTTAATTAATGGATGAGGCAAATCTTTTGCCCCCGTTTCAAAAAAAAAAAGCTCACAGTCATTTTTTGTTGCATGAAACGAGCACACAATTTCCATTTCAATGACCAGAGACCAAAAGAACTTTAAATATAACATAAGAAAACTGATAAAAGATTGACATGGAGTTTGTACCATGTGCGCAGACTGGTGGTTCTGAAACCAAGATGTGCAAAAGTTCAACAATTGTTAAATCAGGGAAGCAACCAATTAACATCAAAGGTGCGGTTATTTTTTGATGGATAAATCACCCAGTTATATATAAGTAGGCAGATGAGAGGCAAAAGTAGAATGAGCAAACTGATTGCCTTTCATGTTAATATCGTTTCTTTTCTCAACTTCAAATTAACCATATCTATACTAATTTACACAATAACTAACATGCATAGAGAAAAAAAAATAGTGAGATTGCCAAGTTGGAAGTCACCGTCTCACTGATCCTGAGCCATCCACGGCCCACCTCAACACCGTGAGCTATCCTTCTGGTTCACAGTTTTTGCTCGACGCCTGCCAGATCTAGCTGTGTGAAGTTTATCATCATTTGCATTACCTGCAAGGTGCACACACACAATGTCGGAGCTTCATGGGGGCAAAGGGGGCCATTGCCCCCCTACTCTAGATGTTCTCTTATATGTTCTACCTAATTTAATTTTGTAGGACCAACTCAATTTGCAGAATGTATGTTTAACATGTTCATGTACAATCGTTCTGAATGAAATTGCAAATTAACCGACATTTTCTTTATTGCCGCAGGCATTAAGATACCAGCAGTAGCTGCCCTTGCTTTTGTTGTTCTCACCGGAGTCTCTTGAATGTGATGGGAATTACACAGTACCCAGCAGCTACCAGAAGAGCTTGGAGGAGCTGTCTGCAGGGCTACCCAAGGCGGTGTCCTCCTCCCCAGATCTGTTTGGCCGAAAGGTTCTCTATTCCTGGGGGAGGAGGGTATATGGCCTGGGCAGGGCATGTCTCAATGATGCCTTCCAGGATGCACGGGTCGTATGCCCATCAAGGAAGAGGGTGTACATGTACTACGAACTTTGTACCCTAGCATTCGCCGACCAGGACATTCTATCTCACTCGACCTTGAACAAAGCTGCCATTAACGTCAGTGGTTCTAAGGTGCCTGCCAGTGCAGCAATGTATTCAACAAGATTGTCAATGGATTGTTCATATATTTGGGGAAGATGGTAGCAGATTCCCCTCACAGGTTTGCCACGGGGCAGAAACACTTAATCGGAGATGCTGTCACACAGTGGCGAAGCTTGATGGAGATTATTGAGGGGGGTGGGGGCGGTAAGTTATGCATGAACTCTGAGAAATCTTTGATATTCAAGCCTAGTAATTAGGGTACACTCAAGAGGTTTCTAGAGGGGGGGGGGGCATTGGCCCCTTTGCCTCCCATGAAGCTCCACCACTCCTTGCACATACAGCCTATATGCGCTTGTCGAATATTTTCCAAACATGTCAGCTTCCAACTGTACTGACTGATTAGAGGATTTGGCGGATGTACCTCTTCTTCTTGGGCATGAGCGCGAGTGGAGATCTGCAGTGATGTGCATCTACAGGTTGGAGTCACTGCCATTTTCAACATTGGCAAGGGTGGGTGAGGGAGTCCTGGATGAAGGGGTCCTCGGACGTCCGGGCTATGTGATATGAGCCGGACTAATGGGCCGTGAAGATATGAGATTAAAGACCTTTCCCCGTGTCCGGATGGGACTCTTTTGCGTGGGTGGTAAGCTTGGCGTTCGGATCATGCACCTTCCTTTCTCTGTAAACAAACTCTGTACAACCCTAGATCCTTCCGGTGTCTATATAAACCGGAGGGTTTAGTCCGTAGGGCAATCATAATCATACAGGCTAGACATTTAGGGTTTAGCCATTGCCATCTCGAGGTAGATCAATTCTTATAACCTCTATACTCATCAAAGTCAATCAAGCAGGAAGTAGAGTATTACCTCCATTAAGAGGGCCCGAACCTGGGTAAATATCGTGTCCCTTACCTCATGTTACCTTCGATCCTCAGACGCACAATTCGGGACCCCCTACCCGAGATCTGCCGGTTTTGACACCGACAGTGGGTTACCCACCCCCCACAGGAAAAAAGTGAGTTGGTCACAATATATATAACAGACTATTCCTTTTTTGTTATATACTCTCTCCGTCCGGAATTAGTTGACACTCAAACAGATGTATCTAGACGTATTTTAGTGCTAGATACATCCGGTTGAGTGTCAACTAATTCTGGGGAGAGGAAGTATAACTTTTCTTTGACTAATGGGTGAATTATATATGTAGGAAAGAAGCGAGGTCTGGATTGTGGTGAGTAGTGTTGAGGGTGCATTGATAATATTATGGTTCTACTTACCGTACGTGGTGAAGACCGCCGGTATGGCTTCTTCTGCCCCCTCCTTTGTAGATTTGTGGAATGGCAGGAACATGCATAATGTTTGCGGAATTAAGAGCATGTCTAGCCGCGTCCCCAACGCGCCCCCCTCCCCCAGGCGATTTTTTTCATGCCGGTGCCGAAAAAACAGTCCAGTCGCGCCCCAGGAGTCCGTTTTTCGCCGGCTTGGGCCGAAATTAGCGCCGGCAGATCTAGGCCGAACTCGATGCGCTGGGGGGCGCCGGGGTGAGCGATTTTGGCGGCAAAGAGCCGCAGGCCCACCGAGTGAGCGACACGCGCCTCGTCGTCCTCGAAACGCCTCGATTTCCCGCATGGAATCAATGGCAAGGCTGCCGCCGGTCAGCCTTGCCATTGATTCCTCGTCACGGGCGGCACGTCATGGACGGCGCAGCGACGCCTCCCTCCCACCACACGTACACACGTCGCGGGCCTATAAAACAAGTGCCTCCCCCACGCCTCTGGCCACACCAGCCCACAGCCGCCTGCCGCCGAGCTCTGCCTCTCTCCCTGTGCGCAGCCGCCCGCCGACGTTTCTTCTCTTCCCTTTCTCCCAAGCCGCTGACAACCACGCGTTGTGGGCGGCGTACTTCCAGCACTGCCAGGCGCAGAGGCTGGCGTCCACCAACGGGGCGCCGGTGGTGGGGGTGTCAAGAACAGCGAAGGGCACCACCTATGGTGGGGCGCCCCCGGCCGCACGCTCCACGACGTGTTGGAGTACCTCGAGGGCGGCAATGACCTGCCGCTGGCATACCCTGCCGCGGTGGCCGCCTCAGTCCCCCGCCGGAGTGCCGGGCAATGGATGCCCGGGAGGTTCGACTCCTCCTCTCACTCCGACTCCCTCTCCTCTTCCCATTCTTCCGGCTCGCCGGCGGTGTTCGGTGTCAAGGCCGAGCCCGCAGCGGAGACGCCGCTTGGCCGGCGCACCCGCAGCGCCGACATCGTCATCAATGAGGGCGGCCAGCGCGCCTCCTCCTTGGCTCCTCCGCGCTACGTCAAACCGAAGATGGAGCCAGGGCTCGCCGCCATGAAAATGGAGCCGAGGCTCGCCGTCGTGAAGACAGAGCTCGGGATCGCAGGCGGGGAGCTCGACGACGCGGCGGCCTTGAAATGGGCGTGCGATGACTGGGCGCGCATGGAGATGGAGCGCCAGTGCCGCGCCTACGAGCAGTTCGAAGTTCGGCGCCGGGCCCGCGACGAGGGAGGCATCGTCGTCCTCGACGACAGCGACGACGACGCGCCGCTGCCGCCAACTATCCGCCAAGGCGACGCCGGGCAGGGGTCCAGGAGGGGCGGCCACGTCAAGGAGGAGAAGGCCGCCGCCGATGACGACGAGGATGGCAGCGACGTCGGTAACTTCGCCGCGCTCAGCGACTTCTTTGGCCCTTAAATAGTTTTAGTTGCGACCTTTTTTTAAATAACTTTGCTATGTAATGTCGAACATATCGAATATATGCCCGGTTTGCCGCACTTTAGCCGAATAATTTGTCCAATTTGCCGAACTTTGCCGAATACCCCCCCCCCCTTTTTTTTAAACGTAAACGGCGTCTGGGGGGCGGCCCTGTGGTCGACGGCTGGGAACCCACTCGCCCCCTCGTTGATTTTTAGCGTCGGCTCGCCCCCAGGCGATGATTTTACACGGCCCCTAGGGGGCCAACGGCTAGAGATGCTCTAAGCCATTGGAGGTTTGCCAGGTGAGGTAGCCAAAGAGGGGGATGCGTGCAATACACATTATTAGTAGAACTAGATGATACCCTCTTGGGGTATGAATGGCCAAGAAGGCCATCGATGGAGGAATGGGGTAGCAGACATTGGCTCCATGTTGGCTGTCGAAGGGGAATGCTACGAGCAGCTGCTGCACATGCAGGAGGATCACCTCGAGGGCCTAGCTAGCCGAGAAGAGGAAGCCCGTGTATAGTGGAGAGTAGTTTGTTTGATGGGGAACTTCCTTTGTATGCCAGCGTATTTTGCTTAGATATTGATGATTCTACGCTAAATTTCTATTCGGTACCAAATGAGTCAATGCTCAATCCAACATCTATCTGTTGGTTGCACTAAGTTAAGTTCAAGTGAATTATCTAATGAAGACATGCTCAGCCTATATATGAGCGCGGAGGAACCTGTCTAGCCAGGGAGTCAGGTAAAAAAAGACAGGGAGAAGCTTGCCAGCCCAAAAGTACAACTGCAATAGACTGTAAAATCTTGGTTTGCTGGAGATGCTATAATCCCAAGCACATAGTTCCAGTCTCAAAGTTTCTCCTCGTTTGTCCTTGACTACGTTGATTGATCATGTACTACATGACGTACGGATTTGATGGGAATGCCTTGCCATAGTCAGGCCAAATGGTGCTTATATTGTCTTAACCTTGGATTTTGCATATGGCATTCCCAGTTCGTCAGTGTCGTCGTATCCAAAACATACAAGGAAAATTATATTGAAGACCTCATGATACATACCCAAATAAGCCACCAAATAGAACGGTTCCTTCCAAGTCCCAACGGCATGAAGACTGTCACCCCAGGTCCGCAGCCCGGTCTTCTCCCTGCGCCTCGGCTCGCGCGGCACCATGGTCGTGTCCTCGGCGCCAGGTAGTGCTTCACGGAACACGACGTGACCTTCACCGACTGCCCGCGGTTCCCCTTGCTGCAGCTGGTGTGCTACGGCTGCACCACGCTCCCGACGTGGCACTACGGCCTGTACTGGCGCAATCTCCACCGCGTTACCACAACTCCTCTTCACGCACCGTCTGGGCTGCCTGACTGCCGACATCGCCCGTGAGGTGCACGCAGTGGCTGTCAGGACCGGATTTTCCGGGGTATTAATTTCTCAGAAAATGGCCCTTGTGCTCACCAGCCCCAGGATTACTGTTAGCTGATGAGACACCAACTAGATACAGAAGCTCCAAGCAAAATACATAATATGTAGTACAAGACCATTCTGGCCTATGAGTACAACACAAGGTTTCTAGTGGCTGTTGGCGGAAGCGGTTTGTAGTTCATCAGCGTCTATGGGACTCCATTTCCCACAGGAACAGCTGACCTGGATAACTCCTATCTTCGCGAGGCTGCTATCACCATGGCGTAGGTTCCGGGGCTGTCATCGCAACGCTCCTCTTCATGCAAGAAATCTGGCCAAGACAATAGCCAGGGACAAGCCAGTGAGTACTTTTGAATGTACTCGCAAACATTATGAACACATGTATAACAATATGAATGATAATTATGCTCTTAAATATTTCATTATCACAACGTCAGTCAAAAAATAAAACCCATGATGCACGCAAGCAGGTTATTCATAACATGAATATGCAATAATGGAGTAGAAATAGAATGCACCGATCGGGTGTCTGAAGCGGCGCCTCGAAAGGATAATAATTTAAAGCATGCCTCAGTCGGGCGTCTGAGCGACGCTACATAAAGGGCTTATAAATAATTTAAATATCAAGCATGCCACAGTCGGGCGTTTGAGCGACACCGCATAAAGGGCTTATAAGTAATTTAAACGACAAGCATGTCATAGTCGGGCGTCTGAGCGACACCACATAAAGGGCTTATAAAAGAATAATCACAGTGAATATCCAGGAGGTAGAACCGTCCCAGGGATACTCAATAATTCAAATGATGTAAATGGCTAGTCCACAATAATAATAATCATAATCATCATATGTCACAGGTCATAATCAATGTTCTGGTTTAGCAGTTTTTCCTCGGAAGACCGACACTAAGACCGACACTTGACCCATCCCAGACTGTAGTCCTTAATCATGGACACAGCTATTCGAATAGATATAATCTCTGCAGAGGGTGTACTCTTTACCCATGAGTAACGGATTCTGTTAGTCCATCGGGACTAATTCCGTCTACGGTCTTTTAATTGAAAACACACCTGACCGCACACACCAGCCTGACTTACCGGTGTCTGGAATCACCCACGACACTCGTTAAGCAAAACTCTAAGTGGGGAGGCTACAACCTCGATTAGCATGGGATCACAAAATTTATAACATGCGCAAACTAGGGGAGCTACCCCCTCGGCTACAACCGGAAACACCCATGCCTCCAGACCAGGTGGCATGCCTACCGGATGCCGCCGGTATCTTCCACCATGGCCTCTCTGTACGGTGTGTGCTAGAAAGGGGTTGACAACTTACTGAACCGTACCCTACCTATGGCAGGGACAAGTGGTAGTACGAAACAAGTATGGGGGTTACTGGAACAAGACTCGATCTACGGCCGACTCAGGAGGTTTAAGTATTCCCTGCATGATTAGCATAACAAATATGTTTCGACCAACAGACAGAATCACCCCTCGTCATACCTCACTATGCCATCCGGACACAACCGTCTCGACGAAGACTGGAGACAAGCTCGTGTCTACCCAAGACAGAGGCTTACACGGATTCCTTCCGATAGGCATGAAAGGCATACGGGGGTGATTACTATCACAAGCATAACAAGTTCCAACAGCAAGGAACATTCATTATGCACTCATGAGTATGATCATATCATCACATAAAATAATGAATACTTCGTGTTAGGGTGGTGTTATAACCGTATCAAACAACACACAACAATATTATGCCAGGGTTCAGAATGCTTGCCTTCAAGAGAATGCAAGTGGGGTGCATTTTTTTTTGAAAGTTGCTTCCTTCTTCAAAATCCTATTTTAAGAAAATTCAAATCAACACATAGTTTCAAAACTGTAAAAACAAGTTGTTTGGAAAATTTTCAAATAAATATGAAAATAAACTAGACAAAATTTGAGAAACAACAGAAAAAGAATCAAATCATTTGGACTTATATTTAAAAAGTTATAGCCAGTCAAAGTTTAGTCAAAATTCTGTTTTTAATAAATAAATAAAAGGAACAGAAAAAGAAAAACGGTTCGGGGGAAAGCGTACTCTGGGCTTTACGCTTTCACTTATGCAAGCATGGACCGGCTCGAGGTCACTGACAGTGGGTCCCTTGGGCCCACTGGTCAGGTTTGACCAGTCGTCCGCCTCCTTTCTCCTCTGTCCGAGCGAAGGCGGGGCTTTGGCGATCACCGTCGACCAACAACGGCTCCCCGCAGGGTTCTGAGGGCGGGGATGGATCCGCTGGTCCAGGGCGGACCTCCCGGTGGTCGAACGACTGGTGGGGACGACGGGAGTCGCCGGCGGCGAGCTCTGCGGCGGACGGTGGCTTCGGGAGGATTGGGGCTTCGAGCTACGGTGGCTCCCCGTCGAAGCTGAGGGGTTGGGCGGCTCCGGACGGTCGAGGGGAAGAGAGTGGTGGCACTGGATGGACGGGGGGGGAGGGGGGGCTCTGCTTGCGACGAATGGGGCCGGAGGGTGGCGGCGGCCAAACTGGCCGGAGACGAGGAAGAAGGCCTTCCCTCCGTCGATTGCTGGTGGTGGGGGCTCTAGAGGGATGGCCTGAGGTGGCCTGGGGGTTTGGAGGAGCTCGGTGGTCCTTTTATAGGTGGTCGAGGTCGGTTCCGCGGCGGCCGGGGATAAGCTCGACGGCGAACCGCCGTTCTATTGCTGCAGGGCGACGTGGCGGTGACGGGCGCTAGCAGACAGGCTCGCGGATGAGCTCGAGCTGTTCCAGAGGGCAGCTGGCGCACACATATGGCTTGGGCGGCGCCGTCCATGGCCGGGGTTGTTGCGGCCGTCAGCTAGCCGCCATGGCCGACCTGACGGTGGCGCTGTGGGGTGCCAGGAGGTGGTCGGGGCGGCTCTGCGATGAGGGAGTAGTCGGGGCGCGCTGGCTGTGCGAGGGGAGGGCCAGAACGGGCACGGGGAGGCGGCAGCGAGACGCGGCGGCTCGGTGCGCACGCATGCAAAACGTGCGCTCTGGCCGCGCCCAGAGCACGCACGCCAGGCGTTTGGCAAAATGCCAAGGCATGCCAGGAGGCTTGGGTGGGGCTGGGGATTAACAGGTCTAGGTTATAGTCATCTAGGGGCTTAGTGGACATGCTGGTTGGGTTAGGGGATCAAGTTCACAATGCAAACTAAAAATCATGCCAAATCTGGCTATGCACACAAAGTGCTCGATAGAATGCCCTGGGCATCTAGGCATCTCTTGGGGTGGCCAAAAACTCCAGATCCTAGTCTCTTTAGGTACAAGTGATGATTGCAAGGTTGGCTGGGCGAAACCAAAAACTTGTTAGTGCAAGTTTTTGAAAAAACCAAATCTGGACAGAAATTGAAGGTTATTATTGCATGGGCCAAACATGCACCAATGGGTCCAATCTCCTAGACTTAATGGTTTTGCAGGGTGGTTTATAAGCAGGAGAAAGATCATGGGTAGTAGAGTAAAATAAAATAGAGTTGCAGTAGAAAACACCCAACTGGGCCAGAGAGCAAAACAGGATGATTTGCTCAAATTTTTCAAAGAACTCTCATGGGTTTTTGTATAAAGTTGAATTATATGCATCTACTAACATCTCCAAATTTTTACGTAATTTTTAAAGAAATATTTAAATAGGTTGCAGTGCAAACCACAAACTGATCCAGATTTGAAAACTTGAGGTAGGGCTCAAAATCCCCAAATGATTAGAAGAGGTTTTTGCATAAAAGTGATTTAGGAACCTCACATGTCATTCCCAAATTTTGGTGGAATTTTTAAATGAATATATGAAAGGGTTGTAGTGCAAAAAGAACTCTAAAACTTATGAAAAATCATTTTAAAGAAATAAAGCTAAGGAAAAATAATTGTAGAAATAATTCCACTGATATAAAGAAATGGTCTTGGGAAGATATACAAGTCCAATAATATTTTTGAAAGGTTTTCTATTTGGAGGTAAACTCCACAACTCAGATGAAAAGAGTGGTTCTGAATCAAAAGAAAATTCAGAAAATAAAGATTTAATTTACCAAGGCAAAATTTTAATTAATAAATCATGGTTAAATTTTTTGGGGTGTTACAGTGGCGCTGCCTGTCGTGCGCGGGCACCATCGCCCCTGACGGTGTCGCGTTGGTGGAGCTCAGGCGGAGCCTATGCGAGTGTCCCTTGTTGGTGCAATAAGCCATGCCCCCACGGTTGTGACCAGCGTTGGGCGCATCAGGTCCGGTTCGTGGCCGCGACAATGTCTGGGCATAGTTTGACCTTTGTATGGGCATGATCTGACTAGGGTATAGGCATAGTCTGGGGTGTGTGCTTGTAGCAGTAGTGTGTGCGTGCGCGTAGTGGTAGTAGTTGGGCTGTGAGCAGCGGCCAACCGCCAACAATTTGCTCGCATGCAGCTAGGCATGTTCGTGTGTGGGTTTCGTGGGCGCTGTGTTGCCGAGGGGCTATATATCATGATGTACTGCTCGTGTGTGTTGTGGGGAGTCGAGTTTGTGCTCGATGAGTAAAGCTGTTCGGGCGGCAGGCGTTCATGCGTCGGGAAAACTCTTTGTGTTCCTGTTCCTTTTCCCTCCTTCTTCCTCCTCGGTTCGGGCTAGAGAGAAAGAGTGCAGATAGAGACAGAGAGATAGAGCGATGAAGAGCTAGGGTTCAAGGGCTTCTACCCAACATTTGGTATCAGAGCTACAAGTTCAGGGCTGTGGCGCGCGGTGGCGTCTGCGACACTTGTGGCGGACATGGAGGTCTCGGCAGTGGCGCGCGGGGAGCGCGTGGCTTTGCCGACGCGCGGCGAGTCCACGGCGGTGTGGTGTGATGTCGTGAGCGCGACGAGCACGGAGGTTGCAGAGGACCTGCGTGGTGGCGTAGGGTTGCGATGACTCGACGTGACGACCGTGGAGGCACAGTGGCGCGATCCGGCGGGGCACGAGACTGCGGGCTGTTGTTGCGGCAGTAAGCAGTGGCTTGTGCCGGAGGCGCGCGGCGGCGTCATGGCTTAAGGGGTGATTGTTGGCGCAATAAGCCATGCCCCCACGATGGTGACCAACGTCGGGCGCACCAGGTCCGGTCCGTGGCCGCGACAATGTCTGGGCATAGTCTGACCTTTGTATGGGCATGGTCTGACTAGGGTATAGGCATAGTTTGGGGTGTCTCTGTGCACAGGCTGTGTGCATGCGTGACTGTGTGTGTCTGTTTAGCAAGATAGCCGGGGAGGTGACCGTGTCGCCGCACTGGAAATGGTCGCGTTGTTCGCGTTGGAGCGTGACACTGTGCTGGCCGGGAGTGGGGCGTGGCGAATGCAGCGGAGGAGCGATGCGTGGAGACAGAGTCCCGTGGTGGAGTTTGTGGCTCCATGCATGAGGGCGGACGACTCGGCAGGAGAACGAGTACGTGCGCGTAGAGCTCGCTGGAGTTGGTTTCGTGGGCGTTGCGTCGCCGAGGGTCTCGTGTGTATTGTGGGGAGTCGAGGTCGTGCTCGAGGAGTAAAGCCGTTCGGGCGGCAGGCGTTTGTGCGCCGGGAAAACTCGTTGTGTCCCTGTTCCTTTTCCCTCCTTCTTCCTCCTTGGTTTGGGCCAGAGATAAAGAGTGCACACAGAGAGAGAGAGAGAGAGAGAGAGAGAGATAGAGCGACGACGAGCTAGGGTTCAAGGGCGTATATCCAACATCCCTTAGCGCCTTGACGGAGACCGTCGTGCAGACACGACATCGACGACGGCCGTGATGACGCCTTGATGGGCCGAGGACACGAACATGTCGCCGGAGGCACATGAGTTCAAGAAGTCGCTGATGAGAGACGACGGCGGATTGGACAACGTCGGTGCTGCTCAACCATCTGGGCGCCCTGGCGAACGCGCAGGTTGGCTACCTCCACTGCAGAGACCCTCCGGATGTACCTGCCCGTCCCGGCGATGATCCCGCATGAGTCCTCTACGCACTGCACGGTGGCGAGCATTCATGTCACGAGCGGCACGACGCTCCTCGTGAACGCGTACATCATCCACAGGGACCCGGCGACGTACGAGCATCAACTGGAGTTCAGGCTGGAGCAGTTCGAGGAGCAAAGGGCGCTTGCCACCCAGATCATAAAGAAGCAACCAAAAAGGACACGTACATACCTGGCACCGCAAAGAAACGCCTCAAGCGGCGCGCCATGGGCGCGCCCCATCAACTAGTCCATCATCACGCTTTGGACGACACACCGACTCCCATGAGACCCATTCTATTTTTCGACACATTCACCATCACACTTCACTGACAACTTGTTTTTCTAGAACTTCTTCACTGACAACTTGTTTGTTTTAAGAACTTATTTCTTCAAGGAAATTTAAAAAAAATCAGGGAAAATTTAATAACTTTTTTTAGACAAACTCTGAAGCTTTTTATTCGGACGTCACAATGTTTACACGGACGAAAAAGAGACAGTGGTCTGTTACCTAGATCCTTGGGCCTACAAGGCCGTCTACAAAGTTCAATTCGAGAAGCCCAAGGCCGCTCGCAACGCCCGCGCACACTGCCTCCTCCCCTTCCGTCGACCCCGCCGCCAAACCTGTGCGCCGACGCCGACGCCCGACTCCTGCTCACCAAATCCCATTCTCATGCCTGCAGCCTAGATGACGAGGAAATCGACGCTGCGCCGCAGCCTCGCCGCCCCCCCCCCCCCCCCCCCCCCCCCCTGTGGCTGCGGGATCCGATGGCGACGGATCTCACGGGATGATGACGCGAGCGCGGCGCCGGCGGCTTCGCCTCCTCGCGCAATGGAGGGATTGGGCCAACCTGCTTCCTCTGGATCTCGTCGAGGAGATCTCCGGCCGGCTGCTCTCCCTCGACGTGGCAGAGTACCTCCGCTTTCGCGCCGTGTGCAGGCCGTGGCGCGGACTCACCGCTGACCCGCGGAAAGCAGGCCTCCTGGACAGCCGCTTCCGCCCCCGCAACTGGATGGTGCTCTCAATCATCCCTGACGCCGGGCCCCACCGCCGCCTCCTGAACCTGGCCACCGCGGCCTCCCTCGGCGTCGACCTCCCGGCGCTCTCCAGCCACTGCCACATCTGCGACGTCAACGGCCTCCTCCTCCTCTACCACAAGCCCACCGCGACCATCCGCCTCCTTGACCCACTCACCAGCGCCCTCACCGAGTTCCCGGCAATCTCAAGCATCGTTCCCGCCGTCCCCCTGGACCACCACACCGTTTTGTTCAAGAATCCCCTGGGCACTATATACCGAGGGCGATCAATGGCGCAGCTTTTGATGACTCCACCTCCCCGCCCACACTCCTGCTCTGCCTGAGAGGCGGTCTGGCCACCATCATCTTCGCCAAACCTGGCGATGCGCACTGGACGATGGTGACCCCAGGCCGGTCCACCCACCCCAGGAACTACAAACATCAACAGCTACTATTCTTCACACTGCTCTCCCTGGGAGGACGCTGCTACATCAGCTCGCCGGAGGGTTCGGTCTACCTTATGGAGCTGGAGCCGCTACCTCGGCTGGTGGATGTGGTTGACGAGCGCTGCTTTGCCGAACCAGATAACATTTGGCGCGAGCACATAATGTCGTTCCTGGTGAGTGACACCGGTGGGAGGATGCTGATGGTGAGGTACTGGAGCTGCATGGAGCGCTTCGGCGGCGTTGAGGCTTACAATCCAGAGGACCTATTCACGGGCGCGGCATCGCCAGCCGCATTGAGGTTTTGGAGGTGGACATCGCCGGCAGGAGGCTGGTTCCCGTCAGGAGCCTTGGCCGGCATGCGGTGTTTATTGGCCTGACGCACTGCTTGCACATCTCTACCGAGACATTCCCCTCCATTTCTGCTGACACGATATATCTGAGCTGCTATCATCAACAATACCGTAGGTTTGGCATCTATCATATCAACAAGAAGAACCACCCGAGGACCGAGCCTAATGACAAGTTCATCTTTGATATAACCCGATATTTATATCAACCCGCTGCCAGCCCCTACAACCTTGATGAATATCTTGTATTCTATGTGGACCGTAGACACAGATATAGCAAGGCATGTATCAATCATACCAGCTGTCTCTTTCGCTAGAGCCCTCTCTAGTGCATATAATGTATCTGTATGGCTGTCTGTTTAATTTGTAACTTTTGCTACCCAAATGAGGTGCCTGTTTAACATGTTTTTTTTCCAATAGGGACAGTCTCCCTGATTAATTTGTCCTAGATGTCATTGGTCAAATATGATGATCACATCTTGTTTTTTCCCATTCTGCTTATGCTAGAACCATTTGGTTTGGCTGTCCATTGGCTTTACAAACTGACAATTTGCAGAGTTCTTGTGTGCAAGTCCTATGCTCTCTAATTAAGCACCTTTCCTCTAAGGTAAACACTGGCTTATTTTTTACATCCTACGGCAAATATGGAAAGGTTAGAAATAGCTTCAGATTTCAAAGAAAAGATTTGACTGTCCGCTTTTGTTATTTCCTAGACGAATGCAGCAAGCCCAAAAGTTCCATTATGAGTAATTTGATTTGGGGGACAACACTGTTAGCAACCCTGCTAGAACCCCTTTGAATAATCTCTCAACTCTTGGTTATCTTAGAACTCTTGGTCCCTCCCTGCAAATTTACGCTGATGCTAATTGTTCATTGCTTTGGGTGATGTTTCAATAGCCTGAAGATATTTTGTTATGTCATTGTTTTGCATCAGAGAAAACGAGGGAATTCAGTACTATTTGTTGTCGGTGGTCGGTTTAAAACATGACTATTTTTTTCATTGTGTTGTTTCGCTAAGATTTATATTTGGCAGTGGAGCATCCGCACATCACACTTTTGTTAAAGGCGATTCAATTCAGATGGCTTCAGTTTTGATTACGCAATGTGGTGTTTCTCCCTCTTTCTTTTTGAGAATTTTCAGGCTTGGCTTTACATATTTATTTCACTTAAGCAGCGATCTGAACAATGCATTTTTTTAATGATTTATGCTATTTGTGTGCATCCAAGGTTATATGGGGTTGGAGCCTTAAAACTTGACCATGTTTTTTTTTTATAATAAGCTCAGTCTTGGTGAGATAATATATAGTGAAAATGATTGTTGTTGTTGTTGCTGTTGTTGTTAACTTTTCCTCAAATATATGCAAGTGGGTATTTATACAGAAAACATGCAAGAGCAGTTTGTTAGACTAATGACTTTTTTGTTGTAAACTTGTGTGTACACCCTGTATTCCTAAATGTATGCCAAAACATCTTACATTTAAGAACAGAGGTATGGTAGGATTAGGGTTCCTACCGGCTCTACTCCGTAGGTTATACGGGCAGAATAGCGAGGGTTGGGGGCGAGGGCGGCGGCTCCGGCGTGTTGGCGCCGTCGCGAGGGAGAAGGAGGGAGGCGGTGGCTAGGGTTCGGCGCGGCTAGGGTTCCGGCTCCTCTGGAGTCGGGCAATATGATAGAACTATCTTTATTGCTTAATCTCAAAGGGTATCTTACAATCTAATATTTATAACTTAAAAACGACTAGCCTAAGATAAGTTGTGGGCCAAGCCCCTAATTTACTGTCCAGCGGGCCTCCTCCGGTTATATTGTAAACCGGTCATAACATCTCTCCCCGCCTGCACAAACAGCTCGTCCTCGAGCTGAAAATCTGGATAGTGGTGGCGGAAATCATCACGTGGCTCCCAAGTAGCCTCCTCCACCGGAAGACCTACCCACTGGATCAAGACGAACCACACCCTGTGACGAAGTTGCGCCTTCAACACCTTCTCTGGCTCTGGAAGAAGACGTCCGTTGGCGGTCGGAGGAAGCGCGGGTGGAGCCGCCGGTGGCTCTCCACGAAAAGGCTTGAGCAGCCCCACATGAAACACATCGTGGATGCAAGCGCCGGCCGGAAGCTGAAGGCGATAGGCCACCTGCCCGATGCGCTCCAAGATGGCGAAGGGTCCCGCACAGTGAGGACCGAGCTTGCGCTCCGCGCACGGGTCAAGTGACTGCATAGAGCGGTGGAGAAGACGCAGCCACACCCAATCACCCACCGCGAACTCCGCCTCGTGATGGTGGTCGTCGTAGTAATGCTTCGCCAACTGCTGAGCCTGAAGGAGACGCTGAGGGACCTCAGCAAGCATCTCGTCACGGGTGCGAATAAGGTCGCCTGCGGCCTCCGTCCGAGCCGTAGTCGGGTCCACCGGCAAGATAGGCGGAGGTGGCCGCCCGTAAACCACCTCAAAAGGTGTCGCACGCAGGGCGGAGTGGTAGGATGTGTTGTAGCAGTACTCCGCCCATGCGAGCCAATCCACCCAAGCGCGAGGCCGATCACCTGTAACACAGCGTAAATACATGGCAATCACCTTGTTAACCACCTCAGATTGGCCGTCCGTCTGGGGGTGGAAGGCCGTGCTGAAGCGGAGCTTTACTCCCGCCATCCGGAAGAGGTCGCGCCAGACATGGCCTGTGAACACCGTGTCGCGATCACTGACGATCAAAGAAGGGAACCCGTGCAGACGAACAATACCGTCAAAGAAGGCACAGGCCACGGATGCGGCGGTGTAGGGATGCCCCAGTGCGATGAAGTGAGCATACTTCGAAAAGCGGTCGACCACCGTGAGAATGACCGACTTGCGTCCCACCTTGGGCAGCCCCTCGTTGATGTCCATGGAGATATCGGCCCAGACATGAGACGGCACATCCAGGGGCTGAAGAAGACCAACTGGTCGTAGCGTCTCCGTCTTGTTGCGCTGGCATGTCGCACAAGAGCGCACCCAATCGCGAACCAGGGCACGATCAACAGGAATGTAGAAGTCGGTGCGGAGACAATGGAGGGTTTTTTGCACACTCTCATGGCCAACCGAGTGGGCTAGCAGCAAGACCTGGTGACGAAGATCATCATGTGCTGGCACGAAGACACGGCACCCATGGACGAGCAGACCGTCGGAAAGGCGCCATGGCTCCTCCAGGTCACCGGCCGCGAGCTGCTGTTGTAGGAGAACCGCGTCGGCTGCGGTCGCCGTGGCCCGGCGAATGTCGTCGAAGAGGCCGAAGCTTGGCCCTGAGCGGATGCAGAGCGCCATCCCCTCGGAGGTGCCGGTGACGGAGTCGAGGTCGGCATCGCGGCGGGATAAAGCATCGTCCACGGTGTTAAGACGACCCGGGCGGTACTCGACGGAGAAATCGAAGCTGAAGAACTTGCTAATCCACTGGTGATGTGGCACGGTCGAGAGCCTCTGATCCAGCAAGAACTTCAGGCTGTAGTGGTCGGTGCGAATCTGGAAAGACCGACCCCATTGATAGGGCCACCAATGGCGCATCGCCTGCACCAATCCAATGAGCTCCCGCTCGTTCGCCGCGAGCTTGAGATGGCGCGGGGCGAAAGGCTGGCTGAAGAAGGCGAGAGGGCCATCGCCCTGATGGAGCACGTCGCCGAACCCCACACCCGAGGCATCACAGTCCACGATGAACGGGCGGTCAAAGTCCGGCATCTGAAGAACGGGCCCCGTCGTGAGGGCCCCTTGAGGGCCTCGAAAGCTGTTATCGCCTCCTTGTCCCATGCGAAAGCGTCGCGGCACAACAACCGCGTGAGTGGCGAAGCGATGACGCCGAACTCCCAGATGAATTTCCAGTAGTAGCTCGCAAGGCCGAGAAACCCGCGAAGAGCCCGCGGAGACTGGGGCGTCGACCAGGCAGCGACGGCAGCCACCTTGTCGGCGTCCATAGCGACCCCGTCGGCCGAGATGACATGGCCCAAGTAGGCCACCGAAGGCGTCCCGAACGAGCACTTCGAGCGCTTAAGATGGAGATGGTGCGCCCGAAGCTCGTTGAAGACGATGGCGACGTGCTGTAGGTGCTCTGTCCAAGACGCACTGTAGATCAGAATATCATCAAAGAAAACAAGCACAAACCGGCATAACTAGGGCCGGAGGACGTCGTTCATCAGAGCCTGGAAGGTCGCCGGTGCGTTGGTGAGGCCAAAGGGCATCACCAAGAACTCGAAGTGGCCGTGGTGAGTCCGAAACGCCGTCTTGGCGATGTCATCCGGGTGCATGCGCACCTGGTGGTACCCAGATCGAAGGTCGAGCTTGGTGAAGAAGCGCGCCCCGTGTAGCTCATCGAGGAGCTCGTCGACCACCGGAATAGGGAACTTGTCCTTAAGTGTGACAGCATTAAGGGCACGGTAGTCGATGCAAAAACGCCAGGTGTTGTATGACTTGCGGATGAGAAGCACCGGCGCGGTGAACGGCGAGGTGGAGAGCCGGATGATGCCTGCCGCGAGCATGAGCGCACACTACCGCTCCAACTCATCCTTCTGCAACTGTGGATAGCGATAAGGGCGGACCTCCACCGGCGTGGAGCCTGGCAGAAGATGTATACGGTGATCATACGTGCGGGCGGGCGGCAGCCCCTGTGGCTCGGTGAAGATGTCATCGTGCTGCTGTAGGAGGCTCTCCAAGAGTTGGTGCTCGGCCATGGAGCTGGTCGCGGCCAGCTGGAGTGGTGGTGTGGGTGCGGCACCCCCAATGTCGTCCCACAGAATGCGGCGGCCCAACCGCCAGAAGGTCATCGTCAGTGCATCGAAATCCCAAAGAAGAGGACCAAGAGTGCGCAAGAAGTCAACGTCGAGGATGAAGTCGAAGCAGCCCAAGTCGATGCCGGCGCAGGTGATGGTGAAGTGCTCGTCGCTGATAGTGATGGGCACGTCGCAGGCGAGTCCGTGGTAGTGGAGATGGTCGCCATTAGCGACTGTGACTCGCAACTGCTCGCCGCCGGTTGGCTGTAATGCAAGGCGCCGCATGGTGGTCTCCGGCAGGAAGTTATGTGTGGACCCTGTGTCCACGAGGGCCACCAGGCGCTCGCCCTGGATCATGACCGGTAAGAGCATCGTCCGTTCATCACGGATGCCAGCCAGCGCGTGTAGGGACACCACGAGGGCGGTGGCCGGGGCGGGCGCAGGCGTCGCTGCAGTCTCCGCAAGGGTTGGAGCGCCGAGGCCATCCTCCAGTGTCTCATCGCCAGTCTCGTCTGTCATCTCCAAGTAGAAGAGGCGGGGACAGACATGGCCCGGTGCATAGGGCGCATCACAGTTGAAGCACAAGCCCAGGCGCCGGCGCTCCAGCTGTTCCGCCTGAGTGAGGCGCCTGAATGGCCGCGTCAGAGCCGGGGTGGGCGCCGGGGCGGCTGTGGACGACGCCGGTGCTGCCGGAGACGGCCGAGTAGGCTGTCAGCCCCCACGTTGCGCGGATGGACGCGTCAAGACCTGGGCGCGCTGCTCGAACACCCGGGCATAGTACATGGCCGTTTGAAGGTCTTGGGGCCCCTTCATCTCGATGTCCACGCGGATGTGGTCGGGAAGGCCGCCGATGAAAATCTCTGCACGCTGTAAGGCCGTCACACCGGGCGCGTGGCACGCCAGGGCCTGGAAGCGGTCGGCGAAGTCCTGCACCGTGGAGGTGAACGGCAGGCGGCCCAACTCGGCCAAGCGGCTCCCGCGGACCGGTGGCCCGAAACGAAGAAGGCACAGCTCTCGAAAACGATCCCACGGGGGCATGCCGCCCTCGTCCTGCTTGAGGGCGTAGTACCATGTCTGGGCGGCCCCGCGGAGATGGTAGGAAGCCAGCCAAGTGTGCTCCGACGCGAGCGTGCGCTGAACGCGGAAGAACTGGTCACACTGATTGAGCCAGTTAAGTGGGTCGTCGGAGCCGTCGTATGTGGCGAAGTCGTTCTTGGCGAACCGGGGCGGCTGCTACTGTGGCGCGCCCTGGCCCACTGCCTCAGCGGTGCGGAGGGCGGATGATGGTGCATGGTCCATGGTGGAAGGCCCGGCGTAGTTCCCAGTGGCGCCCGACGCCTCGGGCTGCAACGGAAAATCAGACGGCGGATGAGCCTCCGGGTAGGCCAAGGGCGGCCCGTGAAGCTAGCCGGGGAGTAGCGATGTTGACGACGGGAAGCGGACCTCCTGGATCGGAAGCCCGCTCGGCGACGACCGACACAGGTTTGGGCTGGGTGGGGGCTGTGGAGGAACCTGCTCCAGGGCCGCTGGAAGAGATGGCGCGACGGGAGACGGCACGGCCGGCGCGGTCCAGGTTGGCCACTGCGACCCCGTGGTGGCGGCGAGTGGCGCGGTTGCCGTCGCAAGCTGCGGCGTCCATTGTGGCCAAAGCGACGGTGCGGCCGCCGGGGCGGGGAGCATCGGGTAGCCTCCGGTGATGGCCCCCGGTACCGAGTACCACGACAGCGCCTGCTGACCCGCGGCCATGGCTGGATGGAGTGGTGGAGGCGGCCCGCACAGACTTTCCAGGTAGAGGCGAATGCCCTGGACCACGGCGACGAGGTCGGTGAGGACGCCGGCCATTGCCTCCGGTGTGAACTGTTGCGTCTGCGGGGGAGGTGATGGCGGCGACATATGTTGGACGGGGGCTGGTGGCCGCCCATGGCCCGGCGCGGTGCCGGTTGCCGGGAGGGTCAGCGCCGAGAGCGACGCCGTGGCGCCCGCTGAGAGCGAGGCCATGACGCACGGCGCGGAGGTGGCGGCGGTGGAGGAGTTGGCGGCAGCGGTGGTGGTGGAGTTGACGGGCAGCGGCGGTGGTGGCAGCGGTGGATATGGAGGTGGCGAAGACATGGTCGAAACCCGGGTACCTGATACCAAATTGGTAGGACTAGGGTTCCTACCGGCTCTACTCCGTAGGTTATACGGGCATAATAGCGAGGGTTGGGGGCGAGGGCAGCGGCTCCGGCGTGTTGGCGCTGTCGCGAGGGAGAAGAAGGGAGGCGGCGGCTAGGGTTCCGGCTCGTCTGGAGCCGGGCAATATGATAGAACTATCTTTATTGCTTAATCTCAAAGGGTATCTTACAATCTAATATTTATAACTTAATGACTAGCCTAAGATAATTGTGGGCCAAGCCCCTAATTTACTGCCCAGCGGGCCTCCTCCGGTTATATTGTAAACCGGTCATAACAAGGTAGTAACTTATTGAACTTATAATTTTGTGTGCGCAACAATTGTTTAAATTTTGGTTTTTTCCTTCGGTTTATTCTCTCTATTTTTTGTCTCTAGTCTCTAAAAATATGATGCGCACGGCAATGTATCACTGTAAAGTTTTTTTTAGAACATCACTGTAATCAGGCTAGATGCAGCATTGCAAATTTGCAATGGGCAATTTCTCTCGGCCTTAAAATTTCCTAGTATAGGTATACGTTTCAATTTGTTTATTTATCATCTCCGAAACATGCATTATATGTGCTTCATCTGCTCACATACTTTTGGTGGCGTCTGGACATGATAACTTCATCAAGTGCAGTTGCTATGGTGGTGAAGCTGGAAACTGATAGAACGTGATGCTGCTCTTTGAAAAATCCAGGAAAGATGTGAGCATACTGATTTGCGGAAACGGACATGTATAATCCTTTGAACGTTATCTGTTGAGAGAAAAATGAGGTTGCAATAGCAATGTGTTCTGTTTATCAAACCCTTGAAGAAAAACTAATAGACAATTGTATGTAAAAAATGCATCCTAAGACTAATTAGTTGATTGCTTAATCAAGTGTCAATTTTGGATGCTCTTCTCCGTTCTTTCTCAGCAACAACGTTCAGTTGTTATCTATTCCCTCCGTTGATCATTATTATAAAATGTTCTAACTTTTATGTTCATACCAAAATTCATCATACAAAATACATATCAACTATAGCAAACATCACTATGCAATAGCAAAAAAATTGTGTTACACACATATGTGGGAAAAAAATCATCACAACTCAAATTTTCAGAAAATGATAAGGAGATTATTGAGGGGCTCTTCTAGTCAAAGATCCGAGGATAAACAAGCTAAGGAGAAAGAAAAGGCCAAGTATAATCCTCCTCGCATAGCGGAAGTAAGGCCTTGTGATGGCCATGTGATAATTTCTTGAGAGTAGCCGGGATTTATGAAGACTTTTATTCATTGGCTGGAAATGCAGGCCTCACCGACTTTCTCCACAACCGGATCGATCAGTATCTCTTACTCACCAATACTTTCGTGCAAAACTTTTACTATTATCCTAAGAATTCACCTCCTTCAGTATCTTTTCATTTATATGATGAGACCAAGGAAATGTCATTACGTAACTTTTGCGCGGTTTGTAGAATACCCTTTGAGGGCAGCTTAGATGAACCACATCGTAAAGATGTGGATGGTTTTGTTAACACTATTACTGTAGGGGATTCGAAGAAGGGTTCCGATGCGAGAATCACTAGCGTACATTTTCCTGTCTTACGCTACTTTGCCATATTTGCTAGTAGATGCTTAATTGGTCATGGAAATAGTGGAAACTTAAGTGTTCCTGATATTATTATTCTGTTCCATGCCTTATTTGGTGATAACACTTTTAGTATGGGTGCCATTATTGCTGAATGGTTAAGCCTGAACCGTACAAAGGTCCCCATCTTTGAAGGTATTTATGCTGCATGCCTTGCTGAGCATTTTGAGATACCTATTAGGCATTATGAGAAAGAGGAGACATTGTTGCCTCTTTCCTTTTAAGATTACAGGAGCATGGTAGCGCATGAGTTTATTATTGACAACAAAGATAAGATGCTTCTGTATAACATGAGATTTAATAAGAAACACAATGAGATTATTACCCTGCCTACGCCTTTGTTATTTGATTTAACTGCAGACAATTACCTTGTCTTGCCGGAAGCGGTGTACGCTCATCGACGCCAGACATCCACTCCAGAGCCTGAGCCGGAACCTCCACTGGACCCTTATCGTCCATCATCTTATTAGTGGGATCCGGAGGAGATCGCTAGCCAGTGGTATCCTGATGACACTCCTCAGTACACTGGGGAGAGTAGCCGCGATCCTTGGCATTAGACCAACTTAGGCCAAAAGTCTAAGCTTGGGGGAGTACGTATTTCTCACCGACTTTACATTCATGTTCACACACAATTCTAGTTGTCAGTGCTCATACTCTTTCATTGTATTATCCATGCTAGTTTAATTTCTTTTTCTAGCCTTCTTCTTGTGTGTTTGATAAACCTTAAGAAAACCAAAAAAATTAGTTAGTCTACTTCCCATGCTTGTAGTAGTAATTAAAATGAAAACCCAAAAAGATTTCTCATTCTTATTTTGCTTGTTGGGAGCTTTCGTGTGCAAATAGTTTTATTTCTTTTCTTTCCTTTGGGGTCAAGAGTAGAAGACCATAATGACAATGCTTAGTGGCTCTCATATGCATGATTGTTGATTTAACTTAGAGCCCATATTACTTTGTCTTCTCTCTTGAATTGAATGCTTGCAGATTCCAGCATAGTCCAATGCACGTGCACTATTATTATTATACACACCGTTCGGTCATGCAAGTGAAAGGCAATAATGACGATATATGATGGACTTATTGAGATAAGAGAAGCTGGTATGAACTCGACCTCTTTTGTTTTTGTAAATATGATGAGTTTATCGTTCCTGATTTAGCCTATTAAGAATAAACATGTTTGCAATGACATTTAGATATTATAGTTGCTTATGCCATGCTTAATTAGCTAGGAGCTTATAATGGTTTACCTTGCATGCCAATATGCTATTAGAATGATTGTGATGTGGTATGATGGGATGGTATCCTCTTTTGAATGATTCGAGTGACTAGACTTGGCACATGTTCACGCATGTAGTTGAAACAAATCAACATAGCCTTCACGATATTTATGTTCATGGTGGATTATATCCTACTCATGCTTGCACCTGGTGTAGATTAATTTTAATGCATGTTCATGACTGTTGTCGCTCTCTCAGTTGGTCACTTCCCAGTCTATTGTTAGCCTTCACCTGTACTAAGCAGGAATACTGCTTGTGCATCCAAACTCCATAAACCCCAAAGTTTTTCCATATGAGTCCACCATACCTTCCTATTTGCGGTATTTACCTCCCGTCCCAAGTAAATTTGTATGTGCCAAACTCCAAACCTTCAAATGAAATTCTGTTTTGTATGCTTGAGCAGCTCATGTTTCAACTAGGGATGTCTGTATCTTCCATGCTAGGTGGGTTATTCTCAAGAGGAGTGGACTCGGCTCCTCATTCACGAGAAAATGGCTGGTAGCCGGGATACCCAGTCCCATGATCAAAAAGATCAAAGAAAATCAAAATAATTAAACAAAACTCCCCCAGGATTATTGCTAGTTGGAGGCACTCGTTGTTTCGAGCAAGCCATGGATTGATGCTTGTTGGTGGTGGGGGAGTATAAACTTTTACCATTCTGTTTGGGAACCGCCTATAATGTATGTAGCATGGAAGATATCGCCATCTCATAGTTGTTGCATTGACAGTGAAAGTATACTGCTCAAAATGTTATTCATCTCTATTTTAAAATCGAGCTTTGGCACCTCTACAAATCCATGCTTCCCTATGCGAAGGGCCTGTCTATTTACTTTTATGTTGAGTCATCACCCTCTTATTAAAAAGCACCTGCTGGAGAGCATGCTGTCATTTGCATTCATTACTATTAGTTTATATTGGGTATGACTTGACTGGATCTCTTTTACCATGAATTACAATGTTTAGTCAGACCTTGATCTTTAAAGGTGCTCTGCATTTATGTTTTGCGGTCTCAGAAAGGGCTAGCGAGATACCATTTTGTCATATCATATCATGATTGTTTTGAGTAAGTGTTGTCATCTGAGTTTTATTATTATTGCTCGCTAGCTGATTATGCTATTGACATCAGTAAATATGAGACCTAAGTGTTATTGTGAATATGGTTAGTTCATAATCTTTGCTGAAAACTTGAATGCTGGCTTTACATATTTACAACAACAAGAGCAAACAGAGTTTGTAAAAGTTTTTCTTTATCACTTTCAATTTGTCAACTGAATTGCTTGAGGACAAGCAAAGGTTTAAGCTTCGGGGAGTTGATACGTCTCCAACGTATCTACTTTTCCAAACATTTTTGCCCTTGTTTTGGACTCTAACTTGCATGATTTGAATGAAACTAACCCGGACTGACGTTGTTTTCAGCAGAACTGCCATGGTGTTGTTTATTGTGCAGAAAACAAAAGTTCTCGGAATGACCTGAAAATCCACGGAGATAACTTTTGGAAAATATAAAAAATATTGGCGAAAGAATCAAGGCCAGGGGGGCCACACCCTTCCACGAGGGTGGGGGCGGGCCCCCTCCCCATGGGCGCGCCCCTGTCTTGTGGGCCCCCTGATGCTCCACCGACCTCAACTCCAACACTATATATTTTGTTTTGCGGAGAAAAAAATCAGAGAGAAAGTTTCATCGCGTTTTACGATACAGAGCCGCCGCCAAGCCCTAATCTCTCTCGGGAGGGCTGATCTGGAGTCCATTCGGGGCTCTGGAGAGGGGTATTCGTCGCCGTCGTCATCATCAACCATCCTCCATCACCAATTTCATGATGCTCACCGCCGTGCGTGAGTAACTCCATCGTAGGCTTGCTGGACGGTGATGGGTTGGATGAGATTTACCATGTAATCAAGTTAGTTTTGTTAGGGTTTGATCCCTAGTATCCACTATGTTCTGAGATTGATGTTGCTATGACTTTACTATGCTTAATGCTTGTCACTAGGGCCCGAGTGCCATGATTTTAGATCTGAACCTATTATGTTTTCATGAATATATGTGAGTTCTTGATCCTATCTTGCAAGTCTATAGTCACCTATTATGTGTTATGATCCGACAACCCCGAAGTGACAATAATTGGGATACTTCTTGGTGATGACCGTAGTTTGAGGAGTTCATGTATTCACTAAGTGTTAATGCTTTGTTCCGGTTCTCTATTAAAAGGAGGCCTTAATATCCCTTAGTTTCCATTAGGACCCCGCTGCCACGGGAGGGTAGGACAAAAGATGTCATGCAAGTTCTTTTCCATAAGCATGTATGACTATATTCGGAATACGTGCCTACATTACATTGATGAACTGGAGCTAGTTCTGTGTCACCCTATGTTATAGCTATTACATGAGGAATCGCATCCGACATAATTATCCATCACTGATCCAATGCCTACGAGCTTTTCACATATTGTGCTTCGCTTATTTACTTTTCCGTTGATACTATTACAATCACTACAAAACTGCTATCGTTACTTTTGCCACCGTTACCGTTACTTCCATACTACTTTGCTACTAAATACTTTGCTGCAGATACTAAGTTATCCAGGTGTGGTTGAATGGACAACTCAACTGCTAATACTTAAGAATATTCTTTGGCTCCCCTTGCGTCGAATCAATAAATTTGGGTTGAATACTCTACCCTCGAAAGCTGTTGCGATCCCCTATACTTGTGGGTTATCTTGCCCCTAGAGGAGGAGGGGGTAGGGGAGAGCCCCTAGATGGCGAGGTGGTGAGGGGAGAGCCACTACAGGGGGTCGCGGTCAGAAAGAGCGCACCCTCACCGACCTAGGGGTGTTTTCTTCGAGGCCCTCCTCTAGTGAGGTACCCTCTGGCGAGGAGGAGGAGGAGGAGGACGACGACGACGAGGAGGAGGAGGTGGAGGAGGAGGCAGGCGAGGAGGAGGAGGTTTGGGAGGAGGAGGCAGGCGAGGAGGAGGGTGGTGGCGGGGATGATTGTGGTGGCGGGGAGGGGGTTCGCAACAAGGGATGGTTGCGTGGTAACGCAAAGCTACCAAAGCAGATTCCTGCTAGTGAGGAGCAGAAGTGGCTCATTGAGCCCACGGGGAAAGAGTAAGTGGCACTTTATAATAATTTCTTTATTTTGCTTGTCACATGTTCATTCCGGTTGTTTTTTTTGCTTGTCACTTGCTAATTGATCATTCTTTTGCAGCAACTGGATATATTCTAAAGGGGTCCGTATTCCCAACATCCTCATCACCGTCTTGCTGAAGTTACACTGTCGGGGTTGTACTGCCCGGATCCAGTCAGGCACCCGGACCATCGAGTTTTGGCCACGAGCTGGGACCACTGGGAAGCGGCCCTCCACGCGGACCATGGGACCCATGCCAATGCCATGATCACTATTTTCTAGGTGAGTTCTCTTCAGAAGCACAAGTCCATTCTAGTCTCATAAATGATTTAACTCATGGCTTCTTCCATTCTTGTTTCATGCATGATTGTAGAAATTCTATTGAGTTCTTCTGGAGCACAAGGCCAGAGTGGACCAGATCGTGCTGTGCCAATGCAAGAAGAAGGCCCACTAGATGCAGCACGAGGTGCGCTATGTGGCCATCTCGACATACCATCACGATGCTCTTGGTGTGAAGATGACCAAGGAAGAAGTGCAGAGGATGGGAATTACCTTGGAGAGGCACGAATACTTGGCGGTAAGTATAATTTTTTTTGGGACAATTCCATTTCTCCCCTTAACTTGAGCCATCACCTGGGATTTTCCCCTAGTTTTCAGGTATGCTCAAAAACTCCCCTCATCCGTCTATGGCCCTTACCAAAATCCCCCTCCGGGCAGTTTCCGTCGGGTCAATGGCCTTTGACCGGTAACTTGGCGTCTGTTGGACATTTTGGCCCCTGGTTCTTACATGTGGGCCCGTATCGAAACGTTATCCACTCGCTCACACTGTTTCTTCTACCTCACGACGCACCTCTTCTCTCGTTCCCCTCTTGGCGACCGCACCGGCGGCGCACGAATGACATCGTTCTGGAGTTTGGGCAGTGAGGCCGCGTGGATGTGCACCTCACGCATGTCGCCCGCAAGCTCTTCTGTCGCCGTGGAGGTAAGTTATTCTTCTCTAATTTGTGTGCGCCCGCGGATTTCTCGTTAGGGTTTGAGGTAAAATTGGGGATTTGCTCTCTCGTAGGTCGATGGGGTCGGCATAGTGCAGTTCTCCTCCAAGTTCTAAATGTCGGATCTGAGTTATTGCGGCCTTAGAAGCTTTCCAAGCATCGGTGCCCGGGGCACGGGCTCATTCCCGCTCGCCTGTCGCCTGGGGAGGGGCAAGCACGGGGAGATGTTTTCTTGGATGCCTACTGGATGTAATTTGGTAGATTGTATCTGCTTTGCAACAAATTGATGCCAAGATCGCATTTTGACGATATTTTGATGTTGCAGCTTCCTGATGAATGTGAATGGGTTGTGTGGGTTGACCCTCCTCCTCCAGATCTTGTGGGGCGTGCATTTGAGACACTACATGATGGACTAAAAGCAAGTTGGCTCAAATCTCATCGTTTAGAGAAGAGGGTGACACATCTCAGAGAGAAAAAGAAGAAGTTAAAGTTACAGTTGCAGAAGAAGCATGATCAGATGGAAACATGGGCATTTTTCATGATAATTGTTGGCATATGCATTCTATCATATTTGTTTGGTTCAAAGAATGCATATTAGTCAGTGAGAACAAGCTAGTTTGGCACTGAGTAGAAATTAGCTTGATGTTGTCAACTTTTTTATGGTGTGAGTAGTTCCTGGTTGTGTAACTTTGATGCTATGCATCTTTTGGAAAGACAAAGTAATTGAAAAGCATCAGTTGGATCTTGTGATCTCTCTCTGTCTTATTGTTTTTGTTTGTACCTCTCCAATCCATATTACTTGTCGATCAAATGGTCCCAACGAAACATGATCGACATCCATTTGAGCAACAAGTAAAACGTGCCAGAGGAAGTGATCGACAAAATCAATGATCCATGATAATGCATCATTGTGGTCACTCAAAATCCCAACAATGTATAATAGGATCAACATCAATGATGAACAACAACAAGTTATGACCAAGATCAATTCCAAATAATACCAACAAAATGCCAACATCGACAACAAGGTATGACAACAGTAACATGAGACAACATGATCCATTACATAGGTTCACACAGCAACATGAGACAACATGATCCATTACATATGTTCACACAGCAACATCAACTAAATAGTTCAAACAAACAGATGGTTCAAAGCTTTTGCTACATAGTTCGAACATGACTCAAATGACATGATCACACAGTGTTCACAACAAGTTTCCCCTCTTGCTCCTAGTGTTGCATGTAGGATTAGAAGAGAGCCTGGACTTTCTCCTAGTGCTCCTAGCATTAGCTGGCACCTTCTTAGGAGAGGCAAACCTGCTAAGCTGGTTGCTTCCAGTTACAGAATCGCCTTTCGACTACTTCTTTGGTGAAAGAGGGTTGTCACCTCTCTCTGCTGGCCTTTTGTAATTTTTCCTTGGGCTGAAAAGTAACAACACAAGGTTTTATTAGTTAATAATGAAGTAATTTGTTAGATAAATCAATCGGTTGTAGTTATAATAGCAGGTTACCTCATAGTAGTTCCTGCAGAACTTGCTACAGTTGGTGCATCAGTTACATGAACTGGTGCATCATCTTCAAGATCTGCTTGTGCTTCTGTTTCTTCTACTGCATCATCCTCATTTGTTGCTGCAGGTTCATCTGTATAAGATAGTACATCATTGTGTTCAGGTGCATTGTCAGCACCCCAGTGCTCATCCTCTTCTCCAAAAGCTAGGTCAACTGACTCTTTGCACTTATTGCCATGGTGACCAAGTCTGCCACATCTAGGGCATTTCTTTCTCCGCCCCCAAGTCCTTTTCCTTCTGACTTTGCCCTAATCCTGATCTTTCTAGGTCTACCAGGGGGCCTATTTTGAACTGGAGCACACAGTTTGAACCCAGGATCAACTACATCCCACTGTTGCTTCCCCTCCATTGCATGCAAGTTGTCCGCATATGTTGCATTGAACATTTGTACTGAGTAATATGGGTGCACATACTGGTCAATCTCACTAGCTGGACCTCTCATTGATGTAAGGAAGTATAGTGCATGTATGCAAGGTTGGCCTGTAATTTGCCACTTTCTTTAGCTACAAGTGTTAGCTTTCAAGTCTACAGGATATATCCACTCCCTCTTTTCTCTGTCAACTTCAGTGACCTCTGCCTCATGTGTACTTCTTTTCACTACAGTCATGTCCAACCCCTTTGATTTTCCAAGCAACATTTTCATAACTTTTGAAATTATTACATGACCAACATATGTTGCTACAACAATGCTTTGCCTAATGTCAAATTTCTCCATTATGTATTGTCTTATTCTGTCAAGCAGATCAACAATGTGTAGCCCTTTCCACTTTCTAATCTTTGAATTAAAAGACTCTGCAAGATTATTGTTAATAGCTTGCAAGTTTCATTGAAAAGAGCCCTTGCCCATAACTTAGTGTGGTGCTCCTCTATGTACTCTTGCACACCTTGCTTGTTGTACAACTGAGTGAGATGGTACTTGTGCTTTTTCAAGCTGTAGGTCAAAGAACAGGGCCACAAGTTTTCATCAAAGAATTTTCCTCTAAACTTTTTACTAAAATTAGCTGCAAGATGCCTCATGCATTCCCTGTGCTCTACACCTGGGAACACATCTTCTACAGCTGACTCAAGTCCCTTGTAGGCATCAGTGTGAATAACCAATCCCTCAGGATGGCCTATTAGGTCTTTCAAGTTCTGGGAAAACCAAGTCCAACTCTCAATGTTCTCTGTCTCTAGCACTCCATATGCAACTGGAAAGATCCAGTTGCATGCATCTACAACACAAGCACTAACAAGCTGTCCTCTATACCTTCCATTTAATGATGTTGCATCTACTGCTAGATATGGTCTACAAGCAGCTAGAAAACCTTGCCAAGAGGCCTTAAATGATACAAAAACTCTCCTAAAGCACTCTTTGTACCTTTTCTGTCCATGAGTTTAAACTCTATAATGTGTCTATCAATATTAACCACACTACCAGGAGATGCCTTTTCTACTTCAGCTTTGAAAGTATACAAGAGTTGGAATGAATCAGTCCATTTACCATAGATGTTATCCAGTGCCATTTGCTTACCATAAAAAACTCTCATGTAAGGGAGTTGTACCCCATACTTCTTTTTCAAGTCTGTCTGCAGAGTTGGCACTAAAATATTTAAGTTCTCCCTCACCCAGTTCTTCACAGCATCTGCCACCCACCTACTCTTTGCAGACCTGAGCCTTTGCCTCCTTGTAACACTTGGGCATATGTGAGCTGTCTTGTTCACTTTGACCTCCAGCAAGTAATAGTCAGCAACAGTCCATACAATTATGAATGCACAATTATTACTAAGGAAAGTTATTATTTACACTAACTACATTAGTCCTACAGTGTATTACCTGAAAAAGTGTGCTATTTCTCATTCTGGAGGCATGCATCCTCCACTTACACCTTTTGTAAGCACAGTGAACAGTTAGTCTACTGGGCTCACTCTTGTCAATTATAAATTCACTCTGGGTCTTGATTGAAAAGGTGGCAAGTGCATTCCTACAATCTATAACATATGAAAATATAGTTCCTTCTGCTAAAGAAGGATCATCTTTGTTATACTGCACATCAGGCCTACCCTCATCCTCTGTCTCAGAATATCCCATGTCCATGTCCTCCTCTCTTTCATCAGAGTCTGTCCCCTCAAATTATGGGGGTGGAATGTAATCTTCACCATCATCCTCATTAGGTGGTTTCCTAACAACAAACTCTGGGTGCATTCTTTCATTCTCATCGTTTGTGGGAACTTCATCAGGAAATTCCTCTTCTATGATTGGATATGTTGTTGCTTTGCTATACTCAGGACATGGTTGACTAGGCAAGTTGGCACTGTGGGTTCCTAGTTGTTGTACTGTGCTGTGAGTTCCATTTCCTCTTCTAGCCTGACTGCTATCAGGCTCTGAAGTTGCAGCTGCTGGATTTCCTTCCTATAGATACACACCTTTGAGACTGTGAACTAGTAGCTGTTGCTTTCCTTCTACTAGATGCTGCTTTCCTTCTACTAGTTTGATTGCTTCTAGGATGTGAAGGATTGGGTGTAGATCTTGCTACTCTGCTCTCTGTTTCCCCTCTTTTCCTTTGTATGACATTAATTTCCAGCTGCACTGAATTGCTCTCAGCATTTGTGGCAAACATAACCCCTAACTCATCATCATTTTGAATTGGAACCCATACAGTATTCTTCATGTCCCAATATCTAAATTCTACAGCATCAAAAATACCCCATGTATATTTATCACTTATAGCACCTCTAAATTGGACAAATGTTGATGTTTTGTCCACCACAAAAGGAAATGTGAAGCCTGTACCGGCTCCTTTTGTGCCACCATTGCCTATGATAGTGGTCTCCATTCTATAGTTGAGACGAAAAGCTCTCTTTGGTTTCATCCTACGATAAAAGCATGTAGTAACCACTAAGAGCGCATTCAATTGGGGTAAATCTATGTACAATAACAGAACACAGATCCAGGTCAAGATTCAAATAAACTTGGGACAAGAAACTTACCCTGCTGGAATTTACATTCCTGTCATCTGCGTTGTCTGCCTGGATGGTTCTTTGGCACCACCACAATCACCGGCAGCCGCCATCGTCGACACCGCCTCCTTCAGCGCCATAGCAGAGGGAAATAGACGGTGGATAATCACCTCCACTCCCACCGCATCCCGACGCCCGCAGTCCTACAAATCCGCCGTAGCTACTGGACCGCCGATGAGGGATTTAGGGTGACCTAGGGTTAGGGTTTCGGTCACCAAGAGGGGAGCGGGAGAAGAGGTGTGTCGTGAGGGAGAAGAGAGAGTGAGCGAGTGGATAACGTTTTGATACGCGCCCACGTGTAAGAACCTGGGGCCAAAATGTCCAACAGACGCCAAGTTACCGGTCAAAGACCATTGACCCGACGGAAACGACCCGGAGGGGGATTTCTATAAGGGCCACAAACAGAAGAGGGGTATTTTTAGCATATCTGAAAACTAGGGGCAAATCCCAGGTGGTGGCTCAAGGTAGGGGGAGAAGTGTAATTGTCCCGAAGATTTTTCATTATGCTTTCATTACCTTGTGGTACATTTCACCGTTTCGTGTTGACATGCCATTATGCTTTCATTATGTAGGTGTGTCCAAATTGGTGTTATGGAAAAGACGAGTCATGGGCGACATTGGTGGATCTTTGGTGTGATGAGGCTGGAGCCTGGGCGGCTACGAGAATCAAAAACAAGGCTAACCGAGGGAAGGAGGGAGTACATGCTCAGGGAAACCGAAACCATTTTCTCCACAAGGCACTTAATGTATGACTAACCCCATTAAACATTCTTCTTCTTCTATTTACCATCACTATCTTATGTATGACTAACCTCTGTTTGGTGGTGCAGGAGGAGAAACTGAAGCGGCCGCTCTCACCCATGGAGGCCTGGGAGATCGCCCATACGCGGAAGGACTCCAAGCCTGGCGAGCCCAAGTACTACGACAAGAAGACCGCACAGAGGAAGAAGGCCTACTCCGATGGGTATCTGAAGTTACATCCTGACACACCTGACCCCATTGCGGTGGATCTGGACGATAGGGTGGTGGTGGGCATGGGGCCAAAGGAGCACAGTCGCGAGGCGGTTCTCGATGCTGTGATCACTCCTACTATATCCTACACACAGCTCCGTCAGATCGACCCGAGCCTGAGCCAGCGCACGAGCACGCCAATGACGAGTGCACCGTCACAGTCCCTCTTTCAGGAGCGACAATCTGTAAGTATTTTCCCTCTTATCTTCATTGCTCACTTTATTTTCCGCATTTAGTAGTTTTATGAGTTCCATCATGTCATACCGTAGCCCTACCTGGAGTACACACGCCAAGAGACCATGGTGTGGCACGAGAGCCTTTATGCATACCATCAGCAGAGGGATCGCCAGATGTAGCACACTTTTCAGGAAATGGCGGCCGACAGGTGTCCTCAATGGCCAGCAGCAGAGGGTCCTCCAGCACAACCAACACTGCTGACCTTTGAGGAGTTTGTGGCACAGAAGGCTAGCCCCTCGCCGGTTAGTTTATCCCCAATCTAGTCACCCAAAGCATATCATGCCTTTCAACACAGTCATATATCTCGTTAATATGTCTTTTCAACATCCAGGGAACCGGTGGATCAACCGTTGGCGGTTGTCTTCGCAGCACTCCCGAGTCACGGAGCCCGACCACTCCGATCCACGGAGGTGGAGGCAGTCTTGGCGGTAGCACTGCCACTAGCAGTGACGACCTGGGCTTCGGCTGTCTTCGCGCTGACGACCTCCGCGGTGCTCGACGTCCTGGCGCTTAAGCCTTCAGGTCACATTGTGGCGGTCTTGGTGGTGATGATACTTATATGCTTTTGATGTTTCCTATTGTTCTTCGTGAGATTCTTATATGCTTGGTGGTGATGATACTTATATGTTTATGCTTTGGGATGCTTCTTATGATGTGTGTTGATGAATTTGTTGTGTGATGCTTTTCCTTATTGTTATGTGATGCATATATTTTTGTATGATTCTCATATATGATGTATATATTCAAATGAATTGAGCTGAAAAAAACAGAAAAAAGAAAAAAAACAGACACAAACTATGCCGACGGCTAGGCCGTCGGCATAGAGCTGGCGTGAGCTCCCAGTGGCTGACACGTGGCACCTATGCCGACGGCCTAGCCTTCGGCTTAGTTTGGAACTAAGCCGACGGCTAGGGCATCAGCATAGGTGCCACGTGTCAGCCACTGGGAGCTCCTGGGGCAGGGCTATGCCGACGGCTTAGACGTCGGCGTAGTTTCCAACTAAGCCGACGGCTAGGCCGTCGGCATAGCCCTGCCCCAGGAGTGACGACTGCTCGCCATGTGGCACGTATATGCCGACGGCTAGACCGTCGGCATAGACGTGCCACGTGGCGAGCAGCCGTTGGTCAGCACTTGACGTCGGCCGCCATTAGGCGATAACGTCGCCGACGGTCAGGGCCGTCGGCATAGATGTACGAACACCGTCGGGATAGGGCCGATGCCGACGGCCTTTCTATGCCGATGGCCTCCCTGACTACGCCGACGGATATGTTGCCGACGGCCCTATGCCGACGGGGGCCGTCGGCATAGGCCTGTCCCGACAGCCAGTCAGGGCTATGCCGACGGCCCCTGGGGCCGAGTCTGGTAGTGATGTCATTAGATTGTGATGGGCTTATAGCGCCCACTGTCACGGGTTGTCAAGTGTTGTGAGAATATCACGTGACTGTTACTTTGTCAAGCACCGATTATAAGGTGAATGTCGTTTTGGGCATATGTCAAGTGCTCCTTGTAAGACGTCGACGATGGTTTTTTGAGCTGTACATAGGTTAGTCCGATATATATTGAGGGCCCTGTAGTTGCCATGTTTTTTTGTGGATTGTACTCGGCTTAAAAAGGTCCAAGCCGAGTACAGGAAAAGGGCACTTGGCTTATACCCAAACACTAGCCAATGCATGTTTTCCCGAGAATTAGACGCGGTAACAAGCATATCTTTCTTTTTCACAATCAAACCCACAATTTATTCATTTGAAACGAGAGTTACATCCTTTCAATATGAAAAGAGGAATCATCGAGTATCATGCATGTCCTTATGAGAAGCTACCCAAGCCCAAAGTCCTCTTTTGGAAGGATCGTTGGATTCATGGAGCTGCGGTCACTGACATCGCCATGCTACTTCACGAGATGCTCAACACAAGGAACAAAAATAGGAGATCTTCAGAGATGCGCTCAATGATAATGCCTGGACGCATGATGTGCAAGGGGAGCTCTCTTTCTTGGGCCACATGCAAGTCTACTCGCTATGCCAAGCCATCAACACCGTTGAGAGGAATTCGGAGGAGCCTGACCAATTCATTTGGCCTTGTCACGCTTCAGGAAGTTACAATGCAAGTGCCACATACAAGTGGCTTTGCATGGGGCAAGTCAAAAAACCCACCACAGGCTGCATTTGGCGAAGTTGGGCATCGCTCAAGTGCAAAATCTTCATGTGGCTTGCTAGCCAATACCGTCTTTGGACTTCTGACCGTTGAGCTCGACATGGTCTCCAAGACACGCCTTCGGCCTGCTACACGTGCCTGCAAGACGAGGACAATCCCGACCACATCCTTGCACATTGTGGTTATGCGAGAGAAGTGTGGCACTTGTGCTTCAACGAATGGAGGCTCAACATTCAAATCCCATCTACAGATGTCACCTTCTTGCAATGGTGGCTAGACCAAAGGATGCGCTTCAATGGCAAGCTGAGAAGAGGGTTCGACTCCATCACGATTCTAATTGCTTGGGCCCTATGGAAGCAGCGCAATGCACGAGTATTCAACAATGTATCGAGGCAAAGATCGGCTACGCAACTTAAGACAAAGATCCTAGATGAGAAGATGATTGGAGGAAAGCCGCACTAGGCAGAGTTGGTGCTTTAGACCCTTTCGCGAGAGAGTAGTCTTAGTTATTAGGGCCTAGGCGTTGTGTGGGTTCTCCTTACGATTTGTTCGCATCTCGTCAGGGCTCTTGTACATATTATTCTGCCTTCTATAAAAATACGGTACTGCCATTGGCATACTCTCAAAAATGAAAAGCTACCCAAGCATCATCAAAAGAGCGTTTGTTTCAATTTAAAAAACCTAAAAGCTATACTTCGGCAGTGTTGTAGTCCATGGGCCGCATTTTTCAACTGAAGAAGCCCGCAGGCACTCGCGACGCCCGACTCCCGCCCGCATATTTGCCTCCCTCCTCCCTGTCTCCGCCGCCGCCGCCAAACCTGCGCCCCGCCTCCCGAGTCCCGACCACACCAGGCCGCTACGATGACGAGGCCACGGTCGCTGCGCCGGAGCCTCGCCGTCGCTCCCGTGGCTGCGGGATCCGATGGCGACGGATCTCACGGGATGATGACACGAGCGCGGCGCCGGCGGCTCTGCCTCATGGAAGAATCATCCGAGCGCGATCGACTGGCCAATCTTGGCGCAACGGATGAATCATCGGCGATAAAGACGACAGAAGCGCGTCGTCAGGTCCACTTCGGACCGGAGGAATGGAGGGATTGGGCCAACCTGCTTCCTCTAGACCTCGTCGAGGAGATCTCCGGCCGGCTGCTCTCCCTCGACGTGGCAGAGTATCTCCGCTTCCGCACTGTGTGCAGGCCATGGCGCGGACTCACCGCCAACCCGCGCACAGCAGGCCTCCTGGACAGCCGCTTCCGCCCCCGCAACTGGATGGTGCTCTCAATGAACCACGAGGCCGAGCCCCACCGCCGCCTCCTCAACCTGGCCACTGCGGCATCTCTCGGCGTCCACCTCCCGGCGCTCTCCACCCACTGCCACATCGGCGCCGCCGACGGCCTCCTCTTCCTCTTCCACAAGCCCACCAAGGCCATTCACCTCCTCGACCCACTCACCAACACCGTCACCGAGTTCCCAGCCGTCTCCAACATCGTTGTCGCCGTTCCCCCCTATAGTGAACGTTACATCCCGAAGTTGTTGCAGAATCCCCTCCGCGTTGTTCCGACTTCCGAGGGTGATCAATGGCGCATGTTTTGATGACTCCACCTCCCCGCCCACACTCGTGCTCTGCCTGAGAGCCGGTGTAGCCACCATCATCTTCGCCAAACCCAGCGATGCGCACTGGACGCTGGTCAGCCCAGGCCAGATCTCCCACCCCATGTACGACAGTCATCGCAAGGTACTATTCCGCACATTGCTGTCCCTGGGAGGACGCTGCTACATCAGCTCGCCAGAGGGTTCGGTCTACCTTCTTGAGCTGCAGCCGCTACCTCGGCTGCTGGAGGTGGTTGACCAGCGCTGCTTTGCCGAGAAAGACTACATTTGGCTCAATCACATTATCTCGCTCCTGGTCCGTGGCACCGGTGGGAGGATGCTGATGGTGCGGTACTGGAGAGGCATGGAGCGGTTCGGCGGCGTTGAGGCATACAATCGAAAGGAGCTATTCACAGTGGACGGCATCACCAGCCGCATTGAGCTGTTGGAGGTGGACATCGCCGGCAGGAGGCTGGTCTCCGTCAGGAGCCTTGGTCAGAACGCGGTGTTTGTCGGCCTGACGCACTGCTTGCACATCTCCACGGAGACATTCCCCTCCATTTCTGCCGACTCAGTATACCTGGGCTGCCGTCATCAACAATCTTATGGGTTCAGCATCTATCATATCAACAAGAAGAAGAACCACAGGAGGGTTGCAGCCAAGCACAAGTTCGTCTATGATATGACACAGGGTTATACTCCGGATGCCAGACCCTACAACCTTGACGAGTATCTTGTACACTATGTCGACCGTAGACACAACTTCAGTAAGTCATGTATGAATCATATCAACTCTTGCTTTGCCTAGAATACTCTTTCTAGTGCATATATATCTGTGTGGCTGCCTGTTTAATTTGGCATGTGATCAATCAACCATGTCAGCAGCTAAAGGAGAAATGTTGCTGTTGAATTGGTGTAACCTTTGCAACCTAAATCAGCTGGGGCTTTTTGTTGAGATTTCAATTGAGAATGAACTTTTGACGTCCTTAAATATACTGCAGAGGGTATGTACACAAAAGAACACGCGAGGGCAGTTTGTTAGACACGACTTTTGTTTCTTTTGTCGTAAACTTGTGAATACTTGTCAGACTTGGGTAGTGCTTGCTTTATCTAGCTCTTGCTTTATCAGCTCTTCCTTTATCTAGCTAGAGTCCTCTCTCTGGTGAATCCGTGTGGCTGCCTGTTTCATTTGGCATGTGATCGATCAACCTTGACAGCAGCTAAAGAAAAATTTCAACAGGGATCAACTTTTGATGTGCTTGCTTGGAAGACAGACATACAAATATGTAGCAAGCCTGTCAAACACTGCTTCTGAACTATGGCTAATAAGTTGAATACTGTTCTTTTTATATCAATCTCAGGGCAGAACATAGCAAGTACTATTACACAGGTTCCAATAATTTTAACAAGTGCTAGAAATTTTATTCTAATCTGGTGACTGGCTTGGCATTGGAGCATCCCCACCGCACAGTCTAGCAAAAGGTGGTTCAGTTCACAGGGCTTCAGTTTTGAGTACGCGGTGAGGTCATTCGTAATCGTTTCTCTCTCTATCTTCTTTTAAAAAATTGAGTTTGAATTTACATTTATTTCATTTTAAGCAGTGATCTGGATGATCGATATGTACTTCTTTTTTAATACCCCCTCCGATCTTTTTTGTAAGACATTTCAGACAGCTGACATTGAACTGTTTTGCGCGCTGCCTGAATTGTCTACAACGTCGTATAAAAGTGAATAGAGACAGTACTTTATGCAATCTGTGTCCATCCAAGGTTATATATGTTAGTCTTAAATTTTCACCATGTTTTTGATAATAAGCTTAGTCTTGGTCTATATTTTTGCTACGCATTTTTGTTGGCTAAAAGATGATAGAGAAAAATGAAAATGTTATAAATTAATTTACTGTTGAAAATGTTATAAATTAATGAAGATGTGAACCATCGAATCAAAGCCGGATGGATGAAGTGGCGCCAAGCTTCTGGCATTCTCTGTGACAAGAGAGTGCCACAAAAGCTAAAAGGCAAGTTCTACAGGACGGCGGTTCGACCCGCAATGTTGTATGGCGCGGAGTGTTGGCCGACTAAAAGGCGACATGTTCAACAGTTAGGTGTGGCGGAGATGCGTATGTTGAGATGGATGTGTGGCCACACGAGGAAGGATCGAGTCCGGAATGATGATATACGAGATAGAGTTGGGGTAGCACCAATTGAGGAGAAGCTTGTCCAACATCGTTTGAGATGGTTTGGGCATATTCAGCGCAGGCCTCCAGAAGCTCCAGTGCATAGCGGACGGCTAAAGCGTGCGGAGAATGTCAAGAGAGGGCGGGGTCAACCGATTTTGACATGGGAGGAGTCCGTTAAGAGAGACCTGAAGGATTGGAGTATCGACAAAGAGCTAGCTATGGACAGGGGTGCGTGGAAGCTTGCTATCCATGTGCCAGAGCCATGAGTTGGTTGCGAGATCTTATGGGTTTCACCTCTAGCCTACCCCAACTTATTTGGGACTAAAGGCTTTGTTGTTGTTGTTGAAATCCATAGTATAAGTGAAAAGAACTACGAGGCATACAAGCAGAGGTGCAACAATGCTGTTGCGAGTTGCAGCTGATTAGTAGAAAGAAGGGTTCTGCAGCTTGCCTGATGAAGGGAAGACCGTTTTTAGTAGAAAAATGCCTTCATGTAGGCTTTTTGCTCTGCTTATTGTGATGGTGGAATGTAAAAACTTCCCTAGACGGCTTTATAAAGTAGTCAGAATTATTCGGTCTTTGTGTCTGTCCTTTTGTTTTGGATATGTATCATAATTCTGGAACAGTCCTGCAGGGAACATTCTCTTCGAGAAATGAAATTGGGGATCCCTTAATTCGAAAAAAATGACTATCATAGATAAGCTGCCACCATACTACTGCCCCATTAATTTTGCCAAGGCAGGTTCGGAATTCGCAGATTGAAAAATGTGATATAGTTCAGACAAAGAAACACATGACATGCTTAGTTTGTTGAAGTGTCAAAGGAATGATCCATAAAAAACACATGGATTGGTTGATAACAAATAAATCAGTTGGTTTGAACTTCCCCGTCTGTATATGGGACCGCGGTACCGGGCACCAGCCATATTCTATCCCTACAGCCTCTCCCGTGCACGCCCAGAAACACAAACACAGGTGCGCGCAGGCCACCTCAAATATGTGAACAAGATCAGCGTGAACAACTTTCTAGAGATGGTAACTGTGCCAATAGCCCTAGCCGTTGTCGTTGTAACTAGTACAGAATAGTTCTTCAGTGAAGGGCGCTTAAACCCCTCCACTGGATGCCCGTCAATGTTGACAAAAAAGCATCACTGACGAGCTCTCATCATTCATCAGTGGTGGTACAAGAAGAACTAAAAGAAGCCCAGGGGCACCAGTTTGGCCTCACAACCACATGGTCCTGTTGTGTTACACCTTTCTAGCAAGAGTTCCCGTTATCAGAAATATCAAATATCGGCCGAGGAAAAAAAAATCCAAGTATCATGTTACACGTTATCAGAATGGTTTGGGTATCTTAATGTCTGTTTGGGCTATTTGGCACAATATGTTTAGTTCGGTGATATATAAAAAACATGTGATTGTTAACGCTCCACCGTATTAATGGACACATTTCATTTGCACAATTAGTTGGTAGTTGGTAGCAATAAAACCAGTTGTTATATGTAAGACAAGTCTATCTTCACATTCACAACACTCACACGCACACAGATAGAACCACATGTTTGCGCTTTGGCAGCATGAGTTCATCAGGAATTTGGAAGAACCTCAAATTTCTCTTCAAGTTTGTAGTAGACAACTTCCTATCCGTGGTGACCGTACCAATAGCGGCAGCCACTATTGTTTTGGTAGCAAGGCTCGGACCAGATGAGATCCTGGGTCGGCTCAGAGCCCTTACACCTGCATACCTCTTCTTGTCATGCTTCCTCCCAGCCTCTGCAGTTACCATGTATCTATTATCACAGCCACGGAAGGTGTGCCTCGTCGACTACGCCTGCTTCCATGGCACTCATCTGAACCGCGTCCCCTTTTCCGCATTCTTGGAGTGCGCACGCCAATCGACTACGCTCAACGAGCGGAGCATTCGTTTCATGTCGCGGCTTCTTGAGAGCTCAGGGCTCGGCGAGGAGACCTGCTTGCCCACACCAGTCCACTATATCCCATGGAAGAAGTACTTAACATTAGAGGCCGCCCGCGAAGAGGCTGAGCTCGTGGTCTTCTCAGCCATTGACGAATTATTTTCCAAGACAAACGTCTGTCCTGACACTATCGACATATTAGTCGTCAATTGCAGCGGCTTCAATCCCACACCATCCTTCATTGATATGATAATAAACAAGTACAAGCTACGAGGCGACATCCGCAGTGTGCACCTATCTGGAATGGGGTGCAGCGCTGGGCTGATATCGGTTGAGGCTGCGAGGAACCTTCTACAGACCGCGCGCCGAGGCGCACGAGCGTTGGTGGTATCTACGGAAACTCTATCCCCCCTCCTTTATGATGGGAATGAGCGAGCCATGCTTCTGCCGTTTTGCCTGTTCCGCATGGGCGGAGCAGCGGTGCTACTGTCCACGTCCACCGCCAAAGCCCGACTGCAGCTCATGTCTGTCGTGCGTACGCTCACCGCTGCGGATGACAACTCGTACAAGTGCATTCATCGGGAGGAGGATGACAAGGGGCACACGGGTGTCAATCTCTCCAAGGACCTTATCGCCGCTGCCGGCCGAACTCTCAAAGCCAACATCACCACCCTTGCACCCATCATCCTCCCAATCTCAGAAAAACTTTTGTTTGCAATGTCCTTCGTGGCACAAAAGCTGTCAAGCGGGCGTTCTAAAGTGTACATACCCAACTTCCTCACAGCCATTGAGCATTTTTGCATACACGCGGGTGGGACTGCAGTCATCGATGAGGTTCAACGCAACCTCAGCTTGTCCAACGAGCATGTTGAGCCGTCGAGGATGACCCTGCATCGCTTCGGAAACACATCCAGCAGCTCAACTTGGTATGAGCTAGCATACATTGAGGCCAAGGGCCATATGCATCGCGGTGATCGTGTATGGATGATCGGCTTTGGATCAGGATTCAAATGCAATAGTGTGGTGTGGAAGTGCATCGCTCCAGCTCCCAACACCAATGGACCATGGGCAGGGTGCATCCACCGCTATCCAGTCCAGATCAAGTCCCCCAAAACAAGCACCGGCAATACACGGATGGCAGGTCACAACAATAAGCAGTTGAGAGACACTTGAAACGGGCTAACAAAAGGATGCTTTGTTTCTTTTTTTTTTACCCGCTTTGATTTCTAAAAAAAATAGGGAGTACAAGGGAAGGCAAAGCCTCACTGTTATAATGTACCATCTCCATTATTGTACCTGTACACCGCAGAAAATATAGTACTCAATCTTTTCTTACCTTCTAATGTTATTTGTATATCCTTGGTTGTGTTTCTCTCAAAGATGTTATACACTAATTAATGTGGTTGCTGATATGATTATTGGTCTGCTTGTTCAATAAACTAGTGTAACAAATATAGTGATGGGCACACGCCCATGCCTAAAATTAGGAGGCTTAAAAAGTACTACATCTAGTGATCTAAAAAGTTTTATATTAGCTTACATTTCTCCCTTGGTTCATAAATATAAGATGTTCTAACTTTTTGTGAATCCACGTGTTAGTGTGTTTGTTCCCTATGTAGTACATATTGGAATATCTAAGCATCTTATATTTGTGAACGGGGGGAGTAGGTGACAGAGGGATGATCATAAATAGGATAGATAACAGGCCACATTCAAACTACACTAAAATCAGATATGCACAAGTGACATATCACAAGATGGCTTAGAAAGAATCAGATCGCTGATCTTGCCACCCCATTCACCCTCGTTTTTTAAGACTACACGACGGGTGCTACGAACACCTGCCGGCACCGGCAGGGCCGTCTCCATAGGGCCTGATTCAACGGGTTTCCATGGTGGGCGCGTGACCTGGGTCGTGACAGCGTGCGGCTTGCCGGAGGACGCCGGGATCCATGGATTCGGGGCCGGTGCTCGTACAATAGTGTGTTGGTCATCCTTTCTGGGGGTGACCCATGTCCAAATGGCCACCTCCACCGACTCGGGCTCCTTCACGGAGAGTGGGACATTGCATGGGGTGTGTTGACTACCGGCTTCACACATTGTATACACGGATGTTCTACATGGCGGCATGCCCCCGGCTCAGGTAGCGTCGATGTTATCTATCATAGGAAACGATGCAGAGGTCTGCCTGGTACGGCCGGCGACAGACTCATGTGGTGTTGTGGAGTTACGGGGCACTATCGCGTTGATCCAGCCTGACTTCATCGGCTTTGGGTCAAAGATGGGAAGTACGATGCATTTGGAGGTTGTGCCGAAGGCGCGCGCATGCAGCGTGGGGGTTGATCCATGCCGGCGTGGGGAGTATCTACTTGGAGTCATTCGGGTGAATCCTGGCTGTTATGGGCCTTCAGCATGATCCCACTTTAGGTGGTGCTTTTGGAGGCTGAGCTGATATAACGAGCACGTGCAGCGCAGTGGTTGCTCCGTGGCGGCACGAAGGGCTTCTTTTAGGAGCGTCGAGCCAACATCTGGGTCCGAGAAGGCCTACAACATATGGGCACAATTAGGCGGCGCATAGGCCGCGTTTGGTGGTGGAGTTGCGGGTTGCAGAGGTCTGATATCTCAAGCATAGAGGACACAGACCTGGCGAGTGGCTGATGCCGCGTGGATCAACGACGTGCAGTCATCCCAGTAATCTCCCGTGTTCTCAGCGGCAACGATGCTTGCCGAATCGAATCTGACAGGTTTTGAAGATGTTGATACAGCCTTGTCCTTCGTGGATGGCCTCGGTTTTTTAAACCGATTTGATTGGCATCAATGCGAGGATTTTTTTTTAATAATTAATACTACGTGGTTGTATGCATCTGTTAGGAGATTAGGTCATTTTTGTTTAAGATTAAATTTAGATTAGCATCATGACAACATCTAGCATGGTGGATGACATTAGCACAAACTCGATTCACACGGCGCAGCCTGTGGTTGAGTGAGCGAGCGCTCGTCGTATATGCTGACTGTCGAGGTTGTAGAACTGATGTTGCTGGTCTGATCTCCTTTAGTGGGAGTTTATGTGTTTAGCATCCTTAGGTGTTGTTTAGATATCCAGGGATGTAGGGTTTTTCTTTTGCTCCTCTTTCGTTGTCTGAGGTATTGATCTGTAGTGTTTCTCTTATTGACCTGCAACTAGCTGTACCCCAAACTCCATTTTCGTAATGAAAATGGGGGCAGTGTGGCCCCTTTTCTGCAAAGAAAAGGTGTAGTAGAACAACTCACTTTTTACATTGGTGTTTTTTTAACTTCACTAACAGTGTGATATTAAACTTACACAATTGCCATGAAAGCTAAAGGGGCCTTTGTTATTTCTTTAGAAATTTAATTGGACGGAGACACAAGATTTATTGGACCAAGGCCCATAAAATGTAAGGGTCTGTTTGGATCACTACCAACAACTACCCTACCAAAATCTTGGCGTTGACTGAGGACGTGGGCAGGTGTTTGGATCGCCGCCGAAATTTCAGATCCACTCCCATTTTTTGGCTAGCTATTCAGTTTTTACGCCAACTTCTGGGCGAGCCAGCTGCGGCAGAATCTCTCGCCAAATAATTGGCGCGCCCTGATTTGGCAGGTCAGGCGCGGGCGCCATCCAAACAGCCTCTAACAACATCAACCGATGGAGAAGCTGGGGGTATGTCCTCCTCCTTTAAAAAAAAGTAACATATCAAATTATAGAACAAAAACTCAAACAAAAACTTTGCTGATTTCCAAGAACGGTGGTTGACTAGCATGGTTGCCATGCATGTAGGCAGTCCCGAGTTCATTAGTCAACACTGTCTCGATGTGCACCATGGTATATGTCTTTTGTAAAGTTGAGCTGAGAGAAAATGACCCCTATTTAGTGTTGAGAAACTTAATTATTCTTGAGTTGAAGTTGAGTTTTTCTGCTATGGAGCTAGATCTATCTGGAAAGCGGAGATATGAGGGACGTGCAATTGGATTGCCATACGCTTGATAGCATAGAAGCACCACTGCACCCATTGTGAACATCAACAAACAGTGCATGTTTGTCCTCGCAAAAGAAAAAAAGGGTGTATGTATGTATGTATGTATGTAGTACTCCCTCAATGTAGTGCGTATAGATTTTTTTTATGTCAGATTTTGCAAAATGGGATCAAGTTTAGAGAAAAAACTATTTATATCTACAATACTAAATGTATTATCTACAATACTAAATGTATAAAATATGAAACTACATCTTATGATGAATCTAATGATATATGTTTAGCATTCTAAATGTAAATGTTTTTCTTCACAAACTTGGTCAAAGTTTGTGAGGCTTAACTTTTTAAAAAAAATCTATATGTACTACATATGAAACAGATGGAGTATGGAGGGAACTGGTCTAGTGCCTGACTGCCCAGGGATGTCCCACACAGTGCTTCACGGCCATTTGATGCCATAGTATGACAAGTGACAACGACGATGAATGAAGGGTGCTATATATCTCTAAAATGTGTGCCCAACACGGGATATTATGACACGATCGAGACGTACAAGGACTTCACATGAGGAGATGGAGTACGTCCACACAACCACATAGATGTAGCCCATGTTTGTGCATGACCAGGGCACATGCGTGCATGGACGCCACATGTGCGAACCGTGGTGTATGTTTATACATTAGCAGCTCCATGCGCGGTGGTGAGAAGGATAGTAGGTGGATGTTGGGGGATGCTCGACATTAGCTCCGCTTGCCACGGGCATACGCGTACCAACCAAGGAAAATAATTTTGTGCATCCCTTCTCCAAAGGTTGATCTATACATCCCTGCTCCCATTGGTCGCCACGTGTCCGACCGCATCACCCCTAATCATGTGAGATCGTACTTCCACAAGCAGGTGACCGGCTAGCTAGTCGAACGCTTGTGTAGTAAGCTTGTTTGTTCATTCATATATGATTTAATCATCTCATGGTAATTAATTAACATGTGAAATACCAATCTCGAGAAAGAAAAACACATGACATGCATGTGAGTGCAATCAAACTATCCAAAGTACTTTTTTTGCGGGGTAAACTACCCAAAATACTTGGAGTGGCCTCAACTGATGCTTAAAGCCCATGCCAGGCTTCCGCTCCTCCGCGTCCTCATTTTCCAAGCATAAACCAGCACAAGATAGAGCCATAAGTCTTGAAGAAACAACACTATTTCATCACTTAATCTTAGCCACCTAAGACTACTATCTCGTTTCATCATGAAGAACATTCTCGCCGTAATCATGGTGGTACTCATGGCCACCATACTACTCAAAGCTATAGTAGTATTCAGCCCTAATAAGATTCTTGCCTGGCTCCATACCCTTCGACCAGTGCACCTCTTCATGGCAACCTTCTTATCATCTGTCACAATTTTGCATTACCTTATCCACCGTCCTCGTGTTGTATACCTTATCGATTATGCTTGCTTCCGACCTAGCAACTACCGTGTCCCCATGTCCACCTTCCTCGAACACATCCGATTATTTCCAACTCTAATGAAAACATTGTCCACTTCATGAAACGAATGCTTGAGAGATCAGGTCTCGGTAATGAGACTTACTATCCCCCTAGCGCATGGTATATTCCTCCTGACCACTGTCTAAGAAAAACTCGTGATGAGGCAGAAATGGTCATATTCACTATTTGTGATGAATTATTAGTGAAGACGTGCCTCAACCCAGATGTGTTAGACATACTCATCGTCAACTGCAGCCTCTTCAACCCAACTCCATCCCTTGCTGACATGATCATGACAAAATTCAAGCTTCGGGGTGACATCCGGATTGCACAGCTCTCTGGGATGGGGTACAACGCAGGGATAAATGGCGTAGATCTTGCAATAAACATCTTGCAAACGATGCCTTATGGTGCACATGCATTGGTGGTGTCCACAGAGATCCTAACTGGACGGTACTACATGGGGAGGAAGCATGAGATCTTGGTGACCAATGCATTATTCCGCACTGGCGGTGCTGTCGTGCTCCTTTCAACCTCGAGAACAAAAGCCCGCTTTCAGCTCTTGCACATCACTCGGAAGTCTACTGGCGCCAAATACAATGCCCACCGTTGTGTATTCCAACAGGAAGATGACGAGGGTTATCTAGGGATTCATCTATCAAAAGACCTTTTGGATATTGCTGGTAAGGCTCTCAAGGACAATCTCACCATAATTGGACCACTTGTTCTCCAAACTCAGAACTATTGTCATTTTTATTCTCCTTCATCACACGGAAGTTATTCAACGCAAGGACCGAGGTGTATATCCCTGACTTCGGCAAAACCTTTGATCATTTTTGCATCCATGCTGGTGGACGAGCAGTGATCGATGGAGTTCAAAGAAGCCTCGACCTATCAAATGAGCATGTCGAGCCATCAAGGATGACACTGTACCGGTATGGGAATACATCAAGTATCTCCTTCTGGTATGAGCTAGCGTATATTGAAGCTAAAGGCCGAATGAGGAAGGGAGACCAAGTTTTAATGATTGGGTTTGGATCTGGTTACAAGTGCAACAGTGCCATTTGGAAGTGCATCCGGTCGATCCAAAATGTTGATAGAGCATGGGCAAATTGCATCCATCGCTACCCGATAGATGTCTTTAAATAGGAATGGATCAGGATGAACGATATATGCATTATGCACCAATGGCTTCACTTCATCCATACAATATTTGTGGTTGTCATAAGTGATGCTTATACTTAAGTTCTAGACATTGCACTATGGTATGCATGTCTCCGGATGTGTGTGTACCATAAATAATCCCACTAGGAATATGATTTTCCTCCTCTTCTAAAGAAACACAAATACTCTCCTAGATGTACCATGTTCCTTCATTTACTGCTCGACCTCTACATGGTCAGTGCTTGAATGGACGATATCTTCACCTAAGGATGGCAGGAAGGCGAAGCGGCCTCCCGGTCATGAATCATCCCCATTACCTTCTAGAGGCATCCATATGTTAGTCTTCTCTTTAGCTAGTGGGACAAGAGTGGACCGTCCATCCATTGTGTTGCGTGAGGCTACTTCATGTGGCGTGGCAAGTCCGACCATGGGTTCACTTCTAGTCTCGGTTCAGAAGGAGGTGGCGAAAAAGAGGTTTCAATACATGAGTGGATGGAGACGAGCATATGTCAGGTGAACGTGGTGGCAGCGGTCAATGTTGTCGACACTCTAAACCTGGAAGGTAAAGATGGTTTCGTGGGTGGGAACACCTTCACTCTGCTAGAAGACAACAACATCCTCTCATGTGAGTCACGGGACCCCAATGGCGGCTATCAATATGTGCACCCTTATTATGTATAAGTATGTGTGTCCATACAAGACAAAAAAGACTACGGAATGCATGTGTGTATAAGACAAAAGGCATTATAGAATCTTCTATCTAGAGGTGTTCGAGATGTGGAAGCAGGGCGCATATGAAAGATCACACGAGTCTAGGACTCTGGATTCATCGAGAATAAGGATGACAATTCCTTGTCATACGATGGTTGGATGTCGACCTAGTTTCTACTACTTGGAACCCACAATAAGGGACGCATATACAAAGCACCCGAAGGCCCAATAAAAAGATAATTTTGATATTAACAACAACACCATCATGTGGTTTGAAGCTATGTACATTGACATTGCACCGAGAATCCTCGATTGCTTGCAAGATTTAAGAACATTAGGGTTTAGCTCTTGTTAGCCACCATAAACACATGTAATATATCTTACATTGAGATAGTTAGAGATCCACAAAAGCAAGAAGGTGGGATGTTAGTAACCTCGGGGTCCTGAACCTAGTTACATTGTGTGTCCCAAACTTCTAATTTCTTGGTAGTTCTGTTGATGAGATCCTTGTGTCACACCTAAACTTACAAAATCCACTTTGTGCATCGATAGCTAGTGCACACGGTGGGCAGGTACACTGATATAGGGTAAATGATCCCATGTACCAGTACTTTGAAGTACATGCCTTCTACATTGTTCTTTGACGAGGGATTCCATGACAACCTTAGCCTCTTATCATAGAACTTGGTCATCGCCCTGACTAAGAGATCGAGGATTATGATGATATCACTAGTTCAACTTGAAATTGATGGATTTATTCTTCATAAAAAAATTCATGATGCTCACCACCGAAGTGAGTAATTCCTGTGTAGCCTTGCTGAACGGTGATGGAGATAGATGAGATTTGTTATGTAATCGTGTCAATTTGTTAGGGACTGATCCCTAGTATCCACTATGTTAAGATCGATGTTGCCACCGTGTCACGCCCAATATGCGACCCTATCCAAAAGGAACTCGAAGGTCCCACCAAGGATAGACCCGCATATTGAAACGCTTTTGCAAGGTGGATATCATTACATCAACATTACATAATAGATAGGGATACATACAGAAGGCATACAATGCCACACGAATACAACATCATCTTACAGAAGAGCAACATCCTGCTACGGATGAAACACAAATAGAAACTCAAACGACATCCACCCTTGTAGCCCAGGCTGCCGACCTGGAACCTATCCTCTGATCGAAGAAGAAGCAGAAGCAGAACTCCAAAACAAGCAAACATCGCTCTCGCGTCATGATCATCGCGTAACCTGTACCTGCAACTGTTGTTGTAGTAATCTGTGAGACACGAGGACTCAGCAATCCCATTACTATGGGTATCAAGACTACAAAGCTTAATGGGAAAGGAAGGGGTAAAGTGGTGGTTTTTCAGCTTTGGCGAGCATCTGGAATAACTAGTGAATTACAACTCTATTGTACTGCAATTGGTGCATTGATTTTTGCAGCGTTAATGCTTTTTGCTGGTTGGTTCCATTATCACAAAGCCGCTCCCAAATTGGCCTGGTTCCAAGATGTAGAATCCATGTTGAATCACCACTTAGCAGGATTATTAGGACTTGGGTCTCTTTCTTGGGTGGGGCACCAAATTCATGTATCTTTACCAATTAACCAATTTCTTGACGCTGGGGTGGATCTTGAGGTTGCAGCAGCGACTAAGCATATATGGTGGCTAACATACGCAAATAAGAGCGAGAAGAGAACAAGCGGAACGGTCGTGAAGCTAGCAATGATCAAGAGGTGATCCTGAACACCTACTTACGTCAATCATAATACAGAAACCGTGTTCACTTCCCGGACTCCGCCGAAAAGAGACCATCACGGCTACACACGCGGTTGATGCGTTTTAATTCGGACCTGGTGTCAAGTTATCTACAACCGGACATTAACAAATTCCCATCTGCCCATAACCGCGGGCATGATTTTCGAAAGTTTATACCCTGCAGGGGTGTCCCAACTTAGCCCATGATAAGCTCTCGCGATCAACGAAGGATATTCCTTCTCCCAGGAAGACCCGATCAGTCTCGGAATCCCGGTTTACAAGACATTTCGACAATGGTAAAACAAGACCAGCAAAGCCGCCCGATGTGCCGACAAATCCCGATAGGAGCTGCACATATCTCGTTCTCAGGGCAACACTGGATGAGACTAGCTACGAGTAAAACCAACCCTCAAGTTGCCCCGAGGTGGCCCCGTAGGCAGCTCAGTTCGGACCAACACTTAGACAAGCACTGGCCCGGGGAGGCTAAAATAAAGATGACCCTCGGGTTGGCCGACCCAAGGGAAGGGTATAGGTGGTGGTGAGGCAAATGGTAAAACCAAAGTTGGGCCTTGCTGGAGGAGTTTTATTCAAAGCGAACTGTCAAGGGGGTCCCATAAATCACTCAACCGCGTAAGGAACGCAAAATCCGGGAACATAACACCGGTATGACGGAAACTAGGGCGGCAAGAGTGGAACAAAACACCAGGCATAAGGCCGAGTCTTCCACCCTTTACCAAGTATATAGATGCATTAAATTAAATAGGAGATATTGTGATATCCCAACATAACCCTGTCCACCATGGAGCAATCTTCAACTTCACCTACAACTAACAACGCTATAAGAGGGGCTGAGAAAAGCGGTAACATAGCCAAGCAATGGTTTGGTAGGAAGGGTGTCAAAGGTTAGAGGTTCATGGCAATTTGGGAGGCTTGAGGAGCAAAAGATAGGTAATGCAGCATAGCGATAGAACGAAGCAACTAGCATAGCAATGATAGTAGTGAGATCCAGGGTAGCGGTCATCTTGCCTGAAATCCCGCTAGGAAGAAGAACGAGTCCATGAAGAATATGAAGCCACGGAGACGAACCAAGCGTAGACGAACAAATCCTCACGATCGCAACGAAAACGGGAACTATCGAGAAGAAGCACACAACATAGTAAACACACCACACATAGACAAGACATGATGCACAAAAAGCACGATGCAAGACAATACTACATGAAGCTACTCATGGCAAGAGATGATGCAAACAAGAACAACACATCAAAGCAAGTTTAAATGAGGCCGGGAACAACATATAACAATTCCGGTAAGTCCTCATATGTAAATTTCGAAGTTGGTCCACATCTGAATAAACCTTATGTTCAAGTTGTTAAACAGCAAGTTAAGATGCACCAAGATGATCTACACGAGATTCTAGTCAAGTTACATATAAAGTTCATTTAATTCGGAGCTACGGCCTAGAAGATATGAGCAAAACAAGTTAAACATGGCATTGATGCAAAATGCACCCAAACATCAAGCAAACACCTCAAAACATGGATGCAACATGATAATATGAAACTACATGCAAAATCAAGCAAGTTTCATATAGAGCACACTCAAAACGGAGCAACGGTTCAACACACACACATGAAACAAGTTATAGCAACAATCTGTCCAAAACAGCAACTAGGCATATTGCAAGCATCAAAACAACATACTACAGCACCTCAACATGATAACAAAAGGCATGGACATGATGTACAGGTAAAGCATAACAAAACATGAACACTGAGCTATCTCCAGAAATCACTAGAACATGCTCAAAATGACATGGCAAGATTGCAAATAATACCAGTTTCAGACTTTACAGAAATAACATCAGGTTGCAATGTTTAGAGCTAACAAACAACATGTTACAGGAACTTAACATGGAAAACAAAGGAATGGCATGAACCTACTAGTTGCATAGAACAAAAGTCCCTTACTGACCATGAGCCAAAAGGGCACAGAAAATATGATGGCACCCATGTAAACATGGCAAGTTATATGACAGATTTATACATGGCAGGAACAACAATAAGTAGGCATATTGGTGAGCTTGAACCACTCATCACAGAGCAATACATGGCATGACAAGGCAACCAACAGTAAAAAAACATGTTTATGAAGCTAAGCATGGCAAGAAAAAGTTCATAGGGTGCATGGATCACTAACAACAATCATGGCAACATTGAACTTAATGTTAACAGGCTGACAGCAACATTATTTAGCAAATTACAAGCAAGATTACAACAATCTACAGCAAGCCATAAATGCAACCAGGGGCATGGATGGATAGAGCAAGACATGTATAACAAATCATCCTTAGCGAACATCTCCAGATTATGCATACAATGACTTGTAGCAGCAGGCTTACATGGCATCACAAAATAACAGATTCAGCCTAGCAAAACAGCAACAGCAAGTACCCTACTTAACAAGCTTGATACACTCACTAAAAAACTCATAAAAATACATGTCTAGCACCCCTGTAAAGATGGCATGACATAGTTCAAAACACCTGTAGACATCAACCTCATAGGATGCACACATCAAACATTGCAAAAATGACAAATCATCAAGTTATAACAGTTTCAGCAGATTAACAGCAACATGCACTCTTCCAACGATGATTCACGCATCACGATGAACTCAAATAAACATGATGCAATGGAATGAAATGAAGTACTCGTCGAGACGAACAATCTGACATATTACACGCACGAAACGGAGCAGTATACATGGAGTTATGGCATGTTGAACAGGAGCAAAAATGTCAAAATCTCAGGGACTTAGCAGTTTTTGAAAAAAAAACAGATCAAGCGCGATTTAGATAAGCGGTGCACAGGGCGGGGAATAGAGGGCATCTCACCCATTGTGCTCGGCCCAGAAGGAAGGAGAGGCCGGCCTGGGCGGCAGAGAGGTCGGGCTGGGCCGACGCGCTGGGCGCTGCTGGGCCGGGGCGAGGCTCGGTCGTCCTCCTTCTCGAGCAGAGACGAGGCGGCGGCGGTGGCTGGCTCTCCGGCAAGAGAAGCCGGCGATGCAAGGCGAGGCGGGAGGGGCCCCGGCCAGATCCAAGGGGATCGGGTCCGGCCGGATCCATTCCCGATGGTGGCGAGGCCGGGCAGCAAAGGGAACTCCGGCGGCGGCGCTGTCCATGGAGAGAGAGAGAATGGGTGAGGGAGAGAGAGGGGAGAAGGCGGGACGGGGCGGCGCAGGCTCACCGACGACGAGCGCGAAGACGGCGGCGGTGCTCCGGCGGAGGCGGCAGGAGGCACGGGGCAGGAGGGCGGCGAGGTCGCCGGGGCTCGGCGGGCGCCTCGGGCGAGCGGACCGGCGGCGAGCACGGCGAAGGGCGGCGGCGCGCGGGCTCGTCCGGGCCCCGATGGGCTCAGGCGGGCTGGCAATGGGCTTGGCGGGCCCTGGCGGCGGCGCGCGGTGGGAGACGGCGGTGGGGTGACGTGGCGGGCTGCGGTTGGCCGAGGGGGCGGCGGCGGACATGTCCGGGCGCGGTGGGAAAAACGTCCGGCAGCGCGAGGGGAAGGGAGCTAGGATTCATCCGCGAATTTCGGGGGGAGGGGCTAATAAATAGGTAGAGGGAGCTAGGAGACTCCAAATGAGGTGCGGTTTTCGGCCACGCGATCGTGATCGAACGACCGAGAGCATGGAGGGGAGTTTGCTGGGTTTTGGGCCACTTTGGAGGGGTGTTGGGCTGCAAACAAAAGAGGCTTTTACGGTTCCCCGGTTAACCGTTGGAGTATCAAACGGACTCCAAATGGCACGAAACTTGACAGGCGGTCTACCGGTGCTATACCAAGGACGCTTGGCAAACCTCGGGCCATTCCGAGAAAGTTTAACACCCACTCACAACAGGAGACAAAAGGGGGACGCCGAGGGACATAGGAGTGTCAGATTGCAAAACAGACAACGGGGAAAATGCTCGGATGCATGAGATGAACACGTATGCAAAAAGAGATGCACATGATGACATGACAAAATGCAACGACGGCGAATAACTGGGAGACACCTGGCGCATCGGATCCGGGGCGTTACAGACCGGGAGTGAGTAAGTCCCCAAAATGATGGCATGTCACAACAATAAGCAGTTGAGAGACACTTGAAATGGGCAAACAAAAGGATCCTTTGTTTTTACCCGCTTTGATTTCTAAAATAAATACAAGTGAAGGCAAAGCTTCACTGTGATAATTTATCATCTCCATTGTACCTGTACACCGCAGAAAATATTGTACTCAATCTTTTCTTACCTTGCAATATTATTTGTATATCCTTGATTGTGTTTCTCTCAAAGATTGTATATACTAATGTGGTTTTCTGGTAAGATTATTGGTCTGTTTGTTTAATAAACTATTTTAAGAAATATAGTGATGGGCACACACCCATGCATATAAAATTAGGAGGATTAAAAAGTACTCCCTTGGTTCACAAATATAAGATGTTCTAACTTTCATGTGAATCGGATGTATGAAGATACATTTTAGTGTATTTGTTCACTCATTTCAGTCTGCTTATAGTCCATACTGACATATCCAAAACATCTTATATTTTTCAACGGAGGTAGTAGGTGATAGAGGGATGATCAGAAATAGGATAGATAATGAGCCACATAACCTTCAGTGCCTCAAAGCACCCCATGACCTAACCCACCCCACGACCTCCTCCTCCGTGCGGCCGTGCCGCGCCACACCGGGGAGTCCGCCGGCTCCCTCAAGCTCTCCTCCCCACACCCCTCCCATCTCTCTGCCGCCGCCAGAGGCTTCGCCGGGCAAAGCCCGCGTGGCGTGGCGGCGGCGGGGTTCCGAACGGTTATGGCCAGGGGTGTACAGGGGCGCCCGCCAACGCCCCTACACTCGCGGTGATGCGCGGCGAGCCATAGGCAGCCCGCAACTGGTGGTCGACAGCAGCGGCGGGGCAGATTGGCTCGATCTTGGCGCATTTCGTCAGGAGGGTTCGATCTGCATGTTGTGAAAGCTTGACGGCAACGGCTAGCAGTAGGCGGACGACTGAGGCGACGGGGCGGATTGGCTTGATACAGGCACGTTTTGGCCAGGAGGGCTCGATCTGCACCGTTTTGACGAAGGTCGGTGGCTCTGCCCGCATCACTTGGACTCCTCCTTCCGCCAGAGGTGGGAATCGAGATATGGTTGATCTTGGGATCTCATGTCTCACAAATAACCGGCTAGGCGATGGTCCTAGTTGCCTTCGCGTGAAGTCACCATTGTACCTGTGATCATGCCTCTTTGATCTATCCATTGGTGAGTTTCGAACTTCTCCTTCGAAGGAAAACAAAGAGTGACATATATGGTGCTCTTTGGACACCTTGTTTGGATTGGGGCCGGTCACGTACACTCGCAAGATCAGCATAACCAGCTCCATGGTGTATCGTGAAGCTCTTTTTTGTTGACACCTTGGGACATGTCTGCACCAAAATTTCCATGGGATCAACACATGCGGAGAATGCGATGGCGTGATTGGAGGATCTGCAAGTGACGAAGGCGGGGTCTTGGATATGATGAAGACTTTGCTTCACATGCAGTTGTTCAGATTGGCTTGCGGGGTATGTTCTCGTCCAGACCGGACACGAGTTTTGTAAGCCTGGTAGTACGTGACTTGTAGTAGTAGCCTCCGCAAGTGGGGGCGACAGCATTTGAGGACTTCTTTGTTGATGGTCCTCCTTTGAGTACCGAGTCGTGATTTCCAGGGTGAAAACCCAAGGTCTGGCCTTTATTGGTTGTACCTGACAGTGGCCTTGTTGAAGGCATTGTCTTTTTGGAACACAGTCTTTCTCCAGGACGAAAACCTACGATCTTTGATCGGGCAACGAAAACGCTTGTGCTTGTTTTCTTCCTGAAAGGTGTTGCTATATTGGATAACCTTCTTGGTAGTACGAGTGTTGTCTTTGGTGGTGGTTAGAGTACTACTACTGCGGGTGATTGATCACCGCGACAGGGTCTTTTTTCTCTTCTTCTTTTTTGTAGTGTGCATCATGTGTGTTTTTATGCATCTTGTTGGTGCAGAGACTGGGTGTAATTGGTATCTACTTGATATTAATATATATTTTCCTTTTCAAAAAAGAACTACATTAAAAGCAAATACGCACAGGTGATATATCACGAGATGGCTTCGAAAGAAATGCATGGCTTATCTCGCCACCCCATTCCCCCTCATTTTCTAAGACGATGCGGCGGCTACTATGAACACCTGCCGCCACCATGACGGCCGTCTCCATAGGGTCTGGTTCTACGTGTAGCCATGGTGGACGCGTGTCCCGGCCGTGACAATGTGGCTTGCCGGAGGACGCCGGGATCCATGGATTCGGGGCCGGTGCTCGTACAATAGTGCACTGGTCGTGCTCGCTGGGGATGGTCGTGTCCAGTAGTAGCGACCGCTTGGACCATACCACCAGGAGGGTTGCTTCCTCCGACTCAGGCTCCTCCACGAAGAGTGGGACATTGCATGCGGTCTATTGACATATTTAGGGTTTTCACACCGAGAAATAAGACTGGGTACCCAAGAAGCACCACCAAATCAAAGTCATCATGCATTATCACCATTACCTTTTGCAATCCCAACAGCTATGTGTATGCATGGTTTTGATGTGAGAAGCCACGCAAACTCAACAAGATTCAGTCATCGTGGACAGTTGTGACGTGAGAAGCCACACAAACGCAACAAGATTCAGTCGCCACCAAACGCTCCAAATGGTGAAGGTCGTCATCACACACGTAACAAAGATTGACAAGGAAGTAAAGTCACCGACCCCAACAAAATCCCAAGATGGGATGCGCCGGCAGTTCCGCATCGTCCTAGCGAGTGACAGTCGGTGTGGTAGATTTGCATCTGGCGACACCACCGTGACCAACTCTTGTTCTGCCGTCTTTGACTATGACGACAGAATCGGCCGACAAGCATACCAAGGAGGAACACCGTTGCCGCCGAATCTAAAGGTCCAAGACCCTCTGACCCGTCGGTGACAATCATCGTCTGGTCGCTATCGCGACAAATGGGGCAGCTCTAGCCAACTAGAGCGGCTATCGACGACGCCATATGCGTGCCATAGCGGAGGACCGCCTCGTGGGGACGCAAATGACCATCAAAGATGACTCGCCACTACTACCCACAAACCTGTTGAAGGGATCGTGGCCACAAACGCACGACTGGCCTTCTGTATAGTCTAGAACCTCACCTTTAGTGGCTACCAGCCAAGCTCGGAAAGATATCAACACTAGTGCGCTGCTATACCCACCTTCTCTTGCCGCAACCCGTAAATCACATCTCGTCGTCTAAGGCAAACGAAGTGGACACTTTCCCAGCGCTGCCTTCATCAACCAGTGTCGAGGTTTTGTCTGACCCTAATCTCAAAGCAGCGGCAAAAATAAGAAAAGGAAGAGATTGGCGGGCGGACATAGGGCTAGGGCGGTGGTAGGCTTTGGGAAGGGAGGAAGAAGTCACTCCCAAACTTCTGTGTCATCAGGACATGCTATTAAGATGCTTCGGTTCAGTTTTCGTACGCCATTTCCACACATTTCCTTTTCAAGAGTACTTCGTCTGTAAAAAAATATAAGATTGTACGAGTACATGATAACCAGCTTTCTCTGAATCAAACTCGTGTAAGGACCACCTAGTTACGACATGGTTTGCACGTGTACGGTACTACAGTATACATGTGAAGAACAAAAGGAAAACATAGATTATTGTATGAACAAAAGGAAAACATAAGTTATTGCACCATCACTCACTTTTGCTGTTGTGATGATATTATCTGATCACGTGTATGGTATGGCAGGGTGGTTGCAGCTGCAATCGCTCCCCCTAACACTCCCCAACCATCTGTACCAAACTCCTGTAGTGATGTCCTCAACTTAAAGCTAAATCAGGTTGAGCGGTGCTAACATTCCAATCACAATACTAGTCCGAGAAAGGCATAACCAAAGATACTGGTAGTATTTAAGTGCATCCAATGTGTGTGCAGCTATAGGGTAAGTGATTCAGGGCCTAAGTGCACATCCAATATCTTCGCTTCTTCCTGGAAGCTCTGCAATGGAGGCTAATGTTGGACCGGTGGTGCGCCGGCTCTACCTCTTTGTCTATAATTGGGCTGCGTTCTTTGGATGGTCAGTTGTTCTAGCTGTTGTTTTTAACTTCTAGACAGATCTGGCTGTTTTCTGTTTGGCAGAGGATGAAACTTATTAACTCAAAATTGAGCATTATTTGGAATATATATAAACACAGTGAACACACCCGATCTCTACACAATTAGGCTGCACATAGTCAACACTAACATACACGCACAAAGAATCACGCTGGCAAAAAGCAAAGTCATGCAAAACCAAAATTATGCCTTGACGGATGAAAAAGAGGTCATTTGTTACTTTGTTTGATCGAGCACTTAAATTCCGATCATGCAGGGCACAGGTGTTGTGCTACGCAACATTGGCATTGTTGGAGAGGAGGCCTGAGGCTATCTACACCGCGATCGAGCGGCCGCTACTGGTCACACAGACTGCCGCTTTAATGGAGGTTTGGTATTCTTTGTCATGTCAGTTATGCACTATGGTTCTTACCTTTTATCTTCGTAAAGTACTAATTATTTGCATAGGTGCATAATTTGTTCAACAAATTAGGTTTAAAATAGATGGTACGGTACGCTCCGCTGCGCCCGCTATAGTCACACTTATATATATATACTCTTGTCTCAGATAACCTGGCCAACTTAGTGTTCGTAATGTCTTCTTGTCGGTGTGTACTTCTCTTGCTTATTCGTCATTAGGGAGACTGGTCGTGTGAACCGACAGGGTACATGGTACATCAATCATACACTGCACTCGCCGGTGCAGAACGTTTCTTCATTTTTTTGGTTGACTATGCTAACATGTGGGCCTATTGCAGGCTAAGAAAATTATATTCCATACAAACTGCATATCTCTCTCGTTGTTTTAGCCTTCGCCCGCTTGTGGAAAAAATGACTCGGATACATAGTCGGTCGATAATCAGGTTAAATGACTCAGATACATAATCTATTACTAGCTCGCCAGCCAAATTGGTTGAATAATTCTCGTGCGACCGTCTCTGGATAGTTGAACCAAAAGTCTATATGCTCCTGGGCATTCACACGCAGAAGTAATGACCATGGAAGGATTGACCGTTGACGTGGTAGCTTTGAAGATAACCTGCCAAGAAATTGGTATAGATGATCAGTTAAACATGCAATCACTCCTGCAAGGGTACAAACTCCAACTCAGAGGTCTGCCTTGATTTTTGGATGACAACATGGGAGGCATGCTGACCAAAATGTCAAAAAGTACTTTGATGATTCTTGTGGCGCTTTTCTTCCCTGGGAGCCATTTGTATTAAACTCTTAATGGTATCTTAGTTCAAATTTCATAGGTTTTTATTCTTTGAACATGATGACTGTGAGTTGCTAACCCTTTTGGTGTTGCATGGTGACGGCACTGCTTTTTGCATAGATTGTTCATTCACTTGTAGGTAAGGATTCTTCATTATCTTCTAGTTGTACAGTATCATGTTCTTTTTTAATCACTCTTTTGAATACTGAATTCATGAAAGGGCTTGTGAAGTCTCCTGTCTCCGCAACAATTCTACAACTTATTGGAAGGATATTTGTTGCATGGGGTGTCTTGTGGAGCTTTCCCGAGGTATCAATATGAACAACCCATGACTAAGCAAGTCTGGAGCTATAGAGAGAAAAACATCATTTTCTCTTTATGATGCACAAAACAAGTTCTTGATTTAAAGGCAATTGGTAAATGAGAAAATATTGATGCAAACTTCTATTGCAACTCCTGAAAGTAGACACATATCATTTTTATTTCTGATCATCAAATAGCCCATGGTAATACTTCCATAAAGAATAATACAATGGCAACAATTGCACTGTAAATTCAAAAGTGGAGCCCATGTAGGCATATTTATGATTTGTGAAGTAGTATCAATTAATGTTGTCGATGTTGGTAATTTCCTTTCTATGGTCAAACCTAGAAATATTTAACACATAGGTATTCTACACGTATGATTAACGGGAACATAAGCAAATAAATGTTTGGTTTCTCAACTATATTGCCTGATCATTAAGCACACTTGTCTTGCAGACGCGCCCTCATATTCTTGTTACTTCCTTGATCCTAGCATGGTCCATTGCTGAGGTATATGTTGCTTCCACAAATATTTACTAAATTAATCAAGTGAAACATCATCAATTTAGAAAGCAGAATCAACATAAGACGCTAAAAAGCAACTCCTGGTTCTTCATGTCACAATAATGCTTGAAGATCACTAACTCAAGACCAGAAGTTATGACACTTCTTATGTTGAACCTAATCAATCCAAGATTTTTCAAATTTTCTTTATTTGATCATAATTATGGTAAAATTGCTATTGATTTGTAGGTCATCAGATATCCTTACTATGGTATGAAGGAGACATTTGGATTTGCACATTTCTGGCTATTATGGCTTAGGTTGGTATTGGATCTACAAAGACCTCACATCTTAGAAGTATTATTGTTTTAGTATATCTACATTGCTTCATTGTTTTTGTACCGATTGTTTGTAGGTATAACATGTTCATCGTACTCTATCCTATCGGTATGCTAAGTGAAGTTGGCCTCATATACGTCACAATGCCTTACATGAAGGTAATCCAAATAACCGAAGACATGAAGAGCTCCATGTTATTTACTTCAATGAGAGTTTTGCTTAACAGTTCTATATTGTGGGTGACTGTTGTCAGGCCTCCAATAAATATTGCCTTCAAATGCCCAATAAATGGAATTTCTCCTTCAACTACCACTATGCATCTGTTCTTCTAATGGGTATCTATTTTCCAGGTACGCTTTCTTTACAATTATTGACCAAAGGTATACATATGTATTATCTAACAAGACACCTCTTCGTTTCATCTGGATGACTGCAGGATTTCCACACTTGTACCGTTATATGCTCCTTAGGAGGAAGGTGGTCTTGTCAAAGGCAAAATCCGCATGATATTACTCACAAGCTTTCTAGAGTATATGTCTCAAGTGACTTCTGAATGTGTGAGTTGTGTGCTTCCACACATGATACTTCCCACCAGCGTATATCTACTATTTGTGTGACGTTGTTCTCATGTTTTCTATCGTTTCCCGATCAATAAAGTTGGGGTGGTGAGCGTTCCCCACCTGAGTGCAATTACTCAATCGGTGAGTCATGCCACTAACTATAGTTTTAACGATGATTGTGACATGCTCATTGATATCCCTAAAACTTTTGCATTCCTAGCCAGCAAATTTTTCCATACGACGAGGATGACAACTTCAGTCTAAATCGAAAAGTTGAGTATGTTGGTTGTGCTAGGGTTCCGCACATCATTAAAGGACACGAGGAGTGATGCCAATCTTATGGATGCTGAAGTGGTAGCACAGAGGTAGATGCATCCGAGTTTCGGTGTGATCTTGGTGGCACAGGCTGAGGTTATCATTCAGGGTTTTATGCAGAAGCTTTTCCATTTAATCTTTAGTTTGTCTCACATAAGGAGCATTTAGCAATGAAAGTTGAAGTTTATAGAATGAGGAATATCATTAATAAAGCTCTTCTCATGATGTGTTGATGGTGGTCTACCATTCGTTAGCTTCTCCGATATGGGTACATGAAGATCGGTTAGATATTGATGCTTAAAGTTTGGCTGATTTTCAGTATTCTGGTGTGATTGTTGTAGCAAGTCTAAATTTATTTATTACTTTCTTCCATCCATATTATTTGTCGCTCGTTTAGTACAAAGTTAATATAGCTTTATACTAAACCAGCGAGTTGTACTAACTTTGTACTAAACCAGTGACAAGTAATATGGACCGGAGGGAGTAGTAAATTGCACCGACGACAGTCTGTGAAGTTGTCCAGACCACTTATGACGTAGTATCCACGTTTTTATTTCTTCAAGACAGAATATTTTGTGTATCAAGTTATTCTCCCCGAGCTACAGAATAGCCCACACCAAACTTTGCAAACGAACTCCAGCCGTGACGAGATGATGCGGTTCCAAACCAGTGAAAGAAGCCAGCATATCATGTACACGGTGGACTGGTGGTCGTAGTGACCGTCCCTGGGGTGCCTGCTGCTGCTGGCTGAATCGTGAGCGCCACCAGCGGCGGCCGGCGTCCTCCGGACCATGGCGGAGTAGCTGCACACGTTTTCCCCCGTCAGAATGGCGTCCTTCCGCGCTTGTGGTTGACCTCGCGGCCACGCCCGTGTGCGCCATGTATACGGATATGTAGGAGGACGTGTGCCGCTCACGCTGAGTCTTGACTATATCGAGATATTTGGGTCTACCCACTGCGGTGGGGAGGATCACTAGCGGCACCTTTGAGTATGTCAGTGATAAGGCGAAAGGAAAAATACAAGGGTGGTCTGAGAAGCTCCTGGCTTGTGCGGGTAGAGAAACCTTGTTGAAATCAGTTGTGCAAGCAATTCCGACCTATTCGATGAGTACTTTCCTCTTCACCAAGAAGGTACGTAAGAGTCTGACTACTCCTATGGCAAAATACTTTTGAAGTAGTTCTCTTGACAAGAAATCAATGCACTGGGTATCCTGGCAAAACCTTGCGACACCAAAATGCAAGGGTGGTCTGGGATTCCGAGATTTGCATCAGTTTAACCTTGCACTACTTGAAAAACACGGATGGCGTTTTATGACAAAGCCGGATTCCTTATATGCAAGAGTGATGAAAGGTAGATATTACCCTGACACCGACTTCATGCAAGCAACATGCCCCCGATCAGCGTCGGCTACTTGGCGGGCAATTATTGCAGGAAGAGAAACACTTGATGCTGGTCTTATAAAGCGAGTTGGAGATGGAACTTCCATCTCAGTTTGGGACGATAAATGGATACCAGGAACGAGTTCTATGAAACCGATGGTAAGACCAGCCAACACCACTGTTGAGAGAGTTGCAGATTTACTGGATCCACAGATTGGTAGATGGAATGAGCAGTTGGTTTATGACACGTTCATTGCAAGTGATGCACAGGCAATTCTTAATATTCCTTTAAGCATGAATGGCCGTGCGGATTCCCTTGCGTGGGCGTTTGAGCGATCAGGTTTGTACACTATCAAATCGGCGTACCGTATTCTTATGACTCAGAAAGAAAGTGCGGCTCTCGAGGAAGGAATGGTTACGGAAACGGAAACTTCAAATGAAGAAAAACAGATGTGGCAAGCTCTGTGGAAGCTCAATGTTGTTCCTAAAGTGCGTGTCTTCTGGTGGAGGGTTCTCCAAGGAATCCTTCCTAACGAGACCACACTCAAGCGGCGACATATAGCAGAAGTTGATGGATGCAAAATCTGTCATACAATGGGAGAAGATTTGAAACACGTGTTGATTCATTGTGTGCACGCTGCTGGTTTTTGGGATGCAGCGAGGGCATGGTTCCAGATTAATCTTCCAAGTTTAAACCCTGCCACTTGGGCGAGGGATATTTTATGTGATCAGCGGATCCCGGCCGGACAAAGATCGGCCCATCATTATCACCATCATGTGGAACATTTGGCATTCTAGGAATCGGGTGAAGCATGATGGCGCAGCTCTTGATCCGGTGACTACAGCAAGACGCACGAGAGAAGTGATGGCAATCCTTGAGCTACCCAGGAAGGAGCCGGTGGTTTTACCAGGCCACGGCTGGCGACCACCGGAGCAAGGCATCATCAAGATCTTAACGGACGGGGCACTGAACTTTGAAGAAGACCGAGGAGAAGGTGGGGGCGTTGCTCGCACAAATACTTCTTTGCTTGCGGCATGGTGCAAACCTCAGCCAGGAATCTCGGACCCTTTCATCATGGAAGCTATTTCTATACATGAAGGTGTCAAGTTTGCCAAACTGAGGGGTTTTACGCATGTGATAATAGAAACTGATTGTCTAGAGGTGGTGTCACTCTGGAACACTCGCCACAATACACGTTCGATTGTGGCTCCTATCTTAGATGAAATTGGAGAGCTAGCTAGAGACTTTTCCCTTTTTGAGATTCAACATGTAATGAGGACAGCAAATATCCCAGCTCATCTCTGTGCTAAGCGTGCTTGCACATTAAATGTGACTGAGTGCTGGCTCGATGATACTCCAAGCTTCCTAGTGACCAGCCTGCTGGCTGACTGTCCTAGGACTGCTTTTTATGAATAAAGCTCTCTGAATTGCCTGCAAAAAAAATATCTTTGTATTAACACGTTTAATAAAAGGAAAAAGTCTGAAATAAACCTTAAACTCGTAGTCCAAGTTGTATATCAAACCTTAAACTATTAATCCTTGAAATCAGCACCCTAACCTTATCGACCCCGGTTAATCCCCAACCCTACACCATTCTGGACATGTTTGTCTAAGCGGGAAAAGACAATCCCAACCTGAATTAGACATTTTTCTCACCAACGACCATGGCACACATTGTCTTCTTCCTAATATCTCTCTCATGTGCAAGGTGAGCTCCTACGCTAGCGTGTAGCCTGTGCGCCCAGACTACTACGGAGATGTATGAGGCGAGCTGTTGATGCTAAGGTCACGAGTCACAGCAGGCACTCTGAGCTCGTATACGACATCCTTGAAGTACATGAAGAAATTGTTCAAGTCTGGCTTGCGATCAAGCGCATCCGCGAGCTACTGCCAGAGCACGCCGACGGGCGAGAGGAAGAGGACCGCCGCTCTACCTCCAAGCTTAGAGCACCTCCAACAGGTGCACGGTAGCGCGGCTTTATTAGGTGCTGTAAAATTTAGCGCCCCGCTATAGCGCTTCATCAAGCGCAGTAAAAACCAGCGCGCTTGGAATTTTTTTAAACAATACATACGAAAAAAATATGAAACAACACATCGTTCAAAACTTTAAATTTCATAGCATAGTTCCCCAAACCACAAGTCAGTTCATACTATGCTAATAAAAATAAATAAAACTACTCCTCGTCCTAGTCGATGGTGTAGTTCGACGACGTAAACACATCGAGCCACCGATGATCTTCATTGCCTCAGGTCGACGTAGGTCCCAACTTGATCTGGGCTTCTGCCTGTTACTTCCGCGCATATGCTTTTCCGCTCGACGCCCGATTAGCTCCGCCTTCCTCTGCGCGCAGAACTCGTTCTCGGCGGTGACGTCATGCGGAAAGCGCTCGCGCTACACCACCATGGCATGCTCGTCCACCTCGATGATGAGGTGGCGGCGCTTCCGCCTTCGTTGGAGGCGGCGATCCTCTTCGCTGATTAGTCATGGGGGAGGGACGAGCTCTTGCGCCTGCTCGCGCGTCCGCACGTCAGTGAAGTTCATCTGCGACCGAGGTCGCCCGGGGCGCCACGCCGCCGCATCGTGCGCGCGAGCAACCTCATGGGCAGTCCCGAACGTGCCAGAGAGGCGTGTATGGCCGGAACGGATCTCCACATAATACACGCCAGAGGGGCGGGCGGACGCCGCGGTAGCCTGACCTGCTCCAGGGGTGCGGCGGCATGGCGGGGCACTGGAAGAGGCGAGGGGAGAAGGCGCAGCGGCGGCGGGGCGCTGGAAGAAGCGAGGAGGAAGGCGCGACAGGAGGGAAAGAGTGGCGATGGGCGCCTGCGCGCGGCTTTTAACTAGCGCGTTGGGCGACGCGTACCAAAACTGCTCCGCGCGCTGCCGCTTTTCCTACGCGAACGCACATCTTTTTCACGCTCAAACTTTTGCGCGTCTGCTGGAGCGCGCCGCACGGCCTCTAGCTCGCCAAATTGGCGGTTTATCCAGCGCCGATTATTTCGCGCCCATTTGGAGGTGCTCTTAATCCAATTCTGCTGAGGGCTTGACCCTCAATCAATTTCGACCATCCTCAATTGAAGTGTCTCGCTACCATAAACTTTGGCCGCGAGCCATCTTCACATCTTCATCGGAATTCCTACCGCAACATTAGGTTCCTGGTAATTCGTGATTCCTTTTGATTTTCCCAGCATCCTCAATTGCTACTCCAGTGAGTGGAGGGTCCGGTCTGGATGTTCGCCTCCGCGCACGTCCCCAGGAAGATGATGCAACTGTAGTGTAGATGCGAGAGAGAAAATGACTAGCGACAGATATTTTTTAGGCAAATGACCATTGACCAGAGAAGTAGTATTATATAACAAGTGGGCCAGTGTGGTCAGCGAGAGTAGTAAGTGATCTTGGCCGGGATCAGATGTTTTACTATTGCGCCAAACAAAAATAAGGTCAGAATTAACCGGGATCAATAAGATCAAGGTGCTGATTTCAGGGATTAAGAGTTCAAGGTTTGATTCAGATTTGGCATACAAATTCAATGTTAATTTTAGACTTTTCCCTTAATGAAACAACCTAAATGCTTCAAAGTGCAGCTGCGCTATTCGGGCGTCGCGAGCGCATGCAGACTCGCCCTACAAAAATAGTAATTAGCATTCTGTATCATCATTACACTATGAGAAAGGAAAGTATCTGTTCATGATCTCATCGACGCTGTCTCCTTTACACAAATCAGTCAAGAAAGAACATGTACGTGCATTTATTTGGACTTAATAAAATTTTAAAAAGCCATAACTTTTGATTCAAGTATAGAAATTCAGATTCATTTTCACCGTTGGGTTTCTTGTGACAAGTTCTTCAAAAGTATATCTCATATGGATATGTTTCAACAAACTTTCTGTTTTGAGCAACTTTGGGCGCTAAAAAGGCAACTTTAGTGCCATAGAAAAGCAACTTCTTCTTAGTTTGTCTACTATGATTGCCTATCATCGAGAAGTCATTATAAACTGCGTCACATGTCTACAATCAACGATACTGTTGCCTAAAACCATGTATCTAGTTGCCCACAATCAACCATACAGTTGTCTAAAACCATGTATACAGTTGCCAATGATCAACCATACAGTTGTCTAAAACTATGTATCCAAAGATACTGTTGCCTAAAACCATGTATCCAGTTGCCCACAATCAACCATACAATTCTGTAAAATCATATATCCAGTTGCCCATAATCAACCATACAATTGTCTAAAACCATGTATCCGGTTGCCCACAATCAACTATACAGTTGTGTAAAATCATGTATCCAGTTGTCCAATCCTCATGAACAGAAACATTACCAAGATCATAACTTGGCTAATATGCAAAGGTTTTAGATACCTTTCAAGTTTGTGTCATAGAGATGCATCAATAATTTATCTCCTTTGGGTGGGATCTCTTGGTACGATCGAACTTGGCAAATTCTGCTCCTCTTGTGTCTTAGGAGATGGGATCCAACTTGATATCGGAGGGAGCAATGGAGGCTGAGGGGCCTATAGAACGACGCCTCGTTGTTCCGTTTGGAGGATTTCAGACGTACGGACTTGTTCAAACAAATTAGGTGACCATCATTGGATGGTTAAAGGTGTCTGGAGAGGCTGATCCCGACATTTGGCGTGATTGAGTGTCCTTATGGTAGGAAATTTAGAGATGAAGTTAGTTAATTGGTAGTCATGGTAACCAACTTAGAAGGATCCTCCGCTGATAGGTAGATGGGAAAAAGGAGTTGCTTTTCTATAGCATTGAAGTTGTCTCTGTAGCACACAAAGTTGCTTGAAAAAAAAGTTTGTCTAAACCTACTCATATGGGATCTAGTTTTGAAGAACTCGTCGGGAGAAACCCAAAAACTGATCTAAATTCCGACACTCGAATCAAAAGTTATGACTTTTTAAATTTTTTAAAACTACAAATAATTGCACGTGGTCTGTCGGCTGAGGTAACCAGACGATCTAAGACTGCATACTTTCCTTTTTTGGTACTGATTTACGTCCAACAAATTCGACAGGGCCATATCTCGCCCGTACCAATTCCTAATAAGAATCGCCAATGGTGAGCGAATCGGGCCGGCCCATTAGCTCGCCTCTAATAAGCCGACGTGATTAGCTCGTCCGTACGCTATTCCGATAAAAAATTAGTACAAATAATATATAACCACTGCGCCTAATTGGCGACAGCAGAGATAACAGGCACTCACGCGCAGTAGCGTATGGACCGGCGCAGCCACATTTTGTTTAAAATCAGTTAGCTAGTGGACCTGCGATTGATGACAGTTAACTGATAACCATGAAAATTGACAGATGACTTGTTCAAAAGAAAGAGAAAAGGCTCACAAAAATCATAAGAAAATCATACATTAAAAAAAGTTCAATAAATAATAAAAAGTTCATGAAAAATACTTCAAAATTTAAAAAAACACAATTTATAAAACTGTTCAACACATGGAAAAGTATGCAAAAAAGAAAAGAAAAATTGAATTTATAAAAAAAATTCATAAAAAAGATCGAAGTTGATTCTCTTTAACGGATTTAAGAAAAGTTCATGTATTTGAAAAAGGTTCATAAAATTCTGAAAAAAGATTCAAAATGTGTCAAAATTACTGAATTTGATAAAAACCAAGAAAATATAAAAAGGAAACGAAAAACATAAACAAAAAAACTAAAAATCAAACGAAAATGTAAAATATATATGTGAAAACCGGGAAAAAATCAGAAGAAAAACCTCTCAGAAAAAACGGCAAAGCAATCATGGGAAGGTTCAATAATAATAATAATATAGAAAGACCTGATTGGGCTGCCCATTATGGTACACTATATTACTGACGCTTCAGGCGGCTAATAGTAGTTGGGTGTTGTATTCCAGCTTTAGCTCGGAACGATGGGCGCCGCTATATGCGGCCTACTGTGATGCCTACGCACGACTCGCCTGCAGGAGCCGAAACTCTGCCCTGCGTGCTGATTTCATGCTGAAGTCATGTGCCTTTCCGCTTTTTAATTCACGCTTTTTTTCATTATTATATTTTTATTTATATTACAAAGAAATATTAAATATATAAAATATAAAATAAATCCACTAGTAACATAAAAAATATTAATCTTGCATTTAGAAAATGTTAAACATGTGTAGGAAATGTTTCTGATGTATATGATAAATCTAGAAATATCAATTTACACACTACAAAATGTAAATTGTATGCACGAAAATGATAATCATTCTTATGATACATGTTTTTGACAATTAAAAAAATGCACACATATCAAATAATTTTACGTGACATTTAGAAAAAATGTTTAAATAGATGGAATAAATGTCCATGTAACCAATGTATGTCATATTTAAAGAAATTTTACAAATGCTTTAAAAATATTAATATTGCACCTTAAATTTTCTAAACGTGTATAGGAAAATGTTTAGGATGTATACCGGCAAGACATAGCCCTCACGGGGACTGCTTGTCATCTCTTTTTTTGTATGTTTCTTTGTCAATTTCTGGGTTTCTAATCGGTTGATTATTTCTATTTTTTCTTTTCACTTCTCTTTTTATATTTTATTTTTCAAATTCGCAAACTTTTTCCATTCAGAATTATCTTTTGAATTGACCAGAATATTTTGAATTCATGAATAATATTTCAATTACTGTAAATTTATTGTATATGTGAACATTTTTTAATACCCGAAATTATTTTTAACTTGCAAACATAGTTGGAATTCACCATAAACATAGAGGAATTAATAAAAATTTGAAATCCGCAAACACTTTTTCAGTCACGAACATTTTTCAGACACGAGAACATTTTTTGAATTCATGGTTTTTTAATACCTAAGAAAATTGAATACATGAATATTTTTCCAATGCATGGACATTTTATGAATTTTTCACAAATATAATTTTGATTCACGAAGATCTTTTGACTGTGCAGATATTTTCTGAATACGTGAGCAGTTTTTAATTCATGATTTGGGATTCATGAACATGCCTTGAAATTGTGAACAATTTGGAATTCATAAACTGCTTTGTTGAATTAATGATTTTCTTTAATGCATGAACAGCTTTGAATATTTAAACTTTTAAAATTAGTGAATATGTTTTATTACAATGAAACTATTCAAAAAGAAAGTTTGAAGCGTCAAACGTTTTTTCTACAGGCAACTTTCTGCATGTGTCAAACAGTCCAGTACCCAATCGCCACAAGTCCAGAGTGAGCGTTAGCGCGAGAGCTATATCTCGCTTGTGGCAAAATAGAAGGAGCTCTTGCTGAAGGATTTTATTTCCTAGCGTACCTAATGTGTCAGGCTGGTTTGGTGTATTTTTATTCGCTCACATGTTTCAGAGATGAAACTCGCTCGCTCGCTCGGTATAGGTTTCATTTTTTTCCGTGTTTATTTGATAGACTGGTTTTTATTTGTCCCTTTCTTTCCTTTCTGTATTTTTCTTTATTGTTTTCTTCGGTTTTCACTGGTTTTTTATTTATTTTCTTTGCTATCATTTGTTTTCATTGTTTTTATTTGTTTCTTTCTCGGTTTTACTGTTTTCCTTTTTCAAAACAATTTTGTATGGATTTTTTGTTCGGTTTTCTTTGTTTCATATTCTGATTTAATGGGTTTTTCCTTAGTCTTTGTTTCCGTGTTGGTTTCCCTGTTTCCACTCTTTAGCATTGCTTTTCCTTATTGGTTTTTTGTTTCCTTCTTATTGTTCTTCGTTTTTCTTTGTTATATTTTGATTTTCATCGAGTTATTTTATTTTATCTTGTCATATAGAATATGAACTTTTTTTTACACCTTTAGCATTTTGCAAATAAGTGAAACGTTTTTCGCGTACATCTGAAACACATTCTTTGTACACATTGAACAATTTTGAAATGTGTGACTAACATTTTTGTCGAATATATCATTTTGATGTCTACTTTTATATATATGTTGTACATTTTTGTATACATAAGAAAGACTATACACATGTTTCACATTTTATAAATACATGATTAAGATTTTTATCATATATATGTTTGTATGCGTTTTTTTCATACAAATTTTATATTTTTTTACACATTCGACATATTATCTTTACACATGGCTAATAGTTTTTGAAGACATGAATAATATTTTTAAAATTTATATATCTTTGAAGTACACTTTTTCCATACACATTGTACATTTTTAGTATACATCATAAATATTTTTGTACTTCTGGAAGCGTCTTACATTATGGAACGGAGGGAGTAGATAGTTTATGCGTGGCTAGATTTAAGCCTCATGAGCCCATTTGCACTTCTGGCTCACTGCCGTGTGGGACGACGGAGGTTGCAGGTCCGCCAGAATGAGGTGGCATGTATGGGCTATGATTCATTTGATCCCACCGGCCACCTGCATCACCACTTCTCCGTCATCATGTCTTTTTGAAAAAAAACACTTTTTTTAACACAGTAAAAATGCAGATGCTCACTCCCATGAACGCATATACACACATCATATCCCTATGAACATATCCGAGATATTGAGCCAATTGACGAAGTTTTTACGGGTGTCTTCATAGTCGACAGGAACATTAACATCTCCTCCATCTGAACGAACGTCGCCAGAAAACCTCAAATAATTTCAGAAAAATGCAAGCATCAGTACCAAGTGTAGAGGTTCAACCCCGATGGATTGGTTCCATCACAAAGAATCTATCCATCTAAACTACGCTTAGTTTGGAAAAAGAAAACTTCCACGATGTTAAACGTTGAGGTACACATGTCACAATTATTTGGCCTCCTAATAATTCCTAAAAATAAATAACACTAGTCAGGACGAAAATAATACAGCTATCCACGCGCGTGCGGGTGTAGCGGGCACGGGGGAGCGCGCTATACTATCTAGTACTCCCTTCGTCCGGAAATACTTGTCATTAAAATGAATGAAAATGGATGTATTCACAACTAAAATACATCTAGATACATCCATTTTAATAACAAGTATTTCTGGACGGAGGAAGTATTAGCCAATGATATGTATATTTTCTCGATGCAGGAGCAGTCGGTTAGCTAGGACCTACAGAACTGGTCATGTATTCATATGGAACTGTATCTTATGACACTTAGAGCATCTCCAACAGGCGCCCAACAGGCCGCGCGCTAAAAATTACTTTGCGGCGCGCGCTTCGTCTGGTTTTGCGCGGCCTGCAGCGCTGGTTCCAACAGTCGCGCTAAAATGCAGCGCGCGCGCCGCTTCAGCAACACGCAAAAAATAGTTCGGCACATAGCCTGCTTCTACTATACAAAATGCGTACATCTAGCCTTCTCCAACGGTATATAGTTCTACTACGTCCACATAGCCTGCTTCTACGATACAAAATAAAACTAAAACTACTACTACTCGTTCTTCGACTTCGACTCAGACTCTGCCTCGGTGATGTCCTCCTTCGACGTCTGAGCATAGGCGTCAAGGAACTGCTTGTCGCGGGAGTCCCAGGACGACGCATCTCCTAGTGCCATGTTGTAATTAGCGACCGCCTTCCGCGTTCGCTTGTCCTCGCGATAGGCGGCTCGCTCCTTCCTCCTCTCCTCCCTCTCCGCCCTCCTCTCGGCGAAGAACTGTTCTTCGTTGATGATGTCTTGCGGGAAGCGTTGCCTCCATAGCGCCATGGCTTCCTCGTTCATCTCGGTCAGGCTAAGACGGCGCTCCCGTCTCCGGTGTTTGTGACAATCCTCGTCAGTGTTAAGCCGCAGGAAAGGCGCCAACTCCTGTGCCCGCTCCCGCGTCGAAACGCCGGTGAATTTCATATCCCAACGGGACCTCTGGAGGTGCCACGCCGCAGCGTCGTACGCGCGGGCGCTATCCTGGGCGGTGTCGAAGGTTCCGAGGCCGAGGCGCATGCCGCCGCCTGACTGAATCGAGGCGGAGTAGGTGCCGGACGGGCGCACGCGGACGCCGCGGTAGCCCGAACCTCCCCGGCGGCGAGGCGGAGTGGCGAGGTGGTGGCGTGTCGGAGGCGAGGAGAGAAAGCAGTGGAGAGAGCGAGAGAGAGAGCGGCAGAGGGCGCTGCAATTTTATAGGCGCGCGCGAGCTACCGCCTTTTCCCCCGCGCGCGCAATCATTTTCCGCGCGCGCTTGTTTTTTGCCACCGCTGGAGCGCGCGAAACCGGTCGGCGCGCGCTAAAAAGCAGTTTTACCACGCGGGCGTGTTTTTTAGCGCGCCTGTTGGAGATGCTCTTAATAGGATTCACAGACTGTTAACATGCTTCTTGATGCCGCCCGTTCCGAAGAAGCAAAGCAAAGCAAATTTCTGCGTCCACTTGGTCATGCCGAGAGAGGATTGAACTTGTGCGTCACATGGCTAAAACAGAGAAGCATGTATGTAGATATTTATAGATGTAGAATAGCAAGAAAGAGTCGTAAAATAAACAAGGAAGAATTGTGAGAGGTGAAAACATTTAAGAACCTAGATGCACATAAATAATCCGAGGTACCGCTCCTTCAAAACTTCACGAGAGACAGGCTGCATCAAACCGATCAGACATGTCGTATGCAAGCTATGTCTGTTTGTTTGTCTGGATGCATCCACCAAACTAATTAATCAGAAACCCTAACTCCACTTACAAGTTGCAAAAAATTCCTACGTACGTACTCGTTAATTATTTGGATTGCAACGACCCGACGTGTTTAGCCAACCGTCACCCGATTGAACTGATGCATAAAGTTTTTGTAAGATTAGTACGTACTACATAGTAATAGAATTGTTCAAAACTAATTCATCCAGCTGCATCTTCATTTATTTTTTGTTGACTCAGGTGTTGCGACCCATGTAGGCAACACAAATATATTCTCTTTTGAGCTGTCGTGGTTCGAGAGTGAGGGTTCCGTCGAGCTAATAGACAGGGAATGTGCTAATGAGACTAGAGGTCAGTCGAATATTGAACAATGGCAATATAAGATTAGACATCTACGTCAATTCTTGCAGGGCTGGGCAAAAAATGAAAGTGGTGTTTATAAAGTGGAAAGATAAAAGCTCCTTCAGCTTATTAAGGAGCTAGACTTGAAGGTTGGGCCCGGTTTGTTAGATGATACTGATCGCTTGGCTAAGAGAGAAGGCGAGGAGAAGTTTCGAAAGATTCTCAGAGAAGAAGAAATAAAATGGGCACTTAGAGCTAAAGTTCGTCAGGTGGTCCAAGGGGATAATAATACATAGTTCTTCCATCTGATTACGAATGGAAAACATAGGAAGAAGGAAATTATCCAGCTGGAACAGGATGAGGATACAACTGTAGGTCACGAGAACCTAAAATTGTATATCTCAAACTACTACAAAAAACTATTTGGGGCACCGGAGGAGAATTTTGTATCGCTTAATGAGCATGTGGTTGGGGATTTGCCTCAGTTAGGGACATATATATAAGAATGGGATTTTGTTGGCACCTCTCACAGAGAAGGAGGTGTCCGAAACGATAGCACAAATGAATAATAATAAGGCACCGGGCCCGGAGTTTCTCCGCTGAATTCTATAAGCGGTGTTGAAATAATATTAAAGGTGACCCAATGCCCAGGTTCCATGATTTGTTTAATGGACAATTACAATTATTTCACCTAAACTTTGGAATGATCACGTTGTTGCGAAAGAAGGAGGAGGCAGTTCGTATTGAGCAATTCCGGTCGATAAGTTTGCTTAATGTGAGTTTCAAGATTTTCACAAAAGTTGGTACAGATCGCCTTACTTGGATTGCGCATAGTGTGGTGTACTGGGCCGGCACATCTTGGAGGGTGTGGTCATTCTTCATGAAACCTTGAATGAAATCCACTCGGATAAACTGGATCGAGTTGTCTTCAAAGTGGATTTTGGGAAGGTATATGACAAAGTTAAATGACCATTTCTGCAAGAGGCTTTTCGTATGAAGGGTTTCGACGAGGCTTGGAGGAAGCAAGTCAAATACTTTATAAAAAAGGCAGCATGGGAATCAAGATAAATGATGACACGGGTCATTATTTCCATACACAAAAGTCTAAGACAGGGGGGCCAATGTTTCCCATCCTTCAATATTGTGGCAGATATGTTGGCAGTTCTCATTGGTAGGGCCAAGGAGGATGGACAGGTGGGTGGACTAATACCTCATATTGTATTTTTTTATTATGTGCAGTGGGCACACATGTGCTCGTGTAAATGTTGTACGGAGTTGTGCATTTTACCATATAGACATAAATATGAACAAAACATCTCGAAACTCACAAGGACAACACTGGAAGAGAAGTAGATAATATTTTAGAAATTAATAACACGATTCCTGATCAACAATGTGCAAATACTAAATAGGAAAAGCTTTCATTAGTGTTCAAGATTGTACTGCCAAAAAAGTAAAAATAAATGAAAGGCTCATGATCACACCTCGTAGCCATGACAAGGAAGTGAAGCATAGGAGGGGATATATAGTTATGAAGCAGAGACATGTATGGGGATCAACCACCGGGTGGAACATATAATGTAGATAGACCCGTAGTTTGTGCAGTTAGTGGATACGATATTATGGTCCAAACAATGGTCATATCGATTTTTCGAAGTGAGAGGGATCGGGATTCTGCATCCTCTTTGTGAGCGCAAAGACCACCCTGGTGTCTAGTAGTTCACTGCGCGTACGTGATGCACTTTTGGCTAACAAAAGAGCATGTGTCTAGGAATATCACCGCACTTCCTCCTTGCACCATGGTTGGCTACAACACAACATATCTCTACCGCGACACTAGGTAGTTCTTGGTCGACAATTGATGTTGTGTCTCCCCATGCTTACAATAGCCTGACCAATACCATGTCATAGTCAGACGATATACCGTGTGTTTTATGCTTACGAGAAGATACTTGCAGAGGGATGGTAAGGATCAGTAGAGCTCCAAAAGCCGTTTGCCAAGCCACCAATACACATGCCGTCTCCATGCCTCCTCCACTTGCTAGCTGCTCCGGCAGCCCAGATCCTCTGGCGGCCATTTTTTGTTGCCAGACTGAACGAGCTTTTCTCCCAGCACTTTCGGCGCCTACTTCCCTAGCGGTAGAAGCAAGCGCCACTGCCAGCAGGTAGCTAGTAGTATATATAGTGGGGGACGGTGGCGGGATGTGGTAAAGAAATATCCTCGTTAGATAGTGGCTTTGTAAATTGCATGGAAGATAATATGTATACATCTAAGTTTTTCTTAATCATTAGTATATTGCAAAAATGAGGAAGAACAATAAGGATTTTGATCTCCTAAATTCTTTCTTTAGGATAATTGGTTATATATTAGTGTCCTGTAAATACATTTACCAAAAATAATTGGTGATGCCAATCATGACACCCATCATTGTTACAATTTACTTATAAATTATAAAGGAAGGTCTTCTACGGTATGGATCGGTAAACATGAGTCGTCCATCAGGTTGATCTATAGGTCTAGATCTACTCAATACTAGGAGCCAATAGCAGTTGTATAACTTGGTCAAGGGACAAAGCTGGCAAAAAAATATCACACGTCCCTCAAAAACTATCGCATGTCCATGAGCATATTCAGTAGAAGAATTTTTTTATGAGTACCAAGTGTTGCAGCAGAATGCAATTTGGAACCCGAGCTCACATTGCTCTTGAAATCCCAGCTTAACAAATGCTATGGCCTATGGGATCGGATGCGTGTTGGGCCTCGTATTTTTGTTGTGTATTACATATGTGTTTGTATTTCTAGTCGTTGGAATATCATGCCATATGCGACTTCACTGAGCCGTGGACATTGGTTGGGCCACAGCCATCATGGCGATATCCGTATGCATGGTGTTTTTGTCTCAAACTGCAAGCTAGACACGATGACTAGAAGATTAACATTTAAAGGGAAACTTGTAACCAAACCACACCATTAGCCCCCCGTTAGTATGGTGAATGCAGGTGCTAACACATAGCTGATGGGAGGTTAGCCCGAGTTGACATTTGTTTTTCTTTCGTCAGACACCATTCGGAGCAAAAACAAGATGAAGATCGAGAGATTAGCAATTACCAATTACAAGATCTGGAACAAATCTGTAACAAAACCAAGCACATGAGGCATCCATGGACAAACTCCTCACCGTCGACGTCCTTATTAGATTGGCGACCGCCGTGTGTGCTCCAGCTCCACCGAGCGGCAACCTACATGGCCTCGCCCATCGCACACAGACGAAGAGCATTGGGATAGATGTGGAGACAGTGGGAAATGTTGGAACCAAGCATTATGGTCGCCGGGTTCTGGGGAGGCGTTGGATCCTCACACACTACGTCCGCCACCGTTGAGAGACGGATACGAGCACTTTCTGAGCCACATCGATGCACACAAACAACCGCCTACTGTGGTTCCCCGCTTCACTGATACCATCATATTTGGTTGGTGCTCACCTAACGTAGTTGCCCTGCTGGTAAACATCACTCGTCGCTGGTGAGTGATCGAGAGAAATCAGAAATGTGAAATGAGGGAGAACTCCAGAAGAGAAAATGGGAAAGTAGAAAGCCGAAAGACATTATTGGCACATGCATTTACTTCGCCTGGTCCCAGCAGACCTGCATGATTTGACCGAACATTGTATTCCTTGTGTATATGATCCATGCTTCCAGCAAAATAGAAAAGAAAATGCAAATCCCAGGGAATTCAAACGGTATAGGTAATGGTAGCATTTGCACTCGTGAGACAAAACTTTGCCCTCGTAATGTAGTACTCCCTCCGTAAACTAATATAAGAGCATTTAGATCACTTGATCTAAACGCTCTTATATTAGTTTACGGAGGGAGTAGTTGCTATCCATGCCCCGTACTCATTTGCACAGGCGGACGGTGCCTCTACCACAGTGGCAGCGCACCGCAGAGCTGGTCTATCTGCCTCCTGGTGGTCTCAATTCACAATGTGTCTCGGAGTTTAGCCAATGCTCATTTCTTGTTTTCATAGATGCATGATGACCCGGAAATGACCAATGGGTCTCGGGTCCCATTGGACCCGAATTGGAAAATAATTTTAAAATATAGAAGAGTAAAAAATATCTGAAGCCTTTTTGTAACAAGTATAACGTAGTGTAGTACCCGCGTGCAAAGTTTCATGAAAGAATGACTACTGTGGTATTCTGGATGGGGAAAAACCAAAATCAATATTATTCATATATTTTGGACTTGCGATTTTTTTAGGACGAGGGTACCATGAAATTCATTCCTCTACAAAAAGACGAGTAATACTCTAGGCCATGTTGTCACAAAAAAGTTTCAGAAATATTTGACTCTTTTTAATTTTTTTAAATGTTTTTCCAATTCGGGTGCATTGGCCCCCATCTTCCAACGAAGGGCACGTGACACAAGTGGTAAGAAATCCAAACAATTCAAAAAGATCTGGACCGCATGATGACCCTGATAACAATGGGCGCAACAACATCCACTTCGTCCCGTGAAACTCAACAATTAGTTCATAATAATTTGCTCATCACTTGCCTAAAATTAACACTATATTTGTACTATGGTATTGGTTGCCAACCTTCCCCGCCTGCATCCCTACTTGTCACTGTATGACGTTTTATATTCAAGAAACTTTTATTGCTTCCGACCTCTCAACCCAATGAGGGCACTGATTAGTCCATAAAGTAGTACATTATCATAAGTGATCAAAGGAACAACACCAAGGCTCACAACAGTCCAGAAAGTGGAAACAAAAGGATGAGCATGCACATAAAAAGTGCACTCATAAAGCAATAGATCAAGTCTAAACTTCACATAACTATAACACATATAGTAGAAACTATGAACTACTGCTCTCCAATCATTTGTTTATGTATTTAGGTTGAGAAGTTTCATCAGTCTCAGTAGGCTCGTTTTTTTAGGATTAGGAGGCATCATGATAGATTTCAAGAGTAGATGATTTCCAAATTGTGTTTCCAACATGGGCTATGTGTTGTACAAAATGTATTGTTGTAGCTCATAGTTGTAATGGTTGCTGCTTTGAGGAACTCTATGCTTCTAAAAATGAAGCAGTGTTGTGCGAGTATGTATGCTCCAACTTGTGATCAACCTGTGATTTTGTGTTACCGTCAGATCCTCCATCGTGGTCATCGGACTTTAGGTGGCTTGTTGACTGATCCTTAATATTGATGTAGTCTTCACCATAGGAGGGACTATTAACTTTGTGTGTGATACCCCAAGTTTGTTTGTAATGTAAATATGTCAATCATGTGAGTCTTCTCTTCATGACCCCTTCGCGTTGTAGCCTAAGTCGAAGCTTTTGCCTTGGCCAGATTAAAGACTAAGATATTCCATCCAGGATAGAGAACATTTATCAATTGAAGACCATCATGAAAATATTTAAAATTCAATATATTTTACTACAGTATACATACAAAATATCACGTAATGCATAATTGTCCTAACATGTAACCGTTGTATCTGATTGGTCTTGGGTACCCATTTCATATTATTAAGGAACAAGCAACATTAAAGGATATGGATTGCCTATATTGCGTATATGTTTTTAGCAGTAAGTGATATAAAGTTTACTAAATCATGTAAAATCAGATTTACAACTGTGGATCACAACTTATGAGCCTACATCTGATAAAGTTGTACGCATTCAACTGGTTCTCTTTTCCTATTAGGAAAAGTTTGTTGGTTCATATTCTGGTGTTCATTGTTCAAGCAGGTACATATGCATCTAGTGGTGGTCTAGAATTTCTTTCTTTACTCTTGTTGTTTCTCATGGTGGATCTCCTTGAGATCTCATATCTACTTCTTTGCTAGTGGGAGAATAGATGGGACAGAGCTTCACTGGGGACAAACTATAGGTTGGGCCATGGCATGTTTAGGATTTTTCTGTTTTTTTATTTATACACAGGGCACACTTCAGAGCCTATTCAGCCCTTGACCCAACTTATCCGAGCCTGAATCCTCCAAGGTCTCACACGATGACACAAGCATGAATTGTTACCATGAATTATTAGGGACATTAGTCATAAATTTCAATCATTGTTACAACTTCTTTAAATTATAAAGAGATAATTTCTATAGAAATAAAAGGATGCCTTGAGTTTTTCTCTGGAACACTTCTTTCACAAAGTTTAACAATCTCAAAGCAAAAATTATAAAGATATGATTTCTATAGTGGTTGAATGAGCATCCATGACCACATGATCAGCTCCAAGTATCTAGATAGACCATCCCTCTCAGTAACATTCATTGTGCCTCTCTTGGTTAACATCGTGAAAAAGCCTCAAGATAGAAACTCTCCTTGAATTTTTCTTTCATTAACCTTATAGCGAAAACATCTAGATGATGATTGGGTCTCATCATGGACTTAAAAACCATAGGCGATGCAAGAAACACTACACAAGAGCTTTTTTCGCAATAGTCTGTGAATCTCATCCTTCGGTTGCAAAACAAAAGAAATAAACTGTAGCTTCAGAGCTTTGTTAGCTTCTCAAGGCTTCAAACACATATTCTATATGTGAGTGTAAAAGATTGATCACAAAGTCAAATTTGGTACAACAAGAAACATGAGACAATTACACAGATGACAAATATGTTGGCAATATCAAAATTTTAAGCTGGCGGCTTCAGAACTTTTTTTGGCCAACTACGTGAGATTTGAAAGCTTTAATTGGGCATGGCAAGAAAAGGAAAAAAAATGTTTTTGCCATTCCGGCCATGGAAGAGGTATCGAACTCGAGTATCAAAGGCAAGAATGTGCCCTATTAGCTATAGGTATTCCCACATGAGTTACCTGCGACGATTGTCCTCCATAGAACCGTCTATATTAGACATGGCCATTACAAAATAGATATGGTACCTAGGTCCCATTCCGCTAGAATTGGACGGCATGCAATTTTGCACATCAAGCTTACATCCGAAGATAAAGTGGGAGATTACGGATTCTCTGATGATAACACTTTTAAATATGCCAATCATGTTTTTGTCAGCAATCCTGGTAGTCATCTTGGTTGTTATTCCAACTCAACATATACAGCTTGCACATTTCGTGGGTCATTGGATTCAAGTTAGCTATGTCTATCTATTGCTTGCTGCTCTAGTTAGGAAAGAGGTGAATGGTTCTTGTACACACCACTTCATACCTTTGGTTCTCTTACCTTTTTCTACATATTCTTGTTGTCTTTCATTATTATTTAAATTTTTGTGTGCGGAGAAATCAGAAATCAAGTCTTTTTTTTAGCATTATGGTGGATTCTTGATCTGTGCAAAATGCTTGTAGCTACTTTACTTTCTGGCAATCCACTTTGTTATAATCATCGCAAAACATGTTTAGAAAAACGTTCTGATTATGTCCAGTAGATAAGTTTTCACAAAAAAAAAAATCAACCTTACTACCACATGAAATGTATGATCCATTGTTTAGGAAATCGGTAACTGATAGCTGCTCGGTCGGCTTGAGACTAGCGATTAATCATGAATTGGCCTATGAACTGGGTTAATTGGTCGAACATTAACCAGTAGATTAAGTATCTACTTGCCAACATATAACTAGTTTCTAATGTATTACACCATACTCGCATGCTCTCATCTATGTAATATACCAAAATATGTTATTATTTAGTCGAACCCTAGCTATTGAGGAGCGAGAGGAGGATGGGAGGGGTTACGGGGCAAACTTTTGGGCTTTGTTTGCCCAAAAGTTAATGGGCCAACAGCGACCGACCAATTAATCAGCCTGACAAGTTAACACGATGAATAGGTGCTATTCGATTCGGCCACCCTATGAGTAGCGATTAACTGGCCCGTTAACTGATTAATCGAATGAATTCTTGAATAGTGTTATGATCTAGTGTTAGTACGACCACAATTAATTGAAAGGGATGTGGGATCCCCAAGATTTTCATCCGGTAGATATGTATGTGGCCAAAAATCAAGGGCACATGAGCTATTTCTGTTAGTATGTACTATACTTTGAGTACTCATCTATGGGAACCCTTCATTTATGATACATGAATCTTTATACTATCTTCTTCATTTCCCATATATATGTCACATTTTTCCTTGTTCTCTTCATTTTCAAGATATGTCAGCCTCGAAGATGGCGAATGGATTTCATTTGCCCTATTAACTCACGGAAAAGGTACATGGAAATAAAAGTGAAGAGTCTGAACTCTACATATGGAAAACACATGTAGAAAAATTGTGTGCCCTCAACCTTTACTTGCTTGTTAAGTATTTGGGTTAAGAAGTCTCATCAGTCTTAGGTGGCTCGTTCACTTACTCTTGGGAGTCATCAGCACATGTCTAAGTTGTGGAATGCTTGAAGAAAGTGTTTCGAGCACAAGGGGTCATGGTTTAAGAACTAAAGTATTGTTAGTCCTAGTGGTGATGGTCAGTTATTTGAAGAATCTCACCTTGCACATAGGAAAGAAGCAGTGAAAATCTTCCTAGTAACCATTGTTGGTCAATTTGTCCCTCCACAAGCTTAGAGCAACTCTAGCAGATGCGCCATATTTGGGATTGCCCAAATGAAGTTAATCGATAGCAATTATGGAAACTCTGGAGCCCAGCCGCAAACCTAGAATCGCTATAACTTGAGCCTCCAAAAATTCCTCCATTGGTACCCGTTTGTTAGTGTCTTAATAAGAACTAATTCTTCTTCGAAAACATATATTTCTCACCATCTGGTTCGAGCTCTTTCTCTGTTTGGAAGTTACATCGCAAGCAGAGGATCCTTCGGCGGCTTCCACTTCCACATTCATGTGATCTACAAACTTTTTATGCATTCTGGTTGTGGGATAAGACCACATCTTTGAAGCACTCCATGAGCACGGTTTCCATTTTTGCAAAGGCAGTCGTTGTCATGCGGACAAGGTAGCGGTGGGTGGCGGGGAGGCGCGCCTGCCCGATGGCTGGTCCAGCTTAATGGAAAGCTTCCTCCTCAGCCCACTCAGAATAGTCCCACGCCATCTCATAGAGCTCGCTCTCATCGCGGTCATCTTCGGTCTCGCCGGGGAAAGGTCTGCGAGGAGGTGTCAGCCACCGCGACATGGCTGATGGGGAAGATGAAGTGACGCCGACGAGGAAGGAGATGTAGTGACGCGGGCAAAAGGGAATATGGAGTGGAGCCAACAAAGGGGGAGATGGGTGCTGCCCAACAGGAGTTGGCCCATCGATGGGAAGATGAAGTGACGTTGGCTAAGTGGAAGATGGAGTGGTGCATGCGAAGGGTGATATAGATTGGCACTCATGCCGGCGAAAGGGAAGGTAGGTGTCGCCTAGCACGAGTGGTTTGATTTATATAGCCATGAATGGACACTCTCCAATAAGAAACATGGGCGGAATTGCTGCGCATGGGTGCAAACACCGCGATGACCATTAGTGCACGCTCTTCCCGATACAGAAACGTTCCCTCCATTGGTAGGAGTGGAACGACAGTCTTGCAGACAGTTGCGCCATCGATAGGACTGGGTGCCGGAGTAAGAAAACGGGTAGAAACATCCCCATCATGTTGAGAGTTTGGTTTTGGGAGCGCTCCATATGAGTGTTCCCATCCTCTAAATATGGAGGCTCATGGGCGCTACCGAAGTGTGCTTGAAAAAATTTGTAGGCCGAGATGGCCACTCTTCTAGACCGGTTTTCGAGTCTTGCTGGTCAAACTGGCGGTTATTTTAGCGATTTGGGGGATACGGCGTCTCTGCTATACTTGCTCTTACTAGCATCCCATTGCATTCATCTGCTCAAGAGCCAGTAGCCTTTTTCTTCCTGGATTTTTGTGTGTCTTCGATTACATATAGGGAGATGAATAACCAGATTCCTACCGGTTCTTATCATTATTGACCACAAGTGACACTCAGGGATAATGATTATCCATTGATGCATCAACAATTTGAGAATTTTGTCCATCGTAAAGTTGATCTGTCCAATGAAGGCGGGCCTATGTGATGTTATTGCTCAAATCCACACGTACATTATTTTTTGAATAATAATTTCTCAAAAAAATATCATTTTTTATGAATAATAGCCATTTTCCAAGCCTAAGAATGAGGCCCTTAAGGTTTACTTTTTTTAAAATGTGTAAACATTTTATTCTAAATGCCATGAACATTTTCTTGAATGGTAATTCACGTTGTATAAACATTTTTTGGATGATACAAACATTTTTTAAACCATGCAGACATACTTTTACATTGTATAAGCATTTTTTATGATAAAATTATTTTTCTAGATTATGTCAATATTATTTGCATTGTATGACTATTTTTCAAAAATATCACGAACATATTTTTGAAACGTGGGATATCTTTGAAATGACACAAATATTTTCTTTAATGCTATCAAAAAAACCAAAGTTGTGCTTACATTTTTTCGCACTGCATGAACATTTTAAAACAAGAGATTGAAATTTTTAAGAAATTAATAAAAATATATTCCTTTTTATAAATATAAATAAAAAGAATAAAAAAAATAAGGTGTGCTAGGGAGCCAGTGCACCTCCTGCGCATGGCCGGCACATTAGAGCGTCCTCGAGGCAAGGGGTTCTTTCCTCTCGCATAAAGCGTGACAAAGACACGTCCGTGTAGCACGCCACAGTTTACTCAGATGTCGCACTTTGGTTTTCTCCACAAAATATATTTCTTATTTCCCCCTTTTTATGTACATTTCAAAAATATTTTAAAAACCATTTAGGAAAATATTTTATTTTAATAATTTTATAAAATTCTTTACCACGTACTAAAATTTTCACTGGATATTTGAAAAATCACTGTGTATTCAAATATGTTCATGCTTTTAAGAAAATAAATTTTGTAATTTAAAAATGTTCAAGTATTTATAATAGTGTACATTGTGTCTCAAACATGTTCATCATATACTAAAGGATATTCATCATGTATTTAAAAAAATACTCGCATATATACAATATTCATGTAGTTAAAGAAAAATGTTTCACCTATTTTACTAAATATGTTCCTATAACTTTTAAAAGGTTTCATGTCTTTTAAAAATATTCATGTAATTTTAAGAACTGCCCATTCTTTCTTGAAATGTCTTCATGTAGTATAAAATGCTTTCATTTATTTATATGAAATATGAAAGTAGAAAAGGGGGAATAATAAAAAGATAATAAAAACAGAAAAAAAAGAAAATAGTAAAATGATAAGGAAAAAATAAAAGGCATAACACTAAAACTAGAGAAACTTGGTCCACTGGAAAACCCAAGTTAACCGACTAAAGCCCTGATTCAAAAAAATACTCCTAAGAAACCCATCGTCTTCATACGCTATTGTCTTACAACCCCTGTCAGGGCGCTAGAGACAAGTGTGGCGTATATCTTGCAGCAAGAGAGATATAGCATGTGTGAAAAATTTGCCCAAGGCAATCACAAGCAAAAGCATTGTGACAAAAGGTTTTTTTGGGCGGTCCTACAAAGTTGGTGTGAATAACATATACTAACTAGATGATTCCTCGCGCGCTAAAAGAGTGCCATTCTAAAAAAAAAGAAAGATCAACTATATAGGTATGCTCGAAGCGCCTAACACATATATCACATCTAGGAGGGCATAAAACTTAGTGCAACACAATTAACTGATAACTTATATGCATGAACAGGTGATATGACATGTCAGCACTGCATGGACATACTAATGCAAAAATGTAATGTATAACTTACATGTATGGCTTGCTGATGTGGCATGATTGTATGTAGGAAAACTAGGTAGTGGTGTAGCTATCTCTACTCCTAATGTCTCAGTTGGTAGGTCGCGTTCCGGGTTTTATTTTCGTCCCACCTACTATGGTCTTTTTTGGTACTTGCTCCCACCTCCTGCTCAGCCACGAAAAACCAAGAAAAACCCGGCGACCGAGTCCCACACCCGCTCCCACGCGCCCAACCTCCCGTCGCAATGAACTGACACGATCAAAAATAAACCAGCCTAAACAAACCGGCGAAAATTAACCAGCAAAAAAAAAATCCTAAACCGATCGCACGACTCTCCTAATCGCACGCCCGACTCACTGCCCTCGTTCGCGGCCACCCTCCATCCCTTCGCCGCCGCCGCTAACGTGCCGGATCTTGCCTTAGTCGCCGTCTCTCCGCCGTGAAAGAGATGGCTCCCGATCTCCGCCGGGGTCGACCAACAGCGCGACGCGCCACCAGATTGGCGACGCGCCGGGATCGCCTCTCCGCCTCGGCGCTTGCACTTCCAGATTGAAGCCCACGACGGCGGCATTCCCAGATCGACGACGCGCCACCGTACATCACGGCTGACGGACGTGTCCTTGTCAAGGAAGCGTCGCTTCGAGGTGGCAGCAACCAAGGCCTCCCAGATCACTAGTAGAAAAGAGGGCTTTGGTCCACCCTGGGTTAGCCCATTAGTCCCGGTTCAATCTAGAACCGGGACTAATGGGGGCATTAGTCCCGGTTCGTGCGCCCAGGGGCCACGTGGGCCATTTGTCCCGGTTCGTTTGGACCTTTTAGTCCCGGTTGGTGCCACGAACCGGGACTAAAGGGTGCGATGCCCATTAGTACCGGTTCGTGGCACCAACCGGGAATAAAGATTAGACCTTTAGTCCCGGTTCGAGCCACCAACCGGTACTAATGGGGTTTGAGGCATTAGTACCGGTTCATGGCACGAACCGGTACTAAAGGTCACATTTTCAAACCCCACCCCCCTGATCGCCTTTTCAGTTTTAAAAAAAAATAAAAGAAAATGATGAAAATGTCAAAAAAATAAAAAAAAAAGTTTCCCATGTGATATGTGGTCTAGTTGTTTGGAAAATTTGCAAATGTGAATTTCGACTTTATTTGCAAAATCTCTCTAGAATTTAGTAAAATGGGCATAACTTTTGCATACTGACTCGGATGAAAAAGTTTTTTATATGAAAAATCATCTACTCGAAAAGTTACATCCAATCATTTTTAGAATCCTCAAAAACCTAACACAAAAAAAGTTATGGGGCTTTTAAGATCTAGAGTGGAAAAAATCGAAAAATTTTGAAACTGTGGTCAAACAATGGTCAAACTAATTATTCTAGAATATTAGTGTTACTAAATAATTATTTCAGTCATTTTGAATTTTGGTCAAATTTGGTCAAACTGTGGTCAAACAATGGTCAAACTAATTATTCAAGAAATATTAGTGTTACTAAATAATTATTGTTTTTTAAAACAATAGTTTCAAATTCAAACAGTGAAATGCTCACGCAAAATTCCTGAGGGTTAATAGGATTGACATCTTACTATTGTCAGCAAAACTACAAGTCCAGACTTGGAAACGAGGGAGAATAGAACCCGGAAGTTAAGCGTGCTCAGGCTGGGGGAGTGGGAGGATGGGTGACCGTTCGGGAAGTTAGATGATTAGGAATGATGAGGGGTGATTAAAGATTAGAGAATAAATTGAGCAGTGATGAGGGGTGGTGATTAGAGATTAGAGGTTAAAATAATTCAGACAAAAATTTCAAAAAAAAAATTCAAAAAAAATCATAAAATTTCCACGTGGAGCTCCACGTGGCCGCGACCTAAAGGGGAGAGGCATTAGTAACGACCCTTTAGTCCCGGTTCAAAAACCGGACTAAAGGGCCTTACCAACCGGGACTAGTGGGGGGATTCTACTAGTGGGTCCGCGCTCTCGCCGCTGCTCCAGAGGGCCGCCGCCGCCGCCCAAGACCTAGCCCCCTTCGTGTTCAACCGAGAGACGAGGGGGCGGAAAGAGAAGATCTTCTAGGGCGACGACGCATCCTCCTCCTCCACCGTGTCCATGCCGCTCACCAAGGAAGGTACCTCCCCTCTTCCGCCGCCCCCTGGTGTGTCTCCACTCGCTTTCTTCCCTAACGCAGATTTCCTTTCCTCACGCAGGCAGGCAGGCCGGTTTGCAACCACGGCGGTCGTGGCGAAAGGCGCTCCAAGCCTCCACAACCGGCGTGGCTATGCTTTGCTGCGGTGTAACCGTAGCCGCCAGCGTCTCTTTTGCTCGCACCCTTGTCTCTTGTGTCATACCGCTGACCGCGCTCGGCGAAATATGGTTAGGGCTCCAAGTATGGCGACGACCGGTGCCCCATCCTCTTTGGTACGTCTTCTTTCCTTCTCTATCAGGCTGATTTCAGTCATCTAGGGTGCTACTGTACGTGTGATACATGATGTGCTTTTTCAGAGCTCAATGCCAAGCTCTCCTCTATGCCGGCCTTTGAAATTGGCCTCGAAAAATCACGAGGAACATCCAAGGCAGGTGCCTAAACCGAACCGTCGAATCTGTAAATCTGTACCAGTACCAGTTTGAACCAGGGGATGGTTGGTTGTTTACGTGTGCTGTTAATGAGTTCATTCTGCTCTCTAACTCATTGAATTTTTGGATGTCAATCAACAAGCTTCCCCTCACTGACTGATTGATTGATTGATTTTTGGCCGGTGCTAGCTTGTGTGTCTTGTGTCGGGCGAGGGAGAGGGACGTATGTGCATACGGGGTTGCAGTGCAGAGGCGCCCGTGGTTTCAAGTTGCAGGGCCGGGAGGTGAGGGGGCACAACGACAACAACACTACGTCTCCCTTCTCTCTGTTATCTCTCTTTGTACTGAATTGTCCCCTCTTTGTTGCAGAAATTTCACGGCAACCAGGAGTAACAATACTTTTGGTTACTTGGGAATACGATGATGTTCTGGTGACGTGGAACATGCTGAGATTTGGACTTCAATCCTTGATTGTGCACGGGTATGCATGCTTCACACCCATGCTGCAAACAGATTTTCATTTTCGAAGAAAGTAATAATACTATAACTACAAAATTCATGTTGCAGATTTATGCTCCATGTAGTATATTGGCCCATTATAGCTTTATTCAGTTCACCGTTTGCACCATCATGTTCTAGAGTTTGAAATGTACTCCCTTTTTCTGTAGGGATTTCCGAAACGAGTAGAAGACTAATAACTTCTACGACATCAAAGATCTCTGAGATTTTAGAGTATGCATCATATTGATTTACTTATCAATTTATTCACACTTATATTGAGTTCATGATGGAAATATATATGAGTATTTTCATTGTATGGAATTCTTTTTAATTACTACCAGATGGAATTTGGGAATTAGTATTACAAAGCTTCCAAAATCACTGTGGTTATACAGCTACTACAAAACTGGTTAAAATCAGTGATCTTCTATAATATCTACATGATTGATTACAACACTGCTCATGTGATTTGGTACTTTACTATATGGTAGCTTGTTTTACCCCTGAGGCGAGCTAATGATTGGGAACTTATAGTGCCAAACTGACCTGCATATTCTGTCAAACATTTTGTTGCAGTATTTAGGATCAGCATGGAAGCTAAATTTGTCACCTGATGTTGTTTAATTGTGTGCTACTAAATTCATTGGTTGCCAAGCCTTAAAACTATCTGTAATAGCATACCTTGTTTTCAACATCATTGGCTTGTTTAGAATGCTAAACTGAAGAACTGAAGTACTGAACAAAACAATATAGAAGTCAGTAAAAAATGTTTAAGAGGAATTTTTGGTCTGCAGTCTGTACTAATAAAATCTTATGGTCATTCGTTTTGAGCTGATCCAAGGCAAGGCCTATCAGTGTTAACTCCCATGCTGTAAAAGTTGAATTGATGATTGCATACTCTCATGTGGATTTTTTATGTGCATGCACGACAACCATTCATTTGTGCCTTTCATCATCAGATCAAACGGCAAGTTTATTGTCTGATTAATTAGAGGTTTCTATTTTGGAACGAAATTTTCTGAATTTTTGCTATCCCGCTGGTCCTTACTAATTCAATATATACTATAATTTGAAGTTGTGATCATCCATTGTTCTACTGTGGAGACTAGGATAAATGATTGGAGTTGCAGGGCCGTCGCCGTTGCTGAACACAAACGGGGCTCGGAGCAGGCCAAACTCCGAGGTGGACCGGGCAACAGATCGTGCGCCCAAGGATTTTTTTTGCTTCTGTTGATTGTGCCATCCAATTGGTTTAGAATTTTCACCATTGCTAATTACTAGGGGAGTATGGGTGCCAGACCTGGTAAGTGGCCTGCATGCTACGCTCTTGCCAAATAATTTGCAACCATGCTTGCATTGAATTTTTATTTATCTCCCGCTGTACCTTACAACAACTTCGTGATGTAGCACTATTTTGCACTAGAATGCACCTGCAGATATAATATGGAAAATGACTGACATTTAGAATTACTTCCAAGCTGCATTGTCTATCTGAATGTCAGCCCGAAACCACTGGCTGGCACACATAAAATTTTGGAAGTTGTATGTAGTCCTCCTTCTTTGAGCCAAAATTTATGTCTACGATTGATGAATCAATATAATTTTTTTGTTCAAGCTGGATCCAATAGAACATGGCTTTGGTGGTAGTTCCCAGTACATGTAGAATTTCTATCCTTCTATCTATTTTTTTAATCCTTGAAGCGCCATTCAGAACATATGACCGTGGTTGTCAAATTCTTGTGAAGTACATACCTTTGATCTGAAGTTTATAGGGAAATTAACATGATCTCATTTTTCTCATACTGACAATATATTATGTTATAGCTTTGATTTTGGTAATGGTATGTTTTCCCATGATTGCTGTCTTTTTGTTGTCCTACATGTGTCCGTGCGTTGGGATAGTATGAAGAAAAGTTGCAGCTCCATACATCATTATTTATGGCAGAAGGGAAATTTACTGAATCACAGTCACATTTCCTAAAACTCTAGAATTCCAACTTAGCGGTGTTGATGACCATGATGAAACTGTGAAATATTAAGCGGTACTTTTCCATTGATTTTTTCATTCTCATCGTATCATTGATGTGACTGTGTGACTCAAGTTTTGATTTCTCCCTCACCTTTTAAGTTCAAAGTAGTATTCAGCAAGTTGTTGTGTCGAATATAAATCTCTAAAACACTTGCTACATAAAGGTTCAGTTATCATCAATAATGCCAATGCTTCTGGCTGCTGTTGTTGGCTCCTAACAGCAAAATCAAGTCTGGAAACACGTATGGTAATGGTGTAACAAAAAAATCGAGAGAGGTTTTGAGTATGCTTTCTTAGCTATGACACTTTCATTTAGCTTACTTTGCTAGGATACCAGAACTAGCACTCTACGAGTGAAATAATTTATTTATTTAGCACCATTGTCAAATTATTACTTTGTATTCCTGAAATTTTAATATAACTGAATGTGGTGAAATGCAGTGAAAATATTGTTGATTTTGATTTAAAAATGGCTAAATTGGAGGAAAGCATTTGTGCCACATTCATCAGCAATACTGCACCATATACTATAGAAGCTTGGGCCACTAAATCAGCTGTTTCTGATGGATCTTCTTGGACTCAACAATATCAATCTACTTCCCAGGCATGTGGTTTATTTTATTCTTCAGCTCAATGGAAAACCATGGCAAGTTCTGTTTTACCTTTAGGGTGTTGTCAAAATGATTTCAATGAGACCAATTAAGTGACTAGCCTATGGAAAAATGATGATCTGTTGTTAAAATAAAATAAAAACAGATAAACAGAAAAATGATGATCTATTGTTGATTCTGTTCAACAGAAACAAACCTGCTCATAGTTTTCTTGTGTTTTTTCTTTGATGTGACTCTTTGCCTGACATGTTGATGTACTATGTATCCCATATTAGATTTCACATAAGGAATGTCCATCCCTGAAGCACAAACCCGCATACATGGTTAAGTGGACTAGACTATGTCCGGAAGAAGATTGAAAATTTCAAACGTGAGAACGACAACTACAGGAAGACTATAAGACTTTATATCGATTCTTCTTGTGTAATCACTAGAAACACCTAGGGCCAACTTTATAATGATTTGTTTTTCTAGACAGGAGCACCAAGTGATTGAGTCATTCATCGCTATGGACGTGAATAGTTGACAAGGGCCACCTTGGTCAGAATCGCTCGATAAACCAGTCCTTCCAGAAAGACAAGCAAATCCTGCCAGCAAAATCATATTACAAATAGACAGGACACAAGGCATCCCAGACCACACAAGCAAGTAAATGATCGATATAGAGGTTTGAATGATTGAGCCATACAATATGGGAATACATGCTACATGCTAAACAAGTTAGACGGATCAAAGTAATGATGGTCAATAAAGACGGACAAATCATGGCACGCAACAGACAAGTGACCGAGTATAATGAACTTTTTATAGTCATGGATTAGTCATGTGTTAAACAAGTTCTGTTCATGGATTAGTTATTATCAAGCCTGCTGTTCTTTCTATAGTCATGTGCTATTTTTTCAATTGAACACAATGAAGTTCCTATAGATTTTCATGGTTTATGCAAAATAGCTGAGCCTGGTTGTTTTATTCATACATATTCAGGATTGTTAGAGTCTAGAATTCATCGGTTTATGTCGTGGAGAGAGCAATAGTGTTGTTCATCTTCTGGTTTTGATATAATTACTAACATTTATTGATTTCAAAGATTAGTGGATTAGTGCATGCTAACAAACCTTGTACTGTCAAAGCACTGTTCCAATGTCTCTTAAAATATATTATTTCATAATAGAGGGTCGTTCTGACAAGTGTGGTAGCATGCTGATCCAATAAAAAACCGGTGAAGACAAGATCAAGTTCCACCACTTTTACTTTGAAGAGACTGCTACCAAGCTGTACCTCACCCTGAAGGACAAGAATGACTCCAGTTTGGGGTTCAACATGCTGCTCTCAAATCCTAATAAAATATTTGAGTCTCACCATGTTGCTTCCATTATAAAATGTGGCTTCGTGATGGCAGTATTGCCAACATTGACCTGATCGAGTCCACCAAGATTAATAAGCCTGGGATCAATGATGCAGGTCCCTATCACATTCAGGCACATATATCCTCATATGCAGTCTGATATATTCAATGGTAGATCCACCTGGTATACCATCAAGGTTAAGATCAACATGAATAACTCCATTTGGGAAAACAATAAAAGGGAAGGGATCCACTCGCCTCAAGAAGAACGACGACCACAATGAGGTATATATGCTCATACCTGTTTATTACTACATTTACATTTGTTGTTTATGTATAATTACCGTAAAACTATTTGGACCAATTTAGTCTTGTTTTGACAGGATGAATGATAACAAGAGTAGCTTAGGACCAGTCATTTATTTACATAGCTTTTTGTTACAGAAGCACAAATAGCTAAGAATTACAGCCCTTGTACTGTGGACAAAGGTACTACAGAAAAATAGCATAGAACCAAAGAAAGATTAGAATTAACTCACTCTTAATGCAACTATTTTCATGAAAAACAATACTATCATTGAACCGAAGGATCTAGGTGCGGGTGTCGTTCCGAGATATATCCAGTAGCCCCACAGTCGAAGAAGCTGAAGCGGGCGGTGCTGTGACGGTGCATAACAACACTCTAGGGCTAATAACTTCAGGTTCAGTGGGAGGGAAACAATTGTGTAGAATGCCCTATCGTTTGATGTGATATATGCCCAAGAGATTAGGAGTCCTTGATTGTAATGTGCCAATTCTTAAAGAAAGCAAGGAGTAAAGTAGAAGCTTCACCATTTGAGCACCAAGGACGTATCATTGACTACAATGTTCATCAGGTTGCTTAGAAGAGATATGAGCAAACGTATTATCATTTGTAAATATTCTTTTGAAGTGAGATGAGCAGCAGTACCAAGATAGATAACAATGTTAAAGTATCTTCAGATTTTTTTCATTTTTTTGATAGAGCTGGATTTATTTGGATATGATTTTCCATGGTGGGGAGAGATGGCGACGGCGTGGGGTGAGTAGGTTGGGGGAATGAGATATGAGTGTGAGCAATGAGTTGTGGGCTGAGAGAGTGAATCACCTTTTTTAGATAAGAAGAAAAGGAGTTGTTGATTGCTTTTTTAAAGGAAAAGCCATTGTTTGCTTTGAAAGAAATGTCACACATTTTTTATAGTGAATAATATCACGTATCCTAATAAGTCATTTCTATGGAATAATTACCAACAAGTGATTCAAAGGTGAGCCATTATTGAAATTGGATGTGACCCACTCTAATAGAAGGCACAATGCCACTCACTTCGACTAAAAATGTCACATGCTGTTATCTAGCAGCTGACCGATGAATATATCTTTACTTTTTCGAGTCAGAGTTTAAAACTGATGGCTTCGGATGATGCTTTGATGGATTGGATTGAGATCTCGTCGAGTTTTACACAATCAGAAGAGGTGCATATAAATAATTGTTATTTTTGTATATATTTTGCACATGATAACACAAAAGGTATATTTCTACATATATGTTATTATTGCAGGGGATGAGAGAGATAAAGATGTATTATGTCGACATTTAAAAACATCGACAAGGGTCCCCAAGCGATGTCATTGAAAGGCGCAAAAGTATCATCAAGTTTTATACACCAACATGAAAAAAAATTAAAGGCCCGTGGCAACGCACGGGCATTATACTAGTTTAGCAATAAAGAAAGAGTATTTCTAAAAAAAGGTGAAGGATCAACTATATAGGTATGGTATGCTCCAAGCGCCCAATACATCTATATATACCATGTATATGAGAGCACAAAACATAATGCAAAATATTAGCCAATGAGTTACATGCATCATGTTGCAGTGCTGCATGGATGTGCTAACGCAAAAAAGCTAACTTATATAACTTACATGCATGGCATGCTGACATGGCAAGGTTGCATGGCTAGGAAAAATAGATGTTGGGTTATGTCATAATTAAATCCAATGCGATTTAAAATCCACTTAGAATCCACTAATGCATGTTGCATGGTAAGGGTTCTCATGCATAAATCAGACGGATGCTAATAGATCTAAATAGTAAATCTAACAGCTATAATAACTTTGATGATGTGGAAGCATGCATGTTGAGATAATTATAAATAGCGGATTAGTCTCTCAAGTATATAGGAAACTACACATAGATAAAAACGTCAGTCAGGAAAGAAGATCTTGTGTGATAATAATAAGAGGATCTGGCGGTTAGGATCCATCAAACCAGAAATACACACTGAAAGGATCGATATAGTTGACTAGAGGGGGGGGGGAAATAGGCAACTAACAATTTTTAGCTTTTCTTTACCAAATTAAACTTTGCATCAAAGTAGGTTGTCTAGATATGCAACTAGGTGAGCAACCTATGTGATGCAACAACAACAAGCACACAAGGACGCAAGGGATACAACACAAATAAGCTTGCAAAAGTAAAGGCTCGAGATAACCAAGAGTGGAGCCGGTGAAGACGAGGATGTGTTACCAAAGTTCCTTCCTTTTGAGGGGAAGTACATCTCCGTTGGAGCGGTGTGGAGGCACAATGCTCCCCATGAAGCCACTAGGGCCACCGTATTCTCCTCACGCCCTCACACAATGTGAGATGTCGTGATTCCACTATTGGTGCCCTTGAAGGCGGCGACCGAACCTTTACAAACAAGGTTGGGGCAATCTCCACAACTTAATTGGAGGCTCCCAACGACACCATGAAGCTTCACCACAATGGACTACGGCTCTGAGGTTACCTCAACCGTCTAGGGTACTCAAACACCCAAGAGTAACAAGATCCGCTAGGGATTAGTGGGGGGAATCAAATTTCTCTTGGTGGAAGTGTAGATCGGGGCCTTCTCAACCAATTCTTAGCAAATCAACAAGTTTGATTGGCTAGGGAGAGAGATCGGGCGAAAATGGAGCTTGGAGCAACAATGGAGCTTTGCGGTGGAAGAGGTAGTCAACTAGAGGAAGAAGACACCCCTTATATAGTGGAGAGACAAATCCAACCGTTATCCATTTACTCAGCCCGCGACCTACGGTACTACCGCTCCAGACAAGCGGTACTACCGCAGGGGCTCACGGTACCAGGCCTGAACCGCAAAGGCTGAGAGCGGTACTGCTGCTGAAGCGGTACTACCGCTCCCCCTTGCGGTACTACCGCAAGGCCGGATTGGACTAGCCTGGGAAGGGCGCGGATGAATAAAACTACATCCGTGCCAACCTCGGCTGAAAATCAAACAGTGCAAAAATCCGACACGGTACTACCGCGCGTGGCATGCGGTACTACCGCGCAGGGAGCGGATGTAAAAAATTACATCCGGCCCTACTTCCGCTCATGTTGTTTTACCAGACCAGGACTCACAGTACTACCGCGCGCATGGGGCGGTACTACCGTGTAGGGCGCGGATGTAAAAAATTACATTCGCCCCTACAGCCGCATGAGCGGCTGAGTCTGGTCTGAGGCCACGGTACTACCGCAAGGGCTTGCGGTACTACCGCCGGGGCCTACGGTACTACCGCTCCTAAGAGCAGTACTACCGCATGCCTCAGAACAACAACACTAGGAATCCTTCTCTTTGCATAAATATGAAGAAAACGGAGGATGCTACAAAGCGCAAAGGGAAAGGCGGTGCAAAGGGAGTAAACGTGTACGTGATGATTCCAACCGAACCTTTCCAACACAGACCCCCTCTTAATAGTACGGCTTTCCTACGACTCAAATCCACCGAAAAAACATAGAAAAACGCCGTCTACAATAGTCTTCGAGGGGCACCAAACCGTCTTGTGCCTAGTGACGAAGCGTCTGAAATACTCAAGGCACATGATTAGTCCGCAAAAGCATTGTCATCAATCACCAAAACACCTTAGGGATAAATATTCCCTTACAATCTCCCCCTTTTTGCTGGATTGATGACAATACGGGATTTGCACAAGGGGAAATAATATAGAACATAAGAAAACACCACATCTCTAAAATATAGACGAGCTCCCCCTAGATGCGTGCTATCTAGATAAGTGCTTTGGACTGCACGGCACGTATACTAGGATCAACACTCCCCCTATATTTTATAAACAATGCATATCTTGCAACAATAAGGCTAACACTAAACAAGATAGTAAATATGTGCATAACATAAATAGCACAATATATCATAAGCTCAATAAGGTAAGATAGAGTGCATATGTCTTACACCATATGGAAGACCAAGTCTCACGAGCAAACTAAACCAAAGCAAGCAAGGTTCAAAGGAACAAACGCGAGCAAAGCAAACACAAGCACGACACAAGAAGCACGACACAAGACTCGCAAATCCCTACACCTCTCCCCCTTTGGCATCGAGACGCCAAAAAGGCAGAGAGGACACCTACAACACAAGTGGTGGCTCAAGCGGAGTAATCAGTCGCACGCTCCTCGTCAGACTCGGCAGCGGGAACGGTCTCCTCGTTGTCCTCCTCAGAACCAGTCCACTTGGAGCCTTGTTTCGCCATCCACTCAGCCTTTGGAGTGATGCACTCCTTAGAACCGCCAGAAACATCCTCTCCAAAAAGGCTCATAATCTTCTTGTCGCGGCAGCGACTCTCCTTGGAGGCAATGTGAGTCCTGTACTGCCCCTTTGCCTGCATGCAGAACAAGGTCTTCATCTTGTTCTTCAGCCTCTTAGCCCAAGATGGCTCAGAGGTGGGAGGGATGTAACCCTCAGAGCTGTCCTCGTTCGCTGTCTCCTCCTCATCCTCATCCGCATCCACATCCATGGCAGCCGCGGCCTCAGCACGAGAAGTGGTGTTATCCCACTAAGTCTTGACACGGATCCTGATGGACTCATGTCGAATCCAACCAGGGGCCTCAAAATCATCCCGAGGGTAGAGATTCTCCCAAGTTGCCAAGATCAAATGAAACAGATAAGGTCCATAGATGGGGACCTTGCGGTTGAAGACCACAAACCGAAGCTCACACCACATGATATGTGAGACATCAAGTGGTAGCGACTGAGAGTTGCACGCTTCCTCACACAGGAGCAGCATGTCCACAAGATAAGCATGCACCTTGTCCTTGTCACCAATGCGTGGGAAGAGAGAGTTGCGGAAGATCCGGTACATGATGTCAAGGAAGGAGTTGAGCACCCAAGATGACTTGCCACTGGAGAGCTTCTTCTCAACGAGGAAGGGCTGAAGCTTGTTCTTGTTGGCTGACTCGGGATTAGCATGAGGACGAACACCTTGGGATGTGGCGAGCCCCTCATCCTGAACACCAAGGAAAGTCATGAACTCCTTCCATGTAGCAGTCAGCTGCCGACCATTGGTCATCCAAGTCATAATCCGTTCCTCATTAGGATGAAAGTACACCGGGGCAAAGAACTGAGCCACAATCTCAGGATCAAAGTCTTCGTGAAAAGAGATGATGTGCTCAATGCCAAATTGCTCCACAAGATCCAAATTGCTCCACAATCTCTTCCCTCATATGATGCATGTCGATCCAGTGCACATCCACATAGATGTTTCATTTGGCCTTGATCACATCCAGATAAATGAGATTCTGCTGCTTGGTCCAGAACAGGTCATTCCCTCGAAAGTTGGCACGAGGATGCACATAGGGATTGATCTTCCTTCAAGAGATGAACTCAGCAAGTGGCATCTCATCCATGCCCATGATGGGTTCCTTGTCCTTGGTGGCGGTGGTCTTGGCCCTATGTTGGGGAACATTGGAGCCCTCTGGAGCTTCATCTTGATTTTGCAGACGCTTGGAGCCCGTGTCACGGCTTGGATTGGAACAGCGAGCAGAGGCACCGGAGCCACCACCTAAGACACAAAACACAAAAACACACACAAAAAGCGAGAAGGATCAATGCAAAGAACACAACAAAGTAGTGAAACAAGTAGAACTCGCACTTGATAATTGCCACATGAGAGGTTTGACAACAACGGTAGCACCGCTTGGTCGCACGGTACTAAAATTTTAGTGCCGCTCCAAGTCACGGTAGTACCGCGCTGGAGGTGCGGTAGTAACGCACGGTGTCAGATCCGAAACTGCCAGTGGATCTGAGTAGTACCGCGATAACAAAGCGGTACTATGGTCGATCAAATCTACCACGCGGCAACATATCAAGTACTATCTCTACGCATTACTACTCTCCTACACCCTACTCTTGCAAAGATTTAGCCTAAAATCTCAAGAACCGCATGCATCTCCCCAAAAACCTAGAAGCAAAAGAACGAACCAACAAGAGAGGGATTTGGGGAGAAACCTTGGTCCATGGCAAGAGGACGTGGTGGGGAACGATCCCACCGGTCAGAATCCGAGGAGAGCGGCCGGAGACGGGGATCCGACGAGGGCCTCTAGCGCCGTTCTTGGGCAGGAGAGAGAGAGGTAGCATGGGGAGAAAGAGTGAATGGGTATGGGGGAGTTAGAACTCCCCCTTCCCGCTCTTAACCCCCAGGCGCTCGCTACTCTGCGGTAGTACCGTGCGTCATTGCGGTAGTACCGCCCGGGCGGAAGTACCACGCCGTGGGCGGTAGTACTGCTCCACCAGCGGCAGTAAAAAAATTACTGCTGTGCTGGTTGCGGTAGTACCGTGTCCTTGCGGTAGTACCGTGGCAGGCCACGGTAGTATTGTGAACCCAGGAAAATGCAGTTTCAAACAAAAGGAAGAAACACCTTTGCACGGAACCTTCAAGCGAACAAACGCACCAATGAGCTAACAAACAAGACACCACAAGAACAAGCTCGGCACGAAGAGAGAAAAGCAAGAGACAACAAGGACAAAAAAACGAGACACGACCACTCCAAGGAGAGGGCGGTCGCCGGAGCCATCTATGTTTGAGTCGATTGGTATGGCACCGCGAAGAATTATCCTTGGGCCCATGACCAAAACTCATCTTTGAAGCACATGTACCATCAAAAATGGCTAATGTGAAAGAGTTGATCAATTTATGCATAATGGGGGGAGGGAGAGTCCATTGAGAGAACAACACTCCCCCTATGTCCATGCCTACACCTAAACTAGACAACAAACTGAGTGTGGTGGGGTGTGCAAGGGTTCAAGTCACATTGCTCGAATCAATGATATTTAGCTCATGCCTTAACTCCTGAAATCTTGCTTCATCCAAGGCTTCGTGAAAATATCTGCAAGGTTATCACGAGTGTGGACATAGTTGATCTCGATCTCCCCTCGCCTAATATGACCCCGGATGAAGTGATACCGAATATCAATATGCTTCGTCTTAAAGTGTTGCACCGGGTTGAGAGAAATCTTGATGGCACTTTCATTGTCACACAAAAGAGGCACTTTGTCACAAATGACACCGTAATCCTTTAAAGTTTGCCTCATCCATAAGAGTTGTGCACAACAACTACCGGCCGACACATACTCCGCTTCGGTGGACGAGAGAGACACACAACTTTGCTTCTTGGAAGACCAACTCACCAAAGAGCAACCGAGAAATTGGCACCCTCCAGAAGTGGACTTCCTATCCACTTTGTCTCCTGCCCAATCGGAATCCGAATATCCTACAAGCTTGAAGTTTGCTCCTGTTGGGTACCATAAGCCAAAGTTTGGGGTATGAACCAAATATCGAAAGATTCTCTTGACCGCCACAAAGTGGCTTTCCTTAGGTGCCGCTTGAAACCGTGCACAAATTCCCACACTCAACATGATATCCGGTCTAGATGCACAAAGGTAAAGCAAGGATCCAATCATGGAGCGATATACCTTTTGATCCACCGCTTTACCATTGGTATCAATGTCAAGTTGGCACTTGGTGGACATTTGTAATGCCCACGATGCGGCTATATCTCTCATGTGTCGAGGCACGACTTAGAGGCATAACCGCATTGTAGGTTTTGTCGCAAGAAGGGTCATCTTGACACAATCCCATGTAATGAACAAGAATGGGATAAAGAGAGTTGGCTTACAATCGCCACTTCACACAATACATAAATAAATTCATACATCATTTAAAATGCACTCATAGACCGATTACGGCCTAATCCAAATGAAAGAGGATAACCCCAAATGCTAGATCCCCGATCGTCCCAACTGGGCTCCACTACTGATCATCAGGAAACGAAATGTAGTAATGACCAAGGTGCTCGTCAAACTCCCACTTGAGCTCGGTTGGGCCACTTGCACTGGTATCCTTGGCACCTGCATATGTTTTGGTGGAATCTATGAGTCACGAGGACTCAGCAATCTCACAGCCGCGAGATCAAGACTATTTAAGTTCATGGGTAGGAAAGGGGTAAGGTGGTGGAGCTGCAGCAAGCACTAAGCATATATGGTGGATAACATACGCAAGTAAGAGCGAGAAGAGAGGCAACACATCGGTCGAGAAGCTAGAAGTGATCAAGAAGTGATCCTGAAACTACTTACGTTCATACATAACCTAAACCGTGTTCACTTTCCGGACTCCGCCGAAAAGAGACCATCACGGCTACACACGCGGTTGATGCATTTTAATTAAGTCAAGTGTCAAGTTTTCTACAACCGGACATTAACAAATTCCCATCTGCCACATAACCGTGGGCACGGCTCTTGAAAGTTTATACCCTGCAGGGGTGTCCCAACTTAGCCCATCACAAGCTCTCACGGTCAACGAAGGATATACCTTCTCCCAGGAAGACCCGATCAGTCTCGGAATCCCGGTTTACAAGACATTTCGACAACGGTAAAACAAGACCAGCAAAGCCGCCCGATGTGCTGACAATTCCCGATAGGAGTCGCACGTATCTCGTTCTCAGGGCACACCGGATGGGCTAGACGTCTGGTTGGCATAGACCCTGGTTGCCCAGGGTTCACCAGACATCGCCCAGGTTGGACCAACACTCGGAGGAGCACTGGCCCAGGGGTTAAAATAAAGATGACCCTTGAGTCCGCGGAACCCAAGGGAAAAAGGCTTAGGTAGGCAAATGGTAAAACCAAGGTTGGGCCTTGTTGGAGGAGTTTTATTCAAAGCAAACTGTCAAGGGGGTCACATAAATCACCCAGCCACGTAAGGAACGCAAAATCAAGGAACATAACACCTGTATGACGGAAACTAGGGCGACAAGAGTGGAACAAAACACCAGGCATAAGGCCGAGCCTTCCACCCTTTACCAAGTATATAGGTGCATTAATTAAACTAGAGATATTGTGATATCCCACAATATCCATGTTCCAACCAGGAACAAACTTCATCTTCACCTGCAACTAGCAACGCTATAAGAGGGGCTGAGCAAAAGTGGTGACATAGCCAAACAACGGTTTGCTAGGAAAGGATGGTTAGAGGCTTGACATGGCAATATGGGAGGCATGATAAACAAGTGGTAGGTAGTGCAAACATAGTGATAGAGTGAACAACTAGCAAAGCAAAGATAGAAGTGATATCGAGGGTGTGGTCATCTTGCCTGCAAAGTTCTCAGAGTTATCGAAAGCTTGATCCTTGTTAGCGTACTCAACAGGTTCCTCGTTCACGTACTCGTCTCCCGGCTCTACCCAAGGCAAGAACACAAGCAATGGAACAACAATCAATCACGATGCAATGCACAAGCAACATGATGCAATACATGGCATGATATGCAAGATATGATATGCAATGCATACACGTGCTACGGAAGGGAAAGAATGATCAAGGCATCAACTTGGCAAACCAAGTAAGTATGCTGCTAGAAAGATGAGGTGATTTCGGTTGAAATCGATATAAAGATCACCGGAAACGGATGCACGGTTTGCAAGTGGCAAGCAAAACAACAATGATGCAAATCTGCGATTAACAACACAATGCTACTTAGCATGCAACAAGAAACTAAGCTACTATACTCCAACCTAGCAACGAAGCACATGGCAGTGATGTACAAGAGATGTTTGACAAAACACGAACAATGAGCTACGGCTAAAACGCAACAGAGCAGGTTCAAACAAGCATGCAAAAGTGCAAAAGATAACAGCATCACAGACTTGGTGAAAATACTAACATGCCAGAAATAACATCAGGAAGCCATGTTTGGAGCAAGAAAACAACATGAGCCAAAAAGGCATAGAAGATATGATGGCACCCATGTAAACATAGCAAGTTTTATTAACAGTTTCAGACTTGGTAGAAAAATAGAGCATAGCATAAACAGATTTATGATAACAACTTTGCGAGCTCGAATCACTCATCACAAAGCATTGCATGACAAAACAAGCATACTAACATAAATATGACATGTTCATGAAGCTAACCATAGCAAGAGCAAGTTCATAGGATGCACGTATCATTAGCAACAACTATGGCTATATGGATTAACATGTTAACATTCTGCGAGAAACATTTTATAGCAAAAGTAGAGCAAGAACAAGACATGCTCGGGCACTCCATAATTGCAAACAGGAGCATGGATGGATAGACCATAACCATATGTTCAAAACATCCTTATTGAAGTATCCCAAAACAATCATGGAGATCACTGTAGCATCAAGTTTACATGGCATCAAAATAACAGCAGAACAAGGACATAAATCAGCAACATCACGAAGCCTAGTTTGCGTTCTTGTGCTAGTCACCACACTGATCATAAAAATACAGGCAAGCACCTCTAGAAAGATGGCATGTTTTAGATCAAAACACCTGTAGAGCTCATGCTCATAGGATGCACACACAAAATGCAATGAAAAAGACAAATCACCAAGTTATGTTAACAGACAACAGTTAACATCATATAGCACCCTTGCATCGATTATTTAGGCATCAAGATAAACTCAAACAAGCATGGCACAATGGAACAAAATGAGAAGCATCTCATGATGAACATTTTGACATATTATATGCACAAATCGAAGCACTGGGCATGAAGTTATGGCATGATGAACAGGGCATAAAAATAACAGAGAGCTCCGGGACTGGAATTTCACCTCCGCGAAAGTCAACGCGGGACGAGGTGGTTCCGGGACGGAGTGGATCGGGACGCGGGAAGGCTGTTTGGTTCGAGGAACGGGTGGATCTCGTCCACCCCGACGAGATCTCGCTAGAGTTGGCTGCGGTGCCGGCGACGAGGTCCCAAGGCCGGCGGCGGCCTGCGGTGAGAGAGAGAGAGAGAGAGAGAGAGAGAGAGCTGAGAGGGAGAAAATGAGAGGGAAGATGGAGGCAGACGGGGCGCGCGGCTCACCGAAGAGGGAGCTGCGGAGGCGACGGCCGGACGAGCGCGGGACGGCGGCGTAGATCCCGGCGACTGGCGGCGACGCGGCGCAGATCCACGACGACGGGGAGCGGAGGACCGGGCGGCGGCACGGATGGGCTCGGGGGCCGGCCGCGGCGGAGGGCGGAGCGGCGGTGGGGCGCGCGGGCCTGGCGGGCCGACGGCGACGGGTGGTGGCGGAGGCCACGTGGTGCCCTGCGAGTGGTCAGGCGGTGGAGGCGGACGCGTCCGGCAGACGCGAATGTGTCCGGCGGCGCTAGAGGAGCGGGGCTAGGGTTGGACTACGCGAAAATTTCGGGGGGGGGGCACATATTTATAGCTAGGAGGAGGTAGGAGTGTCCAAATGGGGTGTAGTTTTTGCCCACGCGATAGTGATCCAACGACGGAGAGCATGGAGGGGGTTTAGATGGGTTATTAGGCTGTTTTAAAGGGGTGTTGGGCTGCAATACACAAGAGGCCTTTGCGGTTACCCAGTTAACCGTTGGAGCATCAAACGGCCTCCAAATGGAACGAAACTTGACAGGTGGTCTACCGGTGATTTACCAAGGCCACTTGGCAAACCTCAGTCCATTCCGAGAACGTTTTTCTCCAACTCACGAAAAGAGACAAGAGGGGTGCACCGGGTGCATGTGAGAGTATCGGATTGCGAAACGGACAACAGCGAAAATGCTCGGATGCATGAGACAAACACGTATGCAAATGAGATGCACATGATGACATGATATGAAATGCATGACATGAACAAAATGCAAAACGAAAGACAAAAACCCAACCACGGAGGGAATACATAACACAACCAAAAATGGCAAGAGTTGGAGTTACAAATATGGAAAGTTGCATACAGGGTGTTACAGCATTGGAGTGGAAGCCGTCTTGACATCACTTAGCTTGAATCTCTTGAGCATGTCTTGAGTGTATTTGGCTTGGTTGATGAAGGTTCCTTCTCTTCTTTGCTTGATTTCAAACCCGAGAAAGAACTTCAACTCTCCCAGCATAGATATCTTGAACTTTGAGGTCATGAGAGCGACAAATTCTTCATTGTAAGCTTTGTTAGGGGAACAAAAAATAATATCATCGACATATAGTTGGCACACAAACAACTCCCTTTGACCTTCTTAGTAAAAAGAGTGGGGTCGATTTTCCCAATTTCGAACCCACAATCTTGTAACAACTCCGTAAGATGCTCATACCACGCACGTGGGGCTTGTTTAAGGCCATAGAGCGCCTTATGGAGTTGGTACACGTGATCAGGGAAATAGGGATCTTCGAACCCGGGGGGTTGTTTGACATACACCAACTCATTAATGGGACCATTAGGAAAAGTACTCTTCACATCCATTTGTTGCAACATTGAAAGTGCAACTATCCCTGGATGGTTTTGGTAATTCCTAACAACATATAGCTCATTGAGCTAATGCTACTTCAAGATAAATATTTCAGGAAAGCTCAATGATTGGCATGGCATGGATGAGAAAAATGGATCCCTCAAAAAGCTAAGGAAAAAAGGATTGGCTCAAGCTCAAAGCACAAGACTCTAGATTTTCTATTTTAGTGATCCAAGATCACACTGAGTCTATAGGAAAAGCCAATACTATGAAGGAGGGATGAGGTGTTGCTTAATGGCTTTCTTGCTCAAAATGCTTAGTGATATGCTCCAAAGCCCTCAACTACTTTCTCATATCCACATATGACCCAAACCAAAAGTCAAACTCAGCCCCACCGATTCTTCCTATCCGGCGCCACCGAGTTCAGATGTCATAGCCACTGCCACAAACCCTAGGCAAACCGGTCTCACTGATAGGGATCTCAGTCTCACTGAGATGGGATTATAATCTCTCTGTTTCCCTTCATAATGTTTCGGTCCAACCGAGATGAGCGATCGGTCCCACCGAGATTGCAATGCAAACTCTCTGTTTCCCTTTCGTAACATTTCGGTCCAACCGAGATGAGCGAATCGGTCCCACCGAGTTTGCCTGACCAACCCTCTATGTGTCCATTACCAAAATTGGTGTCACCGAGTTTGTTTAATCGGTCTCACCAAGATTATATTATGCCCTAACCCTAACCATATTGGTCCTACCGAGTTGCATGTCAGTCCCACCGAAAATCCTAACGGTCACATTATTTGCTAAATCGGTCCAACCGAGTTTCATGATTCAGTCCCACCGAGATTGGTAAGTTGTGTGCAACAGTTAGATTTTGTGTGGAGGCTGTATATGCCCCTCCACCCACTCTTCATTCATGGAGAGAGCCATCAGAACATGCCTACAGTTCCAACATACATTTTCTGAGAGAGAATGCTACATCTTGAGCTTGCGTTGGTTTTCCTTGAAGAGGAAAGGGTGATGCAGCAATAGTAGGGTAAGTATTTCCCTCAGTTTTTGAGAACCAAGGTATCAATCCAGTAGGAGGCTCCTCAAAAGTCCCACGCACCTACACAAACAAACAAAGAACTCGCAACCAACACAATAAAGGGGTTGTCAATCCCTTCACGGCCACTTGCGAAAGTGAGATCTGATAGAGATAGTATGATAAGATAAATATATTTTTGGTATTTTATAATATAGATGCAAAAAGTAAAGATGCAAATATGATAAGATATAGACCCGGGGGCCATAAGTTTCACTAGATGCTTCTCTCAAGATAGCATAAGTATTACGGTGGGTGAACAAATTACTGTCGAGCAATTGATAGAAAAGCGAATAATTATGAGATTATCTAGGCATGATCATGTATATAGGCATCACGTTCGTAACAAGTAGACCGACTCATTCCTGCATCTACTACTATTACTCCTCACATCGACCGACTCCTGCCTGCATCTAGAGTATTAAGTTCATAAGAACAGAGTAACGCCTTAAGCAAGATGACATGATGTAGAGAGATAAACTCATGCAATATGATATAAACCCCGTCTTTTTATACTCGATGGCAACAATACAATACGTGCCTTGCAACCCTTTCTGTCACTGGGTAAGGACACCGCAAGATTGAACCCAAAGCTAAGCACTTCTCCCATGGCAAGAAAGATCAATCTAGTAGGCCAAACCAAACTGATAATTCGAAGAGACTTGCAAACACAACTCAATCATACATAAAAGAATTCAGAGGAGATTCAAATATTTCTCATAGATAAACTTGATCATAAACCCACAATTCATCGGATCTCGACAAACACACCGCAAAAAGAATTTACATCAAATAAATCTCCACAAGAGAGGGGGAGAACATTGTATTGAGATCCAAAAAGAGAGAAGAAGCCATCTAGCTAATAACTATGGACCCGTTGGGGATATAACTACTGGATGACCCGCCAAGAGGAGCCAGGTTATACTTACAAGCATTCTTGAAGACAGAAGCTCAAGCTTGAAGACGGCGGCTTAGTAAAGGCCCAACGACCCAGAGGTGACTTAAGGCCCGTAGTGTTAAACCGCCTTGACCATGTAACTTGTATTGTAAGGCAAGAAAGATTAAATAGACCGAGCCGGATACAATCTATAAGCCGGCCGGGACTCTGTAGAGCCGCTGGGCGTCAACCTTAGTATATAAGGGGACAACCCGATGGCGGTTCAGGGTACAAAACAACTTCTCGAGAGCTAGGTCAAGTGATTCTGCTTCCTGGTTATTGAGACATACATAATCCCAACCACAACTAGACATAGGCTTTTACCTTCATCATAAGGGGCCGAACTAGTATAAACCTCTCGTGTCTCTTGTCCTGATTAACCCCTTCAAGCTTCCTAGTTGCGATGGCTCCACGACTAAGTCCTTTCACTAGGACATCTGACGTGACAATTCCACGATAGTTGGCGCCCACCGTGGGGCCAGTGCATGGTGGATTTGAGTTCTTGAAGGGAAGCTTCGAAGGGCTCAAGGGATATGCTGTGGGACGGATGACCAAGAGTCGTCGCGGCAAGCTCTACATCGACGATGCAGGCTGGGGCCCCGAGGCTGGCTCAATTGAGTACGGGTACTGGGTCCCCTTTGGCGGAATCCACGTCTTCATCGGCAAGATCGGCGAGCCGGGCCCTGAGCCAGACATCTGCACAGACCTCGTCGAGACGGCTCAGCGTGCAAGACCCGCCCGGGCTCTGCCGGCTGTGAAGCGTGCCTTCGTGGGATGCATCCACGGAGGACTCTCTGAAGGGTATGCCTCTGATGGTGAGGCGTCCATCTACTCTAACGGTGAGTCGTGCATAGGTGAGACAGATTCATTGCACCAACTGCAGTATGGCGGGCTCGGCGGCTGTTTCGATGGCAGCAGTATTCCGGATTGTCTTGAGCTGTCGTGCAGGCTCGGGATCTTCATGGCTGGAACCCAACCCGTCCAGGACTCTACAACTATCACAGCGGTAACCTCCGGGTCAGCGGCAGCTAGGGTAGGAGGTCCTGTGTGCTCACCGGCCCAGGTGTTAATGGATCTCACCGACAAATTGACCACTCTGTTAACCGTCGTAGTCAGCCCGACGGATCAAGCCAGTCATGATGCAGAAGTGGCATAGTTAAAGTTGGATATGGTGCAAGCTAAGGCGGACCTGGCAGCAGAGGATGTTAGGATAAACACAGAGCGAGCGGCTCTGGATGTTTAGGCTCAACAGATTCAGGCGCACGCTTTCCGGCTTACGCAAGACCAGAATGCGGATAATGAGGTCATGAGGAGAAGGCATCAGAAGACCCGGTCTCAACTTCCCCCGGTTTATGACCCTCGGAACCTTTTTAACACGCCTGGAGCAGGGCCTAGTAACCCGTCGTGGCTCATCCCGCAGACAGGCAACCCGCCATGGCTCCCTCCATGCACAGGGCTAGACCATGTTGCGACACCCGGGGACGGAGCACCGTTTCAGTCTCCAGTGATGGGACCTCCCCGTGTAAACATGGCGCCGCCTCAGTACGTGCCAACCCCTCTGGGTCATTACTCCAACCCATTGGAAAACATGATAGCAGCAGCAACTCGATTGGCGGCTCTCCCAATTGATGGCGACTCTCCAACTATGGTTGAAACCCGCCGGGTCAGGGAGCTTCTTCAGACGGCTTTAGTACAGCAGGAGGCGTACTCATACAGCTAGGACAGGATCCACTCGACCCCTCGTCCAAGCCAAAGCCTGAGTTACAGCTGGCACATGGATTCAGTGGCCGTATCAAGCAATGTTAGACGCCATGACCAGCCAGGTGGTGGTAACCCGCCGCGTCATGAGGCTGTTAACTTGGTAGAACAAGAGAGACTACGGCAAGAGGCTGAACAGGCGGCAGAACAGGTGGCTCAGTTGACGGCTTATCAGCCATATCTGATTTACCCGGCGACTTATGTGGAGGCAGGTATAGCCACCCGGATTGGAGGAGTCCCGTGTCTAGTGCCGGCTCTACGTAACGAGTGATTGCCCAAGGATTTTAAAGGACCAAGGAAGGTGCCGAATTACACAGTTGACTTACAGCCTGGGGCATGGATTGAGAGCTACGAGATGGCTATGGAGCTGTTGGAAGTTTCTGATGCAGCAATGGCTAAGTACTTCACCATGATGTTGGATGGAACTGCCCGCACCTGGTTGAAAGGCCTGCCACCTAATTCAATCAGTTCATGGGCGGAGTTAAAGGCCCGGTTTATCCAGAACTTCAAAGACACGTGCAAGCAGCCCATGTCGATCATGGATCTGATGAATTGTAAGCAGGAAGAGGGTGAGTCTACAACCCATTGGGTACGCCGGGTTAAGGCCATAATACATTCATTTGATAAGATGGATGCCGGCTCTGCAGTCTTAATGTTGGAGAAGAATTGCCGTTTCTTACCTTTGAAGCAAAAGCTGGGGCGGCTCAAACGTGAGTGCAATGATATGGGCACACTGATGGTGGCTCTGGTCAAGTATGCCGATTCTGATAGTACCAAGGATCCCGAGTATGATGATGAGAAGACAGGGAAGGGAAAGAGGAACGACAATGGCAAGGGCTCTCAACACAACCCGGCAAATCAAGGAGGTAACAAACGTAAGGCTGATGGTAGTTTGGATTTTGTGGCCAACACCAATACGTAGGGTCATAACCAGCGACGCAAGGGAAGGCCACCTCCTCGATCCGGCGGGTCAGGACCCACACTTGAGCAGTTGTTGAATGAACCTTGCCCGAGACACGGTTCTAAGGAGAAGCCGGCCACACATTTGTGGAAGGATTGCACGATTATGAAGGCATTCAAGAATTCCAACATGTTTGATGGTAACAGTGGCCCGGGCGGCTCAGGTGGTGGCAGCTTTCATGGCCCCGGCGACAGGTCAAATCCCAATTTTCAAAACTCCCATGGAAACCAGGGTGGATATAACCAGCAAGCTGGTCAGGGCAGTCAGTAGCAGCAGCAAGGTGGATACCAGAGCAATCCGAAGCAGCTGAACAGTGGGCAACATCATGTGTTTACCACCAGTTTGTGTAAACGGGACCAGAAGCTTCATAAGAGAGCTGTGAACATGGTTGAGTCGGCAATCCCTTATTATTTGAGGTGGTTTGAACAGCCTACCATATGGAGTAGAGAGGATCACCCTCCCCGGGTTGACAATCTGGGTCACTTGGCTCTGGTCGTGGCCCCTCAAGTGGGTGGGTACAAATTCACCAAGGTGCTGATGGATGGAGGTAGCAGCATCAATATACTTTATTATGAGACCTTCCGTCGCATGGGACTGACTGATAAGAGCCTTAAGAAGTCCAACACTGTTTTCCATGGAGCTGTACCTGGTAAGTCGGCATATCCGGTCGGCAAGATAGAGTTGGAAGTGGCATTTGGGGATGAATACGATTCCAGAGCCGAGAAATTAACATTTGAAGTAGTTCAGATCAAGAGCCCATATCATGCTCTGTTTGGGCGGCCGGCTTATGCCAAGTTCATGGCATGACCGTGTTATGTGTACTTGCAGCTCAAAATGCGGGGTTACAAGGGAACCATTACGGTGCACGGGAGCCGCAAGGTGGCTCTAGAATGTGAAGAAGGCGACGCGGCTTATGTTGAGTCGGCCTGCACGACGGAAGAGTTAAAGTTCTTCAAAGATAATATTGACCCGGCGAATATGACATCTTTGAAGAAGCCAACTACTGAGCATGAGCCGGTCATGAAATTTCAGTCGGCGGAGGAAACTAAGCTGGTCAATTTTGTCCCAGGCGACTCATCCAAGCAATTTAGTATCAGTGCTAATCTGGATCCCAAATAGGAAGCGCGCTCATCGAGTTCATTCGTGAGAATCGGGACAATTTTGCATGGAAACCATCTGACATGCCGGGTGTACCGAGAGAACTCGCTGAGCACAGTCTTAATATCGATCCAAAGTTTAAACCGGTTAAGCAATTTCTTCGGCGGTTTAATGAGGAGAGAAGGAAGGCTATCGGTGAGGAAGTGGCCCGGCTTTTGGCGGCCGGGTTTATCATTGAGGTGTTTCATCCAGAGTGGCTGGCTAACCCAGTGCTTGTTCTTAAGAAAAACGACACTTGACGTATGTGTGTGGATTACACGGACTTAAGCAAGGCTTGTCCGGCTAATCCTTTTGCTCTCCTCGTATTGATCAGATCATCGATGCTACGGCGGGTTGTGAGCATTTGAACTTTCTGGATGCTTATTCTATTTATCATCAGATCAAGATGGCGGTTAAGGACCAGGAGAAGACGGTGTTCATCACTCCATTTGGAGCCTTCTGCTACGTTTCAATGCCTTTTGGGCTCAAGAGTGCCCAGGCGACTTACCAGCGATGCGTACAGAATTGTCTTCATGATCAGATTGGACGCAATGTTCATGCTTATGTGGATGACATAGTGGTCAAATCCAGAGAGAAGGAGACCTTGACCGATGATCTCAAGGAGACCTTTGATAATCTCCGGGTTTACAAGATGATGCTTAACCTGTCCAAGTGTGTTTTCGATGTGCCTGTAGGCAAGCTTCTGGGCTTTCTGGTTTCTAATAGAGGTATCAAAGCTAACCCGGAGAAGATCAAAGCCATCACCTCCCTGGCCAAGCCGGCATGTATCAATGATGTCCAACGTTTGGCGGGTCGGATCACTGCCTTAAGCCGGTTCATAAGCCGGTTAGGGGAGAAGGCTATGCCGCTGTATCAGATGATGAAAAAGATGGATAGTTTTACTTGGAATGATGCTGCCAATACTGCCTTTGAAGATCTAAAGAGGCAGTTGGCTGAGCCGCCGGTTCTTACTGCTCCCATTGATAAGGAGCCCTTACTCCTATATGTGGCTGCTAACACACGTGCTGTCAGCATGGCCATTGTGGTGGAACACAAGGAGGCTGGCAAGGAGTACCCAGTTCAGTGGCCGGTTTACTACATCAGTGAGGTATTGATTGAGTCCAAGCAGCGATATCCGCATTGGCAGAAACTGGTCTATGGGGTGTTTATGGCCAGCCGAAAGCTTAAGCAATACTTCTTGGTCCATCCCATCACTGTGGTTAGTTCTGCCCCTTTGGGGGATATTATTCAGAACAGAGAGGCCACAGGGCGAGTTGCCAAATGGGCCATTGAGCTTGGGCCTCATGGTTTAAAATATGTGCCGCGCACAGCTATTAAATCTCAAGCATTGGTGGATTTCATCAATGACTGGACAGAATCGCAGATGCCTGAGGAAAAGCCGGACAATACCTATTGGACAATTCATTTTGATGGTTCTAGGCAATTGGAAGGCTCGGAGGCTGGAGTTATCCTGGCTTCCCCTCGAGGTGATAAGTTTTGTTATGTACTCCGGTTGATGTTTCCTTGTACTAACAACGCAACTGAGTATGAAGCCTTGCTCCATGGTCTCCGGATGGCTAAAGAGATGAATTTAAGCCGGGTCAGGTGCTTCGGCGACTCAGATCTCGTGGCTCAGCAAGTGTTCGGCAAGTGGGACTCAAAGGACCCTCTCATGGCGGCTTATCGCCAGGAGGTTGATGCAATTGCGGGGCACTCAAGGGTTATCAGGTGGAACACATTGACCGTAGAAAGAACGAGGCGACTGATGCCTTAAGCCGGCTGGGATCTCAGCGTAAGCCGGTGCCGCCTAATACTTTATTGGATGTTTTGTATAACCCTTCTGTCAAGCTACCTACAGAGGAAGATTTGGCTGTTCCTGACCCTGAGGCACAGTTGGTGGCGGCACTTCATGTCATTCCAGATTGGACGGTGCCATATCTGGCTTATATGACACGGGGCGAGTTGCCTGAGGATGAAACCTTGGCCAGGCAGATAACCCGACGGTCTAAGTCCATGACGATTATCAATGGCGAGTTACATCATTGCAGTGTTACAGGAGCTTTTCAGCGCTGCATCTCTCCTGAAGAAGGCCAAGAAATTCTACGAGATTCATGAAGGGGATTGTGGTCATCATGCTGGGTCAAAATCTCTTGTGGCTAAGGCCTTTCGTCATGGGTTTTATTGGCTGACGGCTCATGCAGACGCAGAGGATCTGGTCAGTAAATGTGATGGTTGTCAGAAGTTCTCAAGACGGGCTCATGTGCTGGCTCAAGAGTTGAGGATGATTCCAATTACTTGGCCATTTGCAGTCTAGGGGCTTGACATGGTTGGGCCTTTCAAGCGATCCAAAGATAAAAAGACTCACCTCTTAGTGGCGGTTGATAAGTTCACAAAGTGGGTCAAGGCAGAGCCGGTCAGTAGGTGTGATGCAGCTACGGTGGTTCAATTCATGAAGAAGGTGATATTTCACTTTGGTTTTCCACACAACATTATAACTGACAATGGCACTAATCTGTCTAAAGGCGCCATGGAGGAGTTCTGTCAACGTGAGCATATCCGGCTTGATGTTTCATCAGTGGCTCACCCTCAGTCGAATGGTCAAGCCGAGAGAGCCAATTAGGAAATCCTGAATGGCATTAAGCCCCGGCTCTTTGTCCCTTTGCAGCGGACGCCGGGTTGTTGGGTTGAGGAGTTACCTTCAGTGTTATGGAGCATCAACACTACTCCTAACAGATCTACGGGTTATACGCCTTTCTTCATGGTCTACGGAGCTGAGGCGGTTCTCCCTAGTGACATCCGTCATGATTCACCTTGTGTGGCGGCTTATGTGGAGGAAGACAATGAACAAGCACGCCAGGATGCTCTTGATCTGTTAGATGAACATCGGGACTTGGCAGCAGCTCGCTCGGTGATTTACCAACAGGACTTGCGCCGTCATCACAGCCGCCAAGTTAAGTCCAGATCTTTTCAGGAAGGTGATCTAGTGCTCCGGCTCATCCAGGATCAAAATGATGCTCACAAGTTATCCCCACCTTGGGAAGGACCATTTGTGGTCAGCAAGAACTTAAATAATGGATCATACTACCTTATTGACGTTCGAGAGCACAAAGACTCACGTAAGTCGGAGGAGGAGACCCGGAGGCCGTGGAATATTGCTCATCTCCGGCCCTACTACACTTGAGCCATAGGCTCCACTGATGTACATATTTTGCCGATGTATATATTATGATAAATAATAAAGCAGGACCTCTGTCCTTTTTCCCTTCTCACAAGGTAAATTTGTCATTTATTATTATCATCTTTTTATCACATGACTATTCAGGGCGGGTCATATTTGATCCGGCTCAGCCTGTTATGATCCGGCTTACGATTCTATTCAAATATAAGATGTTCAAAATTATGGTCACTAGGGGGCTTCCTATTCAAACATAGGTCGTATTCGAACCAAAGAGAACATAGCTGTCGATACCCTTTTGATTGGCACACTGCCAAGCTCACTTGGGGGCTTCTTGATCATATTCGAATCATAGCTTAACCCCATTTGGGAACCGACTTTGATCGTATTCGAATCAGAGTCGTTAAAAAACTCTCAAGGTCATTAGGGGGCTTCCTGTTCAAACATAGGTCGTATTCGAACCAAAGAGAACACATCTGTCTGTACCCTCTTGATTGGCGCAATGCCAAAGCCATTGGGGGCTACATGATCATATTTGAATCCTAGCTTAAAATCCTCTGGGACGGTTCACTGATCGTATTCGAATCAGCGGCCTTGCCATTATTAATTAAATTTTTGGTTTAGGTTCTCTTTGTAAGCCCCGTTATTTGGCTTAAAGATTTTTTCCTGAGGCTTACAACTATAAATACAATGTTGGTAGCTGGTTCAATATCGACTGATGAATCGTCGACCCTTCAACATAGATGTACTTTCCGGGTATTCAAATATCTGATCTTCATCATTATTAGCTGGGTCATATGAATCGGTGGAGCCAGCGGAAATTTTTATTATAGTTGTGTTTTCATTAACCAGATAATCTATGTTTATCACATTTTTGACTGGCTTAGCAGCTTATTTGAAGGACAGTTTTTCAATAATGATCAAACTGTGTGCATGAATATAACAAGGCGGCTTAAAAATGTTACGCATCAAAAACATGCATGATGGCATGGACACAATAGAGTTATCTCTACCGTATTACAGGACTTAATAAGTCCAAAAAGTTTGCATTGTTTTTTAAACACTAGGTGCTGAGTCACCATGAGAGCTTCACCCTCAAGATTGGCCAGAAGCGTCCGGATTAGCCCTCTCCGCGCTTGTGTCCTCCTTTTCCCGGAAGGTTGATGATGACCAGTCAATGTTCTTTAAGGCTTAAAATTCTGCTTCATCATCAACAAGACCAGCCGGGTCAACTTCTGGAGCAAAGGTATGCTTACGAATTGGTGGAATCAGGCTGGTCACGTCATATTCAGGTGTTGGAATCCTTCAATTTTGTTCATCGTAACCCGCCTGGTACTTGGTATAATCTACTTCCGCGGCTATCAGAGTCGCCACGGGGCGTACCTCTTGGACACAGGCAAAGAAATCCGCCTCTTCAAACAGCGTGGCATCTTCCTTGAGGCTTGGATAACCAATAGCGATATCCTTTGGGTCTAGTTCAGGTAGCCAGGCCTTGGCCCGGCTTAGAGCATTCACCGCTCCGGCTCTTGCAGCTGACCGTCTCAATTCGTTGATCCATTACGGAAGAACTGACAGCTTAATCAAGACCCGTGATAGGAGGGTTGGCACTTCATTGGATAAGGCGACCGAAGCAAGGGTACATTGTGTCCCGGTGTACAATTGTTCCACCAAGGTATACACAGCCTTTAACTTCGTCAGCATATTGTGGTTTAAATTAGCACTTCTGGGGCCTGTACAAACCATAATCAAAAAGGTTAGTTTCTGGCACATACTCTATTGCCCGACTTAAGATATGAACACAACGGCAAAGCAACTTACCAAAGATGGCTGCGACCATTTGGGAAATATGGTGCTTCAACCCGGACAACTCTCTAGTGACTTCTTCCAGAGCTGTTTCTGCTTTTTCAGCCCGGCTTATCAATGCGGTCTTCTCATCCGCCCAGGCTTTCTTTTCAGTTTCAAACTCTTTCTTAAGTTTCTCCTGTTCAGAAACACTGAACTCGAACTTACTATTGGCCTTCTCAAGTTCTGACTCTTGGAATTCAAGGCGGCTCTTCAAATTGGTCACCTTCGATTCGAGTTGATTGGTGGTAGCCTGTGCAAATATAAAATCAAGTAAGTTATTTATGCAGTATTCAAAGTCCCAAGTACTTTGCCAGCAATAATACTTGGCACTTGGGGGCTAATGTCTTGCAGAGTTTTTTCTGTTCTACAACGGTTCATTATATGGTGATTCATATGAGTAAGTCCCAAGCATTTTGTAAACAACAACACTTGGCACTTTGGGGCTAATGCATATTGTTGTTTAAAGACCTATAAGAGTTTTTCTATAAGGAGCCGGCTCAACCATATTGGTTAAGCCACCCCCTTGGGGGCTACATGGTAAGCCGGAATTTAATTCTTTTGTGATGCTGTCAAATTTGTTTCTAAGTCTACATCATAAGTATCTTAAGCAGCAGACTTGGGGGCTAACATAGTGAAGCATAAGGAACAAAAGATAAAACGGGTTATACCTCAAATTTATGATGCATTTGCTTCACCATATCAATTTCAAGATTCCAGCTGTTGTGCACTTGGCTCATATAGCCAGAGAAGACATATCCAATACTCATATGAGTATAATTGGTGACATCCATCTTGACTCGGCGCTGGTCCAGAAGTTCTTCCTTGGCGGGGCATTTGGCTAACACGGTTGGCCTCCCCGGGTCAGTATGACCAGTTCCGGTGATCTAGACATCAGTATTGGAAGGATCAGCCATCCGAGTTGGGCTTGGAGGTTGAGGATTTTCTGACCCGGAAGCACCTTGGTCAGTAGGCAGGTCAGCAGGAGGTGGCACATCTTGTGCTGGTTCAGGAGGCAGCTCATGAGTGTTTAGCTCCGGCACTGTAGTTTCAAGAGCCGGTTGATCAGTGGTGACTCTTTCGTCAGCCGGTTTATTCTTTCTAACCCTCTTGATGGTTTTAGCTTGACCACTGCATTCAAATAAAAAGATTAACACAGAAGTAAGAAGATTACAATAGCTGCAAAAATAAATGGTTTATTATACACTGGTGCAGTCTTGAAAGTCGGCAGATTTGACTGCAATGACTCGCCGGAAGGAGGAGAAGTATCCTGATAATCCGAGTCGGAGGAATTGAGTGGTTGAAGAAAGAGACCCGCCAAGGGATAGAATTTAAATAAAATAAAGATAACCTCGTTTCGGCACTTCCTCGGAGTATTTGGTAAGCCGGAGGAGAGCTCTGCATCCTTGCTGGTCTGGGTTTGCCTTCGGCTCTCATGAATTTGCCGCTTCAAAAGAAATTGAGGATCATGATGAGCTAGAGGATGAGAAAATCTTACTTTCCGGGTCACTCTGCGGATTTTCTGTCTTGGCAAAGGCTCGGAGTCAGAGGAAAGGATAGTTACCTCGTCAGCCTTGCTACGGCTTGTCCTAGTGTCCTCCTACTGATGATCAGTGTCAATAAGATGATTAAAGAATAAGCCAAGGGAGTCAAGGGCTACCTCTGACTCAGAAGAGTCTGACAGCCGAAGCAAATCGGAAGCAGTAGCTTTTTTGCCCTTCCTTTGGGTAGCTTCTTTCCTGGCGGCTCTCTTCTCTTTCCTGGCTTTCTTAGCCGCTTCATGAGCATATTTAACTTTCCAAAATTTGTCACCCACCTGCAAGGATTAAACATATTGTGAATATGGATGAAGCATTAAGAAAATAAGGTAAACATTTTTATATGGGTGTTTTTACCTTTGGAGTCGGGTTGTCTTTGCAAAACGGGGCTAGACCCACTCTGCCACAATAGGCCAGACTCTCGTTGAGAGGAGATTTGGTCATGTCATCAACAGCATGAGCCGGTAAGTCATCAGGGCTATGGCGCAGGGGGTCATTCTTGGTGCCAGTGTATTCACACATTAAGACTGTGCAGCGGCTTAATGGGATAACCCGCCAGGCAAGCCAGACTCAAACCAGGTCAATGCCCGTCAACCCATTCCCCAATAGAGCTTTAATCTTGGCTATAGTAGGAGAGAGGGATCTGTGTTCTGTGGTGGTAATCTTGTCGGGCAGGTGATGATTGGTGTCAAGCCGGAGGGCACGAAAGCCGGGCAGAGGATTCTCGTCAGCCAGGGAGGTGTCCTTGCAGTAGAACCACGTCATGTTCCAATCTTTGGGATGTCTTGGTGGGTTGGCATAGGGGAAAGTGCATCCCTGTGGCGCTAAATTGAAATCCCACTAAGTTCCAAGCTCTGACTGCTTGCACACTCTGTCTGGCGGTTTAAATAGAATAGCTCTCTGAAAAGTAGCAAGTTTGGTTCTTCGCCAAGATAAACTTCGCTGAACACTTGGAAGTTGCAGATGTTAGACACGGAATTGGGTCCAATGTCTTGTGGGCGAAGGTCAAACAACTTTAACACGTCTCTGAAAATTTTTGAACCAGGAGGAGTAAACCCCTGGTTCATATGATCAGTAAAGACAACCACCTCTCCATCTTTGGGCTGAGGGATTTCTTCGTCCGGGTGAGGAGCACGGTAAGGCATGACTTCTTTCTTGGGCAGATAGCTGGTTTTGACGAAGTCATCTAAAGTGCTATCAGTAACAATGGATTTCACCCAATTGCAAGTGGTAGGTGCCTTGGGCGCCATTGTGTTTGAAAACCTAGATACAAGATAAATAAGGTCGGCTCAAACTTAATCCTAGCAGGAAAAGCATTGCTGGAATGAACTATGGCGACTTATGAAGGGGCCTAATGGTATAAGGATATTTCCAGCCAGGTTATGTAAGCCGCCATAAGTGTGTTAAAGCCATCAACATTATTTCAGCTAACAGGAGAAGTTCAGATTATCATCTTCTTAAGCCGGCAGTCAGAGCCGCCATGACTGGAAAATTTAACAACGTGCTGATTTCTCCTAAGTGTAGGACAAACAAGTTTCGCAGTTTGCAGTAATTATTTTGGATCAAACAAAGGTTCAGAAAAGAAAAATTTCTAGACCTGGAAACATGGTGCAGAGGAGTTCATGCGCTCTAATGAAGATTCTTTACAAAGAAAGAGGATCTGCTAGTGCCTAAAATGGATGCGGAACAGCTACCGCATGAGATATATGCTACCGTTGGATCAAAAGAAGCCACGGCAAAAAAAACACGAAGAGCTGAGATGAACTACGAACTGTACAAAGGAACTCGCCAAACCCTAGCATGGATCTAAGATGCAGAAAGGGGAAAGCTTATAGAGGTAGATCTATTGCGGAGGGGCACCGCCGTTCTCTGGACGGATTCAGGTTGATGCAGCGGCCAAGGTCGACGGAGACGAAGGTGCGCTGCAGCGGCGGCGGAGCTCGAGCGACAGTAGGGCGAGAGGAAGAAGATGAAGAAAGGGAAGAATGAAGAAAGACCTAGTCGGGTCTATTTATAAGGGAAAACCCGTGAAGTGGGCGCGAAAAACAAGGAGGCCAAAAAACATAGTTATCCAGCTATAGAGGCGCCTCGATTTTCAGATAGTCATTAAGACAAAGATCCGTTGAGATGTGTTGGACAAAGCATGCATTTATGACAGGTGATGTCATGGCAGGTTACCACAAACTTGAAGGATGATGTCATGGCGGGTTACATGAATCTTCTTAAATAAAGAGGCGGAGAACTTTTTCATTGAAGACTGGCGTGAACTAGTTCAAATCAACCTGGGGCCTAATGTTGGGGATATAACTACTGGTATGACCCGCCAAGAGGAGCCGGGTCATACTTACAAGCATTCTTGAAGACAGAAGCTCAAGCTTGAAGACGGTGGCTTAGTAAAGGCCCAACGGCCTGGAGGTGACTTAAGGCCCGTAGTGTTAAACAGCCTTGACCATGTAACTTGAAGGCAAGAAAGATTAAAGAGACCGAGCCGGATACAGTCTATAAGCCGATCGGGACTCTGTAGAGCCTCTAGGCGTCGACCTCAGTATATAAGGGGACGACCCGACGGTTGTTCAGGGTACAAAACAACTTCTCAAGAGCTAGGTCAAGCGATTCTACTTCCTGGTTATTGAGACATACATAATCCCAACCACAACTAGACGTAGGCTTTTACCTTCATTGTAAGGGGCCGAACTAGTATAAACCTCTTCTGTCTCTTGTCCTGATTAACCCCTTCAAGCTTCCTAGTTGTGATGGCTCCACGACTAAGTCCTTTCACTAGGGCATCTGACGTGACAATTCCACGACAGGACCCGTAGGTCTGTGGTAAACTACTCACAACTCATCGGAGGGGCAATGATGTTGATGTAGAAGCCCTCCATGGTCGATTCCCCCTCCGGTGGAGCGCCGACGAAGGCTCCAAGATGGGATCTCGCGGATACATAAGGTTACGGCGGTGGAAATTGTGTTTCGTTGGCTCCCTGGATGTTTTTGGGGTATGTAGGCTTATATAGGAGGAAGAAGTACGTCGGTGGCCGCCCGAGGGGCCCACGAGACAGGGGGCACGCCCTACCGTCTCGTGGCCGCCTCGGCTGCTTCTTGACTTGCACTCCAAGTCCTTTGGATCACATTCGTTCCAAAAATCGCGCACCCGAAGGTTTCATTCCATTTGGACTCCGTTTGATATTCCTTTTCTTCGAAATACTGAAATACGCAAAAAAAAACAGCAATACGGGCTGGGCCTCCGGTTAGTAGGTTAGTCCCAGAAATGATATAAATGTGTAAAATAAAGCCCATAAACATCCAAAAGGGGTAATATAATAGCATGGAACAATAAAAAATTATAGATACATTGGAGACGTATCAAGCATCCCCAAGCTTAATTCCTGGTCGTCCTCGAGTAGGTAAATGATAAAAAAGAAATTTTTGATGTGGAATGCTACCTAGCATAATTCTAAATGTAATTTTCTTTATTGTGGCATGAATGTTCAGATCCAAATGATACAAAATAAAAGTTCATATTAACATGAAAATGGTGATACTTCAAGCATACTAATCAAAGTAATCATGTCTTCTCAAAATAACATGGCCAAAGAAAGTTATCCCTACAAAATCATATATTCTGACTGTTGCTCTATCTTCATCACACAAAGTATTTAATCATTCACAACCCCGATGACAAGCCAAGCAATTGTTTCATACTTTAATAATCTCAAACTCTTTCAACTTTCACGCAATACATGAGTGTGAGCCATGGACATAGCACTATATGTGGAATAGAATGGTGGTTGTGGAGAAGACAAAAAAGAAGAAGATAGTCTCACATCAACTAGGCATATCAACGGGCTATGGAGATGCCCATTAATAGATATCAATGTGAGTGAGTAGGGATTGCCATGCAACGGATGCACTAGAGCTATAAATATATGAAAGCTCAACAAAAGAAACTAAGTGGGTGTGCATCCAACTTGCTTGCTCACGAACACCTAGGGCATTTTGAGGAAGCCCATCATTGGAATATGCAAGCCAAGTTCTATAATGAAAAATGACCACTAGTATATCAAAGTGAAAACATATGAGACTCTCTATCATGAAAATCATGGTGCTACTTTGAAGCACAAGTGTGGAAAAAGAGATAGTAGCATTGTCCCTTCTCTCTTTTTCTCTCAATTTATTTTTTTCTTTTTTCTTTTTTCTTTTCCTTTTTTTTCTTTGGCCTTTCTTTTTTTTCTTTTTTTTTCTTTTTGTAAAGTCCGAAGTCTCATCCCGACTTGTGGGGGAATCATAGTCTTCATCATCCTTTCCTCACTAGGGCAATGCTCTAATAATGAAGATCATCACACTTTTATGGATTTACAACTCAAGAAGTACAACTCAAAGCTAGAACAAGATATGACTCTATATGAATGCCTCCGGCGGTGTACCGGGATATGCAATGAATCAAGAGCGACATGTATGAAAATTATGAAGGTGGCCTTGCCACAAATACAATGTCAACTACATGATCATGCAAAAAGCAATATGACCAAAGTAATGCGTGTCATATGAACAGAACGGTGGAAAGTTGCATGGCATTATATCTCGGAATGGCTATGGAAATGCCATAATAGGTAGGTATGGTGGCTGTTTTGAGGAAGGTATATGGTGGGTGTATGGTACCGGCGAAAGTTGCGCGGCACAAGAGAGGCTAGCAATGGTGGAAGGGTGAAAGAGTGCGTATAATTAATCCATGGACTCAACATTAGTCAAAAGAACTCATGTACTTGTTGCAAAAATCTAGAAGTCATCAAAAACCAAAGCACTACGCGCATGCTCCTAGGGGGATAGATTGGTAGAAAAATACCATCGCTCGTCCCCGACCACCACTCATAAGGAAGACACTCAATAAATAAAATTGTGCTCCAACTTTATCACAAAGAGGTTCACCATACGTGCATGCTACGGGAATCACAACCCTCAATACAAGTACTTCTCATAATCACCTCAATTAGCATGACTTTAATATCACTACCTCCATATCTCAAAAGAATTATCAAGCATCATATTGACCATAGCATCCAATTCTTTTCTATGATAGTTTTTATTATACCCAACTTGGATACTCATCATTCTAGGACCAACTTTGTAACCATAGCAAATACCATTCTGTTCTAAAAGACTCTCAAAAAGATATAAGTGAAGCATGAGAGACTAGCAATTTCTTCAAAATTAAGTCACCACCGTGCTCTAAAAAATATAAGTGAAGCACTAGAGCAAAAACTATCAAGCTCAAAAGATATAAGTGAAGCACATAGAGTATTCTAGAAAATCCTAATCAAGTAGGCTTCTCCCAAAAGGTGTGTACAGAAAGGATGATTGTGGTAAACTAAAAAGCAAAGACTAATATAATACACGACGCTCCAAGCAAAACACATATCATGTGACGAATAAAAATATAGCTCCAAGTAAAGTTACCAATGAACGAAGACGAAAGAGGGGATGCCTTCCCGGGGCATCCCCAAGCTTAGGCTTTTGGCTATCCTTGAATATCTTGGGGTTCCATGGGCATCCCCAAGCTTAGGCTCTTGCCACTCCTTATTCCATAGTCCATAAAAGCTTTCCCCAAAACTTGAAAACTTCACAACACAAAACTCAACAGGAAATCTTATAAGCTCCGTTAGTGAAAGAAAACAAAACCACCACATAAGATACTATAATGAACTCATTCTTTATTTATTTTGGTGTTAAACCTACTATATTCCAACTTCTCTATGGTTTATAAACTATTTTACTAGCCATAGATGCATCAAAATAAGCAAACAACACACGAAAAACAGAATCTGGCAAAAACAGAACAGTCTGTAGCAATATGTAACTAACGCAAACTTCTGGAACTCTAACAATCCTACCAAAATAGGAAGTCCTGGAAACTTTGTCTATTGATCAGAAGCAAAAATAATCAACGCAAAATCACGTTTCTGTGATTTAACAAAACTAAATTAGTGCGTGCAAAGTTTCTGTTTTTCAGCAGAATCAAATCAACTATCATCATAGGTTATCCTATAGGTTCTACTTGGCACAAACACTAATTAAAAGATAAAAAAACATCTAAACAGAATGTAGATGCAAGATTTATTAATAAACAGGAACAAAAACAAAAAAACACAAAGAAAATCGGGTTGCCTCCCAACTAGCGCTATCGTTTAACGCCCCTAGCTAGGCATAAAAGCGAAGATAGATCTAAGTAGTGCCATCTTCGGCACTCAATTCATAAGTAGCTCGCATGATAGATTCATAAGGTAATTTGACTTTCTTTCTTGGAAAGTTCTCCATGCCTTTCTTTAATGGAAATTGGAATCTAATATTCTCTTCCTTCATATCAATAATCGCGCCAATCGTTCTAAGGAAAGGTCTACCAAGAATAATAGGGCAAGAAAGATTGCAATCTATATCAAGAACGATAAAATCTACGGGCACCAAATTTCTATTTGCAACAATGAGAACATCATTGATCCTTCCCATTGGCTTTTTAATGGTGGAATCCGCAAGGTGCAAATTTAAAGAACAATCATCAAGATCATGGAAACCTACAATATCACATAAAGTTTTCGGAATCGTGGAAACAAACACTCATGATCTTTAATTCTAATCTTTATAGTAGGTTCCCACTCATCATTAAGTTTTCTAGGTATAGAAACTTCCAAATTAAGTTTTCATCATAAGATTGCATCAAGGCATCAACGATATGTTTGGTAAAAGCTTTATTTTGACTATAAGCATGAGGAGAATTAACAACAGATGCAACAAGGAAATACAACCTTCTAAAGAACAATTATCATAATCACATTCCTTGAAATCCGAGATAGTGGGTTCAATACTATTTAAAGTCATGACCTCTCCAATCCTACTTTTACCAAATTTAGCATCAAGACCTAAAGACTCCAAATTCTTGGGACGCCTTCTAGGCAAAGTTGACTCATTATTAGTCCCATAATTATCAAGATTCATATTGCAAAACAAAGATCTAATAGGAGATGCATCAATAACTTTAAGATCTTCATCATTATTTTCATGGAAACTAGAAGAACACGCTTTTATAAAGCAATCTTTCTTTGCACGCAATCTAGCGATTCTTTCCTTGCACTCATCAATGGAAATTCTCATTGCTTTGAGAGACTCATTGATATCATGCTTAGGAGAAGAAGATCTAAGTTTAAGAGAATCAACATCAAGCGAAAGTCTATCAACGTTCCTAGCCAAATCATCAACTTTGAGCAATTTTTCTTCAAGCAATGCATTAAAATTCTTTTGGGAAATCATAAATTCTTTCACACTATTCTCAAAATCAGAGGGCATATTATTAAAATTACCATAAGAATTATTGTAGGAATTTCCATAATTATTAGAGGAATTACTAGGGAACGGTCTAGCATTAAAGTTTCCTCTATAAGCATTGTTTCCAAAACTATTCCTACCAACAAAATTCACATCCATAGATTCATTATTATTCTCAATCAAAGTAGACAAAGGCATATCATTGGGATCAAGAGGAGTATTTTTAGTAGCAAACAATTTCATAAGTTCATCCATCTTTCCACTCAAAACATTGATTTCTTCTATAGCATGCACTTTTTTACTAGAAGATCTTTCGGTGTGCCATTGAGAATAATTAGCCATAATATTATCAAGGATTTTTGTAGCATCTCCTAACGTGATTTCCATAAACGTGCCTCCCGCGGCCGAATCTAAGAGATTTCTAGAAGCAAAGTTCAAAGCAGCATAAAATTTTTGTATGATCATCCATAAATTCAAACCATGAGTAGGGCAATTGTGAATCATCAATTTCATTCTTTCCCAAGATTGGGCAACATGCTCATGATCAAGTTGTTTAAAATTCATAATATCATTCCTAAGAGTGATAATCTTAGCGGGAGGAAAATACTTAGAGATAAAAGCATCTTTGCACTTGTTCCAAGAATCAATACTATTTTTAGGCAAAGACGAAAACCAAACTTTAGCACGATCTCTAAGTGAAAACGGAAATAACTTCAATTTGACAATATTGTTATCCATATCTTTCTTCTTTTGCATATCACACAAATCAACAAAGTTGTTTAGATGAGTAGCGGCATCTTCACTAGGAAGGCCGGCGAATTGATCTTTCATAACAAGATTCAGCAAAGCAGTATTGATTTCACAAGACTCAACATCATTAAGAGGAGCAATCGAAGTACTAAGTAAATCATTATTGTTGGTATTCAAGAAATCACACAATTTGGTATTATCTTGCGCCATGGCAACAAGTAATCCAACACACAAGCAAAAAGAAAAAGGCAAGCGAAAGAGAGGAGGAGATTGGGAAAGAGAGGGCAAATAAAACGGCAAGGGTGAAGTGGGGGAGAGGAAAACGAGAGGCAAATGGAAAATAATGTAAATGTGAGGGAGATGAGTTTGTGATGGGTACTTGGTATGTCTTGATTTGAGCGAATACCTCCCCGGCAACGGCACCAGAAATCCTTCTTGCTACGTCTTGAGCTTGTGTTGGTTTTCCTTGAAGAGAAAAGGGTGATGCAGCAATAGTAGCGTAAGTATTTCCCTCAGTTTTTGAGAACCAAGGTATCAATCCAGTAGGAGGCTCCTCAAAAGTCCCACGCACCTACACAAACAAACAAAGAACTCACAACCAACACAATAAAGGGGTTGTCAATCCCTTCATCGCCACTTGCGAAAGTGAGATCTGATAGAGATAGTATGATAAGATAAATATATTTTTGGTATTTTATAATATATATGCAAAAAGTAAAGATGCAAATATGATAAGAGATAGACCCGGGGGCCATAGGTTTCACTAGAGGCTTCTCTCAAGATAGCATAAGTATTACGGTGGGGTGAACAAATTACTGTCGAGCAATTGATAGAAAAGCGAATAATTATGAGATTATCTAGGCATGATCATGTATATAGGCATCACATCCATAACAAGTAGACCGACTCCTGCCTGCATCTACTACTATTACTCAACACATCGACCGACTCCTGCCTGCATCTAGAGTATTAAGTTCATAAGAACAGAGTAACGCCTTAAGCAAGATGACATGATGTAGAGGGATAAACTCATGCAATATGATATAAACCCCATCTTTTTATCCTCGATGGCAACAATACAATACGTGCCTTGCAACCCTTTCTGTCACTGGGTAAGGACACCGCAAGATTGAACCCAAAGCTAAGCACTTCTCCCATGGCAAGAAAGATCAATCTAGTAGGCCAAACCAAACTGATAATTCCAAGAGACTTGCAAAGATAACTCATTCATACATAAAAGAATTCACAGGAGATTCAAATATTTCTCATAGATAAACTTGATCATAAACCCACAATTCATCGGATCTCGACAAACACACCGCAAAAAGAGTTTACATCGAATAGATCTCCACAAGAGAGGGGGAGAACATTGTATTGAGATCCAAAAAGAGAGAAGAAGCCATCTATCTAATAACTATGGACCCGTAGGTCTGTAGTAAACTACTCATAACTCATCGGAGGGGCAAGGATGTTGGTGTAGAAGCCCTCCGTGGTCGATTCCCCCTCCGGCGGAGCGCCGGCGAAGGCTCCAAGATGGGATCTCGCGGATACAGAATGTTATAGTGGTGGAAATTGTGTTTCCTTGGCTCCCTGGATGTTTTCGGGGTACGTAGGCTTATATAGGAGGAAGAAGTACATCGGTGGCCGCCCGAGGGGCCCACGAGACAGGGGGCGCCCTACCCTCTCGTGGCCGCCTCAGCTGCTTCTTGACTTGCACTCCAAGTCCTCTGGATCACGTTCGTTCCAAAAATCATGCTCCCGAAGGTTTCATTCCGTTTGGACTCCGTTTGATATTCCTTTTCTTTGAAATACTGAAATAGGCAAAAAAAATAGCAATACGGGATGGGCCTCCGGTTAGTAGGTTAGTCCCAAAAATGATATAAATGTGTAAAATAAAACCCATAAACATCCAAAAGGGGTAATATAATAGTATGGAACAATCAAAAATTATAGATACGTTGGAGACGTATCAGAGAACCACCTACACTTGTGTTGAGGTCAAGATATTCCATTCCTACCATATGAATCTTGATCTCTAGCCTTCCCCAAGTTGCTTTCCACTCAAATCTTCTTTCCAACAAATCCAAATCCTGTGAGAGAGAGTTGAGTGTTGGGGAGACTATCATTTGAAGCACAAGAGCAAGGAGTTCATCATCAACACACCATTTGTTACTTCTTGGAGAGTGGTGTCTCCTAGATTGGCTAGGTGTCACTTGGGAGCCTCCGACAAGATTGTGGAGTTGAACCAAGGAGTTTGTAAGGCCAAGGAGATCGCCTACTTCGTGAAGATCTACCCTAGTGAGGCAAGTCCTTCGTGGGCGACGGCCATGGTGGGATAGACAAGGTTGCTTCTTCGTGGACTGTCACATCCCTAGTTCTGGTATGACCTTGACTAGCTAGTCATGTGTGCATCATGTTTAAATTCCATTTAAACTTGAAATGAGGATTTGTGAAACCCTCAGAATCATTCCTGGAAATGACCTAAATAAAAAAAATGCTCCAAAAAGGTCCAAGAAAATGCTCATGTTGCTCTCTGAAAATATTGGACAGAGATAAAAATCAAACCAATATTTTTAAGGGCTCATAAGTATTTATTTTGGGCATTTGGAATTAATGCTTAATTATTTGCATTGGATATATATATATATATATATTATGTCCAAAAATTATGCCAGTTATTGAGGAGCTCTGGAATAATACCACTAGCCCCTACAAAAATTGGCATAAGGAAATAAAATGATTTAGTATTATTATTAAATCAAAACATATGTCAGAAAAATAGAAAAGAAACAAAATGGGAAAAACCTACCTGGCGCTTACCTGCAGCCGTCTGGCCCAGCACTGTGCGGCCTGGCCGGCCCAGTTGGCCAGCCCAGCCCACCTGTCCCCCTCCCCTGTCATCTTCCTCGCGCTAGAAGGATGCAGCGCGTGTGGCCAGCGCTCGCGGCCACGCGCCTCGCCAGCTCCTGCTTGCTGCCGAGGGTCTGGATGCCTCCCCGAGTGCCACGCACTCCCCCTCGACCCCTGCACCTCTTCCCTCTCTCCCGGGACCACCTGCCCCTCCTTTGCTCTCTTCCCGCAACGCCATCATCGCCGCCGCTCACCTTTTCCACGGCCACAGGCCACCCCTCGCCCTGCCGCTGCGCCCAGAAGCACCCCCGCATCTTCCTCATCCTCTCCACCGAGCTACACAACGCCGGAGGCCCTACTTCATCGCCACCATCGTCGTCTTCGGCCTCGGCCGCCATGGATCCTCGCCGTCGATTCGGGAGCTACCGGGCGTCCCCGACCTCGCCCTCGCGCTTGTTGAACTCGCTGTGAGCCTCCGCACCAAACCTCCCTCCCCCGATGCTAATTTCTTCCTCTAACCGCGGGCTCCGTCGAGCCTGAGAGCTCATTGTCGCCGGCCACGAGGTCGCCGTGGCTAGAGCCCACACTCGTCGCGTCCGAGCACGTTGTCGTCCTTGGCGCGTTCCAAGGAACCCAGAGCATCTACCCATTGTTCCTCCCGTGCACCATGGCGCTCTGTCCATCTTCACAGAACTCCGGCTACCGCGCAAGTTGCTGCCGCCGTCGACCTAGGCCACCGAAGCTGCTGCTGCGTGCACCACCCGACGTGGACGAGCCTCCTCGTCGCGTGGACGCACTTCGCCGTCCATATGGTCGCCGGGAAGCAAAACCCGAGCATTGCCGCCGTCTCTGGACGTCACCGGTGGCTTAACTCCGGCCGTGCCGACGTGGCACCGTAATTAGTGGCTAATGATGCCACTAACCAACCCCCTAGCTCACTGACGGATGGACCCCACTCTTATTAACCCCGGCTTTAATTTCCTGCTTAGATTAGTTTATAACCCAGCGGGACTGACACGCCAGCATTGACTTTGCTGACATGGGCATTGACCGGACCCACCTGTCAGTAACACTAACCAGCCATGTGTCACTGACGTGTGGACCCCACACGTCAGGTTTGACCTGGTCAGCTGCTATTGACTTACTGACGCAGTTATTAATTTTCTGGTTTTAAAATAAATCAGGAAATTCCACAAAATGCTATAAAATTCAAAAAATCATAGAAATTCAACCGTAGCTCAGATTGAAATTATTTATATATGAAAAATTATAAAATGCAATCTATCCATCTGTACTAGTTTCATGCATGACAAACCAACTTATACCTGCTGTATAGGTGAAAACACATAAATGGCATTTATAAAGACTAAACTTGGAGGTGCATTTGAATTCTTGATTCAAATGGACTCCATCCAAATAGAATGCTAGATGCATTAGCACAAACAACATCACATCTACATACCATGTTTGTCGGGGTTATCTCGCGGGTGGGTTCGCGAGACAACAGATGCGACGAGGTGGCTTGTGGTGAGGGCAAGGATGCTTTGGAGATCAAGGGACGGGATTGGGCAAACAACACGCGGTGATTTACCCAGGTTCGGAGCTCTCCGGAGAGATAATACTCCTACTCCTGCATGTCTAAATATATGTGGAATGTCCATAGCAGTACATGGTTGCTCCTGGAGCTGTATCTGAGAGCCAGTAGCAAAGAGCTTATGTGCTCATCTACTAGTACATGTGTGTGTGTGTGTGTGTGCGGCGTAGTATGCTCGCCAGCGAGTGTGAGCGTGTGTGCTCTTGCGGCTTGTCGCCAAGTGAGTGACCGTGAGGGCCTTTTCTCCTGGATGGATGGATGTTCACTTTGTAGTGTGAGCTAGCTTTGGGTGTAAGCTAGGTGGGCATATGTGTGTGCTTGGGATGTAAGCTAGTGTAGCTTACATCCCAGGCCGTGTGTAGTTTGGGAGCTAGGCTAAGTTTTGTCCCTGGGGCATTTTATAAATCAATGCCCGGGGACAAAGTAAATTGTAGACGATGTCGCGCGTGACAAGCGAACAGTGTATGCTTTGTCAGCAACAATGATCGCAGTATGGCCGTCTTGTCGGTGTCGCGGTTGACTTCGCGTAGCGGGCCGGCTGGAGCAGCCGGACAAGGACCCGGCCGGGCGGCCGCGTTGAGGAGTCCGGCCGGGTTGACGGACTTGGACGGCTTAAGAAACCCGGCCAAGTGCGAGCCGGATTGAGGGGCGTTGCTGGCCCTGATGTTTCTGAAGCGTCGTTTGCCGTCTTGGGCCAACCCGGGGGTCATCCCCCCGACAATGCTCATGCATCATGTTGTTTCATATGATTGTGTTTTGATTGTCGACACTGTTCCTTCTTGATAGGTCCTGCTCCGGAGAGTGTTCTAGAGTACCTGTCTGAGGAGCAGTGCCCCCTCTGTTGATCTACCAGGCAAGCAAACCCCCTTGTTCATTCCGATACAATCTTACTCTCTCGCTCCTGCTCTCAGTTATTTCATTAGGACAACAATGATTCAACTGCCACTTTGTGCTGCGGTAGTTGAACCCATTCCTCTGCATGACCTATCATTGCCACAGTAAATAGTTGAAACCCACTAGCATGTGTAGGAGTTGATTGAAGCCATTGTTGTGTCCCTACCATGCCAGGCCTGCTATTGCTTAGAGTGTGTCAGGTCTTATTCATTGGGAATGAATTGGAGTGTTACGATATGTTCTGGTGCTGAGAGTGAAGTGTGTGAACACGATTTGGTAAAGGTAGCGGTGAGAGGCCATGTAGGAGTACATGGTGGGTTGTCTCACTGGAACCGTCCTTAAGCACTGAGTTCTATGTATGTTTTCCAATGACTCGATACTACCACACATTGGGTTCCGATAACTCGGCCCCTCTTGACTTATTAACCAACTTGATCTCTGTCCAGGAGTCGCAACTAGTTTCTGGTGTTTGTAGGTAGTGCTATTTTTGTACCAACTGGCACCCGGCAGGGTCGGCTTGGGACAAACTAGGCACACGTGGCCTGGTGTACCGAGTGGCACCCGGATGGTGGGCTCGGGAACCCTGCACACATCGTTTGGGGCCGTGAGCGACACCCCGGCCGGATCTCCTTGCGGATGGAACCTGAATAGGCGATAAACCTGGGCTAGACTCTTGTGTGGTTAGTTAGGTCGTGGCCGACACCGTTGCGAGGCTTCCGCTTGAAGGTTGCCGAGATACATGACGTGTACATGGCGGTAAGTGGCGGGAGCGTGTGTGAAGAAGTACACCCCTGCAGGGTTATCATGGTATATTCGAATAGCCGGGTCCGCGGTTATGGGCTTCTTGGATGCTTACGTGGTACATAGACAACTTGAAGTGGATACTCTAAAATGCTCAAGACAATGTTGAGTGCTATGGATGGCCTTCTCGTAGGGAGACGGGGATGAATCCATAGTAGTGTATTGTGTGGTGATTAGTGGACTCGTGTGCGCCATCTCACCTCAAAGAAGTTTCTCGTAGTCGTAGAACAGGATAGCCACTAGCTGTCAGGACCCCGACTCAATGCCACATCGATCTAGCATGTAACACCTCATATCACTTTACGGCCTCACGCACGGTATTCCCACGGGTGTCGCCTTACCTTTGCCCGGGACCGTTTGCACCTTTTGGCACACATATATGATAGTGTCGCTAGCATCCATATGATAAGGAGCCCGGGCTGACATGGCTAGTCGTAAACCCAAAGTGGCACAAACTTACGGGGACAGGCATCCATGACCCAGCATCGAACGTGTCAGTCATCAGCGAGTGAATCCAGGCTGTAGCACTGGTCTAGCAGGACTCCGGTGAACCGGGCTGTAGCGGGCTAACAGGACTCCGGTATTCATCGCATGACATTTCCCCGAGGGGACAGACACAGGAACGAAGAAGGACACATGCCGGCCAGCCTAAGTGTTCCGGAGCAGTAGCAAGCTACCATGGAAACACTAGGAGACATTCCCCGGTAAGAGAGGCTACTAAGGATAAACAACTAGATAGTCAGATCCCACACATACCAAGCATTTCAATAACATACACACAATATGCTCGATATGTGCAAATACAACATGGCATCATAACATGACTCTATGACCCAAGTATGTATTCATTAGGCTCCGAGGAGCGAGATATTACAAACGGGGGTCTCATGACCCAACATTCAGAGCATACAAATCAAAGCACAAGCGGAAGCTTAACATGTCTGAGTACAGACATCTACAAATGAAAAAGGCTGAGAAGCCTGACTATCTACCAGATCCTGCCAAGGGCACAAGATCGTAGCTGAGGTAACAAGCTAAACGTCGAAGTCCACACGAAACTACTAGTGAGACTGAAGTCTCTCTGCAAAAACATAAAATAGGCAAACGTGAGTACAAATGTACCCAGCAAGACTTACATCAGAACTAACTACATATGCATCATTATCAACAAAGGGGATGGTGGGGTTTAACTGCAGCAAGCCAGCTTTGACTCGGTGGCTATCCTGAACTATGACTGCAAGTAACTCTTTTGAGGTGGCGCACACGAGTCCACATATTCACCATATCAATACACCCTATGGATCCGCTCCCGTCTCCCTACGAGAACGCCATCCATGGAACTCACGCTTATCTTGCGTATTTTTAGGGTATCCACTTTAACTTGTCTATGAACTAATATAAGCAACCCAGAAGTCCTTTACCGCGGACACGGCTATTCGAATAGATGATGTTAACCCTACAGGGGTGTACTTCTTCATACATGTTTCCACCACTTAGCGTCTGCACACGACATGTGCTCGGCAGACTTCAAGCGAAAGCCGACGTGGGTGTAGACCACGACCTACCTAAACACCTAAGTCTCTAGTCCAGGTTTATCGCCTATTCGGGTTCCATCCATGAGGAGATCCGGCCGGGGTTTCGCTCACAGCCCCAAACGATGTGAACAGGGTTCCGTGACACCAAACAGGCGCCCGGTATACCCGGCCACGTGCCTACCGCATCACAGCCCACCCCTTCGGTCAGCGCTGCGCACGGCCTCCAGCATACTACAAACACCAAAAACTACTTGCAACTCCTGGACAGAGGACAAGGGTGAATAAGAAGTCGAGCGGGGTCATATTTCAGGGCCCAATGCATGGTAGTAGCTGAATCATGGATCACAAACACAGAACTCTGTTCCTAAGGACGGCTTCAATGAGACAACCCACCATGTACTCCTACATGGACTCTCACTGATACCTTTTACCAAATCGTGTTCACACACTTAGCTCACACACAGTAGGACATGTTCACACACCTCTGATTCATTCCCGATGAATCAGACCTGACTCAACTCTAAGCAGTAGCAGGCATGACAAACAAACATGAATGAGTAGGCACAACAGGGCTCAAACAACTCCTACTCATACTAGTGGGTTTCATCTATTTACTGTGGCAATGACAGGTCATGCAGAGGATAAAGGGGTTCAGCTACCGCAACAAGTAACAAATGACTCGTTGTTGTCCTAATGCAGTAAAAGAGAGCAGGGCGAGAGAGTAGGATTGTATCGGAATGAACAAGGGGGTTTTGCTTGCCTGGCACTTCTGAAGATAACATTGAGTCTTCATTAGTGTCAACGATCACATCATCGGTACAGCGTCTACCGAGGGGGAACAACACCGGCAAACACAGAAGAAACACGATCAATGCAATGCACAGTATGATGTATGCTATGACATGTCAATATGAATGTGTTTTGGGCTAATGCATCTAGCAACAAGTTAAATGGGGTTGGTTTGAACACTAGGTTCAAATTCAAACTCCATATGTGAGAGTTTAAATGCCATTTAATTGATTTGACCTGATCAGCAGGTATAAGTTGTTCTAACATGCATGAAAATGGTACAGATGGATAGATTGGATTTTTCTGTCATTTTTCATATATAACTTGTTTGATTTGGAGCTACGGTTGATTTTCTATGATTTTTAGAAGTTTTGGCTATTTCTTGGAATTTTCTGAATTACTTTAAATCCAGAAAATTATTAAGTGCGTCAGCATGACATCAGCACTACGTCAGCAGGTCAACGGGGCTAGTCCAGGTCAAACCTGACGTGTGGGGTCCACACGTCAGTGACACAACTAACTAACCGTGTTAACTAGTGTTAGGTTAAGTACTAATCTAGGTTAATTAGGGCCTGGGCCCGCATGTCAGTGGCTCATCTAATTAACTAAGTTAATTTAACACTAATTAAACCTAATACTAATTAAGCAGGGGCCTTGGGAGGTCAAACCCCTGGTCAGTGGGTCAAACCTGCCGGCGGCTCGACGCCGACGAGGCCAGACGCGGCGGCGCCGCTCGGAAATGCGCTATAGGCAGCGGTTTCGCGCGCTGAGGGCACCAGGGCATAGCCCTTGCTCCCGCGCATCTAGTGGAGACAACAGCAGGTCACGGGGTCACCGGGAATCGACGTCGGCGACGGGTCGAGCGGCGGCCGGAGCTACGGGCGTGCTCGGGTTGGAGCTAGGAGGCACGTGGGGAGGAGGTGGTGGTGGATACATGCTCCTGGGGAGGTGAGGAAAATGATGACGCATGCGGGAGCGACTGGTTCGGGCCCTGGCCACGGTGGCACCATGGCCGGCGGCCCGGAGCTCTCGGCTCCGGTGGCAGAGGCGGCTAGAGGAGAGGAACGAGCTCGAGGAGGGGAAAAGGCAGAGGAGCTCACAAAGAGGCTAACGGAGGGCTCGGAAGGTGCGGGGACGGCCGGTGGGCAGCGAATCGACAGCGAGGATCTCCGGGCACCGAGGTTGAAGAAGACGTCGGGGACAGCGTTGCAGGGCCTCCGGCGAAGCCTGACTCAGCGAGGAGGTTGAGGGCGACACGACGGTGCTTCTGGACCTGGCGGCGGGGCGAGGGAGGGCTGGTGGCTGCGGCTATGGCGAACGGCGGCGACGACGCGTTTGGGTGGTGCGAAGGAGAGAGACAGAGGAGGGGAGGAGGTCCAGCGAGAGAGGGGAGAGGTGCAGAGGGTCGAGGGGGGGTGCGTGGCGTCGGTAGAAGGCCCAGGGCTCCCAGGTGGAAGCAGGAGGTGGCCGAGGGCTCTCGGGCGCGCGCCACCGAGCTGCTTCGGGACGAGGGGGAGGAAGACGACAGAAGGGTGGCCTGGTGGGCTGGGCCGGCCACTTGGGCCGCCAGGTGGGCTTCACAGGTGAGCGCCAGGTAAGTTCTCTGCTCTCTGCTTTTATCTATCGTTTTCTATTTTCTGCAACTTTGTGACTTTATTAAAAATACTAGACCAAACCCAAAAATCATGAAACTGATCAATGCCACTGTTTGAAATATAACCAACAGCAAACATTTTAGTTTATGATTATTTGAGCATTTAAACTATTTATTATCATTTAAATGCCCAAATGCAAATACTTTATGATTTAATTCAAGAATCCAGGAAAAACCTAGATATATGTTCATAATTTTTGGCAGAGGTTTTCACCTTTATCAGAAATCATGAACATTTTCAAAGGCATTTTGGGTTCATTGAAAATGATTTTATTTGAGCCTATTTGCATTCATTTGGTGCTAGGGTTTAAACAATCCCCATTTCAAGTTTAACTAAAATTTAAACATGATGCAACACATGACTAGCTAGCTCAGAGCAAACCAGAAGCTAGGGATGTGACAACTCACCCCCACTAAACAAGAATCTCGACCCGAGATTCAAGCGTAGGGTAAGACGAAGGGGAAACACATCCTAACACAATCTTCACGATCCAGGTTGCCCTTCATAAGGACGCTGACTCTATCACCATCTTTATCTTGATGTCTTGCTCTGAGAACTCCAACCGACATGACAATGAGAGGAGAAAGAAAAACTCTAGAAGAATTGATCTTCTCGAAGATCTAACAACTCAGGATTAACTCACGAAATGAGACATAGCAACCTCTCTCGAGCTGAGACACGAAACATTCATCGAAAAGAATTGAGTGGAACAGATGTCGAAGGTTCACTAGGTAGACAACAATTCCACACTTAAGAGGGTGGTGAACAGTTGTCAACGTAACGAGGAGTTGAGTTGTCATGATACCACAACGAGACATCTTGGAGGAGGTGACTCGTAGAAATATCCCCTGAAGTGGCAAAAAGAATTACCTTTGATTCAAAGGTCACTGAAACTCTTTATACCAGCCTAAGGCAATTTTTGAGCGATCGTTTAGAGGGTTCGGTAGAATGGCATACCCGGATTAGAATGGATGATGTGGATTACCTTGTTGAAAACAACACAAGGGATGATTTTAGTAACTGGGGAAAAGCTCAACAGTAGAGAGTGGGTCCACTGCTTGAAAAGTTATAGCCTAACGAAGAAAACTGGGAGCAATCCCAGTTAGTGCCGGCGATGAAGCCTAGAGCTTGCGCATGCTCTCAAGAACTTGAGCATTTCCATATTCATCAAGGTTTTACCAATATCCGTGTCAGGGATCCTGGCAACACAACATACTACCATGACGAATACTGGTGGAGGATGCAGATACAAAGGAAGACAACACTTTCTCAGATTTCACCTTAGCGTGGCCAAGGGGACGAAATCTGGATGATCGACCGAGAGACATTTAGCACTCCGCTTCTAATGTTCTCCTTGATGTACTAGCATAATCCATTCATAGATATGGTTTGACATCTAGAATATCAGGGAAAGGTCGGACTTCGGGAACACCAAGGCACAGCTAGGGAGTAAATCCTACAAAGTCCTTATAGGGAGGTGGCCAACTTTCTCAATCAAGAGCCTACAATAATGGTTCTTCTTGCTAGATGTGTTGGCCACGACATCCATGTTACCGGGTATAGAGAGACCAATATTATAATTCTTGGGACACGTTCCAACCATCATATCTACCTGAGATTCAGATCTGGTTGGTGTTAGAATAGTCCAGACTCATCAAGTCTAGAAAGAAAAATGAAAGTTTGCAACACAAATCAACGAGATGACATTGCGAGATTCTCGGGAAATGAACTACGATAGCAAGCTCCAAAACATGAGCTGGTTCTGCTACACACATGTGAACACGTTGTCCCAGACAAAACATTATCACATGGCAGTCTTACAATAAAACACTACCAAGTTCAGGTGGGGAACCATCATTAATGACATCGAAGTCTCCACGCGTGGAAGTCCAAAGAGTTCACCTTGGACAGACTCCTTTATCTTTGAACAACTCAATCAGTGGCTTGGTGTGCTAGGATATACATATGGAATGAGGATGATCAGTCTAACAGACCACAGAATTCTTCGCACGTGCATGACTGACTTGGGATGATTCCATAGGAGGTAAAACAAGCCTTCTCAAATTCATGGCAGCAACTTGCATCAAGTGCACATGAATTAGAGGGACTCACTTCTTTTGTCCAAACATATGCTTCACGAACGAGTCATGAAGATAATGCGTACACAAGTTTCCAACACTAGCTTAATGTTCAACAAAATCATGGAGGAGATAAGGATGTTGTCAATGGGCTCAACAACAATTCATCCAGGTTTCCATATTAGTGGAATTCCACAATTATGTGAACAAGGTGATAGCATTGGTCAGACCCGAAAGATATAATGGTGTATGCTCGAGGAACAACCACGAGTAAGACAACATTACGAATATCGTTGGTTCTGATTTGATTTGACGATAGCCCATACTCAAATCAATGGTTTGGGTAAGATAATAGATCCAACAATTGATCACGAGGATCAACCAATAAAGATATCATCTTTCTTCAACACACATACAAGATATCCCTTAAAATGAACTAAGTCGGACAAGCTTTTATCTTCCAACTCTCCAAGTTGTTGTTCAGTTTACCAACTAGCTCAGGGTATCCAACACAGAATTTTGGAGAAGGGGGTGGTTTATGAAAAACCAACTTGATCACGAACCCAACATAGCGGTCAGGTGACAACCTGGTAATACTTCCGAGAAGATATTCGGAAAATTACGAACCACCAATATGTTATTAAGCTCGAAAACAATCTTGTTTCCGAAGCAAGATGATGTGATCAATTAAGCAAGGGATTGAAACCCTAACTCATTGATCGAAGAGTGCACCAGAAATAAGGACTAGGTAGCACGAACAGTCTTAGAATGATGATTCAAGAACCAACACGCTAAGAATGAAATTATTGTCCTTTAACTACCAAGCAACAAGGTTGCTAGGAGTATTGATTTCACACATCACGATTCACTTGTCGACATTCCGGTTGCAACAACACGGGAACCGAGAAATGAATAATGATGGAGAGAAGTATCACTGTGTCAAGAGTTCATAGGATGGTGTGCAATTCCCATGACATTCTTGATATGAAGATGGTAATACTCCAAGGTAGAACAGAGCAAAAGCAAGATTAGCAATTTGATCTGCGGAGTACGACTGCTTTGACCCAATCCTGGAAATGGACAAGGTACTGGAGTTTGTTTCTCCTAGTCATTCCGGAATAGAATGGCTTGACGGACCACAAGAGTAATAGGAATGCACGCATACTCTTGACTATCAAATGATAGACGAGGGTCAGAAGACAACTAAGAGGGACAACTCAAAGAACATATAATTTTCTGAGTTGTGGATGCATAGATTAGTATGTCGAACCAAGTTCAACATGTTTCTTCCGGATAACCCATGCAGAGAGGTAGGACTGGCAGAGTCACGATTTATGAATGGAGAACTCCTCAAGAGTACTCTAATTGTGATCTTTTGATCCAATAAACTTCTGCCATAAGCGGTTCATAGTATTTGGAAGAAGGAAATACCATGGACCTCGAGGACTATCGCAAAGTTACTAATATCCTAAAGGAACTAGCAAACACTATCAACATGAAGTAAGTAGAGTGAATCTCGGGTTCAAGAACCCAGGAATAGAATACCTACTACTAAGTAGCATCACGGGATGCTTTCGAGAATAAAGGCCAGAATCATCACACTGGGACACAAATCATGGCTAGATTACTAGATGATCCCCTAGGACACCTAGGGTCATAATAATAATTCCAACATATATGTCGAGGCAATAGAATACCTCAACTCAGCAATTAGTGTGATTAACCTAGCCCAAAGGAACATAAAAACCAGAGGGAAAGGACTTGCAAGTGCATCAGATTGTTTAGAAACCTGGGATGACTCGAACAGCATAACGGCTGTAAATGCTCAAAAAGTTTGGAGACATACTACAGAAATGGTGGCATAGCCACTCAGAAGCACAATATCAAGGTTTCGAGATCATCAGTTAACATACAGAAGTGGTAGGAACTGGACTGAGGCTTACATCCAACAATCTTACAAGTCTACAGATTAGTAACACGTGATCCTGATAGAAAGAGGAGATAGCCTAGTTCTTAATCCCCGTAGAAGAGAAGAGGATGACTCAGATCAGAAGGCCATGAGGTATAAGGAGTAAAAAGAGCCTTACGTTCCATCCCACAATCAATTCCCTTACATAACTAAAGCATTTCTAGACACAACTTCGACCGGTTTGGCTTGGTAATCCTACAGGCAGTCAGGCTCTGATACCAAAGCTATCAGGACCCCGACTCAATGCCACATCGATCTAGCATGTAACACCTCATATCACTTTGCGGCCTCACGCACGGTATTCCCACGGGTGTCGCCTTACCTTTGCCCGGGACCGTTTGCGCCTTTTGGCACACGTATATGATAGTGTCGCTAGCATCCATATGATAAGGAGCCCGGGCTGACATGGCTAGTCGTAAACCCAAAGTGGCACAAACTTACAGGGACAGGCATCCATGACCCACCATCGAACGTGTCGGTCATTAGTGAGTGAATCCAGGCTGTAGCACTGGGCTAGAAGGACTCCGGTGAACCGGGCTGTAGCGGGCTAACAGGACTCCGGTATTTATCGCGTGACATTTCCCCGAGGGGATAGACACAGGAACGAAGAAGGACACATGCCGGCCAGCCTAAGTGTTCCGGAGTAGTAGCAAGCTACCATGGAAACACTAGGAGACATTTTCCGGTAAGAGAGGCTACTAAGGATAAACAACTAGATAGTCAGATCCCACACATACCAAGCATTTCAATAACATACACACAATATGCTCGATATGTGCAAATACAACATGGCATCATAACATGACTCTATGACCCAAGTATGTATTCATTAGGCTCCGAGGAGCGAGATATTACAAACAGGGGTCTCATGACCCAACATTCAGAGCATTCAAATCAAAGCACAAGCGGAAGCATAACATGTCTGAGTACAGACATCTACAAATGAAAAAGGCTAAGAAGCCTGACTATCTACCAGATCCTGCCGAGGGCACAAGATCGTAGCTGAGGTAACAAGCTAAACGTCGAAGTCCACGCGAAACTACTAGTGAGACTGAAGTCTCTCTGCAAAAACATAAAATAGGCAAACGTGAGTACAAATGTACCCAGCAAGACTTACATCAGAACTAACTACATATGCATCATTATCAACAAAGGGGATGGTGGGGTTTAACTGCAGCAAGCCAGCTTTGACTTGGTGGCTATCCTGAACTACGACTGCAAGTAACTCTTTTGAGGTGGCGCACACGAGTCCACATATTCACCATATCAATACACCACTATGGATCCGCTCCCGTCTCCCTACGAGAACGCCATCCATAGCAGTCACGCTTATCTTGCGTATTTTTAGGGTATCCACTTTCACTTGTCTATGAACTGATATAAGCAACCCAGAAGTCCTTTACCGCGGACACGGCTATTCGAATAGATGATGTTAATCCTGCAGGGGTGTACTTCTTCATACATGTTTCCACCACTTAGCGTCTGCACACGACATGTGCTCGGCAGACTTCAAGCGAAAGCCGACGTGGATGTAGACCACGACCTACCTAAACACCTAAGTCTCTAGTCCAGGTTTATCGCCTATTCGGGTTCCACCCATGAGGAGATCCGGCCGGGGTTTCGCTCACAGCCCCAAACGATGTGAACAGGGTTCCGTGACACCAAACGGGTGCCCGGTATACCCGGCCACGTGCCTACCGCATCACAGCCCACCCCTTCGGTCAGCGCTGCGCACGGCCTCCAGCATACTACAAACACCAAAAACTACTTGCAACTCCTGGACAGAGGACAAGGGTGAATAAGAAGTCGAGCGGGGTCATATTTCAGGGCCCAATGCATGGTAGTAGCTGAATCATGGATCACAAACACAGAACTCTGTTCCTAAGGACGGCTTCAATGAGACAACCCACCATGTAATCCTACATGGCCTCTCACCGATACCTTTTACCAAATCGTGTTCACACACTTAGCTCACACACAGTAGGACATGTTCACACACCTCTGATTCATTCCCGATGAATCAGACCTGACTCAACTCTAAGCAGTAGCAGGCATGACAAACAAACATGAATGAGTAGGCACAACAGGGCTCAAATAACTCCTACTCATACTAGTGGGTTTCATCTATTTACTGTGGCAATGACAGGTCATGCAGAGGATAAAGGGGTTCAGCTACCGCAGCAAGTAACAAATGACTCGTTGTTGTCCTAATGCAGTAAAAGAGAGCAGGGCGAGAGAGTAGGATTGTATCGGAATGAACAAGGGGGTTTTGCTTGCCTGGCACTTCTGAAGATAACATTGAGTCTTCATCAGTGTCAACGATCACATCATCGGTACAGCGTCTACCGAGGGGGGACAACACCGGCAAACACAGAAGAAACACGATCAATGCAGTGCACAGTATGATGCATGCTATGACATGGCAATATGAATGTGTTTTGGGCTAATGCATCTAGCAACAAGTTAAATGGGGTTGGTTTGAACACTAGGTTCAAATTCAAACTCCATATGTGAGAGTTTAAATGCCATTTAATTGATTTGACCTGATCAGCAGGTATAAGTTGTTCTAACATGCATGAAAATGGTACAGATGGATAGATTGGATTTTTCTGATCATTTTTGATATATAACTTCTTTGATTTGGAGCTACGGTTGATTTTCTATGATTTTTAGAAGTTTTGGCTATTTCCTGGAATTTTCTGAATTACTTTAAATCCAGAAAATTATTAACTGTGTCAGCATGACATCAGCACTACGTCAGTAGGTCAATGGGGCTAGTCCAGGTCAAACCTGACGTGTGGGGTCCACACGTCAGTGACACAACTAACTAACCGTGTTAACTAGTGTTAGGTTAAGTACTAATCTAGGTTAATTAGGGCCTGGGCCCGCATGTCAGTGGCTCATCTAATTAACTAAGTTAATTTAACACTAATTAAAACTAATACTAATTAAGCAGGGGCCTGGGGAGGTCAAACCCATGGTCAGCGCGTCAAACCTGCCGGCGGCTCGACGCCGGCGAGGCCAGACGCGGCAGCGCCGCTCAGAAATGCGCTATAGGCGGCGGTTTCGCGCGCTGAGGGCACCAGGGCATAGCCCTTGCTCCCGCGCATCTAGTGGAGACAGCAGTAGGTCACGGGGTCACCGGGAATCGACGCCGGCGACGGGTCGAGCGGCAGCCAGAGCTGTGGGCGTGCTCGGGTTGGAGCTAGGGGGCACATGGGGAGGAGCTGGTGGTGGATACATGCTCCTGGGGAGGTGAGGAAAACGATGACGCATGCGGGAGCGGCTGGTTCGGGCCCTGGCCACGGTGGCACCATGGCCGGCGGCCCGGAGCTCTCGGCTCCGGTGGCAGAGGCGGCTAGAGGAGAGGAACGAGCTCGAGGAGGAGGGGAAAAGGCGGAGGAGCTCATAGAGAGGCTAACGGAGGGCTCGGAAGGTGCGGGGACGGCCGGTGGGCAGCGAATCGATAGCGAGGATCTCCGGGCACCGAGGTTGAAGAAGACGTCGGGGACAGTGTTGCAGGGCCTCCGGCGAAGCCTGACTCAGCGAGGAGGTTGAGGGCGACACGGCGGTGCTTCTGGACCTGGCGGCGGGGCGAGGGAGGGCTGGTGGCTGCGGCTATGGCAAACGGCGGCGACGGCGCATTCGGGTGGTGCGAAGGAGAGAGACAGAGGAGGGGAGGAGGTCCAGCGAGAGAGGGGAGAGGTGCAGAGGGTCGAGGGGGGGTGCGTGGCATCAGTAGAAGGCCCAGGGCTCCCAGGTGGAAGCAGGAGGTGGCCGAGGGCTCTCGGGCGCGCCCCACCGAGCTGCTTCGGGATGAGGGGGAGGAAGACGACAAAAGGGTGGCCTGGTGGGCTGGGCCGGCCACTTGGGCCGCCAGGTGGGCTTCACAGGTGAGCGCCAGGTAAGTTCTCTACTCTCTGCTTTTATCTATCGTTTTCTATTTTCTGCAACTTTGTGACTTTATTAAAAATACTAGACCAAACCCAAAAATCATGAAACTGATCAATGCCACTGTTTGAAATATAACCAACAGCAAACATTTTAGTTTATGATTATTTGAGCATTTAAACTATTTATTAGCATTTAAATGCCCAAATGCAAATACTTTATGATTTAATTCAAGAATCTAGGAATAACCTAGATATATGTTCATATTTTTTGGCAGAGGTTTTCACCTTTATCAGAAATCATGAACATTTTCAAAGGCATTTTGGGTTCATTGAAAATGATTTTATTTGAGCCTATTTGCATTCATTTGGTGCTAGGGTTTAAACAATCCCCATTTCAAGTTTAACTGAAATTTAAACATGATGCAACACATGACTAGCTAGCTCAGAGCAAACTAGAAGCTAGGGATGTGACACTGAGTCAAAGCTGGCTTGCTGCAACTAAACCCCACATTACCTTCTTGATACAAATGCATGTATGATAGGATCTGATGTAAGTCTTGTTGAGTACCTTTGTACTCATGTTGCTTTATTTATGTTTTTGCAGTGGAGACTTCGGTCTTACTAGTGTTCTCGTGGGCTTCGACAAGTAGCTTGTACCTCAGCTACGATCTTGTTAGGATGTTGTATATAGTCAGCCTCTTTAGCCTTTTTCATTTGTAGATGTCTGTACTTAGACATGTAATGCTTCCGCTTGTTGCTTGAATGCTCTGAATGTTGGGTCATGTGACCCCTGTCTGTAATAAATGCTATGATGGCTCTTTGAGCCTTATCTATATGAGTTGTTGAGTTATGCTGTGATGCCATGTTGTACAACACATACTTGCATGCTATGCGTACGTGTAATGTGTATTGCTATGTGTGGGATCGGACTATCTAGTTGTTTATCCTTAGTAGCCTCTCTTACCGGGAAATGTCTCCTAGTGCTTCCACTGAGCCCTGGTAGCTTGCTACTACTCCAGAACACTAAGGCTGGCCGACATGTGTCCTTCTTCGTTCCTGTGTCTGTCTCTTCGGGGAAATGTCACGCGGTGTCTACCGGAGTCCTGTTAGCCTGCTACAGCCCGGATTCTCCGGAGTCCTGCTAGCCCAGTTGCTATAGCCCGGATTCACTCGCTGATGACCGACACGTTCGATGCTGGGTCATGTATGCCTGTCCCTGTAAGTTAGTGCCACTTCGGGTTCACGACTAGCCATGTCAGCCCGGGTTCTTGTCATATGGATGCTAGCGACACTATCATATAAGTGTGTCAAAAGGCGCAAACGGTCCCCGGCATGGTAAGGCGACACCCGTGGGAATACCGTGCATGAGGCCACAAAGTGATATGAAGTGTTACATGCTAGATCGGTGTGGCATAGAATCGGGGTCCTGACAGCTTTGGTATCAGAGCCTGACTGCCTATAGGATTACCAAGCCAAACTAGTCGAAGTTGAGTCTAGAAATTCTCTAGTTATGTAAGGGAATTGATTGTGGGAGGGAACATATGGCTCTTTTTAGTCCTTATATCTCATGGCCTTCTGATCTGAGTCATCCTACCTTTCCTACGGGGTTAAGGAACTAGGCTCTCTCTTCCGTCTATCAGGATGACGTGTTACTACTCTGTAGTCCCATAGGATTGGTTGATCAGAGTCATATCTCAGTTTCAAGTACTTTCGGTGTAACCTGTTCAGTATTATCTCAGAACCTTGAGTGGTGATGTTGAGTTGTTGTATTACTCCTTTTTAGCAGGATGTCCCATTTTGAGCATTTTACTGCTGTTATGCTGCCAGAATTTCCCTAGGAGATCGAGAGATACTAATTTCTTTGTCCTACATTCTGCAGTCTATAGTTGATGTTGATCCGTCCTTGGTTTCGTTTCGTAGGGTGTCATCAGTTAAGCCAAGTTCTGTTGCTCATAGCCAGAACCACGGAGATGGTAGGGATGAGGATCCTCCCGACCAGCCTTCGTTGGTAGAGTTCATGTTAGAGATGGAGAGAAACAAGCGAGAGTCTAACCGCTTGTTGGCACGTATCGAGGAGAACACCACACATCAGTTCAAAGGGTCCGCAACCATTCATGACTTCATTCGCTTGCACCCACCTACCTTTCATCACTCCATTGAGCCACTCAATGCAGATGACTGGCTCCGTAGCATCATCCATAAGTTGCATTCCGCAAACATAGCTGAAGATGACAAGGTCACCTATGCCACATACCACCTGGAAGGTCCTGCTAGTATTTGGTGGCAGAACTATGAGGCTATGCTTCCAGCTGGCCAGATTCCTACCTGGAGGGATTTCACTGAGACTTTTCGCGAGCATCACATTCCCCAGGCCCTCATTGATCGCAAGAGAGAAGAGTTCTGTAGTTTCACCTAGAGTAAGATGGTCGTTGACGCTTACAGTAGAGAGTTTGAGAACCTTGCCCGCTATGCATCAGAAGAGGTGTCTACGGACGCCAAGAAGCAGGCTAGGTTCCGGAAGGGTCTCAACCCCAAGTTGCGTCATGATCTCCACCTGCATCATTGTGATACATTCCAAGATCTTGTGAACAAGGCCATTAATGCAAAGACAGCTCAGCTCACCTACGAGGAGTCTCGTAAGAACGCCCGTGATTTTGGATCTTCTTCCGGTTCTGGTTCTCGGAAGCGCAGGATTTGGGTTCCAAACTCCGCTCTTCCTGCTGGATATACATTGAGACCATTCTATGTGGTGCCTCCCCCAACTCAGTCGTATGCCCCACCCAGGCCTACTGGTAGACCGCTTGTCAGTGCGGGTCCATGTCCAACCTCAGGGACTTGCTTCACGTGCGGGAAGCCGGGACACTATGCACGTGACTGCTCTCAGACTAGCTATGCTCCACCCAGCCCGAGAAGTCTGTTGGCTGTGTTAAGCCATCAAGCAAGATGATTAGCGCTAAGCCAGCCCGCACTAAACGTGGATGTGTGCATCACGTCTCAGCTAAAGACACTCATGATGATCCGAGTGTCGTTCTTGGTACACTCCTTGTCAATTGTGATCCAGCATCGGTTCTATTCGATACTGGAGCATCCCATTCTTTCATCTTTGAAGGCTATGCTCGTTTGCATGACATGTCATTTTGTGATATGCCAACTCTGCTTGAAATTCAAACCCCAGGGTCTATATGGCAAACCACTAGAATCAGATATGGTAATGAAATACTTGTTGATATACTTGTATTTCTTGCATCACTTGTAGCCCTCAAGTCCTCAGATATTAATGTCATCTTGGGTATGGACTCGATGACAGCTCATCATGCCAAGATTGATTGTTACACCAGGTATGTTTAGCTTACACACTCATTTGGCAAGATAGTCACTGTCTCCACTAGAGTTGCAACGCATCGGCTCTATTCTCTTAATGCCAGCCCTCTCCCTGACCTTGAAGATATCCCGGTAGTCCATGACTTTCCAGATGTCTTTCCAGAGGAACTGACAGGTGTTCCACCTGACAAAGATGTAGAGTTCGTCATAGATCTTATCCCAGGAACCGCTCCAATCTCTAGGAGACCTTACAAGATGGCACCCTTAGAACTAGCCGAGCTTAAGAAACAACTTGATGAGTCCTTGCAAAAGGGTTTCATCCGTCCTAGTTCTTCTCCTTGGGCTTGCCCCGTCGTCTTCATCAAGAAGAAGGATGGTACGGACCGGATGGTTGTAGATTATCGTCCCGTTAATTTGGTCACGATAAAGAACAAATATCCGCTCCCCGTGATCAACGACCTATATGATCAGCTCGCTGGATCCTCAGTCTTTTCTAAGATGGATTTGAGGTTAGGCTACCACCAAATCAAGATCAAGAATGGGGACATCCCCAAGACAGCCTTTGTCACTCGTTATGGCCAGTACGAGTACACTGTCATGTCCTTCGGTCTAACCAATGCTCCAGCATCATTCTCTCGCTTGATGAACTCGATCTTCATGGAGTACTTAGATAAATTTGTCGTGGTTTACCTCGATGATATTCTTATTTACTCGAAGAACAAGGAAGAGCATGTCGAACATCTTAGACTTGTGTTAGAAAAAGAGAGCATCGCCTTTATGCCAAGCTCTCCAAGTGTGAATTTTGGTTCCCAGAAGTGACCTACCTAAGCCATGTAATCTCTGGTAAGGGCATTGCTATCAATCCTGAGAGAGTTAAGGCCGTTCTCGATTGGACTCCACCTGAAACAGCTAAACAAGTTAGGAGTTTCCTTGGTCTAGCCAGTTATTGTCGCCGCTTTGTTGAAAACTTCTCCAAAGTAGCTAAACCCCTCACGGAACTTCTCAAGAAGGATAAAAGGTTTGAGTGGTCCCCATAGTGTGAGTACAGTTTTCAGGAACTGAAAAGACGCCTGACTTCTGCTCCAATACTTGTTTCATGAAGGACTTTGTTATCTACTGTGACGCCTCACGACAGGGACTAGGTTGCATTCTTATGCAAGATCGTCATGTGATTGCCTATGCATCTCGACAGTTGCATCCACATGAGGAGAATTATCCTACACATGATCTAGAGCTTGCAGCCGTAGTCTATGCACACAAGACCTAGCGACATTACCTTCTTGGTAAACGTTGCAAGATCTACACCGATCACCAGAGTCTCAAGTATATCTTCACCCAACCAGATTTGAACCTTAGACAAAGACGTTGGTTGGAGTTGATCTCAGATTATGACTTAGGGATTACCTACACCCCAGGCAAGGGCAATGTCATGGTTGATGCACTGAGTCATAAATCCCATTGCAACAATCTCATGTTGCAGCAGGGTCAACCACTTCTCCATGAGGAATTCTGTAAGCTTAACCTTCACATTGCTCCTCATGGATTCCTTTCTACCTTGGTGGAGAAACCTACTATTGTGGATCGTATCATAGAAGTCCAGAAGCATGATACGGGAACCTCCCGAATCAAGAAAAATATCTCCAAGGGAGTAGCTGGTTGTTTCTCTATGGATGAACGAGATGTTGTTTACTTTGGGAACCGCTTGGTGGTTCCCAAGAGTCAACAGATGCAGCAATTGATCCTTAAGGAGGCGCATGAATCCCCTCTCACAATTCATCCCGGTAGTACTAAGATGTATCAGGACCTACGCTAGAGGTTCTGGTGGACTAGGATGAAGAGATAAATTGCCGACTTCGTTGCTAATTGTGACGTTGGTCGTCGCGTTAAGGCAGAGCATCAAAGGTCTGCTAGCACCCTTCAGCCTTTAGCCATTCCTGAGTGGAAATGGGATAAAGTTGGTATGGACTTCATCACCGGCTTTCCCAGAACCAAGAGAGGGAATAATGCTATCTTCGTAGTCATTGATCGTCTCTCCAAAGTGGCGCACTTCCTACCTGTTCGAGAGAATATCACCGCTATTCAGCTCGCTGACTTATATATTTCTCGAATAGTATCACTTCATGGATTTCCACTAGAGATCAATTTAGACCGTGGCAGTCTTTTCACTTCTCATTTCTGGGAGAGTTTCCAAACTGCCATGGGAACCCATCTTTCCTTCAGTACCGCTTTCCACCCTTAGTCGAGTGGTCAGGTGGAAAGGGTCAACCAAATTCTCGAAGACATGCTTAGAGCTTGCGTTATCTCATTCGGTATGGATTGGGAGAAATGTCTTCCCTTCGCCGAGTTTGCTTATAACAATAGCTATCAACCCAGTCTCAAGAAAGATCCTTTTGAGATTCTCTATGGAAGAAGATGTCGAACACCTTTGAACTGGTCAAAAACCGGTGAAAGACAATTCTTTGGACCGGACATGATCCAGGAGGTAGAAGAGCAAGTTCACATCATTCGTGATTGAAAACAGCCCAGTCTCGTCAAAAGAGCCAGTATGATCGTCATCATAAGGATATGACTTATGAAATTGGCGACAAAGCTTACCTTCGGGTTACTCCTTTGAAGGGTACCCATCATTTCGGTATCAAAGGAAAGTTGGCTCCTCGTTACATTGGTACTTTTTGCATTCTCGCTAAACGAGGAGAGGTTTCCTACCAGTTGGAACTACCCCCACATCTTTCTCGAGTTCATGATGTCTTCCACGTCTCTCAACTCAAGCGTTGCTTCTAGGATCCTATCCGCGGAGTGGACCACGAAACGCTTGATCTCCAAGATAACCTCACATATCGAGAGTATCTAGTTCGCATTCTTGATCAAGCAGAGCATGTCACTCGATGTCATAACATCAAGTTTCTCAAGGTTCAGTGGTCTCATCATTCCGAGAGAGAAGCTACTTGGGAGCGAGAAGATCGTCTTCGACTGGAGTACCCCGCGTTTTTCCATCGACCCCTGAATCTCGGGATGAGATTCTTTCAAGTGGGGGCGAGTTGTCACATCCCTAGTTCTGGTATGACATAGACTAGCTAGTCATGTGTGCATCATGTTTAAATTCCATTTAAACTTGAAATGAGGATTTGTGAAACCCTCAGAACCATTTCTGTAAATGACCTAAATAAAAAAATGCTCCAAAAAGGTCCAAGAAAATGCTCATGTTGCTCTCTGAAAATATTGGACGGAGATAAAAATCAAACCAATATTTTTAAGGGCTCAGAAGTAATTATTTTGGGCATTTGGAATTAATGCTTAATTATTTGCATTGGATATATATATATATATATATATATATCTGTGTGTGTGCGTGTGTTATATATGTCCAAAAATTATGCCAGTTATTGAGGAGCTCTGGAATAATACCACTAGCCCCTACAAAAATTGGCATAAGGAAATAAAATGATTTAGTATTATTATTAAATCAAAACATATGTCAAAAAAATAGAAAAGAAACAAAATGGGAAACACCTACCTGGCGCTTACCTGCAGCCGTCTGGCCCAGCACTGTGCGGCCTGGCCGGCCCAGTTGGCCAGCCCAGCCCACCTGTCCCCCTCCCCTGTCGTCTTCCTCGCGCCAGAAGGACGCAGCACGTGTGGCCGGCGCTCGCGGCCATGTGCCTCGCCAGCTCCTGCTTGCCGCCGAGGGTCTGGACGCCTCCCCGAGTGCCACACACTCCCTCTCGACCCCTGCACCTCTTCCCTCTCTCTCGGGACCCCCTGCCCCGACTGTGCTCTCTTCCCGCAACGCCATGGTCGCTGCCGCTCGTTGTTTCCACGGCCACCAGCCACCCCTCGCCCTGCCGCTGCGCCCAGAAGCACCCCCGCATCTTCCTCGTCCTCTCCACCGAGCTACATGATGCCGGAGGCCCTGCTTCATCGCCACCATCGTCGTCTTCGGCCTCGACCATCGTGGATCCTTGCTGTCGATCCGAGAGCTACTGGGCGTCCCCGAACTCGCCCTCGCGCTCATAGGACTCGCTGCGAGCCTCCGCACTGAACCTCCCTCCCCCGATGCTGATTTCTTCCTCTAACAGCGGGCTCCATCGGGCTTGAGAGCTCATCGCCGCAGGCCACAAGGTCGCTGTGGCTAGAGCACACACGTCGCGTCCAAGCACGCTGTCATCCTCGGCACGTTCCCAGGAACCCAGAGCACCTACCCACTCTTCCTCCTGTGCACCATGGCGCTCTGTCCATCTTCACTGAACTCCGGCTGCCGCGCAAGTTGCTGCCGCCATCGACCTAGGCCACCGGAGCTACTGCTGCGTGCACCACCCGACGCGGACGAGCCTCCTCGTCGCGTGGACGCACTTCGCTGTCCATATGGTCGCCGGGAAGCAAAACCCGGGCATCGCCGCCGTCTCTGGACGTCGCCGGCGGCTTAACTTCGGCCGTGCCGATGTGGCACCGTAATTAGTGGCTAATGACGCCACTAACCAACCCCCTAGCTCATTGACGGATGGACCCCACACTTATTAACCCCAGCTTTAATTTCCTGCTTAGATTAGTTTATAACCCAGCGGGACCGACACGTCAGCATTGACTTTACTGACATGGGCGTTGACCGGACCCACCTGCCAGTAACACTAACCAGCCCTCTGTCACTGACGTGTGGACCCCACACGTCAGGTTTGACCTGGTCAGCCGCAGACACAGTTATTAATTTTCTGGTTTTAAAATAAATCAGGAAATTCCAGAAAATGCTATAAACTTGAAAAAATCATAGAAATTCAACCGTAGCTCAGATTGAAATAATTTATATATGAAAAATTATTAGAAAAATGCAATCTATCCATCTGTACTAGTTTCATGCATTACAAACCAACTTATACCTGCTGTATAGGTGAAAACACATAAATGGCATTTATAAAGACTAAACTTGGAGGTGCATTTGAATTCTTGATTCAAATGGACTCTATCCAAATAGAATGATAGATGCATTAGCACAAACAACATCACATCTACATACCATGTTCATGCATCATGTTGTTGCATATGATTGTGTTTTTATTGTCGACACCGTTCCTTCTCGATAGGTCCTGCTCCGGAGAGTGTTCCAGAGTACCTGTCTGAGGAGCAGTGCCCCCTCTGTTGATCTACTAGGCAAGCAAACCCCCTTGTTCATTCCGATACAATCCTACTCTCTCGCTCCTCCTCTCAGTTATTGAATTAGGACAACAACGATTCAACTGCCACTTTGTGCTGCAGTAGTTGAACCCATTCCTCTGCATTACCTGCCATTGCCACAGTAAATAGTTGAAACCCACTAGCATGTGTAGGAGTTGATTGAAGCCATTGTTGTGTTCCTACCATGCCATGCCTGTTATTGCTTAGAGTGTGTCAGGTCTGATCCATTGGGAATGAACTGGAGTGTTACGATATGTTCTGGTGCTGAGAGTGAAGTGTATGAACATGATTTGGTAAAGGTAGCGGTGAGAGGCCATGTAGGAGTACAGGGTGGGTTGTCTCACTGGAACCGTCCTTAAGCACTGAGTTCTATGTATGTTGTCCAATGACTCGATACTACCACACATTGGGTTCTGATAACTCGGCCCCTATCGACTTATTAACCAACTTGATCTCTGTCTAGGAGTCGCAACTAGTTTCTGGTGTTTGTAGGTAGTGCTATTTTTCTACCAAGTGGCACCCGGCTGGGTGGGATTGGGACAGACTAGGCACATGTGGCCTGGTGTACCGAGTGGCACCCGGATGGTGGGCTCGGGAACCCTGCACACATCTTTTGGTCCCGTGAGCGACAATCCGGCCAGATCTCCTTGCGGATGGAACCTGAATAGGCGATAAACCTGGGCTAGAGTCTTGTGTGGTTAGTTAGGTCATAGCCGACACCCTCGCCAGGCTTCCGCTTGAAGGTTGTCGAGGTAAATGACGTGTACATGGTGGTAAGTGGCGGGAGCGTGTGTGAAGAAGTACACCCCTGCAAGGTTATCATGATCTATTCGAACAGCCGGGTCCGCGGTTATGGACTTCTTGGATGCTTACGTGGTACATAGACAACTTGAAGTGGATACTCTAAAATGCTCAAGACAAGTGTGAGTGCTATGGATGGCCTTCTCGTAGGGAGACGGGGATGAATCCATAGTAGTGTATTGTGTGGTGATTAGTGGACTCGTGTGCGCCATCTCACCTCAAAGAAGTTTCTCGTAGTCATAGAATAGGATAGCCATTGAGCCAAAGGTGGCTTGCTGCAACTAAACCCCACATTACCTTCTTGATACAAATGCATGTATGATAGGATCTGATGTAAGTCTTGCTGAGTACCTTTCTACTCATGTTGCTTAGTTATGTTTTTGCAGCGGAGACTTCGGTCTTACTAGTGTTCTCGTGGGCTTCGACAAGTAGCTTGTACCTCAACTACGATCTTGTTAGGATGTTGTAGATAGTCAGGCTCTTCAGCCTTTTTCATTTATAGATGTCTACTCAGACATGTAATGCTTCCGCTTGTTGCTTGAATGCTCTGAATGTTAGGTCATGTGACCCCTATCTGTAATAAATGCTATGATGGCTCTTCGAGCCTTATCTATATGAGTTGTTGAGTTATGTTGTGATGCCATGTTGTACAACACATACTTGCATGCTATGCGTACGTGTAATGTGTATTGCTATGTGTGGGATCTGACTATCTAGTTGTTTATCCTTAGTAGTCTCTCTTACTGGGAAATGTCTCCTAGTGCTTCCACTGAGCCCTGGTAGCTTGCTACTGCTCCGGAACACTTAGGCTGGCCGGCATGTGTCCTTCTTTGTTCCTGTGTCTTTCCCCTTCAGGAAAATGTCACGCGGTGTCTACCGAAGTCCTGTTAGCCTGCTACAGCCCACATTCTCTGGAGTCCTGCTAGCCCATTTGCTACAGCCCGGATTCACTCGCTGATGACCGACACGTTTGATGCTGGGTCATGTATGCCTGTCCCTGTAAGTTAGTGCCACTTCGGGTTCACGACTAGCCATGTCAGCCCGGGTTCTTGTCATATGTATGCTAGCGACACTATCATATACGTGTGCCAAAAGGCGCAAACAGTCCCGGGCATGGTAAGGCGACACCCGTGGGAATACCGTGCGTGAGGCCACAAGTGATATGAAGTGTTACATGCTAGATCGGTGTGGCATAGAATCGGGGTCCTGACATGGACCCTTCGTGAGTGGAGCCCTCCGTGGACTCGCGCAGCCGTTACCCTTCGTGGGTTGAAGTCTCCATCAACGTGGATGTACGATAGCACCACCTATCGGAACCACGACAAAAACATCTGTGTCTCCTATTGCGTTTGCACTCTCCAAACCCTTCCCTTTACATTCTTGCATGTTGCATGCTTTACTTTCCGCTGCTCATATACTCTTTGCATGCTTGCTTGATTTGTGTTAAGATTTCTTGAATTGTGCTAAGTTGCTAAAATCTGCCAAGAACTAAAATTGGGAAAAAGGCTAGATTTTTATTTGGTCAAGTAGTCTAATCACCCCCCTCTAGACATACTTTCGATCCTACAAGTGGTATCAGAGCTTTGGTCTACATTTGCTTTGATTTCCATAGCTTTTGGTAGACATAGCCTTGGTTTCACAACCTAGGAGAGTATGGTGTCTAGCGAGGGAAGTTACCACCGTAAAGGTCCTTACTTTGATGGTACTAATTTTGCTAGTTGGGAGCATAAGATGAAAATACATATTCTTGGACATAACCCCACCGTTTGGGCTATTGTGTGTATTGGCTTGCAAGGTGAATTCTTTGATGGGAGAGAACCGAACTGTGAAGCTACCACGGAAGATTTGAAGATGCTGCAATACAATGCTCAAGCCTATGATATCCTCTTCAACGGATTGTGCCCTGAAGAATTCAACAAAATCAGCCGTCTTGAGAATGCAAAGGAAATTTGGGATACTTTGATTGATATGCACGAAGGTACCGACTCCTCAAGGAATCCAAGTTGGATGTGCTTCAAAGTCAGCTTGACAAGTTCAAAATGAAGGATGGTGAAGGTATCACTGAAATGTACTCTAGGCTTGCACTTATCACAAATGAGATTGCCGGCTTAGGAAGTGAAGATATGACCGACCAATTCATCATCAAGAAGATCCTAAGAGCTTTGGACGGAAAATATGATACCGTGTGCACATTGATCCAAATGATTCTCAAGCCAACGGAAGTCATTGGAAGAATTGTTGCTCATGAGATGTCACTCAAGGATAAGGAGGAGCTCCACAACAAGTCAAGTGGTGCTTACAAAGCCTCATGTGAAGCTCCCACATCATCAAGTGAGAAACAAACCTTCAATGAAGAATTGAGCCTAATGGTGAAGAACTTCAACAAGTTCTACAAGAGTAGAAGCAGGGAAAGAAGTTCCAAGTCAAGGTCCTACAATGACAAAAGATCTTCTAGTTGTGAGCATAATTGCTACAATTGTGGAAGACCCGGACACTATTCCAATGAGTGCACGACACCCTACAAAAGAAGAGAAGATTCTCCAAAAAGAAGAAGTAGAAGAGAAGAATCACCATCAAGAGAAAGAAGGAGTAGAGATGATCGTTATGAACAAAGAACATCCCGGAGAAGCAAGGATTCGGAAAGGAAGGACAAGTCATCAAGGAGCTACACAAAACGAAGACATCAAGCGCATGTTGGTGAATGGGTTTCCGGCTCCAACTCCAACAATCACTTTGAGAGAAGCTATCACTCTGACTCCGAATAATACTCAAGATGAAGGTGTTGTCAGTCTAGCACTTGTGTCAACCAACTCCTACGACATATTTGATTCACCAAATGAAGGACTTGGAAGATGCTTCACGGCTAAAGGCCCAAAGGTATCACACCCCGAGTATGTTGATTTCAATACTGATGAAGATGACTTGTTAGGTGATGATGATTTACTTGTTGACAACTCTAGTGATGAATACTATGATGAAACGTCAATTAGACATGCTAATCAAGATAAAACGAATGACAATGATAAGGAGAAGATTGAGCTTCTAACTAAAGAACTAAACACTCTTAAGTTAGCTCATGAAACTATCTTAGGAGATCATCGAGAACTTTTAAGGACTCATGAGAATTTACGCTTTGAAAAGCTCAACCTTGAGCAAGAGCATGAGTTCTTAAAGGCAATCAATGATGATCTTCACAAGAAAAGTTCTTCTTACATTGCCAAGCGTTTACTCTTATCTACTCACATGCCTCAAGTCAAGTCTAGTAACAAGAACAAGAAAGATTCTTCCTCTAGTAGTAACAATAATCATGCTAAATCCAATGTTGTTGCTTCTAGTAGTTCTCTTGATTCCACTAATGATTCTCTTAGCCAAGTTACACTTGAGCAAGAAAATAGCCTTTTCAAGGGAATTATAGAGAAAGGTGTTTACAAGAGCCTTGCCATGAGTAAGCAATTCGAGGAAACTGTACGCAAGCAAGGAAGGCACCGGAAGAACCAAGGTGTTGGTTTTGAACGAAAGTTCAATGCCAATGGAGTTGAGTGGGAAGAAGATCAATACCCCAAGACGAAGTTTGTTCCTCAACAAGATAAGTATGATCCTACTTCTTTCAAAGGGACACAAGCTCAAGATGATCTTCCACCACAAGACCACAAGCAAAAAAGGCAAGGATAAGCTTCAAGAGGAGATTGATGCATTTGAAGAAGCTCCTAAGGCCTTGGTCAAGTGGGTTCCCAAGACTACATCGAGTTCTACTTCAACAAGTACAACTACAACTCCAAGGATTCCCATCAAGATGATGTGGATCCCTAAGAAGAAGAACTAGAGAGTTCTTGAGGGTGACTCCGCCAACATACTTATCTCTTATCATTTTGGCAAGGACAAGTGTAATCAACTTCCACATCTTGCACTAGTTCAAGCAGTCACAAACCCTCTTGTTGGTAAGACAAGGTACAAGGTAACCTAATGCTTTCATAGACATCATCTTGTGTGTGTGCATCACTCTATGTCTATGGATATCCTTTTTTGTTCCTTGTGGGACTAACCCGTGTAGGTATTCAAAGTGCAACTCACTCCAAAGGATTGCTCCAAAGGATTGCTCCAAATGATCTACATCAGCATTGAGCATCCACATCTTCAACACCTACATGAAGTCATCATCGACAAATCCCAAGTTTAGTTCATCCCTCTTAGGGTGGGTCTCACATCTAGGGGGAGCTTTACTTAAAGAATTGAGCCAAAGAAACTCTAATGGTGTGAACACAACAATGCTTTATGTAAAAGTGGTAACCCCACTTGTGCTTAAACGATGAGTATGACCTATGATCAAATGTTCTCATTTGACTCCTAAGTCAATATACTCATACATAGATGACCTAGTCATCGCCAATTGCTTGATAGATGCTATAAGTGTTTGTGCATGCTTTGCCACATATTTCATTTGCCATTTTATTGTGTGAGCATGTTGGTTGCATAATTTACTCATTTGAGGACATTCACTTGTAGCTTTGATTGTTTGGTTTCTTTTCTTTTGCCAAGTGGATGGACAAGAATGCCTAAGAACCTCCTCTAGCTATCTATGCTTTTCTTGTCTCAAACTCTATTCATGCTATATCACAAAGTTTGATTAAGTCAGATTCGAACCACTCTGTGTGAGGAGCACTCGGAGTCCCCGATTTGTCATAGACTTAAACATCCAAAACCTCTTTGTGCGTTTCGGTCTGACCGATTCATCCATTTCGGTCATACCGAGATCACTAAGTTGATCTAGGTTTTCAATCTCGGTGCAACCGATTTGAACTTTTCGGTCACACCGAGTTGCAGTAACTGCTTGTAGTTATGCATCTCGGTGCCACCGACTTGTTCCACTCGGTCACACCGACAGGGTCAAGTTATATATACCCCCGGGCCAAAATTTGGAACCTTTTCCGAAACCCTTCGCCCGCACACAGCCTGCTCTGCATCTTCGGGTCTCCGGTTCGTCCTCCTCGTCGCCAACGACCTCCCGCCGCTGGACTCCGCCACCGTGTGACACCCCAAAAATTTGGCTTTGTTTTATTAAATTAAAATTTTGCCAGGAATTAAAACTTTGGATTTCTGAGCTCCATTTTGATTTTTTTGACTCATTTCCTTCCCTGTTATGATGAGTTTTTCCCAGAGAGAAAACTTTTCAATTATGTTGTTGGACTTGTTTAACCTCTCAAGAAAAACTTTGTTGTTATCAGTGTAACTAATTAAATAATTAAATTGCTTGATCTTTACTTTCTTGAAAATAGTTTTTTTTTCAAGGTTAAATGGCCATATTTGAACTACAACCATTTGATAGATTCACTTAAAATTTCCACAAAAAATTGGAGATGTCATGTGATGTTTTTAAATCACTATTTTATGCAAAAATATATTTCATTCATAAAATATTTTGAGCCCTGCACTCAATTTTTCTTCTCTGGTCCAGAGTGCATTTTGCACTACAACCTATTTAGATATTTCTTTAAAACTTCTACCAAAATTAAGGGAGGTCAGTAGGAGCCTATTGTTTCACTTTGTGCAAAAACCTATTTATGTTCTTTGAAAAATTTGAGTGGACCAACCTCATTTCCATTCTGGTCCAATTTGAGGATTTGTACAGCAACCACCATTTTAGTTGCTCCTATACCCTTGATTATTTCTCCTACTTGTAGTCCCCCATGTTAAACCCTTAAGTCCCAGAGCATGCACCTTTTGGATCATTTTTGGTTCATGAAATAATGTCATTTATTTCCTGTCCAGAATTGGGGTTTTGTAAAACTTGCACTAGCAAGTTTCCCCTTTTGTCCAACTAACCACACCACCCTCTTATTCTTCTAAAGAGACCCCCATCTGGAGTTTTTGGCCACTCCAAGAAATGCCTAAGTTCCCTTGGCATTTGGTCAAACACCTGGTGTGCCTGATCAGTTTTGACATGATTTTTGTTTTGCACTGTGACCTTGCACCTTTGATCAAACCAGCATGTCCACTAGGCTCCCCGTTCCTCCTAACCTAGGTCTGTTAATTGCCAGCCTCGACCGCGACCTCTAGCGTGCTCTGACATAGTGTCGAACACGTCCTGTGCATGCCCGGAGCGCGAGCAGAGTGCGCGTATTGCAGCCACGCACCCGAGCCGACACGCCGGCCCCACGGCTTTGGCTCGCTCTGCAGCACCACGCCACGCGCTCCCCTCCTCGCAGCAACGCGCCAAGCAGCCCCCGCCGCGCCCGGCAGGCCAAGAGCTAGCCGCCGCCGCCGCCCGACAGCCCTACACCATGCAGCCCCGCCCAAGCCACCCCGGCTCGTCACCTGGCCCCTGGAGCAGTGCCCTCTCGTCCACTAGCTCTTGCCGTCATCCCCAACCGCGCCACGTTGCCCTGCAAGCTACAGCGAGGCGGTTCGCCGGAGAGCTTATCCGGCCGCCGCGGAACCGACCTCGACGGGCTATAAGAGGAGGCCCCGAGCCACCCCGGGCTCGCAGGAAGCCTTAGAGTGCTCCCCTAGTCCTCCCATGGCAGCCAATCGACTCGGGGGAGGTCTTCATCCCCATCTCCGGCAACGGCGGCCGCCACCACTGCCCCGGCCAATTCGGCACCACCAGGGCCTCCCACTCTTCGTTCTCTCCACCAAGAACCCCCTCATCCTCCCGTAAACCTTCCCCCTACTCCATTTCGATCGAGAACCACCGCCGCCCCGAAACCACTTTGCACCGAAACCTCCCTCCGCCGCGGAGCTCACCGCCGACGACTTCTTCCACCACTGTCGACCCCTCGACCACCGGGAGAAACGCCCCAGCCGTGCGGATCCATCCCCGCCCTCCAGAGGCCGCGAGGAGCCGCCGCTCGCCGGCGTTGGTCGCCGGAGTCCCGCCTCCGCTCGGGACAGAGGAAGAAGGAGGAGGGCGGACTGGTCAAACCTGACCAGTGGGCCCCTTGGACCCACTGTCAGTGACCCTGCGCCTGTTCACGTCGGTTAAGTGAAGACGTATTAACCCCAGATTTTGGGAGAGAGAAGAAACTTTCAAAAGTTTTGGAGTGCGCCCTGCCTTTCCACACATTGAAGGCAAGCATTCTGAATCCCGGCATAATATTTTTGGTGTGATCGTTGATGCATTTATAACACCACCGCATTTTGAAGGACTTGTTATTTCATGTGATATGATCATATGCCTGGGTGCATGTTATTGATTTCCATGCTGTTGAAAATGGACACACTTGTGATGATAATCACCCTCATGAGCTTTACATGCTTACCGGCAGGAACCCGGGAAAACCTCTGCCTTGGGTAGGTATGAGTTTATCGTCGGACTCCGTTGGGACGGTTCTGTCTGGTATGGCATGGTAAGGTGATATGAGTGGTGACTCTGTTTGATGAAATATATTTGTCATGCTAATCATGCAGGGAATACTTGAACCTCCTGAGTCGGCCGTAGATCGAGTCTTGTTCCAGTAACCCCCATACTTGTTTCGTACTACCACTCGTCTCTACAGCAAGTAGAGTACGGTTCAGTAAGTTGTCAACCTCTTTCTAGCACACACCGTACAGAGAGGCCATGGTGGAAGATACTGGTTGTAACTGGTAGGCAGGCCACCTGGTCCGGGAGCATGGGTGTTTCCGGTTGGGACCGAGAGGGGAGGCCACCCCTTAGAACGCGCGATATAAATTCGATCCCATGCTACGCGAGGTTGTAGCCTCCCCACTTAGAGTTTGCTTAACAGGTGTCGTGGGTGATTCCAGACACGTGTGTGATAAGCTGGTGTGTGCAAGTTAGGTGTGTTTTCAACAAAAAGACCGTAGATGGAATTAGTCCCGATGGACTAAAGAAATCCGTTACTCGTGGGTAAAGAGTACACCCTCTGCAGAGAATAAACCTATTCGAATAGCCGTGTCCATGGTTAAGGATTACAGTCTGGGATGGGTCAAGTATCGGTCATAATGTCGGTCTTCGGAGGTGAAACTGTTAACCAGATAAATGGAATTACTAACCGTGACTTGTGATACCTGTGATGATTATTATTATTGTTGACTAACCCGTGATATTATTGTTTTTACCGAATATCTCTGGGATGGTTCTACCTCCGGGATATTCATTATGATTATTTCTTTTAAAGCCCTTTAGGTGGCGTCGCTCAGACGCCCGACTGTGGCATTTCTTTTAAAGCCCTTTAGGTGGCGTCGCTCAGACGCCCGACTGTGGCATTTCTTTTAAAGCCCTTTAGGTGGCGTCGCTCAGACGCCCGACTGTGGCATTTCTTTTAAAGCCCTTTAGGTGGCGTCGCTCAGACGCCCGACTGTGGCATTTCTTTTAAAGCCCTTTAGGTGGCGTCGCTCAGACGCCCGACTGTGGCATTTTCTTTTAAAGCCCTTTATGTGGCATCGCTCTGACGCCCGACTGTGGCATTACTTGATTATTTGTTTCATAGTTTTTATACTACCATGTTATTACAATTTTATAAATAACTTGCTTGCACGCATCAGAATTTCATTTATCTATTGTGACTGACGTCATGAGCATAAAATATTTTCAGCACATCATTGTTATATTATACCTGTGTTCATAATGTTTGCGAGTACATTCAAAGTACTCACTGGCTTGTCCCTGGCTATTGTCTTGGCCAGATTTTCTTGCACGGAGAGGAGTGACGCGATGACAGCCCCGGAACCTAAGCAATGGAGATAGCAGCCTCGCGAAGATAGGAGTTAACCTGGTCAGCTGTTCCCGTGGGAAATGGAGTCCCATAGACACTGATGTTTCACAACCCGCTTCCGCCATCAACCACTAGAAACCATTTGTTGTACTCACAGGCCAGAATGGTCTTGTACTACATGCATATTTTGTATTTTGCTTGGAATTTCTGTATCAAGTTGGAGCCTCATCAGCTAACAGTAATCCTGGGGCTGATGAGCACGACGGTCTTTTCTGGAAATTTATTACCTGGAAAAACCGGTCGTGACAGGCTTGGTATCAAAGCCAGGCTGACCATTGGCTAATCCTATCTTAGCCCGGTCAATAAACTTAGGCAAACCAACCCACCAGACCTTAGCCAAACCCCAGCCAAGCTTCTCGTGCAAGATAGCCACACAGTGACCCAACACCTTTTTCGCAGTCGGTGCCCAACCTATCAACCGAACCTGTCACTCATGCGCCAGTGACCGGCCCCTAAATAGTCCTTTCTCGCAAGCGTTCGAAGGAAGATTCCGTCCCCTTTTTCCTATAAAAAGGGCGCGCTAACACCAAACCAGCACCGCACAGCCGCTACCCCAAACCAAGCCACAATGCCTGGCCCTGTCGTGCACAACGAAACCACAGCAACCAACCTTGGAGGTTTTGTGACCATCCTCGCAAACCTCACCCGTCGTGCCTACGCGTTAGAGGAGCCACCAGAATATGTTGTGTATCAAGGACCCATGAGCGGTGAAGATCGCCAATTCTGGGCCACTGTGCACATTTACGGTAGGGGTCTAGCACCCGAGCGTCCCTACCGGTTCACCGGAAGGACAACTTCCTTTGAGCCACAAGCCATCCAGCTAGCCGCTCGAGAGGCTATAGTTCATCTCAGGCACTTGTCGCCCAGAGTTAACTGTCGCTCGTTCCACTACTACCCCAGACGAGAAGGGTATGGTAGACCACCCCAAGTCGCCAATGGAGACCACGAGACGGACCCCGCATTGTTGCACCTAGTGCGCTATGTAAGTGCACTAGAGGCACTGTTCGACCAGATCACCATTGATCTAATAGCAGCTCGTGGAGAGCTGGTTCGTCGAGCCCCGGCGAGAGAAGAAAACGAGCCCAACACCGACAACCCAGTCGTGCTGTTTGGACAACCGATCGAGACCCCGAGATCGGCCCCAACCATCGGCCAAGGTGCTGCGATAACCCCAGAGGTGCTTCGTCGCATTTTGGGAGCACACTCCAACGGGGTTGTGGCCAACAATCCCCGTGATGGTCATTCTCACTACCCCGACCCTGCAGTTCCTCCGCCATCTCCGACTAATCCCGGCAGAGAGACACGTGGAGAAACCTCGGCATCCACCAGGCATGCCCGTTTAGACATAAACGAAGTAGACTAAGCAGTATGAGTAGCACCAAGTTTCAATGTATCATCGCTTTGTAATCATGCGACCGCGTATATTAACGCAGCCTGTCTTTGTGCCTCTGTTTTAATTATAGCCTTGCATGTTTGGTCAGCACATAGCTGCATATTCTTCCGGGCACAACTACCAAAACCAACCCGACGACAATCACAGTAACACGTCTCTTTATGAGATATGTGTATCTCTGACACTGACCTGACCTTTGGAGCCAAGCTGGCAAATTTATTACCTTTCACCACGGTAAAAATGATCCAGCTCCATTGCTATATAAAGGCCACCTTGTGACCTTACCCAGCTACCCCCACCTTGTGCACAACACTCACGCTTTTTTCTGTCATGCCGAACCCCAGCATTCATCTGAGAACCCCAGATGCAACCCCAGGTAGCTTTGTCAAAATATTGTGGGATTTTACCCGCAGTACCATGGGTTCAACCCAGCCACCCCAGTACGAGCTGTTCAAATCAAGGATCACCCCATCCACCTCGGAATATTGGGCAGCAGTGCACATTCCTCCTATAGACCCCAACCAAGATCCAATAGAAGTTTCCTTCGTGGGGAAATCTATGCCAACCCCACACCTGGCCATAGAAGCTGTTGCTAAAGAAGCAATTGCTCGTCTTCGATCCGCAGTACCCTATGCCCGCGAACGAGGATATTATTACTTTCCGAGCCGTGCAGCACCCGGAGAAGTAACATCTTTTCCCGGTGGACGTATTGAGAGAGACCCAGTTCTGGCCAACCTTATCCAGTACATCATTTCTCAAGAGCATTTAAACCAGCGAGTGATGGATTATCTCCAGAGCCTCGCAGATTTAAATCCTCAGGTTGCCATCGGCAGACCACTGAGACCCGACATGGAGAGACGCATACATCGACTGGTCAATCCACTTCCTCCAATAGAAGAAGAATGTATCCCTTTACCAGAGACATTTTATCAGGACCCCGTCCAATTACCGTTTTCATTTTAGACGTCACTACTGTATTTGTTCTTTGCAGCATTTATTTATGTGTGTGACTTATGCGTGATACCCTGAGGTTGTACGACGAGTCAATTAATTGGCTTCTACTAATGTGTGTAGTTTTTGTTGTGGTTTATGCTCCCTTAAATTAACTGTTTTTCCCTCGCGAAATCCTGGAGTGAGATTTCTTTTCCCTAAATTGCTACACCTGCCACTTCACGACATGGATTAATTAATTTCACACAGCACCACGAGCAGACTCACAGCCATAATCATACGGACGCATACACTGTTTGCAAAACTTTGCAACGGTGTTACATCCAGCTAATCATCCCCTAACAACAGTTAGCACCCGACGCACTCCATCTACTCTTCATGATCACCACCACCGCGGAAAGCCAACACCCGAGCCGCAGCATCGCAATACTCGTCGAAGATCATCGCGCACAGGAGCACAGAGAGCCCCAGCAGCGTCGCCAGCCCTCCGCATATCAGGATCACAAACCAGTCCAGCATCGCCTCCGCCATTAGAGCCTCGACCGAGCTTCTGTAAGCAGTAGCGGAGAAAGAAGGAGGAGGAGAAGTGAGGCCAGATGTGAGGAAATAAGAGAGAGGCACCCCGGCCGTTTTTATAGCTCGAGCTCGGTGTACGGTGGGCGAAGTCCACCAACGCCGCTCGTCGCCGATCGCCGGTATTCGGAGTCGAATCCGCGAGCAGTGCCGACAGCGCGCTGGCCCGCGAGGTGAGTGCACGCTGCACCGGCAGCTAGCACGCCGCGCACTACCACGGTACGGCCTAGATGCCCTACGCATTAGGCATCGCCGATGGAGAAAGCGCGAGAAAGCGCGCGGGAGAGAGGAGGAAGAGAGAGCCAGAGGTAGAAGGAAGAGCCAGTGGGAGAGAAGAGGCTGACAGTGGGCCCCGGGTCCACCTGTCGTCCAGAGAGAGCACTGTGCTCTCGGGTACGACCAGCGTATATTTAAATTTAGAAGATTATTCTAAATTTTTATCCAGCGTAGAAATCGCCCGTTTTTGTCTCGGACCGTAGACTTTTCCACGCAGCACCAGTATTCACACTGTGGTTTTTCACCACTTATTGCCCTCTCACTATAGCTACATCTTTATTGCGTATATTATTTTCTTAACACAGCTTTTAACAAATCTCGAGGACGAGATTTTTCTTAAGGGGGATAGTATCTGTGACACCCCAAAAATTTGGCTTTGTTTTATTAAATTAAAATTTTGCCAGGAATTAAAACTTTGGATTTCTGAGCTCCATTTTGATTTTTTTGACACATTTCCTTCGCTGTTATGATGAGTTTTTCCCAGAGAGAAAACTTTTCAATTATGTTGTTGGACTTGTTTAACCTCTCAAGAAAAACTTTGCTGTTATTAGTGTAACTAATTAAATAATTAAATTGCTTGATCTTTACTTTCTTGAAAATAGTTTTTTTTCAAGGTTAAATGGCCATATGTGAACTACAACCATTTGATAGATTCACTTAAAATTTCCACAAAAATTTGGAGATGTCATGTGATGTTTTTAAATCACTATTATGCAAAAATATATTTCATTCATAAAATATTTTGAGCCCTGCACTCAATTTTTCTTCTCTGGTCCAGAGTGCATTTTGCACTACAACCTATTTAGATATTTCTTTAAAACTTCTACCAAAATTAAGGGAGGTCAGTAGGAGCCTATTGTTTCACTTTGTGCAAAAACCTATTTATGTTCTTTGAAAAATTTGAGTGGACCAACCTCATTTCCATTCTGGTCCAATTTGAGGATTTGTACAGCAACCACCATTTTAGTTGCTCCTATACCCTTGATTATTTCTCCTACTTGTAGTCCCCCATGTTAAACCCTTAAGTCCAAGAGCATGCACCTTTTGGATCATTTTTGGTTCATGAAATAATGTCATTTATTTCCTGTCCAGAATTGGGGTTTTGTAAAACTTGCACTAGCAAGTTTCCCCTTTTGTCCAACTAACCACACCACCCTCTTATTCTTCTAAAGAGACCCCCATCTGGAGTTTTTGGCCACTCCAAGAAATGCCTAAGTGCCCTTGGCATTTGGTCAAACACCTGGTGTGCCTGATCAGTTTTGACATGATTTTTGTTTTGCACTGTGACCTTGCACCTTTGATCAAACCAGCATGTCCACTAGGCTCCCCGTTCCTCCTAACCTAGGTCTGTTAATTGCCAGCCTCGACCGCGACCTCTAGCGTGCTCCGACATAGTGTCGAACACGTCCCGTGCACGCCCGGAGCGCGAGCAGAGCGCGCGTATTGCAGCCACGCACCCGAGCCGACACGCCGGCCCCACGGCTTTGGCTCGCTCTGCAGCACCACGCCACGCGCTCCCCTCCTCGCAGCAACGCGCCAAGCAGCCCCCGCCGCGCCCGGCAGGCCAAGAGCTAGCCGTCGCCGCCGCCCGACAGCCCTGCGCCGTGCAGCGCCGCCCAAGCCACCCCGGCTCGCCACCTGGCCCCTAGAGCAGTGCCCTCTCGTCCACTAGCTCTTGCCGTCATCCCCAGCCGCGCCACGTTGCCCTGCAAGCTACAGCGAGGCGGTTCGCCGGAGAGCTTATCCGGCCACCGCGGAACCGACCTCGACGGGCTATAAGAGGAGGCCCCGAGCCACCCCGGGCTCGCAGGAAGCCTTAGAGTGCTCCCCTAGTCCTCCCATGGCAGCCAATCGACTCGGGGGAGGTCTTCATCCCCATCTCCGGCAACGGCGGCCGCCACCACTGCCCCGGCCAATTCGTCACCACCAGGGCCTCCCACTCTTCGTTCTCTCCACCAAGAACCCCCTCATCCTCCCGTAAACCTTCCCCCTACTCCATTTCGATCGAGAACCACCGCCGCCCCGAAACCACTTTGCACCGAAACCTCCCTCCGCCGCGGAGCTCACCGCCGACGACTTCTTCCACCACTGTCGACCCCTCGACCACCGGGAGAAACGCCCCAGCCGTGCGGATCCATCCCCGCCCTCCAGAGGCCGCGAGGAGCCGCCGCTCGCCGGCGTTGGTCGCCGGAGTCCCGCCTCTGCTCGGGACAGAGGAAGAAGGAGGCGGGCGGACTGGTCAAACCTGACCAGTGGGCCCCTTGGACCCACTGTCAGTGACCCTGCGCCTGTTCACGTCGGTTAAGTGAAGACGTATTAACCCCAGATTTTGGGAGAGAGAAGAAACTTTCAAAAGTTTTGGAGAGCGCCCTGCCTTTCCACACATTGAAGGCAAGCATTCTGAATCCCGGCATAATATTTTTGGTGTGATCGTTGATGCATTTATAACACCACCGCATTTCGAAGGACTTGTTATTTCATGTGATATGATCATATGCCTGGGTGCATGTTATTGATTTCCATGCTGTTGAAAATGGACACACTTGTGATGATAATCACCCTCATGAGCTTTACATGCTTACCGGCAGGAACCTGCGAAAACCTCTGCCTTGGGTAGGTATGAGTTTATCGCCGGACTCCGTCGGGACGGTTCTGTCTGGTATGGCATGGTAAGGTGATATGAGTGGTGACTCTGTTTGATGAAATATATTTGTCATGCTAATCATGCAGGGAATACTTGAACCTCCTGAGTCGGCCGTAGATCGAGTCTTGTTCCAGTAACCCCCATACTTGTTTCGTACTACCACTCGTCTCTACAACAAGTAGAGTATGGTTCAGTAAGTTGTCAACCTCTTTCTAGCACACACCGTACAGAGAGGCCATGGTGGAAGATACTGGTTGTAACTGGTAGGTAGGCCACCTGGTCCGGGAGCATGGGTGTTTCCGGTTGGGACCGAGAGGGGAGGCCACCCCTTAGAACGCGCGATATAAATTCGATCCCATGCTACGCGAGGTTGTAGCCTCCCCACTTAGAGTTTGCTTAACAGGTGTCGTGGGTGATTCCAGACACGTGTGTGATAAGCTGGTGTGTGCAAGTTAGGTGTGTTTTCAACAAAAAGACCGTAGATGGAATTAGTCCCGATGGACTAAAGAAATCCGTTACTCGTGGGTAAAGAGTACACCCTCTGCAGAGAATAAACCTATTCGAATAGCCGTGTCCATGGTTAAGGATTACAGTCTGGGATGGGTCAAGTATCGGTCTTAATGTCGGTCTTCAGAGGTGAAACTGTTAACCAGATAAATGGAATTACTAACCGTGACTTGTGATACCTGTGATGATTATTATTATTGTTGACTAACCCGTGATATTATTGTTTTTACCGAATATCTCTGGGATGGTTCTACCTCCGGGATATTCATTATGATTATTTCTTTTAAAGCCCTTTAGGTGGCGTCGCTCAGACGCCCGACTGTGGCATTTCTTTTAAAGCCCTTTAGCTGGCGTCGCTCAGACGCCCGACTGTGGCATTTCTTTTAAAGCCCTTTAGGTGGCGTCGCTCAGACGCCCAACTGTGGCATTTCTTTTAAAGCCCTTTAGGTGGCGTCGCTCAGACGCCCGACTGTGGCATTTCTTTTAAAGCCCTTTAGGTGGCGTCGCTCAGACGCCCGACTGTGGCATTTCTTTTAAAGCCCTCTAGGTGGCGTCGCTCAGACGCCCGACTGTGGCATTTTCTTTTAAAGCCCTTTATGTGGCATCGCTCTGACGCCCGACTGTGGCATTACTTGATTATTTGTTTCATAGTTTTTATACTACCATGTTATTACAATTTTATAAATAACTTGCTTGCACGCATCAGAATTTCATTTATCTATTGTGACTGACGTCATGAGCATAAAATATTTTCAGCACATCATTGTTATATTATACCTGTGTTCATAATGTTTGCGAGTACATTCAAAGTACTCACTGGCTTGTCCCTGGCTATTGTCTTGGCCAGATTTTCTTGCACGGAGAGGAGTGACGCGATGACAGCCCCGGAACCTAAGCAATGGAGATAGCAGCCTCGCGAAGATAGGAGTTAACCTGGTCAGCTGTTCCCGTGGGAAATGGAGTCCCATAGACACTGATGTTTCACAACCCGCTTCCGCCATCAACCACTAGAAACCATTTGGTGTACTCACAGGCCAGAATGGTCTTGTACTACATGCATATTTTGTATTTTGCTTGGAATTTCTGTATCAAGTTGGAGCCTCATCAGCTAACAGTAATCCTGGGGCTGATGAGCACGACGGTCTTTTCTGGAAATTTATTACCCGGGAAAACCGGTCGTGACACACCGTCAACAGGATTCTGCTCCGCCATTGTCCCCGTAGCAAATCCGTCGCCGCATTAGGGTATGGATTTGAACTTTGTGCTATTCCTAACTCCGATTCCTATCACATTGCATTGCCATGTATCTTGCCATGTTTGAAATCTTCCTATCCAGCAAAATCACTCCGTAAATTAGATTTGGATTGAAAATTTAGGGTTAGGTTTCTGCCGAATTCATGTCGGACCGACTGAGTTGTAGATTTGGCTCAGGCCATTGCACATGTGATTCCCGGTCTGACCGAGAATTGCAAATCGGTGTGACCAAGTTCAATTCTTTGTGAAACCCTAGCAGTCTCGGTGCCACCAAACTGTGACCCGGTCTGACCGAGTTCACTAGTTTAGGTTCCAAAAGCTGCTTCGGTATCACCGAGTTTACAAATCGGTAGCTCCAAAATGCTTTCTGTGGAAAACTAAAACTAAGTTTTTGACTCAATTTTTTGCAAAAACCTCTGTGCTTTGTGATGCTCATCCACTCTGCCTCATCTACATCTATTCACATGGTCTGCTGTCAGAGTTTGCATCATGGCAGATCAGAGTGACAGTCAGAACAAGTCTGAGGAGCTAGTCCATATGAGTGAGGGCACTAGTCCCTCCAGCAGTTATGATGGTTGCAGGAGGAGCACACCCAGCAATTTGCCAAAGGCAGCCACCAGGGCCAGAAAGAAGAAGACCTCAGATTCTGAAGATGAGGACTATGTGGCTGTTGAGGATGAGTCCACTTCCAAGAAGAAGGTGCTGAAGAAGGAATATGGCACAGCTGCTACCACTAAGCCAGGAATGCAAAAGAAGGCACCTGCAAGGAGAATTCCCACTTCCAAACCTAGGAAGGTTGCCACTAGTGAAACCATGAAGTTCACCATTGAGTTCGATGATGAAGCTGATGGCCAAGATCTAAAGAAGAAGAAGAGAGTCAGAACTACTACTGCCAATGTACTTGGCAAGCCCTCTATGAGGAGAGACTCTGAAGATGAAGAGGAAGAGGTTGCTGCACCAGCACCTAAAGCTCAGAAGCTGATGGGAGATACTATAAGATCAGGGGCTGCTCCATCTAAGCCCAAAGATGTTCCCAAGGCTGCTGCTCCAAAGCCCAAGTCTGCACCCAAGAGGAACACCAGGAGTATTCCAGCTGCAGAGAAGAACAAGGCCCTAGTGCCTGAAGCTGCTGATGAAGAAGATGAGGATTCACTTGTCTTGAGAAAGTTGAAGCCCAAGATCCCTGATCATAATGATGCTCATCCAGTTGCAGAGGATATGAAGCTCAAGAAGGATGCAGGTCTGAGACAGTGGAGACTGACTGACCCCTATGTTGTCAGAAGGAGAACTGTTGTGGACTACAGGTTCCACACTAAGGAACATCAAGATTTCTATGAGACAGTGCTGCTTGACAAGAAGCCCATAGTATGCGACATGAGATGGGTTGACTGGGAGTACATCAGGAAGAATGAAGAGCACTATCCTGGAGTTTATGACAGTTTCAAGTCTTGTGGAGTAGATGACTTTGTTGGGCAGAAGTTCACAAAGTGGAATGATGAGCTCATTATGTAGTTCTACTCCACAGCTCATTTCTACCTAGATGGGAAGATAGTCTGGATGTCTGAGGGTACTAGGTACCAATCAACAGTTGAAGAATGGTTTGAATTGATAAATGCTCCAAAAGAGAATGAGGATGACTTGGATGTCTATGCCAATAAGAAGAAAGACCACAACTCCATTTCTCACATGTACAGAGAGATCCCAGATGCTGCACTAGAGACACACAAGTTTGGATCTGTACATTATCTATTGTCAGGACTGCCTACTATCAACTGGATCTTAAGGCACACTTTGCTGCCCAAGTCAGGTGATCACAAGATGATCAGAGGCCATGGAATCAACTTGCTGCATATATTTGATGTGCCTCAGAAATTCAAAGTCATGAGCCTGATTGTGGAAACAATCAAAAGGACTGCTGCTGATCAGAAGAGGAGTTGTGGGTATGCCCCACAGATTCAGGAGCTTATAAACTCCAAGATGGGCACACGCACATAACTCTTGGACAAGGAACACCTGCCCATCTACCCTGATTTTGAGGACAACACCATTGTGATGGATGAAAATGAACCATTATCTATGCAAGCACAAGAGAAGAAGGAGAAGGCAAGGGCAGAGAATGCTGCAAAGATGCCAACTGCTTAAGAGGCATCTCAGATTTTCCTGAAGAGCAAGCAAGATTAGCTTGGCTACTTGATTGCCTCCACCTTGAGGATTGAGAAGGGCTTGGCCACCCTGACTCAAAACCAGGAGAGCTTGGAGAGAATCATAGAGCAGAAGTTTTATGCTCTTGATGTCAAAGTGACTGAGATCCAAACTGCAGTTAAGCAACTTCAGGAGGATGTGGAGGAGAAGAATGGCAAGTCAACCACTGACGCTTTTGCTAGAGTGCCCAGAGGACAGAGATCTGCTGCAGTGCCTGTCCCAGACACCAGAGCTACATCATCTGCACCAGCTACAGCTTCAGTGCCTCTAGCTCCAGCACCCACTCCACCAGCTCCATCTACATCAACAGAAGTCTTCGTCCAAGGAGCCATCTCTACACCATCACATAAAGACCAAGCCTGAGAGTCGTTTAGCACTATGCATTCTTTTATGAACTTTTTGGTAACTTGTTGCCAAAGGGGGAGAAAAATGTATAGATCATAGGCTTCGAGAGAGAGTGTTGCTTTTGATCTCTCTTGTTTTTTTGGTGGTTGAACTTCGTTATTTGTGTTTGCTTGTTTGCTTGATACACTATGCCTTTTGTAAGATTCTTGGATGATCATGTGTTTGATCATATGCTATGCTACATTAATGCTTGTTGGATGATATTATCTCTTATATCCTCATATGATCATTCACTTTGCTTGGTGATGAGTGCATGTGTTTAATTATTATCTTTTTGAGCACTCCACCAAGATGTATGTTACATGGAAGAGTGACTCATGATCCTAACTCATTGTGCATTTGCAGTCCAAACCAAATTCTAAGTAATGCAAAAATTTAGGGGGAGCTCTTACTTTTCACATACTTCTCAAAGTGACAATGTTTTTCAATCTTATTATCATTTGTTGAAGCTTTGCTCTATATGTTGTCATCAATTACCAAAAAGGGGGAGATTGAAAGTGCAACTATCCCTGGGTGGTTTTGGTAATTCCTAACAACATATAGCTCATTGAGCTAATGCTACTTCAAGATAAATATTTCAGGAAAGCTCAATGATTGGCATGGCATGGATGAGAAAAGTGGATCCCTCAAAATGTTAAGGACAAAAGGATTGGCTCAAGCTCAAAGCACAAGACTCTACATTTTCTATTTTAGTGATCCAAGATCACATTGAGTCTATAGGAAAAGCCAATACTATCAAGGAGGGATGAGGTGTTGCTTAATGCCTTTCTTGCTCAAAATGATTAGTGATATGCTCCAAAGCCCTCAACTACTTTCTCATATCCACATATGACCCAAACCAAAAGTCAAACTCGACCCCACCGATTCTTCCTATCCGGCGCCACCGAGTTCAGATGTCATAGCCACTGCCACAAACCCTAGGCAAATTGGTCTCACCGATAGGGATCTCGGTCTCACCGAGATGGGATTGTAATCTCTCTGTTTCCCTTTGTAATGTTTCGGTCCAACCGAGATGAGTGATCGGTCCCTCCGAGATTGCAATGCAAACTCTCTGTTTCCCTTTCGTAACGTTTCGGTCCAATCGAGATGAGTGAATCGGTCCCACCGAGTTTGCCTGACCAACCCTCTGTGTGTCCATTACCAAAATCGGTCTCACCTTGTTTGTGTAATCGGTCTCACCGAGATTACGTTATGCCCTAACCCTAACCATATCGGTCCTACAGAGTTGCATGTCGGTCCCACTGAAAATCCTAACTGTCACATTATTTGCTAAATCGGTCCGACCGAGTTTCTCGATTCGGTCCCACCGAGATTGGTAAGTTGTGTGTAATGGTTAGATTTTGTGTGGAGGCTATATATACCCCTCCACCCACTCTTCATTCGTGGAGAGAGCCATCAGAACATGCCTACACTTCCAACCTACATTTTCTGAGAGAGAACCACCTACACTTGTGTTGAGGTCAAGATATTCCATTCCTACCATATGAATCTTGATCTCTAGCCTTCCCCAAGTTGCTTTCCACTCAAATCTTCTTTCCACCAAATCCAAATCCTGTGAGAGAGAGTTGAGTGTTGGGGAGACTATCATTTGAAGCACAAGAGCAAGGAGTTCATCATCAACAGACCATTTGTTACTTCTTGGAGAGTGGTGTCTCCTAGATTGGCTAGGTGTCACTTGGGAGCCTCCGACAAGATTGTGGAGTTGAACCAAGGAGTTTGTAAGGGCAAGGAGATCGCCTACTTCGTGAAGATCTACCCTAGTGAGGCAAGTCCTTCATGGGCGACGACCATGGTGGGATAGACAAGGTTGCTTCTTCATGGACCCTTCATGGGTGGAGCCCTCCATAGACTCGCGCAGCCGTTACCCTTCGTGGGTTGAGGTCTCCATCAACGTGGATGTATGATAGTACCACCTATCGGAACCACGACAAAAACATCCGTGTCTCCTATTGCGTTTGCACTCTCCAAACCCTTCCCTTTACATTCTTGCAAGTTGCATGCTTTACTTTCCGCTGCTCATATACTCTTTGCATGCTTGCTTGATTTGTGTTAAGATTGTTTGGATTGTGCTAAGTTGCTAAAATCTGTCAAGAACTAAAATTGGGAAAGGGTTAGATTTTTATTTGGTCAAGTAGTCTAATCACCCCCCCCCCCGCCTCTAGACATACTTTCGATCCTACAAACATGAAATTATGATGAGAAGCATAAGCAATCAACAAATGAATAGATTCAAGGCGAGCAACGGGAGCAAAGGTTTCACCGTAGTCGATACCCTCGACTTGGGAGTAGCCTTGTGCCACCAAACGAGCCTTGTTGCAAACAATGATCCTATGAGCATCTTGCTTGTTCTTGAATATCCACTTGGTTCCAATGACATTATGATTCCCAGTTGGCCTTGGAACTAATTTCTACACTTGGTTATGCTCGAAGTTATTGAGTTCTTCATGCATGGCATTGAGCCAATCCGGGTCCTCGAGCGCCTCATAAACCTTTTAGGGTTCAACACAAGAAACAAATGCATGATGTTCATAATAGTTTGCTAATTGTCTACGAGTTCTTACCCCCTTTCTTAGGCTTCCAACCACATTCTCCATAAGATGACCCTTGGTGGTGAGCTTGGAAGCATTCTTCGCGGCACGACGCTCTAATTCCTCCTCGGATGTGAAAAGAGGAGTAACTTGATCATCTTGAGTGCCGTCTTGAGCTTGTTCTTGATCTTGAGCTTGCTCTTGATCTTGAACTTGCTCGAAGGGGAGAACTTGACCTTGGGCATCATTTGGTGGTTCGCCACCATCTTGAGGTTGATCTTGCCCTTGATCTTGTTCATGAGGTTGAGGGCCTTCACTTTGTTCTTCGGAAGCGTGTGGGTCTTGGGTTGGTAATGGCTCCACTTGAGTGGAGCATTGTGCTTCTCCTTCGGCCACAAGGGGTTCCTCAATGGGTAGGATATGACCAACACCCATTATTCTTATGGCTTGGGGAGGAATTTCATCACCTATATCACAAGTACCACTTTGCTCCACTTGGGAGCCATTATTTTCATCAAACTCCACGTCACACGTCTCCTCAATGAGTCTGGTGGACTTGTTGAGAACACGGTAAGCATGAGAGTTTGTAGCATAACCAACAAATATGCCCTCATAAGCTCTAGCCTCAAATTTAGACATACGAACACCTTTCTTGAGAATGAAACACTTACACCCGAACACCCGGAAGTACTTGAGGTTGGGCTTGTTACGGGTAAGTATTTCATAAGGAGTCTTGTTCAAACCTTTGTGGAGATAGAGCCGATTGGATGCATGACATGCTGTGTCGATGGCTTCGGCCCAAAAGTTGTATGGAGACTTGAACTCTGACATCATGGTCCTTGCCACATCCATCAACGTCTGGTTCTTCCTCTCCACGACACCATTTTGTTGAGGGGTATATGGTGCAGAATATTGATGCTTGATCCCCTCATCACTAAGAAACTCATCCAAGGTGTAGTTCTTGAACTCGGTGCCGTTGTCACTTCTTATTGTCAAGATCTTTGCATCATGTTGATGTTGAGCTTCATTTGCAAACTCGATGACGGTTTGTTGAGTCTCACTCTTCCTCTTGAAGAAGTATACCTAAGTGTATCTTGAATAATCATCCGCAATCACCAAGCAATACTTCCTACCTCCAAGACTATCAAAGTATGGAGGCCCAAAGAGATCCACATGAAGGAGCTCCAAGGGTCTCTTCGAGTAGATGATAGTCGTGGGAGGGTGAGCCTTCTCATGAAGCTTTCCTTTGATACAAGCACTTCAAGCACGATCTTTGGCAAAACTAACATTTGTTAGTCCACGGACATGGTCCCCCTTGAGAAGACTTTGCAAAGATCTCATATTGACGTGGGCTTAACGGCGATGCCAAAGCCATCCCACATCAACTTTAGCCATTAGGCATGTCGCGGTCTTAGTGAGTCGCTCTGAAAAGTTAATCACATAAAGACCGTTCTCGACATGCCCAACAAAGTCTACTTTAAGAGTCTTGCTCCACAAGAGGGCCACGGTATCAATATCAAAGAAAGTGGCAAAGCGCATGAGTGCAAGTTGATGAACGGAAAGTAGATTGTAAGCAAGGAACTCAACAAGTATGACTTTCTCGATCGTTAGATCATGAGAAATGACAACCTTGCCAAGACCCAATACCTTAGAAGACGAGGCATCACCCCACTCGATGTTGGTGGGCATAGAAGGGATCTTGTGCACGTCCACCACCAAGTCCTTGCTTCCGGTCATATGATTTGTTGCTCCACTATCGAGCAACCATGATCCCCCACCAGAAGCAAACACCTAAAAGAGATCAATGCTTGGTTTTAGGTATCCTTTTGTAATGGGTCCTTTGATGTTAGTAACAAGGGTCTTAGGAACCCAAATAGACCATTCAATGTACTCATAAGGAGAACCAACAAATTTAGCATAAACATTCCTATCACTAGCACGGCACAACACTTAAGAAGGGTTAAAGTCGTCGGCTTTGTTGGAAGGGGTGGCATTGCCCTTTTTGACATCACCACCCTTCACATTGTTCTTCTTCTCTTAGGATCACACTCTCCCTCCTTCACAAAAGTTTGCTTGAGAGGAGGAGGTCGTTTGGCCTTGTCGTTCTTCTTCTTGTTCTTAGACTTGGGTGCGAACCCAACTCCCTCCTTGGCCACAACTTCCTTCTGATTGCTCAAAAGGTCATTGAGGTTCTTCTCACCTTGTATGCACGTCAAAAGGCCTTTCTCAAGTTGCTCCTTCAACTTGGAATTCTCCTCCACAAGATGCACATGCTCACAACACGGGTTAGTGGCATTTGCATTATCAATTAATACCATATGAGGAAAGGTGGCTGACGGTGTCCTGGACTAGGGGGTACTCACCACGTCATCTCTGGATCTGTTAGATTGGGCCGAGGACCCCCATGGCCGTATACTCATGGGCCAGTCCGAACAGCTGCTGCATACAAGGAAGAATCCACAAGACTTGGCGATCAAGACAAGGACTCCTCCCCCACCGGCATATTCGGCTAGGACTCTTGTTATCCTAGGCCTCTGGTACATTATATAAACCGGGGCCAGGCTAGTCGATAGACATATACAACAACAATCATACCATAGGCTAGATTCTAGGGTTTAGCCTCTCTAATCTCGTGGTAAATCAACTCTTGTACTACCCATATGATCAATATTAATCAAGCAGGAGTAGGGTTTTACCTCCATCGAGAGGGCCCGAACCTGGATAAACATTGTGTCCCTTGCCTCCTATTACCATTGATCCTAAGATGCACTGCTTGGGACCCCCTACCCGAGATCCACCGGTTTTGACACCGACATTGGTGCTTTCATTGAGAGTTCCGCTGTGTGATCGGCGAAAGGATCAATGGCTCGACTGTAGGTCAACTGCGACGTCGGCTTCTTCGTCACCAGCTCGACTGGTCACCTTGGCTTGACCGAGGACTATGCCCTACCTCCGATCGTCATGTTCGGATGAAGGCCTTCATCAACACCAACTCCGATCTCTATCAAGATCATGGAGGAGTCATCCATGGAGCTCGGGGCTCAACGTCAACATTGCCCTCAGGCGACCGTGCTGTTTTTCTAGACAGCAAACTTGTATCCGCCGCCACCGCCTCCTCGAGTGTCGCTTAAACGATTACTTCGATGGAATTATGCGGAATTAAGTCTACAACAACCCTGCAAAAAATTCGTCGAGTTCCGATGGAGGAATCTCCGGCAATCTCCGATATATCGGAGCCCTGTTGAATCTGGACGAGAATCCGGACGAGTTTAGGGCGTGGTATGCAGCATCTAGCTCGGATTTCCTTTGGAGAATCCAACCGTTGATTTGCTGCGGAATTCCCATATCTACCACCTGCCAATAATTCAGATCGATCCGACCGTCCAAACTCCGGAAAACTTCCGATTAGTGGGTCACTTTTTGGACATGTTTTCTGCGCGAGAACGAATTCGACCCGAATTCATCTTCTTTATGAACGGGATCTCGGACATCCTTTTTGAAGGAAGTTTTCGTATGGGGTGTTGTGTTTTATTCTCAAACACATCCTAGTAGTATTAAAAGTATTCTTGCAATACGAACATCACCGTCGCGCCCGTGTCAAACTAGACCGACAACATCACTCCACGGCGGCCGACCTGCGTTAGACACGTCATCGCTTTGTTGAGCCGAGCTCAATTTCTTCGGATCATCATCTCGGCCAGCCGAACAATAGTTCGGCATCGCGAAGGATAAATCGTCACCAACATCGCCGCCCCACGGATTACATGGAGCGGGCACACCTGCATCACCACACGGTCACTTCATCAAGCCGGCATCGACCACGTCACGACCTGCATCGCTGGATCGGGGGCTTCATCATCTCTTCATCAACCTACTCCGGAGACTTCGGCGTTGCTGGCCGACCAGCTCCGTCACGTTAGCTGGACCGAGGGCTTTGCCTCGGCGAGCCAACCTTTGCCAGCATCGCCATGCCATTGCTTTATCGCCCATCAGGCGATAGGTGTGCGGATCGAGTCCCAATTTTGGGAATCACCTTTCTTCGGATTGCTACAACAAATAAGACAGGTGCAATTAATCCTAGTATTTTTTGCTTGTTAGGGTTCATTTTTCCCAATGAATTATTACTCTGGTTTGTCCGTCATATGTACGCAGGTCTATCAAATGGTGGCCGCATTAACGACGGTCGCATGGTGGTTCGGTCAGTTTCCGTACATAGTCCGGCGAACGCCGCATCCGGAACTCGAACCGACCTGTGAATTCAGGCCTTGCCATGCCTTTACCGCATCACACCGCCGCCCTGCATCGACATTGACTTCGGCGCCAGGCCATATTTCTTTTATTACTCACTTTGCATAAATTATTTGTTATGCAACGATTTTTTTTATTATTATTACTATTATCTCAAGTTTGCACAATTTTTTGTGCATAGGAAAATGATCCAGCCGGACTTTATCCTTTGGCGTCACCTCGGCTGGACGGGGGGCTTCGTCAACACTTCATTACCCCATGCCGGGGACTTCGGCATCACCCTGTCGTCCTGCATTGACCGTGCTATGTCACCACTTCGGAGTGCCGAGCTCTTTGCTCCGCCACCTCGGGACCGGCTCAGGGATGGAACCTTGTCCCGCATCAAGCTCGGACCGCGTCATCAATACCGAACACATTAACCAGCTAAGTTGTCTTCATGCTCAAAGTTTTAAATTTTTAACTTGTGTTCGGCTCAGCCAAGCATTATACTTTTTTGGAAAAAAGTTGCTTGTAAAAATATCCTTGTCCAAACTTTGTTTGTGACACGCAAACTCAAATACCCCGTTTACTTGGGGGCTTCCTTCATGAAGCTTTTTCCTCTTGCATATGATTATACTTGTACGGCTTTGTTCCTTGTTCGTGTATTACGCCACAATATGCACCATATTGACTTAAGCGATTTGCAAGCTGGGTTGCCTGGCTCCTGTGCTTACCCCTACGTTCCCGATTGTTCGGCTAGGGAGTAAAGGGAGCACCTCTGCAATTGTCACGATCGGGTCAACCGAGCCGGACCTCAGACTGGGTGAAGCCGAAAGCTATCGCTCTTATTGTTTTCAATCATGGTCGGCACACAATGGAACTCATGAGTACAAAAAATCTGTTGCACAAGTCTCATAATAACAATGAGCACCGAAGAAAGGTATCGGTGGGGGTACTATTTTCTTCGAAGATGCTTCTTACACTTTGCAGTAATATAGCATAACCTGAGCGCACTTTGTCTGTTACAGCCTTATGGCCTGATTGCCTGGTTATTGGAAACACCGTCGATATTCTCCATAGATGGAGTACATAACACTTTTCGGTCCTTGACCGAAGAGGGAGAAGCCGACGGTCGTTTAAGATGCGTTTAAAGTTCGGTTGAACATAGATATGATATAAGTACTTCGGTACATGCAATCATTCTTTTACCCAAGTCACTTGGGGGCTCTTAAATTTATATGAGGCGTTTTATGATAAGTGTTTTTCTTCTTAGTCGTAGCAAAGTTTTTATTATTATTTATCACTCCTTTTTTCGACACAAGTGTGCGGTCACTAGCTGGGGAGCCTAATTTCTCTCTCAAATACGCTAGAGTTTAGTTTGCTAAACTGGCCTAGTAAGAAGTACTCCGCCTTCGGGATAGGAGGTTGAAGCCGTAGGCTGACCCGCTTGAAGTTTGAGATAGGATGTGTCATGTTAAAGCACGGCAGAAGCACCTTTTTTTTTCTAAAGTCCAATTTTCGGATTGGCACCGAACACTTGATCTAGTTCGGACATTAACCTTTTGAATAAGTTTTTTGGCTTTTCGAGCCCATGGCACTTTTAAACTATTTATCTATTTTCAGCACAAGTCTCGCAGTGCAACGCCGGACACCTTTAGAGAAAACATTCTCGGATATTGCTATATATGCATCGGTTTCGAATTGTGTCTTCGGTCAATAGTTGGGTTGCCCGGCTCCTGCGCTTGCCTCCTATGTTCCACTTTGTTCGGCTAGGTGTGCAAAGGGAGAACCACTGCGGTTGTGCTTCCAACTCAAATGGTTAAGCACCTCAGTGGAGAAAGCCGTAAACTGACTGTCACAATAAGCGTAAACTGGTCGGCGATCTGATGACGGTGTTAAATGACGGGCCATTCATAACAATGGCCGAAGTGTTTACGGCTTGACCTTGACTGTCGCCGAACACTACCGGGGGCTATTAACTGGCCTCCCAAACTAAATCCTCGATATTTTGCTCTTACATTGGAGCTGAGGTTGCATGATCATGCTTAGCATGACAACCCAAAGAAAGGAACCGATAGCGGGACTATTTTCTTTGGAAGACATTTCTTCTGTTAAACAGTAATATAACATGTCTCTCCGTGTACCTTTGTTTATAAAACCGTATGGCCAGATTGCCTTGTTTGTTGTAAATCTTTGCCCTCATAAAGGCTTTACAAAGTAGGACAAACACTGCTCGGCTATTGGCCGAGGAGGTGGAAGCCGATGGTCGGTCAACAAAGTTTTGTATAATGCGGATCCGAGCATTAATGACGTAAAGTACTTGGATACATAGAGTTATTACACATAATTTGTGATTTTACTATGGATATCGATCCTTAATTCGGCCTCCCGTGCCCGCATTAAGGCTCGGGGGCTACTAGGCTTCGGGCTTATTATTTACAAATGTTAAAGGGGCACATCGATCCCCTGATCTGGTGTTACCACCCGACCAGTGTCTCGAGGGCTACTGCATTGCCTGTTCTATGCAGAAAATTTTAAGTGCAATACAGTTTCCGAGGAGATTTTGATCCTCAGGTTGATCGGCCGCACCCAACCTGAGTCTGAGGACCGAGCACGCCGCTTTTTGTGTCCCGAAGTATTCTGCCAGCTAGGACTTGATCCTCAGACCGATTTTGCAAATCAACCTGAGTCTCAGCGGCTACGGGGATCAGCGGTCTTATGTCATCCTTCATGTGCATCTCGGGTTTTAGACCGATACCCACCTTGAGGGCTACTGGCTATGTATCTCGGCAGAGAATAAATAGCACCAATCAAAAATATTGACAAAAATCGGCCCACATTCGGGGTGGTGCACCACCTCGGAAGCAGTCCGGCATAAAGCTCAGGCGCTAGTGGCTGGCTCCATAGAGGGCATTTCCAGCATTAAGCTTGGCTAAACTCCTTCAAACTTCTTTGAACCAAGGTGATCTACGACACCTTGGATACATAGTCCGGCGTTAGAGCTGGGAAGCAGTCCGGCATTGGTGCTCGGCTGCAAAAGATACCTCGAATGCAGTCCGGTGTTGGAGCTCGGACGCAAGAGGACGTTGCCGCCCGGGAACAACTTCAAACCCGAGGTGTGGCATAAAAATAACAAGGCATTGATAAAGGTCGGAAACTTAAAGGGGCTCCTCGGATACCCGACGTGTAAACTCGTCGAATGCATTTCGGCGATCCTCAAGATCGAAGATGAGAAGATTTGTTGAACCAATTTTCAAGACCGAAGACTGAAGATGAAGAACGGTTCGGAAGAATCGAGGAGCGTCCCTAAACTTGAAGACCGGTTCAGGGGGCTACTGATGGTGTCATGGACTAGGGGGTACTCACCACGTCATCTCCCGATCTGTTAGATTGGGCCGAGGACCCCCATGGTCGTATACTCACGGGCCAGTCCGGACAGCTGCTGCATACAAGGAAGAATCCAGAAGACTTGGCGATCAAGACAAGGACTCCTCCCCCACCGGCGTATTCGGCTAGGACTCTTGTTATCCTAGGCCTCTAGTGCATTATATAAACCGGGGCCAGGCTAGTCGATAGACATATACAACAACAATCATACCATAGGCTAGATTCTAGGGTTTAGCCTCTCTGATCTCGTGGTAGATCAACTCTTGTACTACCCATATCATCAATATTAATCAAGCAGGAGTAGGGTTTTACCTCCATCGAGAGGGCCCAAACCTGGGTAAAAATTGTGTCCCTTGCCTCCTGTTACCATTGATCCTAAGACGCACTGCTTGGGACCCCCTACCCGAGATCTGCCGGTTTTGACACCGACAATGGCTTTTTCTTTGGTTAGCTACACTTGGAGTTGATCATGAGACTCCTTGAGGCTAGCATGAGCACCCTTCAAGACCTTGTGTGCCTTGTCGAGTATATCAAACTCCTCCTTGAGTCTAGCATGGTCAACGCCAAATTTAGCCTTCTCGGAAGTTAGCACATGAGATACAACAAGAGCATGATCAAGATATTTCTTTAAGTTAGCATGGTCATCGTTGTGTGACTCCTCCAGAGCCAAACGATGCCCACGCTCTTCCTCAAGAGCATTAGAGAGATTCGATATATAACGGCATAGTCACGACTATGACCTTCCATCTTAGAGATGGTTTCTTCATGAGCCTCGATCATGTCATTTGCTTCACCAAGTTGTTCCAAGAGAGCAACGAAGTGCTTTTTGGATTTTCCCTTGAGCTTACTCATAAAAGACTCAAATTCATTTACTTCCTCATTAGACCCCTCACTTTCATCAATGTCATCCGTCAAGGAGGGATTAGTAATGATGGTGGTTTTGATGTTGGGGGTTGAAAGAACACGCGGTGCCCCCATGTTTGGTTTTGGTAATTAATGAGAATCTCTATGGACTAATGGTTGTATTGAGTTATATTTGAAGGATTTGTCCATAGGCTTCTCTTGAAGTCCATGTGTTGGTTTCAAGGAGTTTATGAGGTGACCAAGGTGCTATTAAGGAATTATCCAAATATTGGTCATGTGAGGGTTGAGCTTATTGCAAGCATGTCTTGAAGAAGAAGATTGTGTGATCATTCATGTTTACCTTCAAGACATCATCCAAATGAAGAGAGTTGGAAAGATTCAAGGTTGATCAAGACTAAGTCAAGAGTGAATCAAGTTGATCAATTCACAAAGCGTAGAAGATGTACCGAGAGGGATCAAGTGATCCCATGGTATGGTAAGCATTTTCCATTGCACTTTGTGTACTAACCCATGGTTTATGTGAGAGTTCTATGTGGGGTTAGGTACGTGCCCATGGGCTTGCGTCAAGAGGAAGATATCATACAACCCATGAAAAGGATGACATCAAGTGGTGATCGTCATCAAGATTACCATGTGCAAGTTCAAGTGGAGCATCACGAAGAGATCAAGTGCTTGAATCTTTCCATCCATTGTGGTGTCAATGGACTTCTGAAGATGTGCTAAAGAGTGGCTCACCCATAGTGGACTATGAGGGAGCAATCATCTTGTCCTCATCGAGCCAACGCAATCAAGAAAGGTGGTCCAACTTGAGGGAGTCAAGATCATCATCATCTAGCTCAAGTGGACCATGTGCAAGGCAAAGGTTTGCCCTTGATAGGTTTTCTATTTCACCGGTCTTGTGGTGGTAGTTGGGAGACCGGGTTATAGAATCGTTTCCGTACTGTCAAGGGGGGCTCTCAAGTTGGTAGCTTGATCGTATCGTTAGTAGAGAGCTCAAACCATTGCATCCTTGCATCATGTTTCTTGGTTCTTGTTTGGTTATCTTTGTGAGTCTTAGAGCTTATGGTCATGTTGATGACAAGCTTGAGTTCATCAAAACGGACTTCGCATGCGTCTTCTATGATGTTTTCGATGTTGGAGGTTTTACCGGTCTTATCCGAGGAAGGGTTCTAACTTTTTCTTATGGGCCTTTTATATTTTTCTTCTTATTGATATTTATTTCAAGATTCTGTTAGGCCTTGTCTCTAGCTTTCCAACAAACTTGGTTTCATTGAATTCGGAGTCCGTTTGCAGAAGTTGTGGCAGTTTTGGTGTTCTGAAAAGGCTGCAGCGGTACTACCGCGAATTGGAGCAGATGTAATTTTTTACTACCGCTCCAGAGCGGTACTACCGCGGCTCCTACAGCGGTAGTATCGCTCTGGACCAAAAACTCGTCCCAAGTCATGCGGTGGTAGGCACGGATGTATTTTTAGTACCGCTCGCAAGCAGTAGTACCGCTACCCTTTGCGGTAGTACCGCGATCCCTAGCGATAGTACCGTGAGGACGAGCAGTAGTACCGCTCCTTGGAGCAGTAGTACCGCTCTGTGCGGGCCGTGGGGATAATGGTTGGATTTTTCCCACCTATAAAAGGGGGTCTTCTTCCCCAATGAACCTTATTTCTTAAGCTCGTGTTCTTCCCCCATTGTTGACCTTCTTCGAGCTTGCTAACTCTCAATCCCTCCAATGATTCTTGCTAGTTCTTGAGGGAAAAGAGAGAGGAGATCTAGATCCACGTTTCCACCAATCACTTTCTCCTCTAAGTGAGGGGAACCCCTTGGATCTAGATCTTGGAGTTCTTCGTGTTCTTCTTTCGTTCTTCCTCTCATTTTCCTCCCTAGCATTAGTTGCCTTGGTGGGATTTGGGAGAGAAGGACTTGGGCACTCCGTGTGCCCTTGGCATTGCATTTGGTGCATCGGTTTGAGTTCTCCACGTGATACGTGGAAGTTACAAGTTGATAAGCTTATTACTATTGGGTGCTTGGTACCCTTGAGCTTGTTACTCTTGGGTGTTTGGACACCCTAGAGCTTGTTCCTCTTGGGAGCCTTGGCGCCCTAGACGGTTGGTGTTGTTCGGAGCTCAATAATTGTGGTGTAAAGCTCCGGGCAAGCGTCGGGGTCTCCAATTAGGTTGTGGAGATTGCCCCGAGCAATTTGACGGGTACCGGTGACCGCCCCCAAGGTTTGCCAAAGTGTACGGGTTCGGTGACCACCCCCAAGGGTTGCCATTTGTACGGGTTCGGTGACCGCCCTCAAGGGTCCCTTAGTGGAATCACGGCACCTTGCATTGTGCGAGGGCGTGAGGAGATTACGGTGGCCCTGGTGGCTTCTTGGGGAGCATTGTGCCTCCACACCGCTCCAAACCGAGATTAGCATCCGCAAGGGTGTGAACTTTGGGATACATCATCGTCTCCGCGTGCCTCGGTTATCTCTTACCTGAGCCCTTTACTTATGCACTTTACTTTGTGATAGCCATATTGTTCTTTGTCATATATCTTGCTATCACATAGTTACTTATCTTGCTTAGCATAAGTTGTTGGTGCACATAGGTGAGCCTAGTTGTTGTAGGTTTTGTGCTTGACAAATTAACCGCTAGGTTTATTCCGCATTTGTTCAAGCCTAAACCGTAATTATTTTAAAGCGCCTATTCACCCCCCCCCTCTAGGTGACATCCACGATCTTTCAATTGGTATCAGAGCCTCGTCTCTCTTTTGAGGGCTTAACCGCCTAGAGAGTAAAGATGTCGACTAGAGGATTAGGATTCTCTGACACTCTTAGTTTAGATGGCACAAATTATGATGTTTGGGTTATTCGCATGCTTAATCTCTTTAGGGTCATGGACCCAAATTTAGAGCAAATTGTAGATAAGGGTTTTTCTCCTCCAAAGGATCCCCAAAGATTATCTTTAGAGGATGAGAAAAACTCTTATCTCAATGCTCAAGCTTCTAATGTGCTTTTCGATGCTTTGAGCAATGTAGTTATATTTCAACTCATGCCGTTCCGGGATGCTCATGAGTTGTGGGCGAAGCTTCAAGATAAATATGGTGTGTCCAAGTTTTGTGGGGATAATTTTTCTCCCTCCACCTCCGGCCGTGTTGCCTTCTCAAGTTCTTCTACTTCACCTACATGTGGATTGCCACAAGGTAATGCTATGGTCAGTAGTGTTGGTTATTGCAATGATGATAGTGTGCTAATCGTTGGTGACTCTTCATCTCTATGTTATTACAATGCTCCTTCTTTGGGCTTTAACACTTCAAGCACTCCAAATGTTTCACATGCTTGTGTTGATAGTCCTTGCATATCATGTAGAAATTGCTTGACTAAATCTCATGATGATATGCTTGCTATGTCTTGTTGCCATGATAAAAATGCATCTATTTCCTCGAATTGGTGTGCTAACAATGTAGAGGAAACCGAACACTCCACGAAACAAGATGTGGTGTTTAATGGTGCCTTAAGGGATCCTACATCATCATCTATTGCTTTTTGCCTTATGGCTAAGGTGTCAAAGGTATCTCCTACTTTGTACCCCAATATGTCTCTTGATGATGATGTTGATGCTAATGATGATGAGGATAATGATGAAGAGAATGATAATGTTGCCTCCTTAAAAACTAAGTGGGAAATGATTTTTAAAGCTCTTCATAAAAATAAAATTGCTCATTCCAACTTCATGGAATAATGTCCATTGCCATTGATGGCAAGAAATACATTGAGGAGTTGGAATCTCATCTAGAGGAGCATGAGGTCACCATTGAAAAAATGGAAGCTCATGAGCGTGATTATGCAAATGAGATCGCGGAGCTATCTCAAGCTCTTGAACATGAACAAACCACCTCTGAATCTCTTGAGGAGACTTTTGCTCTAGAATTATCTAGAGTGAGGGAATCTCATGATAGAGCTCTTGAGGTGGCCAATGATTTCAAAACTAAAAATGCTAAGCTTGAAGTTTCTCATGCTAGACTCCTTGAGGATTTTGAGCACCTCGAAAATGGCTCAAGGGTCATCAAGGGTGAGCTCATCAAACTCACCGAGTCTCATGCCCAACTTGAAGCTTCTTATTTAAAAGAGCTTTCCAAGTTGTCCTCTCCTATTGTTGTAAATGATGATGCTTGTGCTACTAACTCAATTACTTGTGAAGCATCCATTTTGAAGGATAATGTTGAGCTACGGGCTCAACTTGAGGTGCTATCTAGCAATTATGGGAAATTGGAAGAAAGTCATGAAAAGCTCTCAAGCTCTCATGATGATCTTCTAGTATCCCATAATTGCTAAAGATAGCTCATGAGGCCATGATTGCTAAGGTAACATCTAGTGAGCCTCATGTGGATACTAGCACTACTTCTAGTCAAAATAGTATATTGCCATGTGCTAGTGCTTTCAATTCATCTAGTCACAACATTGGTACATCTTGTGATGAATTGCTTTCCTTGCCTTGTTGCTCTAATGATGAAGCTTATACTTCCTCTAGTACTTGTGTTGAGACTAACCATGTAGAGGAAATCAAAGAGCTCAAGGCCCAAGTCACTTCTTTGAAGAAAGACTTGGAAAAGAGTCATGAAGGGAAATCCACACTCAACAATATCTTGAGTGTGCAAAAATCCCCCAATGACAAAGGTGGACTTGGATTCAACTCCAACAAGAAGAAGAAGTCCAAGTTGAACAAGAAGAAGGGCCAAGAACAAGTCAAGAATTTGGCCAATATTGTTTGCTTCAAGTGCAAAATTAAAGGGCATCATGTGAGATCTTGCCCATTGAAGAAGAAGGCCATTAGTGACAAGCAACAAGGGAAGCGGCCACAAGTTCAATCTCATGCTCCACCACAAGTTGAAAAATGCCTCTTCCCAAGAATACTCAAGCTAATGCTTCTCAAGTTGAGAAATCAAGTGAGAAGAAAGTGAAGAGTAGACGGTGCTACTTATGTCATGAGAAAGGTCACGTCACTTCTTCATGCACTAGTGGTAACTTATCCAACCCAATTATTATTGATAATATCTATTCTCTTGTGAAGGATAAGGTTGTCAATTTGTTTGCCAAGTTTGTTGGTACTCAAAGTGGTGTCAAGAAAAGAACCATTTGGGTTTCCAAGACTACTGTGACTAACCTCTTAGGACCCAACTTGGTTGGGGACCAACAAGCTCAAACTTGATCAATAGGTGTTGATTGGAGGGCATTGGAGACTTGGCTACATTATGAAGAATTAAGGGGACTTCATCATTCTTATTGTCTCAAGCCAAGTCAATTGGGTTATCAAGTTTCTATGTTATATCCAATGTTCCTCCTTGCGGTAACTCGTACTTAAATTTGTTCACATTGATAGTTACTTGCCCCTAAGCATGTTGTGGTTTTGTACCTTGCTTGTGTTTGTATATGATGTGTTTCCAATTTTCTTGACTTGAGTAATCAAGTGGTTGTATGTTGGTTTGCACATCATGTATGTGTGTGTCGTGCGTTGAGCCTTTGTGCATCTTTTTTATTTCTTAGTTGGCTCTTGTGAGAGATTAATGGAATATCCCATTATGGGGGAGTGATGTGCTTTGTGCACCTCACAATCTTATAAATGTGTGTACATGAGGATTACCATCTAGTGTTGATATTACAAGAGTATCTAGTCACTATGTGGTATGTCTTCTCATGAGAAATTCAAATTCTAAATAGTCCATTAATCATCTCTTGTTGGATCCTCTTATTGCCTCTTGTTAAGTTTTTATTGGTATCACATTTATGGGGGAGTAATATGCTATGTGCATACTACAAGCCTAGAAAATGTGTACATTTGAGATATTGTCACCTAGAATTGATATTGTAAATTATCTTGTTCCTAGGTGACATGTTAGCTCTACAAGTTGCAGCTTGCTTGTGTTTGTTGTGAAGATGATGTTGGATATCCTTGTTATCAACCACCGGGAATTATTTCCAAATACTTCTTGTCTTTTGACAATTGGTATTCACTTATGTGTGGTAGAATCTATTGATCATCTTTACATTGGCTTTTGTTTTTATTTGCCTTTTCTCTTGCCAAGGTTTGTGTCAAGTCCCGCTGTCTTCCCTACCACTTGTGGATCTTGTTTATTTCTTATTCTTGTCTAGTGTTTTCTAGATACAGTGAAAGTGGTGATCCCACCTTGTGCATTTTGTATTCAAATGCAAATCCTATATAATGCACAACTCGTGGGGAGCTATCCCATTTTCTTTAGAACACTCTTCTTGTGATCCTTATCAAGTGTGTTTTGGGGGAAGGCAAGCCATTTCTTTTTGATACTTTGTGCCATCATGAAACTTTGTTGAGAGCTTGGTTTGTTTGGAACCATCCTCTCTTTGGGAGTTTGACATCTTTATTTTAGTGTATATCAATGGATATCTCATTCCTTGATGTATCTTTAATGATATCTTCCAAGTGATGATTTATCTATTTGGTATCCTTTTTCACTTGGCATTTTGTTTTCTTTTGGTTTCGGTTCTTGAAAGTTTTGAGCATGCATGTTTACTTCATGTATGTTATTTGGCATGCTTTCTTTCTTTGACTCAATATATACGGGAAACTCCACCTAGTCTCAATTTGGATGAGATGTGCATGAAATTCATTTTCATATTGGAGTCAAGCTAGGATGATCAATGAACTACTATCTACCTTCAATTGGTATCTACTACATCCTTCCAATGATATCTCGGTAACAAGTATCTATTCATGCTTTCCTCTCTTGCATTCAACCTTGTGTAGGTTGCATCTTGGCATGATATTCATTTCATATCTTGTGATACTTGTTTCCTTTCTCAAAGCATCCCAATGATAATCTCTTGTTGCTAGTTGTGATGTCTTTGATGGATGTGTGATTGGACTTCATTTATATACAATAAGACCATATCTAGCCAAGTGCTATGCTTTCAAGCAAATATCTTATTAGTATATTTATGACTTCCTTGTGGATATCTTTTTCCTTCGTGTTGTAACTATTTCGGGTGTACATCCTTCTTTGTAGATATATATATCATCTTGATTTCGTCTACCTAGAACCTTATACACTTGAGAGAAATTACATCTGTAGTTGATATCCTTTCTTTCACGTCCACCTTGTCTTTCTTATGTTATTTCTTTGGTGGCTCCGTGAAAGCTTTTGCCTTGAGTGTGTGTCCTCTATCGTTGCATCTTGATGCACTCTTGTGTGGTGAAGATTATTTTCCTCTTGCTTATCTTTACGAGGCTTGCCATCTTAATTGGTATCCCTCGTCTTGATGAGCCTCTCATCGTCTATCTTCACCACGGGTTTTCACAAGCATAGGTTCTCTATTTGCTTATTAGTAAGCTTGTGAACCCATTTGCCAGTTGTGTGCGGGAATGATAGGCCTTGCACCGTGTGCCTCATTCTTTCAAGACTATGTTGATGCTTAATGCTCATCCTAATTTTAGTCTTCTCAAGTGCTTCACCATGACTCACACCCATCATTTTTGTTGAGCCTATTCTTAAGTTGCCTCTTTTACATGTTGCTCAACCATGTGCTTGTTGCAAGTGCTAGGCTTTGTTTCCTATATGCTCACTTGCACTGGATGTGAGTTTCTATTATTTTGGGGGAGCTATGATCCTATTTTGTGCACTTTGTATCCAATACAAATATTCTTATTTGTGCACAAATCATGGGGAGATTCTCTAGTTTCTTTAGAACACTCCTCTGCTCATATCATAATATCATTTATTCTTGTGGCTCATAGGATCCTTGGTCTAGTTGGTTCAGTTGATATCCTTTGATTGCTTGCTTCAATTGGTATATTTTGACTGCTTCACTGCTTGTGTATCTCTTTGTTATGTCTTTGTGGCATATCATTCTTTAGCAATCTTTGTGCCTCAAAATAGTTTGTGTTCCTACAAGTATTTACCTTTGGGTATGTGTATTGCATTCCACTCTCTTGTTGAGAAATACACATTTTATGGAGGACCACAATTTATATTGTCCTTCTTAGATTTTTGCCCATTTTGGCAATCGATGCCAATGGGGGAGAAGTTCCAGAGAGTTTTATGGAGAAGTTTAGAGAGTTATCTCCTCTTGCTTTGGTTTTGTTCCTTAGCATTTGCATCTCATTCGCATGCACTATTGGTTGTTGCATTGCATGGTGATGCATAATTCCTTATATAAACTCTCTTGAAAGTGATTGTCCTCAATTACCAAAATGGGGGAGATTGAAAGAACATGCGGTGCCCCCATGTTTGGTTTTGGTAATTGATGACAATCTCTATGGACTAATGGTTGTCTTGAGTTATATTTGAAGGATTTGTCCATAGGCTTCTCTTGAAGTCCATGTGTTGGTTTCAAGGACTTTATGAGTTGACCAAGATGCTATTAAGGAATTATCCAAAGACTGGTCATGTGAGGGTTGAGTTTATTGCAAGCATGTCTTGAAGAAGAAAATTGTGTGCTCATTCATGTTTACCTTCAAGACATCATCCAAATTAAGAGAGTTGGAAAGATTCAAGGTTGATCAAGACTAAGTCAAGAGTGAATCAAGTTGATCAACTCACAAAGCATAGAAGATGTACCGAGAGGGATCAAGTGATCCCATGGTATGGTAAGCATTGTCCATTGCACTTTGTGTACTAACCCATGGTCTATGTGAGAGTTCTATGTGGGGTTAGGTACGTGTCCATGGGCTTGCGTAAAGAGGAAGATATCATACAACCCATGGAAAGGATGACATCAAGTGGTGATCATCATCAAGATTGCCATGTGCAAGTTCAAGTGGAGCTTCACGAAGAGATCAAGTGCTTGAATCTTGCCATCCATTGTGGTGTCAATGGACTTGTGAATATGTGCTAAAGAGTGGCTCACCCATAGTGGACTATGGGGGAGCAATCATCTTGTCCTCATCGAGCCAACGCAATCAAGAAAGGTGGTCCAACTTGAGGGAGTCAAGATCGTCATCATCTAGCTCAAGTGGACCATGTGCAAGGCAAAGGTTTTCCCTTGATAGGTTTTCTATTTTACCGGTCTCGCGGTGGTAGTTGGGAGACCGGGTTATAGGATCGTTTGTCGTACTGTCAAGGGGGGCTCTCAAATTGGTAGCTTGATTGTATCGTTAGTAGAGATCTCAAACCATTGCATCCTTGCATCATGTTTCTTGGTTCTTGTTTGGTTCTCTTTGTGAGTCTTAGAGATTATGGTCATGTTCATGACAAGCTTGAGTTCTTCGAAAATGGAGTTCGCATGCGTCTTCTATGACGTTTTCGGTATTGGAGGTTTTACCGGTCTTATCCGAGGAAGGGTTCTCACCTTTTTCTAATGGGACTTTTATATTTTGCTTATTATTGATATTTCTTTCAAGATTGTGTTAGGCCTTGTCGCTAGCTTTCCAATAAACTTGGTTTCGTTGAATTCGGAGTCCGTTTGCAGAAGTTGTGGCAGTTTTGGTGTTCTAAAAAGGCTGGAGCGGTACTACCGCGAATTGGAGCGGATGTAATTTTTTACTACCACTCCAGAGCGGTACTACCGCGGCTCCTACAGCGGTAGTACCGCTCCGGACCAAAAACTCGTCCCAAGTCATGCGGTGGTAGGCACGGATGTATTTTTTTAGTACCGCTCGCAAGCAGTAGTACTGCGATCCCTAGCGGTAGTACCATGAGGACGAGCAGTAGTACCGCTCCTTGGAGCGGTAGTACCGCTCTGTGCGGGCTGTGGGGATAACGGTTGGATTTTTCCCCACCTATAAAAGGGGGTCTTCTTCCCCAATGAACCTTATCTCTTAAGCTCGTGTTCTTGCCCCATTGTTGACCTTCTTCGAGCTTGCTAACTCTCAATCCCTCCAATGATTCTTGCTAGTTCTTGAGGGAAAAGAGAGAGGGGATCTAGATCCACGTTTCCACCAATCACTTTCTCCTCTAAGTGAGGGGAACCCCTTGGATCTAGATCTTGGAGTTCTTCGTGTTCTTCTTTCGTTCTTCCTCTCATTTTCCTCCCTAGCATTAGTTGCTTTGGTGGGATTTGGGAGAGAAGGACTTGGGCACTCCGTGTGCCCTTGGCATTGCATTTGGTGCATCGGTTTGAGTTCTCCACGTGATACGTGGAAGTTACAAGTTGATAAGCTTATTACTCTTGGGTGCTTGGTACCCTTGAGCTTGTTACTCTTGGGTGTTTGGACACCCTAGAGCTTGTTCCTCTTGGGTGCCTTGGCGCCCTAGACGGTTAGTGTTGTTCGAAGCTCAATCATTGTGGTGTAAAGCTCCGGGCAAGCGTCGGGGTCTCCAATTAGGTTGTGGAGATCGCGCAGAGCAATTTGACGGATACCGGTGACCGCCCCCAAGGGTTGCCAAAGTGTACGGGTTCGGTGACCGCCCCCAAGGGTTGCCATTTGTACGGGTTCGGTGACCGCCCTCAAGGGTCCCTTAGTGGAATCACGGCATCTTGCATTGTGCGAGAGCGTGAGGAGATTACGGTGGCCCTAGTGGCTTCTTGTGGAGCATTGTGCCTCCACACCGCTCCAAACAGAGATTAGCATCCGCAAGAGTGTGAACTTCGGGATACATCATCGTCTCTGCGTGGCTCGGTTATCTCTTACCCGAGCCCTTTACTTATGCACTTTACTTTGTGATAGCCATATTGTTCTTTGTCATATATCTTGCTATCACATAGTTACTTATCTTGCTTCGCATAAGTTGTTGGTGCACATAGGTGAGCCTAGTTATTGTAGGTTTTGTGCTTGACAAATTAACCGCTAGGTTTATTCCGCATTTGTTCAAGCCTAAACCGTAATTATTTTAAAGCGCGTATTCACCCCCCCTCCTCTAGGCGACATCCACGATCTTTCAGGGGTTACCTTGTTGGTGGCTTTAGCCATGAGACACTTGGCGGTGATGTTCTCATTGGGCGAGTCGAAGAGGGACACCCGTGGAGTTGTGGCAATGGCAACAGAGGACATGGCCATGGCTTCACTATCTTCATCATCATCGTCATCCTCATGGTACTCTTCTTGAACCACCAACCCTCGAGTAGGAGTCTTTTTGGTGAAGTTGTTCTTGTTTGGGAAGGACTTGGCTTTGTCTTTCCGGATGAGCTTGCCACCATTGTCTTCCCGCTTCTCGTAAGGGCAACCCACAACAAAGTGGCTCACATTACCACAATTGTAACATGTTCTCACATGTTGCTTGCCCTTGAATCCACTTGAGTTGTTCTTGTTGAAGTTGGGCCTTGTGTTCTTTTTGCTCCAAAATTGCCTTGAAGCAAGAGCCATGTGCTCATGATAATCATATTTTGTATCTTCGGGGTTGCTCTCCTCATCTTCCTCATCTTCCTCTTCTTCCTCTTCTTCCACAATAACCTTGGCCTTCAAGGCAAGGTTGGGCTTCTTTGCTCTTTGAGAACGCAACACCGCATTGTCGGCAGTTTTTTCCAAGATCCTCATTGCCACAAACTCATCCAACACTTCATTTGAGGTTAAGGAGTGGAAGTCCGGTCTTTGACGGATGACGGAGGACATGGCCTTGTGGTAAGGCAGCATTGCTTTGAGGAACTTGCGCTTGATCCAATTGTCATTCGTGTCCTTGCTCCCATGATCTCGGAGTGAGACCGCGAGTTTGGTTACTCTCCGAAAGAGCTCACGAGGTTCTTCATCTTCTTTCATTGCAAACTCATCGACTTCATCTTGCACCACTTCATAGCTGGAAAGTTGAATGCTTGCGCTTCCCTTATAGAGGGAAACAACACAATGCCATGCATCTTTGGCCATGGCGAAGGGTCAAAGATGAGGGAGATCTTTGGGTGGAACCGCATCTTGAATGATGAAGAGAGCATTCTCATTGAATTGATTATCCACGGCTTTTCTCGGGGTGAAGTTGCTTCGGTCATGTGGATGGAAACCTTCTTCAATGATTCTCCAAAGATTAGTATTCACATGATTTAAATGACGCTCGAACCAATAAACCCAAGAATCAAAGTCCTCATTTTTCACAATCTTAGGAGGAGGGCCGGCATGATTTAAATGAGTAGAGGGAATCGGTCCTCCGTAAATTGGAGGTTCCACATTGGCAAAGATGTTGGTGCCATTTCTACCACTAGTAGAAGGACCCTTTTCACTAGTAGCTTCCCCCTTGTCGGAGTTAGCATCCGTCACCTTGTTAGTGGGATCACCCACTTTCATCGGCGAGGTAGATAGTTTAAGTCCTTCTAAAAATTTATTAAACATGCTTTCAACCTCGGTTGTCATGGAGGTTTTCAATGTGTCCAAAGCCACATTGAATTCCTCACGAGAAACCGCGGTTCCCCCATCAGCCGTAGACGAGCTCAGATTCACAGCGGAGTGCTCCTCCACACCGTCTATGGTGTCAACCATACTCTTCGGACGGCAAAGTCCTTAATAAAGAGATGAGGCTCTGATACCAATTGAAAGGATCGATATAGTTGACTAGGAGGGGAGGGGGAATAGGCAACTAACAATTTTTAGCTTTTCTTTACCAAATTAAACTTTGCATCAAAGTAGGTTGTCTAGATATGCAACTAGGTGATCAACCTATATGATGCAACAACAACAAGCACACAAGAACGCAAGGGATACAACACAAATAAGCTTGCAAAAGTAAAGACTCGAGATAACCAAGAGTGGAGCCGGTGAAGATGAGGATGTGTTACCGAAGTTCCTTCCTTTTGAGGGGAAGTACGTCTCCGTTGGAGCGGTATGGAGGCACAATTCTCCCCAAGAAGCCACTAGGGCCACCGTATTCTCCTCACGCCCTCGCACAATGCAAGATGTCGTGATTCCACTATTGGTGCCCTTGAAGGCGGCGACCGAACCTTTACAAACAAGGTTGGAGCAATCTCCACAACTTAATTGGAGGCTCCCAGCGACACCACGAAGCTTCACCACAATGGACTATGGCTCTGAGGTGACCTCAACCGTCTAGGGTGCTCAAACACCCAAGAGTAATAAGATCCGCTAGGGACTAGTGGGGGGAATCAAATTTTTCTTAGTGGAAGTGTAGATCGGGGCCTTCTCAACCAATCCCGAGCAAATCAACAAGTTTGATTGGCTAGGGAGAGAGATCGGGCGAAAATGAAGCTTGGAGCAACAATGGAGCTTTGGGGTGGAAGAGGTAGTCAACTAGAGGAAGAAGACACCCCTTATATAGTGGAGAGACAAATCCAACCATTATCCACTTACTCAGCCCACGACCTGCGGTACTACCGCTCCAGACAAGCGGTACTACCGCAGGGACTCACGGTACTACCGCGGCGGAACGCGGTACTACCGCTGCTATGGTAGGAGCTAGTCCAGGCCGTAACCGCAAAGGCTGAGAGCGGTACTACCGCTGAAGCGGTACTACCGCTCCCCCTTGCGGTACTACCGCAAGGCCGGATTGGACTAGCCTGGGAAGGGCGCGGATGAATAAAACTGCATCTGTGCCAACCTCCGCTGAAAAATCAAACAGTGCAAAAATCCGACATGGTAGTACCGCGCCTGGCATGCGGTACTACCACGCAGGGAGCGGATGTAAAAAATTACATCCGCCCCTACTTCCGCTCATGTTGTTGTGCTAGACCAGGACTCGCAGTGCTACCGCGCGCATGGGGCGGTACTACCGCGTAGGGCGTGGATGTAAAAAATTACATCCTCCCCTACAGCCGCGCGAGCGGCTGAGTCTGGTCTGAGGCCACGGTACTACAGCTCCTTAGGAGCGGTACTATCGTGTGCGCCTACGGTACTACCGCAAGGGCTTGCGGTACTACCGCCGGGTCCTGCGGTACTACCGCTCCTAAGAGCAATACTAACGCATGCCTCAGAAGAGCAACACTAGGAATCCTTCTCTTTGCATAAATATGAAGAAAACAGAGGATGCTCCAAAGCGCTAAGGGAAAGGCGGTGCAAAGGGAGTAAACGTGTATGTGATGATTCCACCCGAGCCTTTCCAACGCGGACCCCCGCTTAATAGTACGGCTTTCCTATGACTCAAATCCACCGAAAAGAAACATAGAAAAACGCCATCTTCAATAGTCTTCGAGGGGCACCAAACCGTCTTGTGCCTAGTGACAAAGCGTCTGAAATACTCAAGGCACACGATTAGTCCGCAAAAGCATTGTCATCAATCACTAAAACACCTTAGGGATAAATATGCCCTTACATACACTTCTCACACTTAGGCATGCCCAAAGAAGTGTCGGTCTAGGCTGGTCATCGGCTAGCCCGGCCGGCCCGCAAGGCCTGCAGCCTTGCTAGACTACCCCTGCTGGTGACAGTTGTCTCCTAGCTACTCCCTCCATCGCACAATATAAGACATTTTTGGAAGCCAGCCAGAGGGAGTAGCTGTCAAATTATATCGACAGAGTCATGCTATTTCAATTTTTCCTACCTTCTTACCACGAACAGTGTGCCATCTGGTGGGCTCAACAATATTTGTGTCTTGCAAATTGGGTCAGCCTAAAAAACAATGGCACATGGGTTACGTATGTGAACATGTACGAGAACTCAGCCGTCAATTACAAAAACCCTATTACGACACCTAAATCTTTATGTTTGGTATATATGGCATTGAACTATGATAAATGGGTTGATGGTTCCATGCGTACAATTTCATCAATCCTATTAACTCATGAAAAAAATAGTTTGTGTTACTTCTGGCTTGTATGGAAATAAAAGTGTCGAGCATATGCATAAAACTACACTTGTGAGCTCACAGAGTGGAGCATAAGATTCACATCAGAAAAAGGCACACACACACGCGTGCGCGCGCACACACACACACACATGATGGTTACTTGTTTCGTTAAGTATTTGGGACGAGAATTCCTAACAGTATTAGGTGGCTCGTTTATTTATGCTTGGGAGGCACCATCATAGGTCAAAGTGTATATGAATTGTGTGTTTTCAACATACATCATGCTTACAAAAAGTTGTATTGTTGCGAGTAGTACTGGTTGATTCTTTGAAGAAGTCCACCTTAGTCACGGGTAGAGGTGTTTTGAGTATACCCACTAACCGTAGCACAAGCATTCAAAGTTTCACCACTTTATCATATCCCCCATTCAGTTTTATTGCAACTCTTCAAAGTGGAAACATATCACTTTAGAACAAGTTTTGAATTTTGCAGCATTTTCTAATTGAAAAAATCTGGATAAAAACTTGTAGCGCAACTCTTGAAGGTAGACACGTATCACTTTCGGTTTCTGATCATCAAATAGTCGTGGGCATTGTTCCATGAAGAATAAAACAATGGCAAAGAATGCATTGTAAATATTGGAGCAAAGACCATGTAAATACATCTTAGAGGATGATGCACCAAATTCACAATATAACCCTCAGTTTTCCAAGTATTTGGGATAAGAAGCATCATCGGTCTTTGGTGGCTCGTTATTTAGGCTTGGGAGGCACCAACTTAGGTCTCAATGGTGGATTAGTTAGTTGAAGGATTTCCGGCACAAGATACCATGATTGGAAACTGCAATATTGTTACTAATTGTAGTGATGTTTTTTTACTATGAATTGTAGTGATGGTTGATCCATTGAGGAAGTACACTCCATGCCGAGGAAAGGCATTGTGCAAGTGTGCGTGTAAACTATTGTAGGTGAATTTGTGCTTTCGCAATTGTTGACAGTTCATATGATCTCTCACTTCATTCACCCGACTCAAGTACTAAGTAGATTTTGTTCGTCATGATCTTCGTATAATTTTCAGTTAAGTATGCGGAGATGAAAAACCAATTGCTTACAATTTCTTATCCTTATTGAGCAACTAGCATTGAAAGAACATGATTGCCCATTAAATACATCTAAATTTCTAGTAGTCGTGTACATCATACCATTTGATTTGATAAATGATGGTGGGTCAAGAACCAACATCGTGAAACACATTCAATAAAAGATCATTTCATCAGAAGGAAAATTGAGTGGGCTCTCTCTCTCTCTCTCTCTCTCTCTCTCTCTCTCTCTCTCTCTCTCTCTCTCTCTCTCTCTCTGAAATAACCATAGTATGCATGTCATAGGGCTAAGTATAAACCAAAAACCAGTATACAAATGTGATAAGGTGATTTGTTGATTTGGCTCTAGAGTATTGAGTATAATTTTATTGAAATGAACATTGCACTTTATTTGTTTCTTAAAACTATAAAAAAAATCCCCAGAAATTGTCTCCTTTCACTAGTAGAAAACGGAGCTTTAAAACCGGTTTGTAAGGGCCTTTAGTGCCGGTTATGGAACCGGCACTAAAGTGTGGGCACTAGGCCCCCCCCCTTTAGTACCGGTTCGGCACGAACCAGCGCTAAAGTGCCACCACGTGGCGTGAGCTCGCGCCCTAGTATGGGGGACCTTTAGTACCGGTTGGTGTTACCAACCGGTACTAAAGGGTTTTTTTGAAAAAAAAATTGAAAATTTTGAAAAAAAAATTGATTTTTTTTCTATTTTTAATTTTTCTAAATTATTTGATGATTTAGTCTCTAATCACCTCTCTTAACTGCTCAAGTGTGGATCACTCATTCCAAATCATCTAACTTCCCGACCGGTCACCCATCCCTCTCACTACTCCAACCCGAGCATGCTTAACTTTCGGGTTCTATTCTCCTTCGTTTCCAAGTCTGCACTTGTTGTTTTCCTGACAATAGTAAGATGTCAATCCTATTAACCCTCAGGAGTTTAGCTTGAGCATGAAGTCACACATTTCACCGTTTGAGTTTGAAACTATTATTCTAAAAAAACAGTAATTATTTAGTAACGCTAATATTTCTTGAATAAGTTTGACCATAGTTTGACCAAAATTCAAAAAATTGAAATAATTATTTAGTAACAGTAATATTCTTGAATAATTATGTAGTAACATTAATACTTCTTGAATAAGTAGTTTGACCAAATTTAACCAATTTTTTTTAAAAAAACTGAAATTTGACCATATCTTTTTTTTCTTTTCGAATTTGAGGATTCTAAAATATTCCAAATTTATACGTTTTTTGAATTTAAAAAATTCCAAACAGGATTTTCGTGCTGAATTTTTTGATATATTATACGTTTTTTTCCGACATCGTATGCAAAAGTTATAGCCGTTTTACATTTTCCCTACACTTTTTGCAAAACATGTCCAAATTTAAGTTTTCAAATTTTCCTAACTAGTAGATATAGTAATATAACTACCTCTCGAAGGATTTTATTTTTTGAAGTTTTTATCATTTTCTTTTGATTTTTTCAAAACTGAAATGGCGATACACGGGGGGAGGGGGGTAGAGTTTGAAAATTGGCCCCTTTAGTACCGGTTCGTGGCACGAACCGGTACTAAAGTCTTGTCCCCTTTAGTATCGGTTCATGGCACGAACCGGTACTATAGGTTAGACCTTTAGTACCGGTTGATAACACAAACCGGTACTAAAGGGGCTCGTAGGGACCCGGCCTGACGCCAGCCTGCCACTACCCCTTTAGTACCGGTTCGTGGCATGAACCGGTACTAAAGGCTCAACACAAATCGGTACTATTGATCGCAGCCACGAACCGGCACTATTGATCACATTAGTGCCGGTTTTTTTACAAACCGGCACTAATGTGCTTCACATTTGACCCTTTTTCTACTAGTGTTTCAATGAAAATTCTATAAAAAATGTCTATATCATAGATATAAGTAATTATGTGCGATCACCCATTTACCTTCTCAATGGTGTTGGTTATGTGGTCACTTCAATTACAAACTAATTCCACGAGGTGGCCCTCCTAGTTTAGTTTCTTATCCTTCGTCTTCAATGTCCACTAAAGGATCCACCAAAGAAGATGAGTCTCACACATCTTGTTCTGCTATATCTCCCACTTCCTTTATTTGCTCCTCCCTCCATATAGCTGTTTGGTACACCTCCCCTAGTCATCGCCCATTTCAGGAGATGCAACCTCTCCATCTATTGGCAGCCTTCGATGACCACCGCTATGAGCCGCCGCCCTGGCTTCCTTTGCTTCATCAAGAGAAGTGCCTTCACCAACAAAAGTATTCCTGCCACCTTGGGAACCAGTGCAACCTGCCAACATGACAAACGCAAGCGGCCGCAGTGATAGAGAAGATGACGGAGGGCCACTCGGTAGCTAGGTTTGACATCCCCCATAGAGAGTGATTCTGAGCCAAATAAGTTTACTTCTAATCTTAGAAATGTGTTTCATGACCTTCTTATGCATCATCCTACATAAGCTCATAGATGAAGGTTGTCTAAGGACTAAGTAAAAACAACTGAGTACTTATTAGTAACTCCTCATATTTATTTATAAAATTATAGTTAAAATATAATATGGTAATAAAGATATAATTACCTCTCTATCTAATTTGGAATATGTAAATGAGTGACACGTTCTAAGTTTCACGTGCGATATTAAATGGGGAGAGCTCAATTTGGAATAAAATACTAGCATAATTTGGAATTAGTAATGGAGCTCTTGAGCAGTGTATCGACAACCCGACTATGTGGGTGTGCGAGGGCAGGACCAAGGAAAAGATAATGTAGTCGAATCTTCAGCGTGCCCATGGGCTTGTTGTGGTATCTTTGTTCTGTTGAATCGAATATGCATGCATGATGGTAATGTCTTTGTGGCAATGATGACATGCAATGGATGGTTGTTCCTAGACTTGCATAATTCTCCACCGCTTATTTATTCTCTGATCCGAAGCTACTCCGCTGCCGGTGTGTGTGTTGTTCACTTGGCATGAATCTTCATGAAGCTACTCCTTAGCACATGACCTCCCGATTGTCTACTACAACAAGGTTTGCACGGCTCCGGTGAGGCAGAGGCGATGACGGCGGCGTGTCTTCGGCTCACTCCAGTGCTTGTAGTCATCGCTAGGTCCACGAACCTGGTTTTAATTTTATTACCTCTAGTGTCCTTCGTACTGCCGTGATTGAGAATGAATAGGCTAGAAGTTTCTGGCAAAAAATATTGTCAAAGAGGAGTACTTTATTTTTATAGGCAACCCAGATCTAATGTCGTAATTTTCAGTACTGGGGGTATTTTATTCATAGTTTGAAGCCTTTGGTACTTTATTGTTCAATTGTCAATGATATTTCAATTGAGACATTTCATTTGGTAAGAGTTTTCGCCGTCGCACCTAATATAGTCATGATTGATTGCATTCTCTTGCGTAAATGTAACGTTCACCTACTCCTCACATGCCTTAAAATCCACATTCCAGGAAAAGCAAGGAACTTTGTCCAAATTAGTTAACATTATACATATTATTACTTGAGATTAATACATATGATGCACATGGGACGCCAGGACATTTTTGTCCTAGTTCCGCCCCTGGATCTCAATAAACCGGAAAAGATGGAGTAGTACCGACTCGTTTGGTGTGACTGATGGAATAACTATCTATTGGCTGTACAAATACTAAACAAGAAAAAGATTTTGTATTCAATATTCTACTGACTAAAAATTTAAAGCTACTGAGCATACATCAATAGCTATGAGAAGGAAGTGAAGCATAGGCGAGGCTATATAACTGTGGAGCGGAAACATGTGTGTGTGTGTGTGTCAATCGTTGAGCGCAACATATGATGTAGATAGACCTGCAGTTTGTGTGGTTAGTGGGTATTATATTATGCTCCAAACAATGGTCATCAAATTTTGGGAGTGGGAGGGATCGGGATTGTGCGCCCTCTTTATGAGTGTAAACATCACCCTGCGATCTCATTGTTGGCTGCACATAACTGCTGCATTTCTGGCAAACAAAAGAGCTTGTGCTAAGGAATATCAACGCAATTCCTCCTCCCACCATGGTTAACTAGAACAGAACAAATTTCTGCTACGGCAGTAACCAGTTCTTGGGCGGAGGTTCACTGTTCAGCTCCCCGTGCTTACAGCAGCCTTACCAATAACATGGCATTGACAGATGATATGCCGTCTCTTATCTGCTTTGAAAAAGGTTTTGTAGAGGGATCGTAAGGATCACCAGACTCTGTGAAGAATCTTGCCAAGCCACCGATGTGCATGTCCTCCCCATGCCTCCTCCACTTGTCAACCGCTCAGGCGCTCACGCAACCAAAGGACTCCTCCGGCGACCATTATCTACTGCCAGTTCGAATGAGTTTTCTCCCAGCAGTTTCAGCGCATAGCCTCCCATAGTAGCAGCAACCACCAGTGCCAACAAGGTAGTTGCAGGGGTGGGCATGAACCGGGAAATAAATCCTCGCGTTGTATAATTGCTTTGTGAACTCCATAGAAGAAAACAAATAACTTTCTTCTAGAAACAGGATTTCGACGCGCTTTATATGTAAAGCAAATAACTACATCCATATAACAAGTGTGAGTGTAGTAACAAAACTAATAAGTCTGCTCTGACAACAACACCAATTAACATACCCAAAGAAAAAGGTAAAAAAGGATACAAAGCGCCATGGAACCAAGGAATCATGGGCCAAGAGGCAAGGCATGCCAACCTAAGGCAGTGGCGGACCTAGCCCACTGGGCCAGGGTGGGCCAACAGTGCTCTTGTACATATACATTTATTTATTTTGTTTTATTTGTTAGCCTTTCTCCTATGATATAAAAGGTATTTTCATATCTACGCACTGGCCTAAGGGCTCCTTCGATTCAAAGGAATTTCATAGAATTTTTGAAGGGTTAGAATCCTTAGGAATTTTTCCTACACTAATCGTTTGATTCATAGGATTGAATCCACTCCAACCTGTTTTTCACTATCTTTGTTTTTCCTGTAACATCAAACACGATGTGCTAATCCTATAGGATTCAAGTGGGCATGCCACTCGAATCCTTTATTTTTCCTATTCCCTTGTTTTGAGAATCATATGAATCAAAGAGGGCCTAAATAGTTGTGTTGTTAAAATGGGGGAGAATGGCATGGAGTTACATCCCCTAATTTTTGTTAAATATTCTTGGTTGCATAATAATGTCTAGTAAATACATTTGAGCATGAATAATTGTCGATGGACATCATAATTTCCCATGATTATTACAATTTCTCTACATCATTCTATAACAAGAAAATAAATACATGCATGATTTTTACTTCCGTGGCACTCGTTTCATGAAATTTAATTTAACAACCTCAAATCAACGATAATGCAACTGGATGCCACGCAATTATGCAGCATCAAGCGACGTGCAAAGCTACAGTGAAGGATAGCATCTCTATGTCATTACTTTATGGGAAATACTTTGTATCTATAGGCTGAAAAGACTACAACGTCAGACCACTCGAAGGCCGTTGATTTGATCGAAATCTGACGCACAAGATTTTGCTTCGTTCGTACTAATAAATACAGCAAAAGAAAAATAAAAAAATCACATCTGAGTAACCACCCGCAACCCCCGTGCGTAAATCTCTCTCGCTAATCCCTCCCGAATCCGTCGTCCCTATCGCACTCACCGCCCCGAGCCCTTCCTCCACCTTGCTTGCCTTGCCCAGATCCCCTTCTCCGCGCGAATCGCATACAGCTGCCTCCTTCTCTCATCTTCGTACAAAATCACCGCGACGTCACCTGCCAGCTCCGCGCCTGCTCCTCCTTCTCGCCTCATCGTCGAGCAGCACGGCTACCCCATCGTCTTCTCCACCGATGCGGATAGAACCCGGCGCCCGGAGAACCTGCAGTGGCTTCCGGCAGCCCCCCACCCTATTTGAAGCGGCCCATCGAAGTTATTGCCCAGCATCAATCACCCCACCCAATAATTGCTAAGAAACTAGGTAATTTTTCGACTAATTTAATCCATAAGTAGATAACTAGCATGGCATTGACAGAACTAATAATATACTGGTATTGATCTAAACAAGCACGTACTATGCAAATAGTAGACAAATCTACACATGATGTTAGCACTGTTAATACAGAAATTATCAGGAGAGGGATAAACGCGATATACCCTTCAGTAGGCCAAGCAGAAGCCGCCGCCGCGGTGGCAGCAGCAGCAGAAGCGTCCTCGGCGGCCTTTTTGTCGGCCTCGGTCTTCTCGGCGGCGGCGCGTTCGGCGTCGGTAGACATGGTGATGACGGAGATGGCGCGGACCTAGAGAAAGTAGTGGATCGGAGGCGAGCAGTCGTGTAGTCGCTTCCCAAAAACCTATTCGTCTCTCTCCCGTACAGGAACCAGAGAGAGAGAGACAGAGTTTCGGAGACCTGCTCTCCCGTCGACCGTGTACGCGGCGGACGGGACGGAGTCACCGGCGGCAGCAGCAACAAAGGAACGATGGTGGGCGGTTCGCGTGGAGCAGATGTGATCTGATCATGGCGGCTAGGGTTAGGGGACCCAACACACTTATATAGACGCAGCCCACGATCCGACGTCTCAGATCGTGGCCTTGCTGTCAGAACCTCTCCGTTAGTGACTGGCAAAAATAAACGCATAGATGTGAGCTCGGCTCGGCTCATTCCCGCAACCCGCGGCGAGGCGAGGCGAGGGGGGCGGCGGAGGAGGAGCGCGTGAGGGCCTCTTCTCTTCTCAAGCTCCAATAGCATGTAGAAGAGCCATCCTTATAAACCACTCCAACTTTCCTTCCACTAGCATGGTGGGACTAAACTTTCCACCACCTTGTCATGCCACCTACATGGGCCCTTAGAGATCAAATCTGAAATTGTCATATGGGCTCTAGGCCCATCTCACATTTCAACAATCCCCCACCAGATCTCAGGGGCCCACTTTGTCCTTTGTTCCAAACGCTATTTTGATATACTAGTGTTTCAATGAAGACCTGTTAAGGTTGAGCTTCACCTAGAGCAAGTAGCTACATTCCTTCACAACTGAACAATGGACTATACCTTGAATTGTCAGTTTGGCGTAAAGAAGTTTCACCACATGTCTTACTAGTACTGGGCTGCCGAAGGCTGACCCCTCGGGTGGAGCATATAAGTCACACTCATGGCCTATTCATGAGCTTACTAGAGATCACCCCAATCTCATAGACTGTGACTAGCAGTCGGGCTCACATAGGTGTGTTCCTCCAAAGATCGCTCTGTAGGATAGCATCTTGCTTATATATATAAGCCTTGGAACACATTAAGATAGTAGTCATCCTTTCATACAGTTTTCGAGAGTATTGCATCTCCAATGGAGTGGGTTAGTAAAGTTACTCTCCTCAGTTCACCACTTGCTTGTTTCCCAGGTCCTACTCCACGGAATCTCCGATCACATAGGTTGGATTACCACCATGGAAACTCATGTGGGTCTCATACCCATCTCCCTCGATGCATTATCTATCACTACACGTGATAGCCCTTTTGTAAAGGGATCTGCCAGATTCTTAGCCGTATGGACATAGTCCAGCGCTATCACTCCGGAGTTTCTTAATTTTCTGACAGCTTTTAATCTCATTCTTATGTGTATGTTGGACTTCATGTTGTCCTTTGAACTCTTCACCTTGGTGATGACAGTCTGATTATCACAGTTCATAAGGATAGCTGGAACCGGTTTATCAACCAGTGGCAAGTCCATCAAAAGATCTCGAAGCCATCCTGCTTCAACATCAGAAGTGTCTAATGCTGTTAATTCTGCTTCCATTGTCAATCTCGTTAAGATCGTTTGCTTGCAAGACTTCCAGGAAACAACGCCACCTCCAAGAGTAAACATATACCCAGTTGTGGCCATCATCTCATCAGCATCAGAGATCCAATTCGCATCACTATACCCTTCAAGTACCGACGGGTCTCCGGTATAGTGAAGTCCATAGTTCATAGTACCTTTCAGATAGCGCATAACTCTTTCAATAGCATGCCAATGTACATCACCCGGTTTGGAAACAAACCGGCTCAGTTTGCTCACAGCAAACACGATGTCAGGCCTCGTTGCGCTCGCTAGGTACATCAATGAGCCAATGATTTGAGAGTATCTCAATTGATCTTTAGCCATGCCTTTGGACTTTCGAATCAACACGCTAGGATCATATGGTGTTTGAGATGGTGTGCAGTCCGAATATCCAAAACAACTCAACACCTTCTCAACATAATGGGATTGCAGAAGTGTGATCCCACCCTCATTATCTCTCAATAGCTTGATGTTCAAGATAACATCAGCCACACCAAGGTCCTTCATCTCAAAGTTCTGAGACAGAAATGATTTGACCTCCTTAATGACTTTGAGGTTTGTTCCAAATATCAGTATGTCATCAACATACAAGCATAGTATAACTCCTTCGCCCCACCATGGCGATAGTATACACATTTGTCAGCCTCATTAACAACAAAACCAACAGATGTCAGAGTTGTATTGAACTTATCATGCCATTGCTTAGGTGCTTGCTTCAGGCCATATAAAGATTTAAGCAACTTACACACCTTCGTTTCCTGACCATCTATCACAAAGCCATTTGGCTGTTGCATGTAGATTTCCTCATTTAGCTCTCCATTCAGAAAAGCCGTCTTAACATCCATTTGATGGACGAGAAGACCATGTGAGGCCGCCAACGAGAGTAATACTCGAATGGTGGTCAGTCTAGCCACAGGTGAATAAGTATCGAAGAAATCTTCCTCTTCTTTCTGGTCATAGCCCTTAGCCACAAGCCTAGCCTTGTAATTTTCGATCGTACCATCGGGCCTAAGCTTTTTCTTGAACACCCACTTACATCCCAATGGTTTGCAACCATAGGGACTCTCAGTGATCTCCCATGTCCCGTTAGCCATGATGGAATCCATCTCGCTACGGACCGCATCCTTCCAGTAGTCAGCTTCTGGAGAGGCATACACTTCTGAGATAGAAGTGGGAGTATCATCCACGAGGTACATGAAGAAGTCATCACCAAAGGTCTTTGCAGTCCTTTGTCTCTTGCCCCTACCAAGGGTTTCCTCGTCATCCTCCTCAGGATTTTTATCATGTGTTCGTTCATAACATTCCATAGGAAAGGCAGGCTCAGGAGTCTCCTCAGATTCCTGTCTAGAAGTGCTTTGCATATCTCTCATAGGAAAAATATCCTCAAAGAATGTAGCATCCTTAGACTTCGTGATTGTACCGACCTTCTGGTCAGGTACCTCAGATTTCACTACTAGAAATCTATAGCCAACGATGTTCTTAGCGTAGCCCAAATTAACGCAGTCCACAGTCTTGGGTCCAAGCTTACGCTTTTTGGGGATTGGCACATTGACTTTTGCCAAACAGCCCCAAGTACGCAAGTACGAGAGTGTTGTCCTTCTCTTTGCCCATTTCTCATAGGGAGTGATCTCATTATCCTTTGTCGGAACTTTATTCAGAACATGGCATGCCGTCAATATAGCCTCCCCCACCATGTCTTGGATAAACCCGATGTATCTAACATGGCGTTAACCAGATCAGTTAGAGTACGGTTTTTCCGCTTGGCAACCCCGTTTGATTGGAGTGAATATGGAGGCGTCCTCTCATGAATAATGTCGTCTTCCACACAAAAGGAATCAAACTCACTCGAGAAGTACTCTCCACCACGATCTGAACGGACTCGTTTAATTTTCTTTTCAAGTTGATTCTCAACTTCTGCCTTATAGATTTTAAAGTAGTGTAGAGCCTCATCTTTAGTATTTAACAGATATATAGAGCAATATCTAGTGGAATCATCTATCACTGTCATAAAGTACTTCTTTCCACCTTTAGTCAACACGCCATTCATCTCACAAAGATCAGAATGTATGAGTTCTAACGGTGCCAAGTGTCTCTCCTCCGCAGCCTTGTGAGGCTGGCGAGGTTGCTTAGCTTGCACACATGACAGGCACTTAGAACCTTTGGCTAAAGTAAAACTCGGGATTAAATCCAACTTAGCTAGCCGCGTCATAACACCGAAACTTATGTGACAAAGACGTGAATGCCAAACTTCAGATTCATTAACACTTGAATGAATATGGTTCACGACTTTATTACAGAAATCTGCGAGGGAAAGGTGGAACATCCCTCCGCTCTCATAACCTTTTCCAACAAATAGTCGATACTTAGTAACAACTAATTTATTAGACTCGAATACCAACTTAAACCCTTCTCTACATAGAAGGGAGCCACTAACGAGGTTCTTCTTGATGGCGGGGACATGCTGCACGTTCTTCAGCTGCACGATTCTTCCCAAAGTAAACTTCAGATCGACCGTGCCAACACCATGAACAGAAGCACTCGCGCCATTCCCCATCAATACGGACCCGTGGCCTGTGACCTGGTAAGAAGAGAACAATGAAATGTTAGCACACACATGAACACCTGCACCTGTATCCATCCACCAATCGGTAGGCTGAAATACTAAAAAAACAGTAAATAAATTACCGTACCCAGATGCACCATTTTCATTGTTGCCCACAATCATGTTGACGGACTTGGAGTCCTGTCCTGACTTCTTAAACTTGTTTGGGCACTTGTTGGCCCAATGTTCAGCCGAACCATAAGTAAAGCAGCCCTCATCCTTCTTGTTCTTCTTGAAGGTCTTCTTACCCTTCTTCTTGAAGTCGGTATTCTGTTGGACACCGTTCTTGTTGGAAATATGCCCTAGAGGCAATAATAAAAGTATTATTATATTTCATTGTTCATGATAATTGTCTTTTATTCATGCTATAACTGTATTATCCGGAAATCGTAATACACGTGTGAATACATAGACCTCAATATGTCCCTAGTGAGCCTCTAGTTGACTAGCTCGTTGTGATCAACAGATAGTCATGATTTCCTGGCTATGGACATTGGATGTCGTTGATAACGGGATCACATCATTAGGAGAATGATGTGATGGACAAGACCCAATCCTAAGCATAGCACAAAGGTCGTTTAGTTCGTTTGCTAGAGCTTTGCCAATGTCAAGTATCTCTTCCTTAGACCATGAGATCGTGTAACTCCCGGATACCGTAGGAGTGCCTTGGGTGTATCAAACGTCACAACATAACTGGGTGACTATAAAGGTGCATTACAGGTATCTCCGAAAGTAGCTGTTGGGTTGACACGGATCGAGACTGGGATTTGTCACTCCATATGACGGAGAGGTATCTCTGGGCCCACTCGGTAATGCATCATCATAATGAGCTCAAGGTGACCAAAGTGTTGGCCACAAGATCATGCATTACGGTACGAGTAAAGTGACTTTCCGGTAACGAGACTGAACAAGGTATTGGGATACCGACGATCGAGTCTCGGGCAAGTAACGTACCGATTGACAAAGGGAATTGTATACAGGGTTTGATCGAATCCTCGACATCGTGGTTCATCCGATGACAACATCGAGAAGCATGTGGGAGCCAACATGGGTATCCAGATCCCGCTGTTGGTTATTGACCGGAGAACGTCTCGGTCATGTCTACATGTCTCCCGAACCCGTAGGGTCTACACACTTAAGGTTCGATGACGCTAGGGTTATAAAGGAAGTTTGTATGTGGTTACCGAATGTTGTTCGGAGTCCCGGATGAGATCCCGGACGTCACGAGGAGTTCCGGAATGGTCCGGAGGTAAAGATTTATATATGGGAAGTCCTATTTTGGCCACCGGAAAATGTTCGGGATTTTTCGGTATTGTACCGGGAAGGTTCTAGAAGGTACCGGAGTGGGGCCCACCTGCATGGGGGGACCCACATGAACGTGAGTAGTGGGGGAAAGGCCCCACACCCCTGGTCAAGGCGCACCAAGATCCCCGTTAGAAGGAATAAGATCATATCCCGAAGGGATAAGATCAAGATCCCTAAAAAGGGGGCATAACAATCGGTGGGGAAGGAAATGATGGGATTTCTTTCCTCCCACCTTGGCCAACGCCCCAATGGACTTGGAGGGCAAGAAACCAGCCCCTCCACCCCTATATATAGTGGGGAGGCGCATGGGAGCTTAACACAAGCCAAGGCGCAGCCCCTCCCCTCCCCAACACCTCTCCTCCTCCGTATATGCTTGGCGAAGCCCTGTCGGAGTACTGCTGCACCAACTACACCACGCCGTCGTGCTACCGTTGGAGCAATATTCCTCAACCTCTCCTTCCCCCTTGCTGGATCAAGAAGGAGGAGACGTCTCCCGTCCCATACGTGTGTTGAACGCGGAGGTGCTGTCCGTTCAGCACTTGGACATCGGTGATCCGAATCACGTTCGAGTACGACTCCATCATCACCATCCCCTTGGCTAGCTTCCGCTCATGATCTACAAGTGGTATGTAGATGCAAACTCGCTCCCTTGACTCGTTGCTTAGATGAACTCAACAGTGGCATCATGAGCTAGGTCTATGCGTAGTTCTCTTTGCACGAGTAGAACACAATTTTGTTGTGGGCGTGGATTTTGTCATCTTACTTGCCTCTACTAGTCTTTTCTTGCTTCGGCGGTATTGTGGGATGAAGCGGCCCGGACCAACCTTACACGTACGCTTACGTGAGACTGGTTCCACCGACTGACATGCACTAGTTGCATAAGGTGGCTGGCGGGTGTCTGTCTCTCCCACTTTAGTTGGAGCGGATTCGATGAAAAGGGCCCTTATGAAGGGTAAATAGAAGTTGACAAAATCACGTCGTGGTTATTCATAGGTAAGAAAACGTTCTTGCTAGAACCCAATTGTAGCCACGTAAAAGATGCAACAACAATTAGAGGACGTCTAACTTGTTTTTGCAGCGATTGATCATGTGATGTGATATGGCCAGAAGTTGTGATGAATGATGAATTGTGATGTATGAGATCATGTTCTTTGTAATAGGATTCACGACTTGCATGTCGATGAGTATGACAACCGGCAGGAGCCATAGGAGTTGTCTTTATTTTTTGTATGACCTGCGTGTCATTGAAGAACGCCATGTAACTCACTTTACTTTATTGCTAAATGCGTTAGCCATAGAAGTAGAAGTAGTCGTTGGCGTGACAACTTCATGAAGACACGATGATGGAGATCATGATGATGGAGATCATGGTGTCAAGCCGGTGACAAGATGATCATGGAGCCCCGAAGATGAAGATCAATGGAGCTATATGATATTGGCCATATCATGTCACAACTATATAATTGCATGTGATGTTTATTATGTTTATGCATCTTGTTTACTTAGGACCACGGTAGTAAATAAGATGATCCCTTACAAAAATTTCAAGAAGTGTTCTCCCCTAACTGTGCACCGTTGCTACAGTTCGTCGCTTCTAAGCACCACGTGATGATCGGGTGTGATGGATTCTTACGTTCACATACAACGGGTGTAAGACAGTTTTACACAGCGAAAACACTTAGGGTTAACTTGACGAGCCTAGCATGTGCAGACATGGCCTCGGAACACAGAGACCGAAAGGTCGAACACGAGTCGTATGGAAGATACGATCAACATGAGAATGTTCACCGACGATGACTAGTCCGTCTCACGTGATGATCGGACACGGCCTAGTCGACTCGGATCGTGTAACACTTAGATGACTAAAGGGATGTCTAATCTGAGTGGGAGTTCATAATTTGATAAGAACTTAATTATCATGAACTTAGTCTAAAACCTTTGCAAATATGTCTTGTAGATCAAATGGCCAACACTCATGTCAACATGAACTTCAACGCGTTCCTAGAGAAAACCAAGCTGAAAGATGATGGCAGCAACTATACGGACTGGGTCCGGAACCTGAGGATCATCCTCATAGCTGCCAGGAAACAATATGTCCTAGAAGGACCGCTAGGTGACGCTCCCGTCCTAGAGAACCAAGACATTATGAATGCTTGGCAAACTCGCGCTGATGATTACTCCCTCGTTCAGTGCGGCGTGCTTTACAGCTTAGAACCGGGGCTCCAAAAGCATTTTGAGCATCACGGAGCATATGAGATGTTCGAAGAGCTGAAACTAGTTTTCCAAGCTCATGCCCGGGTCGAGAGATATGATGTCTCCGACAAGTTCTACAGTTGTAAGATGGAGGAAAACAGTTCTGTCAGTGAGCACATCCTGAAGATGTCTGGGTTGCACAACCGTATGACCCAGCTGAACATTAACCTCCCAGATGAGGCGGTCATTGACAGAATCCTCCAGTCGCTCCCACCAAGCTACAAGAGCTTTGTGATGAACTACAACATGCAGGGGATGGAAAAGACCATTCCTGAAGTGTTCTCGATGCTGAAGTCAGCAGAGGCTGAAATCAAGAAAGAACATCAAGTGTTGATGGTCAATAAGACCACTAAGTTCAAGAAGGGCAAGGGTAAGAAGAACTTCAAGAAGGACGGCAAGGAGGTTGCCGCGCCTGGTAAGCCAGTTACCGGGAAGAAGTCAAAGAATGGACCTAAGCCTGAGACTGAGTGCTTTTATTGCAAGGGGAAGGGTCACTGGAAGCGGAACTGCCCAAAATACTTAGCAGATAAGAAGGCCGGCAAAACCAAAGGTATATTTGATATACATGTAATTGATGTGTACCTTACCAGTACTCGTAGTAACTCCTGGGTATTTGATACCGGTGCCGTTGCTCATATTTGTAACTCACAACAGGAGCTGCGGAATAAACGGAGACTGGCGAAGGACGAGGTGACGATGCGCGTCGGGAATGGTTCCAGAGTCGATGTGATCGCCGTCGGCACGCTGCCTCTACATTTACCTACGGGATTAGTTTTGAACCTTAATAATTGTTATTTAGTGCCAAGTTTGAGCATGAACATTGTATCTGGATCTCGTTTAATACGAGATGGCTACTCATTTAAGTTTGAGAATAATGGTTGTTCGATTTATATGAGAGATATGTTTTATGGTCATGCTCCGATGGTCAATGGTTTATTCTTAATGAATCTCGAGCGTAATATTACACATGTTCATAGTGTAGATGCCAAAAGATGTAAAGTTGATAACGATAGTCCCACATACTTGTGGCACTGCCGCCTTGGTCACATTGGTGTCAAGCGCATGAAGAAGCTCCATGCCGATGGACTTTTAGAGTCTCTTGATTATGAATCGTTTGACACGTGCGAACCATGCCTCATGGGCAAGATGACCAAGACTCCGTTCTCCGGAACAATGGAGCGAGCAACCAACTTATTGGAAATCATACATACCGATGTGTGCGGTCCAATGAGCGTTGAGGCTCGCGGAGGATATCGTTATGTTCTCACTCTCACTGATGACTTAAGTAGATATGGGTATGTCTACTTAATGAAACACAAGTCTGAGACCTTTGAAAAGTTCAAGGAATTTCAGAATGAGGTGGAGAATCAACGTGACCGAAAGATAAAGTGCCTACGATCAGATCGTGGAGGAGAATATTTAAGTCACGAATTTGGCACACACTTAAGGAAATGTGGAATCGTTTCACAACTCACGCCGCCTGGAACACCTCAGCGAAACGGTGTGTCCGAACGTCGTAATTGCACTCTATTGGATATGGTGCGGTCTACGATGTCTCTTACTGATTTACCGCTATCATTTTGGGGATACGCTCTAGAGACAGCTACATTCACTTTAAATAGGGCACCGTCTAAATCCGTTGAGACGACACTGTATGAATTATGGTTTGGGAAGAAACCTAAGCTGTCGTTTCTAAAAGTTTGGGGATGCGATGCTTATGTCAAGAAACTTCAACCTGAAAAGCTCGAACCCAAGTCGGAAAAATGCGTCTTCATAGGATACCCTAAGGAAACTGTCGGGTATACCTTCTACTTAAGATCCAAGGGCAAAATCTTTGTTGCCAAGAACAGATGCTTTCTGGAAAAAGAGTTTCTCTCGAAAGAAGTAAGTGGGAGGAAAGTAGAACTCGATGAAGTACTACCTCTCGAATGGGAAAGTGGTGCAGCTCAGGAAAATGTTCCTGTGATGCCCACACCAACTGAAGAGGAAACCAATGATGATGATCAAGGTACTTCGGATCAAGTTGCTACTGAACTTCGTAGGTCCACAAGGACACGTTCCGCACCAGAGTGGTACGGCAACCCCGTCCTGGAAATCATGTTGTTAGACAACGGTGAACCTTCGAACTATGAAGAAGCGATGGCGGGCCCAGATTCCAACAAATGGCTTGAAGCCATGAAATCCGAGATAGAATCCATGTATGAAAACAAAGTATGGACTTTGACAGACTTGCCCGATGATCGGCGAGCGATAGAAAACAAATGGATCTTTAAGAAGAAGACAGACGCGGATGGTAATGTCACCATCTATAAAGCTCGACTTGTCGCTAAGGGTTATCGACAGGTTCAAGGGATTGACTACGACGAGACATTCTCTCCCGTAGCGAAGCTAAAGTCCGTCCGAATCATGTTAGCAATTGCCGCATACTATGATTATGAGATATGGCAGATGGACGTCAAAACAGCATTCCTTAACGGGCATCTTAGGAAGAACTGTATATGATGCAGCCGGAAGGTTTTGTCGATCCTAAGAACGCTAACAAAGTATGCAAGCTCCAGCGATCCATTTATGGGCTGGTGCAAGCATCTCGGAGTTGGAATATTCGCTTTGATAAGATGATCAAAGCGTTTGGGTTTATGCAGACTTATGGAGAAGCCTGCGTTTACAAGAAAGTGAGTGGGAGCTCTGTAGCATTTCTCATATTATATGTAGATGACATACTCTTGATGGGAAATAATATAGAATTTCTGGACAGCATTAAGGCCTACTTGAATAAGTGTTTTTCAATGAAGGACCTTGGAGAAGCTTCTTACATATTAGGCATCAAGATCTATAGAGATAGATCGAGACGCCTCATAGGTCTTTCACAAAGCACATACCTTGATAAGATTTTGAAGAGGTTCAAAATGGATCAGTCCAAGAAGGGGTTCTTGCCTATGTTACAAGGTGTGAGATTGAGCTCGGCTCAGTCACCAACCACGGCAAAAGATAAAGAAGAGATGAGTGTCATCCCCTATGCTTCAGCCATAGGATCTATTATGTATGCCATGCTGTGTACCAGACCTGATGTAAACCTTGCCGTGAGTTTGGTAGCTAGATACCAAAGTAATCCCGGCAAGAAACACTGGACAACAGTCAAGAATATCCTGAAGTACCTGAAAAGGACAAAGGACATGTTTCTCGTTTATGGAGGAGATGAAGAGCTTGTCGTAAAGGGTTACGTCGACGCTAGCTTCGACTCAGATCCGGATGACTCTAAGTCACAAACCGGATACGTGTATATGTTCAATGGTGGAGCAGTAAGCTGGTGCAGCTGCAAGCAGAGCGTCGTGGCGGGATCTACGTGTGAAGCGGAGTACATGGCAGCCTCGGAGGCAGCGCATGAAGCGATTTGGGTGAAGGAGTTCATCACCGACCTAGGAGTCATACCCAATGCGTCGGGGCCAATCAAACTCTTCTGTGACAACACTGGAGCTATTGCCCTTGCCAAGGAGCCCAGGTTTCACAAGAAGACCAGGCACATCAAGCGTCGTTTCAATTCCATCCGTGAAAATGTTCAAGATGGAGACATAGAAATTTGCAAAGTACGTACGGATCTGAATGTCGCAGATCCGTTGACTAAACCTCTCTCGCGAGCTAAACATGATCAACACCAGAACTCTATGGGTGTTCGATTCATCACAATGTAACTAGATTGGTGACTCTAGTGCAAGTGGGAGACTGTTGGAAATATGCCCTAGAGGCAATAATAAAAGTATTATTATATTTCATTGTTCATGATAATTGTCTTTTATTCATGCTATAACTGTATTATCCGGAAATCGTAATACACGTGTGAATACATAGACATCAATATGTCCCTAGTGAGCCTCTAGTTGACTAGCTCGTTGTGATCAACAGATAGTCATGATTTCCTGGCTATGGACATTGGATGTCGTTGATAAGGGGATCACATCATTAGGAGAATGATGTGACGCCCCCGATTCAATCGTACACTAATCATGCACGCAAATGTGTATGATCAAGATCAGGGACTCACGGGAAGATATCACAACACAACTCTACAAATAAAATAAGTCATACAAGCATCATAATACAAGCCAGGGGCCTCGAGGGCTCGAATACAAGTGCTCGATCATAGACGAGTCAGCGGAAGCAACAATATCTGAGTACAGACATAAGTTAAACAAGTTTGCCTTAAGAAGGCCAGCACAAACTGGGATACAGATCGAAAGAGGCGCAGGCCTCCTGCCTGGGATCCTCCTAACTACTCCAGGTCGTCGTCGGCGGGCAGCACGTAGTAGTAGGCACCTCCGGTGTAGTAGGGGTCGTCGTCGACGGTGGCGTCTGACTCCTGGACTCCAGCATCTGGTTGCGACAACCAGAAAGAAAGGAAAGGGGGAGAAAAGGGGGGAGAAAGCAACCGTGAGTACTCATCCAAAGTACTCGCAAGCAAGGAACTACACTACATATGCATGGGTATATGTGTAAAGGGGCCATATCAGTGGACTGAACTGCAGAATGCCAGAATAAGAGGGGGATAACTAATCCTGTCGAAGACTACGCTTCTGGCAGCCTCCGTCTTACAGCATGTAGAAGAGAGTAGACTGAAGTCCTCCAAATAGCATCTCCAAGTAGCGTATCCAGGTAGCATCTCCAAGCGCATCTCCAGTCGCATCGCATAGCATAATCCTACCCGGCAATCCTCTCCTCGTCGCCCTGCGGAAAAGCGATCACCGGGTTGTCTGTGGAACTTGGAAGGGTGTGTTTTATTAAGTATCCGGTTCTAGTTGTCATAAGGTCAAGGTACAACTCCAAGTCGTCCTGTTACCGAAGATCACGGCTATTCGAATAGATTAACTTCCCTGCAGGGGTGCACCACATTCCCCAACACGCTTGATCCCATTTGGCCGGACACACTTTCCTGGGTCATGCCCGGCCGCGAAAGATCAACACGTCGTAGCCCCACCTAGGCAAAACAGAGAGGCCAGCACGCCGGTCTAAACCTAAGCGCGCAGGGGTCTGGGCCCATCGCCCTGAGCACACCTGCACGTTGCGTGGGCGGCCGAAAGCAGACCTAGCCTAGTGGCGTTCCAGTCCAATTCGGCGCGCGCCGCTCCGTCGCTGACGTCTGAAGTGCTTCGGCTGATACCACGACGTCGGGATACCCATAACTACTCCCACGTAGATGGTTAGTGCGTATAGGCTCGTAGCCGACTCAGATCAAATACCAAGATCTCGTTAAGCGTGTTAAGTATCCGCGAACGCCGAACAGGGCCAGGCCCACCTGTCTCCTAGGTGGTCTCAACCTGCCCTGTCGCTCCGCCACAAAGTAACAGTCGAGGGCCGTCGGGAACCCAGGCCCACCTCTACCGGGATGGAGCCACCTGTCCTTTCAGCCCCCTCGTCAGAATCACTTGCGGGTACTCAATGAGCTAACCCGACTTTAGTCACCATCTGTATAGTATGTATGTATAGTATATACCCGTGATCACCTCCCAAGTGATCACGGCCCGATAGTATAGCAAGGCAGACTGACAAGAATGTAAGGCCAATGATGATAGACTAGCATCCTATACTAAGCATTTAGGATTGCAGGTAAGGTATCAACAGATGTAGCGACAATGTCAGGCTATGCATCAGAATAGGATTAACGGAAAGCAGTAACATGCTACACTACTCTAATGCAAGCAGTATAGAGGAGAATAGGCGATATCTGGTGATCAAAGGGGGGGCTTGCCTGGTTGCTCAGACAAGGAGGGGTCGTCGGTGACGTAGTCGTACTCGGTGGCATCAGCGTCGGTCTCGTAGTCTACCGGAGAGAAGAGGGGAAAGAAATAATGAATACAGAGCAAACAAAGCATCACAAAATATAACAAGGCAATACGCGGTGTTCGGTGTGCCCTAACGCGGTATTAGGTGATACCGGTGAAGGGGGGAAAACCCCCGGGAAAGTATTCCCGGTGTTTCGTGTTTTCGGGCAGAGGAGCCGGAGGGGGAAAGTTGCGGGTTCGATAGGTTAGGGGTGTGTGGCGGACGAACGGACCGCGTATCCGGATTCGTCCCGTCGTTCTGAGCAACTTTCATGTAGAAAGTATTTTAATCCGAGTTACGGATTAAAAGATATGATTTTTTAAAGATTTTATTAATTTTTGGAATTTAATTAATTATTTAGTTAATTCGAAAATGAATTAATGACATCAGCATGATGTCATGCTGACATCAGCAGTCAACAGAGTTGACTTGGTCAACCTGACATGTGGGTCCAGGAGGGACCCACCTGTCATCCTCTAATTAGGTTAATTAGGGTTTAGGCTAATCTAATTACAGTTTAATTAAACTTAACTAGTTAATTAAATTAATTAAACCGGATTAATTAACTTAATTAATTCATTAGTTAATTAATTAGTTAATAATTAATTTTATTAATCATTTTTATTTTTATTTAATAATTTTATTTTTTAATTCTCTCCTTTTTTTTTAAATGTTCTGTGGGGTGGGGCCCCCATGTCAGTGGCCCTGGGGGGGCCTTAACGGGTGCGGGCGCATGGCGTGCAGGGGGCTACGGGGCGCCCGTTAGCGGGTCGAGCCCCTGACCCAGCGCCGCAGGTCGCCGGCCAGGGGAGTCGCCGGCCGCG